>NC_141138.1:6165833-7464166 GCF_053477565.2 Lygodium microphyllum | reverse complement strand
ACCACTGTAGATTTTCCTTTTCAGACTTTGACTTTTGCCCTTTACTTCAAAGTTTCCATGCCCTTTTTCCTACCCCATCCGTTTTTCATAGTATATGTTTATGTGTTTCACTAATTTTGATTTGATTGGCCTGATTTGATTCACCCTACCCCCTTCCCTTCCAGCTTGAGAAGAATCCTTCCTAGGATTTAGGGTCAGAAGGGCAAGGGCGTTCGGCATGGTGGTGTGGGAGTTATTTATGAAGGAGCCAATCATAGAACTGGGGGTTGTATTCTAAGTGAGCTTCGCGGTCCAGATCAAAGGGTCAAATCCCCACTTGCGTGATGTATGTGAGAACATTTGTTAGGAAGTCATCTGAGTTGACATGACTAGCAATCTGTAACTCTTCCTCAGTCAACAAGCGGTCGAGGTAGGGGTGTCCTTTGATGTGTTCTTCCATGGGTCATCCCCAAAGAGTGGTTAACACTCTATATGAGGTTGGTGCAACATATGTGGGGTCGTATTCCGCTGTTTTGATAGCGCGGTGCTGCTCAACGTTGGTCATTATGTGGCACCCTTCAACTTCCCATTGCAGCCTAAGAGTGTACCAATGCCTCAAGAACGGGGAGTCAGTATCAGCAAGCTTTGATAACACCGTGATTTCTTGATCAGTGACAGCAGAAGTGGTTCGTTGATCGTATGACATGATGAGGCGCTGTTTGATGGCTTGCTCCTTGGAGATCTCGCTGTTGAGCAATTCAGCAGCGGAGCGAGAAGCTTTCGCGAATGTGAATTCAAAGCTCTCCCAAGAGCATGGCATTGTTTTAACTTCAGTTGCAAAGGGTTCCTCCAATAGTCCTAAGTCCAAGTGGTCGTAGCTTAGTGCTAGCGACATGAAGGTGGTGTCGAGTCGTTTAATGCATTCCACCATGTCATCCCCGGTGTCCTCAGTGAGGTCGGCGGCCATCGCTAAATAGGATTTGCATTCATAGGAGGGCGTAAGGTCGACGGGTGGTCGAGGTTTGCTAGAACTAGAGTCTGTGACAACGAAGAGTTGCGGTTGGGAGTGTTCTTGAGTCTGCGAGGGCTGCTTGGATTATGGGTGGATTAGGAGCAGCCATGGCGGACGGACTGCTGCATTCAGGTTGGATTTGGGGAGTCGGGTTGACTTGGTCGGGTGATGACTCATGTGACGGAGTCTGTTGTTTGGGCCAATAGGCTTGTGTGACTTTCTTGGTTTTAGGCGTGGATGGGTCGGATGGTTGTGGTTTTGGAGAGCACTGCGGCGAATGGTTTGGAGGGTTTATGGGACTTGGGTTGATCAAGCTTGAGGGCGGCGTAGGAGTAGTGCCTTTGGCCATGTAGGCCTTAGGGATCCACAGCTAGGTGTTGCCCACGTAGTAGCCTTGCGCATGCAAGAGGGCTTTAGGGACCCATCTTTGCTTGATCATGCGACGCTTGCTGTGACTGCGTCTTGGCCTCCTAGGTTTAGAGTTTTTGGTTTTCTGCCTTAATGGAGCCCCGAGAGGAACACCAAGGAAAAAGGAATTCTCTTGCAAGAAAATCTATCTTGTAACATCAACAAGCTTGTTTATCATGTTTCATATGATCACAATGAAGAAAAGAACACCAGGCACAACAAATCTTCATGCAGCATCATGTAAATCTCCCACGGATTTTAATAGAATCAACCATATTCTTCAATATCTTCATAAAATCCATCAATAGAACAAAGAAAGCAAAGGAATACACCATCTTTGAATGGAAATACATCACATAGTATTCATCTTCAATATCTTCATAGTCTTCTCTCTCAATCTCTCATATACAATCACTCTGTTTTTGTAGAATTGGCTATCTCTGACTCTCTCTATCTCACTCCATCAATAATACATCATGTCCTCACTACAATCTCTCAAAAATTACTCTCAATAATCACTCTTAGGTCGTGGATACCCCTCCCAAGAGGTATGTCTGATATGAAGAGTCACCAGAGCCACTACAGTGTCTCTTCACGGCTCACTACTGTCACTTCACTCTAGTCTTCTCTTGAGTCTTTAACAGCTACTTCTTCCACTTCCTTCAGCTCTTTTGCACTTGTATTCACCTCTTTCCAAGGCTAGAAAACTTTCCCCAAAGTCACACATATATTCCACAGAACACTTACAGAAGCATACAGAACAGTCTACAGAACAGTACCAGAACAGCTACAGTACAGAACAGAACAGAGACAGAACAGAAGTAGAAGCTCTACAGAAGACCTACAGAAGGTTACAGAAGGTCATCAAAACTTCATAACTCATTCTCAAATCATTCCAAACTCTCACAAACCATTCAATAAGCTTTCACAAGATCTCAATCTTCATTAATCAATACTTCATCCCTCCTTACAGAAGACAATCAGAACAAAACATACCAAAACAGAACAAAACAGAAGGTATACAGAACCATTCAGAACCTATCAAAATATCACAGAACCACCAACAAACATCACGATCTTCCAAAACACAATCAATATCATCCAAAACACTCTCAATCCACTTCTAAATCAACCAATCATCCCATAAAATCAACCATTCAGCTCTCAAAAACAACAAAAATCAGCCAAAAAACAAGTCATTTCAACACTCAACATATCCCCACACTTAATAAGGAAGCGTCCTCGCGACCCAGTAAAAAGGGAATACAAGTTCATAGAAAAGCTCAACTTTGATCTTCAATATCTTTTCAAAAAGAATCCATCCACCACGACCCCAACTTATAACCTGTTTCTGATATAAAAATACAAAGAAAGGAAAACCCTTTATACATTAACACCTCTTATCAAACTAAAAATCACAACAAATTTGTAAAGGATATAATAGTTTTCTTCTTCGTCATCTGCATCAGCTTCAATTCTCCATCCACGACCCCATCTCTACAAATCTCCAAAACATAGCTCATACACAAAATCCAATAGGAAACCACCACGTTCGTTTGACATACATGAACTCACAACACAAACACTAATACACAACACAACCATCTGAATGACTTCTTCAAAAAGAGAGTTGTTCATTAAAAGCTTTCATCATACATGGAAAAGGTATCAATGAAGATGATCCCTCTTAAAAGATTGATGTTGTCGGAATCGATCCATAGATAAGGATTCATCTACAAAGTTTTTAGGAGGATTTTGGAAAAATTGGAGACAGCACATCCTTTCCAACAGGACCAAGTATCTGCTAGGCAAACAGAGGGCATGAAAATACAGTATCTCCAACTGATGGGAATCAATGCTAACATTGACATTCATGCACAACTTTGGAATAGGCTTTGAATCAGTATGAGAGTGCCTATGCATATACGCCAGGTACCAAGCAAAGTGAGCAGTTAATCTCACTGAGGGATCTGCAGACTGTGAATATTGCTGGGCAAAATGAACATAGTTTTGATAAGCTTGACTAGAAGCTATCCATTCCCCTGGAATTACGGGCCAATTAATCTGTGGTCCTGTAAGGCAATCATCCGAACTCCATCCCCTTCTTCTGGAAATCTGAGTATCAAAACCGTCACAGTCACTAACCAACTGAGGTGGTTGAGATATGGAAGTGTTAGGAGAGGGTAATGGAATAAGGGAAAGTGGATGTAGGGAAGGATAGGAAAAATCATAAAAGGAAGAAAAGGTTAAAGAAGGAGTGGCAGAAATTTGGAAGGAATCACTAAGGAACGGTGTTAACTGATAAATAGGAAATGTGGAGGGTACATTTATGAGGGGTGAAGGACAGGGTGGAGAAGGGGAAAATACCCTATCCTCAATAAAGGAACAGTATGTGAAAATAGGAATTTGAGGGAAATTGGAAGGTTGGAAAAGAAGTGGTAAAATTACTGTGGAATTAGTTTGACAAAGAGAAAAATATATAGCATAGCGGTGAGCCAATTGTTGGTAATAGAGGAGGGTAGGAACAGAAGGTCCTAAGAGAGATCGTCTATGATAGGCATCAAAGAAGATAGCATCAAATGGATTATGTTTGGAAAGATAGGTTAAGAGATCCATCCTCAGTTGGTTAGTACTCTGGGCAAAGGTAGGAGCAGTGTTTTGTCTTTGATTTAGGACCACCGAATCAATCATGGGATGCCACAAAGTATCCTGACAATCAGCTACTTTGGAGGAATAACTTTGAAACATATCAGCTATGCGCAACTCCAAATGATTGACATATAGAACAGCCTGTAAGACCACATCCCCCACATACCATGCCATATCTACCTCATCTGGAATTAACAAATCTCCTCGGAGATACATGTATGACATCAACATGGTGTCTGGCGTGACAGAATCTTCAAAGACCATTCTGACTACCTCTGTCAACAACTGAGTAGACCAAGCCCCACTCCAGCCATCCTCTGGAAAAGGTAAATCCATCGTGGAAAGCTTCATATAGAAGACCAACTTCTGTAAGTGGTAGTGGACAAAGAAAGAATGGTCTGGTAAGACATATTCCTGAAATTGCTCAAAGGTAGACCATAACAAGTCCATTCTGGACTGCAATCTTTCCACTTTATCTTGGAATAGAGGGCACAAAGTAGCCTGTCTCTGTAGGGCAGCCAAATCCTGCTGTGAAAGAGAAGGAATTAATGGAACAGGAGGGCTTGGAGGAACAGAGCGGGACTGTGCAAGCTGATCTTGCAACTGCTGGATTTGGGAGGCTTGGTTGGCCACTGTGTCATTAGCCATCTGTAAAGCTGAAAGCTTATCATCTAAAATAGCTTGGAATAAAAGAAAAAAAAAACTGCATACCGTACCCGTAACCGTAACTAAGACAGGAAACCAAAACCATACCATATCCGACACATATCAATACTATATTTGTGATAGAACCAAGACTGGACCATGGAAAATAACACTAATGACTGCGCATACCCATCCCTCGAAACGCTTCATTAAAAAGGGGAATTAAGTGCAGTGAAGGGGAATTAATTTAATGAAGGGTTGATTTTAATTAATTAATAAAAATGGGTGAATTTTTATTAGGTGATAAACCTTAGCAAGAAAACGGCAGTTCCTTATTATAAATTTATTTACCAATTATTAGGTTAAGCGGTGCAGTTATTCGATTCCCGGACTTCGATTCCCGACTGGGTCTCTAAATGCAATTCATTGATTATAATTTAAGGTGATGTGGAGCGCTTTTTTGCCAGCGCGTGCTCAAGTGACGGCTGGTTTATTTTAATAAAAATTTAAAGTGCCTCTTTAGCGCACGTAGCGCGTGCTAAGTGAACGACTGGTTCATTTTAATTTAAAAAAAAGGTGTATTTAGCGCGAATGCGCGTGGAAACGGTGGGTGAATTAAAGAATTCATTTTAACAATTAATTTGTGATTAAGGGGGAAAATAAAAATAAATAAAGCACATAAAATAAATACCTGGAAGGGGTGTGTATGTAATGCAAGAATGCGCACGGAAGAGTTCCAATAAAGGAAAAGTAAAGAGCACTGATGAAACAACAATGACAACACCTTAGCAGATGTGTTGATTTGGTTTGTGTTGGTTTGTTATTTTTATTTATTTTTGTATTTTTAGTTGTGATTATTTATATTTGAATAAATGGAAAATGAGCAAGGGAGGTGAGGGGAATTTTTGAGAATGTTTTTAGAAAATTTTAGAATTTTTTTGCAAATTTTTAAATGAATTTTCTACATTTTTTTGCATTTTAGGGGTAAATTTAGGAAATGGGAAATTTTCAGAAATTATAGGGTAAACAATTTCCAGCAGACAAATTTCCAAAAATTGACAAAAGGCAAAAGGATTTTTTAGAAATTTTTTTGAAAATTTTTAATGGAAAATTAATGTAGTGATTAATTAAGTCACCTAAATCACATTAATCAAATAAGTCAGTTAAACATAAGTCAATTAAGTCAGGTTAGTGGGATAAGTCAGGTTAGTCTACCTAAGTCTAGTCAGGTTAGTCAAGGTTGATTAGGTTAGTCTGGGTTAGTCTAGGGTGGACTAAGTCAATTAGGTTAGTCTGGGGTCAGTCTAGGTTAGTTAAGTTAGTCTAGGTAAGTTCTAACTAACCTAGGAGAGACTAACTAACCTAGGGTTAGTTTGTGGGGGAAAGACTAACCTGAGGTAGGTTAGTTGACTAACTATAGTTAGGTTAAGGTTAACCTAACCCTAGTTAAGTGAGTTTTTAACCTAACCCTAGTTAAGTGAGTTTTTAACCTAAGGTAGGTTAGAGGTTGACTTAGGTTAGTTTTTAATCTAACTTAGGTTAGTATGACTTAAACTAAGGTTAGAGTCTAACCTTAGTATGGTTTAGACAGAGCAGGAGGAGGAGGAGGAGGTGGTGGTGGTGGAGGAGAAGAGAGGTGGGGGTGGCTTCAGGCGGCAAGCCGGCGACGACTAGGCGGTGGTGAGCGCTCCAGGCGGTGGCGGCGGCCAGGCAGTGGCGGGGGAGGGAGGGAGGAGGTGGAGGTGGTGGTGAAGGAGGAAGAGAAGATGGAGGGGACGAGGAGGAAGACGGCGGGGAACGGCGGAGGACGGCAGGGGACGGCAGGGGACGGCAGGGGACGGGAGAAGCGGGCGAAGCAGGAGGGCGGGGGACGGCGGAGGACGGCAGGGGACGGCGGCGGACAGCGGGGAGAGGGGAGAAGCGAAGGAGGGAAGGGACTGGGGGGGAAGCGAAGGAGGGGAGGGACTGGAAGAGATGACGAAGGAGGGGAGGGAGGCGCTGGGGGGAGGCGCTGGGGGAGAAGGGTAGGAGGCGAGGGAGGAGGGGGAACGCGCTGGGGGGGGCGAGGAAGGAGGAAGAACAGGGTAGGGGGGGCGCGCTGTGGAGGAGAAGGGTAGGAGGCGAGGGAGGAGGGGGAACGCGCTGGGGGGGCGCGCTGTGGAGGAGGGAGCCGCTGGGGGGGGCGAGGAAGGAGATAGAACGCAGGAGGAGAAAGAAAGAAAGAGAGAAAGAAAGAAAGAAAGAGAGAGAGAGATTCACGGGCGGTTTGGGGAAGGGGTGGCAGTTGGGGGGGGGGAAGGGGTGGGAGGAAAGGGTGGGTGCCCATGGGGGGGCCATGGGATGGGCAGGTGGGGGTAAGGGATGGGGGGGCCATGGGATGGGGACAGAGGCGCGTACCCCCGTCCCGTGCTCGTGCGCGGGGCGGGGTAAAAAAATTTTCCATGACGGGATTGAAATGGCGCGAGGAAGACGGTACGGGGTACGCGGACATGACCGAGGCGTGTGGAGATGCGTAAAATCGAAAAAGGGCGCGTTCACGCGCAAAACGGGCGCGAGAAAAAACGAAAAAATAAAGAAAAATTAATAACTCCTAATCCGGACGTCAAAACGAAATAGCGTAAAAACGAAAAGTGGGCAGGACGACAGGGGGAAACAAGGAAAATACGGGACGGGGGTTTCGGGAGGGGTAAAGGGCGTTCACGTGCAAAAAACGCAAAAAAGAACCAAAAACGCAATTTAAAAATTAATATCGAAAGATCCGTGCATCGGAATGAGGTGCAGAAAAAAGGAAAACTGTGCAGAAAGACGTGCCCGACAATCCTATCACATCAAAACATAATTCCGACTGAGATAAGACGCGTTCACATGGGAAAAACCCAAAAAGTAAATCCGAAAATGGGATCGGAAATTAATATCGGACGAACCGTTCACCGGAATGACATGCAGTAAGAAGGAAAAATGTCCGCAGGAAGTGGTGGCACAGGGTTATCACGTTAAAACACAGTTCCGGTGGAAATAGGAGGGGTTCATAGGTGAAAAACTCCAAAAATACTCCCGAAAACTCATTTAAAATTTAATAAGTAAAAATCCGAACGTCGAAAAAGGGTGGAGGAAAAAGGAAAAAGGTAGGGGAAGGCACAGGGGACACGGCTGTCAAATCAAATTGGAATTCCGATGCAAATAGGGCAGGTTCACATGGAAAAATGTCAAAAATACGCATGAAAAAGTCGTAAAAAACCGGAAAATTAATAACGGACAAACCGTGTATTGGAATGATGCGGAATAAAAAGGAAAACTGGCAGGGAAAAAGCACTAGTCAGGGCTATGATGTCAGATCACGGTTCCGAAGCAAGAAAAGGGCGTTCACATGGAAAAGCGTCTAAATTGCATAAAATGCGTCAAAAATTAATAACTCAAAAACCGTGCACCGGAACAGGGGTAGGTAAAAAGGAAAAATGAGCAGTTCGAAGGGAGGAACAGGGCTATAAGGTTGGATTTGGATTTTGGTGAACGTAGGATGCATTCACAGGACAGGACCACAAAATCAGGGAATGAAGGAAAACTGCAAGGGAACAGCCCCAAAGGTGGGGGGAACATAACTGGGTGGGTGGGAAGGGACCCCCGTAGGGTAAAAGCAAGGCAAGGCATACATGTATGAGCAAGACAAGGCATATGCAGAGGGGTATGCAACATAGACGCGCAGGGACGCGTCCCCACACTTAAGACCTTAACGGATAGGGTTAACCGAGCAACAGGGACCTAGGACCACGCCACAGATCATCCACTAACTTCCCCACACTTAAAACATGACCATCACTAAGAAACAGAAATTGTAGGGTTAGAAAAACTTGGCCCGTTTCGTCAAGAATCAAGGTTGAAGGTCGATGGCACGTCCAGTGTTGTTGTCGGCGCTGGAGGGACCAAGGCATCTTCTCGGCACACGTTCGTCATGGCAGGGACCATGCGGCAGCACCCAGGGAGGTAGCTGATGGAAGGAATCGCAGGAAATTCGTCGATGATTAGGGATATTACACTCAACTCACAGTCACTCAATTGGAATGAAAGAACAGTCACTCGCCCCATGACTAATATCACTTGAGGAATAAGGATTAAGACCCATATCTCATACCCGGTTGAGGAATCGACAAGGGGGGAATGGTGCAGAAGGAGTATGCCAGGGTGCACAGTTGATGGTGCAGTAGTGCGTCCAACCCGTCTGGCATAAGTGCAAGGAGGAAGGCAAGGGAGCCTTACAGTGCAGTGTACAGAACAGGGTGATGTGTCTTGTGTTGACGGTAAAGACCCATCCCGTGGGTGCACAGGGAAACGGGAACATACCTGACTCCAAGTGTCGTAACGTCCCTCAATCTCACCTCTCGGTATTTGATTGAAGAAACTCCAGTCACACTCAACCCACCCTCTATCTCACGCTCTGTTGATAATTACAGGAGGGCAGCCTTTTCCTGAAACCCATTGATGTAATCCTCACAGTCGCTTGTGCAAAGGTTGTATGCCTTGTGCGCATTTGATGGTGCAACTGTGCATTCCGCCCTGTGCCGGCATACGGTGCGAGAAGGAAGGCCAGGGAGCCTTATGGTGTAGTGCACAGAAACAAATTGTGCTTTGTGCATGGAAAGGCCCATCCCGTGAGTGCAACACTTCATTCACACTTCTCACCTCTCATTTGATTTGAAGGGAAAAGACTGGTCTCTCGCCCCACCCTCTGTCTCACGCTCTGTTGATAATTACAGAGGGCAACCATACTCACTTCCCCATCCGGTTAGGATGAAAGCTCACATCACTCAAGGGGTTGGCGATGAAGATCGCGTCATCAGTTGTTGAAGAGGCGTACCCAGGGAGGTAGCCATCAAATCGAACATTGTGTTGGATAGGAACATGTTGTCTGCTAGAGGACAGGTAGTCACTTTACAGAGAGACCCAGGACACAGCGTACCAAGGGAGGCAGCTTCGGAATTGGATCCTAGGAATATCAATTAATGAATCCACTTTCTGGACTGCTGGGTGTTACCACCTTTTCCACAGCCAGCTTCTCGCCCAAGGGTGTGTATCACCTTTTCTCGAAACGAGGCCTGCTATGACAGGGAATTGCTTCCTTTTCTCTCATAACAGATTTGTTTGTTTTTTTTTTCTTCTTTGTTTTTTTTTTTCTCTTAATTTCCCCTATTCCCGAGGGTGTTTCCACCTTTTCTCGAAGGATAGGTCGGCATGACAGGGACCTTAGTCCTTTTCTCCCATAACCGATATATTTTGTTTTGTTTTGTTGTTCTCTCTTTTTTTTTTTCTATATTGAACAAGGGAATGGTAGAAAGACCATTTGTCAGAACCCACCTCGCCACTGTCGCTGGTGGAAAATAGAGGATAAGAGATCAAGGCTGGAAGGGGGTTTTGAGGGGACAAAGGGTTGCGTCCACCTCATCAGAAGTGGCTGAAGAATGGCTATCAGAAGTAGCATCATAAGAAGTACAGTGCTGTGCCAACGAGGGAAAGGATCAAGTGTCCATAATTGTCAAGATCCCCAAGGAGGGAAGTACTTCTTCAGGCGATATCCATTGATCAGAAAGGGATCATCAGAGGCATCAACGGTCTGCACTTGGACAGAGCCATTAGGGTTGACTGCAAGTACCTTATAGGGGCCCATCCACTGCTGCTGGAGCTTGCCAGGAAACTTGCCAAAGCGTGAATCATAGGCTAGGACCAAATCACCTTCTTTGAACTCCTTGTGCTTGATGAAACTATCATGGTAAGCCTTGCGTCGAGCTTGCGTGGCTTCCATGCACTGTAGAGCCATCCTGCGAATTTCGTCCAAACATTCCAAATGCAGGAGACGGCGTTGCAGTGAATCATCATCCCCCAAACGCTCTTTGATCACCACTCTCAAAGAGGGTAGTTCTAGTTCAACAGGAAAAACAGCTTCTGTTCCATACACCAACTGGAAAGGTGTCTGTCCCGTTGCTGGTTTATGGGAGGTTCTGTACGCCCAGAGGGCCTCTGTAAGTCGATCATCCTAATCACGACGATGTGCAGCAATTGTTCTTGTCAGAATCGAGCAGAGGATGCGATTGGTGACTTCGACTTGGCCATTGGCTCTGGGGTAATAAGGAGTGGACTTGCGATGGCGGATCTTATACAACTCTGTCAACTCTTCCATGACTTTGTTAAGGAAATGAGTGCCTCTGTCACTTACCAATTCTAAGGGACTGCCAAAACGGGTGATGATATTCTCGTACATGAACAGGGCCACGCTGTTACCATCGTCCCGCTTTAGGGCTTTAGCTTCACACCACTTTGTGACATAATCTGTACATACGAGGATGTATCGGTTCTGTTTCCTTCTGGTGGGAGGGTCGATCGGACCTACGAAGTCAATGCCCCACTTCTCAAACGGCTTCAAAGGAAGGATAGGTTGCAGTGGCATGGCACTTGTCCTGGTGGGTTTCCCCATTCTTTGACAAGCATCACATCTTTTACAGTAATCATAGGAATCTTTGTGGATGGTAGGCCACCAATATCCTGCTAGCAGAGCCTTCCTAGCTGAAGCTTCTCCTGCAAAGTGACCTCCACATGGCTCATCGTGGCAAGCCTTCAGAACAATCCCAATCTCTTCTCCTGCAACACATCTTCTAAGCACTTCATCTTTGCCTTTCTTGTACAGTGCACCGCCTAGCAGGGTGTAGGGGGCTGATTCTAGTATGAGCTTCTTCCTTTCCCGACTAGAAATACCATGAGGGTACTGTTGGGTTGCCAGCAGGTTGGCAATGTCTGCATACCAAGGAGTGACAGTTTCTACCAAAAATAGGGAAGCATCAGGGAGGTCTGGATCATCCTGCTCCTCGTCTGCAGTTTGTGGGATACGCGACAGATGATCAGCCAGAACATGGGAACGACCAGGCTTAGTAATCACCTCAAAGTCGAACTCCTGGAATAAAAGGAGCCATCTCATCAATCGTCCTTTCACATCTGCTTTGTTCATAAAAAAGGACAGGGCCTCATGATCCACATAAAATTTAAAGTGGGTGGATAGGAGGTAGTGGCGGAACTTCTCCAGGGCAAACACCATTGCCAAGCACTCCAGCTCTGTCACTGTATAGTTTCGTTCCCTATCAGTGACTTTTCGGCTTGCGTAATAGATCGGTTGGTCCAGCTTTGAGGAGCCCTTCTGGCAGAGGACAGCACCTAAGCCTTCAATTGATGCATCAGTGTGTACATGGAACTCTTTTGTCCAATCAGGAGGTTGCAGAATGGGTGCTTCTATCAAACACTGCTTCAGAGTGTGGAAGGCTTTGTCACATTCTTCTGTCCAAGTAAACTCTGCATCTTTCCTCAGGAGCTTGTGCAAGGAGGTTGCCTTTGTTGCAAAATGGGCAATGAACCTTCTGTAGTAACCCACATGGCCTAGGAATCCCCTCAACTGTTTGAGGTTGGTGGGTGCTGCCAGAGCTGCAATCTTTTCAATCTTTGCAGGGTCTGTTGATATCCCTTGTGCAGAGACAATGTGGCCCAACAGAACTCCAGAAGAGACTCCAAAGATGCATTTGTCGGGGTTGAGGGAAATCCCATACTCCCGGTATCGGTCAAAGCATTGTTCCAAATGTCCCCAGTGTTCACTGATCAAACTATAGACACAAAAGTCATCCAAATATACCTCAATAAAGTCGTGCAGATGATTTTGAAATGCCGCCATCATGACTCGTTGGAAAGTAGCAGGGGCATTGCAGAGCCCAAATGGCATCACTCGGTAAGCGTAGGTCCCCCATTCTGTGGTGAAGGTTGTTTTGGATTGGTCTTCTTCTGCGATTTGGACTTGGTTGTATCCACTGAATCCATCCAGAAGGGAATAAAGCTCATGTCCTGCCACTGTGTCCAACAGTTGGTCTGTGAAAGGGATAGGAAAATGATCCTTCTTCGTTTTGGAATTAAGCTTTCGGAAATCCACACATATTCGCAATTTGCCATTCTTCTTGGGTACAACCACGATGGGTGAAACCCATTCACTATTTGCCACTGGATAAATGAACTCGGCTTCTAGAAGCTTCAACAACTCCGCTTTCACCAATGTGGAATAATTCGGGTTCATTCGCCTCTGTCGTTGCCGTACTGGCTTGGCATCAGGCTCCAAGTCAATATGATGTTGACATATTGTGGGATCAATCCCCTTTAGGTCTTTGTAAGACCATGCAAACACGTCCAAATTCTCTTTCAACAAGTTGTACAAAGTTGACAACTCCTCTTCTGGGAGACTGCTACCCACCTTCAAGTGGCGTTCAGTGCCTTCTGCATCCACAAAGGTTAACTGCCTTTCACCTTCTACTTCACGGATAAAGGTCCCGCGGACTGCTTTTGGGTAGAGATCCGACTCCTTCAAGGGAGTGGTGTCCTCTTCTGATATCCCACTAGAACCAACTTCTTCTTTTGGTGGAGACTTAGGTTGCTCATTAAGATGTTGGAATGGGATTAAAGCCGTTCCGGGTTTGGTTTCAAAAGTAATTACCTCTTGGCTTGAGGACTCATCTTCTGAAGATGACACATCCAAGAACGTCACATAACAGGGACCCTCTGATGCCTGTTGGGTTGGTGGGACTGGTGCTTGTTGGCACGGTCCATCATCATCATCTTTCTTTGGCAAGGATGGGTTAGGACGGCAGGAGCCACTCTTGAAAGACGGCTTGTTCTTCTTAATCCATCCCTTATAAAAGTTTTGCGTATGAGAAGATCCATTTACCAGACCGAATGGTACCATCGCCATTCTGGCCCATAGCATGAGCTCATCGGCTTCTGATGCTTCTGGAACTTCTTCCTCAAATGTATCCTCTTCAGGTGGGATAGACTCTTCTGGCTCACTTTCATCACCTTCTTCGTCCATATCATATCCATCCTCTTCTGTCTCTGTCTCTGTCTCTGCGTCTGCTTCTGCTTCTGCTTCTGCTTCTGCTTCTGCTTCTGCTTCTGTCTCTGTCTCTGTCTCTGTAGGAGCTCTGTAACAGAAGAACAGATTCTCTGGTTCCTCTCCTGCCTCTGTCTCTGCTTCTGCTTCTGCTTCTGCTTCTGCCATGTAACATGGAGAGCAGTACATCCATGCTTCTATCTCACTATCAGAAGTGATTTCAGAAGGCATTCCTGATTCAGGCAGGAAGTATTCACCCATTGATAATGGCTTTGCATCTTTTGGAAGTCGGCTTACAGTATCCACTGTTAAGGAATGTGCCATTATTTTCTTGGGAAGGATCTGTTTGACAGCATCTTCGTCTGCTGATGTTCCATCTGTAGCCTCGTTAGGGGAATCAGAAGATAATTCCAAGGAGGTGGATCCATGTCCTTTTTGAGAACCATACAGTTTCAGCACCACTTTATTGGGTCCTCTACCCAAGGTCAAGGTTCCTTTGAACCAATCCGTCCTTGCTCTGGCTTCAAAAAGCCATGGTCTGCCCAGTAACAGAGGATAGAATGTACCATAAGAGTTTGGCTTCACCACCAAATAGGTTAGCCAATAATCTTTTCCAGCCACTGTAGTCTTCACATATGGAAGAATGCCCAAAGGCTTGATTCTACTCTGATCCGCCAGTCTGATGAGCCATTGGGTTGGTTTCACACCTTGTAAGCCTAGATCCTTCATTGTAACATCCGTCATAATGTTCACCGATGAACCACCATCAATCAGTGCATTTGCAATGAAGCAGCCTTCTATCCATGCGCCAGTCTCTGGAGTACCTGGATCTAGGAAAGCATTAGCCACATCCACTTCTTTTACAGGCTCTGGAGCCTTGTTGGACTTTGTTACTATTGAGGGAGCAATCCTTAAACCACGTCTTTTTGTCAGTATACTTTTGAATCTTTTCCGGCAACTAGGAGACAACATCAATAATTGTCGAAATGTGAGGTTTGGTCTAAAGGTATCTAGATCTCTAACCAGATCGTATTCCTTAATAGGATCCACTGGCTTTTCTAATCGGTTAGGGAATGGGGCAACACCCATTTTCATTTTCCCTCTTCCTTCCAACAGAGGAATTACAGGAACTTCTTCTGCCACTTGTGGCACTTCCTCCTCTTCTGTCTCCTGGACCTCTGGTCCTGTCTCTGTAACTGTCTCTGTAACTCTCTGTGGCACTGTAGGGCTCTGTACGGCACTGTTAGGCTCTGTTCTGTTCTGTTCTTCTGGTGGAAGATTGAACTTCACTGTTCTGGCAGGAGGGTTATTTTCTTTCTGGATAGGTGGTTCCTTCTGCTTTGCACGCGTGATGGCAGCAACTTCCAATTCTACCAAATTGGAGGTAGGCTCTTGGGCCTTGACCGGACTATCAGGAGCACTGTTTTTCACTGGGGCTGGACTTGGACAGTCTTTTGCAGTGTGGCCTTCTCCTTTGCATCGACTGCATAAGGGCTTGTAATCCACTGACCTTCGAGGATTTGGACAATTTGGTGAAATGTGTCCCTTTTCTCTGCATCTGTAACACTCCACTTCTGATCTCTGACCACCGCCAGACTGTCTTCCTCTGTAACTTTGGGAAGGAAATCTTCTGGGTCCGAAATTAGGACCAAACTCTCTAGGCTTGGGTCCAATATCTTGTGTTGTCATTTTGGATTCCAGCAAGTTGAATCTTGCGTCTTCTTCCTTTCTTCTCCTATCATGCATCTCCTTCAGAGAGCAAATGTCCTCTGTATGATTCTTTCGCAAACAGTAGGAACAGAAGGCTCCAGGGATGGTTGGTTTCCGTGTACATTCAGTGGCTAAATGGCCTGCTTGATGACACTTACCACACCAAGTATTTGACCGCATCACATCTCTTCCTGCTCCTGCAACGTTGGATATGCTCGCTGTGTTCACTTTCAGCATCTGTAGTTGCTCTGTAATCACATCCATCAACTCCTTTTTAATGTTTGCAACTGAGTTGGATAAATAATCCTTCAAGCTTTCTCCTCCGGACGTACTGGCGGGAGGGTTTTGAGGAGTCTCTGTAATTACTGCATAAACGGGTTGGGCTGGTACAGAGGGGTCTCTGTTCTGGTTCTGATTCAGAGCTCTTGTTTGAACTGTTGGCTGTTGACTCCAGTTGGTAGGGTTCCACTGTTGCTGCTGATTTGGCATTGAGGAAATTGGTTGGGACCATTGTTGTTGTGGTTGAACCATCATTTGAGGCATGGATTGTGGCCACTGTGGATTTGGTGCACTGTACTGTGATACCGGGGACATCTGTTGGTAGGGATAGGGAACAGTCCCTGGAACTGCATTTGGTGGATACATCATTCCTGGCATCAGAGGAGGTAGGACTCCTCTTCCTGAATTCATCGCCAATCGAGCTTCCACTTCATCGTACAGTCTTGCTCCTTCTGTTGCAGCTTGTAGTGTGGCTGGTCTTTGCAGCTCCACAAACTTACGGACTTCTGGTTGTAATCCTCTGAGAAACACTCCCTTCTGAATGCCATCATCTAGATTATGGTTAGTCCATCTCTTCAGGATGGATTCCATTCGTGAGACATAGGCTTCCACTCTTTCTCCAGAGGACTGACTTAGGTTCATAAATTCCTCTCTCATCCGCTCTTCAAAACCTTCACGCCTGAATTTAGTGAGGAAGGCCAACTTCAGGTCGTCCCATGTGCCAAAAGTTCCTGCTGCCTGTCTCTCATACCACTGAAACGCTGCGCCCTTGAAAGTGGCAGGGAATATCGCTAACCAATGCTCAGGGGTTCTGGCATTGTTAGCCACACACGCTACCATAAACTCTGCTACATGAAGATCGGGGTCTTCATTGTACTCTCCCTTAAAAACTGGCAATGGGACTACATTCGCTGGTCTGTCATCAATATTTCCAGGACGGATCTGGCTTGGAAGTGGACCTCCAGCAGGAGGAGGAAGGGCTTGATGTGCCATTGGGACTTCTGTAAAGAGTTCCGCAAGGGCGTCAAAGGCGGCTTCTGCTGCGAGCTCGCTCTCGGCTCTGATTCTTGCTTTCTCTCTTCTCACGTACCTCTGGACTCGTTCCAACGCTTGCCTTTTTATTGCGTCATTCATTAGGGGGTTGACTGCACTATGTTGTTAGTGCTCCACAGAGGGTTAACAGAAGGCTTCAGTCTCTGGAGGACTCTCTTGCCAACATTTCTTCTACTTCTTTCCTCTCAACGTCCCTAAATTCTGCTTTCATGCCACTGCACAGAGGAAGGTATTCGGTTCTGAAGGTGTCAAAATGCATACGTCTGAGCATTGTGGTGGTGCCATCATTATAGTAATGCCAGCTTCTGATGGTTTCAATAGTGTATGTTGTGAAAAACACTCTGTCTACCAACTTCCAGTGGGTTGCTAATTGAACAAACAAAAGATTATCAGTACACCAAGCATCCCATGTATCTTTCTGTTGAGCATCCACGAACAAATTCCAACTCTTTTCCTTCTTGTCTTTGTGAACCTCTACAGACCAAGACTCCTGAAGCTTCTTCACAATCTCCCACTTGATGTTGTCTGGAAACTTCTCAATGAATGCCAAATCTTCCATGGATGTTCATTCTCTCTGTTTCTGCTCTTCAGTTTGTTCCCAAACAGTTTGCCACCAAGATGCAAGTTTCTGCTGCTTCAATAGGAAGAGGAAACTGTCCACCACATAGAGCATGCATCATGATGGTGATGTGTTTCCGCCATTGTGGGATGAACTTCTTGTGGAAAGTGGCTTTGATTATGAGAAATTCCAACTCTTCAGTGGAAGAAGGAACTTTACAAACATCCATTGAATTCTTCTCTTCTTGGCAATGCCATTTCCTTCATTTTCAGCCTCTTCTGGTGCTTGTTGATGGCAAGATTCCCCGGCTGCGCACCAAAAACATGGAGCCCCGAGAGGAACACCAAGGAAAAAGGAATTCTCTTGCAAGAAAATCTATCTTGTAACATCAACAAGCTTGTTTATCATGTTTCATATGATCACAATGAAGAAAAGAACACCAGGCACAACAAATCTTCATGCAGCATCATGTAAATCTCCCACGGATTTTAATAGAATCAACCATATTCTTCAATATCTTCATAAAATCCATCAATAGAACAAAGAAAGCAAAGGAATACACCATCTTTGAATGGAAATACATCACATAGTATTCATCTTCAATATCTTCATAGTCTTCTCTCTCAATCTCTCATATACAATCACTCTGTTTTTGTAGAATTGGCTATCTCTGACTCTCTCTATCTCACTCCATCAATAATACATCATGTCCTCACTACAATCTCTCAAAAATTACTCTCAATAATCACTCTTAGGTCGTGGATATCCCTCCCAAGAGGTATGTCTGATATGAAGAGTCACCAGAGCCACTACAGTGTCTCTTCACGGCTCACTACTGTCACTTCACTCTAGTCTTCTCTTGAGTCTTTAACAGCTACTTCTTCCACTTCCTTCAGCTCTTTTGCACTTGTATTCACCTCTTTCCAAGGCTAGAAAACTTTTCCCAAAGTCACACATATATTCCACAGAACACTTACAGAAGCATACAGAACAGTACCAGAACAGCTACAGTACAGAACAGAACAGAGACAGAACAAAAGTAGAAGCTCTACAGAAGACCTACAGAAGGTTACAGAAGGTCATCAAAACTTCATAACTCATTCTCAAATCATTCCAAACTCTCACAAACCATTCAATAAGCTTTCACAAGATCTCAATCTTCATTAATCAATACTTTATCCCTCCTTACAGAAGACAATCAGAACAAAACAGACCAAAACAGAACAAAACAGAAGGTATACAGAACCATTCAGAACCTATCAGAATATCATAGAACCACCAACAAACATCACGATCTTCCAAAACACAATCAATATAATCCAAAACACTCTCAATCCACTTCTAAATCAACCAATCATCCCATAAAATCAACCATTCAGCTCTCAAAAACAACAAAAATCAGCCAAAAAACAAGTCATTTCAACACTCAACACTTAATCGTTTGCACCTCAGGTTGATGGGTAGGTCCCCCTTGGTGCGTCTGGCCATGGGTGGCCTAGGGATTTCTGCATCACTATCCGAACTAATCTTTGACTCAGAGTCGAACTCCACATCCTTGCTAGAAGAGGTGGTCTCCCCTGGTGGGCGTAGTTCGGACGGCGACTCTGTCCTAAGCACTGATGTCATTCCTGGCTAGGCTAGGCTTGCTTGCTCAAGGTCTATGGCTCCTACGTGTTCCAACCAGGCACGATCACATTTCATGCGCATGACTCCTTGCTCTATCTTGAAGATACTCTTTTTCTACGGCTTGGAATCTGCTCATATTTGCTCTATTTCTTGTCCTTCAGTGTCGTATTCCACGGTGTCTACCTCACCTCGCTTTCATCACTGAAGGATTGGCAGTCTTCGTATTCATCATTAGAGTCCTCTTCGTCAGACTGCTCATCATCTCCTAGGGCTTGGTATATCTCTTGTCGTTGGTCAGGAACTAGGGCCCAGTTATACATGAGGTTTAAGTCATGCACTCTAGTCCATTGCCACTTGAATTCATCTAAGAGATCATGGAGTGGTTTGAAGTTTGCAGCTGGATTGCTAGTTAGCTTGTCCGTTAAGTATTCCAGTATCTCATGGAGTTCCCTTTTGTTGGTTGGGACTTGGAAGTTGACACGCTTAGGTTTCCCACGAAGGGTTCCTGCCATCATGCAGAGTGGTGCAGAGGGTGTGTCGTTAGACTTGTCGATTGTTTTGATGGCTTGCTCATGTTAGATATGATCAATGCCCCACCCTCATTAGGTGCTACCAATGATCCATGGTGCTCAAAGTTGTAAGGCCCCCATTATGAGGAGAAGCCAAATGTGAGCCTGGACATTGGTTGAGTCCTGACTTGTATATCAGATGAGGTCTATGTGACCGGATGGCAAAAAGGTGATTGTTGTGGGTCTAATCTTTGGGTTAGACGGAGTGGTTAAGCTGGTAGCAACTCGAGGCGCATTGCATCGAGTTGCGGTGTAAGGGAGTTAAAAGGGGCCCCTATTGTGGGGTCCGGGGGCCGCGGAAGTGGCCCTTGGCTGGGGGGTCCCAGGGGGGTCAGCGGCCCGATGGTAAAGGGAACATTCCCTAGCCGACTAGTGGAGGCTCATATGGTAGGTCGGTCAGCATACCTAACGACCTTCACGGGCTATAAAAGCTAAACCCCTTCGCAGCCATCACTCACTCATCTTTCACCAGGTCAGAGTTGTTGTTCCAACTAGCCTTAAGCTCTTCACCTATCTTCTGTCTAGATCGCCATCTAAGCTTCACACAGTGGAAGCGCATGGGTGGACAGATCCATCTTTGTATTAGTTGTTTGAAGTTAAAGAATTTACTGATTCTCCTCTTATCTGTTGTGTACTCTCTATCTCTTTCTCAGATTCTGTTCGTTGCGCCGTGTAATATTTTACATGGTATCAGAGCCCAGGGGGCTCTAGAGATCGGAGAGCGTGCAAGAGGCAAAGGCTTCAACAGCAAAGAGAAACTATATCGACTTCCGGAAGCGGTGCATGAGGTGGTGTTGTTGCACCGGCTATTCAAACACTGAGGATTCGTCCACCAACCTTCAGCGAAGGCAAGTTAGATGGTACAAACTACACCTTGTGGAAGTTCAAAATTACAACTATCCTTGATTCTTATGAGCTTCTGGAGACTGTGCTGGGGTCTGACGCAGAACCACAGCCTATCCCTGACCCATCAAATCCTAGTGTGATGATTCCTCTGAATGCAGATCTTCTACGAGCTTGGAAACGAAGGAATGTAGATGCATTGTGTGCCTTAGTTACAAGCTGTTCTGACAGTGTTTTGACTCTGATTCAGCATATAACCAAAGCGTCAGAGGCTTGGAATGTACTAAGGAGTCAGTATGAAACACAAAACCAAACAAGGATTCAAAACTTGGAGAATCAACTAGCAGCGGAGAAGTTTGCTGAAGGAGAGACGGTTGAAGCATTCATCACTCGGATTAAGAATCTGCGCGACCAGATGGTTGGCGCTGGGATACAAAAGACTAGCGAAGAGCTAGCTCGGAGGTGTCTTCGGATTTGTCCACAAAAGTTTGATGGACTAGTAACTGCCCTTAATACTCAGGTGAGACCTCAAGCTTTGACTTTTGAGGAGTTTTGTGTATTATTAATGGAGGAGGAGTTAAGGCTGAAAGCCCGAGAAGGAAGCAACAATGGAGATGCTGCATTCTCTGCCAATGCAAAAGGCAAAGGTGTTTCCTCCACCAAAAATGTTGGTGACAAAAAGAAGAAGGGCGGCAAGAAGAAGTTTCAAGGAGAGTGCTTCTACTGCAAGAAGAAAGGACATGCAATTGCAGATGGTCGTGTCAAGAAGGCAGATGAAAAGAATGGTACCCTTAAAAGTAAAGGGAAAGAGACAGCCAATACGGCTGAAGCGGAGTTGGAATTATTCATGGCGACCATTGAGGAAGTGTGCTCCTCGGCGCAAGAAGAATCTACCACTGACTCATGGGTGTTGGATAGTGGGGCCTCCCGTCACATGACCAACAAGAAAGGTCTATACAGTTCTATGCAGCCTCTACAAGAATCCATCACTATGACGGTTGGAAATGATGCTAAATGCCCTGCTGCGGGCACATGTATTATTTCTTTTGTTGCTGCAAATGGTGAAGTCAAAAAGCTTTCAAATGTGTTGTATGTTCCCGAAATCAGGAGAAATCTCTTATCAGTTGCTGCCATAACTGATCTTGGTCATGAAGTGAGGTTCAAGAAGATAGGTGCAGAAATTATTGATAGTGCTGGCACAATTGTTGGCAAATGAGAAAGAAGGAACAACATGTATGAGCTAAGTGCTCTTACAGCCACCGCTGGAGTGGGCACAAGTAAGCTTTGGTATGAAAGGTTTGGACACATCGGATTTGCAGTATTGAAGGAGATGCAAAAGCAAGGTATGGTTGCTCACCTACCTACAATAACTGAATTGAAGGAACCATGTGAAGCTTGTATGATGGGCAAGCAATAGAGAAAGGCATTTCCACAAGAAAACAAGAATAGAGCACAGGCTCCTCTAGAGTTGGTGCGTGATGCTGACTTGTGTGGTAAGATGCCTACACAGGCCTTGGGGGGATCTTCTTATTTTATGTTGATTGTCGACGACTACAGTAGGAAGATGTGGGTGTACTTCCTTCGTGATAAGGCTCAAGCTTTTGGTAAGTTTAAAGAATGGCTAATACTTGTTGAGAATGAAACAGGGAAAAGTGTGAAGAAATTTAGAACAGATGGAGGTGGTGAGTTCAACTCAAAGAAGTTTGAAGGCTTTTGCAAGAGCAAAGGGATCAAGCGTCAATTGACGACGCCTCACACACCTCAGCAGAACGGTGTTGTGGAACGCAGGAATCGCACCATTGTGGAGATGGCAAGATGCATGCTAAAGGGCAAGGGATTGCCTAACCATTTTTGGGCTGAAGCTGTTAATACTGCAGTCTACATTCTAAATCGGAGCTATACAAAGGCTCTCAAGGGAAAAACACCTCATGAGGCTTACACTGGTAAGAAACCATCTGTCTCACATTTCAGAATTTTTGGATGTGAATGTTATGCACATGTTGCAGATGAGAAGAGAAACAAGTTACAACCAAAAAGCAGAAAATGTATCTTCTTGGGTTATAGTGATGAGCAGAAGGCTTACAAATTATATGACCAAGAGGCAAAGAAGATGATTGCGAGCTGTGATGTGGTGTTCAAGGAGGAGCCGCATATAGTGGAGGAGGAGAAGGCAAGTTCTTCCACTTTATCATCAAGCGAAGAAGTAGTCCACTATGAACCTGTCCCGAGAGCTATCCCTATCCTTAAGGAGGAGGAAGCATCATCTTCAAATGATGAGGAAAAAGTTCACCAACCTGACATCACCCCACCGGAAAAGCCATTGCCGCGCTGGGTGAAGCAGCTCTATGACCACAATAATCCTATGCCTGCATTTGTTGAGGAGAAGGCAGACGGACCAAGGAGGTCTTAGAGAATAGAGGAGCAAAGGAGGGCTTCTGCTCACATAGTCAATATAGCCTTGATGGTTGAGATTATGAGAGAAGTAAAGGAGCCAACTGACTTAGAAGAAGCACTTGCAAATCCATCATGGAAGGCTGCTATGCAGGCGGAGTATGACATCATAATGAAGAATGATACTTGGGAGCTAGTGGATCGCCCAGCAAAGCGGAAGGTTATTGGCACCAAGTGGATCTGGAAGGTAAAGTACAAGGCTGATGGTACCTTAGAAAAATACAAAGCTAGACTGGTTGCCCAAGGATTTTCACAAGTTGAAGGGTTTGATTTTCAAGAGTCATTTGCCCCAACTGCCAGAATGACCACTATTCGTACGGTACTTGCAATGGCTGCCCACAAGAAGTGGCCACTGTACCAAATGGATGTTAAGTCAGCGTTCTTAAATGGTGACCTCAAGGAGGAGGTGTATGTGGCTCAGCCACTAGGGTTTGAGGCCCCCCATTCTGAGAACAAAGTGTGTAAACTGAAGAAGGCATTGTATGGGCTGAAACAAGCCCCCAGAGCATGGTACCAGCGGATAGATAGGTTCTTTTTAAACCTAAACTTCAAAAGATGTGCCTCAGATGCTAACTTGTATGTTTACAGGGATGGTAAAAAGTCTGTAGTGATTGTCCTATATGTGGACGACCTTCTTATTATAGGTGACTATGAAGATATGATCAACCAAACTCGAAAGGCTTTGAGTTTTGAGTTTGAAATGACAGACTTGGGCTTGCTGCACTATTGTTTGGGGATTGAAGTCTGGCAAGAGCCAGGAAAGATCTTTATCTCTCAGAAGAAGTATGCATGGGAGATCTTGAAGGCATTTGGCATGACCGAGTGCAAGGAGATAGCTACACCTATGGAGGTGAATGCAAAGTTATCCGTCGAGGATACATCAGCACTAGCAGACATTGGGAGGTATAGGAGGTTGGTCGGTAGTCTCTGATCTACTTGTGTAACACCAGACCAGATATCAGTTTTGCTGTTGGTGTTTTGAGTAGGTTCTCAAACAAACCTCATGAGAGTCATTGGAAGGCTGGGATGCGGGTGCTCAGATACTTGAAGAAAACTCTTGACTATGGTATCACATATAGTTTCGGAACTTCTCTTGTGTGGAATTGTGACTTAGATTGGGCAGGAGGCATTGATTCCAGGAAGTCAGTTTCTGGTTATTGTTTCTCTTTGGGTTCATGAATTTTCTCTTGGATTAGTAAGAAGCAACCAACAGTGGCATTGTCTTCTACCGAAGCAGAGTACAAGGTAGCTTGTTTTGCTGCATGTGAGGCCGTATGGTTGAGAAGGATTCTATGGCATATGGGAGTGCATGATGAAGAACCAACTATGCTGAGATGTGACAATCAGAGTTGCATCGCCATTGCCAAAAATCCAGTGTTTCATGCACGCACCAAACGTATAGAGATCCAGTATCACTATGTGCGTGATTTGATGGAGGATGGGATAGTGGAATTGGTCTACTGTCCAACAGAAAAGAATGAAGCAGATATCTTTACCAAAGCACTTACGAAGGATTTGCTTCAAGTTCATCTTCAGAGACTCGGCATTGAGGAGATAGTTCACCTATGGGTGGACATTGAGGGGGGGTGTTAGATATGATCAATGCCCCACCCTCATTAGGTGCTACCAATGATCCATGGTGCTCAAAATTGTAAGGCCCCCATTATGAGGAGAAGCCAAATGTGAGCCCGGACATTGGTTGAGTCCTGACTTGTATATCAGATGAGGTCTATGTGATCGGATGGCAAAAAGGTGACTGTTGTGGGTCTAATCTTTGGGTTAGATGGAGTGGTTAAGCTGGTAGCAACTCGAGGCGCATTGCATCGAGTTGCAGTGTAAGGGAGTTAAAAGGGGCCCCTATTGCGGGGTCCGGGGGCTGCGAAAGCGGCCCCTGGCTGGGGGGTCCCAGGGGGGCCAGCGGCCTGATGGTAAAGGGAACATTCCCTGGAATATTCCCTGGCCGACTAGTGGAGGCTCATATGGTAGGTCGGTCAGCAGGCTGACCTAACGACCTTCGCGGGCTATAAAAGCTAAACCCCTTCGCAGCCATCACTCACTCATCTTTCACCCAGTCAGAGTTATTGTTCTAGCTAGCCTTAAGCTCTTCACCTATCTTATGTCTAGATTGCCATCTAAGCTTCACACAGTGGAAGCGCACGGGTGGACAGAGCCATCTTTGTATCAGTTGTTTGAAGTTAAAGAATTTACTGATTCTCCTCTTATCTGTTGTGTACTCTCTATCTCTTTCTCAGATTCTGTTCGCTGCGCCATATAATATTTTACAGCTCATACGCCTCGTGATCTGAGAACGACAGGTCGATTGTAGCAAGGACGTGCATCTAATCCTGCTCGTCCTCTGGGCATGGGGTATACTTGGTCAAGTGCCCATAGGACTTCTTGACATGGCTGTTGCCCTTGAGCATAGCAGAGATGGCATCTAAGTCGACTGGTGAGGTCTTCCGAGTGTCCATCTCTATTCTCATGGTATCCGTTCTATTGCCAAGGAAGATCAAGCCATTACCCCAATATTCGATGACTCTAGCGTTGCGCATCCAAGGTCGGCCTAATAGGATATCACAGTCCACTCCCTTCATGACTATAAAGTCCACAAAGAATTGAACACCTACGATCTTCACTGGCCAATTCTTAAGCACCCCGAATGGCTTGACTCTCATACCGTTTGCTAATGTGACATTAAACCTAGCAATTTCAACAGGTGGGTTTTCCCAAGTCTGAAGCATCGTGTGGCTAAGTACACTAACCCCAGCTCCCGTGTCCACGATTCCCTTTCTCGTTGTATCGCCTAAGGCTAGAACCGGTAAGACCGCATGCATCTCGGAATCTTCCCAAAAGGCATTGACGTGTAAGGATTTAGGTATAGAGTGTAGTATCAAACTCGGTATTTGCATCTCTGCATCATGGTCATGAGGGTCTGCCGTGACCTGCTCTCTTGACCCTTCAACCCACTGCTTAAGATCTTACCATAGGGTGGGATGCTGCCTAAGCAGATCTCCCAGGCTAAGTGTTACAGGGGTAGTCACCAACGTGGTTAGGAGATCGTTGGGTTCTCGTCTTTCTCCTAACCTGGATCGCCCTGACCAATGGCTGTGACTAATCTGCGGCCCTATAGCATCAAGGCTTGGCCTTAGCGGCACTGCTTGTGGTGTAGTTGCTTCTCCCAACTTTGGTTGAGGAGGTGAGATTGGCATGCTTATGATGGAGAGATCGTTGATCTCGTCCTCTATGATGGGCTCAGCATCTTTTATATGCTCTTGAGCCTCCTTCACCCATTCCTTCACTTGTTCTATGGCCTCTAATTGTCACTTCGGATGCGGGTATTCCCCTACCTTAGCACTTCCCTTTTTGGCCGTCTTAGGGGCTAAAGTCTCTGCCTCTGCGTCAGAGACCTTTTTTCGAGCAAGCAAAGTCGTAGCACTCTCCGTTTTTAGTGCAATTTTAGCTTTCGACCTCTTCTTCTTCTACCTGTGACTTTTCTTCCCTATCGAAGCTGCGTCAAGGTTGGTAGGTCCTAGAGTGATATGTCGGCCTACTTTGTTTGGGCATGGGTCATGACCCGCAATGGGATAGGTGTAGCCTCCCCATCGAGGTTCTCGACACCAAACAGTCCCAATGGGATAGATGGTATGTTGGCTGAGCCAGAAGACGTCTTTCGCTTTGGGCAATCGACGAAGAGATGAGTGATTCTGCACTCAGCACACCTTTGGTCAGCCTTGTCTCTGTTTTGCTGCTCCATTTCAGGGCAGCATGATGAGACATGACTTGGGTGACCACAAGTCCAACAGGTGATTGGATCCTGCATCTGCCCTCCTAGGCCTCTACCTCGTCCTCTTCCTAACGCAATCACCGGTATGGGGCGATAATCTATGAGGACAGCGTTGCCCTCATCGTCATGTGAGACGTAAGGGCATATGTAAATTTCTTCCTCATTTGGTTCTTCCACGTAGTGGACTGGAGCATCGCTCGGTGGATGGGTCACGTAAGGACTAGGTGGTCTGGGTATGCCAGTAGGGTTTATGTCCATCCTAGGAATAGCTGGCTTAATGTTGTTAGGCGTAGGAAGGGCTAATGGGGCTCCCCTTCCAAAGAATGGCTGCGGCCTGTTCGCTAGGTAAGGCTGGCCGTATGGTTGCGAGTATGGAAGTCTTCTTGGTAATCTACAATGCGCGACGTCATGACCGAACCTATTGCAGTTGGCACAAGGTCTTGACCTAAGGTCTTGACACTTGACTGGCAAGTGGTTTCCGCCACAGTACACGCATTGGACGTGTGGGCGCGTTGGTCATCTCAACATGTCTTGCAACCTGGCTAACTCCATCTTTACATCAGCCAAGTCTTGGTTCGTCTCGGTGGCCTTTCCCTTATCTTGGGATGATGGGACTGATCGCTCAGTAGATGCTGACACTCTCTCTGAGTTTCGCGAGTTGGTCTCTTCTAGGTTCGAGCTCCTGGAGCTCCGCTCTTTCAGCTGATCATCGACTTTGATGGCTTCCTCAAACACTCTAGCTAGCACGTCTCGCTGCAAGCTCCAATTGCCTGCCAAAGCCTTATATAACTCCTCATCTCAAATTCCATTGATGAATACAGTCAAAACTGCTCTTTCAGTCGGTCGCTTGCCCATAGGGATTCTCTTGAAGAGACTCCTCACGTGGGTTACGTAGTCGTGAATGTCCTCCTTCTCTTTCTGCTTGACATTCATTAAGCGTACTAGCAGATTGTCGGAGTATCCAGGCTTGGCAAATCTCTTAATGAAGAGATCCTTGAGGCCACTGAAGTTGGCTTGTTCTGCGGCATCTAGGCTTGTATACCAAGTCCTTCCCTTGTCACCTAAGCAGAGCCCAAATGCTTGAGAGTGTTGAGTCAGGTCATTGAGGCCGTTGGCTTCGCAGACTTGCTTGAATTGCTCTACAAAGCTGTATGGATCGTTGTGGGGTTGGTATTTGTCGAGTTGCTTGGCAACAATAGGGATTTTAGACTGGCTCTTTGAGCCTTGGTTCACTCCTAATCCTGTGAGTAGCAATGTCGCTAGTGCCGCAACACTTTGCTCTGCTGTCGTGTTATCTAGCAACCGCTTCATGAGAAGCTCACTCAACGTCAAGTCTCCTTCTAGGGATCTCTCGTGATCTGTTTGGTTTCTACCTGCTAAGTTTAGCACTCGTTGTACCTCACGCAACTCCGTGCTTTGCCTTTGGCTCCTAGCCTACTGGTCCCTATTATATTCGACTATGCTTGGCAAAGCCTTGTGAGCTAGTTTCCTCTCTTCCTCTAGGTCTGCGATGATAGCATCTGCCGTCCTACCGCGGTGCTCGTACTAGGCGTGTGTGTCGTAGCTGCTGACCAGCTCTGCTGAATAGCCTCCGGGAAGACGTTCAAGTCAAGTTCCTCATTAGACCTATGGTCTGAGCCTTCTTCTGCCATAGTCATGTTGTCGTGCTTCGCCAAGCTGTCGATCAGGTTGAGTAGATTTGTCAAATCCACATCATTGATGCCACTTGCTTGGTCCTACTTCGCGTGTTGATGGTTTGTCTACGTCTTGGGTCCTCTCCTACTGGTGGGTTCCTTGAGTGGTTTATCTGAGTGAGTTGCTTCAATTATTGAATACAATCCTCAATTTATGGTCACTCAGTGTGCGTGTCGCTTCTCATGCACTTGTGCTCAATCAGGCTTTCAATTTCCTTAAGTGCATTCAAGTGCGGAAATTCAAGGTGAGTGCAGCAAATAATCTCGAATCGTCTTATGCACTCTCGCTTTGTTTCGGGCCTGATAGGCTTGTTGGTCAATTTTCTGGCCACCTTGACAGGGTTCAGGGTTTTTCTAATATGTTGCCTCATTTGTTTTTGGCCAATCAGGTTTTAACTGCTCAACGCTTTGCGTCTAAGTCTCTGGGTCTTGATGTTGCCTACTTCAAGCTACTAAGCGGCTGCTCCCTACAATTTCATCCATTCCGTGTGCCAGAATCAAGTTCTGAGCATCAGAAGGACTTTCGACAGTTTGCGCTGCTGAGCTCTAGTCGGGTCAAGTCAAATTTCTGCGAATTTGATAAAAATTTTCGCTTGGCCCAGTTGGTCCGAATTGCAAGGTCCGAGTGGGTCACTTGGACGGGCCGAATTCGTGACTCGGACAGGATAGACTCGGATGGGCCGAGGTGCAGACTCGGACAAAGTCGCTCGGGCAGGTTGGCTCGGACCGAATGGTCAATTCGGACGAGATCACTCGGACGGGCCGAGGGCGCCAAGGACCGAATATGACACGTGGCTGAGGGCCGAATTGGTCGATGGTCCGAATGCTCTGCTCGGACGGGCCGAGTAGATTTGGGCCGAGGGCCAATTAGGGTTTCGGGCCGAGTGGGTTGAGTGAAAGAGGGCCGAGGGCCGATTCTGGGACTCGGCCCAAAAGTGACTGCTCAGACGGGCCGAACGCAGCGCGACGTCGATAGCGAGAGTTCGATTTGGCTCTATTCTTACGATTTAATCCATCATAGCAAGCATAAACCTCCAGATCCTATCTAGGGGGATAGGGGAAGGGATTTGTATACCTGAATAGAGCGGTAGGCTTGTCGATGGTGCGATCGGAACGAATCGTGCGATGGCTCTCTCTCTCTCTCTCTCATTGAAATGGTCACAAATGAGCTCTACCTTGGCCTCTTGGCTCTTATACCCCTTTTCGGGTATAGTGTTGATGCCCCTAATCACTCACTTACCGATCTTAGGCATCACAAGCAAGCTTTTTACCATTTTTTGCACGATTTTTGCCCTGTTTTGCCCTATTTTGCAACAGTAAACCCTACCCTTCTCCGGTGCGATTTCCTAATCCTAATCTATGCTAAATGCAACAAAAATCAAAAGCAAAAGACTAAAATAATTTCTCCATGTTTCCCAATCATCAAACAAACAAAATATCCCAAAATACTTACTTGTTTTGAAGATAAAAAACACCCAAACTTTCAACCTATTTCAAGCTCAGTTTTGGGGATGAATCCCTTACTTCGATGCTCGATATGAGGCGCGCAAGTGCTCAAGCTTGAATCTGTTGGTCCTGGCAATGGAACCAAAATGTAGTGGGAACTTTCGCTCAACCGCTAAAACCCACGGACCACTTATTGCTTCAAGTGTTTCAAGTGAGCTCTAATGGCTATCTCTCACCTAGCCGACGCGCCATCGATCCTATGAGTATAGTGAGCTTACCTTAATGCCGTTACGAGTTGCCTCCCCTCTCGCACACTCCCGTAGCTCCACGATCCTAGATGCGAGCTCAAGCATCCTCAAGCCTCCTCCATCTGCAAGCTCCATCCTCCATAGCCGCGCGCGCGCGAGAAAAGAGAAGAGAAGAGAAGAGGAGATGGTGAAGAGCTTCATCCTCTTGATCCCTCACTCCCACACACTCACTTCCTCACACTCTCACACTCCCTCTCTCAAGAGCACACACAAGCAAGAAGATGAGGGGAAGAGAAGAAGAAGAAGAGCTCTTGTTAGCCACACACCAAAGAATGAGCTCTCATTCACTTTTTGAACTTTATATATACAAACCCTAAAATCCCATGGGCACCCATCCATTTTTTACATGACCGGCCATTGTGGCAAGGTCCTTTTTCCATTTCCCTCTTCTAGGCTTATGCCTCTAGGCTACACCCATCTAGTATTTTACAATTGGCACAAGAGGGAGCCTGGTGCTCTTTTACAAGAGTTTTCCAAGTTTTTTGAGGTGCCTTTCATTTAAAATTGTAGTTTTTGCCCCGGCTTAGCTTTGGAGGTCGCCTACGTATCTTTGCTATTTTTCCATATTCTTTTTTACTTTTTCCTTCCTTTTTCCGCCATCTCAACTTGGGGTTAACAGAGCTCCAGTGTTGTTCCAAAAGAAGAAAGATGGAACGCTTCGTCTATGCATTGACTACAGAGGGTTGAATCAATCAACCATAAAAAATAAATATCCCATTCCAAGAAGAGATGAATTACTTGACCGTCTTCAAGGAGCGAAGATCTTCTCAAAGATAGATCTTAGATCTAGATATTATCAGATAAGGATCAAGAAGGAAGATATCCCGAAAACTGCATTTAGGTACAAGGTATGGACACTTCGAATTCCTAGTGATGTCATTCGAGCTAACGAATGCTCTTGCTACCTTCAACAGATTAATGCATGATATCTTTAGGCCCTATCTTGATGACTTCGTACTCGTCTTCTTTGATGATACCCTACTCTACTCTAAACAGGAAAAAGATCACGAACCCCAGCTTCGCATTGTTCTTGAAACAATGAGAGCACACAAGCTTTATGCCAAAAAGAAGAAGTGTGCATTTTTCAAGCGACAGATTGAATATCTGGGATTCATTGTATCAGCGGAAGGAATTTCAGTAGATCCAGCTAAGGTTAGGGACGTTCTGGAATGGCTAACACCAACTTCTGTCAAAGAAATACATAGTTTTCTTGGGTTGATAGGTTGGTACAGGATTTTCATCAAAGACTATGCTTTGATTGCAACACCTTTGACTGATCTATTAAAGAAACAAGTAGCAATTGTATGGTCACCTACCAAATAGACCATCTTTGACAAACTAAAGCAAAGCTTAGTATCAACACCCATCCTGCAACTTCTTGATCTTAGTAAGGAGTTTGAAGTGGTAACTGATACTAGCGCACTTGCTTTAGGATGTGTACTTATGCAAGAAGGTCATCCCATAGCATATTCTTTAAGAAAATTGAAAAGCCATGAAAGGAATTTTGCTACCCACGATCTAGAGCTATTGGCTGTCATCTATGCCCTCAAACTTTGGAGGCATTACTTGCTAGGTAACAAATTTTCCTTAGTGACGTACCACAAGAGTCTTAAATGGATCTTCACCCAGAATGAGCTCAATATGAGGCAACGTTGATGGATCGAAGTGCTGGAAGAATATGATTTTGAAATCAAATATAGACCTGGAAAAGGGAATGTAGTTGCTGATGCACTCAGTCGCAAGGCATTTCTAAATTCTCTTATTTTGCAAGATCCATCAACGGCAAGGTCTCTAGCCACAAAGGTATCAATGCCAAACAACACAATTCTTGAGCTAGCAAAAGATGAGGCATATCATGACCCCGTCTATCAGAAAATGCTAAGGGAGATCCCCATCAAGGATCAAGACCCGAAGCTAAAGACGAAGAATCAAGAATTCTCCATTAATAGTGGAGTTGTCTACTTTAGGACAAGATTAGGTATCCCTGCAAGCCAAACTCTCAAGCAGAAGATACTTTGGAAAGCCCATGACTCCCCTTTCTCAGGACATCCTGGTTATGCCAAGTCCATTAATGCAGTCAGAAGGAGCTATTATTGGGAAAGGCTCAAGGGAGACGTACTCAAATATGTCACGGAATGTTTGTCTTGTCAACGCATTAAGGCAGAACATGTTAAAATGCCTGGAAAATTGCAACCACTCGACATCCCACAAATGAAATGGGAGTTCATTAGTATGGACTTCATTGTTGGCCTACCCTAAGTTCAGGGAGGATAGAGCTCTATTATGGTTATAATAGATATGCTCACCAAGGTCGCACATCTCATCCCTGTCAGGACGAACTATAAAGCTTCAGACATCACAAGATTATTCATCAAGGAAATATTCAAACTGCATGGGTTACCCAGAAGAATCATTAGTGATCGTGACTCTCTATTCACTTCACACTTCTGGAGAGCTATCTTTGAGGCTATTGGAACTCAACTCTGTTTCAGTACAGCTTACAATCCCCAAAAGTGATGGTCAAACAGAACGAGTTAATCAAGTCATTGAAGAGATGCTTAGGGCATACTGTTGTCATGAACCCAAAAAGTGGATTCAATACTTACCGCTGGTTGAGTTTGCCTACAATGCCTCTTACCAACAGAGTATTCAGATGACCCCTTTTCAAGCATTGTATGGGCATGATTGTCGTACCCCTTTGAACTTCTCAGATCCAACTTTGAGGGTAGAAGCCTCAAGGCAGATATGCTGGAAGACATGGATGATCAAATCAAATCAATAAGATAAGACATTCAAGCTACCAAGGATAGACAGAAGGCTTACGCTGTCTTGAAACAACAAGACAGATCCTTCGTCGAAGTTGACATGGTCTTCATCCGCGTACGCCCTAAAAAGAGTTCACTGTCCTTGGGAGAGTATAAAAAGCTAAGTCCGAGGTATTCTTGACCTTATAAGATCACTAAGTTCCCAGGGCCTAATGCTTACAGACTATAGCTGCCTGCAACCCTAAAGATTCATAATGTATTCCACGTTAGCCTATTGAAAAAGTATCTACCTAATCCGAATCATGTACTTGAGGATCAGCAAATTGTAATGCCTAGCCAAGGAGTCCTTGAGCTACGACTTGATAGAATCATGGATGTTAGGGAGAGGCATTTGAGGTCAAGGACCTTGAGAGAATACCTCATCCCGTGGAAATATTATCCCGAAGAGGATAACACCTGGATGGATAAAGATACCCTCACTCAACAATACCCCCAGGTCTTCTCGAGATGAGGACATCTTGATTCCTCTAAGAGAGAGAGGATGTAATGTACCCCCCCTCCTTAAATTTTTTTATAAAAACTTTAGTACAAATTTTTTTATCCCTCTCTCTCTCCCCGCTGACAGTACGTCAGGGAGAGAGAGAGGGAGTGAAGTAGTGTTAAGGGGGGCATGTAGCCCCCCAGGTGGGAGGGGTGGCAACCATTAGACGGCCGTCTTTCCCCCCCCCCCCCCCCAGTCCACCATATAAGGGAGCCTCCCCCCTCCTCCCTGGCGTAAAATCGCAAATCCTCCCCCCCTCGTGCATCGTCATGTCCCCCCCCCTCCGTTTGCGGCAGTATGTTGAGATAACAAGCTCAACACATGCGGACATTGATGATGGACCGTCTGGTTAGATGGGTCCACACGTCTACACTTAGCACGTCGGTGGTCATTATGAATCTCACATGGCCACTGACTCATTACTTATTATATTCATGTCGTTACACCTATTTACAGCTGGCATAGTTATAGCGCCAGTCGACTAGTGTAGTCGGTTATGCATTGTTTGACTTAATAGGTCACTTTCCTTTTATGTTGTATCTTATCTATACTTTGTGTACATTGTAAAGTGTATGGAAGAAGAAGAAGAAATCAGCAAGAAAACGTTTTGGCCTCCATCTCTCTTCTTGCCTCTTGAGTGAGCTTCTCCTTGTGCATTCTGTGTGTGTTCGGTGCAGCAGCTTGAGCAACCCCCTCCACCACGCGATTCTTGACATGGTATCAGAGCCGCGCCATTGAGAGAGGCTGATTTTGAAGATTGAAGCAAAGGAGAGGAAGCAAGGTTCGAGCAAGCAAGCCACAGGTAAGAAGCTCTCCCATCCTTCAACTCTTTCTCTTGGATAGTGCTTGTGGAGGCACCGGAAGCAGGGCAGAGCAAAAATCTCAGATTGCAGTGAGATTTGGTGTGCGCGAAGAGCGCTGTGTATTGTGCAGATAAGCCCTTTTAGGGTACGCTGTGACTTCGACTGTATTGACTGAAAGTGGGTGCGCAGATTACAGATTTCAGATCTGTAAGTTTAAAGGTGTTTACCAGTGAGTAAACACAAGGTTTATCTGCAAACATGTTGCAGATTGCATGTATTGTTGAGCAGACAGTGAAAAAGGCTGTCTGGTGTATTGTTGTGCACTACAGGTCCAACGTTGCAGAAGATTTGCTTACCGTTGGTATTAATTTTGTGATAATGGAAGAGAACAGTGGAAGCCCCATCATTGAGAAGCTCGACAAGAACAACTATCCTTCATGGAAGTTCCGTGTCACGAACTTCCTTATTGGAAAAGGCCTCTACGAGTTCGTTTCAGGTGAAGAAAAGGAGCCGAAGATGAGTGATCCTCCAACTGCAGAAGAGACAAAGGCACGGAAAGAATGGAATGCAAAGGATAAGAAGGTCATGTATTGGTTGTCTGCAGTAATTGACAATAATATGCTGGGACACATTAGAAATGCAGAGAATTCATATGCAGCTTGGACCATACTTGAAAGTATGTTTTCTGTAAATACAAAGGCACGAAAGATTCAACTCAAGCAAGAGTTGAATACATTAAAGAAAGGGAAGATGTCTATCAATGAGTATGCACTGAAGGTAAGAAGCATTGCAGATGCATTAGCAGCGATTGATGCAATGCCCGATGATGATGATTTGGTGTCGTCTACCTTGGGTGGACTTAACAATGAAAAGTCTTGGAAGTCTTTTGTAACTTCCGTATATGTTAGAAAGCCATTTCCAGATTTCGATGAATTGGTCTTCCTTATGATCACTGAAGAGATCAACATGCAGAGTGAGACATCTGAAAGAAGTGGTGAACAGGTCCGAGATTTCTACTCCAGTTCTGAAAGGGGACGTGGCAGGTTCTCTTCAAGAGGCCATGGTACAGGACGTGGTAGTGACAACCAGCAAAACAGATTGAATCAGCAATTTGGCGATATGCAGGTTTCAGGAGTTCGTGGTAACTTTAGAGGCAGGGGGAGCTTTAAAGGAAGAGGTGGATGGCAGAACAGAGGTTCTAACAACTCTGGTATTGTGTGCCACTACTGTGGCAAAACAGGTCATATTGCTGCCCAATGTTATGCTAAGAGAGATGATATCCACAGTGGTAAGTTGCAGCAAGGAAACTATGCATCGTCTTCACGATAGAATGAAGACAAAAATGAACGTTTATTCGTTATGCAGCATATGCTGAATGCTGTTACAGGAAAGGGAACACATGAAGATGTTTGGTATGTTGATTCAGGTGCATCCAATCATATGACCAGCCATGCAGAATGGTTTGGAGAAATGCAGGATTTGCAGAATGCAGGTTATGTGCAGACGGGTGATGACTCATGCCACCCAATTTCACACATTGGAAAAGTTTCCTTGTCCTTGCATGATTGTAAGACAAAGAGTCTTTCAGATATATTACATGTGTCATCTATTACAAAGAACTTGGTGTCAGTCGGTCAAATGGTAGAGCAAGGGCTACAAGTCAGATTTAATGCAAAGGGCTGCTTTGTAGAAGACTTCAATGACAAGTGCAGATTGGTAGCAAAGGGAAGTAGAGTTGGATGTATGTTCACTCTAGATGCTGGAATTCCTACTATGAATGCTGCTATGTATGCCAAAGGAAAAGGTGTTGTTGCAGACATTGAAATTTGGCACAAACGCATTGGACATGCAAATGTACAAAGGCTGAAATTAATGCAGTCCAAAGGGTTGGTTACAGGTTTGCCTACATTTAAAGTTGCAGAATTTCAGAAGGTATGTGAAGCATGTCAGTTTGGTAAGCAGGCAAGACAACCCTTTTCACATGACAGAGATGTAAGCAGAAATATCCTTGATGTTGTGCATACAGACATTTGGGGGCCTACACAAAATGTATCTCTTGGAGGTAGTTCATACTTCGTCACATTCATTGATGATTGTTCTAGAAAGCTGTGGGTATATTTTATGAAGGAAAAGAGTGAAGCTTTTGAGCACTTTAGAACTTTCAAGGCTGCAATTGAAAGAGAAACATGCTTGAAAGTAAAGTGCTTGAGATCAGATGGAGGGGGAGAGTACCTCTCAAATGAGTTCAGTGATTTTCTGAGGTCTCATGGGATAAAGAGACAGTTCACATGCAGGTATACCCCACAGCAAAATGGAGTTGCAGAAAGGAAAAACAGGCATATTGCAGAAGTTGCACGCGCCTTGATGGCTGAAAAGAATATGCCTAAGCATTTTTGGTCTGAGGCTGTTCATACTGCTGTTTATATTATGAACAGAACTCCCACAGCTGCAGTTCATGGTATGATCCCCGAAGAATGTTTTACAGGTAAGAAGCCTGATGTTTCACACTTGAAAGTATTTGGCTGCATTGCGTATGTTCATGTGCCAGATGAGTTGCGGAAGAAACTGGATCCAAAGGCTGAAAAGTGTGTCTTTATTGGATACTCTTTAGAGCAGAAAGGGTATCGCTGTTACAACCCTGTCACATGTAAGTTCAGAGTGAGCAGGGATGTTATCTTTGATGAAATGAGCAGTTGGTATGCATCTAGTGGTGATGCATTGGATGTTGATGATGATCATGGCACTCATGTACAGGCTGAAAGGCAAGAATCACGGACTCTTAGCGGACCAGAGACATCATCTGGTAGTCCTTGGTCTGGGAGACTAAGGAGTAGCTCTACATCTTCAGGTGCATCTAGTAGCACTACAGGTAAAGACAAAGGAAAGAGTAAAGTGTCAGAAGGCATTGATGCAGTTCTTGATGGAGACTCCAGTGGCTCAGAGAGCTTGGATGATGAGCTTGGCATTCCTTCAGTGAGGACTCCAGGTGTGCAGAGAGCACGCGTTAATGCAAAGACTCCATTGAGTGATCCAGTGGTATGCAGGTCTAGCAGGATGAGATACCATGTTAAAAGATTTGGTTTTGAAGGTTATGCAGCTCACCATTATGCTTATATGGTGAAACTAGTTGAGGATGTTGAGCCCACATGTTTTGAGGAGGCTGTTGGTCATGCTCATTGGGATGCAGCAATGGATGAGGAGATGGCTGCATTAGAGGCCAATAAGACTTGGGATCTAGTATCATTGCCGAAGGGAAAGAAAGCTATTGGATGTAAGTGGGTTTATAAGATTAAGCACAATGCATATGGTTCTATTAGCAGGTACAAAGCTAGGCTGGTTGCAAAAGGCTATGCCCAGACATATGGCATAGATTATGATGAAACCTTCAGTTCGGTTGCTAGGATGGCAACTGTCAGATGTGTGATTGCTTTGGTAGCAGCCAAAGGTTGGAGGTTGCAGCAAATGGATGTGAAGAATGCCTTCTTGCATGGTGATTTGCAGGAAGAAGTGTATATGGATCAGCCAGCAGGTTATGAAGATTTAGAGCATCCCATGTATGTGTGCAGGTTGAAGAAGGCGCTCTATGGGCTCAAGCAAGCACCTAGAGCATGGTCTGACAAGATTAGAGAGTATCTTGTCAATATTGGCTTTTATGTTTCTGATAGATAGTATGGCTTGGATATGTTGTCCAAGTATGGTATGATTGCATGCAAACCACTTTCAGTCCCGTTGGAGCAGAATGTAAAGCTGAGTGCTGATGTTGGGGATGAGATAGAAGACCCTACTATGTTCAGGAGGATAGTGGGGAGTTTGATCTACATGACCATTACAAGGCCAGACTTGAGCTACGTTGTTGGTCTTGTGAGTCAGTTTATGCAAGTACCTAGAAAGCCACATTTGGATGCAGTCAGACGCATATTGAGATATGTGAAGTCCACATTACATTATGGACTTTTCTATGAGGCAGGTACAGATGTACATGTATTTGGATACACAGATGCAGATTGGGCTGGTAGTATGTCTGATAGAAGATCTACCAGCGGATACATGTTCTCTCTTGGTAGTGCAGCAGTTGCATGGAGCAGCAAAAAGCAATCTATAGTTGCTTTGTCGAGTACAGAGGCTGAGTATAGAGGTGCTGCTGTTGCAGCATGTGAGGTAGTATGGCTGCAAAAGCTATTGGCTGATTTGGATGTCCAGGTGGAAGGTCCAGTTGTCATTTATTGTGACAACATGAGCAGTATACAGTTGGCTAGGAACCCTGTGTTCCATTCCAGGACAAAACATATTGAGGTACACTATCACTTTGTGAGAGAGAAGGTACTAGCACGTGAGATTGACTTGGTGTATGTCAGCACACAGGATCAGATAGCTGACATCTTCACGAAGGCATTGGGTACAGAGAAGCTTCAAAAGTTTCGAAGCTTACTTGGAGTTGCAGAGATGCAGTTGAGCTTGAGGGGGAGTGTTGAGATGACAAGCTCAACACATGCGGACATTGATGATGGACCGCCTGGTTAGATGGGTCCACACGTCTACACTTAGCATGTCGGTGGTCATTATGAATCTCACATGGCCACTGACTCATTACTTATTATATTCAGGTCATTACACCTATTTACAGCTGGCATAGTTATAGCGCCAGTCGACTAGTGTAGTCAGTTATGCATTGTTTGACTTAGTAGGTCACTTTCCTTTTATGTTGTATCTTATCTATACTTTGTGTACATTGTAAAGTGTGTGGAAGAAGAAGAAGAAATCAGCAAGAAAACGTTTTGGCCTCCGTCTCTCTTCTTGTCTCTTGAGTGAGCTTCTCGTTGTGCATTCTGTGTGTGTTCGGCGCAACATCTTGAGCAACCCCCTCCACCACGCGATTCTTGACACAGTAGTGCCCCCCCTGGGGCTTTCATCAAAAACCTCCCCCCCCCTCCTCGTTGTCAAGTGGATAATCCCCCCTCGAGATTTGCGACAGGAAGCAGCACCCTCCCCTACCCCGTGAACAGTGCCGCCCCTGGTCGTGAGAGAAGAAGAAGAAGAAGAAGAAGAAGAAGAAGAGGGAGAAGGAGAGAAGAGAAGAAGAAGAAGAAGAAGAAGAAGAAGAAGAAGAAGAAGAAGAAGAAGAAGAAGAAGAAGAAGAAGAAGAAGGAGGGAGAGAGGTAAGGAGAAAAAGAGAAGAAGAAAAAGAAGAGGAAGAAGAGAGAGAGAGAAGAAGAGAAGGAGAGGGAGAGAGAGAGAAGGAGAAGGAGAAGAGGAGAAGAAGAAGAAGAGGAAGAAGAGAGAGAGAGAAGAAGAGAAGTAGAGGGAGAGAGAGTAGGAGAAGGAGAGAAGAAAGGAAGAAGAAGAGGGAGAGAGAGAGAAGGAGAAGAGGAGAAGAAGAACAAGAGAGAGAGAGAGAGAGAGAGAGAGAGTTGGTGAGTAGAGAAGGTGTCGAGAGCCGTGTTTGAGGAGCTGTGTTCGAGAAGCCACTTTTCGAGCCACCCCCTCATCGGCGAAGGTCACCTTACTTACGACCTTTCCTTTCCCAAGCCTTTCATCTTGAAGGTCCATTAAGGTCGGGACTATCCAAATTCCATGTGGTAAATGGCTCCCAAAAGGAGAGTAATGAGAAGTGTAAGTGCCAGAGCTATCAATGGTACCGGTAATGCAGGAGAGGCAAGCAGAGTGACCAACACAACAAATGCCCCTACGATCACGAATCAAACCCAGGTCCTTTTGATATCCTAGGCTTTATAATTAATTTTGGTTAAGCATATTCTGTATTATTTCAAGAAGAAGAAATAAAGGGGTAGTTATATGCATGGAACATGAACGAGCCTTAGGATTTTTGTTTACTCCAAGTGATAGGTTGCATGCATGAAATGGTAGAGCATGGAGTTCGCATAAGTTTATATGCATAGAATGATAGCTTTTACACACAGAGAATGATAAGGTTTTCATGTTATTTCACATAAAATAATAGTTATTAAACTAGTTCAGTGCATGAATAGTCATCTAGAATTCATGCTTCGCAATCATGATTAAAATAAACACACGGAATGTTAGTTTCCAATCATAGGATGCAATTGCATTGATGGATAGAAACCTAGACTTTCATATATGCAAGTCACATGAGATCCGATGCATTAGGGATAAGTATTTGTTGCCAGGTATGAAGAGAGTTAAAGGTCGTTAAGGATATACTAGTATATTAAGCACACCATGTGCATGATGGGTAGGTTTGATTGGAAAATTCTGCATAGTATCACACTAAGAGAGATGGAAGGGACGCATGCATCTAGACTGTATCCTGAAGGCCTAGATGAAAAGTCTTGCCTTGCCAAGTGTGTTAACTAAACTTGGTTAGAGGGAGATGAGTAAAGAACTGGAAGAATAAAAGACCCTTGGTTGGGTTGTGAATAAGGCTTGTCCATTGCCTTGGTTTACCAGTTATAGCTTTGAGTTAGGGTTAAGATACCATAAGGTAAGACCCAAGGGGAAGAGCAAGTCAAAATAAGTTAACTTACCAAGAACATTTGCTTGCATGATCTTGTTTGATATTATTGGGATCTCGCTAAGTCACGAACGATCCAGGATCGGATGCTGGGAGCATCCGGGAAAAAGGAATCACACCTTAGCAGTTGGTCGTACAAACGGCCTTCGAAATGATCGTGATTGTATACTTAGGTACATTGCTTGAACTCCTTTGCTCAAGGAACTAATTCAAGGAAAAACACTTAATGCTTTAGGTTAAAAGCCGCCTGGAGGGAGAGGCAGGAACAGTTACCTCCGACTGTCTGCCTGGCCCCATCCAAGGGGGTCGTTAGCCGCGCCGGGTATATGGACCTAACCTGTCGGGAGAGGTCTCTCCGTGGGTGTTGCTTGGAGCAGGAGGACACTTGGGTGCCAGGGGAGGCTCTTGCTGTAAATTCCTTGCCTCTGGATCCCGCACAAGAGGTCGACGTGACTCGAGATGGGATCTCGAGGCCTGTGTAATAGTCTACAGGCGGAACTTGGAGCAGCAATCCTGTAGATTACTGGGATAGCCTTCGAGCATGATACTTGATGTACTCCAGGATTATGATAAATAAAGATCAGATATTTGAAAAAAAGAAACTTGCTTGACATTGTTTTTGTGTCAGTGCCTAAGTTACGTGAAGGAACCAGTGATTAGATTGATTAATTAAGGAAGCTGCTTTTCCATGTCAAATGTAATGTGGTAGGTAATTAGATAAATAAGCAAACTGAGGAAAGTGCAGTGGACGTGACTTGGGTCTGTCCTATCAGAAGGGTGGTCTCGGTTAGCTAGGAACTTTTCTCAAAAGATGAGATAACGAGAATATGAAGACCTAGCATCAGTAGAGTTAGAATCCCAATTTATGCTGTTTTAGGGGAAAGGAATGGGACTATGCCTTATGGACAGAGAGAATGAGCTTCGCATCCCTCTCATTTCCCATTCTCCATGAAACAAGTGCAGCATGAATCCGCTTCGACTCTGTTGTTCCTATGCAAAGTGGTGCATCTGGAGCTCGATGCTAGCTACTTCCTAGAGATCTTGCTGATAGGAAAGGAACCCTGACTTTAGGTCGATCCTAAGTGGGAACGGTCAGACATTTCCGCTCGGGCCAAACTCGAAAAGATCTAGATCGCAAACCCTGTGACATTCATTGCAAGTGCCAGGCGGAGCTTTCTAGACTCTCTTCCCGATGGGCTGCTAAGACGTGTCACACAAGCGGACGAGTGGACACTTTACATGTTTGACCATACCAAAGTAGAACCTTACATCCCTTTGAATCCATATCTCGTAAAGTTATGCATAGAATGATCTTGTATACAGATTGTCTCATAACGTTACATAAAGAACAATAATGGATCAATTATGTAAATAAAAATAAACATGTTAGTCCATCCATATATTGCAAATAATGGATCAATTTTCATGCGTAAGGTGGAGCTCGATGGATTCACAAGAGAGCACTCCCATGCAAGAGTTTCAACAGTTTGTGTCTCAAATGAGCCAGGATGCAATATGCAATAATGACTTTACGTACTTTTCAAGCCAAAGTGTGGGTATTCCAAGCTACATTCCAAGCCATAGTGTGGGTGGTAGTATTCATGTAAATGCGTTTCCAAACCACCCTCCTTTGATCAATCATCATCTTCCTCAATTCACACGGTTCCAACGACCAAGACAATTAGGTATAGAGGGACCCACAACAATAGACAATAATATAATTCTTCATTCAATTTCACATAATCCTCAACATGGCCCCTCGACACCACCACAATGAGAACTGCAAGTAATAGGTTTCTATGATGCAATCCAAGACACATGTGACGAGGTTGACGTGGCTCAGACCTAAGTACCAATGGTACCACATTGTAAAAATGCCAACAAGTAGCGTCCATGACGAACTTCATGGGAGTTTGATGCATCAAAACCTCCTAAACCAAAGAGGGCACGAAAAGGAAAGAATCAGGATGCCCGAGATACAAGATCATTTAACAACCACAAAAAAACCATTTGCTTAGTGGAAGATGCATGGACAATACAACTCATTCACATCCGAGGACCATGAGTGCGAAGTTCTCAAAGCCACCAAAGCAAGGAGTGGATATATGGTCCAAGGTAGCCACATAGCTAGCATCGCTATTTCTAGAGTTTGACAAAGATGTGAGGTATGTAGAAAACGTTGGGGATGCATCTATGAGTCATATAGAAAGGATGAGGTCCACAATGCCATATCAAGCAATGATCGCAAGATCACTTGCCAATGGTATGATATTGTGGATGAATATATGTGAGATCGTACCAATGTTGTTAGCAATGCACATGCTTCGTCTATGGGTGGGTTGTCTTCTCCAGAAGACAACACTACATCAGTCTCCAATGATCCAAGAGAACACACTCAAGAAGACATTGGCTCCAATGAGCCTTCGAAGATCGGGCAAGATCAAACAACCAACCAAGGAGCACACGATAAGAAGGGTAGAAAGATAGAGGAGTCTCTCAGTGACATGGCTAGCACCGCTTGATCAATGTTAGCCAACCAAAAAGAAAACTTAAGAGGAAAAGAAAGCATTTGAAGAGTGAAAGCTTGTTATCGTGGATACATTTGCCTCTCTATATCTAGTATGTTAGATGTAATCAGAAGTCTTAAAAAGGAATGATGGTTTCAACATAGTAGATGAATCTAGAACTTTTTAAAAAATATATTTTTAAGTCTACTTATACATCTCTCTTGAATTGTCTCATAAAGTTTCGTCAAATCCTTGATAGGCGAATGGACGATGAAAGTCTTCTGATAATGTGTGACATCGGTATTGTAGTTGCTGTCATGGCAATGTTTCAGTATTGTTAAGTGATTTGGATGACGGGGATGATGACAGTATGCAATTGCACATTTTAATGGGGTGCATGGCTCGAGGTTACGTTGCACATCGAGCTAGAATAGGTCATTGAAGGCACGATCGATGGTCATGCTGGGCCTATCCTAGACCACAAACTTTTATGGAGTAGGGGCTTCTAGGGAGTTATTCAAACCGAATGTTTAAAAGCAGGTTACAAGTTAGCATGAGTACATTTGAATATCTCGTCGCAAAGTTAGCACCACAAATGCGATGCAAGAACACAAACTTTAGAAGAGCAATACATGTCGAGAAGCGGGTTTGTGTGGCTCTGCATTGCCTGGCGAGTGGCTCAAATTTGGGAGTTATAGCTGATTTGTACGGAGTCTCATACACAGTTGGCTATTCTGGACTTTTGCAATGCATTGGTCGCATCTGGATTGCATGGTATGCACATGAAGTGATCAACATCACACCAAATGCAAAAATATACAGACGCATTTCAGGCCCTTCGAGGTATATCGTATGTTGGTGGTGCAGTAGATGGTAGTCATATACCCATCATTGCCCCGAGAGAAAACCATGAAGATTATTTTAATAGGAAGAAGGGCTTCCACTCAATTATTCTACAGATTAGTATGGCATCCAATTGTGTTGTTTGGGACTATGACGTTGGCTGGTGGGCAGGTTCTATGCACGATTGGAATGTTTTTCAATGTTCATATCTAGGAAAATGATGCACAAACAAAGCTCTAGAACAATACTATCTACTAGGCGATGATGCTTATCCTGTGTGCTTTTCAATGCTTCCTCCTTTCAAGGGTAGTAAGGATAGACTATCTTCAGAAGGTTATTATTGGAATGACATACAATCGAGTACTTGTATGCCAGTTGAAAGAGCATTCAACATCCTTAAAATGCGATTTCGTATATTGTTGAAGAGATGTGACATGCTTTTACAAAATATCCCGAAGATGGTGGCAGCATGCCTTCTTCTACATAATATATGCATTATGCATGGAGAGAGTTTTAATGATGCATGGATACATGAAGCGACATCAAAACTTGAGCGAGAAAGTAATGCACCTCGTCAAGACATGGACCGGCAAAATAGTTTGAGGAATGGATTAGCAGAGATTGCTATGCTAACAAACACAGATACCACGTAAGTAATTCAAAGAACTCAATCAACGGAGCTAATACCCGGGGGGGGGGGGGGGGGCAAGCCATCTTGGGGGAGAATCTTGAAGAGACAACGTTGCTCGAGCCATGTTTCGAGAGAGGAAGAACGCAAATGTGAGAACAGTCTTTGGTGATTCTGACTTTGCGAAGGAGATGGACGACGAAGACAATGGTGAGTAAACTTTTGTAGCATATGCATTTCAGGTGGAAAGGTGAAAAGAGTGATGGTATGGTAATAAATTTTCCCTCTTTCCATCTTTCCATCACACAGAGCTAGGTAGAGCCATGCCTTAACAACATGGTGAAGGGGTTCAACTCCACTACTCTTTTTTTCATTACTAATTTGTGTTAGTTTTATTAGTCACTTTTTTTTTTTGGGTTTTGTAACATCAATTTGTGATACTTATAGGCAATGATTGTGTAAATCGTGAATTGCAATAATAATAGTTAAGTTTTCTCATCATTGTGTTATCTAGCATCAATGATTGTGTTTAATTACGTATTCAAATAATAATTATTATGTCAATAATGAGCAACATCCATAGCATCCTTTCATTCACATGTGATTTGGGGATAATTCGAGAAGTGTCCAATGCATAGGTGGTGGTTGATGTGTAAACGATTGCGGGGACGGAAGATGGATGGACACTTATTGACCAAAAAAAGTGTTTGTTGTCTAGTGTGTAAGTAGGTGGCGAACAAGTGACCACCCAAGATGACTTTTCCCATGTCCAACAATTGGGCGTAGATTGGGCGAGCAATGGCAGTGTGTAACCATCCTTAGTTGTCTCATGGTTAGTTAGGAGTTGTTTCCATGATCATAAGGATGATCTACTTGTTGACAATTTTCGTTTGAAAAGTCGTGTGTGAAAATGGCATTGCCGTCGTCTACAGCCATGTGATCGTAGAGGCTGTGATTTTTAACGTATTTACGGAGAATCTCAAAAATAAAGGAAAAAAGTTGTGGTTGGCCGAAGAGCCCTCCACACTTGTGGGACAGAATCTTGCAGCATTGCAAACATTGAGAGAGAGAGAGAGAGAGAGAGAGAGAGAGAGAGAGAGAGGGAAGCAGCAGCAGAGGGAGAGAGAGAGAGAGAGATCCATGGCCACTGCCGCTCTCGCCCGGTCTGTCACCCCGTCCTCATCTCCGTTCATGCCGCCTGCTCCGGCGCTACCCTATCCCAGGCAGTCCCTGCCTTGTTTGCGCCTGCAAGGGATCGCGCACTCCTTGCATCGCAGGCACGATCGCCTCATCAGGCTTGCGATGGAAGTCCCTGACTATCTCCCCGTCGAATGGTACTCCCTGATCCTTGCTTTCATTCCACAACCGTAATTGCCAGATAGACCCTGCTCTTATTGGGAACTCGGCAGTTTGCCATTCCAATCAAATGAAATATCAAGTTAAGAAGATTCCAATCAGACATGCAAGATAGGTCTTGGGGATTTTTATTGATTGAACAGTCGCCTTTGGAGTGCTGTGTTTCTCCATCTGCCTGAGAATTTAACCGGGGGACCAAGAAATGTAGCGGCTTTAATCTTCCACCTGCCACACATCATAGTGACAGGATGGGTATTCTCTACCTTTTTTTCTCTTCTTTAGAAGACAGTTCTACATGTGTTTCAAACAACAACATAAAGAATTCAGAACAACACATGGAGTATAGATGCATGGATGCATGAACGTGCACCGCCTGGTGTTTTACCAGCTTGAAAAGATTGTCATTGATGGGTCCTAGATTAATTGTTTGAAAGGAGGATAGCAGGATATTTGAAGTTCCTAGTTGATGGTTCCTATATGAATTGTTCAAGAGGACGTGGAGAACAGGATGTCTGAAGCTCCTAAGCTAGGCAGCTTCCTAGAAGGGAACTCTGTATTTCCTTGTAGGAGGCTCTCGAATCGTAAGTGCAAGGTACAACCAATATATACACTCCTCCATGATTTACGTGTGTGCGTATGTGTGGTGGGAAGATTCATGAATTTCGCAAAGGCAAAAAAGATGGAAGGCCAGCCACAAGGAAGTAGGACAGCAGGGACATCCAATTTAAGGACTGAGAGCAGGGGAATTCTATTGCAGGCCAGCATGTCAATTTGCAGGGACCATCCACAGAGTATCAAAATAGCAAAGAGAATTCTGCTGAATCTGTGAATGTCTCACTTGCTTCTGTAGCAGTGGCTGCTGTCAGAAAGTACATAATGCCGTTACTTCCTCTGACTGCAAGTGTGCTGAGCAGGATCACTATATCTACAAAAGTTTGAACTGTGACCTGCAGTATTTGGTCCACGTGCTTCTAATGCTTGCTGATTGGATACCTCTTGTGACCTGCATAACATATATTGCTTCTCTTGCATATGAATGAAGAGCTGCTATTTTAAACAGAATGGTTGGGTTTTGAAGATTTGCAAAATTACATGGCTGCTGCAGGCTTTCACACATAGGTTTTTATGAGCAGCCCTTATCCAATCAGAGTTTCTGTCTAGTTCTGACCTGCGGGTTATGTCTATGTTTATCCTCCTTTGCCTGCAAATAATGCTATTTGATATTATATACATGAGAAAAACCATGCAGCCTGAAGAACCATGATTGCCCCAGTAGTGCATGACTAAAAAGCCACGCATTTGTTCAGGTTTCCAGTTTATGAAGATAAAGCACTTAGTACTGGTGTAATGTGCTGCAGGTGTTGTTCTGTATTATGCACGACAGGAAATACTCAATGGTCGCTCCCTGTGAGGTTTATATGACCCTAATTGCAATCACATTGGAAGTGCTAGTGATGATAAGAAAACTCTAGGGACAATGATTGAGGACTTCGGGTGGAACTTTCCTTATTAAGCAACTAGCTCTGTATAGATCGATCCAAGACCCCATCTGAGGTTGAGTTTTGATATTTGAAATCCTCAACATGTTTGACTAGGCATGGATGCTTTGACACGTATTGTTGATAACTTGTGCTACTGCATTTGTATCCAGACGAGAGTATAATTTAATGAACATGCAGAAGATTTTAAAAGCATTGTTGCAATTTCGAGTCATCTGCAAAGTTTGAAGATCTCGCCTTGATTCACAGGTTTATTAAGTTTGAACAACTGAAGCGCTCAATGCAAGAGTTTATTTCTTTTGCAGGAGCAAGACACGTGGAGATAAATTGCTTGGTCCACGCTTTGATGTATGCTTCCTTAAGCATCATTGCTGCTCTGTCCCGTAGAATCATTCTTTACTCTGTAATAAAGATCTGACTTTTACAACACCAGTGTGTGGTATAGATGACAGCAGAAGAAGCAGTCATCTGCCAACTGGAAGCATTAAGCAACAATGATCACCCTCATGCAGATTATGGTGTGGAAGTTATGTATAGGGTAAGAAAGGGGCATGCTTACTCCCCAGGTGTACTATCTGTTTCTTTAAGATTGTTACACTTACATGCAGTCCTGTATATATTTTGAAAATATATCCATGCAACCAGTTTGCAGGTTTTGATCCATTCCAGAGATCAACATATTTCGGACCTTTCTTTGATTTAGGACAGGTAAATACTGGTAGTTTGATTGTGATGAGACTTTGTGCAATCTTGTTCTCACCCTCATATGACTTCTATATTTGCAGTTTGAGAGGTTTCGACGAATTTTTCATCATTCAACGTACAGAGTACTTCTTGGTCACAAGGAAACAAAAATATTGAGTTCTTTGTATGTCAATGAGGTAACTTTCATGGCCTCCAGATTCTTTAAGTCAGGCTATGAAGTCTTTCAGATTCTGGCAATTTGACAAGAGTTCTTATTAGGAGAAATCTTCACAGAGAACATTTCTCAGCCAAGTGTTGATCCTTGATGGTAGTGTCTTTATTGTCTCTTGGGAAAAACAGTGCTGCCAAGTTTCCTGTGACTTATATACATGTCTTGCCTGATGTGTAGCATTGCTTCAAACAAAGGGTGTGGGTGAGGGGAGCACGGCCTGATGAAGAGGAAGTTTTTGAGTTCACTTTGATTCAGGTAAAGGACATGTTATGTGTTTTAATATGTATATGTTGCTCAGTCCACTCTACTGAAAATACATTTGGGTAATACAGAGAGTTGGTGGCTGCTGGGATGGATACTGGTTAACAGATAGTCTCCGACATGATGGTGATGGCATCACAGGGGGTATAGCATATTGATGGTGTATACCCCTATCCTTGGAGTGATCAAACCTTTCATATTACCAGAAAGATACTTCAGTTTCATTGATTTCATTACCAGAAAAAATACTTCAATTCATTGACTCTGATTGCCCACTAGCAACCACTTCTTGTTCGTAGCTATCCTATATATTTTACACTCTTGTAGTGAATCCTGTCAGAAAATCACTGTTTGGACTCATGGTGGTTTAAGGCACACAACAGTTTTCATTGCATTGAAGTTAGTTAGAGAGTTGCCTAAGGGTGTGATGGCTTGTATACTGGTCATTACCCACTGGACCTGCACATATCCCTAATGTAATTTTATCAGCTTCTTTTCTATTAATAAACTTACCCTCTCTGTTAAATCTCTGTGCACCATGTCATATACAGTGTTCACGGAAAATCCTACACAAAAACCTTTAACTCTCATGAATTGTAGGTTTTTCCTTAGATTTTGTAGGTCTTTTGGGTATACTGTAACTTAAATAAGCCTAACTTTTAAGTGAAAAAAAATCATTCCTTCCAAATTCCAAGGCTATAATTCAACAATTCACATGACACTGAACCTTGGTTTTTTGTGAACACTGGTCATATAGAGAGGCATAAGTCATATCCAATTAATGTAAGTGGTTGGCTGACTCAATGCCGTCCATCAGAATTGCCTCTCTTAACTGCTGATGGCAGCATTCTTCCAAGAGTAAGGCTGTGTATAGTACGCACTCTAGACTTTCTTGAAGTAAAGTGACCCTTGCGCAGCAAATTCGTTTATATCATAGCGAGTGTAGCAATTACGTGACAAAACTACTACCTTCAATGGAAGTTCACAAAAAAACATAACCTTCAATCTTTGACAATTTGCAGGGTTTTTCTCTGACAGGCTTAGTAGGTGTTTGGTCATACTATGACCACAAGTGACCCCAGTATTTAAGACAAAAAAACCTTCACGGAAAGAATTTCAAAGTCAATTATTCAGATTGTTAAATTCACTTGTCACTAAAACTCAGTTTTTCGTGAACACTGCTGGCTTCAAGGAGCGCTTCAAAACCTTCAGCAGACATTAAATTTTCTAACAGCCTAATCCAATAGACAAATCAATGCAATGCACAAACTTGGCTCATCGGAACCAAGACCCTGTATATATTGGCCTTACTTTAAAGCCTGAAGTACACACATCATATTATTACTTCACAAGTGCAAATATCTCCACCAACACATCTCACTTCCACACAATCAAGCATCATTCCGCATCATTTCTTCTACTGCCATCACAATACAACATCTACCTTCTAATGGCTTTCACACATTCGCAGAAACTTCACCACAACCACTATGATTTTCTTTGCCCCTTCCTTCCCCAAGTATGCATGACAAATGCCATTGTTGTTTACTGTTTCTGAGAACAGGAGGAAATGCTAGGAGACTTATCTTTTGTGCGTCTGTCCATTGGCCGAAATCCCACCATTTCATTGTTCACTGCAGCACCTTTCGTGGCCATGAAACGATGGGTAGTACGTCGCTCTATCCACCTTGAGGGATAATGCTCGAATCACCGACCTTAGCAAGCCTGCAGAAACAAGGGCGTGGTATTTGATGCCGTGATTCCTGCATCAGCAGCTAAGTGGATGACTGACGATGCAAGGTCGAGGCCGCCACGAGACGCGTAATTCTTTGTGTGCGATTTGCGCAGACGGCCTCAATAGAATCCCTGCATGCGCGTAATGCCTATGTCCTAACCATATCTAGGGTTTACCACGAGGCTTTACAGCATTCCTCAAAGCACGATATATCTGCTTGTTAGCCTTGGGATCAGTTTTTACAAGCAAATGATGGTTTAACGTAAGTCGAATTCCAAAATTTTCAAACATAACTCCGAAATCTATATCTATATTTATATTTCTATATCTATATTTATACCTCCGAAAATCTATATCTATATTTGTATTTCTATATCTACTAGCTGGCTTGGTGTCACTAACCATGCTTCGCGCGGTTGGTATCATTGTGAAGCTCACAAGGCTGCGCCTCGCTCGCTTCACATTTTTCACACAATTGCTTCAAACCACAATGCAAGGGTGGGTGTGAAGGTGCCTATAAAGCAAGGATGTGTAGTCTACGCATCCTCCCTTCCTTTCTCTGCGACTCTCTTAAAACATATTCTTTATTGACTTTCTTACAAATTTGTAGCTTCCTTCTTGTAATATATACACTAGACCACACTACTTACATGCAAGCAACGATGTCAAGGTGCCTCTATAGCACAAATGCACATCCTCTCTCTCTCTCTCTCTCTCTCTCTCTCTCTCTCTCTCTCTCTCTATGTCACATGGTCATAAACAATATATACACTTACCACTTTGAACTCTAACTTTTTGCATAAGTGAGTATTATAACATGTAACTATACACATGCAATTAGAATATTAGTGCAACATCCTTTGGTATGATTGCGAGCAATTCCTCTCTCCCTCACCCATCCCTTTGTGCTGCAAATAGATAAGGACATTACAAGAATGAAGGAAGGGAACTGGTAGAAACAGGAGGAATGGAGTCCTGTGCAGGAGAATCAGAAACTGAAATAGAAATAGGACTAAGGGGCCCTTTAGTACGTAATCTTTTACTGCGAGAGCTGGCAGGGGGCTCATCCTCCAAATTAGAATTGGGCTGTAATGGAGAAGTTGGAACAGAAGGTGGCGGCTGCTTCAGAAGAGGAGCAAGATCAAGAACTGACACACCACCAGGAGGAGGTGCAAGGGAGATAATCTTCTAAAGAAAAACACCGTAGAGCACATTACTACCCTTACCTTTTTGAACTCTCTAAAAATGATGATCCATCTTTGCAAGCATGAATGTTGCCCAATTGAACTTGGCTCCCTCCAGGATCCTAATAGAAATAGTGAACAGCTCCTTGGAGAGACATTTGGAAGCAAGCTTCCCTGACATGAACCTGTCTTGTAGAAACTGGCAAAGTTGTTTCCATACCGGGGAGGAGATGTGAGTTACAGAAACCCCAGAACTGGTAATAACTTTGCTGGAGACCAAAGAAGTAGAGATTTCTTTTTGCAGAGAAAGGATCTCCTCAACTGTCAATAATTGATTTTCACTAGGGACGAAAGACACTGAAAGAGGCAAACACAACGCATCACTAATACTGGTTATGGATAAGCAAAAGCGTCGGTTATAAACCAAGCCAGACTGGTTCTTGTAGGATGCCAAGAAGGAGTAGCAAAATCGTGTTGTCCACCACTGGCGGAAACTTCACAGAATACCCACACATACAACCAAGGAAAAAGACGAAAAATTTCCTGCAAAACCCAGACAAATCAACATTGAGAAGAATATCAAAACAAAGGACAGATGACCAGACTAGACTGGACTAGACTTCCCCAAACAATCCACAGCCTATGGAAAAAAATTTTGACATGACCTACACACTCGTGCAACCGAAAGCTTCATGCTATGCAACAAGTAGGCACCTTGATCCCACGTAATCAAGCAATCAATAAAAAAAACACAAATACACCGTACCCCAGGCAATGACCAGACTCAAATAGAATCCAAGAGTTGGACCAACAAAATAAAGAGAGATGAACAAGACCTACATCTTGGACTTAATAAATTCCAATCCCCATAAACGCATTTCGTAAACCTATGGTGCAGTGAACGTGGATGGGTGAACACTATCGAATTCATTTTAGCCATGTACAAATTAGATTACAGTTCGTTATTAATTAACCATTAATGCATAGTGAGTCGATTCCACAATCCCAACCCTTACTTAGACTAACTTGAATAATTTGGGGTCTCTAAAAATGCAATTCATTATTACAACTTGCGTGATCTGTGGCGCAAAGCGCATGCATGCGTGACGGCGGGGGTTCATTTTAATTACAAATAAATTGTGTCTATAGCGCGTGTGTGCATGTACTGTGGATTTATTTTAGAAAATTATGTGGGTTATTGTGCCATGTGCTCGTGCAACGGCGGGGTTCCTTTAACAATTAATGGTCGAGTTCCTTTTAAATTAAAAATTAATGAAGTGCATTCTATTTATATTGGTAGATGCAATGGTCGGTTGATTTTATTACAATTACATGTGCGTTAGGGTGCAACATGAGAGAGGGAAAAAGAGAAAAAACCTGGCAATGGGTGGGGATGTCTGCAAAGTTTGATACCACATCCTCAAAAAAAAGAAAGGCGCAATCCACAAATATTCCACACAATGGACAAAAGGTCAACTAAAACTAGTCATCCTATCGTACAGAAAAATGAAAAAAACAACTAACACATTGACCAAAACAAATAATGAAACAAATGATACGTATGATCAATATAAAATAAAATGATAGATATGTTGGGATTTTGTTTTGATTGGGTTTTATTGTTATGGTTTTGGTGTTTGTTTGTTTTTTCTTTTTTAATTTTTGTTTAAAGGACCAAAATGTGGAAAATAAAATGAATGGAAATATGGTGGTTCATGTTGATGTGTATCGAAACAACAAACCAAGTGAGAAAACATGTCGCAGTTGAAATATCAATGTGCAGAAAGTTTGTGTTTTTTTTTTGTTTTTTGTTTTTATAGCGTGTTTTGTTTTTTAAAAAAACATAATGTAAAAATGAGATTTCAGTGAATCAAATATGATCGTCCAGTGTCAATAAGATAATCAGATTTAATTCACATTTTTTAGCTCATTGTTGAGATTGAAAATGAATTTTGCATGAATTTGGGCAAAAGAAATTAGGATTTTGTCTTCAAATAATACTTCGACCAATTAGAAAAGTATTTTCAATTGAGAAATGATTGAAAAAAGGGACAAGGAAGTTTTTAGAATTTTTTGAACTTTTTTTGAAATTATGTCGATATTTTTATCAAAATTTAATGAATTTTGGTTATTTTTTAAATATTTTTGAAAAGAATGTTTAATTTTCGAATTTTTGTAATTTTCTTTGAGATTTCTAGTTTGAAAAATATTTCAATTTTTTGCTAAAATATTAGAGATTTTTTAGGAAATTTTTTGTACATTTTTTAGAATTTAATTAAATTTTAATGAATAATTGAATTTGTTAATGTGTTTTTAGAGATTTCGGGATTCGAAGTACTCGTGATTGCATATGAATGGCTGCTAATGACTCTGAGCGTACGAATGGCTGCAAGACAATACCGCACGAACAAGTCGGACGCGTGTCCTCGCGTGTGAACGCACACAAACAACCACTAACACCAAAACGTCGATCGTAGCGCGCGAAGGGGGGCGAACAAGGGGTGAGGGGTAAAGGGCAAACGTAGGGGGTGGGACAGGGGGCTTAGGTGGGGGGTCAACTTAGAGGGGGGGATCAAAGTAAGGGGGGGGGGGGGGGGGGGGGGGGGGTCAAATTAGAGGGGGGGTTCAACTTAGGGGGGGAATTGGGGGGTGGGCAAGGTGGCAATGGGGGAGGTGGGGGGGGGGGGGGGGAGGGAACAGTGGGAGGAGGAAGAAGTAGGCGGGTGGTGGAGGAGGAGGAGGAGGGGGTGAGAGAGGAGGAGGAGGAAGGTGGTGGAGGAGGAGGAGGAGGAGAGGAGTTGAAGGCGGCAGGGGCCACAGAGGCGGCGAGCGATGGATGAAGTGGGTGGATGAAGCGCAGCAACGCACGGGCGGCGGATGGGGTGAATGGAGCGCAGCGGCAAGGAGAGGAACGGGAGGAAGAAGAAAGAACGACCAGCCCAGCCACAATAAGCAACTCAACCTCAGCCTCACCACCGACGTCAAAAGCCGACCAACTAGCTACGCCTACCAACTTACGAGACGACGATGAATACAGAGAGCTATCTACACCAACGTCACCAAACACGCTCCCACTATGAGAAAGAGAAGGAGAGAGAAGAAGGGAAAAAAAAAGCCGTCGGATGGGGAGGGGGAAGAAATTTTTATTTTTATATTATTTTTTAAAAGAAATGTTATGTTTTTAAATTTTTAATTTTTTTTGTTTTTTTTGTCTTTTTGTTTTGTTGTTGTGTGTGTGTGTTTGTTTTGTGTGTGTACGTGTGTTTTTTTTTTGTTTATTTGTGGGTTTTTTGTTTGTTTGTTTGTTTTTTTTTTAAATATTGTTTGGGTTTGTTTTTAGTAATGGTTTTGTTGGCATTTTATTTATTTATTATTATTTTTTGATTTGGTTGTTTGTTTTTTGGTTTTTTTAATGTTTTTGTTAAAATAAAGAAAAAGAAAGAACGGGGAGCCGGTCCTGTCTCGCACGCATGCGCAGGGCAGGGTTAAAAAAATTATAGGGATGGGAAGCAACAGGGGCCAAGACTTCGGGATGAAAGGGCACGAAGAGAACGGGCATGTCGAAGTGCGTAAATTCAAAAATGCGCGCATTCACGTGCAAGGCAAGGCGCACGGGGACATGGTAAAACAAAGAAAAATTAATAACTCGCAAACCGTTCATCGGAATGCAATTCGGTAAAAAGGAAAACTGGGCCGGAAGGGGAGAGGGAGACTATGGAAAAAGACAATGGGGTGGTCGGGATCAAATTAGGGCATTTCCTTGGGAAAAACATGAAAAATGACTCCAAAAATACATACGGGGATTAATATTGGAAAATCAGCATGCCAAAACATGGGACAGAAAGAAGGAAAATTGTGTTAAATAAGTGCCTGACAAATCTATCATGTCAAAACACGGTTTCGGCCGAGAGAGGATGCATTCACATGGGAAAAACCCAAAAAATAGACCCGAAAATAGGCTCAAAGATGAAGATGGAAAGAACCGAGCATCGAAGTGAAGGACAGTAAAATGGAAAAAATGTCCAGATGAAGAGGAAGCACATGACTAGCACATCAAAACATACTTTCGGTGGAGCTAGAAGGGATTCACATGCGAAAAACACAAAAAACGAAATCGAAAATATATTGAAAAATTAATAACAAAAAATCCAATAGTCGAAATAGGGTAGAGAAAAAAGAAAAAATATGGGGAAAGACTGGTGGGACATAGCAGTTAAATGAAACTGGAATTTTTGTGAAAATAGAGCATGTTCACATGGAAAAATGTTAAAAATATGCACGAAAATGACCCGAAAATATGCAAAAATTAATATCGGATCGTGCATCAAAAGGACAGAGCGTAAAAAAGAAAAATGTCAGGGGGAAGGTGGAGGTTAGGGTTGTTATGTCATATTGTTGTTCCGAAGCAATAAAGGCACGTTCACATGGAAAATCGGCCAATTTACGAGAAATGCTTCAAAAATTAATAACTCAAGAACCGTCGGCCGAAACAAGGGTTGGTAAAAAGGAGAAATGGTCAGGTCGAAGGGATGAACAGGGGTGTAAGGTTGGATAGGGGTCTCAGTGAACGCAGGATGCGTTCTTAGGAAAAATCATCACAATAAGGGATAAAGGGAAAGAAAAGAAGGAACGACTCCAAGGATGGGTTGAACATGAACGAATGGGTGGGAAAGGGACCTCATCAGGGTAAAATTGGGTCATGGCATACATACAGGATTAAAGTGAGGCATATGCAGGGGGTATGCATCGTAGATGTGCAGGGACTCGTCCCACACTTAAAACCTTAACAGATAAAGTTAAATGCAGAAACACAACCTAGGACTTGTCAACCAACTGGAATCTGACGTCCCCACACTTAAAACATAATGTACACTTGCAATCATAAGGATAAGGTTAGAAAGACTTGGCTCGTTTCGCGTATGGTCGAAGGAATCGTCACTGCTACAGAAGGGTTGGAGTCGGCTATAGAAGGTACCACAACTCGCTCCAGCGTTCAGCCAGCATGGCAAAGATCATGCAGCATCACCCACGGAGGTAGCTGGTTGATGAATCCTATCGGGGTAGGTGTCGTTGACGAAGGATAGTCACTCAACTCATGGGCACTCAAATGGAATGAGAGAATAGTCGCTCACCCCATGACGCACATCGCTCAATGAGTACGCATGAAATCCCATAACTCACGGCCGGTGTAGAATTGAACAAGGGGAAACTGAGTTGGAGGGAGTATGCCAGTGTGCGCAATTGATGGTGCATTCATGCATTCCACCCATCTAGCATAGGTATAAGGAGGAAGGCCAGGGAGCCTTGTAGTGCAGTGCACAAAACAGAGTGGAGTGTCCTATGACGATGGCAAAGACCCATCCCGTGGGCGCATAGGAAAACAAAAACGTACCTAACGCCAATTGTCGTAACGTCCCTCAAGCCTCACCTCTCAATAATTGATTGAAGAAACACCAGTCACACTTAGCCCACCCTCAGTCTCACTCTCTGTTGAAAGATCCAGGAGGGCAACCCGCTCTTGAAACCCATTGATGTAATCTTCACTGTCACTTGTGCAGAGGTTGTATGCCTTGTGTGTATTTGATAGTGCAACTGTGCATCCTGCTATGTGCTGGCATACAGTGCAAGAAGGAAGGCCAGGGAGCCTTATGATGCAGTGCATAGGAACAGATCGTGCATTGTGCATTGAGAGGCCCATCCCGTGCATGCAACACTCAAGTCACACATCTCACCTCTCATTTGATTTGAAGGGAAAGATTGGTTACTCAGCCCACCCTCTGTCTCATGCTCTGTTGAAAGATACAGAGGGCAGCCCATACTCACGTCCCCATCCTGTTAGGATGAAAGCTTGCATCACTTGGGGGGTTAGTGATGAAAATCATATCGGCTGTTATTGTCATCAGGATATTGAAGCCGAGGTGTACCCAGGGAGGCAGCCAACAAGTTTGGTACATCAATGATTTGTAAGAAAGGTTGTCTATTAAGAAGGGTAGACGGAATGATATTGCAGAGACAATGCACCAAAGGAGGTGGCTTCAAATTACTTGCTGAAAAGGTGCTACTGGTGACTCAGCTATCCTGAATTGCGGGGTGTTACCACCCTTTTCCATAGTCAGCTTCCCGCCCAAGGATTTTTCCACCTTTTCTTGAAACGAGGCCTGTTATGACAGGGAATTTCTTCCTTTTCTCCCATAAAAAAATTGTTTGTTTACTTTTTTATTTTATTATTTTATTTTTTATTTTTTCATTAATAAAGAGAATGGTAGAAATACCACGTGTTAGGACCAACCTCGCCACCGTTATTGGATCAGATGAGAAGAGAACAAGGTAGGGTTGAGAGGTATTTGTGAGGGGTTAGCAGAACGAGACCGCCTCATGAGGAAAATCATAAGGGCTATCAGAAGCACGAAGAGAATGACAGTGCGATGCCCAAAAGGGAAAGGGTGGATCGATTGTGATTGTCAAGATCCCCAAGGAGGGAAGTACTTCTTCAGACGATAGCTATTGATCAGAAAAGGATCATCAGAGGCATCAACAGTCTGCACTTGAACAGAGCCATTAGGATTGATAGCAAGTACATTGTAAGGGCCCATCCACCGGTGTTGAAGCTTGCAAGGAAACTTACCAAATCTCGAATCATAGTCTAGGACAATATCACCTTCTTTGAACTCCTTGTGCTTGACGAAGTTGTCATGATAGGCCTTGTGTCGCACTTGAGTGGTTTCCATGAATTGTAGAGCCATCCTCCAAATCTCATCCAAATATTCCAAGTGTAGGAGGTGGAGTTGCAATGACTCATCATCTCCCAAGAGTTCTTTAACTGCCACTCGCAAAGAGAGCAATTTCAGTTCAACAGGGAAGACGGATTTTATACCATACACTAACTGGAAAGGGGTCTGTCCTGTAACTGCCTTATGGGAGGTTCTGTATGCCCAGAGGACCTCTGTAAGTTGATCGTCCCAGTTGTGACGATGTGCGGCAATTGTTCTTGTCAGGATCGAGGAGAGGATATGATTGGTGACTTTAACTTGGCCGTTGGCTCTGGGGTAGTAAGAAGTGGACTTGCGATAGCGGATCTTATACAGCTCTGTCAGCTCCTCCATGATTTTGTTGAGGAAATGAGTACCTCTGTCACTTACTAGCTCGAGGGGATTGTCAAAACGGGTGATAATATTTTCATACATGAATAGAGTTACGCTGTTACCATCGTCCCGCTTCAAAGCTTTAGCTTCACACCACTTTGTGACATAATCTTTATATACTAAGGTGTATCTGTTCCACTTTCGTCTGGTGGGTGGATCAATGGGACCCACAAAATCAATCCCCACTTCTCAAACGGCTTTAGGGAAAGAATAGGTTGCAGTGGCATGGCACTTGTTTTGGTGGGTTTTCCCATTCGTTGACAAGCATCACATCTCTTGTAGTAGTCATATGCATCCTTATGGAGGGTCGGCCCCACCTGTATCCTACTAACAGAGCCTTCCTAGTTGTTGCTTCTCCTGCGAAGTGTCCACCACATGGTTCGTCATTGCATGCTTTTAATACTATGCCGATTTCATCTCCTACAACACATCTTCGCAATACTTCATCTTTGCCTCTCTTGTACAGTGCACCGCCTAGCAAGGTGTAGGGGGATGATTCTAACAGAAGCTTCTTCTTTTCACGGCTTGAGGTGCCATGAGGATACTATTGAGTTGCTAGGAGGTTGGCTATGTCTGCATACCAGGGATTAACAGTTTCAATTAGAAACAAGGAAGTATCAGGAAGGTCTGGATCATCCTGATCCTCTTATGCAGTTTGAGGGATCCGTGAGACAGATGATCGACTAGGACATGGAAATGGCCAGACTTAGTGACAACTTCAAAATCGAACTCCTGGAATAGGAGCAACCATCTCATTAGTCGTCCTTTGACATCTGCTTTGTTCATCAGGAAGGACAGGGCTTCATGATTCACGGAGAACTTGAAATGCGTTGACAATAGATAGTGTCGAAACTTCTCCAGTGCAAACACCATTGCCAAGCACTCAAGCTCTGTCATTGTGTAGTTTCGTTTCCTATCAGTGACCTTTCAGCTTGCATAATATATTGGTTGATCTAATTTAGAAGGGCCCTTTTGACATAGGACATCACCTAGTCCTTCAACTGATGCATTTGTGTGCACACGAAACTCCTTCATCCAGTCAGGAGGCTGTAAGATAGATGCTTGGATAAGGCACTGTTTTAGGGTATTAAAGGCTTCTTCGCAGTCTCAACAGTCCAAAGGAAATCCACATCTTTCCTTAGGAGCTTGTGTAGAGAGGTTACCTTGGTTGCAAAATGTGCAATAAATCTTCTGTAGTAGCCCACATGGCCAATAAATCCTCTCAATTGCTTGAGGTTTGTTGGTGCTATCAAGGCGTCAATCTTCTCAATCTTCACCGAGTCTGTTGCAATCCTTGTGCAGAGACAATATGGCCCAAAAGAAGTCCTGATGAGACGCCAAAGACACATTTATCGGGGTTGAGAGAAATCCCATACTCTCGACATCTATCAAAACACTGCTCTAGGTGTCCCCAATGCTCACGGATTAAGCTATAGACATAAAAGTCATCAAGATACACCTTAACGAAATCATGCAGATGATTTTGGAAGGCAGCCATCATTACTCGTTGGAAGGTAGCAGGAGCATTACAGAGCCCAAATGGCATTACTCTGTAAGCGTAAGTCTCCCATTCTGTGGTGAATGTTATTTTGGATTGGTCCTCTTCTGCGATTTGGACTTGGTTATATCCGTTGAATCCATCCAAGAGGGAGTATAGCTCATGGCCTGCCACTATGTCCAACAGTTGGTCTGTAAAAGGTATTGGGAAATGATCCTTCTTTGTCTTCGAGTTCAGCTTCCGGAAGTCCACACATATTCGAAGTTTCCCATTCTTCTTAAGTACTATCACAATGGGCGAAACCCATTCATTGTTAGCCACGGGATAAATGAACTCGGTTTCAAGAAGTTTCAATAATTCAGCCTTCACTAGAGCTGAATAATTAGGATTCATACACCTTTGTCTTTGCCTTACAGGTTTGGCATCAGGCTCTAGGTCAATGTGATGTTGGCATACTATGGGATCAATCCCCTTTAGGTCTTTGTACGACCAAGCAAACACGTCTAAGTTCTCCTTTAATAGATCTCGGAGGACCACTAGTTCTTCTTCTGGAAGATTGACACCCACTTTCATGTGACATTCAGTACCATCAGTATCCAAGAACGTCACTTGCCTTTTACCTTTGACTTTGCAGTTAAATGTTCCACGAATTGCTTCTGGATAGAGGTCTGACTCTTTAAAGGGAGTTGTGTCTTCGTCTGATGTTCCACTAGAACCAGTTCCCTCCTTCTCTAAACAAATGACTCATTTGTTTGTTGAGATTACCGGAAGGGTATCAGAGCTTTGTTTGCTTATGTGTGAGTGGTGATTTCTTTTGGACTTAGGGATTCATCTTCAGAGGATGCGTCCAGGAATGTCACATAGCACGGACCTTCTAGAAGCCGTTGCTCTAATACCTCTGGCTTTTGTTGACGAGGCATCATCATCATCTTTTCTCCGAAATGAATGGTCAGGGTGACAGAAGTCACTGGTGAAGTTAATTTTTATGCCTTTGATCCATTGCTTATGCAGATTTTGCATACTTTGTGGTCCATTGGTCAACCCAAATGGAACCATGGTCATTCCATCCAACACTTCCAACACCACGAGATCTTTAGCCTCTGAAGTCTCTGTAGGGACATCAACAAGATCCTCCGCTATCAGAGGAACTTCTTCATCTGCACTTTCATATCTTGCTTCGTTTTCTTCCTCATCATTTTCATCCTCTTTCTCTGGAGTTTTTGTCTCTACTTCTGTAGAGGCTCTATAGAAGAAGAACATATCCTCCACCTCTGTGTCTGTTTCTACTTCTGCTTCTATCTTTGGCTCTATCTCTGTTACTGTCTCTGTGACTGCCATGTAATAGGGAGAACAGTACATCCGTGCTTCTATCTCGCTGTCAGAGGTGATTTCAGAAGTTAATTCTAGTTGATACAGGAGGTATTCTCCCATGGACAAAGACTTTGCTTCCTTTGGTAGTTGGTTTACAGTGCACACTGTTAGGGATTGTGCCTCTATTTTCTTGGGAAAGATCTGTCTAATAGCCTCTTCGTCTCCTGATGTACCATCTATTACTTTGTTGGAGGAACCAATTATGACTTTGATGGATGTGGATCCATTGCCTTTTTGCGATCCATACAGTTTTAGCAACACTTTGTTGGGTCCTCTGCCTAGTGTTAGAGTTCCTTTGAGCTAGTCCGTCGTCCTGGCTTTCGCTTCAAAAAGCCAAGGTCTTCCCAATAGCAGAGGGTATGAGGTTCCGTAAGAATTTTGTTTGACCACCAAATATGTCAACCAATAGTCTCTTCTTGTAAGGGTTGTTTTTACGTATGGGAGGATGCCCAATGGTTTAATCCTGCTTTGGTCTGCCAATCTGATAAGCCACTGTGTAGGTTGAATTCCTTACAACCCTAAGTCCTTCATTGCCACATTCATCATTATGTTTACTGATGAGCCTCCATCGATCAATGCATCTGAAATAAAACATCCTTCTATCTATACACTAATCTATGGGGTTCTAGGATCTAGGAAGGTGTTAGCCACATCTACTTCCTTTAAAGGCTTCGGAGCCTTATTGGTCTTGGTTGCTGTTGAAGGAGCAATCCTTAGTCCACATCTTCTTGTGAAGATGCTTTTGCATTTCTTTCGGTAGCTGGGAGATAGCATCAGCAACTGTCGGAATGTTAAGTTTGGTTTAAAAGTGTCTAGGTCTTATACCAAGTCATATTCTTTGATAGGATCCACGGGATTTTCCAACCTGATGGGGAATGGGGCTACACCCATTTTCATCTTTTCTTTTTCTTCTAGCAATGGCAGCATTGACACTTCCTCTATTTCTGGAGGTGCTTCTGTATCGTCTATCTCCTAGACCTCTGGTTTTGTTTCTGGGAATGTCTCTGTGACTCTCTGTGGCATTACAATGCTCTGTACTGCACTACTATGTCCTGTACTGCTCTGTCCCTCTGTTGGCAAGTTGAACTTCACAGTCTTGGCAAGGGAGTTGTTCTCTTTCTGGACAACTGGTTCCTTCTTCTTGGCATGCCTGATAGCGGTAACTTCCAACTCTATCAAATTGGAGGCAGGCTCTTATACCTTCTGTTGGCTATCAGTGGCATTGGCCTTGATAGGGGCTAGACTTGGACAGTCCTTTGCAGTGTGGCATTCTCCTTTGCATCAGCTGCATAAGGGCTTGTAATCCATAGATCATCTAGGGTTTGGACAATTCGGGGAGGTATGACTCTTTTCTCCACACCTATAACATTCCACCTCTGATCTCTGACCACCACCAGACTGTCGTCCTCAACTTTGAGAGGGAAACCTCCTTGGACCGAAATTAGGACCAAATTCCCTAGGCTTTGGTCCAATATCGTGTGTTGCCATTTTGGACTCTAGCAAGTTGAATCTTGCATTTTCATCCTTCTGTCTTCGCTCGTGCATCTCTTTCAGAGAGCAAATATCCTCTGTATGGTTCTTTCGCAAACAGTAGGAATAGAAGGCTCCAGGAATGGCTGGTTTTCGGGTACATTTAGTGGCTAAATGTCTCGCTTGATGACGCTTTTCGTACCATGTATTAGAGCGCATCACATCTCTTCTAGCTCCCGCAGGGGTGGATATATTGGCGGTATTCACCTTCAGCGTCTGTAGCTGCTCTGTAATCACATCCATAAGCTCTTTCTTAATACTTGCAATTGAGTTGGATAAGTAGTCCTTTAGATTTTCACCTCCTGAAGTACTTGTAGTAGGGTTTTGTGAAGCTTCTATAATTACTGTATACACTGGTTGGGTCGATATAGAGGGTCCTCTGTTCTGGTTCTGATTCAGAGCTCTTGTTGAGACTTGGGATTGTTGATTCCAGTTGGTAGGGTTCCACTATTGTTGAGTCACCATTGGAGGAACTATTTGAGGCCACTGTTATTGTGGTTGAACCATCATTTGAGGCATTGTCGTCTGTGTGGTGACCACAGTGGATTAGGTGCATTATATTGTGGCACTGTTTGCATCTGGGGATAGGGGTAGGGAACTATTCCTGGGATTGAATTTGGTGGGTATACCATTCCTGGTATAGGAGGAGGTAAGACTCCTCTTCGTGGAGTCATTGATAGCCTTGCTTCAACTTCGTCATACAATCTTGCACCTTCCACTGCAGCTTGCAGATTGACTGGTCTTCTCAATTCCACGAACTTGCAAACTTTTGGTTGTAGGCCTATGAGAAACACTCCTTTCTGAATGCTTTCGTCCAAATGATGGTTAGTCCATCTCTTCAGGATGGATTCCATTTGCGAGACATAAGCTTCTACTCTTTCTCTAAAGGACTGACTTAGGTGCATGAACTCCTCTCGCATCCGCTCTTCAAAACCTTCACGCTTGAATTTAGTGAGGAAGGACAACTTCAAATCGTCCCAGGTGCCAAAAGTTCTTGCTGCTTGTCTCTCATACCACTGAAATGCCGTGCCCTTGAAAGTGGCGGGGAATATCGCTAACCAATGCTTAGGGGTTCTAGCATTGTTAGCTACTCATGCTACCATAAATTTTGCTACATGAAGATCAGGGTCTTCATTGTACTCTCCCTTAAAAACTGGCAATGGGACTACATTTGCTAGCCTATCATCAATATTTCCAGGATGAATCTGACTAGGAAGGGGACCTTGAGTTGCCATGGGAACTTCTATAAAGAGTGCTTTTAGGGCGTCAAAGGAAGCTTCTGCTGCGAGCTCATTCTCAGCTTTGATTTTTGCCTTCTCTCTTCTCACGTACCTCTGGACTCGTTCTAACGCTTGCCTCTTGATTGTGTGATTCATCAGGGGCTTCGCTCCAACCAGTTGTTTAGTGCTCAACAGAATAGAATCAGAGAGGACTTCAATCTCTAGGGGATTCTCTGGCCAACATCTCTTCTACTTCCTTCTTTTCAACATCTTTGAATTTGGCTTTCAAACACTATAGAGGGGGAGATATTCCGTTCTGAAAGTATCAAAACTCATTCTTCTTAGGATCATTGTTGTGCCATCATTATAATAATGACAGCTTCTGAGGGTTTCAATAGTGTATGTTGTGAAAAACACTCTGTCTACCGACTTCCAGTGGGTTGCTAATTGGACAAATAGAAGATTGTTAGTGTACCAAGCATCCCACGTATCTTGCTGTTGAGCATCCACGAACAAATTCCAACTCTTTTCCTTCTTGTTTTTGTGAACCTCCACAGACCACAACTCCTAAAGCTTCTTCACGATCTCCCACTTGATGATGTTAGGAAACTTCTCAATGAATACCAAATCTTCCATGGATGGTCATTCTCTCTGATTCTGCTCTTCAGTTTGTTTCCAAACAATTTGCCACCAAGATGCACGTCTCTGTTACCTCAATAGGAAGAGGAAATAGTCCACCGCATAGAGCTTGCATCATGATGGTAATATGTTTCCGCTATTGTGGGATGAACTTCTTGTGAAAAGTGGCTTTGATAATGAGAATCTCCAAATCTTTAGTGGAAGAAGGAACTTTGCAAGCATCCATTGAATTTTCCTCTTCTTGGCAATGCCATTTCTTTCATTTTCAGCCTCTTTTGATGCTTGTTGATGGCAAGTTTCCTCGGTTGTGCACCAAGAACATGGAGCCCCAAGAGGAACACCAAGGAAAAGGGGATTCTACTGCAAGAAAATCTATATTGTAACATCAACAAGCTTTTATTTCATTCTTTTGATGACCAAAATAAAGGAAACAACAAATCTTCACGCAACATCATAGTAGATATCTCCCAGGATGTGATAGAATCAACTATATTCTTCAATTTCTTTATAGAATCCATCAATAGAACAAGGGACATAAAGGAATACACCATTTTGAATGGAAATCAATCACATAGTATTCATCTTCATTGTCTCCTTAGTTTTCTCTTTTGATCTCTCATAAAAAGATACATTGTTTTGATAGATTTGACTATCTCTGACTCTCTCTCTCTCTCTCTCTCTCTCTCTCTCTCTCTCTCTCTCTCTCTCTCTCTCTCTCTCTCAATAGTACATCATCTCCTCACTAAAATACTCAATAATGACACTTAATAATCCTTCTTAGGTCGTGGATGCACCTCCTAAGAGGTATGTCTGTGTTGAAGAGGCACCAGAGCCACTACAGTGCCTTTTCATAGCTCACTTCAGTCTTCAACAACTACTTCTTCCATTTGTTTTAGCTCGTTTGAACTTAGATTCATCATTTCAAAAAGTTAAAAAACTTTTCCAAAGTCACACATACATTCTACAGAACACGTACAGAAGATCTACAGAACAGATAAGAACAGAAACAGAAACAAAGCAGAGATAGAGGCTCTACAGAAGGTTTACAGAGGGTTACATAGGGTCATCAGAACCTCATAACTCATACGAAAACCATTCCAAACTATAAAAAACTATTCAATAAGATTTCAACCTTTATCAATCATCAATCCATGCTTCATAGAGAAGAAAATCAAAACAAAATAGAAGCTAAACAGAAGGCATCATAACCAATCAGAACTTCAACAGAACCTATAAGAACATCAGAGAGCCTCATATTTCTACTAAAAATCATCATGAACTTACAAAACATAATCAATATAATCCAAAACACTATCAAACACATCCATTAACAACCATAAATTACTCTAAATCCATCAAAAATCAACCATTCAGACCTCAAAAACAACAAAAATCAACCAAAAATTCAATCTTTTTCCACTCTCAACAGACTACTAGGAGTAAAGATAGATGCCTACTCATGGGTGTTTGAGAAGTATCACACCTTAGACACTAGAGGGGCTATTATCTATCACTCTATATGATTTCAATTCAGAAGAGATAAGTCACAGATTGTATTTTCTCGTGTGGGGTATTCAAAGGAAACTATTTTGGTTTTGATGAAATGTTTTAAACTAACCTTGTTGCTTGGAAAATAGATGTTTTTCTAGTTGGGAATAGGCTAATTGCCTTGATTTTGGATTTTGAAAAAAGATATTGTGCCATCATGATTAGATTCTTGGATATGCCCTAGGTCTCCCCTAAGACTAGTGGTAGAGTCCTTCACCAAAGGGATAGATTTGTCCACAACAGGTGCTAACCAGATGCGAGAGGTCCCTTCGTAGGAGAGGATGTTAGACTAGGAGGAAACAAGGATGCCAAGGGGCTCTAGTTGTAAATTCCTTGAGCATCAAGGATGAGCCTAACCCCTGCAAGCTAGGATGATCTTCACCCAAGGCCCTGATGTTAGATAAGGGTGGATTAGTGGATTGTGCCCATGCATGGGTATTGAGATACTTTGGATACTGGTCTTGATGTAAATGATAGAATGTCAACATGGCATTGTCTCTTGGAGAAGGTGCACGTAATATATGGATTGTAATTATTTGCAAAGGACTATTTGAAATTGTATCTATTGTTAAATGATAGAGTAGGTTTGGAACAACAGAGAGTAAGCAGTCATCTCATCCCATTTCTTTCATTGTATCACTCAAGTAACTATTACAGAAGAATAGTTACAACTAGGTCATGTAGTCAATGTAAGCTATCGGAATCGAATGAACTTATCTTTACCTAAAGACTTGTTAAAGATATCTGCTACCTGCTCATTCATCTTCACATGCATAAGATCCACTTTGCCTATAAGAACCATCTCACGAATGAAATGGTAGTGTACCTCAATATGCTTCATTCTAGCATGGTAAAATGGGTTTGTTGCCAAAATTACACTACTAAGATTGCTACAAAATAAAGTCACTGGAGCATCCACTTGCATATCCAGATTAGCCATTAGCTTAAGCAATCATACAATTTCACTGATTGCCAAAGTAGCACCTCTATACTCTGCCTCTGCACTAGACAATGCAATAGTCAGTTGCTTCTTGCTACTCCAACTGATCATCCCACTTCCAAAGCTGAAGGCATAACCACTCGTAGACCTGCGATCATATGAGTATCCTGCCCAATCCGCATTAGTGTAACCAATGAGTTTCAAGGCCTTATCCTTCTCATAGAACAACCCATGATCTACAATGGTCTTTACATATCACATAATCTATCTAACAACATCTAAGTGTCGCTTTCTAGGTTTTTGCATGAACTGACTTATGAGCCCAACAACATAACTCAAATCAGGTCTTCTGATGGTCAAGTAGATCAAGCTTCCAACCATTTGCGTGTACATAGCGACTCCATCAATTTCAGCTCTAGTGTTTATATCTAACTTAACATTTTGATCCAGAGGTATATCAAGCAGTTTACATTCAACCATGCCATATTTTTTCAACATTTCCATGGCATGGTGTTTTTGCATCAGCCACAAACCACTATCTGTCTTTATCACCTCATTATCCAAGAAGAATTTTAGCTCACCTAAATCCTTTATATCAAATTTATATTTCAACATACTCATGACATTCTGTATTCCAAACCTGTGATTGTCAGACATCCACATAAATAACCAGCACTACCAATCCTCTCTTTGTCTTTTTTGTGAATAGACTATGATCATCCCTGCCAACCATGAAACCCAAACTCTGCAACAAATAACTGTTGGTCCTTGCATGCCATGCTCTAGGAGTGTGTTTCAACCCATACAAATCTTTCTTTAGCTTACAGACATAGTGTAGAAACTAAGGGTATGCATACCCTTTAGGTTGATCCATGTAAACATCCTCTTCCAAGTCACCATTGAGGAAATCATTCTTAATGTCCATCTGCTACAATTTCTAGCCTTTTGTAGCAGCCATTGCAACTATTATTTGTATAGTTGCCATCTTGGCAACATGGCTGAAAGTTTCTTCGTAATCTAGAACATATTGTTGAGCATATCCCTTGGTGACCAGACTGGCTTTGTACCTCTCTACATTGCCATCCGACTTGTATTTAATCTTATAAACCCATTTGCAGCAACCAAGGTCTTTTTTCCATCTGGCACAATGGAACAAGATCCCAAGTGCTATTTTCAACCAAGGCAACCATTTCCTCATCCCTGGCTGTGCACCAATTCTTATCCATCATTGCTTCACCATAAGTGGCAAGTTCTTTAATCTCCATCACCTTCATCATATAAGCATAATGCTTGGCACAGTAAAACCACTGTAAGTCACCTAACCTTCTACGAGCATCTGAGCTGTAGTGCACTACTAGATTCCCCTCTCTCATGAGGCAAAATGTATTTGCTTTGTCGAGTACTAGGCGTATAGACAGTAGGAATACCAAGTTCACTATCAAGACTATTAGCTGAGTCATAGCATGAAGTCATCATGCTAGGCGTATCATCAAAAACTTTTTCTTTCCCCCCTTTGTTGTCCATCATGTCATATGTCCCCCTCACTGACATAGTGGTGTCAGTGGATGATGAACCAAAACTCCACAATCTCCCTATCCATGGAGATATAAGGGATGATACATTCATAACACTAGGACTTGTCAGTGCAGTACAATGCTGTGAACCAACTGTAGAAGCATGTGTAGAAGGCATGTCAGACGGTACTACTATAGGTGATGCACACCAAGTAGCCATCTCATCAAATATAGCATCCTTGCTCATAAGTATCTCCCAAGTAGAGGGATCAAAACATTTATATGCCTTCTTTTCTTGCACATAACCAATAAAGACACACTTATGTGCTTTTGGATCCAACTTCCTTCTCTTTTCATCAGGAATATGCACATAAGCAATACAACCAAATACTTTCATGTGATTGACATCAAGTTTGTAGCCATACAACTTCTGAAAGGATGTCACATTATGAATTCTTGCAGTGGGATCCTGTTGAAAATGTACATGGCTGTCATAACAGCCTCATCCCAATAGTAAAGTGGCATATTCTTCTCATTCATCATAACATAAGTAGCTTCCATCAATACCCTATTCTTTTGTTTAGCTACTCCCTTTTGTTGTGGAGTGTACCTGCATGTAAATTGAATGCAAATACCATTTTCAGCAAAAAAAAAGTCAAACTCATGTGATACATACTCCCCACTGCTATCGGATCTCAAATAAGAGATGCATCAATCAAATTCTTTCTCAACTTGCTTCTTGAATTGCTTAAAAAAAACAAACACCTCATCATTTTCTTTCTGTATATAAACCCAAGTATAGTGGCTAAAGTCATGTGGCTAAAGTCATTTATGAAGGTCACATAGTATTTAGAGCCTCCCATAGATGCATTATGGGCTGGCCCCCACACATCAGAATGGACCAAGTGCCAAGGCCTCATGTTGTTTCATACATGCTTGACAAAAGGCAATCGTGACTCTTTACCAAATTGGCAGGCATCACATACATGACCAAGATCAGTGTAGGTAAACTTTGGTAAGCCAACAACAAGCTGTCTCTTCTACATCAATTGCAGCCGTTGAATATTTACATGCCCCATTCTCTTATGCCATATTTCTAGGTCTTTGACTGTGCCTAAACCATGAGCAAAAATAGCTGATTTCAGTTGTGGTAAAGTGACATCTAGTGTGAACATCTTGCCATGTCTATGACCACAAGAAATCAATTTGTAGCCATTACCAAACTCTTCAATGAAGCAACCATGCTTATTAAAATGGACTTACAAATTCTTCTCAGTCATATGATACATATACAACAAATTCTTTGTAATGGATGGGACATGCAACACATCATGCAGGTTCTTTTTCTTGCCATCATGAATCACCAAAGGTACTATGCCTTTTTTCTCAATGCGATGTTGTGTATCGTCGCATGTGCATACATAACCATTCTTGTCAGGTACCATATCTGTGAACCAGTCAACCATGAGGTGTCATATGATTTGATGCTACCAAATCAATATACAAAACATCATATGCATTTGACTTCTTAGTAGCTCTGTTCTACATGTAAGTCATGGCAAACAACCGATTTGCGGAATCATCCTTTGTATGGTTGGACGATGCATAATGTCCATGCTTCTTGCCCTTTTGATTTCCCTACTTCTTCCAACAGTCCTTGGCAATGTGTTCGTACTTGCCACAATAATGACAATCCTTATCCTTGTTAGGATTACCATAGACACGATGTGTGTTAAGAATCATGTGGTGGAGGGACTTGCTTGAGCTAGTGCGCCAAACACATATTGTATACACAAGAGGAAGCTCACTCAAGAACACAAGAAGAGAGATGGAGGCCAAAACGTTTTCTTGCTGATTTTTTTCATCTTCTTCCACACACTATACAATGTACACAAAGTATAGATAAGATACAATATAAAGGAAAGTGGCCTACTAAGTTAAACAGTGCATAACATACTACACTAATCAACTGGTGCTATATCTTTGCCAGTTGTAGATAGGTGTAACAAACTAAATATAATAAGTGATAAGTCAGTGGCCATGTGAGTATCATAATGACCACCAACATGCTAAGTGTAGACGTGTAGATCCATCTAGCCAGGCGGTCCATCATCTATGTCCGCACGTGTTGAGATCGCCATCTCAACACTATGGCTGCCAGGAGCATGTGCCCCTAGGGCTAGATCTCCTTCTAGCTCAAAAATTGCCACCTCCTCATGCATTTGAACCTTGTTGGGTATTACTACCACGAGACATATTATGTGGCGCTCCTCTGTCACAAGCAAATCCCCTACCATGGCTGCATTGATTCAAGTAAAATACATCAAGCTCTTAGAGCTGTTAGAACTAGTACCCAATCCCAATTTGACTTCCTCATGAATGAGAAATGCCACAATCTCATTAAAATCTGCAATTTCAGCCTGCATAGATATGGAAGTATCAAAAGATTTATATTCAAGCCCCAAGCCATTTAATGCAACTACAACCATGTCTTCATCCTCCACCAGTTGACCCATGGATGCTAACTGGTCTGCAATGGTCTTGATTTTAGTGACATAGTCTTGAATAGCTCTACCCTTTCTCTCCATATTATTGAATTTCTGCTTTAGTTGTATCTTCCTTGCACTTGTGGTAGTGCCATAGTACTTGATCAAGGTATTCCGTGCATCCTTTGGAGAGTTGAAATTCATAATTTGCATTACCATATCATCCAAAATACATAATGATAGCCAATTGGAACTGTGCATGCTCTTTCCGTCCAAGCTCTATGAGCTCTTAGCTGATTTGGAGTGGGATTCCTATCAGTAGGAAATTTGGGTTCATAAGCCTCTACTCTTGTTACCAAATCCCAATATCCTTTTCCTATCAGGAAGTCCTCCATGTGAAAATTCCAGATGGCATAGTTGTTGCTGTCAAGTTTCTCACCCACTATTTGGGTTATGTTATTTATTCTGTCTGCATTTGCCATGTTGTAAAGACTGCCTGACTTCTTGCAAACCAAGGTTTCTTGAGTGATCAGTTTTAGCCTTCCAATTCAATGACATTTTTTAATAGCAACCCTCTATTCAAATCAGATTATTTTAGTCCATAAACATGTAAACCATATCCCAAGTCAAGTGGCAATACATCTAGCTATAACAATCTATTTGTATGGACTGCATTTATTATGCATACTCTGTATGTAAACACCGTATTTGGAAATGAACAGACAAGTAGTCTGTGAACAACAACTTGTGTATAACCAGCATTCTTTTCTCAGCCAAAGAAAGGGTATTTATGCCTCAACATAGCCCATAGCATCTTAGACAATTTCCGCTACATGGAAGTATCCATACATGTCCATCTGGACACATTGCAGTGCATGTACAACATGTATGGAAGTAAATATTATTCTAGCTAATAAAAATAGTTAATACTCTGCTATAACCAGTAGCAAATCAATCCAAATCTAGGCATTTAATACTCACAATATCCCACAAAAATACCTACAGCTCCAATGACATGACTCAAGCCTTACAGGTACCAAATGGATGTCAATATGTTTCAGCATTCAAGTGATAATTGTCATACATTCAAATTATAGATTTCAGCCTGTAATTTCTAGATCTATAAATGCATTCCAAAATTGAAAATTTAATCCCTTTTAATCATGCCTAGGTGTACATGGGTATTGCACATACATTTATCAAGCATTCTTGATAGTCATATCCATCATTCCAAAGCATTGGTGGATCAAACAATGCCTTGTATTAGTGCTGAAAAACTTTTGCACATATTTTAGCATGTCATTATCTTCAACCACTGAGCATTTGACACCCAAATCAAGATAAAAAACATAAGCGATAACACATATGCTTTGTCAAGCATCCATCAAGTATAAGCTCTTCATCAATGATCACTGTTTGTTGAGACTACAGTGTTGCCTATGAGTTACCATACACAACAAGTGTATTCAGCCTACATTGCATAGGTCTGTTGGTCACATTGGATGCATATACATTATTAGGATGAAAGCCACCAATGCCTTGGAACCACTTGTTGTTTACTGCAATAAACAACCAGCATGCACAGGTCTGTGCTAAATATCTCAAAATATGTGAAGAATTTGAAAAAACTTTCTTCTGCAAAGTTGTAGACCACATCAAAATGATCAGGATTCCAAGGTTGTTTTTCCAAAATCTATTTCTATAGCAAGATATGGCTTTTGCAAAAAAATAGGCTGCAGGCACAGTCTCCTTTGATTACTTTTTTCAGATTTGATGTCTTTGATGTCAAATAGCCTTTCATAGGTGCTCAATGAAGCCTTATGAATCTTCCAAACAAGCCACAACAAGTTCTTGCACAAGCACAAAGCATAAACCCTGATGCATACCTCGACATGAACAATGACCATCTTTCTTCTTCAGCAAAGACTTTTATCTTCAAGCTTTAGATCTAGACTCCTTCAATGCCAAGCTCCAGAGAGCCCATTCATGTTGGCTCTGATACCATATTAAATGACAAAGTAGGTTTGGAGCAATAGAGAGTGAGTAGTCAACTCATCCCATTTCTTTCATTATATCACTCAAGTAACTAGTAGAGCAGAATAGTTACAACTAGCTCATCTAGTCAATGTACTAATTGTGGTTAGGTCAGAGACCACCGACTTATTAGATGTCCTACATTTTCTGTGTATAGTTGGACATACAATTAGACTATCGGTAACATACATAGACAGATAGACAGAGCTTAAGGCCTCTGGAAAAGTTAAAAGTAGTTGAGACCTTTATCTTTTGTCTATCCAGAAGGAATCCACTTATGATTTGAAAGGTGAGAAGGATCGAAGCTTGCATGGGAGAGCTATGGCGGGAGAGCAAGAGCAAGAGAGAGAGAGACTCACAATGTGGAAACTCCAACAATCACAATGTGTGACCACCCTTCCCTTTATTCATATGTCACTAAAAGAATAAAGAATAAAGTGACGGTGACAGGCACCTGCCGCCTCCCGCCACCTGCAGTGTGTAAGCACGGGTACTATTAGTGTAGTAATACACGAGCGACTAGGTGGAGGTGCCTTTACCCCCAACAATCTCCCACTTAAAGGAGAATCTGCCCCAATGAGGAGTGAAAAAGAAAAAGAAAAGATAGTACAACATGTACACATGTACAATAAGATGATGAAAGACGTCATCTCAATCCCATGCCCATCAATCTCCTGAGGAAGGCAAAGTGCTCTGTAGAAAGGCTTTTGGTGAGCAAATATGCAAGATTTTGGTCAGTCGAGATCTTGACAAGGTCAATAGACTTGTCCTCAATGACCCCACGTATGAAGTGATACCTCACCTCAATGTGTTTCATCTTTGCATGGAAGTCTGGATTCTTGGCTACCTGAATAACACTCATAGAATTCAAATACAAGGTAGGGATAGCATCAATACCAAGGTCATGAACCAAACGATCCAACCAAATGGCCTGCTTGCAAGCCTCAGTGGATGCAACATACTCAGCCTTTGTAGTAGAAATGTCCATGCATTTCTACACCCTGGACATCCATAAAACAGTACCTTCAGCATAAGTGAACAATAGCCAGAAGTGGACTTCCTACTATCTGCATGTCCTACAAAATCAGAGTTAGTGTATCCCATGACTCTAGTATCCTGGCTGCCATAGCATATGCACATATTTGCAGTGCCCTTTAGGTGCCTCATGATACCATTCATGGCATCCCAATGCTTCTTGTCAGGTGTAGCCATATGGTGTGTCACAACACCAACTACAAAGGCAATATCTAGATGAGTGGCTATCATAGCATACGTAAGACTGCCCACTATGGATGCATAGGGAATCTTGGCCATCTCGGACCTCTTCTCATCCTCTTAGGCATACCATTCTAGGGAGGGGTGTAAGGGATGGTCAACTGACACTTAATACCCCTCTCATCACATAACTACTCAAAAGCACGTGATACATATTCACCCCATTATCTATCCTAAGGCATTTTAGCCTATGCCCATACTAATTTTCTACCAAAGCAAGCCATCTCTGAAGCACTGCCAAGACATCAGACTTCTGATTTATGGGATAAGCCCATACCTTAAGTGAAAAATCATCTATGAAGGTAAAAAAATACTTCACACCACCCAAAGACTGATAGGGTGTGGGTCCACAGACATCAGAATGTACCAAAGCCAAGGGTTCACTCATGCGTGACATACTAGACTTCTTATGCATACCTAGTCTACTTGCCATAAAGATAATGATCACAAGAATAAAAATTAGAATAGTTAAGGGGCGGTAAGTACTGGAAAAAAAAAGCATTTTCATTCCCTTAATGGGCATGTGCCCCAAACAGGCATGCCAAAGAGATACATGAGGTAAAGACCCCACATATAAAGCATGATCAACTATAGATGTAGAAACAAGTAAGGGGTAGAGGCTGCCAGCCTTGGCACCCATGAGTAATCTTCCTTACAGAGTCTCCGAAAGATACATGATATCTTGCATTATCAAGCTGTCCAATAGACATGAGACTCTGTGTCAATGCAAGTACATGACATACATTGTGCATAACAAAAATACTGCAAGAAGGAAACTGTAGCCTAAGATCACTAATGCCGACAATCTCAAGAGACTTGTCATCACCCAAGCGCACAGAACCCAAAAGAGAATATTATGAATGGAACCACTCTCAGTAAGGTGTTACATGAAAGGATGCACTTGAGTCCAGGAGTCAATAATGTGCATACATAGAGTGTATCTCTGTCATTTGTGAAGCACTAGATGAAGCTACTACAATGATATAATCCCCATCACTATCCTCATGCTGCATAACGTTGATCTCTTCAATTTTAACACTTAACTTAGTAGGTACTATGTTGCGATAAGAATAATTTTCCTACACTTTCTCTTTCCCCTTGTCTTTGTGCCTTTCATTGTGCAATTCATGACACTGTGATTTTATGTGGCCTTTCTTCCCATAATGATGACAAGTCAGATTTGCATTTCTCCCACGAGACTTACTACGGGACTTGCCACACGATTTGGATTGAGATTTCTGTGAATCTTGTCCACGACCATTACCATGGTCATTCTTTGCATTTCCATCATTTTTGCATCTAACTATTAAAGCATGAGACACACGAGAGGCATCCAAATTATTACGGTTTATCTCTTTCTATAGAAGAGAGCTCTCAACATCAGATAGCTTTAGAGTAGTGGTAGAAGCACATAAGGCGGTGTGGAATATATCCCAAGACTCATTAAGAGTTCCAAGCAAGAACAATAAAGTGACATTCTCTTTGAAATCAATGCCTTGCGAAACCAAGTTCTTAAGAATAGCACAAAACTGGCTTAGATGAGCTAACATGGTCACATTCTCTTTCATGTGGAGATCCATAAGCTATTTTAGCCAAAACATTTGACTTGGACTTTACCTGTCATAAATGTTCTTGATCTTATTCCAAAGTTGCCAATCACTCTATGCTTCCTCAACCACATTGTAATGCACTTGTTCAGTGAGAGACAAGATGAGGGTGGACTTGCATAACTCATTAAGCTCCATCCATTCGTCATTAGTCATAGTTTTAGGCAACTCTCCACATAACCTTAGTGGCTTTATCTGTGATTTCTGCACCAATACTTGCCAAACTTGGCTCTTCCAATAGGCATAATTCGTACCATCAAGCTTAGTGATGTTGAATATAGCATTGTTAGTGAAAGAAGATGCCATACTGCAAGCTAAAATAGTGTAAATAGTTCAAAACTACTTGTTGTAAACGGTAGAAAATGACCAAAAAACCACCAAAACCAAGGCAAAATGGCAAGAAATGAGTATTAAATGATGCTACCCACCAAGTACCGTCAATAGTACATCAACCCAGGATGATTCAACACGAAAAATACATGGCAATCCAGAGATACATGCTTGTTGTAATTTATGACAACAGTGTATGATGAGAGCTGACAGTAGGCAAAACCCAATATTCAAAGTCAATCACTGATTGTCAATGCAAAACCAGCATCAAGCGGGCATAAACAAGCATGTAACAGTCAAACTGACATGAGCCAACACCCAAGCATGACAAAGTTTGTCAGTAAAGTCGGTATAGCCCCCAATCAATAGGGAAAAATGTACAGACCATTGCGAAGACCTGACACAAGGCGTTGTTTGCTTAGTGAATACAAAGCCGAATCAACTCAAGTACATCTACACTGACCAAGGTATATCAACCATACATAATCCACGAGGAGATCCCAGTCTCAAAGATCCAAAAGCTCAATATGCATAACCCACACTACTCAATTTTTGAAAAGCATACAAAGACACTCCCACTAGCACAAAAGCCGTAAGTGTCAAGCAAAGAAGCTAAAAAAAAGCATGTAAGAGCACTAGTGACGAAGTATCCAAGATCATACATCAATAACATAGACCATAGATATAACCTCTATCACAAAGCATTCCAGTGTAGACCAATGTCAAGTAAATGCCAACCAATATGAAGCTCAAAAAAGGCTCAAAATACATTCCAAAACCATCCAAAGCATTTGTCAACCTTCATTTGCATCCCAATAGTCATATGAAATACCCAGGAAGCATGTGTGATGACCAATAGGCAAAGCATAAAGTGACTAAATAAGCTTCAGACATGAAGTGCACAATAGTGATTGATTGTGTAAAACAGAGTATTTTAGGCCACTAAATCAACTCCAAATGATGGCCAATCAATGGCACACATTCCCCTAACATTCAGGGACCATTCAGGACCCCAACCGAGCATCAAATGTTAATGCCAACCAAGAATAAACATAACGTGCTGATGCAACACTATTTGTGGCTGCCTGTGGACTGTGGAAAATAGTCTTGGACTGAGGTAAATCAGTCCACAAATCAATGCCAATGATAACCATCAATGCTGAGCATCAAGGGGGTGTTCCCAAGTGCTAAATGAAGTGTTTTCAAGCTGCCAATGAGTGCAAAGGAAGGGATAAAGTAAAAAAAGATTTTTTTTTGCAGGTCTTCAAGTTGGCCCAAATTGATTTGGGGCCTGTGGAAGGGTTGGACAAGAAAAGGTTGGGGGAGTAGTCAAGGAACCCTAGGAGCTCCCTCTTAAAGGGAAAAGTCACCAGTAGAGTGTAGGCGTCACAAGAAGCAAGAGGACATGGCTGCCTTGCTTCATAAAACCTATGGATTGAAGTAATATAACAAAAGAGAGCTCCAATACCTCTAAAGGAATGCCCTGAGGGTGCCCAAATGGGCGAGTTAGGTGCTTGGGAAGTCGAGGAGTGATCGGAGCTCGAAGGAGTTAGATATGGCTGCCAAGAGTGAGAACCAATGGTGTAGGGATTCAAATGAATGCTGAAGGAGTCATGAACCAAGCTTGAATGATCAAGAAACCATGCTTTGATACCGGTTGAAAGGTGAGAAGGATCGAAGCTTGCACGGGAGAGCTATGGCAGGAGAGAAAGAGTAAGAGAGAGAGAGAGATTCACAATGTGGGAATTCCAACAATCACAATGTGTGACCGGCCTCCCCTTTATTCATCTATCACTAAAAGAATAAAGAATAAAGCGACGGTGATGAACACCCACCGCTTGCAGTGTGTAAGGGTGGGTACTGTCAATGTAGTAATATACGGGCGGCTATGCGGAGGCACCTTTACCCCCAACATGATTACCAGTGGTCTGTAGATACGTCTAGAACGTTATGTCTATGACAAGGTATTGAAGGTAATCCTAGGTGACATGATTATAATCCAAGGATGTTGGAAGTATTAAGATTATCATATCCATGGTTTTCTAGATTTGCCATTTCCACAGTATAGGTTTCTGGACATAGACAACAATGGGCCTACTTTCTTCTATATGAATGTAATTGATATCCATCCCTGAAAAAGAAAGATATAATGATATCCTATTTTGGAAATTGTACATAGCATCTAGCCTATCCTATCGATGCTTATATATCTCTACTTGTAAACATCTGCCATTTGTAAATATCCCTTACTTGTAAAAATCGTAGCATATGGCTACTAATAATAAAAGATAATAATGGTGGCTAGATTTTGTAAAAATATTGTGCTCTTTGGACCATGGTTGTTTTACAAATCTAGTAAGATATTTTAATGTGAAAACGAAGCAGAAAAGTTTAAAGCGCTAAACTAATTTGTGAAACTTATGATAAACTAGGGTAATACAACTATCGCTAGTCCTATGAAAATTCAAGAGAAAAAGTATCTCCTTAAGCAAGTTAAGCCACCGGAATTTGATGGCAAGGGCAAAGGCATTGAAACCGAGATAGAGATTTGGATTGAGACCATGGAGGACTACTTTACTGCTACAGAAACTAGCCTTGCTAATCAAGCTATGATCGCCAGGTTGAAATTGACCGGTGAGGTACATCTGTAGTGGAAACAGTGGTGTAAAGATTAGGGACTTGCTGAGATAACTATTACTTGGGGAAAAGCTAAAAGAAGCTGTATGTGGTTGATATTTGCCACTAGCTTATCACACACTAAAAATGAATGATTTCTTTAACTTATGACCACTGGAAATGAGCCTAGAAGCATATTACTCAAATTTTATCTCACTACTTAAATATGTGCCTTCCATGACTATTGCTCAGCCAAGTGTCTAAGTTTTGTCATGGATTGAATGCTCCTTTGAACACACACCTTGAATCTATGTGCCCAACAATTGATCTGCAAGATGCTTTGATTCACGCAACACCTGTTGTTTAGGAGATTCAGTCAAGCCAAGGAATAATAGGCTCTGGAATCAAAACAAAGGGACTTCACAGGGCTATGTTAAGCGAGCCCAAGGTTAGCATCTGCCTGGTCAATGAAAGAGGGAAAAAAAAAATGCAGTCGAGAACTTCATACCTACGAGAAGTAATTTAGGAGCACTTCGGTGTTTCCATTGTAATGAGTGAGGCCACTTTAAAAGACAGTGCCCAAAGCTTGGCTAAATTCCTCACCAAGGATAGTAGTACAGAGGTCAGAACCAAGCTTCAATTGCAAAAGGAAAAGCATATGCTATAATTCTTAAAGAGCTTGAAGAAGAGGGAAACCCAACTATGGAAGCTAATATGGAGAGGGCATCAATTCATGCCACCCTCCATAAGAAAGGTCCAAATCACCAATTTTTGGTAATTCAAACACCATCAAAATATTAGGGTAAGTCCTTAAAAATTATGATTGATTGTGGAAGCACATACTCGTTCATGTCACCAAAGTGTGCCAAGAAATTAGGTATAGACACAATACCTACATCTAGGTTGCTTGTGTGGAGCCCCAAGAGGAACACCAAGGAAAAGGGGATTCTATTGCAAGAAAATCTATCTTGTAACATCAACAAGCTTTTATTTCATTCTTTTGATGACCAAAACAAAGAAAACAACAAATCTTCACATAGCATCATAATAGATATCTTTTAAGTGAATCAGTTAGGAAAGGTGTTAATTGATAAGCAGGAAAAATAGAAGGTATATGGATAGATGGAGAAGGGCATGGCGGAGAAGGGGAAAAGACTCGATCTTCGATGAAAGAACCATAGGTAAAGATGGGAATTTGACGAAAACCCTGAGGTGGGAAAAGGAGAGGTAAGATAGCTGCTGAGTTGGATTGATAAAGGGAAAGATAAGTATCATAGCGATGGGCCATTTGTTAATAGTACAATAAGCTAGGAACAGAGGGACCTAAAAAAGATCGTCTCTGGTAGGCATCAAAGAAGGATGAATCAAACGGATGGTTCTTGGAAGGATAAGCTAGGAGATCCACCCTCAGTTGGTTAGTGCTCTGCACATAAATAGAAGCTATATTCTGTCGTTGGTTCACGACTACAGAATCAATCATTGAATGCCATGAAGTGTCAGGGCAAGTAGCCACTTTCGAAGAATAGAACTAGAACATGTCATCTATCCTCAACTCCAAATAGTTGACATACAAAACAGCTTGCAAAACCACATCTCCCACATACCAAGCCAGATCTACATCATTTGAAATTAACAGATTACCTCGTAGATACATATAAGACAGCAACATGGTATTTGTCATCACAAAATTTTCAAAAACCATACAGATAACTTCTATCAGCAAATTAGAAGACCAAGCCCCACTCCAACCATCCTCTGGAAAAGGGAGATCCATCGTTGAAAGATTCATATGGAAGGCCAACTTCTGCAACTGATAGTGGACAAAGAAGGAATGGTTCGGAGGAACATACTCCTGAAATTACTCAAATGTAGACCATAACAAATCCATCCTAGACTGCAATCTTTCCACTTTATCTTGAAACAACAAATATAATGTGGCATGTCTTTGGAGAACTGCCAAGCCCTGCTGAGATATAGAAGGAATCATAGGACCATTGGGGCCGTGACTGCGTCAGTTGATCCTGCAACTGCTTAATCTGGGAAGCTTGTGATTCCAATGTATTATGAGCAGTCTGCAAAGCTGAGAGTTTTGCATCTAAATGAGTCTTAAACTCTTGAGCTTCTTTGGACATTTTCTCTTTCTCTTCCGAGACTCTAGTGACCTCTGACTAAGCTTCTGCTAACTGAATCTTCAAAAAAGATATTTCTTTTCTCTGGGTCTCAATCATTTGGGTTTGCTACTCCATTTTCTTAAACAGATCTGCAAAAGTGTCTTTAGCAGAGGCTAACACTGTGGTTGTCTTATGCCATTGGTCTTTGGATTGCATCAATTCTTCATAGAAAGAAGCATATAATTGTTGAACACAGGCTGCTAAGAGTTCAATAGAACTCTAGATGTCATTATAAAGGAAAGGAATGGCATCTCCTGACACTAAACTGTTCAGTGAAGGGACTGATATTTCCAAAGAACCCTCTTGATGTGCCCTGAATAAATTGTTACATGTGAGGTAGGCAGGGAGGTCACTGCTAGAAGTAGCAGGAACTGTTACTGAAGGAATGACTGAGGGAGTTTTCTCTGCCACACGCTTCAAGCGCTTCTGCTGAATGACCAATGGAGGAGGGGAATCAAGATCCTCTATATCAATAGGTTCTGAATCCTCTGAAGGTGGAGGGGGAGGAATTGGATCAGATGGAGGAGGAGGTAGCATACCCTTCTTAAGGCCGGAATATGTCAAGAAAGGATATAAATAGGAACCATAGGTGACATTTGTAACATTCTCTCTGGTCACTTTGACAAAATGTTGGTCCAACTTCGTAAGCATGTAAGTACTCTAATCAATAGCAACCCCTTTTAACACCATTCTGGAAGCTGTGAAGAGCTCTTTGGACAAATAATGAGATGGCGTTTTCGCAGGTATAAACCTGTCTTGAAGGAATTGGCAGACTAACTTCCAAAGAGGATCAGTGATCATGGAAAAAGACACTCCTGAAGTGTTAATCACTTTATTGACATCCATAACCTCTTTGGTTTACTTCTGTAATAGCCTGAGAATCTTATCATTGGAGAATAATTGTTTGGCTATAACAAATGGTTCTCTTTTGTAGGGGAAGAGACAAAGCCTTCCCTAACCCTCGGGGTGTCAATACCATGGAAGTTCCACGGACCAAGCCCAATTTCTTACTGTATGATGCAAGAAACTCATCACACAGAGATGGATCGTCTGGAATCAAAGGGAGTGAAGCAGCCACGAAAGTTGCAAGTCTTGCTTTCACTATAGGCTCAAAAGCCAGTAGGGAAGAATAATCCCTACTGATCAACGGGACATACTGGATAGGAGGAGGAGTGTGAGGCGCCATTCAGATGGAATACACACACACCACAAACACAGACAATCACAAAGAATGCTTGCAAAACAACCAAATAGCTATAAAAAAGAAATCGATCAAAAGAAGTACCCACACAGAAGTAACTAACCAATTGACCACCCCAAACAACCCACATCCTAGAAAAAATTTGGCATGACCTCTACACATATGCGACCGAAAACTTCATGCGATGCAACAAGTAGGCACCCAAGACCCCGTATTAGGCAAAAAAGAAAAAAAACTACAAATCGCACTCGTAATCGTATCACATAAGCAAACCATAATACCTTAAAAATCTAATCAGGACCTAACCATAACTTTGACCAACAATGTCAACTTAAAGGACTTTAGGTGCCCATCCCACGAAGCGTGTTTATTAAAAGGGAACAAAAGTGCAGTGAGGAAAAATGGTTTTAATGAAGGGTTCATTTTAAGAAATTATTAACAATGGGTGATATTTTATTAGGTTATAAACCTTAATAAGAAAACGGTGATTTTTTCTTAAAATTTTAATTACTATTTATTAAGGTGAAGCAGTGCTTAAACGAAACCTGGACTGCGATCCCCAAACTAAGGTCTCTAATGCAAATTCATTAATTAGAAATTAATGGTGATGTGGAGCGCTTTTTTACCAGCACGTGCTTTTTTATGATGGCTCGTTCATTTTTATTAAAAATTAAAGTGCATCTGAAGCACACGTAGCGTATGTAAAGTGAATGGTGGGTTGATTTTTAATTATTAGAAAAATGTGTGTTTAGCGCGAGCGCGTGTGAAAAAGTGGGTGAATAAAGTTTATTTTAACAATTAACCGTGGTTAATGGATGACCAAAATAAATAAAGCTAAAAATATAGATACCTGGTAGGGGTATGTATGCAAGAGACTGAAGGCGCACTGAGTGGTCCCAAATGCAAGGAATCTAGTCAAAAAAGAAAAAACCATTGACTAGAAAAAATAAAGCACCTTAGTGTTTTTGTTTTAGTTTTCTTTTTTATTGTTATTTTTTTATTTTTTTAAATTGTAATTTAGGTGTGTTTGTATTTTGTACGTTATGTGTTTTTTTAAATTATAAATGATTAAAATGGGATATATGACACATGAATATGTTGTGAAGTGTAATGGTGGGATTTCAACAAATTTCCAACAAGTTTCAACAATGTGTTTGAATTTATCCATGATTTTTTAGCTGATTTTTGGAATTTAAAATGAATTTTCATGAGATGAGGTATTAAATTCAGGGTTTTGGCTTCAAATAATACTTTAGCCATTTATGGAAGCATTTTCATTTAAGAAATTATTGGCAAAATAGGCAAGGGGATTTGTGAAAGTTTTTGAATTTTTTTTGGAAATATTTTTGACTTTTTACTAATTTTTAATAAATTTTACTCATTTTGTATGTATTTTTGAAAGAATTTTGAAGTTTTGATTTTTTTGTAATTTATTTTCTTGAAGTCCCACTTTAGAAAATAGTGCAAATGATTTTAGCAATGTTGGAAAATTTTTAGGATTTTTTTGCAATTTATTAGGATTTTAAATGAATTTAAATAAATTTTTGAATTTTTTGTTGTTTTATGTTTGTTTTTATATGTTTTTTGGGTTTTGAAATTAAAAGTCGACACCCGAGCTGCGTGTGAATGACAGACTGCAACACACCATTTCATGCCCGCTAGCAGCTCACGAACACATCACAAGCACATGCGGAGATGCGCACGAAAAGGAACACAGGCTTGCGGGGAGGTGTGCTGGGTGTTGGACGCAGGTGTGTGCCTGTGGGTGGTGAGTGGGAACAAGGACTATGGGAGAGGGGGGTGTTGTTGTAGGGGGAGAGGGGTGTGGGTGGGAAGGGGGGCTAGGGGAGGGGTAACTGGGGTTAGTGGGGGGTGGGGTTAGGGGTAATTGTGGTTAGATTTGGTTGGGGGGTTAGGAGGTAACTGCGGTTAGGTTAAAAATGGGTGACGGGCTAGGGGGTAAATCGGGCGGGGGAAGGAGGCTGTGGTAGGGAGGGAGGCCGCAAAGGGCAGGGGGGAGGGAGGCGGTAGAAGGTGGGGGGAAGGGAGGTGGTGGTAGGGAGGGGGCCGCAAGAGGGAGAGGGACGCTGCAGAGGGCGGGGGGGAGGGAGGCGGTAGAAGGCGGGGGGAAGGGAGGTGGTGGTAGGGAGGGAGGTTGCAAGAGGGAGAGGGAGGCCGCAAAGGGCGGGGGGGAGGGGAGGCGGTAGAAGGCGGGGGGAAGGGAGGCAGTGGTAGGGAGGAAGGCCGCAAGAGGGAGAGGGAGGTCGCAGAGGGCGGGGGGCAGGGAGGCGGTAGAAGGCAGGGGGAAGGGAGGCGGTGGTAGGGAGGGAGGCCGCAAGAGGGAGAGGGAGGCGGCAGAAGAGAAGACGAGGAGGAGGCAGGAGGGCGAGGTTGAGGAGGAGTAGGAGACATGGAGGAGGAAGCACAAGGAGGAGGAAGACGTCGGGAGAGAATGAGATAGAAGGGAGGCGCAGGAAGTAACGAACAATCAGGTACGTTTTTTTTTTCTTCTTCTTTTTCTTCTTTTTTCTTTTTTCGTTTTTTTTTTTCGTTTTTGTGTTTTTTGTTTTTTTTTCTTTGCTTCTCTTTTGTTTTTCTTTGTGTTTGTTTTGTTTGTGTGTGTGTGTTTTTTTTTGTGTTATGTTGTGTTGTTTTTAAAAAAAATTATTATTATTATTTTTTAAAATGTGTGTTTTTTTGTTTTTTTTTTGTTCTTTGTTTGTGTTTTTGAAAAAAATGTATGGTTTGTTTTTGTTTGGTTTTTTTGTTTGTTTTTATTTTTTCTTGTTTTAATTAGGATTGTGGTTGTTTGTTTTTTTTTAAAAATAAAAAAATTGTTTGTTGGTTTTTCGTGGTTGGTTGGTTTGTTTGTGGGTGTTTTGTTTTGCTAATTTTTTTTAAAAAATTATTATGGTTGGTAAAAATAAGCGCATCACCGTCCCGCGCGCATGTGCGGGGCGGGGGTAAAAAATTTGTATCAGCTGGATCAGACGGGGCAAGGACGGTGACACGCGAGTCATAGAGGCCATGGAGGCATCTCGAGGCACGTAAAACCAAAAATAGGCGCGTTCACGTGCGACACGAGAAATGTGGCCACACGGCACAAGAAATAAAAATTAATAAAACTCAAACCGCACGTCGGATTGAAAAATCACAAAAAGGAAACATGTGCCAAGAGACGAGGGGGAAATGAGAGAAAAATGCGACACGGGTTCCAGGGCACAATCAGGGTGTTCACATAGGAAAAACACAAAAAACAGCTCAAAAAATACATACAAGGATTAATATGAAAAAATTCGCTCACCATCCAATGCAGAGCGAAAAGAAGGAAAAATGTATAGAATAACGTGCCCAACAACCCTATCATGGCAAAACACAGTTCCGATCAAGATATGACACATTCACATGAAAAAACCCAAAAATCGTACTCGAAAATGGACTCAGAAATTAATATGGAATGATCAGTGCATCGAAAAAGAGGATAGTAAAAAGGAAAAATATCCAAAAGAAAGGGATTCACAGGGCTGGCACTTCAAAACACAGTTTGGGAAAATTGGGAGGGGTTCATATGGGAAAAACACAAAAAAACACCCGAAAACACTCAGAAAAATTAATAAATAAAAATCCAACAGTCGGAAGAGGGGAAAGGAAAAAGGAAAAAGTGGGGGAAAGACTGGCAAGACACGGTTGCCAAATTAAATTGGAATTTCGGTGAAATTAGGGCATGTTCGCATGGAAAAATGTAAAAAATAGGTAGGAAAAGGGCTCGAAAACCCGCAAAAATTAATAGTGGATGAACCGTGCATTGGAATGATAGGGATTAAAAAGGAAAAATATCAGGGGGAATGGGTAGGACAGGGCTGGTACATTAGATCAGGGTTCCGAAGCAATAAAAATGCGTTCTCATGAAAAATTGTCCAATTTATGGGAATTGCTTCAAAAATTAATAACTTTAGAACCACCTATCGGAATAGGGGTTGGTAAAAAGGAAAAATAGGCACTTCAAAGGAATGAACACGGCTGTAAGGTTGGATGTGATTCTCAGTGAATGTAGGTGCGTTCGCATGGAAAAATCACAAAACAAAGAATAAAGGCAAATGGTCAAGGAACAACTCCGAGGACAGAATGAAATAGAACGAAAGAGTGGGGAAGGGACCCCATTAGGGTAAAATGAAGTCATGGCGTAGATGCATGATCATAGCAGGGTATATGCATGGAGGTATGCAACATAGACGCGTAGGGACACGTCCCCACACTTAAAACCTTAGCAAAAAAGGTAAACTGAACATCAAGGACCTAATACCACACATCAAACCAACCACAAATGTCCCCACACTTAAGACATGATCATCACTGAGAAACAGAAGGTGTAGGGTTAGAAAAACTTGGCCCATATTGCCGAGGAGTAATGTCGACTATCGAGGTTGCGTCTTGTGTCGTTGTCGGTTGCAGGAGGTACCAAGGTGTCTTCACAGCACACGTCCTTCGTGGTAGGGACCACACGACAACACCTAGGGAGGTAGCTGGTTGAAGGAATTGCAGGAAATTCGTCGATGATGAGGGATATTACACTCAACTCACGATCACTCAAATGGAATGAAAGAACAGTCACTCGCCCCATTACTAACATCACTCGAGGAAATAATGATGGAAACCCAAATCTCACACCCGGTTTAGGAATCAACAAGGGGATGGTGCAGAGAGAGTATGCCAGGGTGCACAATTAATGGTGCATCAGTGCGTCCAACCCCGTCTGGCATAGGTGCAAGCAGGAAGGCTAGGGAGCCTTGCAATGCAGTGTATAGAACAGAGTGACGTGTCTTGTGCTGATGGTAGAGACCCATCCCCCGTGGGTGCATAGGGAAACAGAAACGTACTTGACTCTAATGGTCGTAACATCCCTCAATCCTCACCTCTTAATAATTGATTGAGAGGCTCTAATGGTCGTAACATCCCTCAATCCTCACCTCTTAATAATTGATTGAAGAAACATCCGTCACACTCAGTCCACACCTCTTAATAATTGATTGAAGAAACATCCGTCACACTCAGCCCACCCTCTGTTCACGCTCTGTTGAAAGATACAGAGGGTAGCCCATTCTTGAAACCCATTGATGTAATCCTCACTGTCACTTGTGCAGAGGTTGTATGCCTTGTGTGCAATTGATGGTGCAACTGTGCATCCCACCATGTGCCAGCATACAGTGCAAGAAGGAAGGCCAGGGAGTCTTATAGTGTAGTGCATAGGAACAAATTGTGCATTGTGCATTGAAAGGCCCATCCCATGTGTGCAACACTCTGTTCACACATCGCACCTCTCATTTGATTTGAAGGAAAAGATTGGTCACTCACCCCACCCTCTATCTCACACTCACTGATAGATACAGAGGGTAGCCCATACTCACATCCCCATCCTGTTAGGATGAAAGCTCACATCACTCAAGGGGTTGGTGATGAAGATCATGTCGACGATTGTTGTCATCAGGATCTTGAAGATGAGGCGTACCCAGGTAGGGAGCCTACAAATCTCATACTTCAATGATTTGTAAGAAGGGTCGTTTGTTAAGAAGGGCAGACGGACTGATATTGTAGAAATAGTGCACAAGGGAGGTGGCTTCAAATTACTTGCTGAAAGGGGTTTGCTGGTGAGTCAGCTATCTTGAAATGTGGGGTGTTCCACCTTTTCCACAGTCAACTTCCCGCCCAAGGGTGTTTCCACCTTTTCTTGGAACGAAGCCTGTTCTGACAGGGAAAATCTTCCTTTTCTCCCATAACAGTTTTATTTTGTTTTGTTTTTTTTTCCCTATTTTCCTTCTTGTTTTTTTCTTTTTTCGTTTAAGAAAGAGAATGGTAGAAATACCATGTGTCAAGACTAACCTCGCCATCATTGTTGGATCAGACGAGAAGAGAACAAGGTCAGGTTGAGATGTATCTGTGAGGGGCTAGCAGAACAAGACCGCTTCATGAGGAGAATCATAAGGGCTTTCAGAAGCACGACAAGAAGGACAGTGCGACGCCCACAAGGGAGAGGGTAGGTCAAGGACTACCAAAACGGGTGATAATATTCTCGTACACGAACAGGCTATGTGACATAATCCGTACATACTAAGATGTATTTGTTCCGGTTCCATCTAATGGGTGGATCAATGGGACCCACAAAATCAATCCCCCTCTTCTCGAACGGCTTTAGGGGAAGAATAGGTTGCAGTGGCATGGCACTTGTTTTGGTGGGTTTTCCCATTCGCTGACAAGCATCACATCTCTTGCAATAATCATATGCATCCTTGTGGAGGGTGGGCCACCAGTGTGTGGAGACAATATGGCCCAAAAGAACTCTTGATGAGATGCCAAAGACACATTATCGGGGTTGAGAGAAATCCCATACTCTCAGCATCTATCAAAACATTGCTCTAGGTGTCTCCAATGCTCACAAATTAAGCTATAGACACAAAAGTCATCAAGATACGCCTCAATGAAATCATGCAAATGATTCTAGAAGGCAGTCATCATTACTCGTTGGAAGGTGACATGAGCATTACAGAGCCCAAATAACATCACTCTATAGGCATAGGTCCCCCATTTTGTGGTGAAGGTTGTCTTGGATTGGTCCTCTTCTGCAATTTGGACTTGGTTATATCTGTTAAATCCATCCAAGAGGGAATACAACTCATGGCTTGCCACTGTGTCCAAAAGTTGGTCTGTAAAAGGGATAGGGAAATGATCCTTCTTCGTCTTCGAATTGAGCTTTCGAAAGTCCACACATATTCGAAGTTTCCCGTTCTTCTTGGGTACTACCACAATGGGTGAAACCCATTCACTGTTAGCCACGGGATAAATGAACTCGGCTTCAAGAAGTTTCAATAATTCAACCTTCACTAGTGCAGAATAATTAGGATTCATATATCTTTGTCTTTGCCTTACAGGTTTGGCATTGGGATCTAGGTCAATGTGATGTTGGTATACTGTGGGATCAATTCCCTTTAGATCTTTATATAACCAAGCAAACACGTCTAAGTTCTCCTTTAATAAGTCTCGCAAGACCACTAGTTCTTCTTCTGGAAGATTGAGACCCACTTTCAGGTGATGTTCAGTACCGTCAGTATCCAGGAATGTTACTTGTCTTTCACCTTCAACTTTGAAGATAAATTTCCCACAGATTGCTTTTGGATAGAGGTCTGACTCTTTCAAAGGAGTAGTGTCATCGTCTGATGTTCCATTAGAACCAGCGTCCTCCTTTTGAACAAATGACTCATTCGTCTGTTGAGGTTGCTGGAAGGGTATCAGAGCTTTGTTTGCTTTTGTATGAGTGGTGATTTCTTTTGGACTTAGGTATTCATCTTCAGAGGATGTGTCCATCATTTTCATCCTCTTCCTTTGGAGACTTTGTCTCTGCTTTTGTAGAGGCTCTGTAGGAGAAGAACACATCTTCTGCCTCTGCTTGTGCTTGTGCTTGTGCTTCTGTCTCTGTTACAGTCACTATCTCTGTGACTGTCTCTGGTTCTGTCTCTGCTCTATATCTGCTCTATGTCTGTTTTGTCTCTGTTATACTATCTCTGTGACTGCCATGTAACAGGGAGAACAGTACATCCATGCTTCTATTTCACTGTTAGAGGTGATTTCAGAAGTTAATTTTAGTTGAGACAGGAGATACTCTCCCATGGATAAGGACTTTTCTTCCCTTGGTAGTTGGCTTACAGTGGCCACTTTTAGGGACTGTGCCTTTGTTTTCTTGGGAAAGATCTGCTTAACAGCCTCTTCGTCATATGATGCACCATCTGTTACCTCATTTGAGGAGTCAGTTATGACTTTGATGGATGTGGATCCATTGCTTTTTTGCGATCCATACAATTTCAACACCACTTTGTTGGGTCCTCTGCCTAGGGTTAGGGTTCCTTTGAACCATTCCGTCCTAGCTCTTGCTTCAAAAAGCCAAGGTCTTCCCAACGGTAGAGGGTATGAGGTGCCATAAGAATTTAGTTTGACCACCAAATATGTCAGCCAGTAATCTTTTCCTGCAAGGGTTGTTTTTACGTATGGGAGGATGCCCAACAATTTAATTTTGCTTTGATCTGCCAATCTGATAAGCCACTGTGTAGGTTGAATTCCTTTCGGCAGCTGAGAGATAGCATCAGCAAACTGCCAGAATGTTAAGTTAGGTTTAAAAGTGTCTAGGTCTTTGACCAAGTCATAATCTTTGATAGGATCCATAGGCTTTTCCAACCTGTTGGAGAATGGGGCTACACTCATTTTTGTCTTTTCTTTTTCTTCTAATAATTGCAATATCGGCACTTCCTCTGTTTCTGGAGGTGCTTTTGCATCATCTATCTCTTGGACCTCTAGTCCTGTTTTTGGGACTGTCTCTGTAACTCTCTGTGGCACTGTAGTGCTCTGTACTACACTATTCTGTCCTGTATTGCTTTGTCCCTTTGTTGATAGGTTGAACTTCACAGTCTTGGCAAGGGAGTTGCTATCTTTTTGAACAACTGGTTCATTCTTCTTGGCACGTGTGACAATGGCAACTTCCAACTCTACCAAATTGGAGGCAAGCTCTTGTGCCTTCTGTTGGTTATCAATAGCATTAGCCTTGACAGGGGGTTGGACTCGGACAGTCCTTTGCAGTGTGGCCTTCTCCTTTGCATCGGTTGCATAAGGGCTTGTAATCCACAGATCATTTAGGGTTTGGACAATTCGGGGAGTATGACTCTTTTCTCTACACCTATAACATTCCACTTCTAATCTCTAACCACTGCCAGACTGTCGTCCTCTGTAACTTTGAGAGGGAAACCTCCTTGGACCGAAATTAGAACCAAATTCCCTAGGCTTTGGTCCAATATCGTGTGTTGCCATTTTGGACTCTAGCAAGTTGAATCTTGCATTTTCATCCTTCTGTCTTCGTTTGTGCATCTCTTTCAGAGAGCAAATATCCTCTGTATGGTTCAAACAGTAGGAACATAAGGCTCCAGGAATGGTTGGTTTTCGGGTACATTCAGTGGTTAAATGTCTCGCTTGATGACACTTTTCGCACCATGTATTAGAGTGCATCACATCTCTTCTAGCTCCCGCAGGGGTGGATATATTGGTGGTATTCACCTTCAGCGTCTGTAGCTGCTTTGTAATCACATCCATAAGCTCTTTCTTAATACTTGCAACTGAGTTGGATAAGTAGTCCTTTAGATTTTTACCTCCTGAAGTACTTGTGGTAGGGTTTTGTGAAGCTTCTGTAATGACTGTATACATTGGTTGGGTTGATCCAAAGGGTCCTCTGGTCTGGTTCTGATTCAGAGCTCCTATTGAGACTTGGGATTGTTGATTCCAGGGTTTCACTGTTGTTGAGTCGCCATTGGAGGAACTGTTTGAGGCCACTATTGTTGTGGTTGAACCATCATTTGAGGCACTGTCGTCTGCGGTGACCACAGTGGATTAGGTGCATTATATTGCGGCGCTGTTTGCATCTGGGGATAGGTGTAGGGAACTGTCCCTGGGACTGCATTTGGTGGGTATACCATTCCTGGCATGGGAGGAGGTAAGACTCCTCTTCGTGGAGAAATTGACAGCCTTGCTTCAATTTCGTCATACAATCTTGCACCTTCCACTGTAGCTTGCAGATTGACTGGTCTTCTCAATTCCATGAACTTGCAAGCTTTTGGTTGTAGGTCTATGAGAAACACTCCTTTCTGAATGCCTTCGTCCAAATGATGGTTAGTCCATCTCTTCAGGATAGATTCTATTCGCGAGACATAAGCTTCTACTCTTTCTCTAGAGGTCTGACTTAGGTTTATGAACTCCTCTCGCATCCGCCCTTCAAAACCTTCACGCCTGAATTTAGTGAGGAAGGCCAACTTGAGATCATCCCAGGTGCCAAAAGTTCCTGCTGCTTGTCTCTCATACCACTGAAACGCCGTGCCCTTGAAAGTGGCGGGGAATATCGCTAAACCAATGCTCAGGGGTTATGGCATCGTTAGCCACACATGCTACCATAAATTCTCGTACATGAAGATCAGGGTCTTCATTGTACTTTCCCTTAAAAACTGGCAATGGGACTACATTTGCTAGCCTGTCATCAATATTTCCAAGACGAATCTGACTAGGAAGGGGACCTTGAGTTGCCATGGGAACTTCTGTAAAGAGTGCTTTTAGGGTGTCAAAGGAAGCTTTTGTTGCGAGCTCGTTCTTAGCTTTGATTTTTGCCTTCTCTCTTCTCACGTATCTTTGGACTCATTCTAATGCTTCCCTCTTGATTGTGTCATTCATCATGGGGTTGGCTCCAACCAATTGGTTTGTACTCAATAGGATAGTATCACAGAGGGCTTCAATCTCTGGGGGATTCTTTGGCCAACATCTCTTCTATTTCCTTCTTTTCAACATCTCTGAATTCGACTTTCAAACTACTACAGAGGGGGAGATATTCTATTCTGAAAGTATCAAAACTCATTCTTCTTAGGATCGTTGTTGTGTCATTATAATAATGCAAGCTTCTGAGAGTTTCAACAATGTATGTTGTGAAAAATACTCTATCTACCAACTTCCAATGGGTTGCTGGTTGGAGAATCAGTGCACCAAGCATCCCACGTATCTTGTTGTTGAGCATCCACGATTAAATTCCAACTTTTTTCCTTTTTGTTTTTGTGAACCTCCACTGACCACAACTCTTGAAGCTTCTTCAAGATCTCCCACTTGATGATGTCTGGAAACTTCTCAATGAATACCAAATCTTCCATGGATGGTCATTCTCTCTGAATCTGCTCTTCAGTTTGTTCCCAAACAATTTGCCACTAAGATGCAAGTTTCTGCTGCTTCAACAGGAAGAGGAAACAGTCCACCACATAGGGCATGCATCATGATGGCGATATGTTTCCGCCATTGTGGGATGAACTTCTTGTGAAAAGTGTCTTTGATAATGAGAATCTCCAACTCTTCAGTGGAAGAAAGAACTTTGCAAACATCCATTGAATTCTCCTCTTCTTGGCAATGCCATTTCCTTCATTTTCAGCCTCTTTTGATGCTTGTTGATGGCAAGTTTCCCCGGTTGCGCATCCAAAACATGGAGCTAGGAATACCAAGGAAAAGGGGATTCTACTGCAAGAAAATCTATCTTGTAACATCAACAAGCTTTTATTTCATTCTTTTGATGACCAAAACAAAGAAAACAACAAATCTTCATGCAACATCATAATAGATATCTCCCATGGATTTGATAGAATCAACTATATTTTTCAACATCTTCATAGAATCCTTCAATAGAACAATGAACATAAAAGAATACATCATTTTTGAATGGAAATCAATCACATAGTATTCATCTTCAATGTCTTCATAGTTTTCTCTCTTGATGTCTCATATACAGTTACATTGTTTTGATAGAATTGACTATCTCTGACTCTCTCTTTCTCTCTCTCTCTCTCTCTCTCTCTCAATAGTACATCATCTCCTCACTAAAATACTCTAATAATGACTCTCAATAATCCTTCTTAGGTCAGATACAACTCCCAAGAGGTATGTCTGGTGTGAAGAGGCACCAGAGCCACTACAGTGTCTCTTCATAGCTCACTACTGTCACTGTCACTTCAGTCTTCTCTTCAATCTTTAGCAGTTGCTTCTTCCATTTGTTTTAGCTCTTTTGAACTTAGATTCATCCTTTCCAAAAATTAGAAAATTTTTCCAAAGTCACACATACATTCTGTAGAACACTTACAGAAGATCTAGAGAACAGTACAGAACAGGAACAGAGCAGAGACAAAGGCTCTACAGAAGGTTTACAGAGGGTTACAGAAGGTCATCAGAAAACATCAAATCCTCATAACTTATACTAAAACCATTCCAAACTATCAAAAAATATTCAATAAACCTTCAAAAGATTTCAATCTTCATCAATCATCAATCCATGCTTCATACAGAAGAAAATCAGAACAAAACAGAAGCTATACAGAAGGTATACAGAACCAATTAGAACCTAAACAGAACCTATCAAAACATCACAAAGCTTTATATCTCCAATAAAAATCATCATGAGCTTCTAAAAAATAATCAATATCATCCAAAACACTCTCAAAAACTTCCATTAACAACCATACATCACTCTAAATCCATTAAAAATCAATCATTCAGACCTCAAAAACAACAAAATTCAGTCAAAAATTCAATCTTTTTCCACTCTCAACATTGTGGAACTTGCCAATGGAAAAGAAATCATGTCTACTCAGAAAACTTCCAAAGTGACAATTTAGCATGGGAAGAAATCTCTTTGAAATGGAATTTAGAATCATGATTTTAGGGGCCTATGAATGTCTATTGGGTATGGACTTGGCTAATCCCTAATGACGCACATATTCAATGCAAAAATGCTAGGTGACTTTTCAAAACCTATAGGGGAAAAAAGTGATGACCCAAGGTGAGGCATGAAAACCAAAGGTTCAATTAGCCAAATCATGTCGCATCATAAAAGGGTTAAGAAAAGGATTACCTATGTATCTCATAAAATTAAATAAGGTTGAGTAGAATAAAAAGACAAGGGAGAGACATATTGGTTGAAGGAATATGATGACATCTTTCCAAAAGAGCTAATTGAATTACCACCTTGAAGAGAAGTTGATCAGGAGATCAGACTTGAACCAGGAGCCACTCCAATAGCTAAGAGTCCATATAAAGTGTCTATCCTTGAAAAAATTGAGCTAAAAGAGCAACTCAAGCAATTACTGGATCAAGGATATAACACACCTAGTAATTTGCCATGGGGAGTCCCAGTATTGTTTCAAAAGAAAAAGGATGGAACTCTTTGCCTTTGCATTGATAAGTGAGGTCTAAACTAGGTAACAATCAAGAATAAGTATCCGATCCCAAGAATAGATGAGCTACTTGATAGGCTGCAAGGGGCAAAAATATTTCCCAAGATTGATCTCTGATCTGGTTATTACCAAATAAGGATCAAGGAAGAATATATCCCCAAAATTGCCTTCAATACCAAATATGGTCATTTTGAATTTCTTGTAATGTCTTTCAGCCTAACTAATGCCCCTATACATTTAACAGATTAATGCAAGACATTTTTCGACCTTATCTTGATGAGTTTGTCCTAGTCTTCTTTGATGACATCCTAACATACTCCAAGAGAGACGAAGACCATGAGCTACAATTGCACATTGTGCTGGACACAATGAGGATACACAAGCTCTATGCGAAGAAAAAGAAGTGCACTTTTTCAAAAGACAGATGGAATATCTCAAGTTCATAGTATTTGCTGAAGAAATCTCTGTAGACCCAGCCAAAGTTAGAGATGTCTCAAGAGTGGCAACCTCCAATGTGACAGTTAAGGAAGTGAGAAGTTTTTTAGGGCTAATTGGATGGTATAGAATTTTCATAAAAAATTACATCCTAATAGATGCACCTCTAACTAATTTGCTGAAAAAGCAAACTACTATTGTATGGACACCCATTGAGCAAGCCAATTTTGAGCAGCTCAAGAAAAGTTTGGTAACAACACCCATTTTAAAACTACCTGACCTAAGTCAAGAGTTAGAGGTCGTAACTAACAGGCGCAAGTTCTCTTGCACTAGGTTGTGTGCTTATGCAACAAGGTCATCCGATAGCCTATTCCTCAAGGAAATTGAAAATCCATGAGAGGAATTATGCCACCCATGATCTCAATCTGTTAGCTATTATCCATGCTCTCAAATTGTAGGGATACTATCTGCTTGGAAGCAAGTTTACTTTGGTCACTGACCCCACAAAAGTATCAAATGGATCTTTACTCAACCAGACCTCAACATGAGGCAGTGGTGGTGAATTGAAGTCTTGCAAGAATTTGATTTTGAAATCAAGTTTAGACCTGGAAAAGAGAATGTGATTGCTGATGCATTAAGTCGTAAAGCTTTTCTGAATGTACTTATCATGGAAGAGCCATCTAAATGAGAGACTTTAGCTACCATGATATCGATGTCTAGCAACGCACTCAATGAGCTAGCCAAAGAAGACGCTAATAAGGATCCTAAGTATTCGCTAATGCTTAAAGAAATCCTAGTTAAGGACACTGATCCTAGGCTTAGTTTCAAATACCAAAATCTCACTATGGATGATAGACTTGTTTATTTTAGGATAAGGTTTTGCATTCCCCTCATAGTCAAGTGCTGAAAAAGAAGATATTATGGGAAGCCCATGACTTCCCATTCTCAGGACACCTTGGCTATGCAAAAACTCTTAATGCAGTCACAAAAAGTTACTACTGGGAAAGACTGAAGCATGATGTACTCATATATGTTATGAATTCCTGAGTTGCCAGTGGGTGAAAGCTGAGCGTGTCAAAATGCTAGGCAAGCTCCAGCCACTTGACACTCCATAGATGAAATGGAAGTTCATCAATATGAATTTCGTGGTTGGCTTACCTTCTATTCAAGGAGGGTATAAATCAATCATGGTGATTGTGGATATGTTGACAAAGGTCACTTATCTTATCCTAGTCAACACTAACTACAAAGCTTCAAATATTACATGACTGTTTGTGAAAGAAATCTTTAGGCTTCATGGATTGCCTAAACAGATCGTTAGTAGACTGCGACTCTCTATTTACGTCACATTTATGGAGAAGTCTATTTGAAGCAATTGAAACCTAGCTTTGCTTTATCACAGCTTACCATCCCTACACTGATGGTCAAATAGAGCGGGCTAATCAAGTCATTGAAGATATATTGAGAGCTTATTGTTCCAGAGAACCGACAAGGTGGATACAATATTTTCCCTTAGTAGAATTTTCCTACAGTGCGTCATATCACCAAAGTATTCAAATGACTCCATTTCAAGCATTGTATGGGCAAGATTGTTTGATGCCATTGAATTTCTCTATTCCAACCCTAAAGGTTGAGGCTTCTAAGAAAATGCTAGAAGACATGGATGATCAAGTCGAAAGTATCAGACAAGACATCCAAGTTGCCAAAGATCTCTAGAAAGCTTATGTTGATCTAGGATGGCAAGAGCGTATCTTCCAAGAGGGAGACATGGTTTTCATCTGTGTACTCCCAAGTAAGAGTTCTCTGTCATTGGGAAAGTTCAAAAAGTTGAGTCCAAGGTATTGTGGGCCATACAAGGTTCTCAAATGCCTAGGAGCTAATGCCTATAAACTACAACTTCCTGATCATGTGAAAGTCCACAATGTATTTCACGTTAGTCTTTTGAAAGCTTATGTGGCAAATCAAGATCATATTCTTGATGACTAGAAAATTGTAATGCGTAGTCAAGGAGCTTGAACTCCAGCCTAATAAGATTCTAGATGTAAGAGAGAAACCTCTGAGAAATAGAACCACTAGAGAGTATCTTATCCAGTGGAAAACTATCCAGAGGAGGATGCCATACCTAGAGAGAAGAGACAACTCTAGAAAAACAGTTTCCCCAGTTCCTTTTTGAGATGAGGACATCTCGATTCCTTTAAGGAGGAGAGGATGCAATATTCCCCCCACATCACTTCATATCAAGAAACAAATTCAAGCTTGAGGTGTTTTCAAAATTACTCGTCGAGCTATCACATAAGTGACCGCACGTAATTTTCTTAATATCAAGTATTGCATTAAATCAATTCCGCAATCCAACATGAGAAGATGCCTCAATGTTCCCAGCAAAAAAAGCAAAGACGCCTCGTAAATAATATTATAATTATTTGATCATAAGTTTTTGGGCATTATATTTGATATAGCATTCTTGATTCCATTTAATGTATCAAAGCTTGCATTGATTTCATAACCACAAGACAAATTGCAAAAGCCTTAGTCGGTAGACAAAGAACAAACAAGAACAAGCATGATATTGAGTAAGTTAAGTATCAAAGAGTATGGTATGACTTTATAAACTAGATAAGTTATGAGGTAACTTGGCCAAAAACCACTAGATGAAGTCACTTTGAAGAAAAAAAGACATTTTTGAAAAAATAGATCAAAATTCATAAGTTTTTGACACTTGGAGGAGAGAAAGCATAAAATAATAATCCCCATGCCACCATTCAACATGTAGACAATCAAAATCCATTTTTAATAAAGCTCACTTGGCTTTGACAAGTAGCCAAAAGAAAGAGTTGACTACATGTTCCCCCTCATGCTTATAAATACACCCCCTCTCTTTCATAAAGAAAGCAAGAAGGAAGACCTCCTGATGATGGAAAATTTTCTCTACTTCTCTTATCCATTAAAGCTTTGAGCTTGAAAGAGGAAAATACCCCCCTTCTACCTCATTTTCATTTTCTTTACCCCATGTTATGCATTTGTCCCATGCGACGATACCGCTAGGAAAAATGCTAGCAAAATTTTTTTGGATGACCAACAACTCTTCTTGAACTACCACGTTAATTTTTCCTGATATCCATGGCTCTTGGTGGTTACAAAAATTTAAAAAGCCCATTTGAAGTAAGGAACGTGATTGATAGAGAAAATGACGTAGTAGGAATTAGCAAAACTCCGGTCACTGCAAACCTGATAGAGGTAATATCTCATCGGTTTGGAAAAATTTAACGTTTTATAAGATTATCGCTATATTTGGCTTTAAATGATTATAAACACATTTTAAAGAAAATACATATGAACTATCACTTAGGAAAATAACCTAAGTAATATAATAATTAATTATTCAATGAAAAGAATATTTTACTTGAAAAAATATGATATGCCTGTCATTAAGAAAATATCATAATTATGGTTTATTTCATGATATGTATAGAAAAATAATTAGCATTGCACTTATGACATAGCTAAATGAAAATTGTTCTTTCTAGATAACATTGAAAGTTTGAACATCATTAATTAAACCATAGAATATAAGTACAATAAATTAAAAATTATTTTCATTCTGAAAACACACACAATGTTAATATTAATGATTATATTAGCAAGAGAATATTGAAGCAAAAACAACTATGAAATATTGTACAACTCTAAAACTATCAGTATCAGAAAATTAAATAAATATCTGAAGTTTGTAAGACTTATTGGACATTGATAAGAATTTGTTGATACAAATTCTAAAGTCTAAAAAATTTTGGAAAAGCATTTGAAATGATGCTGAGCACAGGTTAGGGTAGGGCAGTGCATGAATTGCTTGCCATAGGTATAAATGCCCATATTATCTTTTAGGTAAAAAATACCAAAATTTTCATAAGGATAAAATAGACTTTAGATTCGCGAAATAACTTGTGGATCTCGAAAAAGAGTTGCAAGTAGGAAGAAAAACCCTAAGAATAAGGTGGGACCTTAAAAGAGAAACCCTAGATTTGGGTGGGGCTTTTCCTATGCTAAAAACACTTGTTGTTGTTTCTTTTTTATTTGTGCATGCATTGATGGTTGCACATGAAAGATTGATTGTGCTTGCAACAGTTAGATTTGATTGTAAATATATAATCAATATAATAAGAGGAAAGATCGCACTATATCTCCCCCAAGGCTAGATGCGGAACCTTGCTCTATGAGGGGGATTGTTTTGTACCATCACGAGGAGCTTTGGACCGGCCCCGATGGCGAGAGGTCACTTGGCAAGAGGAGGTGGGAGTGCCAGGGGGATCTTGGTGAGGAATCTGTTAGGCAGGAGGAGGTGGAAGTGCCAAGGGGATCTGGCCATAAATCTCTCGATCACTCCTAGGAATTTCTTGACCCTCACACGAATCAAGATGGGATCCTGAAGTCCCTGGTAGTACTACTGAAGGGACATAAATCTTGGAGGGTTTCATTTCTTCTACATAGAGAGAATGGATTTTTTGGTGAACGGAGGTTTATCTTCTACATAGGCAGAATGGAAAAATAATTGTAAATAATTTTCAAAATAATAAATAAATATATTTTACCAAAAGATTATTTTCACTATCTTTGTGTTATGTCCTAAAAATTACGTGAAGGAACCTGTGATAACAAGTTAATTACCGAAGCTGCTTTTATATGCTATAACTTAATGTGACAGGTAATTAGAAAACTAAAGAAAACCATTTGTGGGAAGTGGGTGGGCGAGATCCCCCGTCCTACGGATAGGTGGTCTTGATAAGCTAGGAGCTTCTCTCAAGAGATTGAACGAAATGTTAATTAGGAAAAATTAGGTAGAGCCGAGTATTGACTTAGCTAGAGTCATGTCTTAAAACCTTGATCAGTAATTATCTTAGGGAAAAGGTGTAGCATCTGTGCTAGAACTTCGTTAAGGTTCCCTGAATCCTAACAGATTATTGGAAAAAAACATTGCACTCCATGAACAAAAGGGTAACTGCGATTTCTCTAGTCGGACAAGAAGCCCTTGTGGGACACCACCGATGGAGCTAGCTGATGTATCTAGACCTCAATTGTCAAATTATGATCCCAAGCTTGCTGGTTGATCCTCGTAGGGATGACCAATACCTTTCGTTATAGGGTGGGATTTGGGAAACCTAGACAATAGACCCCATGCATTGTCGCAAGTGTCGGGGGAAAAGCTGTCTAGGATAGTTCCCCGATGGACCACTAAAATGTGCTGCCAGGGGTATTAGGCACGCACATGACACATAAAGTGTGTGAAACATGCCATTTAGTAAGTAGACAAGATAAACTTTTTCTCATGTCAAAGATGTGAGCAAAAATATACTTGATGTTATGCATACAGGTGTTTGGGGGCCTACATACAATATATCTCCTGGTGGTAGTAAATACTTTATCATGTTTATTGATGATTGTTCAAGGAATCTTTGGGTATTTTCGTGAATGAAAAGAGTGATGTATTTGAGCACTTCAAATCTTTCAAGGCGGCTATTGAAACAGAAACATACTTGAAAATTAAGTGCTTGAGATTAGATGGAGGGGGAGAGTACCTCTCTAATGAGTTTACTAGCTTCTTGAGGTCTCATGGGATAAAGAGAAATTTTACTTGCATGTATACTTCACAACAAAATGGGGTTGTAGAAAGAGTTAGGCATATTGCAGAAGTTGCATGGGCATTGATGGTTGAAAAGAATATGCCAAATTTTTTTTGGTTTGTAGATGTTCATATTGTTGTATATATTATGAATAGAACTCCCACAATAGATAGTTCATGGGATGACCCTTGAAGAATTCTTTACAAGCAAGAAGCTCGATGTGTCACACTTAAAAGTGTTTGGTTCTATTGCATGTGTTCATGTAAGAGATGAGCCGCAAAAGAAGCTTGATCTAAAGTATGAAAAATGTATTTTTATTGGATACTCTTTAGAGTAGAAAGGGTATCATGATAACCCTATCACAGGTGAGTTTAGAGTGAGCAAATATTAGGAAAAAAATAAACTCACAAATGGGCCTTTTAGTCCCCCCTCTCCTTCTTAAAACAAGGAAAAGAGGAGAGAAGAATAGTAAAATAATCCTCTTCTTTCTCCACTTTTGCAATCTCATTTTATCTTTTTTATAGTATCTACAAAGATATACTCAGATTTCTTCTCTCTTCTCATTCAAGAAGTCTTTTTCAACCAAATTTTATGAAAGGGATGTGGAGCCCAGGAGGAAGAAGCTTGGCGGTGAGAGCTATGGCGGATGGAGAGCAAGAGCAAGAGAGAGAGAGACTCAAAAGTGGGAACTCCAACAACCATAATGTGTGGCCGGACCTTCCTTTATTCAAACTATCACTAAAAGAATAAATAATAAGTGACTGTGATAGGTGCCCGCCACCTGTAGTGTGCAGTGGCGGATATTGTCAGTGTAGTAATACACGGGTGGCTAGACGGAGGTGCCTTTACCCCCAACAACCTTCCACTTAAAGGCGAATTTGCCCCAGTGAGAGAGAAAAGAAAAGAAAAGATAGTATAACATGTACACATGTACAATAGGATGAGGAAAAAGACATCATCTCATCCAATGCCCATCAATCTCCTGAGGAAGCAAAGCGCTCTGTAGTGAGGCTCTTCGTGAGTAAGTCTGCAGGATTCTGCTCAGTGGGAATCTTGATAAGGTCAATAGACCTATCCTCAATGACTTTGTGAATGAAGTGATACCTCACCTCAATATGTTTCGTCTTCGCATGGAAGACTGGATTCTTGGCAAATTGAATAGCACTCATAGAATTCAAATACAATGTAGGCATGTATCTGTCATGCCAAGGTCTGCAATCAAATGGCCTAACCGGATAGCCTCCTTGTAAGGCTCTATGGCTACAATATACTTGGCCTTTGTAGTAGAAAGAGCCGTACACTTTTGCGCCCTGGACATCCAAGAGATAGCCCCTCTAGCATAAGTGAACACATAGCCAGAAGTGGACTTCCTACTATCTACATGTCATGCATAATTAGAGTTAGTGTATCCCACGACTCCTGTATCCTTGCTGCCATAGCAAATACACATATTTGTTGTGCCCTTCAGGTACCTCATGATACCCTTCCCGGCATCCCAATGTTTCTTGCCAGGTGTAGCCATATAACATGCCACAACCCTGACTGCAAAATCAATATCTAGATGGGTGGCTATCATGGTATACATAAGACTGCCCACGGATGATGCATAGGGAATCTTGGCCATCTCGGTCCGCTGCTCATTTGTCTGTGGACAATTGTCTGTGGATAATCAGCCTGTGAAACCTTCACATGAGAAGGTAATGGACAGCCAATAGGCTTAACATCCTGCATATGGAAGTGCTCAAGGAATTTATGAATGTACTCCCTCTGTGATAGAGGAGTCCCTGAGATCTGTCATGCGTAATGTGCATACCAAGTATATGAGAGGCATGTCCTAGATCTTTCGTCTCAAAGCTCTTCTTGAGCTGAGCCTTAAGAGCATCTAGCTCCTCATGAGCTGTCCCTGCTAAAAGCATGTTATCCACATAGAGTACCAAAATCAATAAAGAACCGTCATGCACTTTCTTCGTATACAAGCACAGATCCATAGTACTGCGGCTCTAGCCTTGTGACTACATGAATGCATCGAACTTATGGTACCATTTCCTAGGTGCCTGCTTCAAGCCATGTAGACTCTTCTTTAGCTTGCACATTAGGTGTTCCCTGCCAGGGTCTGCAAAGCCCTTAGGCTGCTCCATGTAGATCTCATCATGCAAGTCCCCATGTAAAAAAACTGTCTTGAGATCCATCTGGTACAAGTCTAGGTCAAGCTGTGCAACTAAAGCCAAGACTAAGTGTAGTGTGGTCATCTTGACCACAGAAGAAAAGACTTCATCAAACTCAACACCATGCTCCTGCTTAAAGCCCTTAGCAACCAATCGAGCCTTGTATGTCGGCTTGGGGTGTCCAGGGGTACTTTTCAACTTGTACACCCACTTGCATGGCAAAGCCTTCTTACCCTGAGGCAAGGAAACCAAATCCCAATTTTGATTCTTATGCAATGAGTCAAGCTCAGACTGCATAGCCATCTCCTATGAGTGACAATTACCCCTATGCATAGCCTCATCGTAAGTGAGAGGCTCTCCTGCATTTGTAACTAGTACATTATCCATAGAGGGCAAAAAATGGTTAGGAGGTCGTCTATCTCTAGTAGAACACCTCAACCAAGGCTCTGCTGCTTGACCAACATCATGTCTAACATCAGTATGTCTAACATTTGGGCCATGAGCATCAGGTGATGTTGCACATTGTCAAGCTGGCCGTGGAGCAGGTTGTATGGGAGCAAGTGGCTCGTCCTGAAAGATAACTTTGCATACCTCAACCACTTTCTCAGGTTGCATATGCATTTTGTCCTCATGAAAGATGACATCATGGCTGTGGATCACTTTCCATGCTTGCGGATCCCATAGACAGTAACCCATCTCTCTTACATCTCCAAAGCCAATGAAAATGCATTTGACACTTTTAGGATCTAGCTTATTGTGTTTGTCCTTGGGCACATCTCCAAAGCCAATGAAAATGCATTTGACACTTTTAGGATCTAGCTTATTGTGTTTGTCCTTGGGCACATGCCAGAATGCCTCACATCCAAAGATACACAAATGATCATAAGAGGGGGGCTTGCCTGCCCATACCTCCTCTTCAACCTAAAAGTCAATGCGACTACTAGGTGACCTGCTAATGAGATGCACTGCAGTAGTAATTGCCTCGGTCCAAAAGTGTTGCGGTAAGCTAGCCTGGCTAAGCATGCTACGGACCCTTTCTTGAATGGTCCTATTCATGCGTTCAACCATACCATTTTGGGGAGGGGTGTAAGGGGTGGTCAACTGACACTTAATACCCCGCTCATCACAAAACTGCTCAAAAGCATGTGATACGTACTCACCCCCATTATTTGACCATAGGCGTTTTAGCCTTTTCCTAGACTGGTTCTCTACTAATGCAAGCCAATGCTGAAATGTGCCTAAGACATTGGATTTTCTCTTTATGGGATAAGCCCAAACCTTACGTGAGTAATCATCTATGAAAGTAACAAAATACTTTACCCCACCCAGTGACTAACAGGGCATGGGCCCACATACATTTGAGTGCACAAGAGACAAGGGCTCCCCCATGAGTTTCTTACCAGACTTTTTATGCGTATTCCTAGTCTACCTGCCATACAAACAATTATTAGAATAATCAAAATGCGAAGAGTCAAAAGGCGGAAGATACTAAAGCACGCAGCATTTTCATTTCTTTAAGGGACATATGCCCCAAACGAGCATGCCAGAGGGATACATGGGGGATAAAACCCATTGACAAAACATAATTCAATGTAGCTCCAGATACAAGTAAGGGATAGAGGCTGCCAGACTTAGCACCTCTTGCAAGCATAAGCCAGCCACAAGTAATCTTCCATGTAGAGTCTCCAAACGACACAAAATACCCTGCATCATCAAGCTGTCGAGCTAACATAAGGTTGCGAGTCAACGCAAGTACATGGTGTACATCATGCAAAACAAAAGAACTGCCAAAAGAAAACTGCAACCTAACATCTCCAATGCCCATAATGTCAAGAGACCTATCACATCACCAAGACACACAGAACCAGAGATGGTACGATAGGTATGAAACCAATCTCTACACACCAAAACCTGCCATATTTGGGACTTCCAATACCCATAGTTGGTACCATCCAACTTGGCAATGTTAAAGAGAGCTATGTCTTTCAGATGACCAGCCATACTATCCCAAATCAAAGCAAAAATGCAAAATTGAAGGTTGCTACAATTAGCAAAAAATGCATTAAAACCATTGCTAAAACTAACTAAAAGAGTGGATATCACCAAGAGAACCACCTGTCCACCAAATATGACCAAGAGAACGTCAACCAGTAAGCATTACCCTCATACAAGTGCTCGAAATCTACAGATTTTAGCTTACTAGAATAAATTATAGCAGTATGTAAAACTGTCCCAAAGTGAAGCAATCACTGATACATATGTCAATGTAACTGCTAGGTAGGAAGATACATCCAATAGTGAGTGTCAAGGGGCAAGAAGATACCAAGAACTGTCAAACTAATAACCTGTCAGACAAGATACATCTCATAGGTCTAGAAGTCATGCATGTAATGGGTCTCGGGGTAAGAGAAGAGACCAAGGAAAAGCACAACTGATAGAGCAAGAAGCTCAATGCATAACCTTCCAAGATGCATACAAAACGGAAAAGAGATAGGTGCTTGCCCCAATAGGCGTATCAAATCAGCCCACTATAGACTAACTGCATACATAAAGCTCTCAAGAGAGCAAATGCATATAACTGTCCCACAAGCTCAAGCTCAAGCGTAAGTAAAACTTTGTGTACATCCCAATATGCCAAGAGGCTCCCACTGGAAGTAAAGTTAGATGCAAATAGAGCAAGCAATGCTCAAATACATAGAGTACATAGCATCAGACATTCCAAATCCCAGTAGGGTACATCCACAGCATAAATCCCAAGCTATCTTAGACCTGTAAAGCGTAAGCTTGAAAACATTCAAATAGGATGTAATTGACAACTAAATCTAATGCCCAGTAGGTCCAAAATGCTCAAATACATCCAAAGGCGAAGCTCCAAGTGGCTGTCATGTATGGGCAAACCAAGTGACAGCCATATCTGACCAAGGCATAAATGCAAGAGGCCTAAATGTCAAGCAGTGACAATAGGCATAAACCGGTCCAAAGCATGCCAACTCAATCCCAATGCCAGTGAATGATGACCAAGATGGATCCTAATCCAAGCTCAAAATCATTCCGGAACCAAAAAGCAGCATTTGACAATCTCCACATACATCAGTATGATCATTCAAATCTCCAGTAAAAGCACCCTGTATCCAAGAACCAATGCATACAACAAGTAAATGAGCTTCAGCCCAATGTATTACAACAGCATATTCACTGTCAAATGAAGCTCAATCAGTGCCCAAATTTGCTCCAAATCAGTCCCAAAGCGTAGACATAGCATCCCATAACATCCGGGCATCACCAGGCATCAATAGGCATCAAATGGGCAATACCAATAAGCATCAAATATCAAATGTCAAGTGCTGCCCTATTTTTGACAATCCTGGGATTGTGTATACATCAATGGCTGAAGATGGAAGCAGTAGTATCGATTTTTGAGAGCCAAGAACCAATGCCGGGGAGTTTGAAGATGATTAGGAAGGTTGCAAACAAGGCCGGGAAGCCGGGGAAGGAGCTAGAAATGCCAGGAGTGGATCAGCCCAGCCCCTAAAAATGCACCGCATTTTGTGCTGGCTACTTGTGGGGGCTAGGGGGTCTTCAACACTGCTACTGAGCACTTGGCAATGATCAGAGGGCTCCAATGCAACCCTGCAAGGTGTCGAATGAAGGCCAGAAGATCGGGGAGGAGGCAGGAGATCAAAACATACCTGTAAATGAAGGTGCCATGGCTGCCATTGAAGCTCGAGTTGAAGCTCTTCAAATTTGGGCTAAAGAGAATATTGGGCAAGCTCCAATGCCTTTGCTCTGATACGAGTTGAAAGGGAAGTAGAGCCCAGGAGGAAGAAGCTTGGCAGTGAGAGTTATGGCGGATGGAGAGCAAGAGCAAGAGAGAGAGAGAGACTAAAAAGTGGAAACTCCAACAACCACAATGTGTGGCCAGGCCTTCCTTTATTCAAACTGTCACTAAAAGAATAAAGAATAAGTGACTGTAACAAGTGCCCACCACTTGTAGTGTGCAGTGGTGGGTACTGTCAGTGTAGTAATACACGGGCGGCTAGGCGGAGGCGCCTTTACCCCCAACATTTTATATTAAAAAAGGAGTTAGTTACGGGAGTGTGGTGCTTCGTTTTCAATGCAAAATGATTAGTAGATACGAGGTAATTGATTTTTAAATCAAGAACAAGGAAAATAAAAATTTGAAAGTTCATTTTAAGATATTTTGGGGATTTTTTATATTCTAGCTTTTGGTCAAAAAGCAAACCAATTGGTCGAATTTTGTGTTTTTTGGAGGTAAAATAGAAATGTCTAAAATATGAAAAGTCTTGGATATCCCTACCCTCTAAGCTATTTTCCCCATATCTATACTCTCTCATGGCTCTATTGTGACCTCTTCTCTGTGTTTATGCAACCTTCATTAACAAAGTGAATTACTTACACCCTCCTTTCCCTTGGCACCTTTGTGTGCCTCTATGTGCATCTCCACTCTACCTCTTGTGACAACCAAGTAGGTTCCCCATTTCTATTAATAGTAAAATGAATACATGAAAGAAGGATCTGCATATTGAGGTAGAGATTGAATACACCCTATTATTCAGAAGAACCCAATGTATCAGTGTCAACCCTCAGGTTTTGCAAAGTTACAGGCAAATGGAATTGAAACATGTGGACTTGTGGGTTGATGGGGAAATCTATCCAATTGGCCCCTTAAACAATAGACCTCCAACTTTCTTAGGAATCATACAACTTGCCAAGCAACCATAAAAAATTATCATGATGTGATCGATGCACATCAAATTTATATACAATAGCTCATAGGACAAGTGGTACAACATAATGACACTATAATTTAACAAAACAATTAAATTATTTCAATGCAGGACACTATCCACGACATTGGTATCTCATATGAGGAGGCAAAGGCACAATTGAATGACCTGAGAAAGATCAACAGCAAGCTAACATAGGAGTGCAAACAAAAGAAATCAATGAGTTAATTGTAAATAGCGGCCATTGGAAGCAATGTATCAAAGCATGTAAGGTAGCTCAGAATGAGAACCTAGATGAGGGTGAGATTGGATCATGTATTAGTAGATTGCTGAAGGCAAGTACATTGGAAAACGCTTTGAGAAATCCTAAGTTTAAGGTTGTGAAGGAAAATGTGATTGAGTGCACATTAAAAGATATGTCAAATGAGTTCTCAACTATGGATGAACAATTCGTTTGTGACAAGGCCGGTATTAGCACAACAACTTACTCAAAGATATTCAAAGGTGTGAAGGCTAGGTTTGGTCGTGTGCTGAAGAGAAATAGAATCATGCCTCTTCCTCAACCTTCAAAGTTAATAGAGGCTTGACTGCAACTTAATACAAAGGTTTTGGAGCTGATAGGAGATCCCATGCAATGTTCAATGCGTGGAAACACTAAAGGTTGGGACCAAAAATGCATATGAGGTAAAGTTTACTGAACTCAACAATTACTGTTTAGATTTGTACAAGGTGCAATCAGCAATGGTAATGTACAATATGTATGTTGAGGAATGTAATGGTAAATTGTAGTTTGCTATAAAATTAGATGAAAGTGAGATTGTCAAAGGAGTAAAGATTGAAAGAGGTAGTGTAACTTTGATTAATAGAGCTTTAAAATTCGACATGAATAACCCAGGGAACTTTAATGTTCAATCCGAGCGCCATGTGTGGTGGCTCGATGCATTTGAAGTTCCTAAGGAAACATTTGAGGTGCTGCAGCTGTTCTTTATGCACACAAGCATTCCAAGCATCATTGATCATTAGGAACATGGTGAGATACTCTCAGTTGAAGGGTATGGCCAATACTTGGTTGAATGGCATCTTGCAGGGAAAACTTTAAAATGCATGTGTGGAATCTCCAATGGTGCAAATATGAAGAATCCATGCCTATATTGCTTGACAAAAAGGGTGGAAGGAAAGGACGAAAAGAAGAACTAGAAAAGGGTGACAAGTGCTGCACTGACGTGCAATAGAGAAGATCCCACTTAGAAGCCCATCTTCAACATTCCATTGGATCGTATTCACATTTGTTCATTGCATGCTTTTGTTAGAATCACGGAGAAAATTGTATATGAATACATTTGCTTTGCTTATAGGATGCAACTAGAAAAAGAAGCCATTGCAATGTGTAGGAAAGTGGATCGAGTGTTATCAGAAATTGGGCTACACAAGCATCGACGAGTGACGATTGAAAAAGATGAGAAGAGATTAGGAAAATTTGGTAACTTGCCAAAAAAGCCTTGCTTTGGAGGAGCAAAGGCTAGGAAGTTTCTCTCAACACCCATAAATGAGGAAGGGAATGTCATGGTTCGTAGGCCGCATGACTACGATGGGTGGAAAAAGTTACATTTTGTAGTTCATGATCGAAGTAATGGAGGAAAAACAAGGTTGGCCAAAGTTGAGGTTTGGATAAGTCTTAACAAATTGGATCCCTTACTTTGCAAGATGGTGTTTAACAATGAAGATAAACAAGAATTTATCGATGATGTGCATTTTTTCTACGAAAAAATGGTGGAAGCATGGGGCAAAAGCTCTATCACATATTACATGGTGCGTACTAAGTTAATATTTTACAATTGTATGAATTGTATAAACTATTGAACATAGTTTTACTCATGTGTGATATGTGTCTTTGTAGCATATCCTTGAGGCACATGGACCATACTTTGCAAAAAAGGGAAGCATTAGAGTTTGATCCATACAAGGGATGAAAAATTCACATTGGATAACATGTGGTGCACACCAAAGAAAAACCGATCGTGGTGGAGGGTGAATGGTAGCAATCCAATGATCCAATTGCTATCTTGGTGGTATAGGATTATAGTAGTGGATGAAGCAAAACTCTCGAAAAAGAGAGCAAATGAAAGTGCTCATGAATCAGTTGCAGACATGATGGAATCACATCGTGTCACTAACTGCAGCTCTGCTATGCTTAATGCAAATGTGAATGTCTATTGTACACAAAAAATTTATTCTTAAACAAATTAGCAAAGTGGAGTGTAAAAGCAACCCTTCAATGATTTTCAATCTATGCGTTGTTGCTGCTTTGCTAGAGACTAGCACTGAACTTAATCGTGCTATTAGTCTCTTTAACTTAAGTAATCAGTCATCCTATATGACATGCACAAACAAAAGATCAGACTTTGCATCATTTTTAGCACTTAAACACTTCCACAACCCCTCTTTTTCCCCTTCCATTTATGTGTTGCATCGTTGCAGATGTGTAGGGTTTTGGTTTTTTATCATCTTCAATGTATAAAGCAACAAGAACTCACTACAACATACAAAAAAGGATGATCTGAGGCTATACCTCATGCCTCAACTTACCACATACACACATTAACCATATTTTTCCTCATTTTTTCTATCTCAAAAACCTAAATTTCTCCATTTTTTGTTATTTTTCATTATTTATTTGCTAAAAAATTATGGAAATTCAAAAGTTTCAGTTTCTACTACTCAGCTCCATTTCCATACGAATTTTTATTTAATATGAACTCAAAAATTTCATCATTTTTCCATGAAAACTGCAATTTATGGGTTTTGCGTGAAATTTATGTCAATAAAATTTCTGATTTTCATTATGATTTCAGAGGGTATGCAACATAAGAAACCACAAACAAACATTATCAAGCATTTCACTTAAGCATTTTTCATACAAACGAAGAGAAAGCATACCTACGCATAAAAACCCCCTGATTTGGATCGTAAGCCATGCTCATGAGGCCGCTGACGCTTCTCTTTTACTGCTGACGTACTTCCTTGCTCTTATCTATGACCTCTACCGCTCCATCAACATCATTGCATCCAAATTTGTCATCAAACCAACCCCCTTCCTCTCTTGAATTCATACGCATGAACAAGCATTAAAGGGGAGAGAGGAGAGAGAAAGACTAGTTTTCATTCTATTTGCATAGTACATCATTCTCGGATTAGATTTCGATGATGGAGAGCGAAGATCAGATGCATCTCACAGGGCCCTCTCCATATCCTTCATCTTTGTCGACTGAAAAATGCCATAATTGTCTTAAAAATCGACTGCGCGAAAAAATGTGCCCCCCTTCCCCCCCATGACGTTTCATTTTTGAGAGATTAGCCAAGCTAATTAAGCTTTAAAGCTTAAACTTGAACATAACTAGTTCATGCTTGTGGTTTCACACTACCGGCAAATGGATATTTTAGTTTTGGAGGGACAAATCAACTCTGAATTGAAATCCGTCTAGATAGGCGTCTTCATGAGATCAAAATCCATCATCTTGACCTCTGTTGTGCTCTTCCTGACTCCTGGATCCAGTAGCTGCTTTATAATGCCAAACCTTGCAGGGATTAAATGGGGGCTCAACCTTCGATTGACGAACCGAGACTTGCATTGGATTCCCGACGTCAAAATGCATCTACGAAAACTCTAGCTCAACCATTCGCCACCATTTTATTTTTCCTAAAAATTGGCTCTTTGACACGTCTCGGCCATGTTTCCGCTTCAAAATCGGCCCGAACCACTTCCAGATCTTTGGCTCAAAGTCGGCTCCTAAAATGTAGCTCTCACTAAATCATTAGATACTTCAAAGGGCTGACCTGAAGTGTCCTTATGCAATTGCAGGGGTGCATTTCAACCAGTTAATGGCTAATGTGAGTGCTACCACTGTCCACAAGGGTGAAAACCCACTTCCCATGGATACTACCTTGAATGTGTAGGGTGCTGGGGCTTTGAGAACCCATCCAAGCATCCAAGGAGATGGAGCAAAGGGAAGTGGTAGGTGGGTGGGGTGTCAGATCAAGTATATGTGATGGATAACTGCTCTAGGGTCAAAAGGAAACCCATCCTTAGGGTCATAGAACTACTCGTGATCCACCAACAGGCTCAACATGTTCAATGGGTAGGTCATCCTCATCGTTGTGCCAATCTTCCATGACATACATGCCATGGACATTGACCTTAGCTATCTTTTAAGGGCACTTGGAGGCATGGTTAGCAGTGTACTTATCTCCACATTTAAAGCATAGGCCTTTTTCCTACCATTCCTTCACAACATCTAGAGAAATGAAGCATTGGCCACCACTGAAGCCATGGGAAGGTGATACAGAGGACTATTTATTTTCAGCATGCTTATTCTGAGCATTAGAGCCAAATGTTGTCCCAGAAGTGCCCGATTTTCTTTCAGCATGGAAGGTGGGGTAAGTGGGTATTGTGAGGCTATTTGTGAGGTATATAAGTTCCTCAAAATCCACCTCCATATGGGGCTGATCTTGAAGGGATATAGGACTATCTAAAACCTTGCTGAAAATGTTAATTCTTACGGTACTTCCTTCCATACCTCTTAGCTAGTCCAATTGCTTCAAATAGTGTGGTAGGCTTTTGGGCTATTACATCTACCAATAGGCTCAATTCCAACCCATAGATGTACTTGTGCAATTTAGCATCACTTGCTAATTCTCTCCACATACATGGTCAAGTTCATAAACTAATTTATGTACTCACATACAGTGAGGTTACGTTGGTCAAGAGTGTACCACCATCTTGCCAACCGCTCTTTTTTCACAAGGGACACAAATACTTGGACGATATGCATTTTGAAATCTTCCCAATCAACAATGAACTAATGATTCTCTCAATTGATATAGAGCCACCATGTGTGGGCAAATCCTTCCAAGTGGAAAGAAGTAAATATAATTTTTTGATAATCAGTGCGGGGGTAGATATTAAAGTAGGACTCCAACTTGGACGTCCATTCCTCCAAGTCTAATGGTAAGGGAGATTGCTCATTGTACTTAGTGAGAATAATCTTGTCACGTAGATCATGAGGGCCTTACTGCCCATGAAACCCTTATTATCCATACATCCCATGATGTCCATACATACCTTGCTGCCCGTACATACCATGTGGTGCATTTATCCCATGCTGCCAATGATTGCCATGCTGGCCATTAGTATTATATTGTCCATGATGGGGCTGATTCATATAGGTTGCATTGGGGCTCTGATGGAGAGTGGGGGGAGCTTCTACCAAGGGTGGGAGAGGGCCTCAGTGGGGTGTTGGCTACATGTGTGATGGGGGAGCTCAACAGAGGCTCATCATGGGCATGAGAGGGTTCACCATTCTCATAGGTAGAAGGCCGGATTCCCTTAGCACCAAGTATGCCCTATGGACCATGCAATGGATCCTGAGGTGGTGGACATCCAGATTCATGCCTAGGGTCATTTGCCTTCTCTTGGGATGAAGCTATAGCTAGTTGAGAAACAAGAGTTGTGAGCTGCTCCAAGATTTGTTAAGTTCTCAAGTTTGAGAGGGTCATTTTCTCAATTATTTCATCAAACTTGGACATCATTATGCCTTTCCATGTCATTATGCCTTTCCATATCATTATGCGGTGCTTGGTGACCATGTCATTATGCCTTTCCATGTGATGAAGCTCATGCTGACATAGGGTGTGGTTGAGTAGGTTGTAGGGATATGTAGTATGGGGCATATCCTCATGCATATCACCATGGTAATCTTGTGCCGAGCTTGGTTCATCATTCATGGAGATCCTAGAGTTTCTAATCTCCCTCTGGAGTTCTTTATGGGCCTTACTTTTGCCTTTTTGGCCATCCATCTAGATGCAGTCCACAGGACCTGATGTCAGTAAATGGAGTGTAAATTTTGGTAGTAAACTTTCATTGGTGAGATTTTTGATTCAGATCAGAGGGGAGAAAACCCTCTTTCAAGATGAGCTATTAATCTTTGTGAGAGAAAATGATCAGAATATTTTGCAATGGGATTTTTGTGTCTGTCATGTAGCGGTTGTCCATAGTGACCCTAGTATATAAAAATGGGCATAAATTTCAGATTGTAGCTTTGATTGGGGAGATTTTTTATTCAAACGGGAGGGGATGGAGCCCTCTTTGAGATGAGCTATAGGATTTACTCCTACATGCAATACAGAATTTTTTGTAATAGGATCTTTTTGACTATCCTACGCTTGATTATGACCAAAAACATTATTTGTCCCTTTAGTGCAAAAGAACTATATGGATGAGTCATATGCTGAGAGGCCTGACCAACAACATGAATAGCATCCTAAGCATAGTGATCACTGTTGAGAATCAGCAATCACACTCAAACAGCCTCTTTGTATGGAGTCTCAGGGTCAAGGACATGCAGGCTAACTTATCCCATATGCACAATGGTGCCTACTGCAGTTTCCTACTTTCCTATAAAGCATTGTACTTGCTTCCTTTCTTAATGCAATGATAGTACTCTTTTCATTTCAGTAAAGTGTCAATGTCATTGTCCACATACACAAGATTGTGTTTATGAGTCCAAGTCTCAATCTTGGAACCTAATTCACTTGTGTAACAAACAGTGTCCTTTCCATCATGAGTCTACACTTCTTTTTCCATCCTCCATAGCTTCCGGTTTTGCCATGCTCTAGATCCCGCATTTCTCACATGGTATCAGAGCCCAGTTGGGCATGGCATTGCTTGTCTAGCCTCTCTTGATTCCTTTCAACCTCAGTCTAGCTCAATGTCAGCTCATGACTTCATCTCCCAACTCTACTCTCACTGAAGCTTCCATGGCAGGCATAGCCAGCAGCACCGTGTCAGATTGAGCTGCTTATATCTCACTCCACAGGTCAAATCTCTTGGGGCTTCCTTCTGGAAAAGTATTCCCCAACTCACAAAGCTTCCCTGTATCACATCAATCCAGGACATTGGACCATCTGGAGCTCAACATTGTAAAAATCCCCAATCTTTGCTCTGTGTCTGCCATAGCCAGACAGGACCTACCTTACTTGGAGCTTCCATAACTCTTCAACCAGGCCATTTCAGCCCACGATTTCTTCTGGGGAGTTGTTCCTCTGCTCAAGGGGCTTCATCCTGGCATGAGAATCGATGACATTACTGCGCCCTGGCTTCAACATTGCGAAAATCGCGGAATCCTGTCAGAAATGCGCCTGCTGCTGTTCGACGTGCCTGCGTGCTGCATACTGTCCACGATTTTGATGATTATGATAGGGCTTTGGTAGCCCATGAAATCAGCTTCCTAGGCATATAAAAATTTTTGAAAATGATCCACTGTAGCTCCTGCAATCTGAGAAAAACCAGGCCCCTGTCTCAGAAACCCTAATTCCACCATAGCCAAAGCTTCAAAATCTTGACATTTTTCACTGTTTCTCTCACTGAAGTTATCAATAGTGATTTTAATCACTGAGCAATACTCTCTGAAGTTCATTAAAGTACTGTCACTCAGATCTGAAGGCATCAGCATCAAATCAAGAAGGGGAAGATCACTTGGATTTTAAAAGAGTAAAAGACTTTTGCAGATTTGGTATTCATTGACACTCAGTTAGTGTTTTTTAACACTTGTGTCTCTCAATCAATTCTTCTGTTGCTCAAATCTAATAAGTCTGAAGTTGATTTGCTACTGTTCCCGTAAATCTAACATGGGAAAAGACTCTCCAAATGCTCGATTCAAAGGAGTCGGGTTGCACACTTGGCAAACCCGCATCAAGCTCATCCTGATGAAGAAGGGTCTCTGGGCCATCACAAATGGCAAAGAGAAGAAACCTCGAGACGCGGACCTTGCAACTACTTGGAAAAAGAATGATGACAGAGCTCAGGCCATTATCAAATTGGAGCTAGACGACAGTTATATCCATCATGTGGATAACTGTGAGACCTCACAGGATACATGGAAAAGACTTGACACCCTGTTTGGTGCACAATCTAAATCATCAAAGTATGGTCTCCTGATTGAGTTCTTCAGGCTTGAAATGAAGTCCAGCACATCACTTGCCACACATCTTAATTACATGGAAGGACTCCTAACCCAACTTGGAGGAATCAACATTAAAATGGATGAAGATGTTTGCATCGGTGTTCTACTTAAGAGCTTGCCTCCTGAATATAATAATGTATCAACAACTTTAATCAACATGCCAAATCCTGAACTTGTTGATATCCAAGCATCACTGTTAGAAGAAGAAAAGAAGCTAAAAACTAAAGAAGAACCAAGTACCTCTAGAGATGAGCATGCATTATATGTTGGCAACAGGTACAAAGGCAAGAAGGATCAGCTCTTTTGTGACTTCTGCAAAAGGACCGGACACACCGAGAAGTTCTGCCACGCAAGAAAGAGATCCCAAAAGGCCTATCTAGTCGCAGTCAAAGAAGAAGAAGAAAATGGAGCAAAGGAAGAAGAAGATGAAGATGAAGACCACCAGGATCGGAAGGACAAGACTCATCAGTCCTTGTACTCTCATAATTCTGATAGACTGTTTTAAAAGCCTTGTACTTCCTTGCCCTAATGCTTCCTGCCATAAGCTTTGTAAACTCCTTATGTAACTTGGCATTACAGTCCCTGTATACTTTGTGAGGCCCCTGTTACAGCCTCTGGATGTCCACCATGTTTATGGTACCCACACTTAGCTTTTTCTGCGACAGCCTCTGGTGTTTTGCCATGTCTGTGGTATGCCCACACTTTGCAGGTGGTTCTAATTACAATCTCTACACACTCTGTGCCTTTCCTAGTTGTGATTAAGGAGGGGTGTTGAGAATCAACAATCACACTCAAACAGCCTCTTTGTATGGAGTCTAAGGGTCAAGGATATGCAGGCTAACTTATCCCATATGCACAATGGTGCCTACTGCAGTTTCCTACTTTCCTATAAAGCATTGTACTTGCTTCCTTTCTTAATGCAATGATAGTACTCTTTTCATTTCAGTAAAGTGTCAATGTCATTGTCCACATACACAAGATTGTGTTTATGAGTCCAAGTCTCAATCTTGGAACCTAATTCACTTGTGTAACAAACAGTGTCCTTTCCATCATGAGTCTACACTTCTTTTTCCATCCTCCATAGCTTCCGGTTTTGCCATGCTCTAGATCCCGCATTTCTCACAATCACTATCCCAAGCATCATTGCATATCCATTTGCTTTGTCATCAATGCATAAGTGAAGTTTACTATCATACATCTCTTCTGACTGCATGCACTTCAAGTGTCATACATGGGTGCCATTAGCACTGAAAGGGTGTCTACCAAGGGGGATCATTGCATTAGGAGAGATGGTGATCATGGGAGAGTACTTGCACCTGCATACAAGTATTGGGCTCCAAATCATTGAGAGGTGGGAAAAGTTCCCCTCCAGGGCTAGGTTGTGCACCCCTTTAGGATCTTAAGTGGTAAGGGAGGGTCACCTCTCTTTTGTCTTACCACCTTGCCTGGCATCAGCCTTCTTCCTTAGCCGAAGTATACATGGTAGACGTTTTTTATTAAACAATCATCATGAGATGCATTGGAGAGGAAACATTGGGTTGTTTCATGAGATGTGAGGATGAACAAAGGCTTGGATAGGGGTTACCTTGACAGTCCAGTGACTCATTGATTGCTACTTACCTATTTACAAAGGCTATCACTCACTTTGAGACTTATCCAAGGCATAAAAGACAAAGAGGGGGGTTAATGTTAGCCTGTACAATTAATTGAGGATTAGTTATGATGCATTAGGAAGCAAAGGGGGATATTGACTTTCAGTAGATACATGCATAAAAAGAGGGATTGAACTAATAAATCCTATGCAATCTTTAATCTCTCTAACAAAGGGTTTAAGCTTAGCAAGTGGATAAATATGATAGATTAAGATTAGATTGACATACCTCTTTAGTGCTGCTTGGGGAAGATGGTTGAAGCATAGCCCATCATGATGCCCATTTGTTCCCTAAAGCAAGCCTGATTAGTTAGAGCACTCCCATGGATGATGTCTTCAAGTATTCGAATGCTCCATTGATGAGATGAGGGCTCCCGTGTTTGTTCTTGAGCTTGAGATTCAAAGGGGAAAATCTTCAAAGGGAGCTTTCATGGCTGCCTACTACAAGAATTTCATGCTTGCATGCTGATCTCCATATCTTCAATCCGGGTAAGAAAGAGGCAAAAAGGGTGAGGGGTCTCTTGAGGGCTAATATCCATAGGCTATGGGGGTTGGATCAAGAGCTTGAATTGAGCTGTAATGGCTGCCCACATGCATTGTACAATAGGGTGTTCAATTGGGAGCTCAATGTCAGAGAGAAATAAGTGCCAATGTTGCTGAAGGGGGGTTCAGCCACTTGCCCCCTAGGGTCATGAATGCCAAGGGAGTGGCCAAGAGCTAGAGCAGGAGGCAAGAGGAGGGCATAGGTAGCGTATCAAATCATGGGCTATTGCCTCTAGAGCCTACAATAGGGTTTCCTTGGCCTCTAGGGTACTTGCTAGGTGGGGAATCACCTCAGAGAGCTTGTGGGGCAGTTGGATGTTGAGGTTGAGGACTAATTGCAGCAGGAGGAAGGGATTTGAGGGTAGCCCACCATGGAAGCTTGAAGGAAAGGCTTGGTGGGGAAGAGAGAAGTCTAGAGCAAAAAGTAACTGCTGTTTTTTTGTCCTCTAGAATTGCTAAACCTCCAACTTTCCCTAGAACCCCTAAAATTTGCATGAAAAAAAGTGACAACATGCTAGTTTAGCCATTTTACCTCCAGTTATGTCTGAATCTCCAGCAATAGCTCCTACTTACTTAAAAAAGCTGAGATTAATTGTAGCCCTTCCTTCTGTACATGTACCTGTAACTTGAATAACTAGGGTTTTGGGGATTTGAGAAAGGAGAAAGGGGAAATAAGAAAAGGACCAAAGCTTGAAGCTCTCATACCACTTGTAATGAATGAAGCTGAGAGGAGAGAAAAGAAAGAGCCGAAGAGAGAGAAAAAGAATAAGAAGAAGAGAAAAGGAAGGCTAGGAGAGGAGAGAGAAAGATAGAAAAGAGGGGAGAAGGAAGGAGGAAGTCATGGAAGTTGAAGATGAAGGTGAAGAGTATGTTCTTAATAATAACTGGTTGCCCTAATCTAGGACTCTCACACTTGATATACTCCGGTCAATGTGACTAGGTGTCTAACCCCTAGTTGTGGTATACAGGTCCATATGAAGTGGTTAAGGATGTGGACCAAGGAACTTTTGTTTTGGCTACACTATAGGGTGAGATAATTAAGCCAAAAATTAATGGGGTTAGATTGGGGAGATTAGTACAACCGGATTATGATGACTTATCTCAAGAATTAAGCCAAAAATTAATGGGGTTAGATTGGGGAGATTAGTACAACCGCATTATGATGACTTATCTCAAGAGGCACAAGGAAAGTTGACAGTTATAGTCAATTTGGTTTAGCCTTTAGCTCATCAAGTTCTTGCTTAAGCAAAAGCCTACAGAGCTGAGGAAGCCCACCTTCCCCCGCTCTTTTTTTATATCAACTTATGCATCGATAGTCGTGCCATGACTAGGCTCATGATGAGGGTGACCTTCCCTCCTTTTGCACGAAAATCCTAGAGGACATGAGCGATACCTGCTGCATGAGCGATACCTGCTATGAATGTCAACCTAAATGGAGAAGAAGGGTCTGTGATGCCAACCTGGACACTTGGATGGCCTTTTGCAACACTCAACCCTTCGAGTGGAATGACCCAACCTTTATGTCCTATCCTCGAAGGGTGGGAGTGGATTTTTACTCCAGTGTCCATGGCCGCTACAACTTCCCTATAATCTATAATCCTCATTGTACTCCATATGAAGATGCCCTCGTCTTCACATTAGAGAACGTGTATGATATCCTAATCCAATTCACTAACAAATTCTCTTCATGCCTTGACCCCACCTTTATTACTATTTATAATTACCTTAGATTGCTTAGGATACTCCTTAGACAAGACCCACCATGCAGGAGCACGGCCTTCCAGTACTCCATTTTGATCCTAACGCTATAGATAGTTGCGTGATGGCTCGAATAATGATGTGAGCTACTCTATTACCTTCATTTTGCTTAGCTCTTCTAGAGGATATGAATGATAGCCACTTCACCCGCTGCAATTATCCATTCCTCTCCACCACTACCCTTCACGTTCACCCATCTCCTTTTTTACATATGGCTGGCCATTGTGGCAAGGTCCTCTTTTCCTATTCCCTTCTAGTTTCCCTTTCCCTTTACCTATGCCCTTCTACCTTTTACAATTTGCACAAGAGGGAGCCTTGCACTCTTTTACAAGAGTTTTAGGGGTGCCCTTTTACTTAGCTTTTGAGGCTGCCCTTGCACATTTGGCCATTTTCCTTCTTCTTTCTTTGTGTCCGCATTTGGAGTTTTCTTGGACTTTATTGGACTTCTTTTTCTCTATCTCAAACTGGGGTTAACATTACCCTCCTCTTAGATGAGTGCCAACCCCATGGCACTTGCATGTCTATGTGTGTTGATGAGGGCTCAGTGATCTGAAGGGTGGTTGGTGAGTTGATGATGATGGGGCCTCTTGGGGATTAGTCATTGGAGAGAATCTGATCAAAATATTGAGGTGGTGGAGGCTGAGAATGGTTGGAGTGGATGATGGGGCCTCCAAAGTTGGTGGTCTATAGACTTTGTATGTACCTAAAAAGAAAATAAGTGTGCTACCTAGGGGGAGTGTCTACCTTACTGTGTGGGGCATTGTGCTCGTGCTAGTGAAACTGAGAGTTGGGTCTCTGGCCAAAGGAAAGCCTGGATATTGTCCCACACTTGAGGACCCAGTTCATGTATAAGGAAAGTGAGGTGGGTGCGGCTTAGGGAGACAGGTCTAACCATAGGCGAGTGTGACCTCCCTAGGTATGTCATATGCTTGATGCACCCTAAGCGTGATGTGGGGAATCAAAATGGGCTAGGGGTTTAGGAACGGAGCCGACCATCTGAAGCCACTAGATGCACCTAACTTGAAAACCCCTAGGTACAATGGCTGTGGCTCTACGTGCAGTGAGGTGATTTGATTTCTTTTTCTTGTGATTTCCTTCTTCTTTTTTTGGTTTCTTTTTTTTCCCTTTTTCTTCTTCTTCTTCTCTCTTTTTTTTTTGAATTACATATATATGATGAGAAGCTAGTCTTTGTCATCCGAGTCATGAGAGGGTGGTTCTACGGGCTTAAGAGAATTTTCAAGGAACTTCCAGCTCTGCATGTATCCCTTGAGATTCAGACATACTTGGAGAGTAGTGGTGGAAAGAAATTGATGATTACAGTGGGTGAAATGGTTATCATTCATATCTTCTAAGAGAACTACGCAAAATGAGGGGAGTAGAGGAGCTCACATCATTAATCTAGCTGAGAGTGGAGTTTTGAGCTCGGGATGTGCCTAAAATTTTCCAAAAAATTTGGAATTCAGGGGAAAAATATTCAACATCGAAGGCGGCGGCTCCAACTAGGATGATTTTAAGCACCAAGTGAAATACGACTTTTAAAAGGCACCCGAGCGACACTTGTGGATTTTTGATAATTTTTTCGACTGTCGTGTGGGTTGTCAGGAGTTGCTAGTCAATGCGGGAGGTAAAGCCGGACGCCCAGGATTTTTCAGAGCTCGAATTGGATGCCGGACGGGGAAATGGCCAAGAGATGGGCAAGATACGAAGATGTGGACAAAAAACTTGGAGAAAATTGGGTGTGCCTTTTGGAGCCTTGACCCCCTCTCTCTAATTTTTGATGAGCCAAGATGAAAAAAACGTGATGCAAGCGTGAAGGAAGGCTCCATCAGGCAGTGTCGATTTTTTCGCTCTCATGATGGAGATGGAGATTTTTGTTTGCAAGCAACCCATACAATCGACAATGGGGCTGATCTTCCCTCTCTTGACTGATCATTTCGCTGCCCTTTGCTCGAGCAATGATGGACTAAATGAAGAGATGGAAATCTAGTCTTTCTCTCTCCTTCCTCTCTCTCCCCTAAAGGGTTGTTCCTGTGTGCAAGAGGAAATGAATAATGATGAAGGAAAGCTTGTCCGATTGGGACTGGATTGCTTCCAGGTTGATGTAGACATGAAGATTGCTGATTGTGAAGATGTTGGACATTGAATGTGGGCTGACCTGCAGTCTTGCAGCAAAATTGAAATCCCGAAACATAACACCTAAGCGGTAATTCAAATTTTTATGAAGAAAAATGAGTTTTTATGCTATTTGATTGATGAAACATTGTTCCCATGGGCTGAATATTCATTATGATATTGTTTTCTATGAGTTTGAACAGTTTATAATCTAAAAATCGGAAAATCATAAGTGATGTGGCTGCAATTAGTGTTATAAAACCCGAAAAACACACGTTTAAGGGGTAAAAATAGGGTTTTTGCAAAATAAATGGAAAATATGAGACATTCAAAAACTTTGTTATGCCAAAAATCGGTGTCCTTTGTCCCCCATAAGGCAGGGTTCTATGCCCTGTCAGATATCCATTTGTCTCCTAGCATTATTCTGACATTAGTTACCTCTTCCGCCACCTTGACTGGCAATACTCTGCACAAGTTGGTGAGAAATCAAAAATTAAAGTCGAAGGGCTCAGGAGCAATCTCTTGTTACTCCCAGATTATGAGTTCAACATTAAAGCTTGCTGGGAAGTCATCTTGGCTTGGTGGGATGGGTGTTATTGGCACTACTGTTGGTTGGGCCTTCAGTCTTCTATGTGCTTGCTCTACCATCTGTTGTCTCTTCTTCTTAAGCTTGGCTTTTCTTTCCATAGAGGTGTCCACTTCCTGCTACTCTTCTGGTCAAGGGGAAGGGGGCAACGGACGAGTTCTTTCTCTTGAGGTCCCATCTCAAAACTTGTTCCTGCCTTGCCCTCTTGCCTGTCCTAGTATTGTGCTCCCTCAGTGAATCCTAGGGCATCCACTTCTTGTGGCGTCAAGACTGCCCTTTAGTAGAGAACTCCTATGTTCTTTGAGGCTAAGGCTGGCACCCCCACTGCCTGTGCTGACATATGCAATCCTGCTCTCATGGCCCTATAGGCAATACCCAACTTCCTCTTCAATGGTTCAACGGCCTCCCCTTCTTCTGTTTGAGTGATATATCCATGATTGTTTAAGGAAGGAAGGTTGTTGGGTCTCTAGACTCACTTGACCGACCTCTGCCTTGCTCTCTGCTAACACTTTGTCTCCTTCCACACGGGCCAGATGACGCGCCAAGTCCTTGACTCTTCTTTCATTATGATTAGCCCAATTTTCTTCTGTCTTTTTCATTTATTCAAGGCTCTCCCCTTGCCTTTGAGCCAGGACTATCAATCTTTGCTCTTGATCTTCAATCTCTCTCTCCAACCTCTTTTGCTCCGCCAAGGTTGCCTCCTTTTTCAAATTTTCTATCTCCTTCTGATACATGCGTGCCCTTTTCTCTCTTGCTAATTCTAGTATTTTTGTGGCATCTTGGACATTCTTCATTTTTTCTTGTAGCTCTTCATACAACTTTGCCAGCTCGTCAATACATCGTTGCATTCTCACTAGGCCATGTTTCTCCTCAGCTAGCCTTGCCTCCCACTTTCCTTCTTTGCCTTCCTTAGCTTCGAGCTTTACCTTCAGCTCCTATATTTCTTTCTGGCACATAGCTACTTGGTGGGTCTTCTCTAATTGGAATGCCGCCATGGACTCCTTTTTGGCTTCTAACTCAGTCACCACTACTACCTTCTTATCCTCCTTTGCTTTCTCTAACTACAAGAAAAGCTCTTGGACGTACTCGCCATAATTTGCAAGTGGCATCATCGTTGTGGGAATGGAGGTCTTGGAGGTTTTCACCCTCTGCCTCTTAGGGTCATGTCTGGGCTCATTGTCTGTGCTGTCGGTCACTTGGTTTATGCTACGGGGGTACCTTCAAATGTCCCTTGGGCCATTTCTTTATTAACCAAGAATTGCATCCAGGCCAACATGTTGCTAGCATCAACTTTAGGCATGGAGCCTTGGGTGGTTGTGGTTGTAGCGGTGGTGGTGGGCACTGGGAGAGTAGGGATGGGATCAATTAGGCCCTTGACCTTGCCTTCTTTCATTGGAGGAGGGGGCGTGATCTCTGGAACTTGGGCACTTGAGCTTGGGCCTTCATCTCATGGTGGGCTCATAGCACCCAGCTTGTCCTGTTTGCACTATTTTTCTATTGGCATGCGCATTGTTAGTGTGATGTCCTCTTCTTCCTTCTCAATTCTTCCTCTTTTTTAGCTATCTTCCTCCTTCTCTCCTATTTGGTTCTCTTTGATTCTTCTTTTAACCTCTTTGACTCCTCCTTTTCTTTCTTTTTTCTTTCTTCCTCCACTTTCTTAGATTCTTTCTTAGCATTTTCTAAGTCTATCTTCTCCTTTTTCTTTCTTCTTCTTACTTCTCCTATGTAGTCTTTTTCTTTGCTTTCTTAGCCCTTCCATGCCTAGATTGTGTTTCCTTTTCCTCCTCTTCATCACTTATTGTTCTTTCACTAGATTGCTCTCATTCATGGTGGGTAGGCGACCTTTCTGGTGTCTTGTTGACCCCTTCTTCTTCATCATTCTGCGTTTTTTTCACTGCCTCTTGGATAATAGCCATCAGAACTCCCCCATACCCAACGAGCAAGGCTTTTGATGATGGTTTCTTTCTTTTAGCTCCACCTTTTGATGCCGAGGATTCTCCACCTATATTGGCATGCTTTTGAGGGCCAATATCTTGGCTAATTAGTCGATTGTCTTTCTCACATACCCATTCCAATTGACCTCATACAATGAGTGGGCTATCGAGCTCTCTAGCATGGGCACATTGATTTTGTGCATGAGCGAATTCTACCTTTGGCTGAAGAACAAGGAGTGGATGACCTTTGCTTGGAGCCTTATCTCTGGGTTGGGGATGTCTCGAATGCTAACGCCATCATTAGTCAGAACCTAGTCTTTCTTCATGTTCAGCATGGTATAGACATCTCTTTTTGATTTCCTTTCCACCGTGGGTTCCAACCCTAGTGCCTTCTCCACCAAGGCCTCACTGAGCTGGACCTGTATTGTCTACTTGGCTCCTTCTCCTATTCCAACTGTCACCGTGCCACATTCTCTATCAGGATTATAGGTTCTCAAGAACTCTACGCATTTGGAGTGGTTGGGTCTCTTGCCTAAATTTTTCCATGTATTTTGCTAGATTGCACTGTTCTAGGACTCTTTTGGCAGCCTCCTCATTGGCCACAAGTTCTTCAATGTTGTCGATAGTTTTGGTTGTAGCCACGGTTCTCGAGGGAGATATGGTACCTTGCCCTTTCTTCTTCCATGAGTGGAAGCCGATGGGCCTGATCCTACTATGCTATCATTTTGAGTTCCTGCCATGATACCATACTTCACCATTAGTGTCCTTAAAATAATTTCTTGCTGAAAGGTAAGCAAGAATTGATTATTCTTTTATGGAAAGAATAAAATTATTAAGTTAAAAAATAGAATTTTCCTTCAAGCAGTCCATTCATTCCAAAAAAATTATGACACTTTTCCTTAATCACAAGTTGATTTTCATCCACTCTTTTCCGCTTTTGGATATTGATTGAGACTTTTTTCCTTGCATGTTTCATTCACCTTACATGTTTGATTCATCTTATCCCCTTCCCTATGGAATTGAGAAGAATCCTTCCTAAGATTAAGGGTTGAGAGGTCAAGGGCATTCAGCACGTGCTCTCCTTGTTTTACTTTTGCATGAGAAAAGCAAAGAAGTTCAGATTGTATTCTAGATTATGATAGTGGTCCATGTCAAAAGGATGGATGCCTACTTGAGCAATGTAGGTGAGAACATCCATGAGGAAGTCACTAGAGTCTATTCGACTAGCAATGTGCAACTCCTCCTCAGTCTAAATTTGACGGCTTGGTCACAGGAGAAGCTCTTCTAGGGGTCAGGCGAATGGTGGTCAACACCCTATAGGAGGTAGCACATAAGGGGGGTCATACTCTGAGGTTTTGATGGCATGGCATTGCTCAATGTTAGTCATGATTTGCTAGCCCTCTAGCTCCCATTGAAGTCAAAGAGCATACCATTTCCTCAAGAAAGAGGAGTCGTTGTCAACAAGCTACTTCAACTCCTCAATTTTCTGGTCATCGGTGGCACAAGGACTATGCTCTTGTCATAAGACGTAATGAGGCACCGTTTTCATGCGTGTTCTCGGGATATCTCAGTGTCAATTAATTCCACAGCTACCTGTGGAGCCTTAACAAATATGAATTCGGATTCCTCCCATGAGCAAGGCACCATACATACCTCCGTTGCTAAAGGCTCATCCAAAAGACCTAGGTCTAGATGATCACAGCTTTTAGCAAGTGTGGTAAATGTGGCATCCAACCATCAAAGGCAAGCGACCAGGTCATCCCCCGCATTTTCAGCGAAGTCCATGGCCAAGGTTATAATTGATCTCCACTCGTAAGAAGAAGGTCAAAGGCCTGCACAAGTGGTTGGGGTTTGACGAAACTAGATGATTCAACAACAACTAATGTTTGCGGCTTTGGTTGTTCTTGATGGCACGGTTGAGTTGTTGGTGCTCTCGGCTTGGCTTCTGATACAGATGTTGTGCTACTAGATGTTGATGAGGTTTTAGGGACACTAGCGGGACTAGGTTGAGGCAATATGAGTAGCAGGATATGGCTTTGGTCAATAGACTTGTTTAGTCTCTGTCGGCTTATGTATTTGAGGCTCTATGGGCTTCACAACCTGAGTCGTTTATGGCATTGGTGGATTTTCTATCACGTGGCTTGGTGTGGTCAAGGTTGTGGGCAGCATTTGATTAGTGCCCTTGGCCATCTTAGCTTTAGGTACCCATATCCAGGCATTACCCTCGTAATAGCCTTGCACTTGCAATAAGATCTTGGGGACCCATTGTTGTTTAACCATTCATCAATGCCTATAGTTTCTTCTCTATCTCCTAGGTTTTGAATACGAGTTCCTAGCCTTGCAAGGTCGTGATTTTGTACTTTTAGGTAGCGGCCCTTGATGCTTGGGCATCCATTTGAATTGTGGTACATGGGCCTTAGCTTTGATTTCAACGGTTTTCTAGCTTTGAGGTTTGGCAGGTTGTTATGAGTTATGACCACCTCCGTAGGCTTGGTGGTGGGTTGCTCTATCGGTGGCCTTACAGGCTTTGATGGAGTCCTTGCTGAAAGCCATGACTATATGCACGTTGTCGATGTCTAGATGAATGTGTTGTGACTGGTAGTCGATGTTACAAAGTGTCTGCTTTTTAAAGGTACATCCTAGTAGTGATTTCGTACTTGCATCCTTCATATTCAACAACACATAAAAGATCATTGGTATGCTTTCAAACTTGATAGAGCTACAACCTTGCACTTTCCCAGAAGTGCATATGATCGACTCCCTAATGGGCTGAGTTTGGCATTAGTGGGCTACAATTATGGTCTATCAATTTGAATCCAATGATCATGAGTCAAGATATTAAAATGAGCACCCTCATTGATCAATGCAGCAAGTTTATGTGTTTGCTTAGCAGTCACAGTCATGTGGAGGTAAGTTGAAGCTAGGACTTCCTCCTCTTCATCTTCAATTTTCCTAATAGTGGCCACTCGAACCTTGATAGGGGATTCTAGCAATGGAGGCTCGTGTAGTGGGTGTGTGGGAGGGTAGTACTTCTTTATGTGACTGCCATTGAAGAGCCATATGCCCTCACCCTCTAGGGTTTCAAGTTCTACATTACTGGCTTGGCTCTAATGGTGCGAACTTTGAAAGGTTCCAACCCCCGAAACTTCATTTTCTACTTATGGCCTTTGACTGAGTACAACAGTACTAAGTTGCCTTGTTCCAAATCTCGTTGCTTGACATACTTGTCAAACCAAGCAATCACTTCATTAATGAAGTGTGTGCCTTGATCACTAACCAATTCAATGGGGTAGTCAAATCGTGAGATCACTTGCTCCCATAAGAACTTAGCTGTGGATCTAGAGTCGTTTTTTCTTGTGGCTCCTATTTCCACCCATTTTGTGAGATAATTAGTGGCAACAATGATGTATCTGGCCTACAAGTACTGTGATGCAGGAGTAATTGGCCCAATGAAGTCAATCCCCTACTTCTTGAATGGTTTTCTTGCAATGATGGGACCTAACTCCATTTTGTCCTTACGAATAGGCACCTTGGTCCATTGGCACTCGTCACAGTGCTTGACAAATCGTACTGCATCTCGAAAAAGAGTAGGCCACCACAGTTGAGATTGCAACACCTTGTGGGCTATCATGTCTCCGCTGAAATGTCCTCCTGCAATCCCGCCTTGTGCCTCTACAAGTATGTCATGCATTTTATGCTCGCACACACATCTTCTAGCAGCCCATCCTACCCTAGCCTATAGAGTTGGTGTGTTATCAACTGATAGGGTTGGAACTTAAAAATGAGTCATCTAAGTCAGGTCTTTTTGATGGGTTGTTCAAGTAGTCCGTGTTCAAGCACTTAGACTATATTGTTTGCCCAATATGGCATCAAGTTAGTTCTAAAAAAATCATGTTTGCTAGATAGGATAAACATATGTGGTCTGGCAATTCATCTATGATGCCCTGTCCAGTGCCTTCTCCAATGGTATGCGAGACATATGATCAGCCATGTAATGTTGTTTTCCTTTTTATACAACCATAGAGAAGTCAAATTCTAAAAGTAGAAGTAGCCATCAAGCAATGTGTCTTGTAGCACAAGGTTTATTAAGGTTGATAGTCAACAAAGAAGGTAAAAGGCGTAGCCAAAAGATAATGCCAAAATTTCTTTCCAAACAAACACCATGGAAAAACACACTCTCTCTATCATTGAGTAGTTTATTTCTGTATGTGTGAGTTCTCTACTAGCAAAGCTCACTGGATAGTCTAGATTGTGTTCACCAAGCTGGCACAACATAGCTCCCACGGCAAACTTCAAAGTGTCAATGTGAACATGAAAGGTCATGGTCCAATCAAGGGCTCGTAGGATTGGTGCTATTATTAGAGCCTTCTTCAATTTCTCATATGCGCATTTGCATTCATTGGTCCATTCAAATATTATCAGCAACTTGTATAGAGGTCTAGCAATCAATGCATAGTTCGGTACAAATCTCTAATAATACCCCCTGATAATACCCCGTATAGCCTAGGAAGCATTGAACTCCCTTGTAATCAGATGGTGGTGGTAGATTGATAATAACCCTAACTTTCGATAAGTCCATGGAAATGCCATTCTTTGAGACCACATGCCCTAGGATGCATCCATGTTTTACATAGAACTGGCACTTCAAGGGGCTCAATCGATATCGTTCAAAGAGGACCACTCGGAGTTTGTCTAGGTGTTCCTTCAAATTAGAGTAAATACATAATACTTCTAACTCCTTTCTAATCATGTCTTTGAATATGACACACATGAGCCTTTGGAATGTGGCTGGTACATTGGTACATTCGTTGATCCGAAGGGCATGACTATATAGGCAAAAGCACCCCACTTGGTGTGGAAAATGCAGTCTTGTGCCTATTGTCAGGATGCACTTGCATCTAATTGTACCTTGAGAAGCCATCCAAAAAATTGTATGCCTCTTTACCCACCGCTACTCGATCAAGCATATGCTCAGTGTACAGCAATGGATAATTGTCTCTCTTGGTAGTAGCATTGACTTTCTTATAGTTGACGCACACTCTAATCTTTCTGTTTTTCTTCAGTACAATCACTATGGGTGAGACCCAGTCCGTGTGCCCAATTTCATAAATGAATTGTGCTCTCTACAGTTTATTGATTTCTTCTTTGACAACGTGAGCGTGCTTGGGATTCATAGGATATGGCCGTTGCTTAACCGACATTGCATCGGGCGTCATGGGTATATTGTGAGTCACTACACTCGGATCTACCCCTTTTAGCTCATTGAGGGACCAAGCAATGACATCTATATACTCCTGTAAGAGAGCAATGAGACTGGCTTCCTCCTTCTCAGTCAAGTCATCAGCTACTATAAAGACAGGTCCAGGCATCTCCTCTTCTTTAGCTAGATTAACCTCCTTGAGTTTGGGTAGCCCTTCTATTGTTAGATATGCTCAATGCCCCACCCTTATAAGGTGCCATCAATGATCCATGGTGCTCAAAGCTGTAAGGCCCCCATTATGAGGAGAAGCCATATGTGAGCCCGAACATTGGTTGAGTCCTGACTTGTATGTCAGATGAGGTCTATGTGACCGGATGGCAAAAAGGTGACCATTGTGGGTCTAATCTTTGGTTAGACAGAGTAGTTAAGCTGGTAGCAACTCGAGGCACATTGCATCAAGTTGCGGGGTAAGAGAGTTATCAGGGACCTAGCCAATGGTAAAGGGAATATTCCCTAGAATATTCACTGGCCAACTAGTGGAGGTGCACATGGAAGGTCAACAAACACATGGGCACATGGAAGGTCAACAGACACATGTGCATATGGAAGGTCAACAAACACATGTGCATATGGAAGGTCAACAGACACATGGGCACATGGAAGGTCAACAGACACAGGTGCATATGGAAGGTCATCCATCATGACCCCCTTCACAAGCTGTAAAAGCTAAACCCCTTCACAGCCATCTATTATCCATCTTTCACCCAATCAGATTTGCTCTTCACCTATCTTCTGTCTAGATCACCATCTAAGCTTCACAGTGGAAGCGCACGGGTGGACAGAGCCATCTTTGTATCAGTTGTTTGGAGATAAAGAAATTTTGTTATTCTCCTCTTATCTATTGTCTACTCTCTATCTCTTTCTCAGATTCTGTTCGCTATGCCATGTAATTTTTTACATGGTATCAGAGCCAAGGGGACTCTAGGGATCGAAGAGTGCACAAGAGGCAAAGGCTTCAATAGCAAAGAGGAACGATGTTGTGTTTTGGAAGCAGTTCTGGCACATCAAGAAGTGGTGCAAGAGGTGGTGCTGTTGTACCAGCTATTTAAACACTAAGGATTCGTCCACCAACCTTCAACGAAAGCAAGTTAGATGGTACAAACTACACCTTGTGGAAGTTCAAAATTACAACTATCCTTGATTCTTATGAGCTTTTGGAGACTGTGCTGGGGACTAACGCAGAACCATAGCCTACCCCCGACCCATCAAATTCTAATGTGATGATTCCTCCGAATGCAGATCTTCTACGAGCTTGGAAATGAAGGAATGTAGATGCATTGTGTGCCTTAGTTACAAGCTATTCTGACAGTGTTCTGACTTTGATTCAGCATACAATCAAAGCATCAGAGGCTTGGAATGTACTGAGTCAGTATGAAACACAAAACCAAACAAGGATTCAAAACTTGGAGAATCAACTAGCAGCGAAGAAGTTTGCTGGAGAAGTTTGCTGAAGGAGAGACAATTGAAGCATTCATCACTTAGATTAAGAATCTACGTGACCAAATGACTGGCATTGGGATACAAAAGACTAGCAAAGAGCTAGCTCGGAGGTGTCTTCGATTTGTCTACAAAAGTTTGATGGACTAGTAACTGCCCTTAATACTCAGGTGAGACCTCAAGCTTTGACTTTTGAGGAGTTTTGTGCATTATTGATGGAGAAGGAGTTGAGACTGAAAGCCCGAGAAGGAAGCAACAATGGAGATGCTGCATTCTCTGCCAATGCAAGAGGCAAAGGTGGTTCCTCGACCAAAAATGATGGGGACAAAAAGAAGAAGGGCGGTAAGAAGAAGTTTCAAGGAGAGTGCTTCTATTGCAAGAAGAAAGGACATGCAATCGCAAATTGTCATGTCAAGAAGGCAGATGAAAAGAATGGTACCCTTAAAAGTAAAGGGAAAGAGAGAGCCAATACGGCTAGAGCAGAGTTGGAGTTATTTATGGTGACCATTGAGAAAGTGTCCTCCTCGGTGCAAGAAGAATCTACCACTGACTCATGGGTGTTGGATAGTGGGGCCTCCCATCACATGACCAACAAGAAAGGTCTATATAGTTCTATGCAACCTCTACAAAGATCCATCACTGTGACGGTTGGAAATGATGCAAAATGCCCTACTATGGGCACATGTACTATTTCTTTTGTTGCTGCAAATGGTGAAGTCAAAAAGCTTTCAGATGTATTGTATGTTCTTGAAATTAGGAGAAATCTATTATCAGTTGCTGCCATTATTGATCTTGGTCATGAAGTGAGGTTCAAGAAGACAGGTGCGGAAATTCTTGACAGTGCTGGCAAAATTGTTGGCAAAGGAGAAAGAAAGAACAACCTGTATGAGCTAAGTGCTCTTACAGCCACCGCTAGAGTGGGCACAAGTAAGCTTTGGCATGAAAGGTTTGGACACATTGGATTTGCAGTGTTGAAGGAGATGCAAAAGCAAGGTATGGTTGCTCACCTACCTATAGTGTCTGAATTGAAGGAACCATGTGAAGCTTGTATGATGGGCAAGCAACAAAGAAAGGCCTTCCCATAGGAAAGCAAGAATAGAGCACAGGCTCCTCTAGAGTTGGTGCATGCTGACTTATGCGGTAAGATGCCTACATAGGCCTTGGGGGGATCTTCTTATTTTATGTTGATTGTCGATGACTACAGTAGAAAGATGTGGGTGTACTTCCTTCGTGATAAGGCTCAAGCTTTTGGTAAGTTTAAAGAATGGCTAAAACTTGTTGAGAATGAAATAGGAAAAAGTGTGAAAAAATTTAGAACAGATGGTGGTGGTGAGTTCAACTCAAAGGAGTTTGAAGACTTTTGCGAGAGCAAATGGATCAAGCATCAATTGACGACGCCTCACACACCTCAGCAGAACGGTATTGTGGAACACAGGAATCACACCATTGTGGAGATGGGAAGATGGGAAGATGCATGCTAAAGGGCAAGGGATTGCCTAGGCTAACGCTGTTAATGAAGAATAGTAAAGGAGCCAACTAACTTGGAAGAAGCACTTGTAGATTCAGCATGGAAGGCAGCTATGCAAGCCAAGTATGACAGCATAATGAAGAATGACACTTGGGAGCTAGTGGATCAGCCAGCAAAGCGGAAGGTTATTGGCACCAAGTGGATCTGGAAGGTAAGTACAAGGCTGATGGTATCTTAGAAAAGTGCAAAGCTAGACTAGTTGCCCAAGGATTTTCACATATTAAAGGGTTTGATTTTCAAGATTCATTTGCCCCAATTGCCAGAATGACCACTATTCACACAGTACTTACAGTGGCCGCCCACAAGCAGTGGCCAATTTACCAAATGGATGTTAAATCAGCGTTCTTAAATGATGACCTCAAGGAGGAGGTATACGTGGCTTAGCCACCAGGGTTTGAGGCCCCCCATTCTGAGAACAAAGTGTGTAAGCTGAAGAAGGCATTGTATGGGCTAAAACAAGCCCCCAGAGCATGGTACCAGTGGATAGATAAGTTTTTTTTAAGCTTAAACTTCAAAAGGTGTGCCTCAGATGCTAACTTGTATATTTACAAGGATGGCAAAAAGTCTATAGTGATTGTCCTATATGTGGATGACCTTTGTATTACAGGTGACTATGAAGATATGATCAACCAAACTCGAAAGGCTTTGAGTTCTAAGTTTGAAATGACAAACTTAGGCTTGATACACTATTGTTTGGGAATCGAAGTAGACAAACTTAGGCTTGCTGCACTATTGTTTGGGAATTGAAGTATGGCAAGAGCGAGGAAGGATCTTCATCTCTCAGAAGAAGTATGCATGGGAGATCTTGAAGGTGTTTGGTATGACCGAGTGCAAGGAGATAGCTACACCTATGGAGGTGAATGCAAAGTTATCCATTGAGGATACATCAGCACTAGTAGACATTGGGAGGTATAGGAGGTTGGTTGGCAGTCTAATCTACTTGTGTAATACTAGACCAGATATCAGTTTTGTTGTTGGTGTTTTGAGCAGGTTCTCAAACAAACCTCATGAGATTCATTGGAAACCTAGGATGCGGGTGCTCAAATACTTGAAGAAAACTCTTGACTATGGAATCACATATAGTTTCGAAACTTCTCTTGTGGGGAATTGTGACTCAGATTGGGCAAGAGACAATGATTCCAAGAAGTCTGTTTCTGGTTATTGTTTTTCTTTAGGTTCAGGAATTTTCTCTTGGATTAGTAAGAAGCAGTCAACAGTGGCATTGTCTTCTACCGAAGCAGAGTACAAGGCAACTTGTTTTGCTGCACATGAAGCAGTATGGTTGAGAAGGATCCTATGGCATATGGGAGTGTAGGATGAAGAACCAACCCTGTTGAGATGTGACAATCAAAGTTGCATCGGCATTGCCAAAAATCCATTGTTTCATGCGTGCACCAAACATATAGAGATCCAATATCACTATGTGCGTGATTTGATCGAGGATGGGATAGTGGAACTGGTCTACTATACAATAGAGGAGAATGGAGTGGATATCTTCACCAAAGCACTTATGAAGGATCTGCTTCAAGTTCACCAGAGGAGAATGGGCTAAGGATATAGTTCACCTGCGGGTGGACATTGAGGGGGGGTGTTAGATATGCTCAATGCCCCACTCTCATAAGGTGCCACCAATGATCCATGATGCTCAGAGTTCTAAGGCCCCCATTATGAGGAGAAGCCATATGTGAGCCCGGACATTGGTTGAGTCCTGACTTGTATGTCAAATGAGGACTACGTGATTGGATGGCAAAAAGGTGACCGTTGTGGGTCTAATATTTGGGTTAGACAGAGTAGTTAAGCTGGTAGCAACACGAGGCACATTGCATCGAGTTGCGGGGTAAGAGAGTTATCAGGGGCCCTAGCCAATGGTAAAGGGAATATTCCCTAGCCCACTAGTGGAGGTGCACATGGAAGGTCAACAGACACATGGACACATGGAAGGTCAACAGACACATGTGCATATGGAAGGTCAATAGACACATGGGCACATGGAAGGTCAATAGACACAGGTGCATATGGAAGGTCATCCATCATGACCCCCTTCACAAGCTATAAAAGCTAAACCCCTTCACAGCCATCTATTATCCATCTTTCACCCAGTCAGAGTTGCTCTTCACCTATCTTCTGTCTAGATCGCCATCTAAGCTTCACAGTGGAAGCGCACGGGAGGACACATCTATCTTTGTATCAATTGTTTGGAGATAAAGAAATTTTGTTGTTCTCCTCTTATCTGTCGTGTACTCTCTATCTCTTTCTTAGATTCTATTCGCTGCGCTGTGTAATTTTTTACATCTATTGGTTCACTCGCTTGTCCTTGTCGTTTGGCTCCTAGTAGCAAGATCACTACCCTATCATCTTTCTTAAACTTCATGAATTGTTTCGACAAGTTTTGCAGCTTTTCTTGCTCCTCAGCTTGCGATTCCTTAGGTTGTTTCTTTTTTCCTTCCTTCTTCAGCCCCATTGGCACCTTAGGTGGATTAACAAGGAGATGACAAGATCAACACATACGAACATTAATGATGGACCGCCTGGTTAGATAGGTCCACACATCTACACTTAGCACGTCAGTGTTCATTATAGCTCTCACATGGCCACTGACTCATTACTTATTATATTCAGGTTGTTACACCTATTTACAGCTTGCATAGTTATAGCGCCAATCGACTAGTGTAGTCGGTTATGCATTGTTTGACTTAGTAGGCCACTTTCCTTTATGTTGTATCTTATCTATACTTTGTGTACATTGTAAAGTGTGTGGAAAAAGAAGAAGAAACCAGCAAGAAAACGTTTTGGCCTCCATCTCTCTTCTTGTCTCTTGAGTGAGCTTCTCCTTGTGCATTCTGTGTGTGTTCGGTGTAGCATCTTGAGCAAGTCCCCCACCATGCGATTCTTGACATGGTATCAGAGCTGCACCACTGATTAAGGCTAGTTTTGAAGGCTAAACTGAAGGAGAGGAGCCAAGGATTCGAGCAAGCAAGCAATGGGTAAGAAGCTCTTCCATTCTCTACTTCTTCTCTTGGACAGTGTCTATGGAGGCACCGGAAGCAGGGCAGAGTAAAAATCTTAGATTGCAGTGAGATTTGGTGTGCACGAAGAGCATTGTGTATTCTGCAAATAAGCCCTTTAGGGCCATCCGAGGTCATTTTAGGCCCCGTTTTAGGCTCGCAAGGTTGCAGACAGCAGTTTGAGGTATCTTGCAATTTCAGCTGTCTGTTGTATACATGTGCACATGTTATAGATTTAAAATCTATAAGTTCAAAGGTGTTTACCAGCAAATAAACACAAGGTTTATCTTCAAACTGGTTGCAGATTGTATGTATTGTTGAGCAGACAATGAAAAAGGTTGTCTAATGTATTGTTGTGCACTACAGGTCGAGAGTTGCAGAAGATTTGCTTGTTGTTTGGTATTAGTTTTGTGATAATGGCAGATAACAGTGAAAACCCCATCATTAAGAAGCTCGACAAGAACAACTATCCTTCATGGAAGTTCCGTGTCACGAACTTCCTTATTGGAAAATGCCTATACAAGTTTGTTTCAGGTGAAGAAAAGGAGCCGGAGGTGAGTGATCCTCCAACTGCAAAAGAGATAAGAGCATGGAAGGAATAGAATGTAAAAGACAAAAAGGTCATGTATTGGCTGTCTGCAGTAATTGACAATAATATGTTGGGATATATTAGAAATGCAGAGAATTCATATGCAGCTTGGACCATACTTGAAAGTATGTTTTCCATAAATACAAAGGCACGAAAGATTCAACTCAAGCAAGAGTTGAATACATTGAAGAAAGGGAAGATGTCTATCAATGAGTATGCACTGAAGGTAAGGAGCATTGCAGATGCCTTGGCAGCGATTGATGCAATGCCTGATGATGATGATTTGGTGTCATCTACCTTGGGTGGACTTAACAATGAAAAGGCTTGGAAGTCTTTTGTAACTTCTGTATATGTCACAAAGCCATTTCCATATTTCGATGAGTTGGTCTCCCTTATGATCACTGAAGAGATCAACATGCAGAGTGAGACATCTGAAAAAAGTGGTGAATAGGTCCAAGCTTTCTACTCCAGTTCAGGAAGGGGACGTGGCAGGTCCTCTTCAAGAGGCCGTGGTATAGGACGTGGTAGTGACAACCAACAAAATAGATTGAATTAGCAATTTGGCGATATGCAGGTTTCAAGAGGTCGTGGTAACTTTAGAGGCAGGGGGAGCTTTAGAGGAAGAGGTGGATGGCACAAAAGAGGTTCTAACAACTCTGGTATTTTGTGTCACTACTGTGGCAAAACAGGTCATATTGCAGCCCAATGTTATACTAAGAAAGATTATATTCGTAGTGTAAGTTGCAACAAGGAAACTATGCATCGTCTTCATGACAGAATGAAGATAAAAATGAACGTTTATTTGTTATGCAGCATATACTGAATGCTGTTACATGAAAGGAAAAACATGATGATGTTTGGTATGTTGATTCAGGTGCATCCAATCATATGACCAGCCATGCAGAATGGTTTGGAGAGATGCAAGATTTGCAAAATACAGGTTATGTGCAGACGGGTGATGATTCATGCCACCCAATTTTACACATTGGAAAAGTTTCCTTGTCCTTGCATGATGGTAAGACAAAGAGTCTTTCAGATGTATTACATGTGCCATCTATTACAAAGAAGGTCACATGGTAGAGCAAGGGCTGCAAGTCAGATTTAATGCAAAGGGCTGCTTTGTAGAAGACTTCAATGACAAGTGCAGGTTGGTTGCAAAGGGAAGTACAGTTGGACATATGTTTACTCTCGATCTTGGAATTCCTACTATGAATGCTGCTATGTATGCTAAAGGAAAATATGTTGTTGCAGATATTGAAATTTGGCACAAACACATTGGACATACAAATGTACAAAGACTGAAATTAATGTAGTCCAAAGGGTTAGAGGTTTGCCTACATTTAGAATTGTAGAATTTCATAAGGTATGCAAAGCATGTCAGTTTGGTAAGCAGGCAAGACAACCCTTTTCACATGATAGAGATGTAAGCAGAAATATCCTTGATGTTGTGCATACAGATATTTGGGGGTCTACACAAAATGTATCTCTTGGAGGCAGTTCATACTTTGTCACATTCATTGATGATTGTTCTAGAAAGCTATGGGTATATTTTATGCAGGAAAAGAGTGAAGCGTTTGAGGACTTTAGAACTTTCAAGGCTGTAGTTGAAAGAGAAACAGGCTTGAAAATAAAGTGCTTGAGGTCAGATGGAGGGGGAGAGTACCTCTCGAATGAGTTCAGTGATTTTCTGAGGTCTCATGGGATAAAGAGACAGTTCACATGCAGGTATACCCCATAGCAAAATGGGGTTGCAAAAAGAAAAAACAGGCATATTACAGAAGTTGCACGGGCATTAATGGCTGAAATAATATGCCCAAATATTTTTGGTCTGAGGCTGTCCATACTCTTGTCTACATTTGAATAGAACTCCCACATCTACAATTCATGGGATGACTCCTAAAGAATTCTTTACTGGCAAAAATCCTGATGTATCGCACTTGAAAGTATTTGGTTGTGTTGCATACATTCATGTGCCAGATGAGCTACGGAAGAAGCTTGATCCAAAGGCAGAAAAATGTGTCTTTATTGGATACTCTTTAGATCAGAAAGGGTATCGCTGTTATAACCCTGTCACATGTAAGTTCAGAGTGAGCAGGGATGTCATCTTTGATGAAATGAGCAGTTGGTATGCATCTAGTGGTGATGCATTGGATGATGATGATGATCATGACACTCATGTGCAGGCTAAAAAGCAAGAATCACAGACTCTTAGTGGACTAGAGACATCATCTGGTAGTCCTTGCTCTAGGAGACTAAGGAGTATCTCTACATCTCCAGGTGCATCTACTAGCACTACAGGTAAAGACAAAAAAAATAATAAAGTGTCAGATGGCATTGATGCTATTCTTAATGGAGACTCCAGTGGCTCAGAGAGCTTGGATGATGAGCTTGGCATTCCTTCAGTGAGGACTCCAGGTGTGCAGAGAGCACGCATCAATGCAAAGACTCCATTGAGTGATCCAGTGGTACGTAGGTCTAGTAGGGTGAGATACCCTGTTAACAGATTTGGTTTTGAAGGTTATGCAGCTCACCATTATGCTTATATGGTGAAAGTGATTGAAGACGTTGAGCCCACTTGTTTTGAGGATGTTGTTAGTCATACTCATTGGGATGTAGCAATGGATGAGGAGATGGCTGCATTAGAGACCAATAAGACTTGGGATGTAGCTAGGCTGGTTGCAAAAGGCTATGCCCAGACATATGGCATAGATTATGAAGAAACCTTCAGTCCAGTTGCTAAGATGGAAACTGTCAGATGTGTGATTGCTCTGGCAACAACAGAAAGCCAAAGGTTGGAGGTTTCAGCAAATGGATGTGAAGAATGCCTTCTTGCATGGTCATTTGCAGAAAGAAGTGTATATGGATCAGCTAACAGGTTATGAAGATTTAGAGCATCCCACGTATGTGTGGAGGTTGAAGAAGGTGCTATATGGGCTCAAGCAAGCACCTAGAGCATGGTCTGACAAGATCAGAGAGTATCTTGTCAATATTGTCTTTTCTGTTTCTAATGTTGATCACTCACTTTATGTGAGAAAGGGAGATGCAAGTTTGGTCATCATAGTCATCTATGTGTATGACTTGATTATTACAGGTGATAGTGATAGTGGGATTGCTGAAGTCAAGGATTTTTTGAAGAAGAAGTTTGAGATGAAGGATTTAGGTGAGCTAAGGTACTTCCTTGGCATTGAGGTGATCAGATGTGATGATGGTATATGGCTGTCCCAAAGACAGTATGTCTTGGATATGTTGTCCAAGTATGGTATGACAGCATGCAAACCACTTTCAGTCCCCTTGGAGCAGAATGTAAAGTTGAGTGCTGATGTTGGGGATGAGATAGAAGACCCTACTATGTTCAGGAGGATAGTGGGGAGTTTGATCTACATGACCATTACAAGGCCAGACTTGAGCTACGTTGTTGGTCTTGTGAGTCAGTTTATGCAAGTACCTAGAAAGCCACATTTGGATGCAGTCAGGCGCATATTGAAATATGTGAAGTCCACATTACATTGTGGACTTTTCTATAAGGTAGGTATAGATGTACAAGTGTCTCATAGAAGATCTAACAGCGGATACATGTTCTCTCTTGGTAGTGCAATTGGAGTAGTAAAAAGCAATCTACAGTTGCTTTGTCGAGTACAGAGGCTGAGTATAGAGGTGCTGCTGTTACAACATGTGAGGTAGTATGGCTGCAAAAGTTATTGGCTGATTTAGATGTGTAGGTGGAAGGTCCAATTGTCATTTATTGTGACAACATGAGCAGTATACAGTTGGCTAGAAACCCTGTGTTCCATGCTAGGACAAAGCATATTGAGGTACACTACCACTTTGTGAGAGAGAAGGTACTAGCAGGTGAGATTGACTTAGTGTATGTCAGCACACAGGATCAGATAGCTGATATCTTCACGAAGGCATTGGATACAGAGAAGCTTCAAAAGTTTCGAAGCTTACTTGGAGTTGTAGAGATGCAGTTGAGCCTGAGGGGGAGTGTTGAGATGACAAGCTCAACACATACAGACATTAATGATGGACCGCCTGGTTAGATGGGTCCACACGTCTACACTTAGAACGTCGATGGTCATTATGACTCTCACATGGCCACTGACTCATTACTTATTATATTCAGGTTATTACACCTATTCACAACTGGCATAGTTATAGCGTCAGTCGACTAGTGTAGTTGGTTATGCATTGTTTGACTTAATAGGCCACTTTTCTTTATGTTGTATCTTATCTATATTTTGTATACATTGTAAATTGTGTGGAAGAAGAAGAAGAAACCAGCAAGAAAACGTTTTGGCCTCCATCTCTCTTCTTGTCTCTTGAGTGAGCTTCTCCTTGTGCATTTTGTGTGTGTTCGGCGCAGCATCTTGAGCAAGTCCCCCCACCACGCGATTCTTGATATTAGGCGGTCGAGGTATTTCAGGATCATCGTTTGAGCTTACTTCCAACTTAAAATCAAACTCTCTGCCTTTACTAGAAGAGGGGGCCTCTCTTGAAGGTTGTAGCTCAAAGGGTGAATCTGTCTTGAATAATGGTGCAGCACTCGGTGGGCTAGGCCTGCTTGCTCATAGTCAATTGCTCCTATATGCTCCAACCACGTGCGATCGCAATCCATGTGCATGACTCCTCTCTCGATTCTAAAATTGTTCTTCTTTTGAGGTTTGGAGTGGGCCCATATTTGCTCGATTACATGTCCCTCAGTGTCATATTCTATCATATCAATCTCTCCTTCGCTCTCGACACTAAAGGAGTAGTAGTACTCATATTCGTCATTAGAACCATCCTCATCCAACTGCTCATCGTCTCCTAAGTCTTGATATGGTGTTTTCTTTTCATCGATGATTAAGGCCCAATTGTACATCAAGTTCAAGTCGTGGACATTGGTCCACCGCCACTTGGGTTCGTCCAAGAGATCCTTGAGCGATTTGAGATTAGCAGCCACGTTGCTAGCTAACTTGTCCATCGTCAGGTGCTCTAAGATCTCATGGAGCTCTTGTTTATTGCTTGGGATATAAAATGTAACAGGGGTGGGTCATCTTTGTGAGCTTCTAGACATCATGCAGACTGGTACTATTGGGGGCGTGTTACTAGGTTTACCAATTGCCGTAGCAACTTGCTCATACTCCTCATTATCCGAGAATGGTAGATTGATTGTGACTAGCACATGCATCCAATCTCGCTCATCCTCAGGGCAAGAGATATACTTAGTGAGCGGCCCGTACGATTTTCTAACTTGCGCATAACCCTTCAGCATGGCTGAGATGGCATCTAAGTCAACCGGCGTAGTCTTCCAAGTATCCATCTCTACCCTTATTGCTTCTGTTCGATTGCCTAGGAAGATCAAACCATTGCCCCAGTCTTCTATGATTCATGTGTTGTGCATCCAGGGTCGGCCTAATAGGATGTGGTAGTCCACTCCTTTCATGACTATGAAGTCTACAGAGAACTGGACTCCCACGATCTTCAATGGCCAATTATTTAGTACTTTGAATGGCTTCACTTTTATCCATTATTCAGTGTGACATTGAACCTAACATTCTTGATAGGTGGGTTATCCCAAGCTTGGAATACTACGTGGCTATTGTCCGACCGCGATGTTCATATCAAGCGTGCGTATCGTAGCTACTGATTAGTCGCTGAATAGCCTCTAGGAAGATGCCCGAGTCGAGTTCCTCATTAGACGTAAGGTCCGCGCTTTCCTCTGCCATGGCTGAGTTCTCGCGCTTTGCTTAGCTATCAATTGGATTGAGTGGGTTTGTCAAATCCCCTTCGCTTGCGCCGCTTGCTTGGTCCCACTCTGTGTGTTGATGGTTTGTCTCCGTCCTCCGTGGGTTTTCTCCTATTTGTGGGTTCCTAGAGTGGCTTATCTGAGTGATTTCGTTGGCTTATTAAATGCAGTTCTCAAGTTATCTCCACTTCGTGTGGGTGTTCTTTCTGGTGCACATGTGTTCAATCAGGCTTTCAGTTTTTCTCAAGTGCCCTTCAAGTGCAAAAATTCAAGGTGAGTGCAACGACCAGCCCCTAAGCGCCTCATGCACCCTTGGGCGCTACGTTGCCTTGCCATTTCTTGTGGGCTCAATCAGGGTTTTACGGCTCGGCAGGTTACCTCTAGGTCTCTGGGTTTCTAGGTATCACAACAGCCCACTCGAACTGTTAGCGGCCATGTCTTACGATTTTGTCTACTCGGTGTGCCAGAATCAGGCTTCAAGCGTCAAGAAGGCTTACGACAAGTTGTGTCGTTGGGTCAAGTCAAATCTCCGAGACTGAGCTGGGGCACTCACTTGGCCCAACTGGTTTGAGTTGTAGGGGCCGAGTGGATGACTCAGATGGGCCAAATCTCACATGTCCGAGTGCAAAAGGTTTTTTGTAGGCCGAGGGCCGAGTGGAGTAACTCGGACGGCCGAGCCAGGTGTGTTGGGCCAAGGGCCGAGTATTGTGTCCTGGGCTGAGTGGACCCTCGAGCCAAGTGGACCTGGGTCCGAGTGTTAGTTTGGTCAAAGGGCCGAGTCGAGTAATTCGGACGGGCCGAATTCGAGGGCCGAGTAGGGTTTTTGGGTCGAGCTCCGAATGGGCGGGTCTAAGGGCTGAGTTTGGGACTCGGCCTCACAAGGGCCGTTCGGACGGGCCGAAAGCGGTGCGGTGAATGCCGCACAATGATGATTTCGATCGAATCTCCCTAGTCATGCAATTATTCCCTGTATAAACTTCCAGATCCTGGCTAAGGCACCAAGGGAAGTGATTGGCATGCCTGGGGTGAGTAGTAGGCTCTCCGATGGCGTGATCGAATCGAATCTTCGTGGGGCCTCTCTCTCTCTCTCTCTCTCTCTCTCTCTCTCTCTGTGCGATGGTTGCAAATGAGCTCTCCCTTGGCCTCCTGACCCTTAACCCCTTCCCGGGCAAGGCTTTGACACTCTCAATCATTCACTTGCTGACATTAAGTATCCCAAGCTAGCTTTTTGCCATTTTTTGCATGTTTTATGCCCTGTTTGCAACAGTAAACCCTACCCTTTCTCGGTTCGATTTCCTAATTCTATCCTACACTAAATGCAACAAGAATCGAAAGCAACAAACTGACATGATTTCTCCCCATTTTTCAATCATCAAACTAACTAACTAACCCAAAATACTTACTTGTTTCAAAGATCAAAACACCCAACCTTCCTACCTACCTCAAGCTCTGTTTTGGGGGAGAATCCCTTACTTCGATGCTTGATATGGGGTGCGCAAGCGCTCAAGCTTGAATTCGTGGTCCCATCAACAAACCAAAATGTGGGAGCTTTCGCTCAACTGCCAAGACCCACGGACCACTTATTGTTTTAAGCGTTCCAAGCGAGCTCTAATGGCTACCTCTCACATAGCCGACGCGCCCTCGATCCTAAGAGTGTAGTGAGCTTACCTTGATGCCGATATGAGTTGCCTTCTCCCTTCCACACTCTGGTAGCTCCATGATCCTAGATGCCAGCTCAAGCATTCTCAAGCCTCCTCCTTCTCCAAGCTCTAACCTCCATAGCCATGTGCGCAAAAGAAGGAAAGGTAAGAGAGGAGAAGAGAAGATGATGAAGAGCTTCACCCCCTTGATCCCTCACTTCCTCTCTCACTCTCACCCTCCCTCCCTCTCTCAAGAGCACAAACAAGCAAGGAGAGGAGAAGAAGAGGAGAAGAGAAGAGCTCTTCTTGGGTACACACCAAAGAATGAGCTTCCATTCACTTTTTGAACTTTATATATACAAATCCTAAAACCCCATGGGCACCCATCCTTTTTTACATGATCAGCCATTGTGGCAAGGTTCCTTTTTCTAATTCCCTCTTTTTGCTTTGTGCCCTAGGCCTATATTTGGTTATTCTTTTACATTGTCACAGGAGGGAGCCTAGCACTCTTTTACAAAAGTTTTTTGGAGTTTTTGAGATGCCTTTTATTTAAAACTATGCTTTTGGCCTCGGCTTAGCTTTGGAGTCCGCCTGCATGTCCTTGCTCCTTTTCCATCTTCTTTCTGTTTTTTCATTCGTCTTTCCTTCTTTTCGGCTTGGGGTTAACACCTTTGCTTGAAGGGGACAAGAAGAGCAAAGTCAAAGTCAAAGAAGCTGCAAGCAAAGTAAAGAGTGACAAAGCAAGCAAAATGAAGGACAAGATGCTGTATGATCTCAGAAGAAAATCCAATGTAATGTCAAGCCATGAGTCAAATCCATATGAAATCCCAAAAGCTATGTATCCCAAGATTTATATAATAGTTCAACAAGTCATGTCGTCACAGCAATGTACCCATCTCAAACTCACTGAGAAAGACGACCTCACAAAGAAGACTAGAGCACAAGATAATGAAGAACAAGTCAAAGATGAAAAGTATGAGGACCAAGAAGGAGTCCAAGAAGATCAAAGGCACCCAGAAGATCGAGAAAAGCAAAGGATGTCAAAGAAGCATCAAGAAGATAAAGAAATTTCCAATGCTGACAACAAAGAATTTTTCCCATAGTGGATCTTTATTTCCCGTAGTGGATCTTGTTTTCCCATAATGGATCTTTATTTTTCGTAGTGGATCTTGTTTCCCATAGTGGATGTAAAAGCCCTTACCAAAGATGTAAAGTTTCAAGCCTTAACTTGACTAGGTTGCCAAAGAGATAATCTCCTAGGCCATGTCATCATGTAGGGGGGGAAAGCCAGCAAGGGTAGAGACTCATCATTTGAGAGGGGGTGTTGAGAATAGCAAATGATACTTGCCCATAGAAGCTAGAAGTATACCCTGAAGAGGCTAGAAGATAGACAAATGATGTATGCTCTAGGAAGAGATGTTCAGAATTCCATATGCACAATGAGGAGAGTGGTACTATGCAAAAAGCTATAAAGGCATGTACTTGGTTGACATTCATAAGAAGGTATGTTACTCTCAGTCATTGTCAGTGTCATTGTCCATCTTACACAAGAATGTGTTTATGAGTCCAAGCTAATCTATCTTAGAACCTAATTCACTTTTGTAACAATTATTCTATCTAAGTCTATGTCATCATGAGTTATATATTCATTTTTCATCCTCCATAGCTCCTACCATGCTCTAGATCCGCACTTTTGACAAATTCCCTCCTCCTTATAGGATCTCCGAGTGTTTCATGGGCTGGTAAATGAGGACCTGATGTTGCACTTAAAGAAATACGGCCTAACGTGCCTTGCAAGTGGGTTTGATGACACACATCATATGCTTGTAATCTCTAGCACCTGAAGGGAGAAGCTAGGAAATGGTACTGGAGCCTCCCAAGAGGGTTGATTAAATCCTTTGATGAGCTATGTGATAAATTTTTAGATGAATATAAAAAGAAGGTGCCTATGACCCATGTTTTAGGACAGCTTATGCAAGTTAGACAAGAGTCCTATCCTTCTGCTAAAGAATACGCTAAAGCCTTTGATGATATTCTTAGGATTTGGCCAACAAGAGCTATTACATTACCAGATGATGTGCTATGTGAACTCTTTATGAGCGGCTTAGAGATTAATACGCAAATCCAAGTGAGGATGTGAGAGCCTAAATCATTAAGTGAGGCCAAGATGCACATAGTTGACCATGAGCAATATATCCAAAGATGTTGGAAAAACTTTTGGAGTTTCCCCCATTCAGTGCAAGGGCATCCAAATATCCAACCTCTTCTAGAAGGAGAAGATTCATTTGCTAATACCAAGACAACCTTGGCAGGGGATCTTGGTAGCCAAAATCTGCAAGCAAGAAATGGCACTTCAATGAGTAGTGATAATATGCCTCTTGGGGATAAAAAGATTCCAAGCCCAACAAGTCCCATCAAGGCTTGCAATGCTTCCATGAGAGATAGTTGTGATGACCACATTGTTAGAACCAATGGTCCTACCAGTGTGGATGCGTGTCCAATGAGTGGTTCCATTTTTTCTCTTAGTAAGGCTCTTGAGAGACCTTTCCAATTTATGGATGAATCATGCTTTCGAGTAGATGTTGTTTCTTTTAGTAAAAGCATGGTTAAGACATCTCATATGAAGAAGATGCAGCATGCCCAAGGTCCACATGTGCTCAATGGAAGTCATAAGGATGTGAGGCCATCTGGCTATAGCAATAAGTCTGCTTTGAGTCCATTAGATCAATGTGGCAAAATGAGGTAGTCTAAGAATATGAAAAGGAATATGAGATGGGTTTGGAGACCCAAAATTTATAAATGTGTGATTGGTGTCAAATGAAGGGCCAGGAATTCCATGTGGACATGCTTTGATGGATTCCCAAGAGGATGTGACTAAAGGCCATAATGCTACATCTGACAATATGCGCCGCCCTAAGATGCATCTAGGTGATGGGCCTAGGCCTTGAAGCTCTACCTATTCTGGATCGTATCATTGAAATAGGTAATGATCCAATTAGGGAAGGGTTGAATGATCATAAATGCATTATTCTCCCTGTAGGAGAAGTTATTAGAAAGTTGGGACAAGCGATCCATTTGAATGACGACCAAGAAGATGAGATATATCAACCTAATGATGCCATTCATTCAGTTCATAGTACCCAAGAAGAGATGGCCATTATTATTGACATATCAGTAGAAAGGTTTGGGCTAGTGGATCTACAAAGGGCCCAAATCAAGCTTTTAGCTAACTCGCATGAGTAGCATGGGGCTAGTCCTCCTATTTTATGCTATCCTTGGTATCCTGGTTAGTTTGATAGAATGTGATGTATATGCCAAGGAGATCATGTATTGCATGGATTAGAATGACCTATGTATTTTAGGCTAGGAAGGCTAGCTACTTTGGATATTATGACCAAGGCCAATATGGCCAGTTAGTTTGCAGTAAAATGTTCTATTTCATTAGGCCAAGAGGACCATTTGTTTGTTTAGTGCAAATGTGTTTTACGGGTTTTGTTTTAGTGTGTGCTAGATAGATTAGCGGGAACCTAGGGGGAGCCTTTACTACACTGGAGCTTCTCGTGGCCCAATCCACAGGTGGTATCTTTCCTTTACAAGTACCTTCTTTGTATGCTACATATGTATATGTACTTGTGAGGGATTTCTTTTGTTGGGGAGCGAAAATCAAGGCATGAAGTCCTAGGTTTAGGCTAGATATGTCTCTCGAAGGTCTGAGTAGTTTTTGCCTACTACAAACGCATTGTCGGGCATTGAAAGACCTATTTTAGAAGGCAATCCTAGTTACCCTGTTCTGTTGACCTGCTAGGCAGCTGTTCTAGGAGTTTCTGTTAGTTGTGAGGCAATTAGAAAAGCCTGCCAAAACAAATATATGCAAAGAAGTAAAATCTTGAATAGCTGAAGAATAAAAATATACAAAGGTGTGTAAAAAGGGGTTCTAATCCCTATAAAAATAAAAAAAGAAAAGAAAGAAAAATACTTGAGCAATTGGTCATCGCCTTGCGAAGGCCTGGTAGGTTCTTGGGTCCGAGAGACAAGACCGGGGGCCGATGCCTTGTCTTCATAGAAGTCTCTCTCTCTCTCTCTCTCTCTCTCTCTTGTTGGGAGTAAAGGCACCTCTGCCTAGCCGCCCGTGTATTACTACACTGACAGTCACCGCCATTGCACATTGCAAGTGGTGGGCGCCTGTCACCATCACTTTATTCTTTATTCTTTTAGTGATAGTTTGAAAAAAGGAAGGCCCGGTCACACATTGTGACTGTTGGAGTTCCCATTTCTTGTCTCTCTCTTTCTTGCTCTTGCTCTCCCGCCATAGCTCTCAAGTCCAAGCTTCGATCCTTCTCTCCCTTTCAACTGGTATCAGAGCTCGGTTTCCTGACTCTTGAGCTTGGTTCATGGCATTCTCAGCTTCCCATCGACTCCCCACTTGCATCGGGTCTCCTTCCCAGCAGCCATATCCGACTCCTTCGAGCTCCCGTCACTCCCCGGCTTCCCAAGCACCTTCCCGGCCCCTTTGGGCACCCTCAAGGCATTCACACAGAGGTATTGCTTCACTCTTTACAGGGTTTACCTAAGTTTTCAGCCCTCTTAAAATAGGGCAGCCATTACACTCCCAGCTCTCATTTCATATGTGGGCTGCTCTCCCCTTGCTGGAGCTTATTTGAGGCCTTCCTTGGCTTTAACTGGACCCCTCCGAAGCTTGGCCACCATTTTTTGCAGCCCCAGGACCAGCATTTACATTTGGTGGAATCACGCAGCCCTCCCATATGTGTCTTCAACATTGACAATCACAATAGCAGCTCCCCCCCTCCATTGGCACTTGGAAAGGCTCCATTTCGGGCATATGAACATGCCTTGATGCTTGGTTTTGATGGTTGATGTGTTGGCATAGAATTTGGACTGATTTAACACTATTTTGGGAATAGTCCACAGGCAGTTTATGACAGTGTTACACCAACATTGGATGCTACAGCTTGTTTGGCATTGTCATTTGATGCCCGGTTGGTCCCATTTGATGCCCGGATGTTAGGGGAATGTATGCCTATTGTTTGGAAACCATTTGGAGCTGATTTTGGTGCTGAAATTCTCAGTTTTGAACAGTAAATCACTGTTGTACACAGTTGGGATGAAGTCATTTTACTCATGTATGCTTATGCCTATGCTTTTCGGGCTATGTTTCGGGCATATATGGTGATGTATTGACACTTGGGGCTCGACATAGAGCTTGGTTTTGATTCGAGATCATTGGTTGAGCTTGAGCTCGCTTTGCAAAGCATTTGGATGCTCCGTCTTGGATGTACTTATGGCATGTATGTTGCTTATGTCTGACCGGTCTTGACATGCTTAGCCTATGCCATTACTACATGCTAATTACATTGTTTGGAGCCTATTGCTATTGGAGCTCGGTCTTGGCTTGACCTTGGATTCCCGGAGCTTACTTGAGCTATTTATTGGCTTGCCAGAGTTGTATCTTGGGATGTACTTGATGTCTTACATGCTTATGGATGCTACATACGGATGCTCTACCGCCTACATGTCCAAGATGTACCATTGATGCTTGATCTTGGACACTTGTCATTGGTGCTTGTACATGCTTTGTTTGAGCTTTGTTGCTTGATATTTACGGCTTTTGTGCCAGTGGGAGCGTCTTTGGATGCTTGACAGCCATTGAGCAGGCGGTCTATGCTATGAGCTTTTGAGACTATTTGGGATCTTTTACCCTTCAGGATGATGCATGGTTCATATGTCTTGGTTCCTCTGATTCTTATGAGCTGACTCTTTGCTTTGGGTCCCTCTCTTTGTGAGCTGACACCTACTTGTGTCAAGTTTTGGTAGTGGCAGAAACACTTTGCCCCGTTGATTGGGGGGTGTGCCTACTCACTGGCAGATGTTTGTATGACATGTTTGGGTGTTGGATTCATGCTTATCGACTGTCATATACCTATGTTATGCATGCATGATGCCGGCTTTGGTCTTGGCAGTATTTGATGTACCTGGGATTCGATTTTGGTGCTGTTTACAGCAAGCATATATGTATGGACTGACATGGATTTTTCATGCTGAAATATTCTAAAATGATATACTTTCACTAGTACTTGGTGGGCAGCAACTTTGGTTACACATTTTTCGCCATTTTCTCTCGATTTTGGTGATTTTTTATCTTTTTTGCAGTAAATAGCAAGCAATTTTGAACTGTCTACAGTCTTCCAGCCTGTATTATGGTGAATTCTTCCATTGAACATGCTATTTTCAACATCACTAAGCTTGATGGTACGAAATACTCTTATTGGAAGAGCCAGATTTGGCAGGTGTTGGTGCAGAAATCGCAGATCAAACCTTTAAGGTTGAGCAGGCATCCGCCTGCAACTATGCTAGATGAGGAATGGCTTGAGCTTGATGAGTTATGCAAGTCCACTAATGTATTGTCTCTCACAGAACAGGTTCATTACAATTTCTTTGAGGAAGAACAGAGTGCATGGCAGTTGTGGGATAAAATCAAGAATCTCTATGACAAGAAAAGTCCAGCGAGTCAGATGTATTGGCTGAAGCAGCTTATGGATCTGCACATGAAGGAGAATGTGACTATGTCTGCTCACTTGAGCCAGTTCCATGCTATACTCAAGAACTTGACTTCGCAGGACATCACTTTTGTAGAGGATGTCACTCCTCTTTTCTTGCTTGGTACTCTTAATGAGTCATGGGATGGATTCCGCATTGCATTATGTGCCTCTACTACTACCTTGAAATTATCTGATGTTGAGAGTGCTCTTCTACAGAGCAGGAAAAGGTTAACCGTAAGAATTTGGATGCCTCTCATGTGTCGCATGCTATGATAGTTAGAGGTAGGAATGATGGATATGGAAAGCATGGCAGTGGTAGTGGCCGTGGACGGGATTCTCAGAAATCTCGGTCCAAGACTCGTGGAAAGTTACGTAGCAAATCCCGTGGCAGGAATGCAGATATTACTTGTCACCATTGTGGGAAAAAGGGCCATATTAGGCCGCAATGCCATGAACTGCACAATGAAAGGCACAAAGATAAAGGGAAAGACAAAGTGCAGGATAAGTCTTCTGATCGCAACATAGTGCCTGCAAAGTCCAGTGTTAAAATTGAAGAGATCAATGTTATGCAGCCTGAGGATATTGATGATGATGATTATATCCTAGCAACTTCTTCTAGTGCTTCGCAGATGACAGAGATACACTCTATGTATGCACAGTGTTGGCTCTTGGACTCAGGTGCGTCCTTTCATGTGACACCTTGCCGAGAATGGTTTCATTCATACTGTACTGTTTCGGGTTCTATGCGCTTGGGTGATGACAACTCTCTTGATATTGTGGGCATTGGTGATGTTAGGCTGCAGTTTCCTTCTAGCAGTAGTTTTGTTATGCAGGATGTATGTCATGTACCTGCTTTGACACGCAGTCTCATGTCAGCTGGATAACTTGATGATGCAGGATATCATGTATGTTTTGGAGACTCTGCATGGAAGATCACTCGTGGCAGACTTGTGATTGCGAGAGGTGCCAAGGCTGGCAGCCTCTATCCCTTGATTGTATCAGCTTCTTCCCTTGATCATGTTTTGTCTGTGGGTTCTATCCCACATGTATCTCTTTGGCATGCCCATTTGGGCCATACGTCTTTGAAGGGAATGAAAATGCTTTCTCGTTTGCAGTATTTACCGCCCCTTGATTATGCATGTTTTGATTCATGTGAGCATTGTCTTTATGGTAGGCAGACTGGGTCTACGCATAAGAAGTCTGGTAGGCCATGCATGAGTGAGCCCTTGGCATTGGTACATTCGGATGTCTGTGGGCCCATGCCTTGTCAGTCTATGGGTGGTGCAAAGTATTTTGTTATATTCATAGATGATTTTTCACGAAAAGTTTGGGCTTATCCCATTAAGCTAAAATTCAATGTCTTGGCTATGTTTCAGAGATGGCTTGCATTGGTTGAGAACCAGTCTGGGTATAGGCTAAAATGCCTACGGACAGATAATGGGGGTGAGTATGTCTCACGTGCTTTTGAGCAATTATGTGATGAGAGGGGTATTAAGCGTCAATTGACCGCCCCCTACACCCCCCCCAGAATGGTTTGGCTGAGCAGATGAATAGAACCATCCAGGAGCGTGTCCGTAGTATGCTTAGCCACGCAGGCCTACCACAGAGATTTTGGGCTGAGGTAGTTAGTATAGCTGTGCATGTCATGAACAGATCACCCTCTAGTGGTTTGGATTTCCAGGTTGCCAAGTTGCAGAGGAGGTATGGACTGGAAAACCTCCCTCTTATGCGCATCTCCATGTCTTTGGATGTGAGGCATTTTGCCATGTGCCCAGGGACAAGAGAAGTAAGTTGGATCCTAAGAGTGTCAAATGCATTTTCCTTGGTTATGGGGATGCAGGCAAGATGGGTTATCGTCTCTAGGATCTGCAGGCGTGGAAAGTCATCCGCAGTCATGATGTAGTCTTCCATGAAGACAATATGCCTAAGCAGCCTGAGAAAGTTGTTGAGATCCGCAGGGTCATATTTCAGGAGGAGCCGAGAGCTCCCGCACAGCCAGTTGGACAGCCTACAGCTACAGCAGATGCTCATGGTCAGGGCATTAGACAGGTAGCTAGGCAGGCAGCAGAGCCTGCCGTGAGACGGTCTACTAGAGACAGACGTCCACCTGATAGATTTCAGCCCTCGATGCATTATGTCTTGGTTATAGATGCAGGAGAGCCTTTCACTTATGATGAGGCTATATGCAGGGGTGACAGTCACTCGTGGGAGAGGGCTATGCAGTCTGAGATAGACTCCATGCATAAGAATGACACTTGGGATTTGGTTTCCTTGCCTACGGCCAAGAAGGCTTCGCCATGCAAGTGGGTGTACAAGCTGAAAAGTACCCCTAGACACCCCAAGCCGACATACAAGGCTACATTGGTAGCAAAGGGTTTTAAGTAGGAGCACGGTGTGGACTTTGATGAGGTCTTTTCTCATGTGGTTAAGATGACCACCCTGCGCTTAGTCTTGGCTTTGGTGCTCAGCTTGACTTGGATTTATACCAAATGGATATCAAGACGGCTTTCTTACATGGGGACTTGCATGATGAGATTTATATGGAGCAGCCTAAGGGCTTTGCAGGACCTGGCAGGGAGCAACTAGTGTGCAAATTGAAGAAAAGTCTTTATGGCTTAAAACAGACACCTAGGGAGTGGTATCATAAGTTTGATGCCTTTATGCAGTCATAGGGCTACAACAGGAGTGCTATGGATCCGTGTCTTTACACGAAGAAAGCCCGTGATGGTTCTTTATTGATTTTGGTCCTCTATGTGGATGATATGTTGATAGCAGGGAAAGCTCATGATGAGGTAGATGCTCCTAAGGCTCAGCTCAAAAAGAGCTTTGAGATGAAAGATCTGGGATAGGCCGCTCACATACTTGGTATGCGCATTAGACGCGACAGGCATCAGGGACTCCTCTACTTGTCACAGAGGGAGTACATCCATAAAGTCCTTGAGCGCTTCCGCATGTAGGACATAAAGCCTATTGGCTATCCATTGCCTTCTTATGTGAAGGTATCACAGGATGATTATCCGCAGACAGATGAGCAGAGGGCAAGATGGCCAAGTCTCCCTATGCATCCGCAGTGGGTAGTCTTATGTATGCTATGATAGCCACTCATCTAGATATTACCTTTACAGTTGGTGTTGTGGCACGCTATATGGCTACACCTGGCAAGAAGCATTGGGATGCCGTGAAGGGTATCATGAGGTACCTGAAGGGCACTGCTGATATGTGCATCTGCTATGGTAGCCAGGATACAGGAGTTGTGGGATACACTGACTCTGATTATGCAGGACATGCAGATAGTAGGAAGTCCACTTCCGGCTATGTATTCACCTATGTTGGAGGTGCTGTTTCTTGGATGTTCAGGGTGCAAAAATGTATGGCCCTTTCTACTACAGAGGCCGAGTATGTTGCAACCACTGAGGCTTGCAAGGAGGCCATTTGGTTGGGTCATTTGGTTGCGGACCTTGGTATTGATGCTATCCCTACATTGCATTCGGATTCTATGAGGGCTATTCAATTAGCCAAGAATCCGGTCTTCCATGTGAAGACGAAACACATTGAGGTGAGGTATCACTTCATACGTGGGGTCGTTGAAGACAAGTCTGTTGATCTTGTCAAGATCTCGACTGACCAAAATCCTGCAGATCTGCTCACGAAAAGCCTCTCTACAGAGCACTTTGCCTTCCTTAGGAGGTTGATGGGCGTGGGATGAGATGACGTCTTTCCTCATCCTGTTGTACATGTGTACATGTTGTACTGTCTTTTTCCTTTTTTCTTTTCACTCCTCACTGGGGCAAATTCGCCTTTAAGTGGGAGGTTGTTGGGGGTAAAGGCGCCTTTGCCTAGCCGCCCGTGTATTATTACACTAACAGTCACTGCCACTGCACACTGTAGGTGGCAGGCGCCCATCACTGTCACTTTATTCTTTATTCTTTTAGTGACAGTTTGAATAAAGGAAGGCCCGGTCACACATTGTGACTGTTGGAGTTCCCATTTCTTGTCTCTCTATTTCTTGCTCTTGCTCTCCCGCCATAGCTCTCAAGTCCAAGCTTCGATCCTTCTCTCTCTCTCTCTCTCTCTCTCTCTCTCTCTCTCAGTTTCTCGATCAAATAGCACTCCATCTCGTGTAAACGATTTCTCTCTCTCTAGCATGTAATGTGGATTCATTCATGAGATGGTCCTAGAAGAATAAAACACCAGGGCCCACACACCTCTCTCTCTCATTACTCCCTGTCTTTACTCTCTCTTAGTTTAGGGTTGTACATGCAATATCTCTCTCTCACTCCATTTTCTCTCTCTCTCTCTCTCTCTCTCTCCTATGGACTCTCACACACACACACACACACATAAATCTTAGTAACTCACTCACTCTCTGTGTTTATCTCTCTCTCTCTCTCATGCATGCGATCAATCCACATGTATCATAATGCCTCACATCAGATTATGGCATGTGTTGTAACAAACACTTCTCTTAAATCCTAAATACCTCTCTCTCTCTCTCTCTCTCTCTCTCTCTCTCTCTCTCTCTCTCTCTCTCACACACACACACACACACACACACACACACACACACACACACACACACACACACACACACACACATAATGTGAACGCTTGGGTAGCCACTCGGTATTTTTAGAACTTTAATTTCAATGGATTGATAGCTCCCTCCCCTCTCCCCCTCTCTCCCTTCCCCCCCTCTCCCCAACAAATATGATACAAGACAATTCATACAAGCAATCCAAATGTACATTTATATTGTGTTAAGTTTGGAAAAAGTGATTTTTCTTGTCAAATTAAGAGAGACAAGGTCACCAAAGGCTTGCCATCCAACTAGATTGTATAACGATGACTTTCACAGCAAAATAAAATGCGGTTGTGCTAAGAGGTAGTGTTGGCATTGCATTGGTTGTCACTATATAGGTGGTGTTGGAAAAGTTCTTCTGCTTCCAAATACAATGTGCAAGTTTTCTTCATTGTGGGTGTGGGTTGGTGTATAAACATGTTGGCATTTGCATCCATCCCAAATACGCTTTTCCTTCTACGGCACAATCCATGAAATCCCAACAATCACATATTGGATTCTTTGCAATGTGCACATCATAGCACTCATGCATGACACACGAACCCTCGTTAACGTCTGCCTCTTGTGCTACCTTTTGTAAAACAAACCCACTACTCTCCAACACATGGATTTCTTCTATGGTCAAATTAGTGCCTTGTGCCATTGGCCATACTTGTGGAACCTTGGACAGTGTGTAATGAATGGAAGAACAAATGTTCCATGTATGGTCCACACCATCATTAAAAAACCACTTGAACTGGCCTCTCATTCCATGTTGATTTCTAGCTTCTCCTCTTGAGCTAGACCACTCCATGATGCCCCAAAACGAAGGTGGAGGCAGCCCATGTGATGTATTATTTATAGGTTTTTTGCATTTTCCCTCTCTAGCTCCCAACCATCCTTGACATTGTATATGACTGCGAGTTGGAATCCTTCTTATAGCCCAGATAGTGTCACAAAGGAGTGTCTCCACCACCATTTTCTCTAAACAATTTGGTGATATTGGGTCGAAAGGCAAAGGGTCCTCAAAGTTTAGTTTTCTTGTACCCTTTCTTCTAGGTATATTTTTGGTCACATACTCAGGCCTATGAGAGGCATTGGCTTCCTCGGATCCCACTTTCCCATCAACCTTGTGTTTTCTTACTACAGTCACACTGTCCCCTTGAAAATCGAGACGTTTATGCAATTCAGTTCCTCTTGCCACCTCCTCAACCATTCTTACCATTGCTTGAGGTGTGGGTCTAATTCGTTGTTGTAGTTGACTCAAAAGCTTCTCTGCATTGAATCCTGCACCATGGAACTTTCCACCAATGAATGCATGTCGTTTTGTGCTATGTAGTAGAGAATTGGCCAAATCACTGGTACAAGCTGATAGATCCCTTGAATCCCTCCCCTGGCAACCAACTTGCATGCATTGGTTTTGCCAAGTTCATGGTTGGCATATGAGTAATGTCCTTCACCACTTGGACAAAAATATAGCACGAGAAGGTATGGAGCATGGGATACACATTCTCAAAGAGGTCATAGAAGCCTTGACTGAAGCTTTGAAAATTAAACATAATAAAACCACCCCATATAATCCCCAAGAAAATGGACAAGGTAGAGGGTACCAACAATAAGCAACTTATAGGAATTTTATCCAAAATTCTACCTGAGGATAAGCACGTCGACTGGGACAAGAAACTTCATGTGGCTGTCTAGGCTTATAATACTACATTCAAGAAAGCAAGAGGCTACACCCCATTTAAGTTGGTATATGGGGAAGAGTGTGTCTTAAAAATGCACCACACGTCACATCCTACTATTACGAACTAGTCTTACCTCGACAAAGTGCTGCCTCCAATGTAGATGTCTAATATCCACCAACTAAGCCAACAATCCATTGTTGGTATATTGCAATCTGCAACTTTCCCTGAGGCCCACCAAGCCCAAATGAATTGATATTGCATTGTTGCATCATCTTCCATGACTGTACACCTCCACATGCGGCACAAGTGCTTATGCTCGTCTTGAAAACTCTTGTGCACATATTGTGATGTGTGTATTTGGAGACTTTGTTCCCACAATGAAATAAGCAAGATATCTCCCTTCCTTGCATTACATTGTCCATACCACCATTGAACACTGTGTGGATGGCCCTCCAATTGGCACCTACCTTGTCTGCCATGAATCCTCGAAAATCAGTGCTTGGGTGTCCACACTTCTCCATCACCTCATTCATCTTTGTCCAAAAAAGAGCTTGTGCATCTGTATCCTCTTCCTTCATCTCACATATTTCCAAAGTCATCAACTCTTGTACACTATAGAAACACAAGAAAGGAATAGAAGAGTAAGGAGAACTATGTTACTTAAGTTTATGTTGTGACGGTAGAATCATGTAAGAGAAACTACCTTGGGTCATACACATGTGCTGCCATGGTGGTCCAATCATTAATGCGATGCACGTGGTCGAAGCATACCCAACTATTCTGTAGGTTCTCAATGCCATTCCTTCGCATACAATTCACTAAGTCAACCCTGAGGCTGGCCCAGTCGTTGACATTTTGAATATAAAGCACCTATTATTGTTGCCCAGGAAACCTTCCTCACTAAAGGCTTCTTCAATGTGGCATTGCAAATGAGTGTTTATTGCAAAGGGAAGGAAGCGGAAAATGAGGTATCAAGAGGAAAAGTGCAAGGTGGAAAAAAGGAAAAGAAGCCCTACAAGAGAGTGGGCTTGAAAGAAATCTAAAAGCATGGGAACAACCACCAGGAGTACAAGAAGATGCAACCATGGAAGCTGCAAGAAGCCAAAAGCAAGAAGGTGCACCTTTAAATATAAAGGTGTAGCCAAAACCTCTATAAAAGAGTGCCAGGCTCCCTCCTATGCCATTTGTAACCATGAACGGGCAGTAGGACTAAGCTAGGAAGAGACGAGGACAATGGGAAAAAGGGCCTAGTAGGCCACAACCATGTAAGAAAAGGGGGATAAGGGGATGACCGCCCAAAAGGGATTTAGGGTTTTGTATATAAAGTTCAAAAAGGGAATGAGAGCTCATTCTTGGCGTGTGGCAAAAAGCTTCTTCTTCTTCTTCTTCTCTTCTCTTTTCTTCTTGCTTGTGCTTGATAGGGAGTGAGGGAGTGAGTGTGCGAGAGTGAGGGATCAAGGAGGAGAAGCTCCCCATCTCCTCCCTTCATCTTCTTCTCTTCTCTTCTCTTCTCTTGTCTCGCGCGGCTATGGAGGATGGAGCTTGACAGAGAGGGATTAATGTTGCTTGAGCTTGCCTCAAGGATCAAGGAGCTACTGACGTGTAAGAGAGAGGAGAGTACTCGATCAAGCATCAAGGTAAGCTCACTACACCCCATGGGCAGGGATAGCGCGTAGGCTATGTGAGAGGTAGCCATGGCCGATCGGCTTGAAACGCTTGACCAATAAGCGGTCCGTAGGTCTCGGGGGCTGAGCTAGAGAGCTCCCTTCATTTTGGTTCCATTGCCGAGACCAACGGATTCAAGCATTGAGCATTGCGCGCTTTGAATCGAGCATGGAAGTAGGGTTTCATCATAGAACCGGTACTTGAGGTAGATAGGAGATTTAGGCATTTTAGTATGTGAAACAAGTAAGTATTTTGGGTTTCTGATGTGTAGACGAGTATGATGATTTAGCCCAATCATTGTCCTGTGATTTTTATTTACATTAAGGTAGGATAGGACTAAAAGATTGTGAGAAAATAGTAGGGTTTTGCTGCTGTAAATAGGGCACAACCTGAAAAGGGCACAAAACAAGATAGGCTTCCAGGCCTATTGACTAAGGAGGGTAAGTTGGGAGGTAAAAACTAAGTAAGGCATGACCCTAAAGCCCTAAGGATAGGGGGAAAGAGCTCATTTTTGCACATTGAGAGTGAAAGAGAGAGCTTGAGAGAGAGAGGGTTGCAGGTCAAGGAAGAGATCACGCCCATTGATTCGGAGCTTTTCGACCACCCTAGGTAGATACAAACTTTCCTTGCTATGTATTTGCTCAATCTGGAAAGTCTTGTAGGCAATTGCAACCACTATGTGGAGAAATCGACCAAGACACATCACGATGCGCCATCGGGTTCATAGTCGGACCAATGTGTCTTGGTCCCCGATTGGGAGAATCGGACCATATGACTTCAGGAGTCGGACCACCACCCCGGGTCCAATTGGACCACCCGTCCAGTCAGACACACTTTGACAGTTTGACCAAGCCCTTTGGTCTAATTAGCCCAACCGTCCGATCAAACACCCATCCAATTGGACAACCTTCCCCAATCAGACCATTCGATTGGTCCAGTTGGGCCAGCAATCAATCGAATGGACACCCAATTGCAAATAGGACCAAACTCTGAGTTTGCAGACCAGCTTGGTCCGATCGGACCATCCAATTAGATGTACCAGTCGGACCATCTGACTCCCAGAGTCGGACCACCAAAATCGGACTTGTCCAATTTTGGGAATCGGACCAATTGGGCAAAAGACAATAGAACTAGAAATAGGATCACCTCCCCAGGTTAGGACCAATTGGGACATATTAACAAACACCCCTAGAAACTCGATCCGGTTCACTGAAGCCAAAGATTAGAGAAAACCACAACAGTGCAGTCTAGAAGTAACCTCTAGCCGAGACCAGCCTGACTTAGAGCCATATTAGGTCATGGACAAGCCAAGGGGGTAGCCATACATGTATGATTGTTTTGTTTTGTTTTGTTTGTGCACCCCACAATGATTTCTTTTACATAAGTGCACTAAAAAGATGGAAAGCCTGAATTTGCATCGTGCATAATAGAGCACCCATCACTAAGTGTACACAAGTTGAGGACTGTTTTCAATAACAAGGAACACACTTAGACCTGATAACTTGAAGAAACCCACTAATAGGAGGGGACCCCAAAACATAGTCAGGTGCCTTGGAGCTCCATTAATAGGACCCTAGAAGATGACGGAAAGATAGAAAGAACATCAAGATTGAGGCCAAAGCACTACTAGAGCTGCTTGGATTGATCAACAACCTCGTGGAGCAGGAAGCAAGAATGATGTCAAGAGCAAATGTAGGCCAAGGAGACGATCAGCTGGACTTGGGTGAGTTCCAAGTCATGGTCCAAGACATGATCAATGAATACAACCTATTGACCAGAACAATAATCCACGGTAGGCCTATAGAGGAGGTAGTGGCAAGCCTAGAGAAAGAGAGGAAAGCGATTAGGAAAGTGCTACAAGGCATAGTAGCCTACAACCACGAGTAGAGAGCTAGGAAGTTGCAGTAGGACATAGATATGCATGAAGTGCGATGCGTGCTAGCCTTAGTCGGAAAAAGCAAGGTGGGACCAAACATGGAGAGAGAGAGCACTAGAGGCAAACCTCACATTGAGTGATCTTGTGACCAAACAGCTCATGGACAACATGGCTGCTGAACAAAGTGCATCAGCACTAATAACCTCTCTACTCTCAAGCCTAAGAATTACTCAGGGGGTGAAGAGCTAATAAGAAATCATTGCAATAGCTAAGTCGCTAGATAAGTACTAGCCTAATAGCAACCTGTACAATTTTGTAGAGTAGTTCATGCAAGTTTGCTAGGCCAACAGTCTCACGGACCTTGCACAATGCTCCCAAGCATTTGGGCTCTACTTAGGCGATAAAGGTAGGACATGGTACACTAGCTTAGACGTGCCGGAGAGGGTAAACTTTGCCCGACTAAAAGATCCCTTTATTAAGAGATTCTCGGAAGTAGGATACTCTAATAACCTCATAGTTCGTCGACTGATGAATGTCAGTCAAAATGACAAGGAGGACATAAGAGACTACGTCACTCATGTGCATAGCCTCTTCAAGAGAATCCCCACGAATGAGTGATCCAATGAAAGAGCTGTCTCCACCGTGTTCATGAACGGAATCCGCGTCGAGGAGTTGTACAAGGCTTTGGCAAGTAACTCTAGCTTGCACCGAGATGTGTTAGCCAGGGTCTTTGACGAAGAAATTAGGGTGGATGTCTAGCTGAGAGATAGAAGCTCTCGAAGTTCAAACACTGACAACCCTAGTCAGAGGACCTCAGAGAGGGCCATAATCTCAAGCGAGGGATCAATCCCTAACATGCAAGACAAGGGGAAGAGTGTAGATCAAGGCCAGGAGCTAGCCAAGGTGAGAATAGAGCTAGCACAACTGCAGGAATTGGTGAGGAAACCAATGTGACTGCACGTCCAATGTGTGCATTGTGGTGGCAACCACCTTCTAGTTGAGTGCTAGGATCCTAGATCTAGACCTTGCGTGACTTGTGGTAGGTTTGTCCATGATGCCATGCACTGTAGGTTGCCTAGGAGATTCCCCTATGCACTGTAGGTTGCCTCAATAGGAAAGAAGAGCCGAAGGAGAAGGAGGAAAAAGACTAACACAAAGGTCACACTTAAGACTGAGGGTGCGACAACGCTAGTGACCGGCAAGAACGTCACGGATGTAGAGGCAGAGACTAATGCTCCAAAGATGGCAGAGAAAGGAAGTGCCAAGGTAGGAAAGTATCCTCATCCTAGGTGCCAACTCAAAGCAATAGCCAAAGTAAAAGAGTGGGTAAAGGAACCATAGGAGCACCTCAAGGACGCGGAGCCTATCCTAGAGGATGAGATCGAGGATCTCTCTAGCATGAGCATGCCAGTCTTGCCTACACGACCAAGGTCGAGAAATGCATCCATGCCACAGGTAGCCCCTTTGAGGCCAAGTTTAGATGCTATGGGCCAGCCAGTAAATCAAGACTAATGGCCAAGAGGCACAACACTAAGAGAGAGGCAAGCAACCGACAACCTCCTCATGACATTGGTAACCACCCTAGTGACTCTAAGTATAGGAGACCTGCTTAGGCAGTACCCCATGCTATGGTAGGAGTTGAAACACCGGGTGGAAGAACCGATGGAGCATGCTTTAGTTGACTTGCAGGATCACGATGCAGTCACACAGATATCGAGCTTAATGCTACACTTAGTGCCAAAGTCACTACACGTCAACGCCTTTTGGGAAGGAACTGAGACACATGCAGTCTTTCCTATCCTAGCCCTAGGAGACATAACACAGAAGGGAATCGTAGATACTGGGGTAGGAGTGAGTGTGTTGAGCCATGTTGTACTCAGGCTTGGGAAAATCCACTTGTTGAAACAACTAGGTTCAATGTCACTCTAGTTAACGGAACAAAAGTAAGGCCATTTGGAGTCTTGAAGAATTGCCCAGTGAAGATTCCGGGTGTCCAGTTCTTTGTGAACTTCATCGTCATGAAGGGAGTGGACTATGACATTCTGCTAGGCCGACCTTGGTTGGATGAGGAATGCTCGAGTCATTGAAGACAGATGCCATCTTTGCCACGCTTAGAGGTGACAAGCCACTAAGGAAGTCTTATGGGCCTTTGACCAAATATATCCCTTGTCCTGAGGATGAGCGAGATTGGATGCATGTCCTAGTGACCATCGATCTCCCATTCTCTGACAAAGAGGGGATGTACAAATATGCTGTAAAAATTGTGAGCATGTCAGAGACGTCCCCCAATGCCACTCTGCATGATGGCCAAGGCCTATCTCTTTCCATGTTCCTAGCAATAGGCTAGAACTTCACAAGATCCTTGAGTATCTGACATGCAAATTGACTAGCAGCCTTATCGCTAATCTCAAGCCTCTCAGAGACCTCTTGGATGAACCTAAGTGGAGATGGACCAAGGTGAATGATCTAAAAACACTATGTTAGAGATTTTGGGAAATTTCATGCACTTTGGGAGCCCCCAATATCTTTATTATTTGACCACATGGTCAAATCTTGTTGTCTTACTTAATGGTGGAGTCTACCCTAAATACTATATAAGCTACCTTCTCAAATCCCACTTTCAAAAATGGATCAAGATTTAGCTAGGAGATCAAATATTTATCACTTATTTGAAATTGGGACTTGAAAATTTTCCAAATTCTCTAATATGCTATTTAAACTTACCGTACAATTGGGCTTTAGTCAGGGCTTTAGTCAGTGATGAGGAAGAAGCTAGAGATGAGAGTCTAGGAGATGATGAGCATTCAAAAGGTGGCAATTCTGATGATGAGTATGAGGATTGCCTCTCGGTTAGTGAGGAAAGAAAGGAAGAAATAGACACCATAGATTACGACACCGAAGGAAGGGTAATAGAGCAGACTCCAAGCCCCAAAGAGGGAATGCTTGCAGGGTTGAGAGAGGAGTCATGTGGATGGCGGTCTTGGTTGGAGCACGTTGGCGTAGTGGAGTACGAACAAGCAGGAGTAGCCCAACCATTTGTAGCACCCTCGCTTAGGACAGATGCACCCTTCGAGATACGACCACCAGGGGAAACTCCTTCCTCTAGCAAGGATTGCGAGTTTAATTCCAAATCGGAGGTTAGCACACGGAGAGTGACCTAGAGATACCCCAACCTCCCAGGACCAAACACACCAAGGGGACCTACCAGTCCACCAGAGGTGCAAACAATTGAAGGAAGACAGGAAATGACAGATGAAGAAGTCGAAGGTAGAACATCAAAAGAAACCGCATGACCTACCAAAATGTTTTACGAAGTTTAAGAAAGGTGATAGGGTAGTGATTCTATTGGGGGCAAAACGACAAGGACAGTCAAGTGAGTCGATTGAGGGACTCGCCAAGGTCAAGGAAGTCAACTTGGCACAAGGGAAGGCAAGAAGCCTTGACTTGTGTTCATAGCTGACGATCTAACCAAGGGGGAAGAGGCCGGTCTCATTGCACTCTTGCAAGAGTACGTGGACGCATTGGCCTGGTCCTTAGATGAGCTCAAAGGAGTGGATCCTAGAGATGTGATGCATAACATACTGATGGCCCCTGATGCGGTGCCTGTAAAACAATGACCATACCCTATGAATCCAAAGTATTCCCAAGTTGTGAGGGAGGAAATTGATAAGCTAATGAGGGTAGGATTCATCTACAAAATAGAGCACACAAACTGGGATCACTGATCGTGATAGTCATGAAGAAGAATGGGAAGATACAAGTGTGCGTGAACTATAAGAAGGTTAACGCTGTGACAAAAAGGGATAATTACCCATTAACATACATGCAACACATGCTTGAAAGGGTAGTAGGCAAAGAGGCCTACAGCTTTCTGGACGGCTTCTTAGGATACGACCAAGTGCAAGTACATCTCGACGATAGGCACAAGACTACGTTTGCTACTAAGTGGGGTGTCTTCGCTTACATCGTGATGGCCTTTGGGTTGATGAACGCACCTGCAACCTTTTCAACGGCTAATGTGCACCATCTTCAAAGTTATGCTCATATGAGGGCTAGAGGTATTTGTAGCTGACCTATGCGTGCACTCTAGTTGGGCAGAACACTTGGAGAAGCCCTGAGTAGTCTTTGAACGATGCAGGCTTTGCAACCTGTCCCTCATTGAACCCCTTGAAATGCCAGTTTTGGGTCAACTATGGATGCATCCTAGGGTGTGTGGTGTCCACAAATGACATAGCCACTAACTCTTCGAAGGTCAGGGTCATTGTTGACTTGCCACCACCAAAGGACTATAAGGGAGTTCGGTGTTTCTTAGGTCACACCGGATACTATCGATGCTTCGTGCTGAACTACACATTGATTGGAAGACCATTGTATAAGCTACTGATCATGTTCGAGTGGATTGATGAGTGCCAATGAGCGTATGAGGAGTGCTGTAGTGCCAGCTTTGTCTCCTACGCCTAGGCTAATGTTCTAGGATTATGACTTCATGCAGATTGGCTTCTAGGTGACTACGATTGTTGTTTGGGTAGCTATTTGAGTTGCGGCTCAATAATTTTGGTTGCGGTTGCTGGTGGTTGCATCTAGTTGGTTGTGGTGGGTCAGGGTAAGTCACAACCCCCTCCTCCCTTAGGCTTGGCACTAAGTCACTCTACCAATGGCATTGTGGTCTTAGATGGAGCCACACTACCCTTGTTGAAAGCCATCATAAATGGAACATTTCCAATGGCAAAGTGAATGTGCTATGAGTTGTAGTCGACATTGTAGTGTGCTTGCTTCTTGAATGCACATCCTAGTAGCAATTGCTTACTAGAGGCTTTGATGTTAGTCATCATGTAGAAGATCATTGGTAGGATTTTAGTCTCAATAGAGACCGCTATCTTGCACTTTTCCAATACTGAATAATATTGTTCCCCAAATGGGCTAAGTTTTGCATTAGTCGGTTGCAATTGGAGCTGACCAATGAGAGTCCAATGATTGTGCATAGGATACTATAGTCAACTCCCTTGTTAATGAGTGCATCAAAGGCATATGTCTTGTGACTAGTGATTGAAATGCGAAGGTATGCAAGTGCCACTGCTTCCTCATCCTCTTCCTCAATCTCGATGATGGTGGCTACACTTATATTTACAAGTAGGTTCAGCATTAGCAGCTCGTGTAGTGGGTGCATTGGAGGGTAGTCCTTCTTGAAGTAACTGCCATTAAAGAAGCCTATGCCATCCCCCTCTAGAATCTCAAGCTCTACATTGCCAGTTCGACTAATGGTGGGGACCTTGAAAGGTGCCAATCCCGTGACCTTCATCTTTTGCTTATGGCCTTTCACTGAGTATAAGAGTACTAGGTCGCCCTACTAAAAGTCACACTGTTTGACATGCTTATCAAACCAGCTATTGTATCTTGCCTTTTCAAAAATCAGACCATGATTTGCTAGGAGTTTGGTTTCAAAGAGGTTTTCTAGCTCCATTGGGCATTCCATCTATGCTTTCTCATCCCATCTTTCTTATACTGTGACTCACAACCTTGGAATGAAGAATTCCATTGGCAGGATTGCTTCCATCCCATACGTTATCTTGAATGGTGTGTCTGCCCTATAGCTATCTTGTAAGCTATCCTATAGGCCCATAGCATTGCCATAAGCTTATTATCCTAGTCAATACATGAGGTGGAGACTACCTTAGTTAGGATAGTTACTAGGATCTTATTCATAGATTCTACATGACTATTAGCTTGAGGGTAATATGGCAAGGATTTCCTCATAAGCACGATTTGTAAAGGGGTCTAGCAATCAATGAATAGTTTAGAACAAATCGTCGATAGAACCCTATGTGTCCGAGGAAGCACTAAACTCCCTTATTCATAGATTCTACATGACTATTAGCTTGAGGGTAATATGGCAAGGATTTCCTCATAAGCACAATTTGTAAAGGGGTCTAGCAATCAATGAATAGTTTAGAACAAATCGTTGATAGAACCCAGTGTGTCCGAGGAAGCACTAAACTCCCTTATAGTTCATGGGTGGTGGTAAATTGACAATGACCCTGACTTTGGAGAAGTTAGTGGCAATGCCATTCTTAGACACTATGTGCCCAAGGATACATCTGTGTTTCACCTAGAATTGGCACTTTAGGTGTTCCCCCAAACTAGAATGGATAAATATATCATCAACGAATACATCCAATTCTTACCTAAGCATGCCTTTGAAGATGGCACACATGAGGCACTGAAAGATAGCCGGTGCATCAATTAGTCCAAATGGCATGATTACATAGACAAACATGCCCCATTTGGTCATGACTATTGTCTTATGTTTGTTAGGATGCACTTGCACCTAGCTATAGCATGAGAAGCCATCCATGGAATTGTAGTCTTTCCTCTTCCCTGCTACTCTTTCAAGCATGTGCTCCATGTAGGGTAGTGGATAGTTGTCCCTCTTCATTGTAGCATTGACATTTTTGTAATTCACACACACTCGAATCTTCTTGTTATTTTTTAGGACAATCACTTTAGGTGACACCCAATCTGTGTGCTCAATCTTGTAGATGAATCTGGCCTTCTCAATAACTTATCTATCTCCTCCTTAATGGAATGTGCATGCTTTGGATTAATTGGGTAGGGTCGTTGCTTGACTGGTGTTAGCATCAGGAGTCATGGGGATGCTATGAGTTACAACCCTTGAATCTACTCATTTTAGTTCCATTAGGGACCAAGCAAACACATCTATGCACTTTCAAAGGAGAGTGACAAGATTGGCCTCCTCTTTTTCAATCAGGTCCTCGGCTATGAATATAGGTCAAGGCTTTTTACTCTCCCCTGCTAAGTTTGCTTGCTTGACCTTAGCGGTCCCCTCTATTGGGTTGCTTGTGTATCCTTGCTTCTTAGCTCCTAGCAAGATCACCACTTTGTTGTCTTTTTTGAACTTTGTGAAGTGCTTTGGTAGATCTTGGGGCTTCCTTTTCTATTTGACTTCTAACCCCTTTGATTACTTCCTCTTTTCCTTCCTCAGCTGCATGTGCCTTAGGTGGACTGGTAGTTTCCCTTTGGTACGTTTGGTCTTGGATGGTTAGGGTATCTTTGGGTTTCTTTCAAAGCTCACTTTTGATTGGGAGTTAAACTCATAATCCTTGCAAGAAGAAGTTTCCACCAGTGGTCGAGCTTTGAGGCTAATTCAAGTTCTAAAGAGTGGTGTGGTACTTGCTTGAACTAATCCAACTTGCTCATAGTCCATTATATCTAGTTGGTCCAACCAAGTAAGGTTGCATTCTATCTTGACAACTCCTCTTTTAATCCAATGTCTTTCCGTGGCTTGGAGCCTACTCATATCTATTCGATCATTCAACCATGTGCATCATACTCTATTGTATTGACTTGTTCCCCATTTTCCTCATTTATAGAGTAGTAGTCTTTGTACTCGTCATCCAAATCATCATATCCTAAATACTTCTCATCTCTTAGGTTTCTACTATTAGCCTTCTTCCTGTCCGTGATTAGTGTCCAATTATACAACAGGTTCACATTATACACTTTAGTCCATTGCCACTTCCACTCATCCATGAGGTTCTTGAGAGGTTTGAGATTGGCAGTTGTATTTCCCGCTAGCTCTCTCATCAAGTATTTAAGAATCCCCTAAGAGTTAAAGTTTGTTGGATGGGATGTGGAAGGGGACATGTGTTGGTTGATTACCAGAGCTCCTGGCCATCATGCAGAGTGGTACTAGTGGTGGGGTCCTCCTCTTCGGTACTTGAGATGGTGTGACTTTGTGGGACTCACCACTGCAGCCCTAATGGCCTATTTATGATCCTCCTCTTCACTTGAAAATGGTAGATTGATGGTGGCTAGCACATGAACCTAGTCCTGCTCATCCTTGGAGAGCAAGGGATATACTTTGTTAGTGGCCCGTAGAAATGATTGACTCATGAGTCTCCTTTCAAAATAGCAGGGATGGCATCTAGGTCAAGTGGCATGGTTTTCCAAGTATCCGTTTCGACTCTCATGGCTTCTGATATGTTTCCTAAGAATATTAGACCGTTGCTCCAGTCTTTTACCACTCGTGCATTTTGCATCGAAGGTCGGCCTAGCAGGCTATCATATTCCACTTCCTTCATGATTATGAAGTTCACTGAGAACTAGACTCTTGCTATCTTCAAGGGCCAATCTTTCAGCACTCCAAATGGTTTGACCTTCATTTCATTAGCCAGTGTGACGTTAAGCCTAGAGGTCTCCACAGGAGGATTACCCCAAGCTTGCAAGATTGCATGGATGAGTACACTAACTTCAGCTCTCCTGTATCTACAATTCCCTTCCTTATAGCATCTTCTAATGCCTCAACATGCAAGACTGCATGCAACTTTGTGCCTTCCCAAAAAGCATTTACATGTAAGAACTTAGGCACTGAGCAAAAGGTTAAGCTTGGTATATGCATTACTACGTCATGGTCAAGTAAGTCGGTCACTCCAAGCTCATTAGGTCTTTCTACCCACTGCTTCAACCCTTGCCATAGTGTTGGGTTCTACCTAAGTAGCTCTCCCACAGGTAGGGTCACAGGGGTTGATATCAATGTCATGAGCAAGTTGCCAACTACTTGCTTTTTGTTAGGCTCTACACCCCTTTGCTAGTTATCTCGATTGGTCTATCTGCTTCTAGTATCTCGGCTTTGCCCATGCGATGCTACATGGGATGTAGATGAATCTCTCGAGATTGATCGTAGTTGCATATGTGAGAATGGTGTTCTCACGCTAGAGAGCTCATCAATCTCATCTTTCATGATCGGCTCGACATCCTTGAGGTGCTCTTGGGCTTTTCTCACCCACTCCTTTTGCATTTGTTACTTGCTTCTCCTTGGATAGTGTAGTGGTACTATCTATCTTAAGTGTTACCTTTGTCTTAGCCCTCCCTCTTTGTCTCTAACGGCTCTTCTTCTGTATTGAAGCTGTGTCAAGATTGCTAGGTTTGGGTAATGAGATATCGGCTTGCTTCATTTGTGCTCGGATCATGATATTCAATGGGATTGGGGTAGCCTCCCCATCAAGTGTCTCGACTCCAAATAGGCCCAAGGGTATAGATGACATGTTGAAGTAGTGAAAGGTTTCCACCTATCTAGGGCACTTGGTATATCAGCGTGTGAACCTACACTTCGAACATCTCAAGTCAACTTTGTCTCGATTTTCTTGCTCCCTTTTGGGGTAGCAGGATGAGATATGCCTCCAACACAGGTTCTTGGTGTTATTCTCCTAGACCTTGACCTCTTCCCTTGCCTAATGCCATCACTGACACCGGTCTAAAATCCATCAAGATGGGGTTACCCTCTTCGTCATATGAGACATAAGGGTTCACATATGCTTCATCCTCGTTTGGCTCCTGTACCTAATGTATGAGAGTGTCACTCAGTGGATAGGTCACGAGGGGTGCAGGTGGTCTAGTATCCCTATAGTAGGATTGATGTCTATCTTAGGGATGGCTGGCTTTGAGTTGATGGATGCTAGGGACAGCTAATAGAGCTCCCCTCCTCAAGTTTGGCAGCCTATTCCCTAGGTAGTTCAACTCATTGTACCCTCTTCGTCATATGAGACATAAGGGTTCACGTATGCTTCATCCTCGTTTGGCTCCTGTACCTAATGTATGAGAGTGTCACTCAGTGGATAGGCCACGAGGGGTGCAGGTGGTCTAGTATCCCTATAGTAGGATTGATGTCTATCTTAGGGATGACTGGCTTTGAGTTGTTGGATGCTAGGGACAGCTAATAGAGCTCCCCTCCTCAAGTTTGGCAGCCTATTCCCTAGGTAGTTCAACTCATTGTATAGTTGCGAGTATGGAAATCATCTTGGTAATCTACAATGCATTGCGTCGTCATATCCAAACAAGATCCAAACCTACCACAATTAGTGCATGTCTTGACCTAGGATCCAAGCATTCAGTTGGGAGGTGCTTTTCTCCGCAATGCCCGCATTGCACATCAGATCGTATGGGCCTTCTCATTGTCTCTTGAAGCTTAGCCAACTCTAACTTCATATTTGCCAATGCTTGGCTCTGGTCGACATCATTTCCCTTGTCTTAGGTGGTCTAGCTAGCTCTCTTGCTAATGGTCATAGCTCTCTTTGAGGATCTAGTGGCAGTGCCACCTCGGGTTGTGGTTTTGGAGCTTCTCTCCTTGAACATGTCATCCACGTGTATGGCTTCTTCAAAGATCCTAGCTAGCACATCCTTTTACAGGTTCAAAGTGCTCACTAAGGCCTTGTAGAGTTCTTTGCTTTAGATTCCATTTATAAATATGATGTAGACAGCTTGCTCGTTAGGTTGTTTTGCCACTGGGATTCTCTTAAAGAGACTCCGCATGTGGGTGATGTAGTCTCAAATATCCTCCTTATCCTTCTGGATAAAATTGATCAACCTAATGATGAGGTTGTTGGAGTATCCTGATTTAGAGGATCTCTTAATGAAGAGACACTTGAGGTTATTAAAATCATTCCGTTTGGCATTATCTAGGTTGGTAAACCACATTGTCTTTTGTCTCCTAGGCAAAGTTTGAAAGCTTGTGCTCATTGAGCAAGTGTGAGAACAGAGGATCAAGGTATAGCTGAGATTCAGTAGACAGTGTAAGAGAGTGAGAGACAGAGTTGAAGCACGACACCCAAGAGAATCGACTGTATGAGTGTGATCTGAAAGTACAAAGTACAACCCTTAAACCTTAGGGTTGTAGGGGGGTGTTCACACCCGACACACACAAAGTGCCCAAACGTGTGTAACATAAGCACATAAGTACATACGACAATAAGAGCATATGTTTGGGGGAAAAAACCTCTCCTACCGAGAGTAAAAAGTGCCCCAATGTCCTACTGATCACAGACACTCCCATATGAGCGTAGGTGTAAGTAAGGCGTGAGTCAAATACCCAACAAACCCCCCTGGAGTGAAGAGTGATCAAGAGTACAAGGATCATCCGCCACCAAAGGATATCAAATTTAAAGCATCTCGAAATGCTTCAAATTTGTCACGAGGAAGAGCTTTGGTGAAGATGTCTGCCACATTACTGGTGGTAGGACAATAGACAAGGCTGATATCACCTGCATGTAGCCTCTCTCTGACAAAGTGATAGTGAATCTCAATGTGTTTCGTGCGAGCATGAAACACTGGGTTCCGTGCCACTGCAATGGCACTCTAACTGTCAGTGAACAATGGAGTAGGCTCAGTAACAGATACATCCAAATCAACTAGCAAGCGTCTAAGCCATACGCATTCAACTGTGGTAGTGAAAGCTGCCTTGTATTCAGCTTCACATGACGATGTGGCAACAGTGGATTGTTTCTTGCTAAGCCAAGAAATGCAAGAAGTACCAAGAAAGAAACAATTGCCACTAGTGGAGTGATGTGTATCATAATCACCAGCCCAATCAGAATCATTGTAAGCATGTAATTGCAGTGGTCCCCCCTTAGCATAAAGCAACCCAAGAGAACGAGTACCCTGCAAGTAGCGAAAAACATGCTTGACAACTTGCCAATGTGACATACGTGGCTAATGCATATACCTGCTCAAAGCTGAAACTGCAAACTGTATGTTCGGCCTAGTATTGCAGAGATAGATAAGACATCCAACTGTAGGAGCATATGTATGTATATCAAACAAATCACTGTCATCATGTAATGACAGTTTCAGTCCAGGTTCCATGGGAGTACAAACTGGCTTGCAATCCTGTAAGCCAACAAACTTCTCAAGAAGATGCCCAATATACCTTGACTGTGATAACCCAATACCTCGAGCATTATGTATGAACTGGATGCCCAAGTAGGAATGCAAAACTCCCAAGTCAGACATGTCAAAAGTTTGCTGCAAATTTTGTTTGAATGCTGAAATCTGATCAGCATGTGTTCCAGTGAGCAAAATGTCATCAACATAAAGACATAAAATTAGCATAGATCCCCCTTCTTTACATACGTAAAGGGTAGACTCAGATGAGCTGTTTAGAAACCCCTGACCAAGCAAGAAAGCATCTATCTTTTCATATCAAGCTCTAGGAGCTTGTTTTAAACCATATAGTGCCTTTTTGAGCTTGCATACCAAATGTTCTGAGCCTTCAACTGCAAAACCAATGGGCTTCTGTACATAAACTTCCTCCTGAAGTTCCCCATGTAAAAATGTAGTCTTGATATCTAGCTGATGTACTGTCCAACCATAATGTGCAGCCAAAGCAATCATAGACCTGATGGTCATCATACGGGAAGTAGGAGCAAATGTCTCCTCATAATCAATGCCCTTTTTCTGTGCGTAGCCTTTAGGTACCAGCTGTGCCTTGTATTTATCAATGGATCCATCTGCTTTTCTTTTCAATTTGTAGACCCATTTCGTTCCAATGGCTTTCTTCCCAAATGGCAAGGACACCAAATCCCAAGTTTGATTCTTAGTAATAGAATCTAATTCAGCTTGCATGGCTGCCATCCAATGCACATTGTGTTGTGCATCATCATAACATTCAGGCTCTTCATTATCAAAAGTACTTGCTGCCATAATAAACTCCATGGTATGTGCTGAATCATGCAAATGAGTTTTTCTTCTAGTACGACCAGCCATGGGTGCATCCAAAGGACTATCTTGCATAGTCTGCAAATACCATCTAGGTAGCTGTCTAGCATCCTGGCTGTGTGCAAGCTCTTGCTGAATTTCTGTTTCAGCATGATGCTGAATATTCCGATCAGCCAATGGCTGAATTTCTGCACTTTCCATAGGAGCAGCTGGCTGAACATTAGGTTCATTTTGTGAACCTCCAGCTGAATCACCAAAAGTAATGGGCAGCAGCCCTTCAAAAACATCACGGGCAGCCTGATATGTGTCCAAACCAGCCAAGGATAATTCTGATTTTTCATCAAAAACAACATCCCTGCTGACAAAAACCTTCTTCGTAACGGAATCATAGAGTCTGTAGCCTTTGCTCTCATTGCTATATCCCATAAAAATGCACTTAACATCCTTGTTGTCCAATTTTCTTCTAAGTACCTGTGGAATATGGGCATAGGCAAGACACCCAAAGGTACGAAAGTGACCAACCGAAGGTTTACGGCTGTTCCAAGCCTCAAATGGTGTGATGGTCTTCAAGGCTTTGGTAGGGCATCTGTTCAAAATATGGCAAGCACACATGACTACTTCCATCCAAAAACTATGAGGCAAGCTCTTTGCCTTCAGCATACATCTGGCCATCTCCATGAGTGACCGATTTTTCCTCTTTGCTACCCCATTCTGCTGTGGAGTATAAGCTGTAGTATATTGATGTACTATGCCCTTCTGCTGCAAAAAAGAATTCAGCATAGAGGACATGTATTCCCCCCCTCGGTCCGAACGGAGAGTCTTAATTTTGCATCGAGATTGGTTTTCAACAAGTGCACTGAAAGCCAAAAATGCATTATACACTTCTGACTCTTTTTCAAACAATAGACCCAGCAAAAACGTGTAAAGTCATCAATGAATGTTACAAAATAATAACAACCACCCAATGACATGGTCTGCATAGGCCCACAAACATCTGAATGCACCAACTGCAATCTGGTTGTTGCTCTGAAAGCAACATCACGAGGAAATGAGAACCGATGCTTTTTTTCCCAAAATACATCCCTCGCATAAGTGCTTAGGAGGCCTCTCCAAGAGAGGTAAGCCATCCAGCATCTGAGTACGCTATAAAAGCATCAAGCTGCCAAAGTTTACATGCCCTAAATGAGCATGCCATAACTCCGCCTGTATCATAGCAGGAGTAAGAGTGGATGTCAAGTATGCTGGACTGATCTACTGAAAGAGCATCCAACTCATATAAACCATGACACAAAGATCCTGTCAAGACCAAAGTCATGCATTCTTTTTCTCGAACCATGCAATGGTCATCATCAAAGGTGACTTGCATACCACAACGTGCCAAAGAAGAAATAGAAAGCAAATTCTTCTTTATTCCAGGCACAAACAAAGCATCCTGCAGGCGGAGAATAGAGTCATCAATGGCTGTGAGCTGAATCTCCCCAATACCACGAACAGGGCATGATGCATTATTGGCACACTGTACCGATTTCCCAATGGGAGGTGCACTAACTGAAGCAAACAAATCTCTGCGAGATGTGATATGTCTAGAAGCACCACTGTCAAAGAACCAAGTGTCAGCATCCTCTGTAGAGCTAAGTGCTCTATCGACCCAAGAGATGTCATAACTGCAAGTGTAAAAACAATAGTCCCGTCCCAACAAAGGACGCGGACTCACTAGCAGTGGAAGGAGTAGTAGAAAGAGACATTCCTGACTCCTTCTTCTTCTCTTTGGCAATGCGCTTTCTGCACTCAATGATATAGTGGCCGGGCTTCTTACAATAATGACATTTTCCTTCCTTTGCTTGCGTCCCCCCTTGTGACTGATTCTGCGATGTGCCCGAAGTGCCAGAACTCTGTGGAGCATTTTTCACCTTGCTGTTCTTGCCTTTCTGTCTTGCCACAAAAGCCTGCTCAGAGACTATAGCATCCACACCACTATTTTTCCGTGTTTGCTCCTCCTCTAGAAGCAAGCTAACCAGCTGAATAAAAGTGAGTGGGTGCTCAGCAATCCTCATGGTGAGGTTCAATGCAGTATGAAAAGACAAGTACGAAGGAGGTAAGGAATTCAAGGTGGTGGATATCAACTGTGCATCCGAAAAATACTCATCTACATTCATGAGCTGCTCCCTCAAGTCCTGAATCTTGTTTAAGTCATCCTGCATAGAATCACCTTCATGCATCTTCTGAGTTTCCAACTCTTTCTTCAAGAAAGAGATCCGAGTCGCATTCTTTCCTGCAAACATATGCTCCAAAGTCAACCATGCATCTCGTGAAGAAGATGCCGAACGGATATGAGGTGTGATGGACCACTGAACTGCCAGAGCAATCAGCGACAAGGCCTGTGCATCACGGGTATCCCAAGCTTTTTGAGCTGCAGTTCTTGGTGGAAGTGGCTGAGGTGGACCGGGCTGAGGTCCCCGTTGTCCACGTGCGCCATGGGGAGGAGGAGTAGCGAGAGCTACAACTCCCGGTCAAGTTTCCTCTCCACTGACATAATCCCATAAATTATTGGCCACTAATACATTCTTCATCATGAATGACCAAAGGGAATAGTTGTTTCCGTCCAGTCTGTCTTCCTTGGATACATACGTAAGAACATCACCTCCTTGATTTGCCATGATGACAAATTTCCAAAGACAAAATGAGCAATGTCAAAGCAGTATTAATTGGAAATTTGCAAATTTCCAGAAATTGCAGCAAATATGTTTCTGCAATTAATGTGCAAGGGCATACTCTGTCAAAAAACTGTCTTTTAATGCACGCTTCCCAAGGTGCAAACAGTGCACTGCATCACTGTTATCTCAAAATCCCCAAAATTTTTGCCAAAATTTCTGTCAAAAACAGTCTTTCTATGACTATATTAGCAGTTCAAATGCAACTGTCCTCAAAATACACAAAAGCCCCAAAATTTCTGACGATCCAGTCTAGAAATTTGCATGAAATTTAAATCACACCTGTGCTGTGCTTGCCGCATGTGAACCTCCTCTTCCAGAACTGTGTTCTGGGCTGAAATTAAAAAAAATTACTGAAAATTTTACCTGACGTGGAGCAGACTGGCGTGTGCTGATCAGACAGGCGGCCGAGGTTGCGAGCAGAGCTGACATGGAGATTTAAAACAGCGGGCAGTTTGGCAGCGCAGGACAGTCGTGTGCTGGGTCTGTTGACGAGCGGACTGTATGACGTGGAAGGTCCGTTGACGGGCAGACAGTGGATCTGGATCTGCGGATAGTCGTAAGGGGTTTTGTTGACGGGCGGACTATCTGATGCGAGCTTCGGACAGTCGCAAGCTATGGGAGGAGTCAGGCAGCGCTGAGGAACAGCGCCTGACTGCTGACAAGACTGACGATGGGTTGTACCTGTGCTGACGTGACGTCTGACAAGGGCACTGACGGGCTGACAGGCACATGCAGGACTGGACAGGTACAGGCGGCTGCAGACTGGCGACTGGAGCTGGTGACACAGGGGCAAAACTGGCGGGGGCTGCTGGCTGCTTGACTGAGGACCGCTCTGATACCAAATGTGAGAACAGAGGATCAAGGTACAGCTGAGATTCAGTAGACAGTGTAAGAGAGTGAGAGACAGAGTTGAAGCACGACACCCAAGAGAATCGACTGTATGAGTGTGATCTGAAAGTACAAAGTACAACCCTTAAACCTTAGGGTTGTAGGGGGTGTTCACACCCGACACACACTAAGTGCCCAAACGTATGTAACATAAGCACATAAGTACATACGACAATAAGACCATAAGTCTGGGGGAAAAAACCTCTCCTACCGAGAGTAAAAAGTGCCCTAGTGTCCTACTGATCACCGACACTCCCATATGGGCGTAGGCGTAAGTAAGGCATGAGTCAAATACCCAACAGCAAGATCCATGAGGTTGTTTTCCTCGCATACTTACTCGAACTACTCCACAAAGCTATTTGGGTCATTACCAGGTTGATATTTGTCAAGTTTCTTAGAAACCATAGGTATTTTGGTCTAGCTCTTGGAGTTTGGCCTGATTCCTAGCCCTGCTAGTAATGTAGTCACTAGGATTGCTCCACTCTGCTCCATAGCTATATTGTCTAAGAATCACTTCATGTGAGGACTTCGTGTCAGGAGCTCACTCAACATAAGGTCAGCCTCTAACGGGGGTCTCTCCCTCTCAGCATTTGGTCCTTCCTAGTTCTATTGGCAAGAGCTAAGCTGCACTGGATCTCACCTATTTCTATGTCTTGTTGTCTCAGCTTGTGAGCTCACTGCTCTTGGTTGTAGGTACCTATGCTTTGCAGGCTTTCCTTGCCAACCTTCTCTCTTCCTCATGAAAAGATCGGCTATGATTTCCTCGATTGGTCTACTATGGTGCACCATTAAGCTCACTATCAAACTTAATAACATTAGTCTCAATAGGCAACAAGTTGGAATCTCCAATCTTATCTTTTGACCTTTCAACTCACAAGCCTCCCTCTCATACTCCTCTAAAAATCTCAAAGAATCCTTTTCAAGTATCATCATAAGCTGTAAACCCATTATCAAGGTTCCAAGTAATGAAATTATTCATGGGAGAAAATTGCTCCCATAATTGCTATTACCATTGCTAGAAAATCATTGCTATCTTGATCGATATCTGTATCTCTATAGCAATATAGATACCGATGAAAATACTGTCATAGATAATGAGGAAAATAGTAAATGAATAAAATTTTGATGCTAATAGTAATACTTTTAGGATAATTTGACTATGAAAATAATGATGCTTATATACAAATTTGTTTTTGGATGGCAATGCATGCAACCATGCCACCCTTCTAGCTAGATGGTCTAATATATTTTGTAATTCATTAACAAAGATAATATACAACCAATACCTAAAAATTGTGCATCATGATTTGCTAAAAATAAGGAATTTATGGATTGAGTGTATAACAAGTACATTGATAACATACTATATTGAATGATAGAGAAGAGAACAACAATAGAAAAACCTATCTATAATAGTCACTCAATCTAAGGTGCATACAATGAAGGAAAAATGTGTATAAAGAAAGCTAAATACAATCTATTAGAAAAGGTATATATGGAGCATAAGGCCAAACAAAGAGAGGGGTGCTCCATGAATCCAAGATTTGGTCACCATTTGATAGCTTGTTTTGATATAGCGGATGATCCAAAGAAGTCCACAAGTTAAATCTAGAGTAGGCAATGTGTCACAAGAACTAAAAATTTGGAAACATTAAAGAGGCATGACTTACCAGACTATTACACACATGTAGCTTGTCAATAAGTGAAGTTAGGGCCATGTCTTTTTGCATGTTGTGTCTCCAAGCACGTAGGATTGTGATTTGTAGTGGAGTGCTATAGCAAAAAAGACAAAGTAGCAATATTAGAATTAGGTTATTATTAGAAGTAATACATAAAATAATAATGTGAACATAACTAATAGAGAACTTATAAAGTCATCCAAGTAGATCTTGTGGCCGCCACTTTGGAGGTGGTGCACAACTCCCAGCCCCTCACTACCTCTCACTACTGCCACCATCGCCTATAGAGTTTGTGGCCTCCTTTTGAGCCTCCTCCAGTCCTCTTGGTCTAGCCATTCAAGCTTCCTTGTGCCATTTTTCACAGCTTCTATGTATTCTGCTATTTGTGGGACATGTAGGCATGCATCAATTCCATTATTCATCTTGTGGAGAAATGATCAATTGTTGTAGGTATCGAAAACTCCTCATGCAAGTACACTATTTAATAGTCGTTTCCACCCTCTAGAACATTCTTCTAATGATCCAATATGTTGTGTCTAAACACTTTGTGGCACAATTAACAAGCCTTCCCCTCATACTTGTGTGAAAATCTCAAAGAATCTTCTTCAAGTAGTAGATTTTTTCTCAAACAATCTCTCAATACTATTGATACTCTCCCCACTATCAAGGCACTGAAATCTATCACAAATCATGGATATCTCCAATGTATCTCAACTCTCTTCAATCTCAAAGCTCCCAAGGCTATCATTGTTATTGCCACTATTAGGGTACTAATCCAAACTCTCATGGCACTCAAGGTTGTTACAAGTTTCTTCATCATCAAAACACTAAAGACTATTTTTAACTTCTCCATCATTCACATAATAATGACTACCTTGACCCTCACCATCTCCTATATAATCCAAACTACCTCATCTCTCCCCACATCCCTTAGAACTTTTCTCGATTTCTTGCTCACCTTTGTCCATTCAAAACTCATCACCCCATGTTAGTAAACTCCTCCTTCTCATTTGAAACTCTCACCTCCTATCACTAAACTCCTCCTCATTTGAAACTCATCACCCCCTATACTCAACGTCGACTTTGATTGCTTCTATAACATTTCAAACTCTCTAGCAAACTCCTTAACACTTTGATCCTCTCTTTGATCACAAGAATCTATTCACACCCAAATCTCAACCTGGTTTTTTGTCTTTTGAATTTGGGATATGAATGTTATCTTGGTGTTCTCATACTCTAACTTTTATGGGGGACCTTTGCAAACTCAAGTATTGCTCATAATCAACTATCTAGTCACACCCTTTTCCTTGCAGTTGATACCAAAGTACCTAGAGCTTATAATGGAAAATCGTCACTTTTTAGATCAAACAATTCAGCTCTAGTTTTTGTAAAAATATATGGGGATCTTCACTCTTAGTTCCATGAAACTTTGGAAAAGATAGTCAACAATCAATCAAATAGCCAAAACTAAGGTCGAATAGCACTCCTCTATGGAGGAACTAGAAAACATGGTGGACAAGAAATGAATAATGACAAAAACATCCGCAATCCTAAGTTGAGAGAAAAACGAGACTTGTTGGTATAAGGGGTTGATCTTGACTAGACATCCAACTCAATGGAAATTTTTAAGAACCCTCATGACCAAGCAATAAAAGATTTGCATAGTCTGAATACATAATGTCTCTTATATTCAATGGTAGAGCATTAACAATCTCTTGAAACATGGCAACAATAGTCAAAACCTAGCGCATAAAATCAATGCCTCTAGTGCAATGATAAAGTATCAAACAACCTCCTTTTTGCTCGACAATCTACTGCATAAAAATGATCACTATAACTCTTAAAGAATTTTGAGGGAAAAACACAAGTATCAAATCCTCTATAGCTTTTCAACACATGTAACAACAATTTAAAAAATTCATTGTCAATATAGCGCAAGAAGTATAGCATCAAAACAATTTCTTTAGCAATCTAATTCAAAACTCCATCCAACTCATAAAGCACACGAAACATGCATACTCTCCTCTATTTTAGTAAAGCTAGTTTGATTCAAATGAACTCTAAGCCAAAAATGTGAGGTGCCATAAACAAAGGTACATCAAATGCCACAATCTCATGAAGAGACTCAAAGGTTTCTGGAAAGAGACTAACATCAAACTTGCATTTTCAACGATATTAGGCAGCTCAGGACTACGTATCCGCCACCTCTGCTTTAGCATAAGGTACTATCGCTACGGCGCCACATAAGGCCATGCTGCTATTGCTACAAAATCTACGCTGCCACCTCTTCAATGCTGCAATCCAATATACTACACTGGAGTGTTTTTGCGATGATTACTCACGGCGAAGATATTATAAGAATACACTCTGCATAGCCGCTACTCCAACATGCCATGTAGCTCAAGACGACGACTGCAGTCATAACGCAGCCATCCTAAATATAGGCTGCTGCCATATAAGGACCCAAAGCGGTCGTCCTCTCCAAGAAAGCATTGCCTCCTCAGTAGCGGTAATGTCGTATTCTCAAGACACTCGCGTCAGGACTCAGCCCACGGCCTCCTTTGATCATTCGTCACTGGCTCAGGTCATTATTAGCGAACTCAGGGAAAGGGGGACTCATCACCATTGACGACAATGTTCTCGGTTTTTATAAGGCTTAATTCCCTCCTTCCCTCACTACTAGCTTCAATGCTTCTTCTTTTGTTCTTACACAACCTCTATGTTCAAAGTTTGTGCTCACACCATTTGATACTTCAATTTAACCTTAGAGTATACTATCACCAAAGTCTTCTTGTGAGAATTTCGATGCCACTCATCATCCAATGCCTTCTAGGTTTAGTTCACAACATCACTTGTGAGTTGATCTCAAAGTCAATAAAGCCCTCAAACCATACCAATATGCAAATATCTTAAAACATCCCCCGAGAAGACTCTTGAGTCATCGAAATAATTCTTCTACAACGGGCTTCACACCATCCATTGCTTAACTATGTTCCAAAATGCATCCTCCCTTCGCATGAATGTAATTTTCGAAGAACGGGGGATGACCCCCAATTGTAGTGAACTGATAAAAATTGCAATGTGATATTCATGTGAAACCATAACTCGTCCATGTGCAACAACAAAGGCATAGAAATACAACATGGTCTCCATGGTGTGAAACTTTGATGAAAAATTAATCAATATCTTGTCAAAATGCACATGTCCTCAACCAAGATTATCAAGTGCATACAACAAAAAAAAACTAAAAAGATTGCAAACATCCTAATCTAAGGGAACAATGAAAAATCATGAGCTACGAAGCAACAAAGCAAGATCAAGTGACAATAAATGACTAATACCTAGATCCTATGTACCACTAGCAGTGCTAGGGGTTTTTGCGTTGTTGTGAAAATGTCTAAAATGATAGTACAAGAAATATTTCAAGAGATATTGTGGGCCTACCCTAGATTTTATTTACAGTTGCATGTGATACATCATCATCCAGTGGGATGTACACTCTACAACCTTCAATAACTCTATCTCACTTGATTTAATGATCAAGTATATATAGGCCTTCTTTTAATAAATTGTTCTATAAATTTAGCTACTTTACTATCTACGCTAGAAGACCTATTAATCTCTAGTGTAGATCATGGTCTTCCCTTATTAGGGGACCACACAATGCTATGTACTTGGAATACGTTTGAGTAAATGAGATGTGGACATTTGAGTAATCTAAGCCAACCCTACTCCCTTTTCCCTCAATGTCCATTGAAGATAAACCACTTGTTCAACCATTGCTACTAGTATAATTGTTGGTGCAGTATCTATGCAAAATACACAATAGAATAGAAAATGCTTCATGGGACCCAATCTCATATCAAGAACTCATATAAACTCAGAACTAATCATAACGAGACATAGAAACATTGACTTCAACACTAATGATCAGAAAATGAGAAGTAAATCACAAAGAACATGGTGCAAATAGAACAAGAATACCACAGATGATGGTGCCAACTGTCAAATCCAAATGTCAAATCCTCTCTATAATCATATGAATCCATCATACATCAAGCATGACCATCCAAGGTGATCACATAAATGAAAATCACACACAAAATGCCTCATCAGGTCACATTTTTTAACCGTCTCAAAATCATAATACATGATCCATAAAGTGTGAGACCATGACCATGGCTAACACAACTTACCATAGCACGGTGGATGTTTGGCACATCCATGTCATGAACCCTTGCATGATCCATGAAGTCAAAATGCCTTATCAAAAACCTCACATATGTAGTGAGAAAAGTAAGCCACAAATAGTAACCATAAGTGGAGCCTCTCCAGTACGATACTTATAGCCCTCTAAATGGTCGCATAATCCCCTCAAGAGACAGTCACAAAACCTAAAGGCATAACATAGAGGCATACATAACAAGGATGAAATAAGTATGATGGACAAACAAGGAATCTACATCTAATAGTGGTACATCAAAGTGACTCATGAGCTATGAGGCTCATGAGCATCATGGCAGTCTGTAATAGACTACTCCTAGCCATGCTGCTCATGTGATCCAACAGGTGAAATATCCATATCATGAATCATGTCAACTCGGGGATCCCTAATCTTAACCAACTGGTTAAGATCATGCAAGACATCATTAATATCAGCCCTAAGCACATCAACAACCTTTGAAGGGCAATTTTCAACACCATGAATCTGCTTAGCATTTTGCAAACTGGCAACCATATCCACAAGTCTATGGCAACCATATCCAGCTAGAATAGTTTTCATGTCATAAGGAAAACCAATACCCTACTGCAAAGAATCACTATGTTTAGGCATAGGCATATTCTCCATCTTGACCTTGGAGAATCTAACTTTTTTCTTCACCCCCTTGTAATAACCACATCTTCATGAACATTGTCATTTTTGACATCATCATTCAACCATTCTGAAATGTCCAAAGACATAGAACCTCCCAAAGCATTAGCATTTGAAACTTTATGAGAAGAAAAGAATCTGCAAGCTCTTTTCCCTAACCATTTTCAGCATCAACTGAAGCATTACCATGAGACAAATCCTTGTCATAAAGATCAACAAGAATGCCATCTACCAATTTCTTCTTTTTGAATGCACTAAGCTTATCTTTTTTTTGTGATTCCCAAAGAGATGCATGCAAAATCGGGCACACTACCTACAAGTGAGCATACAAACCTACCAACATAGGCCCAATTTTGCTTTTTTGCTTGATGTTTCTGAACTGTTGGTACATGCACTTCTTGCATGATCTTATCATACAAAGTTCTAGGCCAATTAGGAACTCCAACATTCTCCACATACCACAAAATGCCGAATGTATCCTTTGTAATGACATTTGCCTTGATAAAGAGAAGGAACCTTTGCATAAACCACTTTATGAAGAATCTTTTTTTTGGATCAACATGTCTCAAGACATATTGATTTCTGGCATGAGTAGCATTGCCAAACTCTTGCTGCATCACTTCAACAGTACATCTCCAATGCTTTGGTCTATCATTGAGATCAAGAGAGAATACTTGAGCTAAAAGAGAAGGGGTGAGCTCCAATTTACCACCACTCTTTCTAATCATCAATAGTTGTTGTTGGGCATGTACATTATTGCCCCAAGAATCCCATAGCAATTCAACAAAAGAAAGCAAACCAATCTGTTTAAGCTAGCTCATGGTATTGGGCTCTGTTCTGTCCATGAGTATGGAACCATCGATCATTGGTGTAGCCAACTAACCATTATCATCACTAGACATGGTGGAAGATGCTTTTGGTGTAAAATCCTTTGCCTTAGAAGGAGTTGCATAAGGAGGGCTATAGCTCCGATCTGTAAAAAAATTACACGACGCAGCGAACAGAATCTGAGAAAGAGATAGAGAGTACACAACAGATAAGAGGAGAATCAGTAAATTCTTTAACTCCAAACAACTGATACAAAGATGGCTCTATCCACCCATGCGCTTCCACTGTGTGAAGCTTAGATGGCGATCTAGACAGAAGATAGGTGAAGAGCTTAAGGCTAGCTAGAACAACAACTCTAACTGGGTGAAAGATGAGTGTTCGATGGCTGTGAAGGGGTTTAGCTTTTATAGCTTGCGAAGGCGATGAGGTTGGCCTGACCGACCTACCATATAAGCCTCCAGTAGTCGGCCATGGAATATTCCCTTTACCATCGGGCCGGGGGCGCTGCCTCTGGACCCCCGCCAGGGGGGCTGCTGGCCCCGTTTGGGACCCCCCAGCCAGGGGCCGCTTCTACGGCCCCCGGACCCCACAATAGGGGCCCCTTTTAACTCCCTTACCCCACAACTCGATGCAATGCGCCTCGAGTTGCTACCAGCTTAACCACTCCGTCTAACCCAAAGATTAGACCCACAACAGTCACCTTTTTGCCATCCGGTCACATAGACCTCATTTGATATACAAGTCAGGACTCAACCAATGTCCGGGCTCACGTTTGGCTTCTCCTCATAATGGGGGCCTTACAACTTTGAGCACCATGGATCATTGGTAGCACCTAATGAGAGTGGGCCATTGATTATATCTAACACCCCCCCTCAATGTCCACCCATAGGTGAACTATCTCCTTGGCCCAATGCCGAGTCTCTGAAGATGAACTTAAAGCAGATCCTTCGTAAGTGCTTTGGTGAAGATATCTGCTCCATTCTCCTCTGTTGGACAGTAGACCAGTTCACTATCCCATCCTTCATCAAATCACGCACATAGTGATAATGGATCTCTATATGTTTGGTGCGTGCATGAAACACTGGATTTTTGGCAATGGCGATGCAACTCTGATTGTCACATCTCAGCACAGTTGGTTCTTCATCCTGCACTCCCATATGCCATAGAATCATTCTCAACCATACTGCTTCACATGCAGCAAAACAAGCTGCCTTGTACTCTGCTTCGGTAGAAGAAACAATGCCATTGTTGGCTGCTTCTTACTAATCCAAGAGAAAATTCTTGAATCCAAAGAGAAACAATAACTAGAAACTGACTTCCTGGAATCACTGTCTCCTACCCAATTTGAGTCACAGTTCCCCACAAGAGAAGTTCCGAAACTATATGTGATACCATAGTCAAGAGTTTTCTTCAAGTATCTGAGCACCCGCATCCCAGCCTTCCAATGACTCTCATGAGGTTTGTTTGAGAACCTGCTCAAAACACCAATACCAAAACTGATATCGGGTTTGGTGTTACACAAGTAGATCAGACTGCCGACCAACCTCCTATACCTCCCAATGTCTGCTACTGCTGATGTATCCTCAACGGATAACTTTGCATTCACCTCCATAGGTGTAGCTATCTCCTTGCACTCAGTCATGCCAAATGCCTTCAAGATCTCCCATGCATACTTCTTCTGAGAGATGAAGATCTTTCCTGGCTCTTGCCAGACTTCAATCCCCAAACAATAGTGCAGCAAGCCCAAGTCTGTCATTTCAAACTCAGAACTCAAAGCCTTTCGAGTTTGGTTGATCATATCTTCATAGTCACCTGTAATAAGAAGGTCGTCCACATATAGGACAATCACTACAGACTTTTTACCATCCCTGTAAACATACAAGTTAGCATCTGAGGCACATCTTTTGAAGTTTAGGTTTAAAAAGAACCTATCTATCCGCTGGTACCATGCTCTGGGGGCTTGTTTCAGCCCATATAATGCCTTCTTTAGCTTACACACTTTGTTCTCAGAATGGGGGGCCTCAAACCCTGGTGGCTGAGCCACATACACCTCCTCCTTGAGGTCACCATTTAAGAACTCTGACTTAACATCCATTTGGTACACTGGTCACTTCTTGTGGGCGGCCACTGCAAGTACCGTGCGAATAGTGGTCATTTTGGCAGTTGGGGCAAATGACTCTTGAAAATCAAACCCTTCAACTTGTGAAAATCCTTGGGCAACGAGTCTAGCTTTGTACTTTTCTAAGGTACCATCAGCCTTGTACTTTACCTTCCAGATCCACTTGGTGCCAATAACCTTCCGCTTTGCTGGTCGATCCACTAGCTCCCAAGTGTCATTCTTCATTATGCTGTCATACTCCGCCAACATAGCAGCCTTCCATGATGGATCTGCAAGTGCTTCTTCTAAGTCAGTTGGCTCCTTTACTTCTCTCATAATCTCAACCATCAAGGCCATATTGACTATGTGAGCAGAGGCCCTCCTTTGCTCCTCTATTCTCTGAGACCTCCTTAGTCTGTCTGCCTTCTCCTCAACAGATGCAGGCATAGGATTATTGTGGTCATACAACTGCTTCACCCAGCGCGGCAATGGCTTTTCCGGTGGGGTGATGTCAGGTTGGTGAACTTTTTCCTCATCATCTGAAGATGATGCTTCCTCCTCCTTAAGGATAGGGATAGCTCTTGGGACAGGTTCATAGTGGACTACTTCTTTGCTTGATGATAAAGTGGAAGAACTTGCCTTCTCCTCCTCCACTGTATGCGGCTTCTCCTTGGACACCACATCACGGCTCGCGATGATCTTCTTTGCCTCTTGGTCATATAATTTGTAAGCCTTTTGCTCATCACTATAACCCAAGAAGATAACTTTTTTGCTTTTTGGTTTTAACTTGTTTCTCTTCTCATCTGGAATATGTGCATAACATTCACATCCAAAAATTCTGAAATGTGAGACAGATGGTTTCTTACCAGTGTAAGCCTCATGAGGTGTTTTTCCCTTGAGAGCCTTTGTATAGCTCCGATTTAGAATGTAGACTATAGTATTAACAGCTTCAGCCCAAAAATGGTTAGGCAATCCCTTGCCCTTTAGCATGCATCTTGCCATCTCCACAATGGTGCGATTCCTGCGTTCCACAACACCGTTCTGCTGAGGTGTGTGAGGCGTCGTCAATTGGCGCTTGATCCCTTTGCTCTTGCAAAAGCCTTCAAACTCCTTTGAGTTGAACTCACCACCACCATCTGTTCTAAATTTCTTCACACTTTTCCCTGTTTCATTCTCAACAAGTTTTAGCCATTCTTTAAACTTACCAAAAGCTTGAGCCTTATCACGAAGGAAGTACACCCACATCTTCCTATTGTAGTCATCGACAATCAACATAAAATAAGAAGATCCCCCCAAGGCCTGTGTAGGCATTTTACCACACAAGTCAGCATGCACCAACTCTAGAGGAGCCTGTGCTCTATTCTTGCTTTCTTGTGGAAATGCCTTTCTCTATTGCTTGCCCATCATACAAGCTTCACATGGTTCCTTCAATTCAGTTATTGTAGGTAGGTGAGCAACCATACCTTGCTTTTGCATCTCCTTCAACACTGCAAATCCGATGTGTCCAAACCTTTCATGCCAAAGCTTACTTTTGCCCACTCCAGCGGTGGCTGTAAGAGCACTTAGCTCATACAAGTTGTTCCTTCTTTCTCCTTTGGCAACAATTGTGCCAGCACTATCAAGAATTTCTGCACCTATCTTCTTGAACCTCACTTCATGACCAAGATCAGTTATGGCAGCAAATAGTAGATTTCTCCTGATTTTGGGAACATACAACACATTTGAAAGCTTTTTGACTTCACCATTCGCAGCAAAAAAAAGAAATAGTACCTGTGCTAGCAGGGCATTTAGCATCGTTTCCAACCGTCATAGTGATGGATTCTTGTGGAGGCTACATAGAACTATATAGACCTTTCTTGTTGGTCATGTAACGGGAGGCGCCACTATCCAATACCCATGAGTTAGTGGTAGATTCTTCTTGCGCCAAGGAGCACACTTCCTCAATGGTCGCCATGAATAATTCCAACTCTGCTTCAGCCGTATTGGCTGTCTCTTTCCCTTTACTTTTAAGGGTACCATTCTTTTCATCTACCTTCTTGACACGACAATCTGCAATTGCATGTCCTTTCTTCTTGCAGTAGAAGCCCTCTCCTTGAAACTTCTTCTTTCTGCCCTTCTTCTTTTTGTCGCCATCATTTTTGGTGGAGGAACCACCTTTGCCTTTTGCATTGGCAGAGAATGCAGCATCTCCATTGTTGCTTCCTTCTCGGGCTTTCAGCCTCAACTCCTCCTCCATTAACAATGCACAAAACTCCTCAAAAGTCAAAGCTTGAGGTCGCACCTGAGTATTAAGGGCAGTTACTAGTCCATTAAACTTTTGTTGGACAAATCCGAAGACACCTTCGAGCTAGCTCTTCGCTAGTCTTTTGTATCCCAGCTCTAGCCATCTGGTCGCGCAGATTCTTAATCCGAGTGATGAATGCTTCAACCGTCTCTCCTTCAGCAAACTTCTCCGCTGCTAGTTGATTCTCCCAGTTTTGAATCCTTGTTTGGTTTTGTGTTTCATACTGACTCCTTAGTACATTCCAAGCCTCTAATGCTTTGGTTGTAAGCTGAATCAAAGTCAGAACACTGACAGAACAGCTTGTAACTAAGGCACACAATGCATTTGCATTCCTTCGTTTCCAAGCTCGTAGAAGATCTGCATTCGGAGGAATCATCACACTAGGATTTGATGGGTCGGGGGTAGGCTGTGGTTCTGCATCAGTCCCCAGCACAATCTCCAGAAGCTCATAAGAATCAAGGATAGTTGTAGTTTTTAATTTCCACAAGGTGTAGTTTGTACCATCTAACTTGCCTTCGCTGTAGGTTGGTGGACGAATCCTCAATGTTTGAATAGCCAGTACAGCAGCACCACCTCCTGCACCGCTTCCTGATGCGCCAAAACCACTTCCAAAAGTCGACATAGTTTCTCTCTGTTGTTGAAGCCTTTGCCTCTTGCACACTCTCCGATCTCTAGAGTCCCGTGGGCTCTGATACCATGTAAAAATATTACATGGCGCAACGAATAGAATCTGAGAAAGAGATAGAGAGTACACAACAGATAAGAGGAGAATCAGTAAATTCTTTAACTCCAAACAATTGATACAAAGATGGCTCTGTCCACCCGTGCGCTTCCACTGTATGAAGCTTAGATGGCGATCTAGACAGAAGATAGGTGAAGAGCTTAAGGCTAGCTGGAACAACAACTCTGATTGGGTGAAAGATGAGTGTTCGATGGCTGTGAAGGGGTTTAGCTTTTATAGCCTGCGAAGGCCGTGAGGTTGGCCTGACCGACCTACCATATAAGCCTCCACTAGTCGGCTAGGGAATATTCCCTTTACCATCGGGCCGCCTCGAGTTGCTACCAGCTTAACCACTCTGTCTAACCCAAAGATTAGACCCACAACGGTCACCTTTTTGCCATCCGGTCACATAGACCTCATCTGATATACAAGTCAGGACTCAACCAATGTTCGGGCTCACATTTGGCTTCTCCTCATAATTGGGGGCCTTACAACTTTGAGCACCATGGATCATTGGTAGCACCTAATGAGAGTGGGGCATTGATCATATCTAACACGATCCTCCTCTTGATCAGGAACTCCTCACGGCTACTGTTGCCCCTTCTTGATAGGGGTTTTGGGCACCATCTTTCATTGTGTTTTCACCATTGTAGCTTCAGTAACAACCTGCTGAGAATCAGATAAGAAAATAAATGAAGAAAATGAAGGAAGATGAAGGCATGGATTTGCAGGATGGCACGATTGAATAAATGCATGCATCAAAACTCATGTCTTCTTTCCCATGCTTTCCCCTTTTTCTTCTTTCACTACTTCACAACAATAAGTCAATCTCCTAGAAAAGAGAGCGTGTATAACATACTGATGACAACATGTACTCACTATGAGTTTGAAATTTGTCTTATGTCTCTTCAAATTAGCCTCATGCAATTGAAACTTGATGTCCTCACACAGTTCCAGTACCAAAAGAACTGAAGTTGAAGTCAGTTGCCCTTCTAAACCATCATGCACAAGTCCATAGTTAAAAGGTAAAAGTCCTATCAATGCACATTTCATCAATGCCATGATAATACTTTGCCAAATCATAATATATTGTGGGAAGACTTTAAATAGATAGCCACCATAAGGCAAATTCCCATAGCCCACTTTTAATGTATGATAGTGCCACCACTTCATGAAGCTCCTTTGCACTTGTAACAAGACAATAAACAACTCCAAAATATCATGCAGTTCATAGAGCACCATTGAAATTTGCATAGCTTCCTTATGAAGACTATAAGTAATATAAAAGATAACATCATTAGCCAACATCTGACAATAAAATAATGGTTTCTTTTGTAAACAATCAATCCAAGCAACCCTAAAAACAATCATAAGGGTTAAAGAATCACAAACTACTCTATGAGGTAATATCCCATTGCTTGCTCTATGAAGCAACATTGTTGATGGTTGAATCAAATTGACTGCAATTGTGGGTTTCCCTTGAACTTCATGAGGTAAATCATCATAGTTTGGTTGATCTAGCTTCCTTAATCTAAACCCAATTATTGCGGGCTTGATTATATCACCCTGCAAAAAGTATCCAACACAAAAATACCTTGACCCACATCTTTTAAAACCTCTTAAGGGCCAATATACCTCAACTTCAACTTTCTTGGATCAAGCTTTGAATTATAAACCATGACCAAATCTCCCTCTTTAATTATCTTCTTCTTGATGTGTTTATTTACCCACACCTGTCTTCATGACTGCACCACTATTGAAAGGTAATGGGCTATACTTCGATCTTCTTCCAACTGCATCAACTTCTGCAACCTAGTATCATGAACTGACTCTTTAGGACACAGCCTATATGTAACTACCATTCGCAAACTAGGAACCAGAAACTCCATGGGAACCACTGCCTCAAGTCCATAAACTACCTTGTATGGAGTCAAACATGTTGAAACCTTGTATGCTATTCGAAAAGAACACAATATAGAAATCAACGTGGTGTCCCAATCGGTATGGTTATCAACAACTATCTTCTTAAGAATATGAAGCAAAATCTTGTTAGAACTCTCAACTTGCCCATTTTCCTGAGGGTGGTAAGGTGTAGATTTCTTATGCAGAATCATATGTTTAGATGTCAACTCCTTAATCACTTCATTCAGAAAATGCTTACCTTGGTCACTTACCAACTCTATGGGGCAACCAAACCGAGTCATTATGTTAGAGTAAAGAAAATGTGCAGCACTTGCTACCTTGTTGTTGTGCGAAGCTTTAGCTTCAACCCACTTAGTGCAATAGTCTGTACAAACCAAAATATGTTGATTCTTACTCTAAGGAGCAGCTGGCTTGAAGGGGCCCACAAAATCACTACCCCACTTTTGAAAAGGTTCTAAATGCAAAACTTGATGATCTTGCATTCTATCCCTAGATTGAGGTTGACCTTCCTTTATACAAATAATGCACTCCTTTGCATACTGATGAACATCTTTAAGCATAGTTGGCCACCACAACCCAGCTTGAAGAACCTTCTTAGATGTAATCTCATTGGAAAAATGACCTCCAGTGAGACTTGCATGTGCCTCATGTAGAACAGCAAGCTGTTCTTGAAATGTACACATCTCCTTAACACATTATCAATGCCCCTCCTATAAAGCACTCCTAGAATAACCTAAAAGTTTGTGCTCTGCAATGCCAACCTTCTACGGTGGTCTCTTGACAATTCTATAGGTATCACTTGATGAAGAAAAAAATTGAATATTTGATCATAAAAGGAATTAAATAGATTCACTTGAACACTAAACAACTCTCCATTAGGCAATTGATCATTGACCCCTAATGCAAAGTCCATTGACTCAAGTCTACCTAGAAAATCAGCTACCACATGCTCTTTACCAAGTGTATGCACTATTTTGTAGTCAAATTCTTGCAAAAGTATCATCCACCTTGCCAATCTTCCTGTAAGATGCAGTTTATTAATGAGATACAATAAAGCTTGATGATCCACATGAAAAATTACTTGGTTCCCCAATAGGTAATGTCTAAATTTATGTAATGCAAATATCATTCTGAGAGCTTCCCTTTCAGTTACTGTATAGTTCTTCTCAGCTATTGTTAGCCTTCTACTTGCATAGTAGACATGTCTAAACCAACTTGCAACTCTTTCCTGCATCAAGATTGCACCCACCATAATGTTAGATACGTCAATAAATACATGGAATGGAATATCTCACTCTAGAGGTTGTAAAATTGGTGTGACTACCAACATCTTCTTCAATATACCAAAAGCTCTATCCTAGTCATGCCTCCAGACAAACTGAAGTCCCTTCTTAGTAAGCAATGTAAGTGAAGCACAAATATGAGCTAGATATTGCAAATACCTAATGTGCCATTTGACTTGCCCCACAAAGTGCATCACTTCTTGAACTATTGTAGGTACAATGGCCTTTTGAACCACCTGGATTTTATTTGAATCAATAGCCATACCTTCTCCTCAGAAATAATATGTCCCAAAAGAACTCCTTTTTCAGCAGCCAAAACATATTTGAATGGGTTAAGTGACATGCCAAATTGACGGCATCTTTCAAAACAGAGCCTGAGATGCTACAAATGATCAGCTTTCTTGCCAAATACCTAGAAATCATCTATGAAAACCCTCATAAAAGATGTAAGGTATGGATCAAATGTTTTATGAGATGCACCTTCAAATTCTTGTGGTCCATTCTTTAAACCAAAATTCATAACAATACTTACAAATGCTCCCCATTCTGTTATAAAGGCTGTCTTATCCATATCATTTGGATGCATGCAAATCTAATTATATCTAGAGAAACCACTGAGAAAACTATAGATCTCATGGCCTGCCACATCATCCAATAAAGAATCCGTAAATGGAAGAGGAAATGGATCAATAATTTTTGTTGCATTCAATTTTCTATAATCCACACAAACTTGTATCTTGGCATTCTTTTTAGGGACCACTACAATAGGTGACAACCAAGTCACTTGATTGACGAGTTTGATAAAACTGGCTCGAAGAAGTTTGTCAATCTCTTCCTTCACTTGTCTAGCATAATTGAGATTCATATGGACCACTTCTACATAATAGGTTTTGCATCTGCCTTTAAGTTAATTCTATGTTGACACACCCTTGGATCAAATCCTTGCATGTTAGTATACTCCCAAGCAAAGATATCTTGAAATTCCTTACACAAGTTGATCAATTGCTACTTGAAGTCTTCCTCAATAAAAATACTCACCTTTATTGCTTTAGAAGTTGCTTCAGCTTCCAAATACACTTCATGAACATCATCTTCAAACCTAGCTGACTTATTCATAGTGTGTTCGTATTTCAACTCTACATCAATAATAGCTTGTTGACTTGTTTTATCTAGATCATCCTCTGTCTCTAATGAAGGCTTCTTCTACTCTTTAAGAGTTTCTAGATCAATTCCTTTACTCCCCTCAGGAGTAACATTGCTTTCTGCAACCAAATTACTGTTTTGTTTTATGAAATCACTGCTTTTCTCTATGAAGTCACAGTTTTTCTCTACGGGGTAATAGTTTTACTGCAAAGAGTTACTATGTTGCTGCATGGGGTAACTGTGTTGTTATTTGGATAAAAACACTTATGATGATGATATTGTTGGAAATATATTATATTGAGACAAAATCTTTTCAACATCTACCTCAAACATTGGTATAATTGTAGGATTAGCTTGTAGAAAGAGCTCCTCTTTATCATCTTCAATCTCCAATGCAACATTAATTTTCTAAGCAACTAATGGATGGTACTTGGGCTTTAATACTACTTGATTAATTATAGATAACTTGACCTCCTTACTCCCATGAGGGATGATTGTTGTATCGGAACCCCAATTCTGCTTCAACTTGGCTAATCTAAACCAAGGTCTTCCCAACATCATATTATATGAGTCCCCTAAACTTTCTATGCAAAGAATAACAAAACTAACCTTGAACTTCAGCCTTGCTACCCGAATAAGTTGATTCTTTAACATCCCAAGTGGTTGAAGTCTTCTCTGATATGCCATTTTAACCTGAAACGGTGCTGCAACAAGTCCTTTCAATTTATGTGCCAAATACAACTCTTCAGGCAAAATATTGACTCATGAACCTCCATCTAGTAGTACATCATCAAACTTACTACCAAAGTATTCAACTTGAATAGTTGGAACTTTGTAATCTACCACCTCCAATTGTGTGGGAATCATCGCTTGACATTCTGAAATCTTTCCCCTATCCATGGTATAATGTTTCAAGACTTTATTTTAATTTGACATAATCTTTGTTATTAGCTTTTTCTTAAATCCTAGGATTAAATCAATGATTTGTTCCAAAGTTAGCTATTAAAGACTTAGTTACTGTAGCAAAAAACTCATGGGAACCATGCAATGACTCATACCGATCCAAACTTTGATGTTGATCATTGAACTAGATTCCTATCATTAACATATCTTGCTCATTTTCCTCATGTAGGTATTGACTCTCTTGAACTTCATGAGGCAATTCTACAACCTTAAGCTGTTTTGAGTGTTGCTTCTTTTGCAACTTCATAACTTCATTGGAGGCCGCTTCCCTAGCCTTTTCTTGGTCTTCCCAATTGATATTTTGCTTAGCTTTTGCCCTAGTGATGGCCAAAACTACTCTCTCTTTTGGACAATCTCCCACAACTATGGAATTTGAGCAATCGCAACCTACCTGCGGGTCTAAACCATGCTTGGTTACATAACACCCTTACTTGGCACCTCTTCTTGAAAAACTTATTGAGCTTGTTGGTCCATTTTTTGGCCTACTGCTTGCCTCTCCATGACTTCTATAGGTATCTCAACAAGAACTACACCTACTACGGGTGCCGATAGTTGCTGTCCATGGGGTAGTCTTTCCGATTGCATTTCTTGCTGCTCGTCGGTCTGCATTCCCCTTTCAGCCCTATGGCATACCCATAACTCGTAGTTAGGTCCTGACATGTGTCCTTGCCTACCACAGTAATAGCAAGGCCCTCACTACCTCTACTGAACATTATTTTACTGCCTTGGCTAGTCATTACCCCATTGCTTAGGTGGTTGACCCTTTTTTCCATGGCCTCTAAATCCTCGCTACGATGCCAATTCATGTGCAATTTGGTTTATCGATACTGTTTGTTGTTTTTATTTCATAGCACTAGATTGTACCAGCATTCTCTAGCCTCATGACCCACCTTCTGACATATGCTGCATGACTTCATATTCTTGGAAGTAGTCATAACTCCCATTTCCAACAATTGTTTCTTATTTTCTTCTCTAACCTTTTTTCCAAGGGTGTCTTTTCCTCTTTTTCTTTCCCCTTCTTCTTGTCCTTAGAAGAACTCTTATCTTTCCTAGATTTCTTTTTATGCCTCTTTTGCCATGCTACTTACTCTGATTGTCATCCGAATTGCTTTATTCAGTATCTGAATCAAAACCTAATGAGGTATCTTCTTCATCACTGATGTCTCCTAAATCAAATGATTAGAGTCAGAGTCTGAAGAGTCTTGGTTACTCTTCTTCTTGGATATACTCTTACCAAGTCTTTTTTCCACCTGTTGTGCTACTTCGGCCAGCACATCTATGTTGTTATTATCTCCAATTTCCACATTAGCAATTTCTCTCACAATAACTTTATCCAATCCCTTAACAAAATAAGAATATTGTAGCTCCAAAGAAGGCCTATCTTCTTCATTCAACCTATTTAGTAGGTTCTTAAATTTTTGTGCATAACACTATACTAGCATTGTCTTCTACTTGATTTGCTTCAGCTTCTTTAACACATTTGTAGCTATCTTATGTTTTCTAAATATACTTAAGAAAGAAGTTCTAAGGCCATCATATGTGGTAAAGTATCCAGCCTTCATAAGCACTTTGCCTTACCTTTGAAGGTGTTAACCCCAACACGAAGAAAGCAAAAGGAAATGGAAAAGACGCAGGGCAAAGGCGGAAAAAAGGTAGCCTGATTGAAGAAAGAAGAGGAAAAAAGGCCAAAAGCGCAAGGGCAACCGTGAAAAGTCCAAGGCAAAGGCAAAAGGGGAAAGGCGCATTTTAAAATAAAAAGGCGCACCCTGAAATCTTGTAAAAGAGCGCTGGGTTCTCACCCGCGCAAGTTGTAAATGTAGACGAGCGGCGGACAGGAAGCTAGGAAGATAGAAGGACAATGGGAAAAAGGGCCTAGGCTACGGCCGGCCATGTAAAAAGGGGAAAAGAGGATGACCGCCCAAAAAGGGATTTAGGGTTTTGTATATAAAGTTGAAAAGTGAATGAGAAGCTCATTCTTGTGTGTGGCAAAAAGTAGCTCTCCTCTTCTTCTTCTTCTTCTTCTTCTTGCTTGCTTGAGCTTGTGCTTGAGAGAGGGAGTGTGAGAGTGTGAGGGAGTGAGTGTGTGAGGGTGAGGGACCGAGGAGGAGAAGCTCTCCATCTTCTCCTCTCTTCTTCTCTTCTCTTCTCTTCTCTTGTCTTGCTTGCGGCAATGGAGCTTGGAGTGTGGAGCTTGAGGATGGAGCTCGCTTGAAGCTTGCACTCGCATCGTGGAGCTACCGGAGCGGGAGAGAAGGTAACTCGAACGGCATGGAGGTAAGCTCACTACACCCGTAGATATGGATGGCGCGTCGGCTATGTGAGAGGTAGCCATTAGTGCTCGGCTTGGAATGCTTGAAACAATAAGCGGTCCGAGGGTCTTGGCGGTTGAGCGAAATCTCCCACATTTTGGTTCCATTGCCAGGACCAACGGATTCAAGCCTTGAGCACTTGTGCGCTTCGAATCGAGCATTGGAGTAGGGTTTCCCCCGAATCGGTGCTTGAGATAGGTAGGAAGCAAGGGGGTTGAAGATGGTATTCGATCTCCTTGGCAAGTAGGTTTGTTGTTTTTCTTGAGATTTATGTTGTGAGATGGAGTAGTGTAGGTATTTACTTTGTGATTTGGATGCATTAGAGTAGGAGAAAACAAAGAAAAACAAAGAAAATAAGCATTAGGGTTACTGTTGCAAAACAGGGCAGAAACAGGGCAAGAATCGTGCAAAAGGGGTAAAAAACTTACTTGTGATGCCTAAGGTCAGTAAATGAGTTATTGGGGGTGCCAATACCATACCCGGAAGAGGGTATAAGGGCCAGAAAGTGGCAAGAAAGGCCACAGTGTGCATTGCAAGGTTTCAGGAGAGCAGGAGAGAAGAGAAAAGCTTGGCGAGGAAACTTGCTTCAATCTTGGCATCAGGGAGATCGTTGGCTAGCCCAAGTAATTCTACACCTTCCCCTACAATAGTAGGACCAATCTGGAGTTGCTCGATAAGGGGGAAGACCCCCAGTGCCTTGCACGACGAATTTTGCGAGCTTCGGCGAAAAAACACGCGCGGCGTTTGGCGCGTGAGAGTCGCGTCGACTTTGGTCCGAGGCCCAGACTCAACCCTCGGACCACCCGGTCCACTTGGCCAAACCCTAGTCAGCCTCGGACCATCCGAGAAAAAACCCGCCCGAGACTCAAATTCGGCCCTCGGCCACGTCCCACATTCGGCCCTCGGCCCAAGTGCCTCGGCCCGCCCGAGTGACCGTGTCCGAGTTCGTCCGAATCATTCAAACTTAGCCCTCGGCCCATGCGCCTCAGCCCGTCCGAGTGACCCACTCGGACCCTGCAATTCGGATCTGTTAGGCCGAATTTAGATTTTCTCAAATTTTAACGTGAAGACAATGAAATTAACCGAGAAACCATATAGAGCCGAAACCATATCACAGATCCATTACCGGGCTGAAACTAAGAATAAATGGTTCAAATTTGGCTATAAACGATCCTCCAAATTGTGCATGGCTTTTACTGTAACGGCCCTGCGGGCCGAGGGGAACTGCCCCCCCGGACCCCCGCAGAGGGGGTTCTGCGGCCCCCTCCGCACCTCCCCCGAGTAGGTTGGAGAGAAAATGCGCGCTGTGACATGTCCTTCAAATTGGACCCTAGTGGAGCAATGGCTCTACACGAGCATGGAGCCTCACTTGTAATAGAGCAACCAAAAGCCCATACCCGAACAGAGAGAAACAGAGACCCTAGAACATCAATGGGCCAATCTAGCCATCAAGGGCAAAAAGGCCACACCACGAGAACACAAAGACATTGTGTTCATACCATGTCTAGTCCACGAGCGAAATGCAACATCAGCAAGCTACAAATGCCAAGATGATTAGACATGACACTCTTGACAAGAGATGTACCCTAAATAGCACTGCACTGACGATCCAAGACAGCAGTGGAGAATCCACATTTGGTCGTGCAGTCGAGAACTTAAGGGCATATGTCAGAAGGCTTAAATTTACGAGCCAAGACCCGGAAGATGAGGACATAGTACCACCTGCTTATCTTAGGGTCAAACTCACCGCGAAAAGAGAGCATGCTATTGATGCTCTAATCGATGAAGGAACATATTTTAATATCTTGACCTATGAATTATGGACCCTACTGAGCCAACCAGAGCTCACACCGACTGATGCAACTCTTAACCCTTACAGGGAACACCCACGAGCACTTCTAGGGAAGTGCAGAATCCTTGTAACAATTGAAACAGAAAGCTTGCCACTCCTGTTCTATGTCCCTCCCAATAGCGAGAAGGGTGCAAAGGAAACCCTCCTAGGAAGGCCCTTCAAAAAGGCTACCAAGTGTCAGGCGGACTACGTAGCTCAGAGGATACACTTGACATTACCAAGTGTGAGGATAGTCACGACCTTTAGCAAGGGTGACCTCGGCAAACCTCGAGGGAAAGGCATGGAAGGTGCTGACGTAACAGTCAAGCCCATTAACGAGAACAAGGACTTGTTGGAAGAATTAATACAAGCACAGGTCGAACAACGAGAGCTGGTGAGTGAGGCCATGCTTGAACCAAGAAGGTCAAGAGACAATGCCAAGGACAGGCTTTGGACTTACAAATATCGTAGGAGACCCCAAAAGAAGCCCAAACCTTATAGACACAAGCATCGATGGAGAGCTAGCACAACGCCACGATGGATATCCAAGACGTGGCTTCGGGCTCAAGGGTATTATGCAGGCAACCGATGAATTTGGGTGCCAAAACCCCTTGCTAAACCTCCGTGGACGAATGAAGGCTAGTCATAGCAAGAGCAAGGAAGTGTTGGAGAAGATTTAAGCGAAAAACCAAGTCTCGAGTCAACAACAGGGGAGTGACCGAGCCCCTCATGGTCAAAATCAAGAAACCAAACGGGACCAATCGGAGGGTAGATCCTCAGCCTAGTGTGCTTGACAAGTAGACATCAGATGTAATCGTTGAGGATATGCAAAAGCCGCTAGTGCCCAAGGAGCCTTTGATTCCCTAAGAGGATAGCAAGCATCATAGGCACAACAGTGCTCATGGCAAGGTTAAAAGCTCAACAAAGCAAATAGCAAAATCATCGAATAGCCATGAGCAAATCTTCTAGCCAGAGTCAAAATCACTTAGGAGTCCTAAGTCTCCTACTCCCTCTTCCCCTAAACGGACACAGGAAGCACAACAGTCATCAAGTGCTGCTACTCGATCCCAATCTTGACCTACATCAAAGCTTCCAAATGTCCAAGAGGCAGGACACAACGCCACCCATGGCTCTCAGCCCAAGGTTATGCCTATGCAACCTAAGGTGGCTAGCTCAACTGATACTTGGCCTACACAAGGGAATGCTCTAAGAGCAACGACCACTTCTAATTGCCCTAAGGACTTGATACCACAACCCACCAAGGGTAGCCAGGCCACTAAACTAGCTGCTACTACTTCCAATCAAGAATCACAGCAGTCATAGCCCTTAGCCGTGATAAGACCCCTTGCGGACGGTGTCCTTAGTAGTTTACCTATGGAGGAGGTGTCGTAACCAACTCCCTCAAAAACTCCAGCACTTTCAGAATGCCTAAAGCCTAGGCTGGAGGAGTTAAACTCAAGGGAGTTGGCTGAAGGGCTAGACTCTCCGAAAAGGGAGGTAATTGTGTTCTCACAACCTAGCAAGGCTATTTAGCAGGCCACGGCCATGTCCCATACGGACGCACTAAAGAAAGAGAATGCTGAGGCCCAACCAAGCACATCAACGGTTGATCTAGTTCAGGGTCCTGAGTCGTTGAGCGATGCACCTTCATTGATCAAGAAAAAGAGGAGAAAACAACGAAGGCAACAACAATCATAGGTGGTTATGGACCCCAAGAACGTTAGGACGAAGGGCGTTGGAGAGCTGATGAACAAAGCATCGAGTCCATCCACCAATGAGCCCACTGATGCCTCTTCTAATAGCGGTGAAACCTCAGACACACCGGTGTGATCTGAAAAACCAAAGCAACCATTGCCATCAACAGTTACTCGCAACACTCTATCCACTGACAATAGAACTCGCATTGACCAATCAAGAGTGGATACAATGTCGTCACAACAGGGTGACAAATCTATATCAGTCACATCTGAGAAGAACCATGACAATATAGCAGCAAAACCTCAGGAGAAAAATGAGAACCCCAAGAGCATAAGAAATCCTAGCATTGACCAATCTTGCTCATCTAGGCCTGAGCCCCCAGCCATGCTAAAGGCTAAGGAAACTCTTAGAACTTTGCATGAGATAGCAACCGAGCAAGCCCTCGTTGAACATAGAAGTGTCACAGAATACTTAACTGAGTTGGATGCTAAGCTCAAAGTGGTTGCACGTGTCTACGTCCTTGCGGACATGGGCACAATCCCCAAGGAGTAGCTTGGAGATTACTTGACCTTTCCTCTATCATGGGAAGAATAAGAACATCTTAACGAGCACTACGTCAGGCTCCTGCATGAACGCATGCGACTCATCTCTGACGATGAGGCTGACGAACTGCGCTTAACCATCACGTTCAATGAAATACTCTGCCGATTGAATCTCGTAGACATAGAGCAACTAAAGCGACTGTCAGCAAGCCAGAGTCAATTTGAGCAGCGTTGGTGCAAAAGCCGCGTTCTAATGGCCGAACTAGGGGCTCAGATCATGACGGTCGCAGAAGAGCGATTGGCCAAATGGCGGTCTCAAAGAGACCCAACCTATGTGGCACCAACTTCCCTTCGAGTTGACTGCCATTCGGGGTATGGACTTAGGTGGAACTAGCCAAGAGAACGCTCTGTTTGATAAGGTTCTCACTGAGGAGGAGTTACATATAGCCAGTAGACTCAGACAAGGTTCCATGCTACTCGATGTGGAAAAATATCTATCGATATTAAGTAAGCTGCCACGAATACTAGATGCGTGTGCCACGCTCCGGTACAACCCCGAGTTCTACACTTGGTTCTTGCCCTCGTGAAGTGACATGGATTCATAAATATGTATATAAGTAAACACTGCTTTTTGTGTCACCATGTATAAACAATGTCAACACACAAGCAATGATAGTCAAGCGCAGGGAGAAGAGTTGGATCATATAAACTAAGCTCCTCAAGTCCCCCTCTCATCATGCATTTAAAAGCCGTGTGACCATCCCCACCTCCAAGTGAAGGGCACGCAACCCACACTGCCACCATAGGAAGCAATGACCAACAACTCTGATGGTGTAGATAGGGTGTAGTCCCTTCCAATACACCTTCTTCCCTTTTTGGTCTATCCTTTTGAGGATGTGCCCGGTCCCACTCCATGACAACTAGTCCACACAACTTAGAATAAGACAATGCCTGCTAATGGTTGGAGGAAAAACGAGCATCATCATGGGCGCCATCCCTCTACAACAAACACCGCATGCCTCACCCCTCCCCTTCTTGTCATATGCGCTTGATAAACCACACTAAAATCCCTTCTATGCAAACAGTTGTATCCTATATCCAGGTCTAACCCTTGGATTGTATCTTGCAGGCTTCCTTTTTTGACGGAACACATGGAGAACCATGGACATCTGGCATGCAAAGATGCTCTTCACAAACGACGGGAGCATGTGGCACGCGCCCCTCCACCTAAGCGCTATGTGCCCACCCTCAAGAGGTATGCCAAAAAGCGAGGCCCTAAGCGACACTATCCAGGACGAAGACTGAAGAATCCTAGTGGCAACACTAGTGGCACAAACCCCCAACTCACACTCGGGCACCAGATGCTCAAGGGCAGAAAGGGCAGCTCGGGAAAGGGAAGAATTTAATGAATTGTTTAAAGACATTCTGGAAATGGTAGCGGCCCGGGACTACACCATTCATGTCCCAGTCAACATGTTCCCTGCCCAACCCCACGGGAGTCCCACACTAGCAGAGCCCCAACCACCCCGCCATCCAGACTCGCCCCGCCTCGTACAAATAGAGTAGCCCCATGTTGTATAAAGGGCTTATCAAATGCTACCTGGCCATGACTTTTTGTCTTTAAGTGGTTAAGTGTTGACATGTTCTTGAATTGTACGAACTTTTCATACCTGCGTTTAATATATTTCACGTCTTTAGCAAAAGAAAAAGCTAATCAAGCGCAAGTGATGAATATCTAAGTCAACACCATAGAATTCAGATTAGCGATGTCTCCTTGCATTGCACTGGTTTATTATAGTTGCGCCATATACCATGCATGTACTCTCATGAAGCGACAAGTGGATATAGGATGAGACAGGTCTTTGGGGCGAAAGTGTTCAATGCCCGATCACCGCAAAATCATCGACCCCACAAAGAGCCGCGACACAAAGCCACGCTACCGACTGCCCACATCGCATGGCCCAAAGCATATTCATGGGCTAGGCTCTCTTTCCGGGTAAAGCTCTATAGTTGGCTCACGGCAGTTGTTACCTCAATTGTACCAACATCACGTGTGACACAAGGAGGTTTGTAAAATCTCAAGTGTATCTCTTCATCTCAACAACAGTTCCTCTAGCATCAAGGCTGGTGACACAATCATTTCTGTAATATCAATTCTTCATAGCCTTTGGATCCCAACATTTCTCAAATCCAAATGAAAGGCTAACAGCCTCAAAGTATGGCATTGATTGTATTCATTTTTCCACCACAAAAAAAAAAACACATGCACAATCACAGCACCGCACCTAGGGGTCCTCAAATTAGGTATGTGCAGTGACCTTGGTCGGCTGGCTCCGTCCCTAACGCCCTAGCCCTTTGTACATCCCCCACAATTGTTTAGGGCACATTAAGGGCAGGACATACCTAGGGAGCTCGCCTCGCCTATGATTAGACTTGTCACCCTGGACCACTTGCACAATTCTTTGGCACTCCATCTCAATGCCATTACAATCAACAGTGGTAAGCACGGCATGAAAGACAATGGAAAAGTACACCATACTTTTCAAACACTACGAGTGGCCACTAGCTCCCAAAAGCTAAGACATCGCAGAGCTTAATTGTGCTACATTGCCTTGACAAGACCATATTGATGTCTCAAGCAATCTTTAAGTGTACTCCCGGTCTTCATCGACAAATTTTTCCATAAGCTAAGCCCTTGCTTCACTGACCCATTGCTATACAAGGAACCAAAACGACAGTCTTCTAGCTAAGTAATACCTAAATATGCGCGAACACTCAAATAATATCTGCATCGAAGTATATACACAGTTTGGGTCCTCAAGTGCAGGACAACACTCCAGGCTTGCTTAGAGTTCGACCTGTCTCCCAAACTAATCAAACTATGTCTTGTGCATGATACAAAGACTAGCACTACCCCTTAGGGAGAGACCACATGAGAGGTTTTGAATTGTAGGTGTTGAAGACTCTAACGGAAGTTTCGTTCATCTCATCAAACACCCAACTTTGAATGCTTATCTCGTACCATCCGACAAGCCCACAAAGAATCGTCATGAGCAGAATCCCCAACAACCCAACACTTGTGCTGGCCATCAATGCAATCCCCAACATAGAATAGCCCTACCACCAACTCCAACAACCTTCCACCAATCATCTTGGCCACCAACAGGCCCCCAGGACCTTCTTCCACACCACCACCACCACTCCTCCATGGAAACCATAGACGCCCTTGTCACCCACGTCTTCGGTGCATGCTACAGCTTGCTACCTACGACGGTGAGTGCCATGGGACTGGCACTCGTCTAGGAGGGGGGTAATGTTAACCCCAACACGAAGAAAGCAAAAGGAAATGGAAAAGACGCAGGGAAAAGGCGGAAAAAAGGTAGCCCGACTTAAGAAAGAAGAGGAGAAAAGGCCAAAAGTGCAAGGGCAACTGTGAAAAGTCCAAGGCAAAGGCAAAAGGGGAAAGGTGCATTTTAAAATAAAAAGGCGCACCCTGAAATCTTGTAAAAGAGTGCTGGGCTCTCACCCGCGCAAGTTGTAAATGTAGACGGGCGGCGGACAGGAAGCTAGGAAGATAGAAGGACAATGGAAAAAAGGGCCTAGGCTACGGCTGGCCATGTAAAAAGGGGAAAAGAGGATGACCGCCCAAAAAGGGATTTAGAGTTTTGTATATAAAGTTGAAAAGTGAATGAGAAGCATTCTCATGTGTGGCAAAAAGTAGCTCTCCTCTTCTTCTTCTTCTTCTTGTTCTTGCTTGCTTGAGCTTGTGCTTGAGAGAGGAAGTGTGAGAGTGTGAGGGAGTGAGTGTGTGAGGGTGAGGGACCGAGGAGGAGAAGCTCTCCATCTTCTCCTCTCTTCTTCTCTTCTCTTCTCTTCTCTTGTCTTGCTTGCGGCAATGGATCTTGGAGTGTGGAGCTTGAGGATGGAGCTTGCTTGAAGCTTGCACTTGCATCGTGGAGCTATCGGAGTGCGCGGGAGAGGAGGTAACTCGAACGGCATGGAGGTAAGCTCACTACACCCATAGATATGGATGGCGCGTCGGCTATGTGAGAGGTAGCCCTTAGTGCTCGGCTTGGAACGCTTGAAACAATAAGCGGTCTGAGGGTCTTGGTGGTTGAGTGAAAGCTCCCACAGAAGGTTTCTGCAAACTGTTGTAGTTTGACATGATCCCTAAACATATTATTGAAACCGCTAACCACCCACCTAGTCTGAAACTTTGCAACATGAAAATCTGGGTCTTCTTTCTTCTTGCCTGAGAACTTAGATACCCTAACCTTAGGATTCAATGGTGGGTTGGGATTCATGACTCTTGACTTCTTCTTCTTTAATGGAGGCAAGGGATCAAAAGTAAGAGACTTCTTTTCAATAATCATTTGTCTTCTTAACAGGACTGCACTTCCTAACACCAAATGTTGTAATCTCTCCACTACACGATTTAGAGGAGTTGAGAGATCTTGCAATTTAGGAACTCCATTTGCTTCTTTAGGAGAAGTTGAAGGGGATTTGGTAGATGTAGCAGGGGAATGATACACAGTAGTGATACCAACAAAATACCCACATCCTAGAACTCCTCTCCAGATAGTGGAAACTCCTCTTCATCCAGGGTGTCAATTCCTCCTACTTCACCACCATCATTCTTCAATAACCCCTATTATTTCTTGCCAATAACTCTCTTAAGTCTCTGGATTTGCTTCGGGTTAGAATAACCTTTTATGGGTATGGGTGATTCTCAGACATATATGCAGAATTAAAAAGTTAAACCTTTAAACTACATCATACTACTTCAAGCAATCTACCACTGCTTCAAGAATCAATAAGATTTTGGATTTCTGTCATCAAAGAAGATTATTTTAATTATGCTTTAATATCCAAAATAGAGAACACCAGAAGAAGGGTTCTATCATCCTAGCTTTAATGTTGCATAACTGCTTCATACAGAAAGACTGCTTCATGCAGAAAACTGCTTCATGCAGGAATTCTGATCCATACAACAAATTCAAAATTTTGACCTCAACCTTTGCCATTTTGAATGGTGTTTTAACACAGAGAAACATGGAAGCAATGTCAAGATTGCCAAAGTGTTGCTGCCCTATCTATGCAAAATACATAACACGATAAAAAATGCTTCATGGGGAAAAACACCCAATCTCATACCAATAACTCATATAGACTCAGAACTAATGATATAGAGACATAGAAACACTAACTTCAGCACTAATGATCAGAAAATGAGAAGTAAATCACAAAGAACATGTTGCAAATAGAACAAGAACACCACAGATGATGGCGCCAACTGCCTCTCTATAATCATATGAATCCATAATACATCAAGCATGAACATCTAGGATGATCAGGTAAACGAAAATGACACACAAAATGCCTCATAAGGTCACCTTTTTTAACTACCTCAAAACTGCAGTTCATGAGGCACTAAGCTTCATGAGGCAATTAAGGGCTACCTCACACATAATACTAACATAACTAAGGTCAAACCATGCTAAGGGCATAATACATTATCTATATAAAGTGTGAGACCATGGCCATGGCTAACAATAATATAGTTATTAGGAATTTACACATTTTACAATGATTATTTTCCATCTAAGATATGTTTAGATTGCCATCAAAGCTTGTAGGAGTGCACAAATGGATAGAGCATTTAATAATATGTTATACTAATTAGATATTAAACTAATGTGTGTCCTCTATCATTTTGTCTCTTGTACTTTTTAACATAGCCTATTAGCACATATGCTATTATTATATGGTGAAAAGGTGGTTCGTGTCCCTATAAAATTATCCTTAGTTAGCTTGAGATAAGTGGATCATTTTTAGATGCGTAGTTACTAATTGGTTGATTTTAGATTATGTTCAAAATTTTGCAAACTTTTCTCTTTATTTTTTTTATAACAATACCTAGAAGCAACCATAGCTTGATGCTAAAGCAATAGAACATGATTCAAATGCTAAGGGCCTCAAGATAGGCACATATGATCAATATATTGTGCTTAAATCTCATCCTCCTAACCAAATTTGTTTCTTTATGATGGTAGAGGCCTAGTAGTGACATCAACAAGGTGTCCTATAGTAATTTCAAGAGGCCATATCAATCACTTAACATATGCCACAACTATTCAACCTAATTAATTTACATGCATAGAACAATAGGTAGAGGCCTAGTATTGGCATCAACATGGTGTCCTATATCCATTTCAAGAGGCCATATCAATCACTTAACATACTATTCAACATAATTAATTAACATGTATAGAACAATAGGTTGCATGCTTGCTTCTTGTTGCTCATCTACCTAGTTTAGGGATCTTAAAATGTATTTCTTGAAATGGATTATACCATATCACACACACACACACACACACACACACACACACACACACACACACACACACACACACACACACACACACACACACACACACACACACACACACACACACACACGCACACACGCACGCACGCACGCACACAACCATGCACGCACGCATGCATGCACGCACGCACGCATGCTATACAACTAAGATTGTGAGTGCAATCAAGAGAGGAAACTTACAAGAGGTAATCACTGGGGACATCAATGATTTCTCTATGAGATAGTAATGTTTAAGGTGTGGATTGTGAGAGAGGAGGAGTAGAAGGATGAAGTGGAGCAACAAACTACATATGCATCAATGGCAAATTGCAGGTTATTGGCATCCCTAATTTTAAGCTTCCAATGAGAGCTTGGAATGGTTTGCATCAATATAATATATCTAGTCAGCATCTCATGATCCTTTTGGACACGTAATTCCACATTGCAATTTTGTGCCACACCTACTCATTGGATCTACTCTAATATTGACTTTGTACCTATTTTCACTATTCAAAGCATGTTCTATGTTTCATTTGTACCATATCTTCTATGGTCACTATTTAAATCATGTTCTATGTTTCATCTGAATCACATTCCTTCCATCCTTCAAGGTTAAGCAATAACCTCAAGCAAAAATAACATGAGCTAGTTGCATAATTTGCAACCGAATCAAACTCAACCAGCTACTACTATGAGCAAATCCAACAATGCCATAGGAGATGAAGCTATTTTTCCTTAGGCCATGTCTATTGCATGACATATCTCATAGAGTGCACAACAAAGGACCAACTACTTTCCACCAAGCTATTCAAATAGCACAAAGAATAGAAGCAAATAGCCATTAAAATACATTAAACACAATAGTCCCACCCACCTCCAAGTTACCATTAGATCAACTTTCACCCATGGAAATAGATATACAAAATGCACAAATATCACAAATAAGGAAACCCAACTTCAATAACCAAACCCAAGGCGTAAATAAAGATTGCTACTAGCAAAAGACAACCAAGGTAGACCCAAATGTTTCTACTAGAACAACTATGGTCGCGTAAAAATGTATTGCTACAAGCTTCAACCAAATCAAAGATGAAACTTACAAGTCATTGCAAATGACCTAGAAAAATTCGTAGAAATCCTAACAAACATGTGAGTAAATGGATGATGAAGGGCACTCATTGAAGGACGCTCTCTAGCTCAACCCTCAAGACCTACGGACCGCTTATTGGTCAAGTGTTTCAAGCCGAGCAGCCATGGCTACCTCTCACATAGCCAACACGTTATCCCTACCCATGGGGTGTAGTGAGCTTACCTTGATGCTTGATCGAGTACCCTCCTCTCTCTTGCACATCGATAGCTCCACGATCCTTGAGGCAAGCTCAAGCAACCTCAATCCCTCTCCATCAAGCTCCATCCTGCATAGCCGTGTGAGACAAGAGAAGAGAAGAGAAGAGAAGAGAAGAAGATGAAGGGTGGAGATAGGAGGTTTTTCTCCTCGATCCCTCACTCTCACACACTCACTCCCTCACTCTCTCACACTCCCTCACTCCCTCACTCAAGCACAAGCAAGAAAACAAGAGAAGAGAAGAAGAAGAAGAAGCTTTTTGCCACACTCTAAGAATGAGCGCTTCATGATGATGATCTTGGAGCATATATACAATCCCTTGTCGCTGTATCACCAGCGTCAATGGATGTGAAGCAAGGTCTATTGCTTCATCAATGGCGATCAACTTACCTATCTTCAGAACAACTTTAAGAGAATCAAATGGATGGAGGATCTTAAACAAAAAATCACACCTAGATACCATCCTCAAAATAGGCGGAGAATGAGTTTGCTAGAACCATTATCTCTATGATCAAGTGCTCTAAATTCTCTTGATTGAGCACATTGCCATTTTAGGGTGCTTATGCCACCACAATTATGTAAAGATGGTTTCTTGAATCTTTTCCAGAAGCCAACATCTTGAAAATATTTGATGAACCCCCAACTTACAAAACGATCTAAATTTCATAATTAGAATTGTTGTAATCTAAAAAGTTTCCCTAGCCTGATTCCAACTATCTACTCAATATAATAAAGAGATCCGGTTAGCCTTGTCACAAACTGTGAATAATAAAATCGTCTCAACTTTTTGCAAGATTGCGTACTTCATAGTAACTGTAGATTATAATTTTAAGATATATAGATTCAAGTGTTGAAAAATGACCTTAAAGAGAGTTGAGTATTGTAAGCGCTCAAGACATGCAACTAATCTTGCAAATGTTAAAATAAGTGGGATATCATGCCTTCCATGTCTATGCTTACTCTAGCCAAATTGCAAGAGAAAAATTTCCTTGTTAAGCAAATCAAACCAGTCAAATTTGATGGTAAAGAGAAGGATGTCAAATTGAAAGAGGAAATTTTAATTGAATCAATGGAGGATTATCTCACTACTGCAAGAACTGTTTCTTTAAATCAAGCAATGATAGATAAACTAAAGTTGACAAGTGAAGCCCACTTTGGTGGAAGCAATTGTGCATGGTTCAAAGGGTTGTAGAAGTGGCAATTACTTGGGGCAAGCTGAAGGAAGGTGTATGCAGGCACTACCTCCCAGTAGCCTACCATATAGTAAAAAAGAATGAATTCTTTAGCTTTAAGAATTTGGATTAACCTTGGAGGCTTATTATTCCAAATTTGTGTCCCTTTTGAAGTATGCCCCGCCCATGGATATCACATAATAGGTGTCAAAGTCTTATCATGGGCTGAACTCTCTGTTGTTGGATACTCATCTTGAAGAAATGCACCCATTTGATCTATAAGGCATATTAAATCAAGCAAGACCCATTACAAGAACTTCAATCAACGTCCAAGAGTGGCAGATTTTGGGGATAGAGTTCTCCATACAAAGAGCCATGATGATATATCAAGAGGATCCAAGGACAATACCAAGTCAAGAAAATGAAGAAGTCCATGAAAAGTGCAATTGGAGACTTCACACCTATAGTTGGTAACAAGGAGTTACCAATATGTTTCCATTGCAACGAGCCCAACCACTTTAAAAAACAATATCTCAAGCTGGGGCAACTAATCCACCAATGGCAATTTCGTGGCCAGAATCGAGCAGTTTCAGCCACCAAAGCGAAAGTTGCCAGAATAACCTTCAAGGGATGGAAGAAGGAGAAGATCCAACTTTAGAAGTGGACATGGAAAGTGTGAGGTGCCTACCCATCGGCTTTCCAAGCACTCTTTTAGTGGTCTATCGAGAAACGAATCTAAGCGTCGCTGCCCGGCACTCCTAGGGAATGTCCCAAGTTTTGTCGCCTAGGGTTTCCCGAATCCGCCTCACAACGGAACGTTCACGACCGAACCCACTAGGATCGACCTGAAATTCGGGTTCCTAGTTGTCAAGGTCTCCTGTTAGCATTCTAGCATCGGGTTTTGGACATCCTACTTTACGCAGAGATACCCAATCCGAAGCAGATCCATGCCACACTTGGTTTAAAGAGAATGGGAAACGAGAGGGATGCGTTGCTCAACCTCTCTGCCCATAGGGCATAGTCCCATTCCGGTCCCCTAAAACGGCATGAATCGAGGTTCTATCCTAACAATTTCTAAGGTCGAAGACGGTAAACCTTGTGAGAAGCCTCCCAGTTCTCTGGAACCACCCTGCCGTAGGATGGACCCGTTGGGGGTTCCGCCCACCCGCTTCCCTTAATAGCTTTAGTTTTCTAATTAGGTCCTACCACATTTATGTGTGACACTTAAAGCCAGCTTCATTGATTAAGCCTTTTAGGGAACAGGGTTCGTTTGCATAACTTATAGCACAGACACAAAAACAGAGCAAAGCAATCTATTGACAAAAAAGATCAAACAAGTTCCTTAACTTATCTTCAAGTTAATCTTTGTCTCTAGCCTATACAGGAGAAATTATGTTTCGCTTCTGTCCAACAGAAGTATCCCTTTTGCCCTGCAGAAGTAACTGGTCCAATTCATATGGCACCACAAACTCAATCCTTTATCTAGAATAGGATCTCCCAACATGTCCAGATGTTGGGGGCCACGGAGGTCTTCAACTCCATTCTAGACTTAGCAAGGGGTGTCCAGAGCTCCAACTGATCCGCAAGCTATCTAGGAGCGAAACATCATTCCCGTGGTTGGCCTTTTCACCACTCGACCTTCGGCCCATGAATCGAGCAGTGCCCTCTCAGGTTACTATGCGGTGTGGCCATGGAGGTGATCCACCCGTACAATATATCCTTCCTTAATTAAATCCTTTAAGAATTAGGCACAAACAAGGCATTCAGCCCTAATATCATTTTCCAAGAAAACATTCATTTATTTCCATGGCGACTTGTCATCACAGACCCTTGCCATGCATTTACCATAAATCACAAGCACTTGAATAATCATCCAAACAACAACTAACAACCAGTTGAATGTAAAAGCATCTAGGATATTGTTCGATCAACCAACAAAACCAATTGCATTCTTTCCAAAATAATGCAAGAGTAGATGATATAATATTTTCCATTGCATATTTGCTCTCCCCCTTGGGATCTAAGAGAAATATTATGCAAAAATGTTCTTAACACTTCCTTCCTTCGGCTAGGGCATATGTTAAGGGTTCAAACACTATTCATGATGTAAGTTCTATAGGTCACTTACCTTGCTTGATAACCCAACCCTAGATTTGGATTGGCAAAGTCATCGTTATCCGACGGATCTCAAGACATCTTAGTTTTAACCCTTATGACTAATTTCTTGTACTAGCTCTTAGTCAAGTCATGAGGCAACTAGAAATTTATCCTCATATATCAAACATGTTATAGGCATAACGTGTGAATACTTAATAAGATAAGTGCGAGATGATCTCAAGTAATTAGACTCCAATAGGCCTTGCATTGAGCTAGAATCTAGTTTTTCTTAATATTTGGGCTCTTAGGCTAAGTACTTTTAAAGTATCTAAACTTTAAACTAGTACTTTCTATTCACGAATCTCAATGTCATCTTCTTTTAGTAATTATGCCATTTGTAACCCTTGACTATACTTTAATTTAGCACTTGTATGCACAATCTTTTAATGTCGTTCTTTTGATGGCTATGCCATTCATAACACTTGACTAATTCTTCCTTGTAATTACTCTACTAGCAAATAAATCATATGTAACTAGGTGCAATTATCTTCCCTTGATATATGCACTTTACAAACTCCATCTTCCGAGTATGTGAGATGAAATTTATCATTTCCCATAACCTATACTTGTGCATCGTAGTATGGGGCCTAACATATCTCATACGAGAATCAAAGCAAGCATCTATCAATTTGAAAATACATTACTTACGACCGAAACTGTAGTTGGATTGACAGTGATGCCTTTGCCCGAAGCCTTGTTGCTGGTTGCAGGATTGTCATCCGCACGCGACATTCTTTGCTTGGAGGCCATCACCCGCAAGTAGACTCAAGAGATTAAGAAGGTAGAATAGATTCAAGATGGGAGAGCGTAAGAGAAGATGGTTAAGTCGAGGATCGAGATAGAGGGAATTGAGCTAATTCTCTTCCTTGCAGCCTCTCGAGGTGACTCTTCTCTCTCTCTCTCTCTCTCTCTCAAGCTCTTCCTCACAATCTCTTGGAGGGATATCTTTATCTCTACCTCTCTCTCGCAGCCTCCCGGGGTCTCCTTATGCTTTTATATGCCTCTCCCATGCCTCATATTTATAGTGAATTAGAGAAGAGGGCTTGTGGTTGAGAAGTGGAGCTCTTTATGGAGGGGGATCTTGGAAAGATCAGTGATCTGATGCTCAGATAATAAATATGATGGTTCCATTGGCTCCGAAAAGGGGGTAAAACTTCAAGACACTTGATTAGAAAGCTCTTAGTTCACTCCTTCTTTTCTGTGTTCAAAGTGCTGTCCATTGCCTGTGTACTGCGATCGCGGTGCGCACGATTTCGCAAATCCTCTCTTTATTTTATTTTTTATAAAATCTCCAAACTAACTAAAATATCACTTGTCTTTTCTTTTAAATGACATCCAGTTTCTAAAAATCTCCATATCTTTTTTTAAAGGATAATATCTAAAATATACTAGTTTTGCCCAAAATCTAATATTTTTGGACCATCCAAACTATACACATTAACCTAGTAATTAATATAACTCATAAGTCTCGTTCACGTTGTAATTTACGTGAAGGGTGGCTACGGTCCTTGCCAATCCGAGAAAAATATCGAATTTATGACTCTTGATTTTTCTAAATAAAATATTTTAAATTAAATACAAATTATTAACAATTAATATTAGTTAGTTTTTACCTTAATTAGTCTTTAGTTAGTAAACTTACTAACTTATTAATTAACTAGCTAACTTTCGAACCAACCAACTAACTTTTATTGTGTGGAGATATTACAGAAAGAGTAATGATACATGTTGCTCTCACCAAGAAAGGCTCTAATTTTCAGTTCTTAATAATCCATATACAAACAACCTACTAAGGTAAAACCTTTCAGATTTTGATTGATTGCAGAAGTATCCGCTCATTTTTCTCACGAAAGTGTGTAACGAGGCTAGGATTAAACACTAAACTTGTATCTAAGCTATGAATGGAATTGGCAAATGGGAAAGAGACAATTTTTGCTCAGTAGACTAGGAGAGTTGATTTTAACTTAGGAAGTAATGATTCCAAAATGGGATTCAAAGTCATGAATTTAGGAGATTATGAGTGCATGTTAGGAATGAATTGGCTAATCCCCAATGATGCTCACATTCATTGCAAGAAAGGTCAAATCACGTTCCTCGATCAAAAAGAAAAATTAGTAACCACTCAATGTGAAGTTAAGAACCCTAGAATTCACTAACAAAAGCTTATCGAATCATGAAGGGGCTAAGAAAAGGATTGTCTATCTACCTAATCACACTTACTAAGGTTGAACAAGAGAAGGAAGCCACATCCTAGCCAAAGGAATATGCTTTGTCTCTACATTGACTACCGTGGGCTAAACTTAGTGACAATCAAGAACAAATACCCAATTCCAAGGATACATGAATTACTTGACTGTCTTCAGGGTGCAAAGATGTTTTCAAAGATTGATATATGATGAGGCTATTATGAGATAAGGATAAAATAGTATGACCATTATGAATTCATTGTAATACCTTTTGGGTTAACCAATGCACTTGCAACCTTTGACAAGCTGATGCAATATATTTTTTAGCCCTATCTTGATGACTTTGTTCTTGATGACTTTGAGTTGTCCTTGAAACAATGAGGGCACATGAGCTTTATGCCAAGAGAAAGAAATGTGCCTTCTATAAGAGATAGATCGAGTATCTTGGGTTTATAGTCTTTAAAGGGATTGATGTAGACCTTGGCAAGGTTAAAGATGTACACAAATGGGCACCCCCGATGATAGTTAAGAAAGTCATAAGTTTTCTAGGCTTCATTGGATGGTACAAGATTTTTATCAAGGATTATGACTTGATTGCAACATCCTTGACTGACTAACTCAAGAAACACATTGCCAATTTATGGACTCCAACTAAGTAGTCTAACTTTGAGAAGCTTAAAAAGAGTTTGACTATGACTCCTATCCTAAAACTACCTAACTTGAACAAAAAATTGGAAGTTGTCACTAATGCAAGATCTCTTGCATTAGACTACGTGCTTGTGTAAGAAGGCCATCCGATAGCCTACTCTTCTAAGAAGTTGAAAATTCATGAGAAGAACTATGGTACCCATGATCTTGAGCTACTTACTATAATTCATGATCTCAAACTATGGAGATACTATGTTCTTGGTAGCAAGTTTACCTTAGCCATTGACTATAAAAACCTCAAATGGATCCTCATTCAACCTGATCTAAGCATGAGACAATGACAATGGATTGAAGTCTTGTAGGAGTATGAATTCAAAATCAAGTATAGACTAGGTAGGAGAATGCTATTGCAGACTCTCTAAGCCACAAAGCATTTCTCAATGTCCTTATCTCAGAAGGACCCTCCAACCAAGGCAAGATCTCTAACATCAATGGTATCAATGCCTAGTAATCCAATCATAGAAATTGCTAAGGAAGAAGTAGGTAAGAACCCAAGATACCAACACATGATAAAAGAAGTCCTATCCAGAGAAAGAGACCGTAAGTTTAAGTATTTGAATTTATCTATAGAAGGAGGAATTGTCTACTTCAAAACGAGATTGTACATTCTAAGAAATCAAGACCTCAAGAAGAAGATGCTTTGAAAAGCCCATGATTCTCTCTTCTCAGGACATTCCAGCTATACAAAGACTCTCAACACAGGAAGAAAAAGCTATCACTGGGAAAAGCTCAAATGAGATGTTCTGAAATATGTGACTGAATGCTTGAGTTACCAACAACGAGCTAAGGTTGAGTGTGTCAAAATGCTAGGAAAGCTCCAACCACTTGGCATTCCACAAATAAAGTGGAAATTTATTTAGTATGGATTTTACAATTGGGCTACCTTGTGTCCAAGGAATATACAATTCCATCTTAGTCATTGTGGATATACTAACTTAGGTTTCTCACCTTATGCCAGTTAAAACTAACTACAAGGCTTCACATATTGCAAGAATCTTTGTGAAGGAAATCTTTAGGCTATATGGACTACCTTAAAGGATCATCAGTGTGATCATGATTCTCTCATCACTTCTCATTTTTGGAAAAGTTTATTTGAAGCCATTGGTACCCAACTATAATTCAACAATGCCTATCACCCTCAAATTGATGATCAAACTAAATGAGCCAACCAAGTCATTGAAGACATACTTAGAGCTTACTATTGCAAGGAGCCTAAATGATGGATACAATACTTACCTTTGGTGGAGTTTTCTTACAATGCATTCTATCATCAAAGCATCCAAATGACCCCATTCCAAGCTTTGTATGAACAAGAGTGCCTAATCCCACTAGACTTTTTAGACCTACCTTAAAAGTAGAAGCTTCCAAGAAGATGTTAGAAGAAATGGATGAGCAACTTAAGGCTATCAGAAAAGATATCTAAGCTACCAAGGATCCACAGAAAGCATATGCTGATATAGGAAAACAAGAATGGAATTTTAAAGAAGGGGATATGCTTTTCATTCGTGTTTGTCTTAAGAAGAGCTCTTTCTCCTTAGGGCAATACAAGAAGCTAAACCCAAGATATTGTGGAACCTGTAAAGTTTTCAAGTGTCTAGGACTAAATTCTTATAAACTACAACTTCATGAATATGTGAAAGTTCATGACGTATTTCAAGTTAGCCTTTTGAAAAAATATATACCCAATCTTGATCATGTCCTTGATTATCAACAAGTTGTAATGCCAAGCCAAGGAGTCCTTGAGCTTCAACCAAATAGAATAATGGACGTAAAGGAGTGCATTCGTAAAAAGAGGACCATTAGAGAATATCTCATCCAATTGAAAGACTATCTTGAGGAGGATGCCACTTGGATAGACAAGGATGCCCTATTAAACAACATCCTCAGTTTCTTTTGTAATAAAGGACTAGTACCCAATGAAACCTTGAAAAGATATTCTTCAACACGAGGTTCTACAACATCACAATCTTTGATAAGGCATGCATCCTGATCTTCTCGTTCTTCTGAAACACCTCCATCACCAAAAGTTTCCCCTATCTCTAATTCCAAATAACACTCACCCACTTGTATAACAATATCTTCAAAATCTGTCCAACTGTCTGCATATACTCTATCCAATTTATGTATTTACTCATGCAAATCTAGAATCACTCATTGTTTAAATTATTTGATCATGCGTTCATCTGGGATGCCTCTAAGTTTCATCTTTGCCTTGTAGCATGCAAAATAACCTTTAGGATCATAACCATCAAATACACACCTTTCCTCATATACTGCATGTAGTGCATTTTCCACTACTTTATCCATCGCTTGCAATTCGAGTTTTGGCTTTCACTTCGGATTCACCAGGTGTAAGATGACTCTAGGATTCTCATCTCGGAGTTTGATTTCCAGAAGGCGTTGAGCCTCTGTTTACTTGAGATCGCAAGCACGAAGAAATCAAACACTCAAAGAACTTAAAATGATTTGATTCAAAAAAGTTGTTTACCCAAATTCAAATTCATCTGACTACTCAATGCTCGGAACAAATTCTAAACACAATTCAGAGCTGTGCTCTCACTCCATGATGCTTGCTCCAACTCTTTGACTTTAGTGCACATATCATGGTAGTCCACTGTAGTCACACGATTATAGTGCTTCAACTTGAAGCCTTTTTGATTGCAACAACTCTTGAATCATTCAAATCTGTTTTATTCCCCATAAGTGCCATGACAATGTTTGAACTTCCATGTTTCTGAAGTTCCTTGTCCCAACGGTTATAGGAAAAAAAAACTACTGGCTAGTTGATGCCTACATGATCCAATGAAAGCATGATATGGATATCCTTGTTGGGTTTCCCATCTCTAAACATTCAACTGATCTAATAGAATTTGGCTGCCACATTAGTTTTTAGAAAAGCATATTTCTAATAGCATATACACCTTAAAGGCAAGTCTTCCAATCATAAGGACATGAGGAAACATTCGATACAGTTTACTTATTTTCCTCTCCTTCGTCTCATCTTTCTTGCCATTTCCTCTCTATCTATGAAGTGATCAAGAATAGCATCACTTGGTAGAATGCAAGATTCTGATTTACCAAACCAGTCATATCACCTCACAATGAAAAAATCATATATATCATCTCTCAAAGGAGATGGAATAACCAAAAAGGCACCCAATATTGGATTTGGGAAGGGCAGGTAAAGTGCCACATGAAAAGCACTTGTAAAACCTTGTGAAAATTGTCTGAGACCCTCAATAAATAAGAAGCAGTTGAGCACATCTTCCCCTGTTAGCCCACATGCTAGAAGGTATGGCTATGCGATCTCAGATTGTACTACACAAAAACTGATCCGCTTGTCCTTTTCAGCTTTAATCAACTAGTTCACTCCAGCATTGCAAAGCATTGCAAAATGACAAACTCCATCGTTAACACGACTCGGTTTCAAAAATATGTTTGGGGAACCAATAGTCCCACCAAGTGGAGCATCTGATTTTAGTGATTCATCCATGAAGCAATCTGATTCACTAAGTTTGCTTGAGCTTATATCCCTTTTTGTAGATAGGCTGCAAGACCTGCAATTCAAGAATATAGAATCTACACACCATCCTGAAGAGAGCAAAGACAATCGAGAAGCGTTCAAGACTCCGTGACACAAAGCAAGGTAGCATTCTCTTTCTTTCTTCTTCCTGGTTAGACCATCTCTCTATCTGCTTTTTGATTAACCAATCTAATTGGTCTCGTTGCACATGATAGCTGTACATATATATACATGAGATTTCATCTATCTATGCACGTCATCTACCTAGGTCTCACCGGTTAGGTAATGCCCTGTTATTATGATCCCAGAAAATATCTGGATGGTGGTCGATTATTTCTCAAGAATGCAGTTGCTGCTGCAATAGTGAGCTTTGCGAGTATTATGTCTAGGAGACTTTCCTTTTCCATTCTTCATCCTCAATCCATTCACACAGTACAGAGGACTGCAATCTCTACTTATTGTGTTCCCAGTCCTCATATGAATCCAGTGTGGTATTAGCCTTTTTCTTCTTTGCTTCTTGGCCAGCGGAACGTCTTGTGGGAAAGCATGGTGACAGATTTAGCTCGAGAAAGATCCTTCGATCTTGTCGCTAATCCTGCTGGTCATGGGTGGCAAAACTGGTGGAAGACAGTGAAGGGAATCAAATGCAACCATCAAATTCTTAACTTTCTAGACAAGCTCAGTAGGATCAATGGCACCTACATCTGCCATTGGCAGAGCAGTTGTTCTCCAAGCTTTTCTTCACATGAAATGAACTGCTTCTCAGTAGTAGCTGCATCCTCATTATGAGATGGCCTTTCTTCATTAAGTATGAATGATTCCCTTCAACAATGCTCTCATGCTGCTTTGCTCATCCCTCCCATCATCATGTTGGTCAGTCCCCCAAAAGAATAATGAGCTCTCGATTCATTTGCCCCCCCTCCTTTTTCGTGCATGTTCAAAAAAATCAGAGTCATCTCTGAATATCGCTGGCTCTCAAAATAGTTCCCTTCTTGAAATCTCAAAACAAAGGCAGTGACCTTTTTCTTCAGCTCCTATGCTGCCACAAGTGAACCACATTTGACAAACATATCAACCAAGGAATTACCAAAAGAAAGATCCCTTTCCAATCCCTTTTTAAAAATCTCAACATATAGTTTTAGCCCCTTTTCTGATGCTCCTACACTGCCACATGCCTTCAAGCAATAGAGTAGCGTGACAGTATTTACAAGCACACCCTCCAATTGCGTCTTTTCAAAAGAATCCAGTGCTTCCTTACCAAACCCATGTTCAACATACCCTGAAATTAGTGCTGTCCATGAAACCACATCTCGATTTGGGAGCATGTCCCGAGCTTCAACAGGTGAGCCACATTTGCCGAACATTTCAACCAAGGTGTTCCCAATTGCAAGGTCACTCTATAATCCTTCTTCAGCAATCTTTGCATGTATCTCTCTGCCTTTTCCTATAGCTCCTATAATGTTGCAACCTTTCAAGCCACCAACAAAGATAACAGTATCTGGAGTTATGCTCTCATCATGCATCTGTTGAAAACACTCCAGTGCTTCCTCCCCGAGCATGTGTTCCTTTGCCTACTTGACTGCTCCTATGTTGCCACATGCTTGCAATACACAAACATAGGTGGTTGCATTTGGAGAGAGATCCTCATGCTGCATGCCTTCAAAACACTTTAGTGCTTTCTCACCATGCCCATGTTGGATGTACCCGGCAATTAGTGTAGCCCACGAAATAGCATTCCGAACTGGAAGTTCATCATTTTTTAGTCCATTATCAACAATCGAAGAATATATCTCTTGACCCTTGTCATGTAATTAATCTGCCACAAGATGTCAAGCTGCTATATCAAATGCAAATGAATATGGAGACACTCCTTTCAATTGCATCTGTTCAAAGTAGCTAAGTGCATCCTCAACCATCCTTGCTTCTGTAAATCCAACAATCAATGCATTCCATATAGTTGTATCTTGAAGTGGCAAACTATCAAATGCCTTGGTTGCCTCTAATTCAAAAGCTCCCTTTGTACTGCAAGCTTTCAAGATGAAAACATACATTATTGCATCCACAATGACATCTTTTTGTTGCATTTCTTTGAAAACCATGAGCACCTCATCATCAAGACCATGTTCAGCATATCTTGGTAGTACATGAGATTGTATTTCAAACTGACAACCTCTCAAGCACACAATGTGCTGCTTTAAGCAAACCACATTTGTAGTACATGTCTAATAATGAGCTTCCCACATAAAGCTCTTTATCAACTTCTCTGTTGGTTATTTCAGCATGTAAAAGATGGTCTGACTCTAAATCTTTTGTAATACCAATAGCTTTTAAGCACAAAAGAAAAGTGATAGAATTAGGAGACTTCAAAGTGATTTCACAATGGTGAACCTGCAGTGTCACGACACCACTGCCACCATCGGTGAAGAGGGAGGAGAAGTATAAAGGAGAAGGAAGGAACTCACAAAGGAGAAGAAAAAGGAGGGAAGTACGAAGGGATTCTTCTTTGAGCTTTGAGGTAAGTGCATTCTCTCTTCTCTCTTTGTTTTTCTCTTTTCTTTACTTCTCCCTTTCTTTTTGTTGATGAAGAGATGCATAGAGAGAAAAAGGGAGAGAGATCAAGAGAGAGAGAGAGAGAGAGAGAGAGAGAGAGAGAGAGAGAGAGAGAGAGAGAGAGAGAGAGAGAGAGAGAGAGAGAGAGAGAGAGAGAGAGAGAGAGGTTGCTGCAACCACCATCCACTAAAAGAGAGGAGACAACTGCAAAGGAGAAGGAGGGAACCTGTGAAGGAGAAGAAGAAGAAGGAGAGAAGCATGAAAGGATTCTTCTTCAAGCTTTGAGGTAAGTGCATTCTCTCTTCTTTCTTTTCTTCGCTTCTCTCTTTCTTATTGTTTATGAAGAGATTCATAAAACGAGGGAGCGAGGGAGGGAGGGAGGGAGAAATGAAGAGAGTGAGAGAGAGAAAAATTGAGAGGGCAATACAAAGAGACAGAAGCAAGGAGAGAGAGAGAGAGGGAGGGAAGGAAAGAAGAGAAATAAAGATAGGGAGGGAGAGGGAGAGAGAGAAATAGAGAGGGGGAGAGAGATAAAAATAAAGAAATAGAGAGTGAGAGATAAATAGAGAGAGAGAGAGAGAGAGAGAGAGAGATATATATATATATATATATATATATATATATATATATATATATATATATATATATATATATATATATATATATATATATATATAGATAAAGACATGAGGGGGAGAGAGAAAGAGATAGATAGAGAGAGAATATATATAGAGAGAGAGGGAGAGATAAAAGAAAAGTAGAGAATACATATATATATATATATATATATATATATATATATAGAGAGAGAGAGAGAGAGAGAGAGAGAGAGAGAGAGAGAGAGAGAGAGAGAGAGAGAGAGAGAGAGAGAGAGAGAGAGAGAGAGAGAGGCTATGGCAAGTGAATATGGCTTGAGACCTTGATACGGAGCTACAAGAAGAAATCATATTGGGGTGGAGTTGGGAGATTGCCTCTGGATCCGAAGAAGCCACAGAGCATGCCAAACCATACTTGAAGCAGATGAGAGCCAAAATATTCCAAGAGTTGAAAAATGGAGTGAAATCACCCAAAAAAGAACTAAGGAGCCAAGAAAAGAAGAAACATGTGAATAAAGATAAAGAATTTTGGTCAGATGAAGATGAAGAAGAAGGAAAGGGAGACGATGAGCCTCGTCCCCAATAGGGAGCCAACTACTGCTACCTCGACTACTATCCTGAAGACTACTACCAAGAAGGCTACCCTAAAGACCAGTATCTCTATAATAATGAATACCCACCTTAAGGAGATGGATACTACTACCCTAAATATTTCCCCATCGACTACCACCTAGAAGGAGAGTACCTCTACACCGGCTACCCCTATACCGAAGAATGCCAACCTGAAGAAGTCCAAGAAGACGAAGAAATGATAGAGTGTTATGTGAAGGGAGAAGGATGGAGAATGGATGTATGTTCAAAGGTAGAAAGTATTATGATGGAGTTAGGATTGAAGAAAGAAGACAAAGATATATGGAAACGTTAGAAGGATGAGCCCTTGCACCACAGGTTGTAGCTCAAGAAATGGAGTTTGAGAAGGGGGAGGATGAGCTTGATTCTTTTGATCTTGAAACACCTCCATTCATTGAGATTGAGGGTGAGGTCAAGTCGATGCCCTCTTGTGAGGCACGGGATGCCTTTGATGAAGGGTGAGGCCAAGAAAAAATAGATAGAAGATGACTTAGATGTAGATAAAAGCAAGAAGGAAGAAGCAAAGCTCAGACACACTACTACTGTCTATATAAGTTTTTCTAGCTCCAACACCATGGTATAACTCTTACAAATGCCCAAATGCTCCCCTAAAAGACTTAAACAAGTTTGGAATAAGTTGGAGTGATCAGAAGATCAATGGGACTTATTCATACCTCAGGGTCTTGACTATAATGAAAGTTTGAAGTGAAGCTCTTTTTCTTGGGCTTAAGCAAGTGATAAAAAAGCTCCTTGAGTAATACTTTTTTGAATTGATTATATCTAGCTTTTGTAATCACAAGCTCTTCTTCTTGAGCCTAAGTAAGTGATGAAAAAGCTCCTTGCATAATACCTTTTTGAATTGATTATATCTAGCTTTTGCAATCAAAGGATTCATTTTTAAAAGGAAATTTGATGTATAATTTTTAGGCATTAGGTGTATGTGACATTGGCAAATGAATTATAATATAAGAATATTTAGTGCATATAGCTGCCCTGCCACCTTATTTTTTTCCCTTCTGTAATTGTCGCTATTGTGTCAAAAATTTACTCTACAATCATTGCAACTAGAGTTGTTATATGCATTGCTACATGTGTTGCTATATGTGTTGCTATTAGTTTCACTATTAGCATCATCCAAATTAGCGATGCTAATAGTGAAAAAAATAGCGACGCTAATAGCGATAAAAATAACAATGCTGATAGTGACGTAAATAGCAGTGCATATAGCAATGAATTTATCGTGTTGCTAATAGTGATACGAATAGTGATGATGGGGGTAATTTTTTCCATGAATAATTCCGTTGCTTTAAACATCGCTATTAGGTCTATATGTTGTAGTGACTATTGTTTTTCAATGGATTGTTTGGTGTATATAAACTAAGGATGTGACAAGAAACCAAGCGTGAATATTAATTAAGAAAGTTGTTTCTATATGTTATAAATAGTGTGATAGCATGGCTTGTTCAGAACACTAAAATATGCCTCAAAGGGAAGCAGGTGGATGATTTTGTGACACAAATACTCTATGGCTAGGTGGATCTAGTTAGCTAGGCGACTTTTCCCCAAACTTAGAATGAGAATTGTTAAATCGAGATCTTCCTATGAGTGAGAGTCCCAAAATCGATAAGCACCATTTTAGGGGGTCGGTGTGAGACTATACCTTATTGGCAAAGGGATTGATGCTTAACTCCCCCTCGTTTCTCACTCTCATTAAATGAAGTGCAGTGCTTGCTTACCTCAAAATAGGGTGATTTGCAAGGTGCGTTCTTTTTAAGTTTGATGTTAGACTACAGATAGTGATCGTAGTTGTTGAACGCTAAAGGTTTTGGCATTGATAGTGATAAGTAGGATTGATTCATAGATGACTATCGAAGACTACCCATCATAATGGAGTTCAGGTATAGGTATGTTTCAATTGAATACCTATTTAACTTAAGTTAGAGAGCTCAAGGAAGGATTTGTATCTATTTCCAATTTGGATAACAATGATCAATGCTATGATAAGCCTTGGCTGCTCCCTCCGACCAAAAGCTCCGATGGATGACACTCTTATACTTGTTGAGGGAAAATGATGGTGGGATGCAAAGTCAATGGTTTGAGAGAGCAAGAGGGTGAAAGAGAGCAAAATCACATGAGAAGGGAACTACTACTATCTTTATTCTTCATTCTTTTCACTTGTATGTGGCTATATAGTGTATACTTATACAAGAAGTGCATGCTCGTGGCCATTGGCCATTGGCCTTTAATCTAACAACATTGAAATTCTAGCTTTGTGCCAATAATCATTTGTATTGTGGATAGATTTGATCCATTATCACCCACCACAAGAAGTATCCACTGAGATACTTTAGTATCCTTCCTATGTTGGAGCATATGTTACAACACCTTTTGAGTGAGATCGTAGAATAACTTTTTAGGGCCTTCTTTATCTTTTGGTTTTTTTTTTTCCCTTCTTTTCATCATAGGTTTTTATAGTTTTTGCTCATTTCCATTCATACCCTTATTTTACTTTCTGATGATATACCACTTCAATTTTACTTTATGATTAGGTCTCATAGGCTATAATGGCCTTTCACACACACACACACACACACACACACACATCATGGTTCAACTCCTTAAAATGGTTTTCTTATATGATTTTGCTAATAATATCATACATTTAGTCATCCTAGTAATCCATCCATGTCCTAATAAGACTTGACAAAAAGAAATAATGATCCACAAAACCACCCATCTCTTCTTGGCTTGCATTGGATAAGTCTAGATTGAGTACGATTGGCTTGATTTTTAGTTGTATCAAGGCATAATCTCAATAATTTATAGTTTTGAAGGATGATACATAAAACTTATGCCTAGGTAATGAATAAATGCTATTATTACTTTTCCTTTACCTCTTCAAATATTAGACCATACTATTAGATGAGTGATATTCTTCATATGCATGTCCTTTCCTTTTTCAAGTTTAATAGTTGTACTTCTTCCATGTTGGTCAAGTATATTAAGTTCTCTAGTGGCCAAGTGGTGCCTATAATAAATAACACTTAATGTTGTGATACTTGTCAAAAGTGTAAATAATACCGAAAAGAGAACATAAGTACTCAAAGGCCATACAATATGACTACAAACTTACGATCAAAAAGTTAACAACCGTGCTTTATTCAAATCCTTAGTTAGCGTGATGTCATTTAGCTCAGAACACGGCACAATACTACTAAGAAGATGGTTAAGCAGAAGACTAATTCAATCTCAAGTAGCATGTCATTTATGGCCTTGAATTGAATCTTAGGTACAAAGAGTAGGGATTAATTAAACCTGTCGACTAAAGAAGCTTTACAATAATCACAATAGGCCAGGAGAGGGCGTGGGCGGCGCTGTGGTGCTGCATATATTACAAGGAGGCTGGGCATCCTTAACCTTTCTACTATTAGAAGGAAATTTAGGATGGTTGGTATTGCAGGGACTGCAATGATGTTGCTGCTGATTATTATCGCGATTAGGAAAACGGAATACTTGAAACGTTGATGGGCATGGAGCTGGCCGAGCGCCTGGCGGCGGCTGTACTGGAGCAGCTGCAACGTATGATAACATAATTATCGGTCAATGCATGCAGCCAATGAAGGTCTTATAACTTAGTTCAAGCTGCACGGTACTCCCGCGAGCAGATTTAAGTCAGAGCCAACTCTTGATTAATTAAGCCAGGGTTGATTTAACCGTATTAATGAAGTACGAGAGACGATCTCAATATGACTGCAGTGTAATTAGAGATTAATGCAAGCTTACAAGCGATTATATTGTGATGGCACCGAGAATGGGCGCCGTGCTGAGTGAATAAACCGCCGGGCCTTACGTTGGCGCTGATGGCGATGGTGATTATCAGCAGACACAATGACCCTAACGCAAACTTCCTGCCTGCCATCTCTCTCTCTCTCTCTCTCTCTCTCTCTCTCTGTCTGTCGGCTAGCTCATCTTAACGTGCAGAAGCAGCATATAGCCTCGCCTCGCATTGGTACGTCTAGATTTTCATATTCTACAAGCGCGACATCTAAATTATAGTATTCATCCAAATTAAAAAACCTTTTTCTTACACTCATTCATAAACCAGCTATAACCTTGTTCATATCTTTCATGTAACCAATAAAACCTTGAGGCCCATGCTCCTTTAAGCTCCTCATTCAAGGCCTTCCAAAGTTGAAACTTAACGTCACTATCGCATCCATTTGTTATATTTTTGATACACCTAGCTCATTCCAATAGTGGCCTATGGCACTCACCCTAAGCTTTAAACATATTGAAATCCACTCATTTTTAAATTCTAGGGTCACATTACTATACATATTACTTAATTCGATCAACAAGGCCCCCCTTAGTATATGCTAAGATTTCCGTACATGGTGCCCATGCAAAGCAATGTTGGTGGCCCCTTTCCCATTAAGAAAAAGAGTGGTAATGACATCAGAGCATCCCTTAAGTATAGTTTCATTAATCTAGGTATCCCACATCACAAAGTGGTTTCAATGGATTATACACTAGAGTATGATATGCTAACCAAATGATTAAGGAAAAATAATTCACAACTTGCTAGCAACACTCTTGGAAATAGATTGTATTGTTTGAGAGCCACTTTATAACATAAAATGTTTATGTTAAAATACAAGGAAGTTTTATGACTTTTTCATTCTTGATCCACAAGAATAAAATTAAAGCACAAAAGGAGTAATGCACAAGGGAAATTTAATTAAACAAGCATGCTACAAAAGCTTGATTATTTTTTCTATAGGAAAGTTAGGCCACATCATAAAGTCTCATGATAAGTTGAGATCACTCAATGTTAGAAAGGATACCTCACAAAAAGCATATTTTCTATAAGATCTAAGTATAAAAATCCAAGTTTTATTATCACTTTATCTCATTTAGCTTTTACTTGGTGGTTTTGACTACTAGAATATGAGCTTTGCAATGTGTATGGAATATGATCAAATGCAACTTGACAATCTACAATAAACGTTCCTTATTTTACATGCACTATGAAATGAAATGTGAAAAATCAGGGTACACAAAGTTAGTACTGTTAATGAAGATGGTGAGGATGCAATTCTATGCTAGTTATCTTCTTCATAAGACTAAACTAAAATATAGAACCAAAATATATTGTATAGATGTGGTAAAATTTTGATAATGAGTCTTACTATGTGATATACTTAGATTACTATATATGAAGATATATGCTGTATAGTAGGTACATAGGAATGGATATGTGGAAGCTTGATACATACTAGAAAACATAAGTGATAGCAAGGATGATAAGATCCTCAACAATAATACATACATCCTTCATATTACTAAAAAAAAGAGGAGAGAGAGATGAAGCAACTATAAGCACACACACAATGGAGAATTGAGCACATAGAGAAGTAAGGATGAAATCTTCTTCTTCTTCTTTCTTCTTCTTCCACACCAAAAACTTAGTCTACAACATGATAAAAGACTTTTATGAAAATACTAAAACATACATACATGAGGTTCTAAGTGCGAACCTACTAAGGATAGATAAAGTGACACAATGTATGTGCTATAAGAAAGAGTGGACTGCATGGGTGTAGTCATATTGTAGAATCATTAGTATAACATTCTCTATGTTGATGGGCCTATTGCACTAGTGAGAAAAGTCCTACCACATCACCATAGCATGTGGTGGATGGGAGCTCATGTGGAGCTCGACATCTCAACACCCCCCTTCGAGCTTAACATGAGCTCATGTATCCAAAGAATAGTCCTAAAGCAACAGAGCTTCTCAGCTTCTAAGACCTTGGTGAAAATATTTGCAACTTGATCTTGTGTACTAACATGAACCAAGTCAATATAACGTACTAGAACATGCTCTTGAATGAAATGGTAGTGGAACTCTATGAGTTTAGTCTATACATGATACACTGGATTCTTGGCTAGCTAAATCCCACTAAGATTACCTGCAACCTCAGGTAAGTTACTCATGAATATATGTATACATCACCTGGGTTCAAAATAAGGTATTTTTAAAGTACCATTTTTATATATTTCTTTTATATACAAAAGGGTGTAATATAAGCGGGTTATTTACAAATTGAATAGAAAAGGGTTATGTTTCATTTAGGAAAAATATACATATATAAGGATATTTATAAATAGGCCTTGAATGCACGTGATGTAGAGGATACAAATATAGTAACTTCCCTAAGCATGCAACCCTAAATCACCAAGTAGCTTATGTAACAAAGCTACCACACATGCTATAATTACAACACAATTGTACTATGCCTCAATACTAGATAGCGAAATTATAGGCTTTTAATTGATACTCCAAGTAACAAAGCCATTCCTAAAGGAGAACATAAACCTACTATTAGACCTCTTATCTAAAATACCACCAATCCATCTACATTCTTGTAACCGTGCAAGTCCAACGGTACCTCTGTATGGCATAGAATATGACATATTAAGTGTAGACTTTATATAATGCAATGTGTGCTGCACTGCATTCAAATGTGACCTCCGTGGAAGTTGCATAAACCAACTCTCCAAACCAACTATCTAGTTTGGATGAGGCCTAATAATCATCAAATAAACAAGGTTGCTCGTAATCTTTCTATAGATAGTGAAATTCTCAATCACATCACCCTCATGTGCACTAATTATAGCATTGATATCTAGGCGTATTGAGATTGGCTTATAATCAATCCTACTATACTTTTTTAGTATATCCAAATCAAACTATCTTTCTGAAAACCATACCATTTAGAGTCCTCATTATCTCTCTATCCAGAAAATATTAACACAACTCTCCCAAATCCTTCATCTCAAACTCAGCCTTGGAAAGACTCTTCACATGGTCAATTTTTGTCTCGCTATTGTTGAGATATCGAGCTCTATATAAGCTAGCATTCACTTTGTGCCTTGGTAATATGGCAAGATATTATTCATTGGCATATTAGGTGGCTGATATGAGGATATGCTAGTGATTCTACAATTGGACTACATCCATATAGTCAATGTATGGTTATGGCACATTCATTGTGTCACCTCTTCTTTCCTTAGTGGGTTCACACTTAGTGATTGCATGTATATATATTGTGGCACCTTCATATTATTCTTTTATCATGTTATAGACTTAGTTCTTTTGTGTGGAAGAAGAAGTTTTCATCCCTATCTCTATGTGTGCTCAAGTCTCCATTGCTTTTGTGTGTGTACTCTTGGTCTCTTCACTTCTCTTTCCTCTTGTCTATTTCCATGGTATCAAAGTTGTCGCATGACTATGCGCAACTCAATTGAAGGCTAAGGTAAATAAATTAGAGTAGAAAAGTAAGTAAGCAAGCAATGATGAGAAGCTCTTTTATATTGCTCAATTTGCATTAGGTTATAACCATAAAAGGCTGCTGAGGTTCGCAAGGCTGCAATCTCCGATTGTAGTGAAAATTAGTGAGCAAGAAGAATGATGTATGTATTGCAATTAAGCCCTTTAGGCCTTACCTGTTGTGATTTTTGGCATTTGAGGTCATTTCAACCTCCATTCTAGACGTACAAATGATCATGACTACGCTTTTTGGGTATACTATAATTTCAAATGTATAGGTTGTTTACAAGTGCACATGTTATAGATCTCAAATCTATAAGGTTTTAGGTATTTATTGGGTTGCAGACACAGAAGGCATATGTATATAGATTGTAGTAGTTATTATTGTGTAGTTAGTGAAAAAGGTTACATGTTTAGTTGTGGTACACTTGGTATCAACTTGCTTATAGATTGTAGTTTTTTGCAAGGTTTTTGTTTTGTCAACAAGTCTGACAACTTCAACCAAATTATTAGTGAGAAGATTGATAAGAAAAATTATTTTGCATGGAAGTTTAGGGTGTTAAATTTCTTGAAGGACAAAGGTGTTTGGAATTACATTGAAGGAGACATGGCAGTAGCATCTGAAGTTCCTACACAAAATGCTACTGTAGCATGTAAATACTAAGAAAGACTCAGAGTAAATACAAAGTAAAATCATGTATTGGTTGTATGTTAGTGTGACATATAGCATGATGGGCTATTTACAAGAACTTTAAGCCCTTGTTATTGCACGAAACAATTTGGCAAGGCTACTCAAAGTAAATACAAATGCTAAAAAGCTGCAGCTTAGGTTAGAGATGAACCAAGTAAAGAGAGGAAACCTGTCCATTTATGATTATGCCTTGAAGATCAAGAGTATTGTGAAAGCTTTTGGATCTATAAATGTAGTAGTTGATGATGATAATCATGTTGTGCATGCATACTTAGATGTGTTGAGATGTTTGCAATCACATCTACTTCAATCGCTTTGGAAGGAGCAGCGAGGGCTCATGACTAAAATCCCACAAGCACAGTAGAAGTACTACCATACAATTCCTATAAAGAATTGTACTTGCTCTCTTTTCTAAAGCTATGTCATAGTACTTTTTTCCTTTAGTAAAGTCTTTATGTCATTGTCAGTCTATACACAATATATGTTTATGAGTCCAAGCTTCCATCTTGGAACCTAATTCACTTGTGTATCAATCAATCATATCAGTGTCTTCATGAACTCACTCTTTCTCTTGCAACCTCCATAGCTTCTGCCTCAAGCCATGTTCTAGATCCATGTTTTTACATGGTATCAGAGCCATGGTGAGCATGGCATACATCAGTTCAAATCAATAAACCTCCCTTTTGCCATTCTCTCTCCAACTCTGCTCAGCTCAAGTCAAACCAATGAGTTCATTTTCTTACTCTATCTTCACCAACCTTCCATGGCAGACATAGCCAGGTAGTACCAACCTTGCTTGGAGCTCTTATATTTTCACATCCAACCCATATTAGCTCACAATTCCTTCTAGGGACTTGTTTCTTTATTCAAGGCACTGGTTCTTGGCACCTCAGAGTGCAACATTGGCCATCATATGCTTCAAGATGGTTGAAATTTCATCATGTTGTCTAGAAATGCGCCCGTGCTGATGGTACACCCTGATCTCTCTCCACGCAATGACATGTGATGTGAAGTAAGCATCAATATCTCTTGATACTATTCATCTACTGTCTTTTGGCACTTGTGCTTATCAAGTACACTCAAGATCAAGCCTTCTGCTACTACGGAAAGCTGAGAATTTTGAAGGCTGATTTGCCATTGATCCTTCAACTCCAGCATGGGCAAGGACTCTTCGACAGTTCGCTTCAAAGGGGTCAAGTTTCACACCTATCAGACTTGCATCAAGCTCATCCTAATGAAGAAGGGCCTTTGGGCCATCACCACTGGCAAAGAGAAGAAGCCTCATGATGCAGACCTTATAGTCACTTGGCAAAAGAATGATGATAAGGCTCAGGCCATTATCAAATTGGAGCTAGATGACAGCTATATCAACCATGTGGATAACTGTGATACTTCATAGGATACATGAAAGAGACTTGACACTTTGTTTGGTGCACAGTCTAAGTCATCAAAGTATGGTGTCTTGATTGAATTTTTCAGGCTTGAAATGAAGTCCAGCACATCACTTGCCACACATCTAAATTACATGGAAGGACTTCTAACCCAGCCTGCAAGAATCAACATTAAAATGGAAGAAGATGTTTGCATTCGTGTTTTGCTTAAGAGTTTGCCTCTTGAATATAATAATGTGTCAAAAAATATAATCAATATGCCAAACCTTGAGCTTGTTGATATCCAGGCATCACTGTTAGAGGAGGAAAAGAAGCTAAAAACTAAGGAAGAACCAAGCACATCTAGAGATGAACAAGCATTATATGTTGGCAACAGGTACAAAGGCAAGAAGGACCAGCTTTTCTGTGACTTTTGCAAAAGGACCGGACACACCGAGAAGTTGTGCTATGCCAGAAAGAGGTCCCAAAAGGCCTATCTAGTTGCTGTTAAAGAAGAAGAAGAACATGGAGCAAAAGAAGAAGAAGAAGAAGAAGACCACCAGGAGACCTCATCAATCCTTCTATTTGGATAGACTTTTTTAGCCTTGTATTTCCTAGCCCTAATGCTTCGGACATAAACATGTAAAATCCTCATGTAGCCTTGTACTATAGCCTCTGTACACTTTGTGAGGCCCTTGTTACAGCCTTTGGATGTCCACCATGTTTGTGGTACCCACACTTAGCCTTTTCTATTGCGACAGCCTCTGGTATTTTTCCATGTCTATGGTGTGCCCACACTTTCTAGGTGTTGCTTTCACTAAAGCCTCTATACGCTTTGTAATTCTGGTTGAGTGATTGAGGAGGGGTGCTGAGATGTTTGCAATCACACCTACTTCAGTCTCTTTGGAAGGAGCGTTGAGGGCTCATGACTAGAATCCCATAAGCACAGTAGGAGAAGTGCTACCATCCAATTCCTATAAAGCATTGCACTTGCGCTCTTTTCTAAAGCAATGTCATAGTACTTTTCTTCTTCAGTAAAGTCTTTGTGTCATTGTTAGTATCTATACACAAGATTGTGTTTATGAGTCCAAGCTTCCATCTTGGAACCTAATTCACTTGTATAACAGTCAGTCATGTCAGTGTCTTCATGAACTCACTCTTTCTCTTCTGACCTCCACAGCTTCCGTCTCAAGCCATGTTCTAGATCCATGTTTTTACAAGATGGACTTGGAAATGAATACAAGAGCTTCAACTCATCTATACATATAAGATATTGAGATGGCAAGTTCAACATGTGTGAATATTGATGATGGACCACTTGGCTAGATGGGTCCACATGTCTATACTTTGCATGCCCATGATCATTATGATCCTCACATGCCCACTAACTTACAACTTATTACATTTAGTTTGTTGAAACTACCTATAGCTAGAATAGTTATAATGTCAGTCAATTTAGCAGAGTCAGTTAAGAAGAAAAAACCAACAAGAAAGCATCTTGGCCTCCATCTCTCTTCTTGTGTTCTTGAGTGAGCTTCCTCTCATATGTATGGTATGTGTTTGGTGTAGCAACTTAAGCAAGTCCCCCCCCACCATGTGATTATTGACATGGTATTAGATCGATGCCATTGAGAGAAGCTGGTTTTGAAGGCTGAAGTAAAGGAAAAGAAGCAAATATTTGAGTAAGAAAAAAATGGGTAAGAAGTTCTCACATTATTCCACTCTTTATCTTGGATAGTACCTCTAGAGGCACTAGAAGCAAGGCAGAGAAAAAATCTCAAATTGTTGTGAGATTTAGTATGAGAGTATATCACTACATATTATGTAGATAATTCTTTTAGGACTTTTTCACAAGCTGTTTTGTCATCTTAGGCCATTTCGAGCCCCATTTTAGGCCCCAAGATTGCGGATAGTAGTTTCAGGATATATTGCAATTTTGGTTATATTAATCGAAAGCCGGTACATATATTACACATTTTAAAATTGTAAGTTCAGAGGTATTTGTCAAGAAGAAAACATATTTTTTATCTACAAATGAATTGCAAATTACATGGACTATTGAGAAATCAGTAAAAAAGACTGCTTAATATATTGTTGTGCACTTATTGTGAAAGGTTATAGAAGACTTGCTTCTTGTTTTGTATAATTTTTGTGATAATTGTAGAGAATAGTGAAAACCCCATCATTGAGAAGCTAGATAAGAACAACTACCCATCATGGAAGTTTCGTGTGACTAACTTTCTTATTGGAAAAGATATTTACGAGTTTGTTTCAGGTGAAGAAAAGGAGCCAGAGCTAAGCAACTTTGCAACTGTAGACGAATTAAAGAAATGAAAAGAATGGAACGCTAAGGACAAGAAAGTGACGTATTGGCTATTTGTAGTCATTGATAATACTATGCTAGGGTACATTAGAAATATAAAAACTTCACATACAGCTTGGACAATTTTTGAGAACATGTTTTTAGTAAATATAAGGATATGAAAGATTCAACTCAAGCAAGATTTGAACACTTTGAAAAAAAGAAAAATGTCTGTCAATGAGTATGTTTTGAAGGTGAGGAGCATTGTAGATGCTTTGGCAGTTATTGATGCAATGCTTGATGATGATGATTTAGTTTCATCTACTTTGGGTGGCCTTAATAATGAGAAGGCTTAGAAATCATTTGTCACTCCTATATATGTATGGAAGACATTTCCACATTTTGATGAGTTGGTCTCTCTCACGATTACTGAAGAGATCAATATGCATGGTGACTCATCTGAGAGAAATGGTGAATAGGTCCAATAATTTTACTCAAGTTCAAGAAGGGGACATGGTAGATCCTCTTTGAGAGACCGTGGTATGGGACATTGTCGAAGGGGTTTTAGTCGAAAGGTTATATCTACCAAGCATTAGAGAGAGAATGAAGTAGAGCAAAGGAGATAGAAGAGAAGAAAAAGAATAAACAAGAGGTACACAAGATAAATACTAAGCTCAATGGATCAAAGTACTATGTATTGATAGAACCTGAGAAATGAATAAAATCCTTGTTTGGGACTACTCAAAAGCAATCTCTAAGCATTAGATCTCCTGGAACTCCGTGGTAGACCAAAAACTTGCACCAAACATTGGCTTTTTCTACGCTACTCATACTGCAAATCTAATGGTTCTGTTGGCTTTGAAAAAGAGGGGTAAAATCCCGGGATGCCAACTCACAATTCTTCCAGATCACTTCTTCTTTTTCTCCTTGTCTCAAGGTGTTGTTTGCTACCTATAAACTGTGATCGTGCGCTGCATGATTTCACAAGTTCTTGTTTTTTCATGAGCTTTCCCAAAACTAGCTAAAAAGCAACTTACTTTTGCTTGTCACTCTATTCTAGAAGTTTTCTACATATTTTTTGGATATTTATAAGAAATAGTATCCAAAATATCAAAAATAGGCTAAAATAATCCAAAAATCTTGCATTTTTGAACCATCCATACTATATGGACAATGACACTCATGACTAATATGGCACTAACTCTCTAGATTAATAAGAAAGTCAGATGATGATGCACTCCACGTTTTTTCACACTATGTCCGCATAGCGACATGACATCCACCCCCTCTGAACCTATACATCCTCCAGTATGTGCCATCGATGCACCACTCGGGTCAAACACCCATAGTATGAACTTATTGCTCATCATGCACATAAGAATGCATCCCCCTAGATCATAGAACAAAATAAGTAGCATTTGCACAACTCTAATGCCATACCAAGCATCTACTCCAAGGGCATTAGGCCTTAGGTGAACATCATATATTAGAGGCTACTGAGTCTCCATATACATGCTATCAATGCACCCATCAAAAAATACATAGCACCATGCCTACCATTTCAAAGTCCAGCAGATGGAAATCTAATTATACTAATAATTGTGTACCACATCAAACATAAATTGAGCCTTGCTTGCATCCAACACATGCTAACCATCACCAAAAATAGTAACGCAATCCATATCTTGAAGTATCTTTGAATTGCCTATCAAGACCTTTGATAAAGCTTCTGAAATAGTTTCCAACTGTGGAGCATCATATCTAACATCCTCTAAAGGCATATCCTCGAGCTCATGAACTGTCTCATAAACGATAATTGTATCCTACAAATCATGTGCATCCAACACTTCACTAATCTCTCTCCGAGTCCCTATATCAAGTAAAACATGAGATTCTTAAACCTCTTTAGATGCATTGAGAAAATATACAGATGCAATTGTTGACTCTTCCACTACAGGATCTTTCAAGGCATTCATGGCTGTCTCATTATGAGACTACAACTTATATCCTAGTTGTTTTCCCTCTTGCTTGCTATCGAGTTTCTGCTCTTGCTCAACCTCTTTCATAACATGCTCGAGAGGTGGCTGATTTGTCGCTTTGGGTTGATCCACACCTCTTCTTGTCACTCTCTTAGATGTCCATGCATTATCTTCATCTCTCTTTTGTTTGTCTTCCACAAGTACATATGTATTTTACCCTTTTGCTAAATATGCATTCACTGAATATGCATCTACCGATGATTCTGAGCCAATTATGTCACGAATGTCTTGCCTTACATGAGACATTTCATTATCATTAAATTTCCTCTTTTCAGCTACATGCAAAGCATATGTCTATATTGTAGCCTTTGGACATGGCCAGGCATTCTATCTAACTGTAGACCAAAAGTAGAAGCATGTACAGCCACATAAGCATTTCGAACAGCCAAGTCTTCCAATAACTTTTGCATACCTCCCTTTCCAAATTCAAAGCAAGAGGCAATCCTGTTTCTTGTACATGGATCCTGCCTCCTTTCCAAAAGATGAGTTGTCATGCCAAGGCCTCTTGATAAGCAGCATAATCCTTCCTCTCATGCTGCAAACTATCACACCACATACATCTTTTCCTTGGTTTAGGGGGTGCTGCCCATTCACTTTCCTCTTGTCCTTTGTCATTCAATTTTGCAACCTTTAACTAAAGATCCCGCATTCCTTTGACTAGTTCATCTAATACCTCCTTAACATTGGGAACAATAGGTGTAGCCATACAAGTGAATGGCTTACTAGATACATCAATTGTTTTGTCTGTAACAGTGGGCAAGCTAGATACATGCAATCTTTCTCTTCTTATATCCTTCTTCACCCCTTCTTCACTAGTGCAATAATAGCTTCCTTAACATGCCTCCACTCTATTTTAAGCCATGTCTTTGTATTCTGATCCTCTAACAAATCATCAAGCTTCTCTTGAAGATCATGATTTGCTGCTTGTAGAAACATTTCAATTTTCTGACTTGCAAGAGCTTGTTGTTCAGCAAGATCTAATTGCTCAAATTGAATTTCAAATTCTCTTAATAACTCTATAGAAGCCACAAGACCCTTATTGAATTGTAGAACCCACTCCTAGAAAGTCTTGCAGGTAATCAAACTAGTGTCTTGAATGTAAAATTCTTCCCTGAGTGTTTTTTTGAAAGCTATCTAGTTAGCATCTTGCATGCACAATTTAGTAACTTGGGCTTTTAATTCATGTATAGTGACATGCACAAAATATTGGCTCCAAGGAAGTTGACACCCCAAATAACTCCATTTTTTGAGCATAGGTATATAAATATGCAGATACATTCTTGCCATTAAACAACTTCATCTCATGCTCTATTGCTAGCAAAGCATTTTTCACAAGAGTTTCTATTTGAGCAGAAGCTTGTCTCACATGTTGTTGTTGTTGTTGTATCTGCACAAGCATGTTCATATTCTGCACTAACTGGTGCAAAACATCACTAGAAATTATGCTTGGAGTTTCTCTCATCATGTCTTTCTTTCCGATGACCTTTCACGTCGGGTTCACCAATGTCAGAGGGATTTTAGTTGAAAGGTTGTATCCACTAAGGATCAGAGAGAGAAGGAAGTAGAGAATAGGAGATAGAAGAGAAGAAAAAGAACATACAAGAGGTACACAAGGCAAAGACAAAGCTCAATGAATTAAAGCACTATGTATTGATAGAACCCAAGAAGATGAACAAAATCCTTTTTTTGGACTACTCGAAAGCAATCTCCAAGCATTAGATCTCTTGGAGCTCCATGGTAGACAAAAAACATGCACCAAACATTAGCTTCTTCTTTGCTACTCAAATTGCAAATTTGATGGTTCCGTTTGCTCCAAAAGGGGGGCAAAACTGTAGGTTACTTGTCAAAATTCTTTTAGATCACTCTTTCTTTTTCTCCCTATCTCTCGGAGTGCTATTTATTGGATGTAAACTATAATTGCACGTTGGCATGATTTCGGAAGTTCTTCTTTTTTGATGAGATTTCCCAAAACTAACTAAAAAGCAACTTGTTTTTTGCATGTTACTCTACTCTAGAAGATTTCTACACTTTTCTAAGATATTTACAAGAGATAATATTAAAAATATAAAAAATATGCTAAAATTATTTAAAAATCTTGCATTTTTGAACCATCCATGCTATGAACACTGACACTAATGAATAATATGGCATTGACTCTCTAGATTAATAAGAAAGTCAAATGATGATGCACTCCAAGTTTGTTCACACTATGTCCACATAGTGACATGACAACATGCTGATGATAACCTACAAAATAAGTTAAACCAATAATTCAATGAAATACATGTTTTAGGATGCCTTGGAAAAATTTAGAGATAGGGAGAGCTCTAAAGAAAGAGGTGGATGGAAAAATAGAGGTTCTAGAAATTTTGGTATTATTTATAATTATTTTGGCAAAACAAGTCATATTGTACCCCATTGTTATGCTAAAAAGAATAATATCTGTAGTGGTAAATTATAGCAAGGAAACTATTGTAATGAAAGTGATGGTGAGAGAAAGAGAGAGAGATAATGAGACAATGGGATGGAGAATGAATCACACACTTGCAATGCTCACATTCTTACACACTTACATTGGAAATATAGGTGCAAGTACACACATATATATACAATAAAGATATGGATATGGTAGGTCTTCTTAGTGAACTATCCTCCATATGTTCTAGATCTATCTTATCTAGTTCTCCTAAGTATCTAGACATTGTCTTCCTAGATATTCTCTAAGTAAATGTTCATATGAGTACATTGTAACATTCTAATATTCCCCCTCTCTAGAAAATATTAACGATGTCTTCTAACATTCTTTTTCCCTTCCCAAAAGAAAATAGGATTTTTTGTAATACAAAGACTTTCTATCGATCATCTTAGCTATAAGAGTAGTAAGACTACAATGATGTGTATGGGACCTTTTCCTTGTCGTAGAAGATATATGCCAATCTTTTTTTGCAATGGTTTGAGGGATATAAGTTGATGATGAAGATCTTTGGGCTTTGGTTGATAGATACCTTGATGAAGAGTTGATCACCATAGTTTACTTCATGATAGACTTGATAAGAGATGGGCTCATCATGTAGATAGATGATGTATTGCAATTGGAGCTTTGTGGTGGTGGAGTGAAATGACAAGTGAGAGTGTGTTTGTAGATGGAGATATAATCCTAATGTGACTAGATATCATAGTAAGAGAGAGATTGATAAGGTTCTTATGACTTGATCATTTGGAATGAATAGATAATGATTGATTAGGAATTTCAAGCATATGATCTTTGAGAGGAGTCTAAGATTTGAGCATTACATATTCAATAATAGCATACTTAGTGTCAGTGTGCTCTTGTATCCATATACAGTAGTTTGTACCAATGTGTTCATGCATTTCTTTGTACTTTATCCATTCATTTCCCCTCCTTTCAAAGGCCAAGATTGTTGGTCGATTTGAGAAAGATACAATTTGTAGATGATGATTTGAGTAAGGTAAGTGGTAGACCACTTCATAATGAGATTGAGAAAACACTAAAAGAGAGAGTATTTTTTATTTTTGATGATGTTGTTGCCATGTAAGGTAGAGATTGAGATTTGAGTATACAATTAGAGAAATATAATTGTAGGAGGAAGGTAATTATGTGGATAGATGGATAGGATAGGAGAGATAGAAATGATGATTTGATGGATTGTAAGTTAAATGAACATAGTGTGGATAGAATGTGATGTTGGGATGGTCATGTGTAGGTATTTAGGATTGCCATTGAGAAGTTCAAAGAGATAGGATTTTGATGTGAACTTGGGAGCATTTTGTGAGAATCCCAAATGTGTAGGAGGAATCCAAGAGTATGCGTAATTACATTTAGTTAAGAGATTGTGGCACACAGTTGAAGTGGAGTGTGTGTGTGACCATAAGAATATGAGGATATTGAGCCCATAGGGAGAGCATAAGATAAAGACCAAGATGTGATCTTGAGATTGAAGTGGAGTTTATATAAAGACTAAATGCTGATTAACAAATGTAAGGAAATAGGACAAAACTTAGAGATGTAAGAGAAGCGGAAGCAATGTACCTAATGAGGGAGTGACTTTGAAGGTTGGTAGAAATATCCAATAATAGTTGATGAGGAATGGTAGGAGTATCTATGTTGTCAACTGAGAGAGTGATGAGGTTTTTCCATCTTCTTACCGCTCCCTTGCCACTAAAGTACCATCCAAATGTCTTGCAAAATGCAATTCAATAGAGAGGTCATAGACAATGCCTTCTTGGACCTCAAGATGTAGAGTATGAAGCGTGTCCCCTTCTTCAATTGTTGTTTTGATTGAGACAGAGTCCTCTATTTTGGCATGGAAGAGGAGAGACTCATAAGAGTGGCAAATATTGTAGTATTGAGAGTGATTGGGAGAGCTAGAACATGGTTGGATGGATGAGTTGAGAGAATGGGAGCATAAAATGGAAGATTCAGGAGAGAGACATGGTTATGAGGAGCCTTCATCTAGTAGAGGATTATGGTTGTCCATCAAATAATTTTCTATGTATTCTACTAGTTGATAGGAGAGAGTGAATACTAGACTTAATGAGAATACAAGGATGGAACATATGTGCTACATGATGTGATAGAAATATCTTATGACAAAGACTTTAGATAAGGGAGAATATTCAAAGTTTAAAAAACAAGGTAAGAGTAAACATGTGGCAAGGGCAAGGAGTTAGAAAACCATGTGAAGCATGTGCATATTGGTACAAAGTAATAAGGTAGTCTACGTAAGTGAGAATATGATTAGAGATAAGGTTTGTGGATAAGGATCAATAAAAGTGGAGAAAAATGGGAGGTAATGTAAAGGCTTGATCTAGATTAGAAATGAGTGAAGTATATGTGAAATGGGTAGCTCGATGTCTCAAGGCAAAGAGGGTGAGGTTGGTTTGAGAAAAGATAGAAAATATGTGTGGCTAGGAAAAAGTTTCTTTGAGGATAAGGTTGGATGAAAATTAAATGGATTGCATGTGGGAGATCACTTTAATGGGTAATGGATGGGTGGGCTACAAATGAGGGTGCGAATAAAAGAGGGGAGATTGAGTATGTAGATGGAGAGGATAAGGGTAGTAAAGAAGGTAGGTGGTGGATGACTTTAAAGGATACTCTCTCTCTCTCTCTCTAAAGGAGAGGTGATAATAAAGGAGATAAGAGTAGGTGAATATGATAGGAATAGACAAGAAGTAGGCGGATAGGAAAAAATAAGATCAAGATAATGAAGATAAGATGAATGTGGATAAGGTTAGTTTACCTTGACATGGATTCAAAATCTACCGATCTACATAGAAAGAAATTGATTTGGATTGCATGTAAGAAATGAATCTAAGGATTAACTAAGTAGACAAAAGCCAGAAGCTAATAATCTAGGCCCTCAAGAGTTTGGTGTGCTCTAATACTATGTAATGAAAGTGATGGTGAAAGAAAGAGAAAGAAAATACAATGGGATGGAGAATGAATTACACACTTGTAATGCTCGCATTCTTACACACTTACATTGGAATAGGTGAGAGTACACATATACATACAATAAAGGTGTGGATATTGTAGGTTCTCTTGGTGAAATATCCTCCACATGTTCTAGATCATCTATCTTATCTAGTTCTCCTAAATATCTAGATATTATCTTTCTAGATATTCTCTAAGTATATATTCACACGAGTACATTCAACATTTCCCCTCTCTAAAAAAGGATAGTGATTTCTTCTAACAATTATTGTCTTTTTAGATGTTTTCTAAGTACATGTTCATATGAGTACATTGCAACATTCTAATATTCTCCCTCTCTAGAAAAGGGTAACGATGTTTTCTAACAACTATGCATAATCTTCACTACAAAATGAAGACAAAAATAAGTGTATGTTTGTTATATAGCATATGATAATGTTATTATAGGAAAGGGGGCACATGACGATGTATGGTATGTCAATTTAGGTGTATCTAAACATATGACTAGTCATGTTGAATGCTTTGGAGAGATGCAAGATTTACAAAGTCTAGGTTATGTATAGACGAGTGATGATTCATATCACCCAATTTTACACTTTGTAAAGGTTTCCCTATCCTTGCATGATGGCCAGGCAAAGAGTTTGTCAGATGTATTACATGTGCCAACAATCACAAAGAGAAATTGGGTAGAGACCCTTGTACCTCCCCTTCCTTTATTCATGCCAATAAATAGAAGTTTTTCATAATTGGACTAGCCATCTAGCCCCAAAACCTTAAGGCGATAAAAAACCTCGAGTGTATATTTGAACACTTCAAAACTTTCAAAGCTATTGTTGAAACATAAACATGCTTGAAAGTTAACTGCTTGTTAGATGGGGGGAGAGTACCTCTCGAATGAGTTTAGTGACTTTTTGAGGTCTCATGGGATAAAGAGATAGTTTACTTATGGGTATACCCCATAGAAAAAATGGGATTGTAGAAAGAAAAAATAGACATATTGCAAAAGTTGCACGCGCATTGATGTCTGAAAAGAATATACTTTTTTTTTTGTCTAAAGATGTTCATATTGCTATCTATATTATGAACAAAACTCCCACGTCTCTACAATTCATGGGATGATCCCTGAAGAATACTTTATAGGCAGGAAGCCTGATGTATCACACTTGAAAGTGTTTGGTTGTATTGCATATGATCATGTGCCAGATGAGTTCCAAAAGAAGCTTGATCCAAAGGCTAAAAATGTATTTTTACTAAACAATCTTTAGAGCAAAAAGAATATTATTGTTATAATCCTATCATAGGTGAGCTCAGAGTGAGCATGGATATGATTTTTTATGAGATGAGTAGTTGTGGTATGTATCTAGTGGTGATGCAGTGAATGATGATGATGATGACCATGATAGATATATGAAAAAAGAAAAGCAAGAATCACGGAGTCTTACTGGACTAGAAACATTATCTCGGACTATATCTACAATTAGCCCTTGGTCTCCCAGACCAAGGAGTAGCCCCACATCTTCATGTGCATCTACAAGTGTTGCAAGTAAAGATAAAGGGAAGAACAAAGTGTTAGATAGTAATGATGCATCTACTAGTCATTTGGGATTTGATGGAGATTCTAGTGATTCAGAGAGTCTAGACGATGAGCTTGATATTCCTTTAGTCATGATACTAGGTGTATAGAGAGCACATGGTAATGTAAAAGCTCTATTGAGTGATCCAATGGTATGTAGGTCTAGTAGGGTCAGATACTCTATTGAAAGATTTGGTTTTGAAGGTTATCTAGCTTACCATTATGCTTATATGGTAAAGATGGTTAAGGATGTTGAGGCCACTTTTTTTAAGGACACTATGGATCATGCTCATTAGAATGCATCAATGGCTAAGAAGATGGCTACATTAGAAGCCAATGAGACTTAAGATCTCGTACCATTTCCTAAGGTCAAGAAAGCTATTGGTGTAAATGGGTTTAGAAAATCAAGCATAATGCATATGGTTCGGTTAGCGAGTGGCTAAGCTGGTTACAAAAGGCTATGCTCAAACATATGACATAGATTATGAAGAGACATTTAGTCTAGTTATTAGGAGGGCAACTATTAGATATGTGATTGCGTTGGCAACAACCAAAGTTTGGAATTTGCAACAAATGGATGTAAATAATGTCTTCTTGTATGGTGAATTGCAAGAAGAGATGTATATGGAGCAGCCAATAGGTTATGAGGATTTCGAGCATCCCACATATGTGTGTAGGTTGAAGAAAATGCTCCATGGGTTGAAGCAAGCACCTAGAGCATGGTCTAATAAGATCAACAGTATCTTGTCAACATTGAATTTTATGCTTTTGAAGCTGATCACTCACTTTATATGAGAAAGAGAGATGCAGGCTTGATCATTATAGTCATCTATGTGGATGGGTTGATTATTACAAGTGACAATGATAGTGGGATTGCTAAAGTTAAGGACCTTTTGAAGAATTTTTTTGAGATGAAGGATTTGGGTGAGCTGAGATACTTTCTTGGTATTGAGGTGATTAGATGTGATGATGGTATATGGCTATCCTAAAGGCAATATGGCTTGGATATGTTATCCAAGTATAGTATGATAGTATGTAAGCCTCTTTTAGTGCCATTAGATAAAAATGTGAAGTTGAGTGTTGATGTTGAGTATGAGATATAAGACTCCATACTATGTTTAGGAGGACAGTGGAAACTTTCATCTATATGATTATATCAAAGTTAGAATTGAGCTATGTGGTTAACCTTGTTAGTTAGTTTAATTAAATTCCTAGAAAGCTCACTTGGATGCAGTTACATGCATATTGAGATATGTAAAGTCCACTTTGCATCATGGATTTTTTTATAAGACAAGCAAGGATATATAGATGTTTGGATACATAGATGCAGGTTGGGCTGGGCTGGTTGCATGTCAAATAGAAGATCTACCATCAAATTTATATATTTCTTTAATAGTAAAATAGTTATATGGAACAACAAAAAGTAACCTACAATTGCTTTATCAAGTACAACGACTAAGTACAGAGGTGCTACTATGGTAGCATGTGAGGTCGGGTTATGATTCACTCTAACAACATGAAAAACATATAATTAAACTAGGAATCTAGTGTACCATGCTAGGATAAAATGCATTGAGATGCATTACCACTTTATGAGAGAGAATGTACTTATAGGGGAGATATTGACTTGGCATATATTAGCACGCATGACTAGATAGCTAACATTTTTACAAAGGCATTGGATGCAAAGAAGCTTCAAAATTTTTGAAGATTACTTGAAGTTGCAGAGATACAATTGAGCTTTAGGGGAAGTGTTGAGATGACAAGCTCAACACGTACAAATATTGATGATGGACCACCTAGCTAGATGGGTCCACACATCTATACTTAGCACGTCTGTGGTCATTATAATCTTCACATAACCAATGACTTGCCACTTATTCTATTTAGTTTATTGAATCTACTTATAGCTAGCATAGTTATAATGCAGTCGATTAGTAGAGTCAGTTACGCACTATTTGACTTTATAGATCATTTCCTTTATATTGTATCTTATCTATACTTTACATACATTGTATTGTGTGAGAAAGAAGAAAAAACAAGAAAAAAAACTTTTTGGCCTCCATCTCTCTTCTTATGTTCTTAAGTAAACTTCCTCTTGTATGTATAGTGCGTGTTTGGTCCAACAACTCAAGCAAGCTCTCCCACAACATGATTCTTGACATAAGAGATGATATCCCTAATTTTGCAGACTTAATTTCTATGCTAATACTTGAGGAAAAGAACCTTGGCTTGGATTTCTCTTCTTCTCAAAGCAAAAAAAGTCTGAACATGTGGTTCACTCTACTAGTAGTAGTAGAGGTCGTGATAGAGACAAACGTGGTGATCATGGTCAAGGTTATGATGCATAACAAAATAGAGGAGGATAGTCCCAAGGAAGGGGGAGTCAATGAGGGTAAGTTGTAGATTCTAATAAGCAACAAATTTTGTTGATAGTAGAGAGTGCTAGCATTGTGGTAAAAAATGCCACATTTATAAAAATTGCTTCAAAAGGAAGGCTAAAACTAGAAATGGAAAAAAATAGCTAGGTAATTATACATCTAGTAATAGAAACAATGATGACAAAAGTGAAAAATTGTTTGTCATATAGCACTTTATGAATACTATGACTACTAATGGTTCATTAAAGAATTATGTATAGTATATAGATTCAAGTGCCTCTAACCATATAACTTTTCATGGAGAGTGATTTTGAGACCTATACAGTCCAGAGACTTTAGGCTATGTGGAGACAAGGGATGATACAACTCACCTCATTACTCACGTTGAAAATGTTCATTTGAGTATGCTATCATGAATTGCATGGTGGGGGGCCTTGCTTGAGCTATTGCGCCAAACACACACCATACACATAGGAAGCTCACTAAAGAACACAATAAGAGAGATGGAGGCCAAAATATTTTCTTGCTAGTTTTTTCTTCTACTTTCACATACAATACAATATACATAAAGTATAGATAAGATGCAACATAAAGGAAAGTTGCTTATTAACTCAAATAGTATATAATTGACTATACTAATTGAGTCATGCTATAATTATGCCAATTATAAGTAGGTGCAACAGACTAAATATAATAAGTGATAAGTGACATTGGCCATGTGAGGATCATAATGATATGTAGACCCATCTAGCTAGGTGGTCTATCATCAATGTCGGCATGTGTTGAGCTTTCCATCTCAACATATACAAGATGGTAAAACTAAGTACTTGGCTAATGTGCTATCTTTATTAGATATTACAAAAAACTTGGCTTTTATTGGTCAGATGGTAAAATAGAGATTGTAAGTTTGGTTTACATATGATGATTATTATGTAGAAGATCTAAAAAATGATTGCAAGTTGATTGCAAAAAGGAAAACATATTGGCTGATTGTTTACTCTTGATGTAAGTCTACCTAAAATGGATGTTGCCATATTTATGCAAGGTTCATGTTTTATGGCTGATTTTGAAATTTCAAATAAGAGAATTGGTTATTTAAATGTGTAGATGCTAAAAGACATGTATTCAAAATAGATTGTGTATGGCTTGCCTAAGTTTAAGGTTGATGGGATGCATAAAGTATATGAAACATGTTAATTTGGAAAGCAAGCAAGGCATGCATTTCCACATGAAAAGCATGTATGCAAGAAGCCACTTGAATTGATACATTCTGAAGTTGTTTGGGGTCATACAAAGTCTGCAACTTTGAGTGGTTGGGAGATAGTATGTTTGCTGTAGAAAGCCAAACTGTCCCGTGTGAAAGTAATCAAATGTATTGCTTATGTGCATATTCCCAATGAGTTGCATAGTAAATTGGATCTCAAAGTAGAAAAATGCATATTTATTAGATATTCTCTTGAGCAGAAGGGATATAGATGTTATAACCCTATTATGTGTGAGTTGAGAGTTAGTAGGGATGTCGTTTTCTATGAAATGAGTAGTTGGTATAGTTGTGTGTAGAATACAATTGGAATTGATGAGCATGAAAGTGTGGCTGTGCAAAAAATAGGTTAACAGTCATAAACATCGAGTGGAACATCATGGTTTTGTTGATAGACCGTAGAGTGGCAAACTAAGATCACATGTTACTCCACCAAGTATATCACAAATGTCAAGAAAAGGTAAAGACAAAGTTGGGGACTCACCTACTATGGCATATGTATCATTAAGCTTTTGTCATATTGATGTTGATTTAGATGGCTCTAAGCAGAGCTTGAATGAGGAGTTTGGGATTCCATCTATTAAAACACATGGTGTGCAAAACTCATAAGAGGATACTAAAGAACTTGATAGTAATTCACATCCCCAGAGGTCAAGTAGAGTGAGAAAGCCAATGCAATGATTAATATATGATAGCTATGTAGCTCATTACTATGCATACATTGGTAAGATTGTGCAAGATGTGGAGCCCACTTATTTTGAGAATACAGTGGGTAATGAGTATTGGGATCATGTTATTGATAAAGAAATGATTGTAGTTATGGAGAAATGATATGTGGGAATTGGTGCCTTGACCTGAAGGCAAGAAAGCTATTGGTTGCGAATAGATTTTACAAGGTCAACATGGATCTATCGAGAACTATAAGGTGTGACTGGTTGTCAAAGGTTATGTGTAGACTCATGGTATTGATTATGAGGAGACTTTTACTCCAGTTGCAAAAATGGCTACTATAAGGGCTATCATAGTAGTGGTTGTATCAAAGGATTGAATCATGCATCAAATGGATGCAAAAAATATCTTCTTGCACGGGGTGTTGTAAGAGAAAGTTTTTGTGGAGTAGCCAATTGGTTATATAGATGAGAGTCATCCAAATTATGTATACATGCTTCATAAGTCCTTGTATGGGTTGAATAAAGCACCCAAGGCATGACATGATAAGATTATAGAATACCTTATCAGCATTGGATTTTGCAGAGCATGAGCTAATCACTCACTTTATGTATATAAGAGTGATTCATGTATTGTGGTCATTACTATATATGTGGATGATTTTATGATTGTGTGTGATAGTGAGATAGAGATTGCCAATGTGAAGGATCTCCTCATGTAACGTGCACACCTATTGGCTGTCTAGGCACATTTTAGCGGTCCATTGAGAAACGATTCTAGGCATCACCACCCAGCACTCCCATAGAATGTTTCGGGTTTTATCACCTAGGGTTTCCCGAGTCCGCCTGGCAACGGAACATCCATGGCCGAACCCACTAGGATCGACCTGAAATTTGGGTTCCTAGTAGACAAGGTCTCCTGATAGTATCCTAACATCGGGTTTTGGACATCCTACTTTACGTAGAGATACCCAATCCGAAGCAGATCCATATTGCACTTGGTGCAAAGAGAATGAGAAATGAGAGGGATGTGCACTCAATCTCTCTACCTGTAGGACATAGTCCCATTCCGGTCCCCTAAAATGACATGAATCGGGTTCTAACTTAACAATACCTAAAGTCAACCGGTGATAAATCCTTGTGAGAAGCCTCCAGTTCTCTAGGACCACGTTGCCGTAGGACGGACCCGTCGGGGATTTCGTCCACCCTCTTCCCTTGATAGCTTTAGTTTTCTAATTAGGTCCTACCACATTTATGTGTGACATTTAAAGTCAACTTCATTAATTAAGCCTTTTAGGGCACAAGGTTTGTTTGCGTAATTTACAGCACAGACACGAAAACAAAACAAGCAGTCCTTTTGACAAACAAGTTCCTTAACTTATCTTCAAGTTAATCTTTGTCTCTTGCCCATACAGGAAAATTATATATCCCTTTTGTCCAACATAAGTACCTAGTCCAAACCACATGGCATCAAAATTTCCATCCTTTATCTAGAATAGGATCTTCCAACATCCTAGACGTTGGACTCACGAGGATCTCCAACTCCATTCTGGATAGGCAAGGGGTGTCCAGAGCTCCACTTGACCCAAAAGCGGTCTAGGAGTAAGATGCCATTTCCGTGGTTGGCCTTTTCACTACTCACCCTTCGGCTCGTGAATCGAGCAGTGCCCTCTAATCCGTGGTGCAATCTTGGAGGTGATCCATCCATGCAAAATATCCTTCCTTAATTAATTCAATTAAGAATCAAGCACAATCAAGGCAATTAACCTAACATCATCTTCTTTATTTCCCACGGTTACTTGCCATTGTTGACCCTTGCAATGCTTTTACCATCAAACACAATCACTTGGAATATTTATCCAAATCACAATGCAACAATCAGTTGATTGTAAAAAGCATTTAGGGTGTTGTTCAATCAATACAACAAATCTAGTTGTATTTTTCCCAAAAAATACAAGAATAGACGTGATAATAATTACATTGCATATTTGCTCTCCCCCTTGGGATCAAAGAGCGATTCTAAGTAAAATTTACTTAATACTTGTATGCAAAATTGTTAATGTCATTCTTTTTACAATTATGCTATTCATAACCCTTGATCGATTGCTCTATCAATGAATAAACCATACACAACTAAGTGCAAATTAACTTTCCTTGATACATGCACTTTGCAAACTCCATCTTTCAAATATGTGAGAAGAGGCCTATCCCTTCCCATGACCTATTCTCGTCCATCATAGTATGGAGCCTAATGTATCTCATGCGAGAATCAAAGCAAGCATCTATCAATTTAGAAATACATTACTTACGACTAGAACCCCAGTTGAATTAACAGTGATGCCTTCGCCTGAAGCCTCGTTGTTGGTTGTAGGATTGCCATCTGCACGCGACATTCTTTGCTTGGAGGCCATCGTCGGCAAGTAGACTCAAGGGATTAAGAATGCGGAATAGATTCGATATGGGAGAGCATAAGAGAAGATGGCTAAGTCGAGGATCGAGATAGAGAGAATTGTGTAGCCTCTTGGGGTAACTCTCTCTCTCTCTCTCTCTCTCTCCAACATTTCCCCCTATTTTTTCTTTTTCTTTTTTCAAAAATTTTTCCATCCCCCCCCCCGATAGTACGTCGGGGAGAGTGGGAGAGGGAGTGATGTGGAAGAAGGGGAGGGCCATGCCACCTAGGTGGCGGCGTTCAGCCGCGCCCCCCCCCCCCCTTTAAAAGCCCACCCTCCTCCTCGTCAGGAACCATCCCCCCTCTGACCTATTGCATCAGTGCCCCCCTAGGCTCACGGGTCAAGCCACCCCCCCTCTGCTGGCGAATTACACCCCCTCCTTTTTAATTCAATCAGTAGCCCCCCTTTTTTACATCTGATCAGTATCCCCCGTATGCTCAACAGAAAAGAGAGGGAAAAAAATGGATATCCATGCCGTTGTGGAGAGAAGAGAAGGAGAGAGAGAGGAGAGGAAGTGAAGAGGGAGAGAGAGGAAAGGAGCAAGGAAAAGAAGAGAGAGAGTGGGAAGGAGAAGAGAAAGAAGAGATAGAAGAGAGGGAGAAGAAGAGAAGGAAAGAGAGAAGAGAAAGAGGAGAAGAAGAGAAGAAGAGAAGGAGAGTGAGAAGAGGAAGGGAGAAAAAGAAGAGAGAGAAGAGGGAAGAAAGAAGGAAAGAGTGAGAGAAGAGAGAAGGAGAAGAAAAAAGGAGGGAGAGAGAGAAGAAGGGAAGGAGAAGAGAAGAGAGAGAGAAGAAAGAAGAGGGAAGAGAGAGAAGAGGGAGAGAAGAGAGAGAAGAGAGAAGGAGTAAAAAAAGAAGGAGAAGAAGAGGGAAGAGAGAGAAGAGGGAAAGAAGAAGAGAAGGAGAAGAAAGGAAGGAGAAGAGAAGAGTGTGAGAAGAGAGAAGAAGGAGAAGAAAGAAGAGGAGAAAGAGAGAAGAAGGGAAAGAGAAGGAAAGAAGGAGAAGGGAAGAGGAGAGAAGAAAGAAGGAGGAGAGAAGGAAAAGAAGGAGTGGGAAGAGGGAAGTAGAGGGAGAGTAGTAGAAGAAGAGAAGGAGCAGAAGAAGAAAGAAGTGGGAGAAGGGGAAGAAGAGGAGAGAGAGAGGGAGAGTAGAGGAATAAGAGAGAAGTAGGAGAAGAGAAGGAGAGGGAGAGAGTGTAGGAGGGTAAGAAAAACAAAGAAGAAGAAAAGAGAGAGAGACAAAGAAGAAGGAGAGGAGGAAAAGAAGAAGAAGAGAGAGAAAGGGGGTAACCGCTATGAGTCACCCAAACCACTCTCCTGGCAACGAACCACATTCGGTGGTCTTCCCAACCGATCGTGTGAAACCGAAACCGTTAAGGTCCGGACTGCCCAATCTCCACGAGGCGAATGGCTCCCAAGAAGCAAGTCGCAGGAAGCATAGGCGCCCAAACCACCAGTAATGCTGGAGGGACGAGCGGAATGACCAACGCAGCACACACGAATCAAGCCCAGGTTCTAAGCCTTAAAATTTATTAAGTAATATTACTCGTGGAAGAGATGAAATGGTTTGTGCATGAAACCAGAACGAGTCTTAGGGTTTTGTTTACTCTAAGAACTAAGTTGCATGCACGAATGGAAAATTTTAAAATTCACATAAAAATGATAAGGTTATCGCCTTATCTCACATGAAATGATAGCTTTTACTCACATAAAATGATAGGGTTATCACCTTCACATAAAATGATAGCTTTTTAATCAGTTTAGTGCATGAATAGTCATTTGGAATTCACGTTTTGCAATCATGGTTAAAAGGAACACATGAAATGGTAATTCTGTTTATGAGATACACTTGCATCGTTAGACAAAACCCTAGACTTTCATAGACGCAAGTCACATGTGATCCGGGGCATTAGGAATAATTATAATTGCCTGCGAATTGTTTTATTGATCTTGGTGTGGACTATCACAGATGGATACACTCCTAGCTTAGTTGAGGCTGGTGACCTAACCCTAATTGGATTGTTGACCCAAGTTATGCTTGGCGGTTTGAAAAGGTTGTAAATCCCTTAAGCAAGTATTTTGATACATCCAATTAAAATTCTAATTGTGCATGCAATGGGATTATGATGCCTTGAAGCAAGAGGTTGTGCATTCAATTGTTTGTTAATGTGGTTTTGGATGTTAACCAAGTGGGGAGTGTTTGATGATTTCATGGCCAGGTCTAAGATGACTGATTGCCATGGAAATGAAAGGGATGTTTTCCCTAGCAATTGTTACTATGCTGGTTGCTTCAGCTATGGTTGATTTCCTAAAGAGATAATTAAGGAAGGATGGCGTTAGCTACCCCTCGCAAGCCGCCAAACCCTAACCAAGGGGGGGTTATGAATCCGCACTGGGAATGTGGAATGAACCCACCGCGAGAGGTCTCTCTGTGGAAATCACTTGGCGTAGGAGGACGCTTGGGTGCCAGTGGGGAATCTGGCTGTAAATCCCAATGCCTCTGGGCCCTACACAAGTGTTCTATGTGATTCGAGATGGGATCTTGAGGCCTTGATACTAGTTACAAGGGGGAATCTTGGAAGGGTAAACCTTCGGGTTTTATCGCTAGAAGACGGAAGGATTTTTCTGCGGAGGTAGAAAGGAGCACTTAATTCTCATGTATGGACAGGAGACACACATTAATTCGAAGATAGGTTAAGTGTTTGATCTTGTTTTAACCTGTCTTCATGTCTGTGGCCTAAACTATGTAAAGGAACCTGTGACTAATGGGTTAATTAAGGAAGCTATTTTTATGTGTCAAACATAACATGGTAGGTAATTAGATAACTAAAACAACCCTCGAGGAAAGTGTGGTGGATGTGACCAATGGGTCTATCCTATGGAAGGGTGGTCTCGATTAGTCGAGAGCTTTCCTCAAAGGAGATGTTAATAGGAAATATTAGAAAAAAGTCGGTCTATGACCTTAGACAATGTTGACTAGGAACTCAGATTTCATGTCGATCCTAGTGGGAACGGCTGGATTAGTTTTGTTGCGGGGGAAAACTCGAGAGACCCTAGTTGGAAAACCCCTTGTCACTCCTTGGGAGTGCCATGGGCGGCATCTTCTAGATATATCTCTTGATGGACTACTAAGATGTGTCCCGCAATTTGAGAAGCGGGCACGTTACAATTGGTATAAGAGCAAAACTTCATAATAATACATGATTGATTAATGTTTGGTTCATAGACATATCCTAAGCAGAAATAACCTAGGTGGTATGGCTTGATTGTTAGGCACCTTCTGCACCTAACGAATGATGACATGCAAGAGAAGAAGTTCCTTCTCAAGAAAATTAAGCCACCCGAGTTTGATGGCAAGGGAAGGACTATTCAAGCTGACGCCGAGATCTGGATTGAGTCTATGGAGGACTATTTTGAGGTAGCAGGAACTGCACTTGCTAACCAAGCCATGCTCGCTAAACTTAAGCTTACAGATGAAGCAAGATTTTGGTGGAAACAGTGGTGCAGAGTCCAAGCGATCTTGGAGGGGACCGTCACTTGGAATAAGCTTAAGGAAACTGTGCGAGGAAGGTATCTATCTGCCACCTGCCTACCGCACACAAAAGATGAATGAATTCTATGATTTGAAGTAGCTAGGATTATCCCTTGAAGCATATTATTCAAAGTTCGTTTTACTCCTAAAGTATGCGCCCCCAATGGATATGACACAACAGGTGTCAAAGTTCTGTGCTGGGTTGAATCCACCCATAAATACTCGATTGGAATCAATGCGCCCAATGGACTTGCAAGACGCATTACTTCGAGCAAATCCAATCGTCCAAGAACTTAAATTAGGCAACTATGATGAAGAGTGACTCACGAGATTAAGACAAGAGGTGCCACAAGTGTGGAGAGACAGGACACATCCGTAAGAGATGCCCCAACCGCCGATGTTTCCACTGCAATGAACTAGGACATATCCAAACAGATTGTCTTGAGTTGGGGGCCCTGAGAATCAGGAACGTGCGGTCAAACGAAGCTGTCTAAACTCTACTTTTGGCTCATATTATGAACCACATGATGATGAAGGCTTGGAGCCTGTTGTAACCTTTGAGAATGACTAGATATCCTAGGAAGATCCTCTCGAGGTAATAAGTCCTGTACTTGGAATAAATCCTATTGCATTCTATGAGTTGTGAAAAGTTGTTATTTCAAGAATTTGAGTAATCAAAGTAGTGCAGCGGAAGCGTGGTAGCCCCTAACCCACAGGTCATAAGCCCCAATTGTGCTTGTCTCCCCCCAGTTTCTCTCGAGACGAGGACATCTCGATTCCTCTAAGGGGGAGAGGATGTAACATTCCCCCCCTCTTTTTTCTATTTTTTTTTTCAAAATTTTTTTTCCCTTTCCCTCCCCCTCGATGGTACGTTAGGGAGAGAGGGAGAGGGAGTGATGTGGAAGAATGGGAGGGGCACGCCACCTAGGTGGCGGTGTTCAGCCATGCCCCCCTTTAAAAGCCCACCCTCCTCATCCTTGTCGAGAGAGTCCCCCCCCGGTTGCTACAGAAGTCCCCCCCCTCCATCGCCTGTGCAAGCCATCCCCTCTGACCTATTGTATCAGTGCCCCCCTGGGCTCACAGGTCAAGCCACCCTCCCCCCTCTTTTTAATTCAATCAGTAGCCCCCCTTCTTTACGTTCGATCAGTAGCCCCCGTATACTCAGGGAGAAGAAAAGAGAGGAGAAAAAAATGGATGTCCAGGCCATTGTGGAGAGAAGAAGAGAAGGAGAGAGAGAGGAGAGGAAGTGAAGAGGAAGAGGGAGAGAAAGGAAAGGAGGAAGGAAAAGAAGAGAGAGAGTGGGAAGGAGAAGAGAAAGAAGAGGTAGAAGAGAGGGAGAAGAAGAGAAGGGAAGAGAGAAGAGAAAGAGGAGGAGAGAAGGAGAGAAGGAGAGTGAGAAGAGGAAGGGAGAAAAAGAAGAGAGAGAAGAGGGAAGAAAGAAGGAAAGAGTGAGAGAAGAGAGAAGAAGGAGAAGAAAAAAGGAGGGAGAGAGAGAAGAAGGGAAGGAGAAGAAAAGAAGGAGAAGAGAAGAGGGAGAGAAGAGAGAGAAGAGAGAAGGAGTAAAAGAAGAAGGAGAAGAAGAGGAAAGAGAGAAAAGAGGGAGAGAAGAAGAGAAGGAGAAGAAAAGAAGGAGAAGAGAAGAGTGAGAGAAGAGAGAAGAAGGAGAAGAAAGAAGAGGAGAAAGAGAGAAGAAGGGAATGCGAAGGGAAGAAGGAGAAGGGAAGAGGAGAGAAGAAAGAAGGAGGAGAGGAGGAAAAGAAGGAGTGGGAAGAGGGAAGTAGAGGGAGAGTAGTAGAAGAAGAGAAGGAGCAGAAGGAGAAAGAAGTGGGAGAAGGGGAAGAAGAGGAGAGATAGAGGGAGAGTAGAGGAATAAGAGAGACGTAGGAGAAGAGAAGGAGAGGGAGAGAGTGTAGGAGGGTAAGAAAAACAAAGAAGAAGAAAAGAGAGAGAGAGAAAGAAGGAGGAGAGGAGGAAAAGAAGAAGAAGAGAGAGAAAGGAGGTAACCACTACGAGTCACCCAAACCACTCTCCTGGCAACGAACCACATTCGGTGGTCTTCCCAACCGATCGTGTGAAACCGAAACTCTTAAGGTCCGGATTGCCCAATCTCCACGAGGCGGATGGCTCCCAAGAAGAAAGTCACGGGAAGCATAGGCACCCAAACCACCAGTAATGATGGAGGGACAAGCAGAACGACCAACACAGAACACACGAATCAAGCCTAGGTTCTAAGCCTTAAAAATAATTAAGTAATATTACTCGTGGAAGAGATGAAATGGTTTGTGCATGGAACCAGAACGAGTCTTAGGGTTTTGTTTACTCTAAGAACTAAGTGTTGAGATATCGAGCTCCACTCGTGATATGCCAGGGTGACTGTTGTGCATTTATGTCACTGACTTGTTAGCTGTAGATGCGGTTGGTACACCGCCCATGAATAATAGCTAGATGACAGCTATTCTTATCTACTCTAGCTCGTGGCTCAGTTAGTATGCCACTTTAGTTAGTTGAGTTTGGTTTGAGACCCATATATAGGGTTCTTCTATTTCTATGTACTTGAGTTCTTTTGACTTACACAACTAAGAAGAGGAAAACTATTTTCAGCCTCCACCTATGTGTGTATTCCCCCATTGTGCAAGTAAGAAAGCTACAAGTGAGACTCCTTCCTTCTCTCCCACAATCTTGACATGGTATCAGAGCCTTGTTCGTGGTAAGGAGCTCAAGAAAGCAAACCAAGTTCGCGGTGTTCTGGTAAGAGGACCAGTATTGCTTTCATTTTTTCTGTTTTGGGAGCAAGTCTCTGCAGGTAGCACAGCCGGAAAGTGCAAGAGTGCATTGTCTCAGATTGAGACACCCTTCGCGGTGTAGCAAGAGGGCAGTATATACTGTGGGCGAGGGCTTTAGCCCGTGGTTGCTCTGTTTTTTTTATTTGAGGCCATTTCGGGGCCTGTTTTGGAGGTGGAAGTTTTCTATACACACTCAGGAAAAGGCCCTGTTTTATGCTGTGCGACCACTGTTCTACAGGTCGGTGAAAAGTTACTGTAGAAATTGCATCGTATGCCTATGCGCAGAGACATTGGGAGTTACAGAATCATCATTGTTTCCTGTTGATGCAAAATCGTCACTAGGAAGTGACTGTGTGGTCAAATACCACTTTCGTCAGTTTTGCAGATTTGCCCTTGTGAGGCTGAAGCTGTGTTCTTTGCAGTGACAGAATTTTTTGCAGTGTTCTGTAATGGCGTCTGATTTTCTTTCACAGATTGTCACTGAAAAGCTTGACAAGAACAACTTTCAAGCATGGAAGTTCAGAATGACGAATTTCCTTATGGGAAAAGGATATTGGGAATTCATTGCAGGAAATGAAGAAGAATCAGTTCTTCCTTATGTTCCCATTCAACAGCAAATGCAAGCATTTAAAGCATGGCATGAGAGAGCCAGGAAAGTTATGTTCTGGCTGTCTATCAGCATTTCAGACTCTATGATTGTGCATATTCAAGATGCAAGTATGCCAAAGGAGGCATGGGATACTTTGTCAAAAATGTATAGAACAAATACGCAAGCCAGGAAAATGCAGCTCAAGCAAGAGTTGCACAATGTGCAAAGAGAAAGTATGAGCATCAATGACTACCACATGAAGGTGAAGAAGATTGCAGATGCACTTGCTTCCATTGGGTCGCCAGTGGAAGATGATGATTTAGTTGTTGTGACCTTGAATGGTCTAGGAAAGGATTATGCACAGTTCTGAACATCCATTTCCGTCCGTGAAAGATTTCCTGATTTTGATGAGTTGATTGCTCTTCTAATTTCTGAGGAGCAGAGAAATGGTGGTGCATCTTCTTCAGGAGGAACTTCAAAAGAAGCTGTCTTTTACTCAAATGCTGGAAGAGGTAGAGGCAGAGGTAGAGGAGGCCGATCTGGAGGCCGTGGTAGAAATCAGAATATGCAGCAAACTCAAGAAAACCAGTCCTATGGAGGAGGACTGGTAGCTCTAGAGGCAGGGGGAGCCAAAGAGGTCGTGGTGGATGGCAAAGAGGCCAAAATGCAAACAGCAATGTTGAATGCTACTATTGTGGTAAAATGGGTCATATGGCTAAAGACTACTATAAAAAGCAGAATGACATCATGAATGAAAAATTGCAACAAGGGAATTATGCATCCTCTAGTAGACAGGGTGATGACAGAAATGAGCATTTGTTTATGGTGCAGCACATGACCAATTCTGTGACAAGTGTAGAAGAAAGCAACGATGTGTGGTATGTTGACTCAGGTGCATCAAACCACATGACAGGTCATGCAGAATGGATGCAAGATGCAAAGAAAATGGAAAAACTAGGATTTGTGGAGACTGGTGATGATATTGCACATCCTATTGTGCAGATTGAAAATTTTCCTTTATCTATGCAGGATGGGAAAAAGAAATACCTGTTGGATGTATTTCATGTCCCGAATATCACCAAGAACCTGGTCTCTGTTGGTCGAATGGTTGAGCAGGGCTTGCAGGTCAGATTTAATTCTCATGGATGCTTTGTTGAGGATATGAAAAATAAAGGTTGCTTGATAGCAAAAGGAAAGAAGAAGGGCAGAATGCTTACGTTGGAAGCAGACATGCCTGAATTGAGTGCAGCAATGTTTGCACATGGGACCGGTGTAGTTGCAGATATTGATATGTGGCATAAACGCATTGATCATGTTAATGTACAACAACTTAAATCAATGCAAGCCCAAAATATTGTTGCAGGATTGCCTAAATTCAAGGTTGTAGAAATGCATAAGGTATATGAAGCCTGTCAGTTTGGAAAACAGGCAAGGAAACCATTTCCTAGACATATTCAAGAGAGTAAGAAGCCATTGGAATTAATCCACTCTGATGTGTGGACTACTAAAGCTGCATCTCTTGGAGGCTGTTATTATTTTGTCACTTTTATTGATGACTATATGTGATTGATAATGTAGATGCACAAAATGGTAATGCTGCACAGAATTCACAGCAGCAGTCATAAGATATTAGTGGACCTAGAGCGTCCTCTAGCAGTGGTTCACATTCTTCGCCATGGACAGGCAGATTGAGATCAGGAGAATCTTCTCAAAGCAATGCAGATAGTGGTATGCAAGTATCACGAAAAGGAAAAGAGAAGGTAGATCAACCCATGTTTGATGTGAATGCAGGTCACTCTTATGTGGATGGTGAATCGAGTGGCTCAGAACAGAGCATTGATGATGAGTTGGGTATTCCTTCTATTGTTACACCTGGAGTAAGGAAGACCAAGGATGTTTTGAGAGCACCTGGGACTGAACCTACTTTGCGTAGGTCTACCAGAGCTAGGTATCCTATGGATAGGCTGAAATATAATGGATTTATAGCCATTCACTATGCCTATATGGTCAAAGTGATACAGGAACCAGAACCCACTTCTTTTGAGCAAGCCATGGAAAAAGAAAAATGGGAGAAAGCCATAGATGAAGAAATGGATGCCTTGGAAGCAAATGTTACATGGAAATTGGTACCTTTTCCTAAAGATAAGAATGCAATTGGTTGTAAGTGGGTTTATAAGGTGAAACACAATGCAGATGGTTCTGTGAATAGATACAAGGCAAGATTAGTAGTCAAGGGGTATGCACAAACATATGGCATTGATTATGAAGAAACATTCAGTCCGGTTGCAAGGATGGCAACCGTAAGAGCAGTCATTGCTATGGCTGCATCAAAGGGATGGTCTTTACATCAGATGGATGTAAAGAATGCCTTCTTGCACGGTGATTTGTGAAGAGGTCTATACGGAGCAGCCACCAGGTTATGTGCATGCTGTTCATCTTGAGTTTTTTTGCAAGCTGAAGAAAGCCTTGTATGGCTTGAAGCAAGCACCTAGAGCATGGTCTGACAAGATAGGACAGTATCTTGTCACTATTGGCTTTCAGATTTCCAAGGCAAATTTCTCACTTTATGTGAGAAAAATAGAGAAAGGTATTATGCTGCTTGTCATTTATGTTGATGATTTGATTATCACAGGTGATAGTGATGAAGATATCCTTCATGTGAAAATGCTATTGAAGCAGAAGTTTGAGATGAAGGATTTAGGAGAGCTGCGTTATTTCTTGGGCATTGAGGTGATTAGATCACCAAGTGGGATATGGCTCTTGCAGAGGCAGTATGGATTGGACATGCTGTCCAAATATGGGATGACAGGCTATAAGCATATTTCAGTTCCTTTGGAACAGAATGTGAAGCTGAGTGCAGATGTAGGTGAGCTTCTTGAAGACCCTACTATGTACAGATGCATAGTAGGAAGTTTGTTTTATATGACTATTACCAGGCCAGATTTGAGCTATGCTGTTGGATTGGTAAGTCAGTTTATATAGGCTCCAAGGAAACCGCATTTGGATGCGGCTAGATGCATACTCAGGTATGTGAAGTCCAAATTACAGTATGGACTATTTTATGAGACTGGGGTTTAGATACAGTTGCATGGATACACTGATGCTGATTGGGTTGGTAGTATTTCTGATAGACGATCTACCAGTGGATATGTGTTCTCTTTTGGGAGTGCTGTGGTCACTTGGAGTAGCAAGAAACAACCTACAGTTTCCTTGTCGAGCACATAGGCTGAGTACAGGGGCGCAGCAATGGCTGCATGTGAGGTAGCTTGGTTGCATAAGCTACTTTATGATATGCATTAGCCTACAGATGGGCCAATTGTCATTTATTGTGACAACATGAGTAGTATACACTTGGCAAATAACCCAGTCTATCATACTAGAACAAAGCACATTGAGGTGCATTATCACTATGTGCGGGAGAGGGTTTTACTAGGTCTTATTGATCTAGTTTATGACAGCACAGAGGATTAGGTAGCTGACATATTCATGAAGGCATTGGGCATAGAGAAGCTGCGCAAGTTCAGAGACCTGCTTGGTGTGCAGGAATTGGGATTAAGCTCAAGGGGGAGTGTTGAGATATCGAGCTCCACTCGTGATATGCTAGGGTGACTGTTATGCATTTATGTCACTGACTTGTTAGCTGTAGATGCGGTTGGTACACCACCCATGAATAATAGCTAGATGACAGCTATCCTTATCTACTCTAGGTCGTGGCTCAGTTAGTATGCCACCTTAGTTAGTTGAGTTTGGTTTGAGACCCATATATAGGATTCTTCTATTTCTATGTACTTGAGTTCTTTTGGCTTACACAACTAAGAAGAGGAAAACTGCTTTCAGCCTCCACCTGTGTGTGTATTCCCCCATTGTGCAAGCAAGAAAGCTACAAGTGAGACTCCTTCCTTCTCTCCCACAATCTTGACACTAAGTTCTATGCACGAACGGAAGAGTTTGAAATTCACATAAAATGATAAGGTTATTGCCTTATCTCACATGAAATGATAGCTTTTACTCACATAAAATGATGTAATTATCACCTTACTTCACATAAAATGATTGCTTTTTAACCAGTTTAATGCGCATGAATAGTCATTTGGAATTCACATTTCGCAATCATGGTTAAAAGGAACACATGAAATGTTAATTCTGTTTATGAGATACACTTGCATCATTAGACAAAACCCTAGACTTTCATAGACGCAAGTCACATGTGATCCGGGGCATTAGGAATAAGTATAATTGCTTGCGAATTGTTTTATCGATCTTGATGTGGACTATCGCAGATGGATACGCTCCTAGCTTAGTTGAAGCTGGTGACCTAACCCTAATTGGATTGTTGACCCAAGTTATGCTTGGCGGTTTGAAAAGGTTGTAAATCCCTTAAGAAAATGATTTGATACATCCAGTTATAATTCTAATTGTGCATGCAATGGGATTGCGATGCCTTGAAGCAAGAGATTATGCATTCAACTGTTTGTTAATGTGGTTTTGAATGTTAACCCAAGTGGGGAGTGTTTGATGATTTCATGGCCGAGTCTGAGATGACTGATTGCCATGGAAATGAAAGGGATGTTTTTCCTAGCAATTGTTACTATGCTGGTTGCTTCAGCTATGGTTGATTTCCTAAAGAGATAATTAAGGAAGGATGGCGCTAGCTACCCCCTACGAGCCGCTAAACCCTAACCAAGGGGGTTATGAATTTGCACCGGGAATGTGGACTGAACCCGCCGCGAGAGGTCTCTTCGTGGAAATCACTTGGCATAGGAGGATGCTTCGATGCCAATGGGGGCTTTGGTTGTAAATCCCAATGCCTCCGCGCCCTTCACAAGTGTTCTATGTGACTTGAGATGGGATCTCGAGGCCTTGATACTAGTTACAAGGTGAAATCTTGGAAGGGTAAACATTCGGGTTTTATTGCTGGAAGATGGAATGATTTTTCTGCGGAGGTAGAAAGGAGCACTTAATTCTTCTGTATGGACATGAGACACACATTAATCCAAAGATAAGTTAAGGAAGTGTTTGATCTTGTTTTAACCTGTCTTCATGTCTGTGGCCTAAATTACGTAAAGGAACCTGTGACTAATGGGTTAATTAAGAAAGCTATTTTTATATGTCAAGTATAACGTGGTAGGTAATTAGATAACTAAAACAACCCTCGAGGGAAGCATGGTGGATGTGACCAATGGGTCTATCCTATGGAAGGGTGGTCTCGGTTAGCCGAGAGCTTTCCTCAAAGGAGATGTTAACAGGAAATGTTAGGAAAAAGTCGGCGGTCTATGACCTTAGACAATGTTGACTAGGAACCCAGACTTCAGGTCGATCCTAGTGGGAATGGCCGGATTAGTTCCATTGCTGGGGCAGACTTGAGAGACCCTAGTTGGTGAACCCCGTGTCATTCCTTGGGAGTGTTGGGTGGTGTGTTCTAGATATATCTCTCGATGGACTACTAAGACATGTCCCGCGATTTGAGGAGCGGGCATGTTATACACACACACACTCTCTCTCTCTCTTGCTCTCTCTCACAATCTCTTGGAGGGGTATTCTTCTCTCTTCGCAGCCTCTCAATGGGGTCTCCTTATAAGCCCTTGTGCCTCCCCATACCTCATATTTATAATGAATTAGAGAGGAGGGGATGAAACTGAGAACAAGAGTGGAGGGGCTCTTGGAAGAATCGATGATCTGATGCTCAGACTGTAAATCTGATGGTTCCATTGGCTCCAAAAGGGGGGTAAAACTCTAAGACACTTGGAACCCAAGACACTTGGTTGGAAAGCTCTCAGTTCACTCCTTCTTATTTTCTATGTTCGAAGTGTTATCTACTGCCTGTAGACTGCGGTTGTGGCGCAAGCGATTTCACCAATCACTCTTTTTATCTTTTTTCTTTTATAAAATCTCTAAAACTAACTAAGACATCACTTGCCTTTTCTTTTAAATGACATCCAATTCTATCTTTTTAGGATAATATCTAAAAGATCTAGAATATACTAGCTTTGCCCAAAATCTAATATTTTTGGACCATCCAAACTATACACATTAATACTAGTGATTAATATGGCTCATAAGTCTTGTTTACGCTGTAACTTCCGTGAAGGGTGGCTACGGTCCTTCAATCCGAGAGAAATATCATGACTCTTAGTTTTTAAAATATATTTTTTAATTAAATAAAAATTATTAGCTATTAATGTTAGTTAGTTTTTACCTTAGTTAGTCTTTAGTTAGTAATCTTATTAACTTATTAACTAACTAAGTAACTTTCAAACTAACCAACTAACTTTTATTGCGTGGAAATATTACATCTCAAGAGTAAATTAGAGATGAAGTATTTGGGAGAGCTGTGCTATTTTCTTAACATAGAAATAATTAGGACTTGAGAGAGTATATAGATATCACAAAGATATATTGAAGAAATATAGTATGACTGATTGCAAGCCAATACTATACCTTTGGATATTAATGCTAAGCTTAGTGTACACAAGGGTGACTTGATTAGGATGTCACTTTGTATCAAAAGATTGTGGGTAGCCTTATCTATTTGATGATCACCAGGCCAAACCTAAACTATACAGTTGGTTTCAAGATATGGAAGCTACATTTGGATGCAATACAATGTACATTGTGCTATGTCAAGTCCACATTGGACTGTGTCTTATTCTATGGTGAACGGGTACCATTGGACTTGCAAGGTTACACAGATGTGAATTGGGTTGGTAGTATTTCAAATAGGACATCTAGTTATGGTTTTATCTTTTCCTTTGATAGTATTGCTTACTTGGAGAAGCAAGAAATAGCCAACAATTGCATTGTCTAGGATAGAGACAGAGTATAGAGGTGCTACAATTATAGCATGTGAGATAGCTTGGTTATGCAAGCTACTTGGTGATTTGGGGATGCAGGAAGACATGAAGGTTAACATCTATTGTGATATAACCTTAGTAGCATTCAACTGGTTAGAAACCAAGTGTATTATGCATAGGCAAAAAACATAAAGCTCCATTACCATTTCATTCGAGAGTGGGTTCTAGTAGATAATATTGACTTGGTTTATGTCAACATAGAGGATCAAGCTACTGACATTTTCACTAAGGCCTTGGGAGCTGAGAAGCTTCAACACCTCATGACTATGCTTGGAGTTCACAAGCTCATGCTAAGCTTAAGGGAGAGTATTGAGATATTGAGCTCTCTACATGAGCTTGCATCAACCACATGCCTTCGTGATGTGGTAGTATATTATTCAATGGCATATTAGTTGACTGACATGAGGATACACTAGTGATTCTACAACTGGACTACACCCACATAGCCCATCCTTGGTTATGGCACATTCATTGTGCCACCTCTTCTTTCCTTAGTAGGTTCACACTTAGTGACCACATGTACATACATTGTGGTACCCTCATATTAGTCTTTTATCATATTATAGATTTAGTTTTTTTTTTGTGTAAAAGAAGAAGATGATTTTAGCCTTATCTCTATGTGTGCTTAAGTCTCCATTGCTTTAATGTGTGTGCTCTTGGTCTCTTCACCTCTTTTCCCTCATGTCTATTTTCAACCATCACCCATGTTGGTCAAGTCATTTATATATATAGTAATGACCACAATATCCACATTACTCTCACATACATAAAATTAGTAACAACAGGTGATCTAAAAAATCCAATGCTAACAAGATATTCCCCAATTCTATTATGCCATGCCTTCGGTGCTTGCTTCAACCCATATAAAGCCTTCATACATAACCCAGATAAGTGTGCTCCACATAACAAGGTGACTTCTCAACGTAAACTTCTTTTTGCAACTCTCCATGCAAGAAGACTTTTTTTACATTTATTTGATGCGTGATCCAACCCTTTGATGTAGCCACTACTATGACAATCCTCACAATAGCCATTTTAGCCATTGGAGAAAAAGTCTCCTCGTAGCCTTGCGTTATAGTACTCAATTGATCTTTTAGACTAATGAATCAATTCGCCTTGTAAGCCCATTTGTAGAAAATAGCCTTGTGCTAAAGGCACCAAATTCTATGTGTCATTTTCCTTAAGTGCATCCATTTCTTCATCAATAGAAATATCCCAATGCTCATTACCCACCATAGTATCCTCAAAACTAGTGGACTCTATATCTTGCACAAACTCTACACAACCTTGGCCATATATATATAGTGATGTGCTATATAGCTATCCTCTTATGACTTCCTCACACTATGTGTCTTAATAGATGGACTTCGAAACTCTTCATCCAAGCTTTGCTTAGAATCATTTAAATTCACATCAATATGAGAGAAACTAGATGATATATGTCATAATAGGTGAGTACCCAACCTTCTCCTTGCCTTTCCCTAACACTTATGATGTACATGGTGGAGTGTCCTATGACCATAATCTATTACTCCATTATAGTGTATGAGAAATAGACTGTATAACATTTATGACACAATTAAATAGACATAAGGCAAAGAATACTCAAGGAGTGAGACACAAAAATGTGGTACAATCTATCAAAGGATGTATTTCAGTGAACCTCTCATTTGTATCATGATGCGTGTAGTCGTGATCAACAAGATAAAAGAGAATAATGCCTTCTTTTGGGCCACCCCTAACATAACCTACCAACTACTAATCTCATAACATTTTGAGTCCATTTACATAGAAAACTAAATGAAGCACAAAGGACTAAGGCTAATGCATATTGCTAACATCACATCTAAATATGATGTCCAAAGCCTAGGCTAACACATGGCCTAGCCCGATGGTTGGCCATAGCCAGAATCCAAACCTTTAGTCAAACTTAAATGTCTTATCCAAAAAGTAGAAAAATGTAGAGAGAAATCGTTATACCTCATATGAAGCATTTCACCTCAAAATGAGCCATGAGGAGAAATCATGAACTGTTGAGAAACATGGATCTAGAGCTATGCTAGCTATGGCGGACGGAGGTCATACACATAAAACACGACTGAGATAAAGGATTGTAACTCAAGTGAATTAGGTTCCAAGATAGATTAACTTGGACTCATAAACACAATCTTGAGTGTCACAAAATGATGGTACTTTTTTTGAAAATAGAGCAAAGTACATGCTTATATAGCTTTTGGATGGTTCCACTCTTCCTCACTGTGCTTATGGGATTTAGGACCTCTCTTTTTAGAGCATACATCTTTCTCTATCTCTCATACAAAGCCTCTTATGCATAGCCTCTTTTAGGCATACATCCAGCCTCTACAGGCGTACATGCAAGCATCATTTGCTATTTTCAACACCCCCCCTCAAATGACGAGTCTCTACCCTTGCTGGATTTTTGCCCCCCCCCCCCCCCTTCATGTGAACATGGACCAAGAGACTAGCTCTTTGGCAGCCTAGTCAAGTTAAGGCTTGAAACTTTACATCATCTTGGTAGGGGTTTTTCTAGATCCACGAAGGGAGATATAAAATCCACTGAGGAAAATAAAGATCCACTAATGGGAAGTTCTTTTTGTTGTCCTTGGTATTCTTTATCTTCATGTTTTTGTTCTTTATTCTCTTTGTGGATGCTTTTTCTTGTGCATCAGTCTTCTTGATGTAATCCCTTTGTTTAGTGAGTTTATGATAGATACAAATGGGTACATTTCCTTGGCCTGTTGGAATCCATGGCTTAGTAGTACATCTTGAGTATAGTGCAAATAAGTCATCTCCCTTTTAAAGGCATGGGAAGGTTTTACCATTGGGCAAATGCTCAAGGCAATGTCTAGTCCCTTACACATTAATTTAGCTCAAGAAGAAAGGTAAAGATGATGAACCTCTCAAGGTGCAAAAGTGAAGTAAAACCAATTTGAAAATGCGAGTGTGAAAGGGCTTTATGACGAGCTGGTGCAAGGGATACAGGTTGAATCTGAAGATCCAATGTGAATGACATTTATGATCAATAGCAATTTTGTACACTGTTCTGTGACATTTTGTTGTGCAATTGAGCTTGACTTCTTCAAATTTCCAAACCCTTTTGATGCAGCGTCAGCATGGAGAAGAATACCAGAGAAACGAAGAAGCTCCAGATCATCAAAGACATTGCCTGTACGACCAGGCAAAGACTGGACGTGGTAGCCATAAATATACTCCGACACGTAGTCTATGACCCCGTCATACACAAAGATGTGGCCCTGCCATTGCTTGCGATAAGTTTCAAGATCCCACACTAATGATTCTCCTTGCCCTGTAGGTGTTGTATCGTCCCCGCAATCAGCTCCACTATCTCTATTGTGCAGCTTGGAGCCCTCCTGTGGGGAAAGAGGCTCTTCTTGTTGCCCAGGCTCACGCCTATTTCGTGAGAGGTCATTAGTGGTTCCACTCTTCTTCACTGTGCTTATGGGATTTAAGACCTCTCTTTCTAGAGCATACATCTTTCTCTATCTCTCATACGAAGCCTCTTATGGGTAGCCTCTTTTAGGCATACATCTAGCCTCTACAGGCATACATGCAGGCATCATTTGCTATTTTCAACATGAACAAAGCCCCTGTAGGATGTTCATAACCTACTAATGTGGCTACATAACCCACTCTAAATATCATCTTCAAAACATAAGGGTATAACTACAGTATGATTAGAGTAAAAGAAAACTGATAGAAAGACCCATTCATGGGCTAGAGTACTTATGAACTACATGAGAATTTGAAATGGAATGTGTTGAGGATACTCCTCATGCTCTATCTCATTGCCAATCAAAGATACAAAATGCATACATATCATATATTTTTTCTAGAGTCAATTGTCTAATCTTCACTTGGTGATTAATATCACATAAAATCTCATCAATGTCCATCTTTAAGGTATTCAAAGTTTACACTTCATCATTATGATCAACCCCTTATGCATGTTGCAAAGTAAAAAGCATTGTAAGCATCCTATTATACTCCTCTTGCATTCCATCCACTCTTTCTTGCAACTTAGTCCTTTCCTCAATCAATGTTTCCAAATTCTTAGATATAAATCCATGTTGAATCAAACCATATGGCCAGGAAATGTGTTATATTGATATTCTATTAATAACATCTTTTTGTCTGAGATAACCATAACTAGCTGATACATGCATCATTTGTAGGATGAAGGCTCTAAGAAAATCCTTAAATTGACTTATACTATCTTCCAAAATAGTATGAAATAACTAGTTTTGAGAAAAGTCCTTCAAAATGAGAAGAATTGCACTTCTTGTAGTGGAAATGTGGTAATGCTTTGAAAACTCCACACTTCTTGCAAAGTAGGATTGCAAGTTGTTTTGATAAAACCAAGTCAATCACTTCAATTTGCACCACCAATGTGTCAATAAGTTAAGTACAAGTATTTATTTGAGAGTCTTGATAAGCTTTTTGGCCCATACTTCTTGTGCATCACATAAATATCCATTGAATCATGTAATCTTGCTTGTGGAACTACATTAGTCATTTGAAAATTTTGACTTCTACCTCATGATGAACTTGTCAATCATTCTTTATGTCATCATAATCTAGTTAGATTATTATTCTAAGCCTAAGACCATTTGTTGCAAGCTTGATTATATCTCCTTATAAGATCCCTAAAACAAAAGTACATTGTCCCACATATTATACCATCTCAATATTCCAAGGCTAGAAATCCATCAAACAGAATGACATCCATAATATATCATAGAGAATAAACATATAGAACCATGATGGAATAAGTAGATCACTACTCCAAAGGTAAAGAATAGCCACATCAATTTAAAAAAATATCAATGATGCTCTAGCATTTGCATCATACAATATGCATAACAATGTACCATAAAAACTACATCTCAAATAAGAGATTGTTGAGCATCAATCTTGACCGATGAAACATGTATTTACTAATTTTTAGGTCTTTAAAATTGTTGATCTCCAAGTTGCTATTGTACTTGCTATTTTTTACATGTGTTGTAGGAATTATATGAACTCAAGTTATCATTTTAGAAAATACCAGAATGCATATTATTGTTGCAAGAACTATAGGAATGAAGGTTACTATTGTCGAAACTATAGGAATGTAGGTTCCTACAAATCTTCCTATAGAAATTTGGATTCTAGTAGTCCATCCTACAATCCTTACATTTTCAAGAAACCTAAAAACTCCTTGATTGCTGAAATCTCTTGCAAAATTGAAAAGGCCATAAACTTTCTTGATATAGAAAATTGTAACATACTTTTGCTAGTACTAGCATCTAGCTTGTTCAAAATCATCACTTCATGCTCAAAGACTAATCAACATGAGCAATATCAACCACCATTCCTGTTGTAACATGAACTACATAAATATCCATGATAAATACTTGCATAATTCCATTTTTTCCAACTTCATTGTCAAATTGATCAGAGTCTTCAAACACTTTAGAAATATCAGTCTAATATAAAACATAAAAAAATCATCATTTGATGTACACAAATCATCAATAATAATATATTGACTTGAAATATGAATAAACGTAATGAGTATGTAAATAAAAAATTTCATTTATTTGTCTACAAAAGAACTTCCTCAAGAGCATTAATAGCCTCCAAAAAATGAGAAACTTGTAGATCCATTACATTCTTCATTTGAGAAACCTCTTGTTGCCACAATGTTTTCTCTTGTTGAAGCTAATTAATGACACACAAAGCTTCAACTGCTATAATTTTGTTGCACTCCTTTCCTTTTCAAGTTGAAAAGAAAGCTAATGAATAATCTCAATTGGAGATTGATTGATAAAACAAACCTCATGTGAAACTTCAAAAGAACCATACACACTAATTGGATTTTACAATTCTTAACATTCATTCAATTCATGTAGTAGAAATGTAGTGCCAATCATGTAATCCCTCAATTCTTGCAAAGAAACACTAAGTTGTTTCTCAGATTGAACAATGTAATGTTTTGAAAAAGTATCTCACATGCTAGAAACATGGATACCCTAAACTAATACGTGTAAAATTGAGGCGTCTTGTGCAATAGGTAGTGCACTTCGAGTGCTTACAAAGCCTATTAACTGAAATCTGACTTGCAACTTCCTCAAAAGCAATAAGAGAACCAAGAAAATCATCCATAATAACATCTTCATTGAGAACAACATGATCTTCAAGATTTTCATCCATGACAATAATATCTTCTTGAATGCACATCTTATCCTCTTGATGACCTAACTAAACATATTCCTTGTTTACAGCTTCATTTCTTATTTTGTCTTGAGTAAAACTAAATAGATATGGATCATGATAGTTTATAGAATATCAAAATATGAAAAATACCTTCAAGTTTTCAATGCAAGGTATGTGATGTTCCACTCTCTCATTACTAAGGAATTAATTTGGGTCCGGGGTACTCAAGGATCCTTGGCCTCCTTGGGACTTGTCTTCTCTCACTCTCTTTATTTCAATCTTTGACAAGGCTATGGATAAAGAGAACCAATCATTATTATTATCACTTGAACTTGAATCCAAATCTAAATCCAAAACATTGTTATATATTTTCTTGAGCTTTTCAATTGCTCTAAGAAAGTAATTTTCCAACATTTTTAGTACTTAAACAAGACTTGACTTTCTTGCCTTCATGATCATCATGCCATTCATAATCATCATGAAGAATATTCTCCAAAAAAATCAAAATTTCCCATTCTCTAGGAACTTGAATCCTTCTTTTCTATTGAAGAAAACTTCTTGCATAAATCAACCATATAGAAAGACTTGCATTCCCTTCTTCACAAGGCACATAAACATAAGGATAATATTATGAGGTATGTCAATGTTCAAAGCAAAGTTTTCACATTTTTGTCTTCTTGGATTTTTACATTAGATTAAACTCAAAGGTTACATAAACCTCAATGCTTGCTAGGCTTTGCAAAACAAATTTTCTTGAGTATTCACTCTTCCAAAACATATTGACAAGTGTGAAAAAAACACGATTTCAAAGTACATTAAGATACAAACATTCAAATACTTGTGAACAAATATGATATGTATCATTGTGTCCTTTTCAAGTTACCTACTCAACATTGCTCTTCACACACCAAGAATCAATGAGTTAGACCTTCAACACTATGAGGGTGGCTCATTTTGTCCTTGTAATAGTAGTATGTTCTTTCCATCACACAATTAGGCAATAGTATTAATTTCTTTAGCCAAATATTAATGAGGCAAGTCTCTTTCATACATCAATGCTTGAGTCACCTCTACAATAGACCTATTTTTTCACTTAGCAACTCCATTTTGCTATGGATTGTACCTACATGTAAACAATCTCTAAATATCATTTTTCTACAAAACATTAGAAAACTCATCAGGGAGGTACTCTCCCTCCATTTGATCTTAAGTATTTAATATGTAATAATGTCTCCTTCTCAACCAAGGCTTTAAAGCTTTTAAAGTGAGTGAACACCTCACTTTTCTCACACACAATGAATCAATACTTTTCAAGTATGATCATCAATGAAGGAGACATAATACTTACAATCACATCCGAATGTATCAACTCCGAATGTATCAACTCAATTGGCTTTTACATCCGAATGTATCAACTCAATTAGCTTTTACATATAGCTTTCATGGGGAAATACATGCCTTAACCAACTAGAGCTAGGGCTACAACATCATCTCATTATTTACAATAGGACCAAAAGTATCTTGGATCTAGAGCATTGAATTGCTTCCAACCCACTAGTTTCAGCATGGTGGATTATGTGCTAGGTTCCATTGAGATGATGGAACTAATTAGATATTTCACCATCCCCCCTTGTGCAATCGGAGCAGATCATACCTACATGGCTCTCACCATGTCCACCTGATGCCAGGAGGCATATTTCACTGTGGATTCCGTGCCACGGTGGATTCCGTGAGGTTTTACGGTGGATTCCGTAAACTTTGATGATCGGGGCTCATACACAAAGTGGATTCTTTGTGCGAGAAGTTGATGGTTGGGGACGCATGTCCTTTTCGGGCGTTTCATTAATTTAGTGTATACATGGGTGATTCCATAGCGGGTGATTCCACAAAATGCATATTAAATTAATAAGCGTTTATGAGTTTAGAGTGCGCACTCGTAATAAATTAAGGTTAGAATTTATTTCTAACCAGTTGATTTATTTATGTAGCTGAAGACTGCTACGTATTCACTTTTGTCGGTTTAATTGTATTATTTTACTAACGATTGTGAATGCTTCAGTTGATGTGTAGAGATAGCAGCAGTGGCGGAGGAAAGCATTGGAGGATAGTGAGTATTCGATTTATCGATTATATTTTGATAGGTACCATGCCTATATTTTGTCACGCCTATTTATTGAGGCATCGGATATTTATTATTATTTTGTATTCGCATGGGCGCACGATTATGTTATTTCTATTTGGACATTGTATTGGGCATGCCAGACTCTTTGGGCACCGTCCATTAGCTTTATTCCTATTTTGTGTTAAAGCAAACTCAAAAGCTAAAAGCTTGATATTTTGTAATTTGGGCTATTATTTGAGCTTGAAGATGAATAATACATAAAATACATGCTTTGTGGAGCGCTCACACAAGGCATGGGGGGAGATTGCACCCAATTGGTCTCTTGCTCTTGTCGTTCATGCTTTTTACCTTGTAATTTGTGCAAAAAGTAGAGTTCTATTGTTCTTGGGGACCTTCCGGCATTCACTACGTGAGCGTACAACATCCGATCTGTGCACCAGTGGTATCAGAGCGAAGTTGAGATCAAGAGTTTCCAATCGCTGCCCATCTCGTGCGAAGGCGGAGCTCTTGGAATGATCGGGCTCTACGGTCAATCTCGTCACGAACCGTCGATACAGTCAGACTTCTGGCGATCAAGAACCCCTGTTTCCATCATCGAATCGCAAAGGACCGGTCTGCAGAGGCGGAGGACCACTCCTACATCTCCCTCTCCAAGACGTTTTTTTTCCACAGACAGTAAGCTCCATAGCTCACAAGCTTCAAAGCTTTTATTTTTAGTAAGCTTAGCATTAAAGCTTGCTAAGCTTTAAGAAGCTTAAAGCTTCGAAAATTTCAATGCGAGCTCTCAGAGTGTGTCTGAATTTTTCGCCGCTGACTAAAAAACGGCCCCCCCCACGAATTGCGCCGTTTACTGCCCATAAAGCTTCAAGCTTAATCAATTAAGCCATAGTCACACAAGCTCTTCAATCTTGCAAGTCATAACTAACTCCAGGTCACACCCAATCAGTCAAGTTCAGCAAGTTTCTCAAGTCTAAATCATGAAGTCAGATAAATCGACTAAGTTCTGCAAGTCAACAAACTCTGCAAGTCACATTAATCTGCTACTCTGCAAGTCAGACAAGTCAACTGGAGTCAGAACTAACTTGTGCTCAAAACTCCTAGAAGGGCTGTTCCTGCGCAGAAACTCTAAACTGCAAAGTTGTTCATTGGAAGTTACTCTACCCATACGCAGGTTTGCTGAAGCATTTTCAGCATACAAAGAAGGATAAAACACAGATTTTTCGAAGATTGTGAAAGCCACACCCAAAAATACATAAGCCTTGTATTCCCGAACTTGAGCTACGCTCATCCCGCTAACTTGATTTTGAGTGAGAAATGTCTTTTGAGTTTTACAGGATGACGGAACCACATATGGATGATCTTATGGCTGAAGGCAACCTACCTGAACCTACGATGGAGCAAAAGCTGGACTTAATCATGATGCAATTGGAAGAAGAACGAAGGGCTAGGCAAGCATTGCAAGTTCAACTGGCAAATTTACAAAGAGCATCTACCGACAAAGAAGAACCTCAAGCTGAAGATCTTATCCGATGTACCATCGACGCAACTCTCGAAGCTCAAACCATCCGCAAGGAATCAAAGATAAGTAAAAGAAGTTTTAAATTCCGTACTTTCAATGGCATACGATAAGGAAAAACTGTTCTAGCATTCATTAGTCAGTTTGACGACTATTTCCATGAGGAAACCTATGCAGAAAAAGATAAAATCAAGTGTCACTAATCATTTAGTGGACAGAGTATCTCTTTGGTGGACTGTTGTACGCAAGAGTATAGATTGTCCCGCTACCTGGGAGAATTTCAAGAAGAAGTTCATGCAGAATTTCTTTCCTCTACAATTTCATGAGAAAGCTATTAAGCAATGGGATCTTCTTCAGCAACGGGATCGTGAACCTATTCCTCAGTACACAGAGCGTTTTTGGAATGCACTACTCCAACTACGCATGCTTGAAGACGTACCTAAAGCGACACACAAGCGCAAGTATATGTCTGGACTCCTTGGGCATTACTACGCCAAAGTTAACATGTTCAAGCCTACTACTCTTGAAGACGCAATTTCACTAGCTCACAACACTGAAGACAAGTTGCGAGGTAGAGACAGACGTCCACAGCAATTCCAAGCCAATGGTAACTATGGATCTAAGCAATTCAATTCCAATTTTAGAAGATTTAATCCATGTCGTTTCTCTTCATCATCTTCCGTAAAAATTGGGCAAAACCTCATGCTTTACCATCTAATGTCAATCCAAACCCTAAGCCTATTCCACAGCCAAATCCTAATGTCCCTAGACTTCCTGCCATTGCAAACAATGTAACCAAAGCCAAGCCAATAGTATGTTATAAATGCCACCAGCCTGGACATCTAGCAGCAAATTGTCAAGAATCGCGTGGTGGAGGGGGTTGCTCAAGATGCTGCGCCGAACACACACAGAATGCACAAGGAGAAGCTCACTCAAGAGACAAGAAGAGAGATGGAGGCCAAAACGTTTTCTTGCTGGTTTCTTCTTCTTCTTCCACACACTTTACAATGTACACAAAGTATAGATAAGATACAACATAAAAGGAAAGTTGCCTACTAAGTCAAACAATGCATAACCGACTACACTAGTCGACTGGTGCTATAACTATGGCAGCTGTAAATAGGTGTAACAACCTGAATATAATAAGTAATGAGTCAGTGGCCATGTGAGAGTCATAATGACCACCGACGTGTTAAGTGTAGACGTGTGGACCCATCTAACCAGGCGGTCCATCATCAATGTCCGCATGTGTTGAGCTTGTCATCTCTACACTCCCCCTCAAGCTCAACTGCATCTCTGCAACTCCAAGTAAGCTTCGAAACTTTTGAAGCTTCTCTGTACCCAATGCCTTCGTGAAGATGTCAGCTATCTGATCCTGTGTGCTGACATACACCAAGTCAATCTCACCTGCTAGTACCTTCTCTCTCACAAAGTGGTAGTGTACCTCAATATGTTTTGTCCTGGCATGGAACACAGGGTTCCTAGCCAACTGTATACTGCTCATGTTGTCACAATAAATGACAACTGAACCTTCCACCTGCACATCCAAATCAGCCAATAGCTTTTGCAGCCATACTACCTCACATGCTACAACAGCAGCACCTCTATACTCAGCCTCTGTACTCGACAAAGCAACTGTAGATTGCTTTTTGCTGCTCCATGCAACTGCTGCATTACCAAGAGAGAACATGTATCCACTGGTAGATCTTCTATCAGACATACTACCAGCCCAATCTGCATCTGTGTATCCAAACACCTGTACATCTGTACCTGCCTCATAGAAAAGTCCATAATGTAATGTGGACTTCACATATCTCAATATGCGTCTGACTGCATCCAAATGTGGCTTTCTAGGTACTTGCATAAACTGACTCACAAGACCAACAACGTAGCTCAAGTCTGGCCTTGTAATGGTCATGTAGATCAAACTCCCCACTATCCTCCTGAACATAGTAGGGTCTTCTATCTCATCCCCAACATCAGCACTCAGCTTTAAATTCTGCTCCAACGGGACTGAAAGTGGTTTGCATGCAGTCATACCATACTTGGACAACATATCCAAACCATACTATCTTTGGGACAGCCATATACCATCATCACATCTGATCACCTCAATGCCAAGGAAGTACCTTAGCTCACCTAAATCCTTCATCTCAAACTTCATCTTCAAATAGCACTTAACTTCAGCAATTCCACTATCACTGTCACCTGTAATAATCAAGTCATCCACATAGATGACTATGATGACCAAACCTGCATCTCCCTTTCTCACATAAAGTGAGTGATCAGCATCAGAAACATAAAAGCCAATATTGACAAGATACTCTCTAATCTTGTCAGACCATGCTCTAGGTGCTTGCTTGAGCCCATAGAGTGCCTTCTTCAACCTGCACACATACGTGGGATGCTCTAAATCTTCATAACCTGCTGGCTGATCCATAAACACTTCTTCTTCCAAATCACCATGCAAGAAGGCATTCTTTACATCCATTTGCTGCAACCTCCAACCTTTGGCTGCTGCCAAAGCAATCACACATCTGACAATTGCCATCCTAGCAACTGGACTGAAGGTTTCATCATAATCTATGCCATATGTCTGGGCATAGCCTTTTGCAACCAGCCTAGCTTTGTACCTGCTAATAGAACCATTTGCATTGTGCTTAATCTTATAAACCCACTTACATCCAATAGCTTTCTTTCCCTTTGGCAATGATACTAGATCCCAAGTCTTATTGGCCTCTAATGCAGCCATCTCCTCATCCATTGCTGCATCCCAATGAGCATGACCAACAGCCTTCTCAAAACATGTGGGCTCAACATCCTCAACTAGTTTCACCATATAAGCATAATGGTGAGCTGCATAACCTTCAAAACCAAATCTTTTAACAGGGTATCTCACCCTGCTAGACCTGCGTACCACTGGATCACTCAATGGAGTCTTTGCATTAACATGTGCTCTCTGCACACCTGGAGTCCTCACTGAAGGAATGCCAAGCTCATCATCCAAGCTCTCTGAGCCACTAGAGTCTCCATCAAGAACTGCATCAATGCCTTCTGACACTTTATTCTTTCCTTTGTCTTTACCTGTAGTGCTACTAGATGCACTCGAAGATGTAGAGGTACTCCTTAGTCTCCCAGACCAAGGACTACCAGATGATGTCTCTGGTCCACTAAGAGTCTATGATTCTTGCCTTTCAGCCTGCACATGAGTGTCACGATCATCATCAACATCCAATGCATCACCACTAGATGCATACCAACTGCTCATTTCATCAAAGATGACATCCCTGCTCACTCTGAACTTACATGTGACAGGGTTGTAACAGCGATACCCTTTCTGCTCTAAAGAGTATCCAATAAAGACACACTTTTCAGCTTTTGGATCTAGTTTCTTCCGCAACTCATCTGGCACATGAACATACACAATGCAGCCAAATACTTTCAAGTGTGAAACATCAGGCTTCTTACCTGTAAAACATTCTTCGGGAGTCATACCATGAACTGCAGCTGTGGGAGTTCTGTTCATAATATAAATAGCAGTATGAACAGCCTCAGACAAAAAATGCTTAGGCATATTCTTTTCAGCCATCAAGGCGCGTGCAACTTCTGCAATATGCCTGTTTTTCCTTTCTGCAACCCCATTTTGCTGAGGGGTATACGTGCATGTGAACTGTCTCTTTATCCCATGAGACCTCAGAAAATCACTGAACTCATTGGAGAGGTACTCTCCCCCTCCATCTGACCTCAAGCACTTTACTTTCAAGCCTGTTTCTCTTTCAACTGCAGCCTTGAAAGTTCTAAAGTGCTCAAAAGCTTCACTCTTTTCCTTCATAAAATATACCCACAGCTTTCTAGAACAATCATCAATGAATGTGACAAAGTATGAACTGCCTCCAAGAGATACATTTTGTGTAGGCCCCCAAATGTCTGTATGCACAACATCAAGGATATTTCTGCTTACATCTCTGTCATGTGAAAAGGGTTGTCTTGCCTGCTTACCAAACTGACATGCTTCACATACCTTCTGAAATTCTGCAACTTTAAAAGTAGGCAAACCTGTAACCAACCCTTTGGATTGCATTAATTTCAGCCTTTGTACATTTGCATGTCCAATGCATTTGTGACAAATTTCAATGTCTGCAACAACACCTTTTCCTTTGGCATACATAGCAGCATTCATAATAGGAATTCCAGCATCTAGAGTGAACATACGTCCAACTCTACTTCCCTTTGCTACCAATCTGCACTTGTCATTGAAGTCTTCTACAAAGCAGCCCTTTGCATTAAATCTGACTTGCAACCCTTGCTCTACCATTTGACCGACTGACACCAAGTTCTTTGTAATAGATGGCACATGCAATACATCTGAAAGACTCTTTGTCTTACCATCATGCAAGGACAAGGGAACTTTTCCAATGTGTGAAATTGGGTGGCATGAGTCATCACCCGTCTGCACATAACCTGCATTCTGCAAATCCTGCATCTCTCCAAACCATTCTGCATGGCTGGTCATATGATTGGATGCACCTGAATCAACATACCAAACATCTTCATGTGTTCCCTTTCCTGTAACAGCATTCACCATATGCTGCATAACGAACAAACGTTGATTTTTGTCTTCATTCTATCGTGAAGACGATGCATAGTTTCCTTGCTGCAACTTACCACTGCGGATATCATCTCTCTTAGCATAACATTGGGCTGCAATATGACCTGTTTTGCCACAGTAGTGGTACACAATACCAGAGTTGTTAGAACCTCTGTTCTGCCATCCACCTCTTCCTCTAAAGCTCCCCCTGCCTCTAAAGTTACCACGACCTCCTGAAACCTGCATATCGCCAAATTGCTGATTCAATCTGTTTTGCTGGTTGTCACTACCACGTCCTGTACCACGGCCTCTTGAAGAGAACATGTCACGTCCCCTTCCAGAACTAGAGTAGAAAGCTTGGACCTGTTCACCACTTCTTTCAGATGTCTCACTCTGCATGTTGATCTCTTCAGTGATCATAAGGGAGACCAATTCATCGAAATCTGGAAATGGCTTTCTGACATATACGGAAGTTACAAAAGACTTCCAAGCCTTTTCATTGTTAAGTCCACCCAAGGTAGACGACACCAAATCATCATCATCAGGCATTGCATCAATCGCTGCCAATGCATCTGCAATGCTTCTTACCTTCAGTGCATACTCATTGATAGACATCTTCCCTTTCTTTAATGTATTCAACTCTTGCTTGAGTTGAATCTTTTGTGCCTTTGTATTTACAGAAAACATACTTTCAAGTATGGTCCAAGCTGCATATGAATTCTCTGCATTTCTAATGTGTCCCAGCATATTATTGTCAATTACTGCAGACAACCAATACATGAACTTTTTATCCTTTGCATTCCATTCTTTCCGTGCCTTTGTCTCTTCTGCAGTTGGAGGATCACTCATCTCCGGCTCCTTTTCTTCACCTGAAACGAACTCATAGAGGCCTTTTCCAATAAGGAAGTTCGTGACACGGAACTTCCATGAAGGGTAGTTGTTCTTGTCAAGCTTCTCAATGATGGGGCTTCCACTGTTCTCTACCATTATCACAAAATTAATACCAAACAGCAAGCAAATCTTCTGCAACCCTTGACTTGTAGTGCACAGCAATACACCGGACAGTCTTTTTCACTGTCTGCTCAACAATACATGCAATCTGCAACCAGTTTGCAGATAAACCTTGTGTTTACTCACTGGTAAACACCTTTGAACTTACAGATTTGAAATCTGTAACCTACGCACCCACGTTTGGTCAATACAGTCGAAGTCACAGCGTACCCTGAAACTGCTGTCTGCAACCTTGCGACTCTAAAACGGGCCCTGAAACGGCCTCAAATGCCCAAAATAACTGCGGGAAAGCCCCAAAGGACCTATCTGCAGAATACACAGCGCTCTTCGCGCACACCAAATCTCACTGCAATCTGAGATTTTTGCTCTGCCCTGCTTCCGGTGTCTCCACAGGCACTATCCAAGAAAAAGAGTTGAAGGATGGGAGACCTTCTTACCCGTGGCTTGCTTGCTCGAACCTTGCTTCTTCTCCTTTGCTTCAACCTTCGAAATCAGCCTCTCTCAATGGCGCGGCTCTGATACCATGTCAAGAATCGCGTGGTGGAGGGGGTTGCTCAAGATGCTGCGCCGAACACACACAGAATGCACAAGGAGAAGCTCACTCAAGAGACAAGAAGAGAGATGGAGGGCAAAACGTTTTCTTGCTGGTTTCTTCTTCTTATTCCACACACTTTACAATGTACACAAAGTATAGATAAGATACAACATAAAAGGAAAGTTGCATACTAAGTCAAACAATGCATAACCGACTACACTAGTCGACTGGCGCTATAACTATGCCAGCTGTAAATAGGTGTAACAACCTGAATATAATAAGTAATGAGTCAGTGGCCATGTGAGAGTCATAATGACCACCGACGTGTTAAGTGTAGACGTGTGAACCCATCTAACCAGGCGGTCCATCATCAATGTCCGCATGTGTTGAGCTTGTCATCTCTATACAAATTGCCATTCAAAGAAGCCACCTGCCCATATCAACTACCTTGGAGCAATCGACGAAGACGAACATGAAGATATGCCCGATTTCACAGAAGATGAGGACGACACTACTACACCTTCGGATACTTTACCAGGTATGCCAACTCCACATTCTTTATTGACTATGAAATGTTTGGTGCATGGAAAGAAAAAGATTATTTTGCATGATGACATTAGCACTCATGATTTTATTTCAGCAAAATTAGTAAAAGAATTGAAGTTACAGACTGTACCTACGCATTATCGCATCAAAGCAGCATTCTTAGGCACTAGGTATAATGGTACATAGGAAGTGCATGACTTAGAGATTCAAATTGGACAATACACTGAAAGAAGAAATTTTCTAGTTGTTCTATTACAGTCGAGTGACATTATTTTAGGTATGCCTTGGCATCACCAGCATAACCCAGATATAGACTATTCCACACATTCAATGAATATTACTTTTCAAGGAAAATCTATTACATTGTATGGTATGCATGCATCTAATGTTTTTCCACTACTTTTGCATACTCAAGCTAAACGTGCATTACGCAAGAGTAGTAACTCTTATCTCATTTGGGTGAATGAATTGCAAGTAAAAGAAAATCATATGCATCCTAGGCATAAAGAATTTCTTGCACATTTTAAAGATTGTTTTGCCGAAGAACTACCACCTGGTTTACCTCCTTCACGTCCAGAAGACCCTAAGATAGATTTGATTCCTGGCACACAACCACCTTGCAAAGCACCATATAGGCATAACCAGATAGAGCAAAAAGAAATTCAGAGTCAAGTTGAGGAATTACTAAATAGAGGATTGATTAGACCTAGTAGTTCTCCATTCGGTGCACCTGTTCTGTTAGTCAAGAAAAAGAATAATACCTATCGTATGTGCATTGACTATCGAGCTTTAAATAAGATCACTGTAAAGAATAGGTATCCCATTCCTAGAGTTGATGACCTTATGGACAAACTGCAAGGATCTGCTATATTTAGTAAAATAGACCTTAAGTCTGGTTATCATCAGGTGAGACTAGATAAGTCAGACATATTCAAGACTGCATTTAGGACACAGTTTGGTCATTACGAATTTTTAGTGATGCCATTTGGATTGACTAATGCACCTGCTATGTTTAGTAGAATGATGAACCGTATATTTCTGAAATATCAGTATTGTGTAATTGTCTTCTTTGACGATATTTTGGTGTTTAGTCAAAATGAGAAAGAACATTATGAGCATTTGTCATTGGTTTTTCAGTTATTAAAAGATAACCAACTATATGCAAATCCTGAAAAGAGTGAATTCTTTAAAACAGAAATTGAGTATTTAGGTCATATTGTATCATCTGATGGAATTAAAGTTGATCCTAAGAAAATAGATGCAATATTGAATTGGCCTATACCTAAAAACGTGCATGAGTTATGCTCATTCCTTGGTCTTGCTAGTTTCTATAGGAAGTTTGTACGTAACTTTTCATTACTTGCATTACCATTAATCAAACTTCTGAAGAAAGGAATTGTCTATCATTGGACCGAAAATCAACAGAAATCCTTTGACTTATTGAAACATGCAATAACCCATGCCCTTGTTTTACAGTTGCCTGATTTTAATAGACCATTCTTTCTAGTAGTCACCGATGCTAGTGGATCAGGAATAGGAGCCGTACTTATGCAAGACAATCATCCCATAGCCTATTCTAGTTGTAAGCTGGAACCCTCTGAACTGAAATATTCCACATATGACAAAGAACTATTAGCAGTTGTACAAGCATTAAGATAGTGGAGGTTCAGAATTTATGATTAAGACCGATCAGCAAAGTATTAGACATTTACTTAGCCAACCCCAAATCTCTGACCGACATATCAAATGGGCATCTTTTATCTAGAGTTTTCATCCTATCATTCAATATCAACCCGGAAAAGAAAATGTAGTGGCTGATGCATTAAGTAGAAGACCTGCCATTCATAATATTTCTGTTATATCTTTTGATTCTTTGATTGCTATGAAAGATACTTATCATCAGGATATTACTTTTCATGCTGATTGGAATAAATTAGTTCAAAATAACTTCATTCCTATTGATTCATTGTCATATAATGATGGATTTATGTTTTATGAAAAGAGATTGTATGTTACAATTCCATTCCGATCTTTTGTTTTGAATGAGATTCATTGTCCCCCATATCAAGGTCATAGAGGTATCATATCTACTTTACGTACATTAACTGAAGATTTTTATTGGCCGCATATGGACACTGATGTATCTAACTTTGTTTCTGAATGTTTGATTTGTCAAAGAGTTAAGAGACATCATGGTAAACAGTATGGATTACTTATGCCTTTGTCTATTCCATCTAAACCTTGGGAACAAATTTCTATGGATTTTATTACTGGTTTACCTAATACTAAATCTAACCATGATATGATTTGGACAGTAGTAGTTAGATTTAGTAAACAAGCATATTTCATTCCATGTAAGAAAACTTTAACAGCATCACAAGCAGCACAATTGTTTTTGAAAACTGTTTTCACTAACCATGGATTGCCAAAAGTTATTATTTCAGATCGTGATTCTAGATTTTGTAACAACTTTTGGATTATTCTATTTGCTAACCTAGGCACCAAGGTTGATTTTTCATCTGCATTTCATCCTGAAACGAATGGACAAACAGAAGCCACTAATAGCACTATTTTAGATCTCTTACGTGCATATACTATTTCTAAACCTTAGACATGGGACACACATTTGCATTTATTACAGTTTGTATATAACAATACACCACACACATCTACAAAGAAAGCACCGTTTGAAGTGATTTATGGATATAGATTATCTACACCTGTTGCATCTTTGTCAAATAGAATTAAGAGTGCTGATGATATTGCTAGTATGCATAATACTATTTTTGATGAGGTTAAAGACATGATTGCTAAAGCCCAACAATCATATACCAAACAAGCCAATAAGAAAAGACAAACAATGAATTTTAAAGTTGATGACTATGTTTGGTTGAGAATAGAAAAACGTAGACTACAAAGTGTAGATAGACACCCAGTTGTGAAATTAGCCCCTAGATTCTATGGACCATTTAGGATCATTTATAAAATTAACGACAATGCATTCAAGTTAGAATTACCACCTCACTGGAAAATTCACAACACATTTCACATTAGTTTATTGAGACCTTTTAGAGGCCAATTACCTGTACACCCTGTTTATGAAAGCCCACATTTGTTAGAAGAAGAGACTGAAATGCTTGAACCAGAAGCTATCATAGACACTGACTTTATGACCACTAGAACTGGCCGAAGATATTCTAGATATCTAGTTAAATTTAAGAACCATCCTGTAGAGGAAGCACAATGGATGCACGCTAGAGACTTAAATGCTTTCCCCACTCTGTTAGCTCCACATTGAGCTAATAGCAATTGAGGTCAATTACTATCCCACCCCGGGGGTATGATGCCAGGAGGCATATTTCACGGTGGATTCCGTGCCACGGTGGATTCCGTGAGGTTTTACGGTGGATTCCGTAAACTTTGATGACCAGGGCTCATACACAAAGTGGATTCTTTGTGCGAGAAGTTGATGGGGACGCCTATCCTTTTCGGGCGTTTCATTAATTTAGTGTGTACATGGGTGATTCCATAGCGGGTGATTCCGCAAAATGCATATTAAATTAATAAACGTTTATGAATTTAGAGTGCGCACTTGTAATAAGTTAAGGTTAGGATTTATTTCTAACCAGTTGATTTATTTATGTAGCTAAAGACTGCTAGGTATTCACTTTTGTCGGTTTAATTGTATTATTTTACTAACAATTGTGAATGCTTCAGTTGATGTGTAGAGATAGCAGCAGTGGGCGGAGGAAAGCATTGGAGGATAACGAGTATTCGATTTATGGATTATATTTTGGGCGGTGGATTCCGTGAGGTTTTACGGTGGATTCCGTAAACTTTGATGACCGGGGCTCATACACAAAGTGGATTCTTTGTGTGAGAAGTTGATGGGGATGCCTGTCCTTTTCGGGCATTTCATTAATTTAGTGTGTACATGGGTGATTCCATAGCGAGTGATTCCGCAAAATGCATATTAAATTAATAAACGTTTATGAGTTTAGAGTGCGCACTCATAATAAATTAAGGTTAGGATTTATTTCTAACCAGCTGATTTATTTATGTAGCTGAAGACTGCTAGGTATTCACTTTTGTCGATTTAATTGTATTATTTTACTAACGATTATGAATGCTTCAGTTGATGTGTAGAGATAGCAGCAATGGCGGAGGAAAGCATTGAAGGATAGCGAGTATTCGATTTATGGATTATATTTTGATAGGCGCCACACCTATTTATTGATGCATCGTATATTTATTATTATTTTATATGCGCATGGGTGCACGATTATGTTATTTCTATTTGGACATTGTATTAGGCATGCCAGACTCTTTGGGCAACGTCCATTAGCTTTATTCCTATTTTGTGTTAAAGCAAACTCAAAAGCTAAAAGCTTGCTATTTTGTAATTTGGGCTATTATTTGAGCTTGAAGATGAATAATACATAAAATACATGCTTTGTGGAGCACTCACACAAGGCATGGGGGGAGATTGCACCCAATTGGTCTCTTGCTCTTGTCGTTCATGCTTTTTACCTTGTAATTTGTGCAAAAAGTAGAGTTCTATTGTTCTTGGGCACCTTCCGACATTCACTACGCGAGCGTACAACATCCGATCTGCGCACCACCACCTCCCCATGCCCATAGATGCTAGCCGCTTCCCATACCTAGCCCACCGCTTTTTATTTCATGCATGAGCTAGCTAACATATATATCCAGCATGTCTATGATGGGCTTACATAGTTTGAGCATATTGTTGTGTTTGCCTAGGCATGCTTACCTCCATCCTATAGTGAGCCACTTTGTATATCTTCCCACACTCCAGACATACTAGAAGGCTCACAAGACCTATGACTATGCCCAAGAATAGATGGTACGATGATGAGTAGAAAGAGCTATACAAACACCCCTACATCTAAAGAGGACTAGGGTATGTTATCAAGAGGGAGGCATGTAGGCAGATGAGGACCCTACTTTGAGCATATGTGGAGGCACAGTACAACATGGTGCAAACTGTGTGAGTCACACTATCCCAAACCCATTAGCACCCTAGAGATATGACACTCCAATGCAAAGACTATATGATATACTATACCAGCTTGATTCCTCACCCACTAGAGCCTTGCCCCACCATATCTACCTTCTTTATATGTATGGTGAAGAGAGTACTAGTGCATCTATAGCAATGGATATTTTGGCTCATCTCGATTATATTATGTTTAACAAGGCTCTAGAAAAGGGTTTCTTAAATGATTGGACGATGCGTACTTCATACTTATCCATAGGTCTAGAGATTCCCTAGAACTTGCTAATTACAAGACCATCATGCTGGGCCATACACTGGTTAAAACATATGTAGCAATGATGGAGGCAAAGCTCAATGCATATGTAGAGAGAGGGAGATTGAAGGTAGTAGGACATGGTGGATTCAAACAAGGATTCTCTACACTTGACCACATTTTTACCTTCACCAGCATGATCGAGCAAGCAACAGGAGGAAGAAGAGGCATTGTTTCTACTTTGTGAATTTTTGCAAATCCTTTAATACAGCTCCATGAGATAGACTATTAGAGAGGTTGTAGATACTAGGGATATCTATGCACTATATGAGAGGATGCTAGATTGGGGGAGATGACTAAGAGGAGTTTCAAACATGGTCTCTAGCACCTCTAGAGTGAAGTAGGGATGTCCCCTCTCCCCTAGACTCATGAAATAAAATACCACATCACATGAGGAGGTAATGGGTTGGAGCCCCGAGAGGAACACCAAGAAAAAGGGAATTCTCTTGCAAGAAAATCTATCTTGTAACATCAACAAGCTTGTTTATCATGTTTCATATGATCACAATGAAGAAAAGAACACCAGGCACAACAAATCTTCATGCAGCATCATGTAGATCTCCCACGGTTTTTAATAGAATCAACCATATTCTTCAACATCTTCACAAAATCCATCAATGGAACAAAGAAATCAAAGAAATACACCATCTTTGAATGGAAATACATCACATAGTATTTATCTTCAATATCTTCATAGTCTTCTCTCTCAATCTCTCATATACAATCACTCTGTTTGAGTAGAATTGGCTATCTCTGACTCTCTCTCTCTCACTCCATCAATAATACATCATATCCTCACTACAATCTCTCAAAAATCACTCTCAATAATCACTCTTAGGTCGTGGATACCCCTCCCAAGAGGTATGTCTGATATGAAGAGTCACCAGAGCCACTATAGTGTCTCTTCACAGCTCACTACTGTCACTTCACTCTAGTCTTCTCTTGAGTCTTCAGCAGCTACTTCTTCCACTTCTTTCAGCTCTTTTGCACTTGTATTCACCTCTTTCCAAGGCTAGAAAACTTTTCCAAAATCACACATACATTCCACAGAACACTTACAGAAGCATACAGAACAGTCTACAGAACAGTACCAGAACAGCTACAGTACAGAACAGAACAGAAACAGAACAGAAGCAGAAGCTCTACAGAAGACCTACAGAAGGTTACAGAAGGTCATCAAAACCTCATAACTCATTCTCAAACCATTTCAAACTCTCACAAACCATTCAATAAACTTTCACAATATCTCATTCTTCATCAATCAATACTATCCCTCCTTACAGAAGACAATCAGAACAAAACAGACCAAAACAGAACAAAATAGAAGGTATACAGAACCATTCAGAACCTATCAGAACATCACAGAACCATCAACAAACATCATGAACTTCCAAAACACAATCATTATCATCTAAAACACTCTCAAACCACTTCCAAATCAATCAATCATCCCATAAAATCAACCATTCAGCTCTCAAAAATAACAAAAATCAGCAAAAAAACAAGTCATTTCAACACTCAACATATCCCCACACTTAATAAGGAAGTGTCCTCGCGACCCAGGAAAAAGGGAATACAAGTTCAAGGAAAAGCTCAACTTTGATCTTCAATATCTTTGCAAAAAGAATCCATCCACCACGACCCCATCTTATAACCTGTTTCTGATAGAAAAATACAAAGAAAGGAAACTCTTTATACATTAATACCTCTTAGCAAACTAAAAATCTCAACAAATTTTGTAAAGGATATAAGAGTTTTCTTCTTCTTCATCTGCATCCGCTTCAATTCTCCCACCACGACCCCATCTCTACAAATCTCCAAAACATAGCTCGTACACGAAATCCAATAGGAAACCACCACGTTCGTTTGACATAAAGGAACTCACAACACAAACACTAATACACAACACAACCATCTGAATGACTTCTTCAAAAAGAGAGGTGTTCATTAGAAAGCTTCCACCATACATTGGAAAGGTATCAATGAAGATGATCCCTCTTAAAAGATTGATGTTGTCGGAATCGATCCATAGATAAGGATTCATCTACAAAGTTTTTAGGAGGATTTTGGAAAAATTGGAGACAGCACATCCTTTCCAACAGGACCAAGTATCTGCTCGGCAAACAGAGGGCATGAAAATACAGTATCTCCAGCTGCTGGGAATCAATGCTAACATTGACATTCATGCACAACTTTGGAATAGGCTTTAAATCAGTATGAGAGTGCCTATGTATATACGCCAGGTACCAAGCAAAGTGAGCAGTTAATTTCACTGAGGGATCTGCAGACTGTGAATATTGTTGGGCAAAATGAACATAGTTGTGATAAGCTTGACTGGAAGCTGTCCATTCTCCTGGAATTACTGGCCAATTAATCTGCGGTCCTGTAAGGCAATCATCCGAACTCCATCCCCTTCTTCTGGAAATTTGAGTATCAAACCCATCACAGTCACTAACCAACTGAGGTGGTTGAGATATGGAAGTGTTAGGAGAGGGTAATGGAATAAGGGAAAGTGGATGTAGGGAAGGATAGGAAAAATCATAAAAGGAAGAAAAGGTTAAAGAAGGAGTGGCAGAAATTTGTAAGGAATCACTAAGGAAAGGTGTTAACTGATAAATAGGAAATGTGGAGGGTACATTAATGAGGGGTGAAGGACAGGGTGGAGAAGGGGAAAATACCCTATCCTCAATAAAGGAACAGTAAGTGAAAATAGGAATTTGAGGAAAAGATGAAGGTTGGAAAAGAAGTGGTAAAATTACTGTGGAATTAGATTGACAAAGGGAAATATATATAGCATAGCGGTGAGCCAATTGTTGGTAATAGAGAAGGGTAGGAACAGAAGGTCCTAAGAGAGATCGTCTATGATAGGCATCAAAGAAGGTAGCATCAAATGGATTATGTTTGGAAAGATAGGTTAAGAGATCCATCCTCAGTTGGTTAGTACTCTGGGCAAAGGTAGGAGCTGTGTTTTGTCTTTGATTGAGGACCACCGAATCAATCATGGGATGCCACGAACTATCCTGACAATCAGCTACTTTTGAGGAATAACTTTGGAACATATCAGCTATGCGCAACTCCAAATGATTGACATATAAAACAGCCTGTAAGACCACATCCCCCACATACCATGCCATATCGACCTCATCTGGAATTAACAAATCTCCTCGGAGATACATGTACGACATCAACATGGTATCTGGCGTGATAGAATCTTCAAAGACCATTCTGACTACCTCTGTCAATAACTTAGCAGACCAAGCCCCACTCCAACCATCCTCTGGAAAAGGTAAATCCATCGTGGAAAGCTTCATATAGAAAACCAACTTCTGTAAGTGGTAGTGGACAAAGAAAGAATGGTCAGGTAAAACATATTCCTGAAACTGCTCAAAGGTAGACCATAACAAGTCCATTCTGGACTGCAATCTTTCCACTTTGTCTTGGAATAGAGGGCACAAAGTAGCCTGTCTCTGTAGGGCAGCCAAGTCCTGCTGTGAAAGAGAAGGAATTAATGAAACAGGAGGGCTTGGAGGAACAGAGCGGGACTTTGCCAGCTGATCTTGCAACTGCTGGATTTGGGAGGCTTGGTTGGCCACTGTGTCATTAGCCATCTGTAAAGCTGAAAGCTTGTCATCTAAGAGAACTTGGAATTCTTTCGCTTCCCGGGACATCCTCTCCTTCTCCTCTGAAAGGCTAGTAACCTGTGACTGAGCCTCGAATAACTGGGTCTTCAATGAAGAAATCTCATCGCTTTGGATGGCAACCAGTTGGGTTTGCTGTTCCATTTGCTTAAATAAATCTGCTAGGGTATCCTTAGCAGAAGCTAACTCAAATGTTGCCTTATGCAACTGGTCTTTGGACTGCATGAGCTCTTCATAGAAAGATGCGTACAACTGTTGAACATAGGCTATCACTGACAACTCAATGGAACTTTGAATATCCTTGCAGAGGAAAGGAATGGCATCTCCTGAAACGAGACTATTCAGGGAAGGAACTGAGATCTCCAAGGATTCTTCTCGATGTGCTCTGAACAGGTTATTGCAAGTGAGATACCCAGGGAGTTCACTGCCAGAAGTAGCAGGGATAGGCACTGAGGGAAGTACAGCAGGGGCTTTATCCGCTACCCTCTTCAAGCGTTTGCACTGTATGACCAGGGGAGGTGGAGAATCATCATCCTCAATGTCAATGGGTGCTGACTCGTCTGAAGGTGGAGGAGGAGGTACTGGATCTGATGGAGGAGGTGGAGGCACAGTCTTCTGTAAACCTGAATAGGTCAAGAAGGCAGACAAATATGATCCATAGGTAACATTGGTAACATTACCCCTGGTGACTTTAACAAAATGCTGATCCATTTTAGTAAGGAGATATGTGCTCCAATCAATAGCAACTCCTTTCAGCACCATCCTGGAAGCTGTAAAAAGCTCTTTGGACAAATAGTGGGATGGCGTTTTGGCAGGCATAAACCTGTCCTGAAGGAACTGACACATCGTCTTCCATACGGGATCAGTGATCATAGAAAAAGAAACTCCCGAAGAGTTTATCACTTTCTTAACATCAAGGACTTCCCTTGTCTGCTTCGGCAACAGCTTGAGAATCTCTTCATTAGAGAAGAGCTGACGAGTGGTCACAAAAGGTTCTCCTTTGAAGGGAAGAGACAGAGCCTTCCCTAAGCCTCGAGACGTCAAAGTCATAGACATGCCTTGGACTACGCCTATCTTCTTGCTATAAGAGGCCAGGAACTCATCACATAAGGACGGATCCGCTGGAAGCAATGGAAAAGGAGTGGCCACAAAAGCAGCAAGTCCCGCCTTCGTGAGGGGCTCAAAAGTAAGTAGGGAAGAGTAATCCCTACTAACTAATAGGACGTACTGGATAGGGGGAGGAGCATGAGAAGGCGCCATTTAGATGGTTACACACACACCACAAACACAGACAATCAAGGAGAATGTCTGCAAAGCAACATACAAAAACCAAGGATAAGAGAATAACCAAATAAGACGTGACACAACCAACTAACCCCAAGCAAACCACATCCTAGAAAAAAAATTTGACATGACCTTGAGACAAATGCGACCGAAAGCTTCATGCGATGCATCAGACAAACACCCTGAACCCCGTATCAGGCAACAAAAGAAAAAAACTGCATACCGTACCCGTAACCGTAACAAAGACATGAAACCAAAACCATACCATATCCGACACATATCAAAACTACATCTGTGATAGAACCAAGACTAGACCATGGAAAATAACTCTAATGACGGCGCATACCCATCCCACGAAACGGGTTCATTAAAAAAGGGGAATTAAGTGCAGTGAGGAGGGAATTAATTGAATGAAGGGTTGATTTTAATAAATTATTAAAAATGGGTGAATTTTTATTAGGTGATAAACCTTAACAAGAAAACGGCGGTTCCTTATTAGTTATTTAATTACCAATTATTAGGTTAAAACGGTGCAGTTATTCGATTCCCGGACTTCGATTCCCGACTGGGTCTCTAAATGCAATTCATTGATTACAAATTAAGGTGATGTGGAGCGCTTTTTTGCCAGCGCGTGCTCATGTGACGGCTGGTTTATTTAATTTAAAATTTAAAGTGCCTCTTTAGCGCACGTAGCGCGTGCTAAGTGAACGGCTGGTTGATTTTAATTAAAAAGAATGTGTGTTTAGCGCGAATGCGCGTGGAAATTGTGGGTGAATTAAAAGGTTCATTTTATCAATTAATTTGTGATTAAGAGGGAAAATAAAAAATAAAGCACATAAAAGAAATACCTGGAAGTGGTGTGTATGTAATGCAGGAATGCGCACGGAAGAGTCCACCAAAAGAAGGGAATCCAGTAAAGGAAAAGTAAAGATCACTGATGAAACAACAATGACAACACCTTAGCAGATGTGTTGATTTGGTTTGTGTTGGTTTTTTATTTTTATTTATTTTTTTATTTTTAGTTGTGATTATTTATGGTTGAATAAATGGAAAATGAGCAAGGGAGGTGAGGGGAATTTTTTAGAATTTTGTTAGAAATTTTTAGAAATTTTTACAATTTTTTAAATGAATTTTCTACATTTATTGGCAATTTGGGGGTGAAATTAGGAAATATTGAATTTTCAGAGATTATAGGGTAGACAATCACCAGCGGACAAATTCCCAAAAATTGACAAAAGGCAAAATGACTTTTTAGAAATTTTTCTAAAATTTTTTTTATGGAAAAATTAATGTAGTGATTAATTAAGTCACCTAAATCACATTAATCAGATAAGTCAGTTAGGCATAAGTCAATTAAGTCTGGTTAGTGGGGTAAGTCATGTTAGTCTACCTAAGGCAAGTCAGGTTAGTCTAGGTTGCTTAGGTTAGTCAACTAGACTAGGTTAGTCAACTAAGTTAGGTTAGTTAAGGTTGACTATAGTTCGGTTAGTCAATTAACTAGAGGAGGGTTAGTAAACTAACTAGGGTTAGTAAACTAACTAGGGTTAGTTTAGGGAACTAACTAGGGTTAGTTGAGGGTAGGTTAGGTGTAAGGTTACTAGGGGGTTAGACTAACTACTTTAGGGTTAGTGTAAGTTAATTAGGGTTAGATTAACTTCATTAGGGTTAGTGTAAGTAAATTAGAGTTAGTTGAACTAACCTAGGGTTAGAGAGGGGTTAGAGAGGAGGAGGTGGTGGCCCTGCTGGCGGCGGCGACTTCCGACGGCTCCTGGGGCGGCGCGACTGCAACAGGGGGGCGGGCAGAGGCGGAGAGGAGGGCGACAGAAGGGCGGGGGGGGAAGACGGGGAGGAGCGGAATGGCGGGGGGGCGCAGGAGGGAGGCGAAGAGGAGGAACGCGGGGGGGAGCGAAATGGCGGGGGGGGGCGCAGGAGGGAGGCGAAGAGGAGGAACGCGGGGGGGAGTGCTGCGAAAGGAAGAAGGGGAGGGAGTAGCGGTGGAGAGGGAGAAGGAGAGGGCGCTGCGGTGGGAGGAGGTGGAGAAGGAGAGCAGGGCACGCAGGAGGAGAGAGAGAAAGAAAGGGAGAGAGAAAGAGAGGGAGAAGGGCGGTTGGGGGGAAGGGGTGGGCAGTTGGGGGGAAGGGGTGGGGGGCCCATGGGGGGGGCCATGGGGTGGGCAGGTGGGGGGAAGGGGTGGGGGGCAAGGGCGCGTACCCCCGTCCCGCGCGCGTGCGCGGGGCGGGGTAAAAAAATTTGCCGTGACGGGATTCAAATGGCGTGGGGAAGACGGTACGGGTTACACGGACACGACCGGGGCGCGTGGAGACACGTAAAATCGAAAAAGGGCGCGTTCACGCGCAAAAAGGGCATGAGAAAAAACGTAAAAATAAAGAAAAATTAATAACTCCCAATCCGGACGTCAAAATGAAATAGCGTAAAAATGAAAAGTGGGCAGGACGACAGGGGGAAAACAAGGAAAATACGGGACGGGGGTTCCGGGAGGGGTAAAGGCGGTCACGTGCAAAAAACACAAAAAACGAACCAAAAACGCAATTTAAAAATTAATATCGAAAGATCCGTGCATCGGAATGAGGTGCAGAAAAAAGGAAAACTGTGCAGAAAGATGTGCCCGACAATCATATCACATCAAAACATAATTCCGACTGAGATAAGATGCGTTCACACGGGAAAAACCCAAAAAACAAACCCGAAAATGGGAGCAGAAATTAATATCGGACAAACCGTTCACCGGAATGACATGCAGTAAGAAGGAAAAATGTCCGCAGGAAGGGGTGGCACAGGGTTATCACGTTAAAACGTAGTTCCGGTGGAAATAGGAGGGGTTCACATGTGAAAAACTCCAAAAATACTCCCGAAAACTCATTTAAAATTTAATAAGTAAAAATACGAAAGTCAAAAAAGGGTGGAGGAAAAAGGAAAAAGGTCAGGGAAGGCACAGGGGACACGGCTGTCAAATCAAATTGGAATTCCGATGCAGATAGGGCAGGTTCACATGGAAAAATGTCAAAAATACACACGAAAAAGTCTTAAAAAATCGAAAAATTAATAACGGACAAACCATGTATCGAAATGATGCGGAATAAAAAGGAAAAATGCCAGGGGAAAAGCGCTGGTCAGGGCTATGACATCAGATCACGGTTCCGAAGCAAGAAAAGAGCGTTCACATGGAAAACCGTCTAAATTGCGTAAAATGCTTCAAAAATTAATAACTCAAAAACCGTGCACCGGAATAGGGGTAGGTAAAAAGGAAAAATGATTAGTTCAAAGGGAGGAACTGGGTTATAAGGTTGGATGGGGACTTTGGTGAACATAGGGTGCATTCACATGGAAAGACCTCAAAATCAAAGAATGAAGGAAAACTGCAAGGGAACAGCCCCAAGGGTGGGTGGAACATAACCGGGTGGTTGGGAGGAACCCCAGGAGGGTAAAAGAAAGTCATGGCATTCATGCATGAACAGGTTAAGGCATATGCAGAGGGGTATGCAACATAGACGCGCAGGGACGCGTCCCCACACTTAGATCTTAACAGATAGGGTTAACCGAACAACAGGGACCTAGGACCATGCCACAGACCATCCACTAACTTCCCCACACTTAAAACATGACCGGTACGAAGAAACCAAAGTGTAGGGTTAGAAAAACTTAGCCCGTTTCGTCAAGAATCAAGGTTGAGTATCGATGGCACGTCCAGTGTTGTTGTCGGTGCTGGAGGGACCAAGGCATCTTCTCGGCACACGTCCGTCATGGCAGGGACCACGCGGCAGCACCCAGGGAGGTAGCTGATGGAAGGAATCGCAGGAAATTCGTCGATAATGAGGGATACTACACTCAACTCACAATCACTCAATTGGAATGAAAGAATAGTCACTCGCCCCATGACTAATATCACTCGCAGAAGAATGATTAAAACCCATATCTCATACCCGGTTGAGGAATCAACAAGGGGGAAATGGTGCGAAGGGAGTATGCCAGGGTGCACAGTTGATGGTGCATTAGTGCGTCTAACCCGTCTGGCATAAGTGCAAGGAGAAAGGCAAGGGAGCCTTACAGCGCAGTGCATAGAACAGGGTGATGTGTCTTGTGATGACGGTAAAGACCCATCCCGTGGGTGCATAGGGAAACGGGAACATACCTGACTCCAAGTGTCATAACGTCCCTCAATCTCACCTCTCGGTAATTGATTGAAGAAACTCCAGTCACACTCAACCCACCCTCTGTCTCACTCTCTGTTGATAGATACAGGAGGGCAGCCTTTTCCTGAAACCCATTGATGTAATCCTCACAATCACTTGTGCAAAGGTTGTATGCCTTGTGCGCATTTGATGGTGCAACAGTGCATCCCGCCCTGTGCCGGCATACGGTGCAAGAAGGAAGGCAAGGGAGCCTTATAGTGTAGTGCACAGAAACAAATTGTGCTTTGTGCTTTGAGAGGCCCATCCCGTGCGTGCAACACTTCATTCACACTTCTCACCTCTCATTCGATTTGAAGGAAAAAGACTGGTCTCTCGCCCCACCCTCTGTCTCACGCTCTGTTGATAGATACAGAGGGCAACCGTACTCACTTCCCCATCCGGTTAGGATGAAAGCTCACATCACTCTATTGTTTGTCGATGAAGATCGCGTCATCAGTTGTTGAAGAGGCGTACCCAGGGAGGTAGCCATCAAATCGATTATTGTATTGGATAGGAACATGTCGTCTGCTAGAGGACAGGTAATCACTTTTGCAAAAAGACCCAGGACACAGCGTACCAAGGGAGGCAGCTTCGGAATTGGATCCGAGGGATATCAATCAATGAATCCACTTTCTGGACTGCTGGGTGTTACCACCTTTTCCACAGGCAGCTTCTCGCCCAAGGGTGTTTATCACCTTTTCTTGGAACGAGGCCTGCTATGACAGGGAATTGCTTCCTTTTCTCTCATAACAGATTTGTTTGTTTGTTTTTTTTTCTTTCTTCGTTGGTTTTTTTTTCTTTTTTCTTATTTTTCCCTATTCCCGAGGGTGTTTCCACCTTTTCTCGAAGAATAGGTCGGCATGACAGGGACCTTAGTCCTTTTCTCCCATGACCGATATGTTTTTTTTTTCTTTTCAATATTGAGCAAGGGAATGGTAGAAAGACCATTTGTCAGAACCCACCTCGCCACTGTCGCTGGTGGAAAATAGAGGATAAGAAATCAAGGCTGGAAGGGGGTTTTGAGGGGACAGAGGGTTGCGTCCACTTCATCAGGAGTGATTGAAGAACGGCTATCAGAAGTAGTATCATAACAAGTACAATGCCGCGCCAACGAGAGAAAGGATCAAGTGTCCGTAATTGTCAAGATCCCCAAGGAGGGAAGTACTTCTTCAGGCGATATCCATTGATCAGAAAGGGATCATCAGAGGCATCAACGGTCTGCACTTGGACAGAACCATTCGGGTTGACTGCAAGTACCTTATAGGGGCCCATCCACCGCTGCTGGAGCTTGCCAGGAAACTTGCCAAAGTGTGAATCATAGGCTAGGACCAAATCACCTTCTTTGAACTCCTTGTGCTTGATGAAGCTGTCATGGTAAGCCTTGCGTCGAGCTTGCGTGGCTTCCATGCATTGTAGAGCCATCCTACGAATTTCGTCCAAACATTCCAAGTGCAGGAGACGGCGTTGCAGTGAATCATCATCCCCCAAACGCTCTTTGATCGCCACTCTCAAAGAGGGTAGTTCCAATTCAACAGGAAAAACAGCTTCTGTTCCATACACCAGCTGGAAGGGTGTCTGTCCCGTTGCTGCTTTATGGGAGGTTTTGTATGCCCAGAGGGCCTCTGTAAGTCGATCATCCCAATCACGACGATGTGCAGCAATTGTTCTTGTCAGAATCAAGCAGAGGATGCGATTGGTGACTTCGACTTGGCCGTTGGCTCTAGGGTAATAAGGAGTGGACTTGCGATGGCGGATCTTATACAACTCTGTCAACTCTTCCATGACTTTGTTGAGGAAATGAGTGCCTCTATCACTTACCAGCTCTAAGGGACTACCAAAACGGGTGATGATATTCTCGTACATGAACAGGGCCATGCTGTTACCATCGTCCCGCTTTAGGGCTTTAGCTTCACACCACTTTGTGACATAATCCGTACATACGAGGATGTATCGGTTCTGTTTCCTTCTGGTGGGAGGGTCGATCGGACCTACGAAGTCAATGCCCCACTTCTCAAACGGCTTCAACGGAAGGATAGGTTGCAATGGCATGGCACTTGTCTTCGTGGGTTTCCCCATTCTTTGACAAGCATCACATCTTTTACAGTAATCATAGGCATCTTTGTGAATTGTAGGCCACCAATAACCTGCTAGCAGAGCCTTCCTGGCCGTAGCTTCTCCTGCAAAGTGACCTCCACATGGCTCGTCGTGGCAAGCCTTCAGAACAATCCCAATCTCTTCTCCTGCAACACATCTTCTGAGCACTTCATCTTTTCCTTTCTTGTACAGTGCACCGCCTAGCAAGGTGTAGGGGGCTGATTCTAGCATGAGCTTCTTCCTTTCCCGACTAGAGATACCAGGAGGGTACTGTTGGGTTGCCAGCAGATTGGCAATGTCTGCATACCAGGGAGTTACAGTTTCTACCAAGAATAGGGAAGCATCAGGGAGGTCTGGATCATCCTGCTCCTTGTCTGCAGTTTGTGGGATACGCGACAGATGATCAGCCAGAACATGGGAACGGCCAGGCTTAGTAATCACCTCAAAGTCGAACTCTTGGAATAAAAGGAGCCATCTCATCATTCGTCCTTTCACATCTGCTTTGTTCATCAAGAAGGACAGGGCCTCATGATCCACATAAAATTTAAAGTGGGTGGATAGGAGGTAATGGCGAAACTTCTCTAGGGCAAACACCATTGCCAAGCACTCCAGCTCTGTCACTGTATAGTTCCGTTCCCTATCAGTGACTTTTCGGCTTGCATAATAGATCGGTTGATCCAACTTCGAGGAACCCTTCTGGCAGAGGACAGCACTTAAGCCTTCAATTGATGCATCAGTGTGTACATGGAACTCTTTCGTCCAATCAGGAGGTTGCAGAATGGGTGCTTCTATCAAACACTACTTCAGAGTGTGAAAGGCTTTGTCACATTCGTCCGTCCAAGTAAACTCTGCATCTTTCCTCAGAAGCTTGTGCAAGGAAGTTGCCTTTGTTGCAAAATGGGCTATGAACCTTCTGTAGTAACCCACATGGCCTAGGAATCCCCTCAACTGTTTGAGGTTGGTGGGTGCTGTCAGAGCTGCAATCCTTTCGATCTTTGCAGGCTCTGTTGATATCCCTTGTGCAGAGACAATGTGGCCCAACAGAACTCCAGAAGAGACCCCAAAGATGCATTTGTCAGGGTTGAGGGAAATCCCATACTCCCGGCATCGGTCAAAGCATTGTTCCAAATGTCCCCAGTGTTCACTGATCAAACTATAGACACAGAAGTCATCCAAATATACCTCAATAAAGTCGTGCAGATGATTTTGAAATGCAGCCATCATGACTCGTTGGAAAGTAGCAGGGGCATTGCAGAGCCCAAATGGCATCACTCGGTAAGCGTAGGTCCCCCATTCTGTGGTGAAGGTTGTTTTGGATTGGTCTTCTTCTGCGATTTGGACTTGGTTGTATCCGCTGAATCCATCCAGAAGAGAATAAAGTTCATGTCCTGCCACTGTGTCCAACAGTTGGTCTGTGAAAGGGATAGGAAAATGATCCTTCTTCGTCTTGGAATTAAGCTTTCGGAAATCCACACATATTCGCAATTTACCATTCTTCTTGGGTACAACCACGATGGGTGAAACCCATTTACTATTTGCCACTGGATAGATGAACTCGGCTTCCAGAAGCTTCAGCAGCTCCACTTTCACCAATGTGGAATAATTCGGGTTCATTCGCCTCTGTCATTGCCGTACTGGCTTGGCATCAGGTTCCAAGTCAATATGATGTTGACATATTGTGGGATCAATCCCCTTTAGGTCTTTGTAAGACCATGCAAACACGTCCAAATTTTCTTTCAACAAGTTGTACAAGGTTGACAACTCCTCTTCTAGGAGACTGCTACCCACCTTCAAGTGGCGTTCAGTGCCTTCCGCATCCACAAAAGTTAACTGCCTTTCACCTTCTACTTCACGGATGAAGGTCCCACGGACTGCTTCTGGATACAGATCCGACTCCTTCAAGGGAGTGGTGTCCTCTTCTGATATCCCACTAGAACCAACTTCTTCTTTTGGCAGAGACTTAGGTTGCTCCTTAAGATGTTGAAATGGGATTAGAGCCGTTTCGGGTTTGGTTTCAAAATTAATTACCTCTTGGCTTGAAGACTCCTCTTCTGAAGATGACACATCCAAGAACGTCACATAATAGGGACCCTCTGATGCCTGTTGGGTTGGTGGGACTGGTGCTTGTTGGCACGGTGCATCATCATCATCTTTCTTTGGCAAGGATGGGTTAGGACGGCAGGAGCCACACTTAAAAGACGGCTTGCTCTTCTTCATCCATTTCTTATAAAGGTTTTGCATATGAGAATATCCATTTACAAGACCGAATGGTACCATCGCCATTCTGGCCCATAGCATGAGCTCATCGGCTTCTGATGCTTCTGGAAGTTCGTCTTCCAATGTATCCTCTTCAGGTGGGATAGATTCTTCTGTTTCACTTTCATCACCTTCTTCGTACATATCATATCCATCCTCTTCTGTCTCTGCTTCTGCTTCTGCTTCTGCTTCTGCTTCTACTTCTGCTTCTGCTTCTGTAGGAGCTCTGTAACAGAAGAAGAGATTCTCTGTTTCCTCTTCTGCCTCTGTCTCTGCTTCTGCTTCTGTTCCTGCTGTGGCCATGTAACAGGGAGAGCAGTACATCCATGCTTCTATCTCACTGTTAGAAGTGATTTCAGAAGTCATTTCTGGTTCAGGCAAGAAGTATTCACCCATTGATAATGGCTTTGCATCTTTTGGAAGTCGGCTTACAGTATCCACTGTTAAGGAATGTGCCACTGTTTTCTTGGGAAGGATCTGTTTGACAGCATCTTCGTTTGCTGACGTTCCATCTGTAGCCTCGTTAGGGGAATCAGAAGATAATTCCAAGGAGGTGGATCCATGTCCTTTTTGAGAACCATACAGTTTCAGCACCACTTTGTTGGGTCCTCTACCCAAGGTCAAAGTTCCTTTAAACCAATCCGTCCGTGCTCGGGCTTCAAAAAGCCATGGTCTGCCCAGTAACAGGGGATAGGATGTACCATAAGAGTTTGGCTTCACCACCAGATAGGTTAGCCAATAATCTTTTCCAGCCACTGTAGTCTTCACATATGGGAGAATGCCCAAAGGCTTGATTCTACTCTGATCCGCCAGTCTGATGAGCCATTGGGTGGGTTGCACACCTTGTAGGCCTAGATCCTTCATTGTCACATCCATCATAATGTTCACTGATGAACCACCATCAATCAGTGCATTTGCAATAAAGCAGCCTTCTATCCACACACCAGTCTCTGGAGTACCCGGATCTAGAAAAGCATTAGCCACATCCACTTCTTTTACAGGCTCTGGAGCCTTGTTGGGCTTTGTTGCTGTTGAGGGAGCAATCCTTAAGCCACGTCTTCTTGTCAGTATACTTTTGAACCTTTTCCGGCAACTGGGAGACAACATCAATAATTGTCGGAATGTGAGGTTTGGTTTAAAGGTATCTAGATCTCTAACTAGATCGTATTCCTTAATAGGATCCACTGGCTTCTCTAACCGATTAGGGAATGGGGCAACACCCATTTTCATTTTCCCTCTTTCTTCCAACAGAGGAATTACAGGAACTTCTTCTGCCACTTGTGGCACTTCCTCCTCTTCTGTATCCTGGACCTCTGGTCCTGTCTCTGTAACTGTCTCTGTAACTCTCTGTGGCACTGTAGGGCTCTGTACGGCACTGTTAGGCTCTGTTCTGTTCTGTTCTTCTGGTGGAAGATTGAACTTCACTGTTCTGGTAGGAGGGTTATTTTCTTTCTGGATAGGTGGTTCCTTCTGCTTTGCACGCGTGATGATAGCAACTTCCAATTCCACTAAATTGGAGGTAGGCTCTGGAGCCTTGGACGGACTATCAGTAGCACTGTTTTTCACTGGGGCTGGGCTTGGACAGTCTTTTGCAGTGTGGCCTTCTCCTTTGCATCGACTGCATAAGGGCTTGTAATCCACTGACCTTCGAGGATTTGGACAATTTGGTGAAATGTGTCCCTTTTCTCCACATCTGTAACACTCCACTTCTGATCTCTGACCACTGCCAGACTGTCTTCCTCTGTAACTTTGAGAGGGAAATCTTCTGGGTCCGAAATTAAGACCAAACTCTCTAGGCTTGGGTCCAATATCTTGTGTTGTCATTTTGGATTCTAGCAAGTTGAATCTTGCGTCTTCTTCCTTTCTTCTCCTATCATGCATCTCCTTCAGAGAGCAAATGTCCTCTGTATGGTTCTTCCGCAAACAGTAGGAACAGAAGGCTCCAGGAATAGTTGGTTTTCGTGTACATTCAGTGGCTAAATGGCCTGCTTGATGACACTTACCACACCAAGTATTTGACCGCATCACATCTCTTCCTGCTCCTGCAACGTTGGATATGCTAGCGGTATTCACTTTCAACGTCCGTAGTTGCTCTGTAATCACATCCATCAACTTCTTTTTAATGTTTGCAACTGAGTTGGATAAATAATCCTTCAAGCTTTCTCCTCCGGACGTACTGGCAGGAGGGTTTTGAGGAGTCTCTGTAATTACTGCATAAACGGGTTGGGCTGGTACAGAGGGGTCTCTGTTCTGGTTCTGATTCAGTGCTCCTGTTTGAACTGTTGGCTGTTGGCTCCAGTTGGTAGGATTTCACTGTTGCTGCTGATTTGTCATTGAGGAAATTGGTTGGGACCATTGTTGTTGTGGTTGAGCCATCATTTGAGGCATGGATTGTGGCCACTGTGGATTTGGTGCACTGTACTGTGATACTGGGGGCATCTGTTGGTAAGGGTAGGGAACAGTCCCTGGGACTGCATTTGGTGGATACATCATTCCTGGCATCAGAGGGGGTAGGACTCCTCTTCTTGTATTCATTGCTAGTCGAGCTTCCACTTCATCATACAGTCTTGTACCTTCTGTTGCAGCTTGCAGTGTGGCTGGTCTTTGTAGCTCCACAAACTTACGGACTTCTGGTTGTAATCCTCTGAGAAACACTCCCTTCTGAATGCCATCATCTAGATTATGGTTAGTCCATCTCTTCAGGATGGATTCCATTCGTGAGACATAGGCTTCTACTCTTTCTCCAGAGGTTTGACTTAGGTTCATAAATTCCTCTCTCATCCGCTCTTCAAAACCTTCACGCCTGAATTTAATGAGGAAGGCCAACTTCAGGTCGTCCCATGTGCCAAAAGTTCCTGCTGCTTGTCTCTCATACCACTGAAACGCCGCGCCCTTGAAAGTGGCGAGGAATATTGCTAACCAATGCTCAGGGGTTCTGGCATTGTTAGCCACACACGCTACCATAAACTCTGCTACATGAAGATCGGGGTCTTCATTGTACTCTCCCTTAAAAACTGGCAATGGGACTACATTTGCTGGCCTGTCATCAATATTTCCAGGACGGATCTGGCTTGGAAGTGGACCTCCAGCAGGAGGAGGAAGGGCTTGATGTGCCATTGGGACTTCTGTAAAGAGTTCCGCAAGGGCGTCAAAGGCGGCTTCTGCTTCTAGCTCGTTCTCAGCCTTGATTTTTTCTTTCTCTCTTCTCACGTACCTCTGGACTCGTTCTAACGCTTGCCTTTTTATTGCGTCATTCATTAGGGGGTTGACTCCACTATGTTGTTAGTGCTCCACAGAGGGTAAACAGAAGACTTCAGTCTCTGGAGGACTCTCTTGCCAATATTTCTTCTATTTCTTTCTTTTCAACGTCCCTGAATTCGGCTTTCATGCCACTGCACAGAGGAAGATATTCGGTTCTGAAGGTGTCAAAATGCATACGTCTGAGCATTGTGGTGGTGCCATCATCATAGTAATGCCAACTTCTGATGGTTTCAACAGTGTATGTTGTGAAAAACACTTTGTCTACCAACTTCCAATGGGTTGCTAATTGAACAAACAGAAGATTATCAGTACACCAAGCATCCCATGTATCTTGCTGTTGAGCATCCACGAACAAATTCCAACTCTTTTCCTTCTTGTCCCTGTGAACCTCTACAGACCAAGACTCCTGAAGCTTCTTCACAATCTCCCACTTGATGTTGTCTGGAAACTTCTCGATGAATGCCAAATCTTCCATGGATGGTCATCCTCTCTGTTTCTGCTCTTCAGTTTGTTCCCAAACAGTTTGCCACCAAGATGCAAGTTTCTGCTGCTTCAACAGGAAGAGGAAACTGTCCACTACATAGAGCATGCATCATGATGGTGATGTGTTTCCGCCATTGTGGGATGAACTTCTTGTGGAAAGTGGCTTTGATTATGAGAAATTCCAACTCTTCAGTGGAAGAAGGAACTTTACAAACATCCATTGAATTCTTCTCTTCTTGGCAATGCCATTTCCTTCATTTTCAGCCTCTTCCGGTGCTTGTTGATGGCAAGTTTTCCCCGGCTGCGCACCAAAAACATGGAGCCCCGAGAGGAACACCAAGAAAAAGGGAATTCTCTTGCAAGAAAATCTATCTTGTAACATCAACAAGCTTGTTTATCATGTTTCATATGATCACAATGAAGAAAAGAACACCAGGCACAACAAATCTTCATGCAGCATCATGTAGATCTCCCACGGTTTTTAATAGAATCAACCATATTCTTCAACATCTTCACAAAATCCATCAATGGAACAAAGAAATCAAAGAAATACACCATCTTTGAATGGAAATACATCACATAGTATTTATCTTCAATATCTTCATAGTCTTCTCTCTCAATCTCTCATATACAATCACTCTGTTTGAGTAGAATTGGCTATCTCTGACTCTCTCTCTCTCACTCCATCAATAATACATCATATCCTCACTACAATCTCTCAAAAATCACTCTCAATAATCACTCTTAGGTCGTGGATACCCCTCCCAAGAGGTATGTCTGATATGAAGAGTCACCAGAGCCACTATAGTGTCTCTTCACAGCTCACTACTGTCACTTCACTCTAGTCTTCTCTTGAGTCTTCAGCAGCTACTTCTTCCACTTCTTTCAGCTCTTTTGCACTTGTATTCACCTCTTTCCAAGGCTAGAAAACTTTTCCAAAATCACACATACATTCCACAGAACACTTACAGAAGCATACAGAACAGTCTACAGAACAGTACCAGAACAGCTACAGTACAGAACAGAACAGAAACAGAACAGAAGCAGAAGCTCTACAGAAGACCTACAGAAGGTTACAGAAGGTCATCAAAACCTCATAACTCATTCTCAAACCATTTCAAACTCTCACAAACCATTCAATAAACTTTCACAATATCTCATTCTTCATCAATCAATACTTCATCCCTCCTTACAGAAGACAATCAGAACAAAACAGACCAAAACAGAACAAAACAGAAGGTATACAAAACCATTCAGAACCTATCAGAACATCACAGAACCATCAACAAACATCATGAACTTCCAAAACACAATCATTATCATCTAAAACACTCTCAAACCACTTCCAAATCAATCAATCATCCCATAAAATCAACCATTCAGCTCTCAAAAACAACAAAAATCAGCAAAAAAACAAGTCATTTCAACACTCAACATGGGTGGAGATAGCAAGTACATTAGTCTCTATTATGCTTTATATGGGCAATATTATTCTAATATTTAAGTCATAGTAGGGTCTAATGTAACATCTCTAAGTCCTTTATGATTTTTTCATATAGCATGGATTGACATTTGATATTGGAAAAGCCAAGATCTTGATCTTCCACACGTCAAACTCAAAGAAGAGGAGATTCACCATTCATTGCATCTGCCAATAGATTCACCATGTCATAGGCAATAAAAAAATGATTCACAAGAGGATACCTATCATTGGCCCCAAGATGGAGAGATAGTGCCATGAGGCACATTTCCAAGAGTCCCACACACAAAGGTGGATATTCAACACATCGATCACAATAGCCATGATATATGGTGCATGTGTTTGGTCTTAGATTGAGGGACCACATGTCATCATGCCTCACTAATGATCTACAATGGAAAACCATTAGTACCACTTGAGATCATTAAAGTCAAGTTTCTTGCACCCCCATGACAATGGAGGTCATTTTTCAACTTATTCACTTTCATACACAAAATACATGATATACTTTGAGATAGGTTGTCTATAAGAGAGCCTTTGAGGCATCTAAATAGTTAGCTTGGGAAGGGCATGAGATTTTATGTTGTGAATAGGTTGAGTAATGGCTCATAGGATATGGGATTAACATGTATCAGCTCCTCCCCTTTCATTATAACCTTGACTCCCCCTTCATACACCTCTCCCACAATGAGAGGAACTTGGTCATGTGATAGGATCTCTACCAAATACACATACAATATACATGGATTTCTTGTTAGCAACCCCTCGACCAAAGATGTCATACTATATGAACCACCTTGATATGAGGCTCTATAGTGGATGATTTCATTGTGAGACATGGATATCTAGATGTATACATGCCACATTTGATGTGAGTAGCCACTTTTTAGCATGAGCCATCCTCTCATCAACTTGAGATAAAGATTGGGAGGGAAGGTCACTTTCCTAGAGTTGAGAAGATATGTAGATTATGCCAAGTGTAGGTTTAGAGAGAGAAGCACTATACCTATAAATGCAAAGCCTATAGCACAATTTGAGCTAGATACCACATCTATTTGGAGGGGACACCTCCCAATAGAGTCATGGAGTCCCCAAAGGAAAATATAGCTTGGGCTAGTTCCTAGTTGCGATTTAGATGCTCCGCACATCATATTACAAGTAGGAACCATACAAAGAGGGGACGTTAATCCCAACTTACATGTTTCTTCTAGATAATGACTCCACAAAAAATAGCCACACGAAGAGGAGTGAGTCTAGAGAGTTGCAACACTATGTAGTCTTCTTGCCTCCCCTCGATCTCCAAACATCCTCATTACAATTAGATTGAGGTTTATGACTAAGAGATGAACATATATGGATGACATAAAATGAGCTAACTCCTAATGTCCATTTGTAGATCTCTGGTATGATTGAAGGAACAAGGAGGAAAAAGGATTGAACATGGAAGGAAAATAGCTTGTAGAAGAGGAAATTCTAACACTATAAACAACCTTGAAAAGAATACAACTCTAACATCACCTCAAGTAGCCATCACCACCTTGTCAAAGGACCCATCTTCTCTATCTTAACAATGCACTTAGGAAAGATGTTGTAATCATCAATAGATTTGGTATTATCTTGCACTTTCCCTTTTTTTTTTTGCACCTACCATTGTGCATTTTATGGCATTGTGGTCTAATGCAACCCTTCTACCCACAATAATGGCAAGTCAAAGAGGACCTACAACTATGGGACTTATGATGAGATTGCTCAGAGACTTGGACTAAGACTTTTGTGAGTCTCTATGATGATTATTATTTCCATTTCCACTATTTCTACCTCTAATTGTAAGTGCATGAGAAGTGCAAGATGCATCAATATTCTTTCTATTCACTTCCTTTGTAACCAAAGTACTCTCCACATCATTGCATTTAAAGCTATCTTCAAGAGTATTAGCATTCATACTAGTAAAAAATTGATCCCATGACTCTAGTAGTGTGACAAACAAGAACAAGGACTTTATGTTATCTTGAAACTAAATGCCATGCGAGATAGTTTTTTGAAAATAGAATGAAACTCATTCAAATGAGTAGACATAGGAGTTCCCTCCTTCATGCAAAGGTGCACAAGATTCTTCAACCAATACACCTGAGATGTAGGACTCTACTTGTGTTACTATAGATCACATACTTTTTTCATAAATCATATGCACCATCATTAGTTGAAATAACATTGAAGTACATTTACTTAGAGAAAGAGAGTATGATAGTAGACTTGTATAAATAATCAAGCTCATCCCAATCATCTCTATCCCAATTCTAGCTTTATGTGCTTGGCTTTCAATGGCCTAATCTTCTTATTTTGCACTAATACTTGTCATATTTGCATCTTCCAATACTAAAAATTCTTACCATCTAACTTTTCAATGTTGAAAATAGCAATGCCATTGGATGAATTCAAACCTACATTATGTCTACAAATAGCTACAAAGTGCAAGAGTATGGGCTACTGTAATCACAACAACATAGCTCCAAAATTGAATCAACAATGAGGGAAACAAGTCAAGAACTAAAAAGTATATAACTTTCCACAAACTATATGCATTAGAGTGCTCAAAAAAAGTGGTTGCTCTCAAGTTCAACATTACTATCTATAAAACTATAGTAAATGACCATACATCTATAGGAAAATGGCTAAAGAATAAGCTCCCGCTACTAGGAATATCGGAGAGTCAACTAGGATATATACAAAAGACAACTAATAGTGTAGCAACTAAGTACAAAAAGTTGTCAAAATATACAAGGTTTTAGATACATAGATGCATAGAACAATGTGTATCAAGCATGTATCCACCATTGATAACCCATTGAAAATGATATGGATATGATATCTAAGCTCAAAAGAAAATTAGCCCACAGCCATGAAACATTGCAATGAATAGTGTATGCATAAACCAAGAGAGTATAAATATTCTTCCACTAACTCAAAGAACCAAGCTTTGCAATATAAGCACAAATGGATCCCATTGGAAGTGAATCCAAAATGTCCAAGAGCACGACAAAGCTCAATACATCAAGTATATAGCATTCGTGTGCCCAAAGACATGAATCAATATATCTGAGAGCATATATCGAAAATATCTATGAACCGTTGCCAAAATGCATTGAATGGAGCTCAAATATAAAGCTCTAAACTCATCATAAGCATATCCAAGGATATACATCAATGTCAAGCATCAATACATACATATAGAATTCCCAAAGCACTTGTAAGCATATAATACATAAACCTTTACAATGAATGCTTACTATCCAAACATTGCTACAGTAAAGAAACCTTCAAATGTTAATCTATTTGGGCTCTAAACAATCCAAGAAGCTTGCCTGAGCATCAAACCAACATCCAAAGTTACAAACTTATCCCATAAGCATTATATGAACCTAAAGCATTTAATAATTTTCTTTTCGTATACTCACTATTTTACTACTTTTGCTAGGTGTACGATGCATAAACTTCCTTTTGATATACAACAAAAGGTTGAGATTCTTGATCCTTCAATCTTCCACTACATGAGGCTACGTGAGTTTGAAGCAAATGCATTTCACCATTGGCTCAGTAGAATTGATTTTGATACTTTGGAGCTTGTTGTGATTCCATATTATGAAAAGTAAATTGTTTGCTAATTTCTTCTACTTTCAAAATAGTTTATTATACTAAATTATTTATTTATGATTATTTTTTTATCTCATTGAGCTTGATTACTATAGACTGTGTAGATAAGTAGTATTTTTAAATCAATTTCTTGAAAGGAATACATGGAAATGCTAAGATGTAAGTGAATTTTCCTAAGTGTTCCTAATCATTTAAACATTGATCTATTATAGACATTCTAAATTTTATTTATTTTCTATATGCAGCAGCAAAAGTATTAATTGAAGTTCTACCAAAAAAACCTCCTATGCTTTTTGATCTACTTACATAAATGGAGTATAGACAAGTTGTGGGTAAGCTTTTTATCAAATACATCAAGATACTTGATTCCATAAACTACCACAAATAAGTTGTTTAATGTTTCTTTGTGTTGTTATTTATAGAACCCTCATCAAGATGATAGCCATTCTTGTGGTTAGAGGGTAAATTATAAATGCCAGAAGATCTGTCAAGTTTATTTATCTTAATGATGACGAATTCATCAAGGGGTGATGCAGAATATATTTAATTTTAAGATATTGCTTTACTCAAAAGGGAGGGCATTTCAAAATTGTTGGGGTAAAAGGCCGTTGGGCCTGCCCGTGTACAGTGACCGCCCATATTCTTTATTCATATATATGAGATAGTGAAATAAGGTTGTCATATCAGTTCAATTAGACAGCACCTACATTGTGTGTGCTCTTCTCTCCCACATCTTCCTCTTCTCCTTCTCCACTGCCATTGGATCCCCTTCAACTGGTATCAGAGCTTTGGATCAGAGATTGATGGTGGAGCTTGGCCCAGCGCGGATTGAAGACCTAGAGCTTGGAGCTTCAATGCTAGCCATGGATTCTTCCCCCCGAGGTAAGATTTTATCTCCCGCCTCTCCCCGGCCCTCATAGGCTCTTTGCAAGTGTTCCTTGGCTTCATTGGGCACCTTGTATGCCCCCATTTACCCCCTTATCCTAAGCATAACCAGCATATGCCACAATATCAACTCACGTTTTTTTGCGCCTATTTCAAAATCTCGCTCAAATATCCCATTTTTTCTCATATCCCGGGCATCCGGAACCCGATCTAGGCAAGGTAAGAGTCTAACTTGGGGTTTTGGCACACTTCGCACGCAATGGTGATGTTAGATCTGCCAAATTATGATTGTAGAAATTTTTATAACAGATCTGAGTTGATTTGCAACAAGAAAATGTCATGCTCTTAGCTTATGTGATGCTTCCGAGGCTTGGTATTTAAAGTCCATAATGTAAAGTGGACTTCACGTACCTCAATATACGTCTAACTGCATCCAAATGAGGCTTTCTAGGCATCTACATAAACTGACCGACAAGGCCAACAGCATAGCTTAAGTCTGGCCTTTGTGATAGTCATGTAAATCAAACTCTCTACTATCCTCCTTAACATAGTAGGGTCTTCTATCTCATCCCCACCATCAGCACTCAACTTCACATTTTGCTCCAATGGTATTAAAAGAGGCTTACATGCTGTCATATTTGGGATAGCCGTATACCATCATCACATCTGATCATCTCAATACCAAGAAAGTATCTCAGCTCACCCAAATCTTTCATCTCAAACTTCTTCTTCAAGAAGTCCTTAACTTTAGCAATCCCATTGTCACTGTCACCTGTAATAATCAAGTCATCCACATAGATGACTATGATGACCAAACCTGCATCTCCCTTTTTCACATAAAGTGAGTGATCAACATCAGAAATACAAAATCCAATATTGACAAGATACTCTTCAATCTTGTCAGACCATGCTCTAGGTGCTTGCTTCGGCCCATAGAGCGCCTTCTTTAACCTGCACACATATGTGGGATGCTCTGACTCCTCATAACTTGCTGGCTGCTCCATATACACTTCTTCTTGCAATTCACCATGCAAAAAGGCATTCTTAACATCCATTTGCTGCAAACTCCAACCTTTGGCTGCTGCCAAGGCAATCACACACCTAATAGTTGCCATCCTAGCAACTGGACTGAATGTCTCGTCATAATCTATGCTATATGTTTGAGCATAGCCTTTTGCAACCTGGCTAGTCTTATACTTGCTAACTGAACCATCTGCATTATGCTTGACTTTGTAAACCCACTTATAGCCAATAGCTTTCTTACCCTTAGGTAAGGGTACCAAATCCCAAGTCTTATTGGCTTCTAATGCAGCCATCTCCTCATCCATTGCTGCATCCCAATGAGCATGACCAACAACATCCTCAAAACACGTGGGCTCAACATCCTCAAATAGTTTCACCATATAAGCATAATGTGGGCTCAACATCCTCAAAACACGTGGGCTCAACATCCTCAACTAGTTTCACCATATAAGCATAATGGTGAGCTGCATAACCTTCAAAACCAAATATTTTAATAGGGTATCTGACCCTGCTAGATTTGCGTACCACCGGATCACTCAATGGAGCCTTTACATTACTATGAGCTCTCTGTACACCTGGCGTCCTGACTGAAGGAATGCCAAGCTCATCATCCAAACTCTTTGAACCACTAGAATCTCTATCAAATCCCAAATGACTAGTAGATGCATCATTACCATCTAACACTTTCTTCTTTTCTTTGTCCTTCCCTGCAAGACTTATAGATCCACCTGAAGATGTGGGACTACTCCTTAGTCTCCCAGACAAGGGATCACTGTAGGTGTAGTACCGGATGATGTTTCTGGTCCACTAAGACTTCGTGATTCTTGTTTATCTTTTTGCACATAGCTGTCCTGATCATTATCATCATCCAAAACATCACCAGTAGGTGTATACCAACTTCCCACTCATCAAAGATAATGTCCCTGCTCACTCTAAACTCACCTGTGACAGGATTATAACAACGATACCCTTTTTGCTCTTAAGAGTATCCAATAAAAACACATTTCTCTGCCTTTGGATCAAGCTTCTTCCGTAGCTCATCAGGCACATGAACGTATGCAACATAGCCAAATACCTTCAAGTGTGATACATCAGGCTTCTTGCCAGTAAAGCATTCTTCAGGAGTCATCCCATGAACTGCAGGTGTGGGAGTTCTGTTCATAATGTAACCAGTAGTATGGACAGCTTCAGACCAAAAATGTTTGGGCATATTATTTTTAGCCATTAATGCCCGTGCAACTTCTGCAATATGCCTATTTTCTCTTTATGCAACACCATTTTGCTGTGGGGTATACCTGCAAGTAAATTGCCTATTTATCTCATGAGTCCTCAAGAAGCCACTGAACTCATTAGAGAGGTACTCTCCCCCTCCATCTGATCTCAAGCACTTTACTTTTAAGCCTATTTTTGTTTCAATAGCTGCCTTAAAAGATTTGAAGTGCTCAAACACATCACTTTTTTCCTTCATGAAGTACACCCATAGCTTCCTTGAACAGTCATCAATAAATGTGACAAAGTATTTGCTGCCACCAAGAGATACATTCTGTGCAGGCCCCCAAACATCTGTATGTATCACATCAAGTATATTTTTTGCTCACTTCTCTATCATGTGAGAAGGGTTGTCACATATGGTAATATAGGCACCTTTGCACCCTTTGGCACCACACAAGGATGAATTCACATATGGCATAGTGCGTCCTTATAACCTTTAACACCTGGCACACACGAGGGACCAATTGTTTACAATTGAGAATCCACTATTCCCTTGAAAGGATGTCAAATGCCTTATCCCTCTATCTATGAAGTACATTTGATTATAAAAAGTGTGGAGAATGATGCAGAACAAAGAGAATAATCTTGCTTTGGCATTGATTCACCAAAAGAGGCTTCCATAAGCTCATCCAAGATCGTGCTTCTTGCAAGCTCCGCATCTCTAGGTGGTACATCCGGTCTTCTCTTTGTCTGGTATGCCCCCTTTGGATCACTTCGTCCTTGCAGAAGTCATCCTCTTGAATCTGCTTCAGAAATACACCTTCTAATGTCCATGCCTTGAAACTTGATCTTCATTAACTTATTACTTTAAATTTTGTTGCTTTAATAATCAATTTGAATACACTTGGTGATTGCACTTGACTATAGCTTCAAATGGATAGAGAGGTGGATGTGGTGTGATAGGTGGGAAGATAAAGCTTATTTGATTTCTCAATAGACAAAGATATACAATATGTGTGCTGATTATGGTGCTAAGGTACAGTAAGGTGTTTTATTTTTGTAAGCATAATACTAAGGCTCAATTAGGAACAGACGACATGTAGATAATGATGATGAGATACCAAGGGCTGCGGCACGACTGAAGGGCGGACAGGATGGTGGAGACATGGTGCTGGCGGGGTAGTCATAGTTGACAGAGGCCGCTAGCGTAGGCTTTGCTGGGTGAACATGAGCTTTTAATGTGGCTGTTGACGTTGCTAGAAGCAGCCGTGGATGACGTTGGCAGGCCTGCGTGCTGCTGATGGGGATGATGGGGTACGAAGGGGTATGAAGGGCTGTCCACTGATGAATGCTAGTTAGTGGGAGGTTGGCGGACGACTACTCATGACATCTTTTGTGAGGGTAATGTGGCGTTGGCACGGCTGGCTGATGACATGGCTAACTGTTGCAGTCCAGGGGGTGGGATGGGGCCAGTTGATGATGAAGAAGGCTGACGCCTACAGTGAGAATGGGGCGGCCATGGTGGACGGGGGTGGCTGACAAATATACGGTTGAGAGGGTGGATCAAGTGGTGTTGGCTCGTCGATGGTGGATGGAGAAGATGGGGTTGTTGCCAAAAGGACTTGGCGCTGGTGCAAGTGAACGTAACCAAAGATTTTGACAGGACTATCCACACTTTGAGCTTCATGACCGCCTTCGACCTATACCTTGCTGAAAACTGTTCATTTGATGTCCTAAAACTGGCTGAAAACTGATCTGCTACTGCTGTCCCATAGCTTGCTGTCTTGAAAACTGCTCATACAGGCAATGAACTAGAGAGTTGACAGTAGTAAAAAATGGCTGAATTTCTTTAGGCTGAATATTGAAATAACCTGGAATAGTATTCATCATGCTGAAAATATAGGTATCCTAGAAAAATACATCCTGAAACGATGGATTTTCCACTACAGGCAATGGCATTTCAAGTACTTGTAAAGCCTCTTCAGTGAAATCTGACTCCCTTGATGCATAATCTTCCTCAAAACTAGTAAGAGAACAAAGAAAATCATCCATAATAGCATCTTCATTAAGAAAAAAATCAGCTTCATGCTTGTCATACATGACAGTATCATCTTCTTGAATATGCAACTGATCTTCGTGATCACCAGACTGATAATCAAACTGATCAACTTCCTTGATGATAACTTCATCACTTCTTTCTTCATTAGTAAAACAGATTCGAGATTGATTATAACAGTTTGCAAGACTCCAAAGTATGGAAAATACCTTCAAGTTGTCAATACAAGGTGTGTGATGCTCCACTCTTCCATTGGTAAGCTCCCGTGTTGGGTTTGGGGTACTCGAGGATCTTTGGTTGCTTTGGCTCTTGTCCTCTCTCACTCCCTTAGCCTCAATCTTTTGCAAAACCATAGGTAAAGGGTAACAATCATCATCATCATCACTTGAATCTGAATCCTAATCTGAATCCAAAACATCATAATACTTCTTCTTGAGCTTCTCAACTGCTCTAAGCAATCTCTGAACCTGCTTCAAACTTGAGCAAGACTTAACCTTCTGGCCTTCATGATCATCATGCCATTCATAAGCATCATCAAGTACAGTCTCAAAAGAAGTAAGCTTTTCCCATGCTTTATCCAACCTTGAATCTGAACCTTTCTTTGCTGTTGAAGAGAACTTCTTGCGGATACCATTGAACTGCTTACATAGATCAAACATGCATAAATACTTACATGACTTTCCTCTTTCACAGGACTCATGAACATATGGACAACACTTTGAAGTATGGCCATGCTCAAAACAGATTTGCATCGCTTGTCCTTCTTCTTGGATTTACCCATAATGCCTTTCTTCCTTATCCAAGTGAACATAAATCCTATCCTTCTAAATCATCTCCATTCTTGCACCAACAAATCTGAGTTTGAGGACCACTTGAAACATCCATAAATAGCATACTGGTTCCAGAATTCAAGAACAACCATGGGCAACATATAATCTTCAAGAATGCCATATAGACTTGCTGTATACATCATAATTGACTGCATAAACACACTGCCCTGAATATTACAGTCCCTTTATTGCCTGAATTGATATCAGCCACAAATAGCACTTGATTTTCAAAAATGACATACAAACATATAGCACACAGCATGATTGCTCACAGCAATATGCTATCCATAAAATTACAGATCTAATATTTCCTGTCTTTGAACTTCATGACTGCCTTTCTTTATGAACATGCCATCCTGAATAATCTGCCTTGAATCCACAGCATGAGAACTTTTGAAGTGATTGAATTCTTAAGAAATAAGAACTTCAAGATGTCGTGCTTCAAATAACTTGACTGCAGGGTTTTTCTTATGCAGAGATGACCTGACACCTGCAACTTGTAAAAGTGCAAAAAAATGCCTGAAAATACAAAAACGCCTTGAATTTGTGAAAGATCTAGAAGCATTTTCCCTAAAAAACGAAACCATATCTCCTGTGTCTTCCTGGAAAAGATCGTCTTCCTCTTATCAGTCATTACAGAACTGCCATCACTGTCTTCATTCATAGGACCGATCCTAACAAATTCTTGCTTCAGCATTCCTGTCGCCTGAATCTCTTAAGACCTGATTCCAGATCTGCACCTAAGTCAAGAAATCATTTTCCTGAACCTGGCAGGGATCGCCAAAGTGTTGTGGACCATCAGGACCATAACAGGAAATGCAGGAAATTAGCACTGCATGGAACTTCCTGACACAATTTACAGCCATTTCACATACCTAATCTTCAGGAATACCATGCAAACATGATCTACATATCGTAAACATCAATGCTAAACCATTGTCCTAAAAACTATCACACAATTTATCATCATCATATCCACTCTTGATCAAATAACTTGCAATAGACAGCGCAAATATTCAGGACACAGATACACATTATTAGAACCAGACATAAACGACCAAAATCTGGCATTGTCCTGAAGAATATCTCATTTCTCATCACGTAGGAATACAGAAGACACGAACTCCTGACTGTCAGGAAGGCGCTTGAATGTTAGGTAAAAACCTGAATGCTTCATATGACGTCTTAGGTCACTTTCCATATGCTGGTTCTACATGTATGCTAGTACTAAGGTATAAAAGTACTAATATAGTGCAATTCGAGCCTCAACAATCATCTTTTTGTCCTTTGCATTCCACTCTTTCCATGCTTTTAACTCATTTGCAGTTGGAGGGATACGCAGCTCTAGCTCCTTTTCTTCACCTGAAACAAATTCATAAAAGCCCTTTCCAATGAGGAAGTTCGTCACATGGAACTTCCATGAAGGGTAGTTGTTCTTGTCGAGCTTCTCAATAATGGGATCAGCAAGCTAGTCTTCTGCAATCTTTCACAATACATACACAGCAATACACCAAGCAACCTTTTTCACTAATTGCTCAATAGTACATGTAATCTGCAACTTGTTTGCAGATAAACCTTGTGTTTGCTTCCTGAAAACTCCTCAAAAAGTACATATTCGCAATTCATAACCTGTGCACCCACTTTTGATCAATACAACCAAAATCACAGTGTACCCTAAAGCTGTTGTCGGCAACCTTGCGGCTCTAAAAAGGGGTCTCAAACGACCTCAGATGCCCAAAATAACTGCGGAAAAGGCCTAAAAGGCTTATCTACAGAATATACAGTGATTTGCTTGCACACCAAATCTCACAGCAATCTGAGATTTTTGCTCGACCCTGCTTCCGGTGCCTCCACAGGCACTATCCAAGAGAGAGTTGAAGAATGGGAGAGCTTTTTACCCATTGCTTGCTTGCTCGAACCTTCCTTCTTCTCCTTCACTTCAACATTCAAAATTAGCCTCTCTCAGTGGCACGACTCTAATACCATGTCAAGAATCGCATGGTGGGGGGACTTGCTTGAGGTGGTGCGCCAAACACACTTTGTATACATAAGAGGAAGCTCACTCAAGAACACAAGAAGAGAGATGGAGATCAAAACATTTTCTTGTTAGTTTCTTCTTATTCTTCCACACACCATACAATGTACACAAAGTATAGATAAGATACAACATAAAGGAAAGTGGCCTACTAAGTCAAACAGTGCATAACCGACTACACTAATCGACTAGCGCTATGTCTTTGCCAGCTTGTAGGTAGGTGTAACAAAATAAATATAATAAGTGATAAGTTAGTGGCCATGTGAGTATCATAATGACCACCAACGTGCTAAGTGTAGACGTGCAAACCCATCTAGCTAGGCGGTCCATCATTAATGTCTGCACGTATTGAGCTTGCCATCTCAACATACAAGAGTAGACAGTCATGTTTTTGGGGATTTGGCTATTTATAACCAACTCCTTCCCACTTCGTAGACACACACTCTCTTCAATCTTTAGTCTTTCTTTTGTTGATGTGCACTCCAACTCTTCGTGCTTAGTCCCCCCATCATCATCAGTCTAATTTATGCCTCCACTACTGCTTTGAGTTGTGTGTAGGGATGATTGATCAATCCATCATCATTGTATCAGCATTCTTCTTCACAATCAGTGCAGTGTTATTCCTTCATCCTCTACTTCCTCTCTTTCTCTCTCTATGCTTCTCTCTGTATTCATGTTTCTCTTTCATTTTGCACTCTTACATTTGGTAAGGTACTAAATACAATGCCCATTGATGGGTGTTTACACAAGTAAAAAACCCTCCTCTAGCTAGAACGTAAAAAGTAAACACATCTGCCAAGTCATTCTGTTAGGGATATAAACCAAGTGAATCTCCCCTGCATGGATCCTTTCTCTGATATAATGATAATGCGCCTCAATGTGCTTAGTTCAATCATGAAAAAATGGATTCTTGACAACTGGCATGGCACTCTAATTGTCAATGTAGATAGGAGTGGGTGAAAACTTTCCCACACTAAGATTGAACAAAAGATGTTTGAGGTATATGCATTCTAATGTAGCTAAAAATTATGCCTTGTATTCATTTTGATAGCTAGACATGGCCACTGTAGACCACTTCTTGCTTAGCCAAGAAATGCATGAATTACCAAGCATGAAACAATTACCACTAGTGGACACCCTCGTATCAAAACAACTAGCCCAATCACTATCTATAAATGCATGCATGCGAAGAGAGGTGCCCTTAGGATAAAAAGGCCCAATGTTTGAGTGCCTTTGAGATAATGAAAGACACACTTAACTACTTTCCAATGTGTAGTATCGGGGGGTTGTGCATAAAGCATGCTAACTAAGAGACTCCAAACTAAATATCTTGCTTTATATTATGCAAATACAATAAGAAACTTGGGTAAGTGACTTATGAATATATGTGTGCATCACGTGGGTTGCAAATAAGGTATTTTTAAAATACTATTTTATACATTTTTTTACATACAAAAGGGTATAATATTGTTGGGGGTAAAGGTGCCTCCGCCTAGCTGCTCGTGTATTACTACACTAACAGTACCCACCATAGCACACTGTAGGTGGTGGCCGTCCGTCACCGTCACTTTATTCTTTATTCTTTTAGTGCCTATTTGAATAAAGAAGGGCCTAGTCACACATTGTGACTGTTGGAGTTCCCATTTGGTCTCTCTCTCTCTCTCTCTTACCATAGCTCTCCCGTGCAAGCTTTGATCTTTCTCACCCTTCAACTCGTATCAGAGCATAGTTGCTAGAGCATTCCAACTTTGGTCCATGACTCCTTCAGCTTCCTATTGATTACCTACACTCATTGGGTTTCCTTCTCGATAGCCATAGCCAACTCTCTTGAGCTCCCCTCACTCCCTGGCTTCTCGAGCACCTACCCGGCCCATTTGCACCCTCAGGGCATTCCTTCAGAGGTATTGGAGCTCTCTTTTTTGTTATTTTACTTCAGCCCATAGGTTTTGTGAAGGAGGGCAGCCATGTCCTCTTGCTTCTTGTGATTTCTCTCTCTACCTATGACTTTGCCCTTCAAGAGGGAGCTCCAGGGGTCCTTGACTACTCCCCCAACATTGCCTTGACCTTGCCCAGTCCCTTCCACAGGCCTTAGATCAATTTGAGCCAGCTTGAAGACCTACAAAAATTTCATTTTTTACTTCAGCCCTCCCTTGGCACTCATTGGCAACTTGAAAACACTTCATTTGGCACATGGGAACACCCCCTTGATGCTTGACATTGGTGGTTATCATTGGCATGGACTTTTGGACTGATTTACCTCACTCTAGGAATATTTTACATAGTCCACAGGTAGCCACAAATAGTGATATATCAGCACTTTATGTTTATTCTTGGTTAGCATTGACATTGGTTGCTCGGTTGGTTCGGAATGCTCGGTGGTCCGGCATTGACATTGGTTGCTCGGTTGGTCTGACATTGATATTGGTTGCTCGGTTGGTCCGGAATGCTCCCCGAATGCTAGGGGAATGTATGCCTATGATATGCGATGCTTTTGAGGCTGAATTTACTCAGCCATTGACTATTTTACATAGTCCACAAGCAGCCCAAAACAAGGCAGGCTCCTGTCATTACATTTTATGCTTATGCTACATGGTCATTTGATGCCCAATTCTGCCCGGTTGGTGCCTATACATATGGAAAATTATGCCTATGGTTTGTCTATGGATTTGAGCTTGGATAGATCCACTATTTGCTCAATTTTGGACGTTTATTTGCTGTTGGAATATTTAGGGCTAAAGCTTATTTGCTTATGTTTAGATATGCCTATTCGATTTAGGCTATGTCTTGGATGTATACATTGATGTAGTGACTCTCGAGGATCGACATAGAGCTTGGATTTTCTCTTGAATCGTTGGTTGAGCTTGAGCTCACTTTGCATAGCATTTGGATCTTAATCTCTGATGTACTTATGGCATGTACTTTGCTTATGTATGACCGATCTTGACATGCTTGGCCTATGCCACTACTACATGCCAATTACATTGTTTGGAGTTGGTGTTGTGGCACGATATATGGCTACACTTGGCAAGAAGAATTGGGATGCTGTGAAGGGTATCATGAGATACTTGAAGGGCACATCAGATATGTGTATTGACACAAGAGTTGTGGGGTACATAGACTCTAATTATGCAGGACATGCAGATCGTAGGAGCTTTTGGCTATGTATTCACCTATCTGAAGGTGCTATCTCTTGGATGTCCAAGGTTCAGAAGTGTACGACTCTCTGTACCATTGAGGCCGAGCATGTTGCAGCCACTAAGGCTTGCAAGGAGGCCATATGGTTGGGCCATTTGGTTCATGACCTTGGGATCAGTACTATACCTATGCTGCATTCAGATTCTATAAGTGCTATTTAGCTAGCCAAGAATCTGATCTTCCATGCAAAGATGAAACACATTGAGGTGAGATATCACTTCATACGTGGGGTTGTGGAGGACAAGTTTGTTGACCTTGTTAAGATCTCCACTAACAAAAATCCTGCAGATCTTCTCACGAGAAGCCTCACTACTGAGCACTTTGCCTTCCTCAGGAGATTGATGGGCATTGGATGAGATGATGTTTTTCCTCATCCTATTGTACATATGTACATTGTATTGTCTTTTCTTTTTCTTTTCACTCCTCACTAGGGAAAATTTGCCTTTAAGTGGGAGGTTGTTGGAAGTAAAGGCACCTTCGCCTAGCCGCTCGTGTATTACTACACTGACAGTACCCGCCACTACACACTGCAGGTGGCAGGCACCCGTTACCATCACTTTATTCTTTATTCTTTTAGTGATTGTTTGAATAAAGGAAGGCCCAATCACACATTGTAACTGTTGGAGTTCCCATTTGGTCTCTCTCTCTCTCTCTCTCTCTCTCTCTCTCTCTCCATAGCTCTCTTGTGCGAGCTTTGATCCTTCTCACCCTTCAAATATAAAGGGGTTATTCAGAGATTGAATAGAAAAGGGTTATATTTTATTCATGAAAACTTCATAGATAAGGATATTTATAATTAGGTCTTGAATGCACATGATGTAGATGATATACATATAGTAACTTCCTCGAGATAAGAACCAATAGCTTGTTGATAAAGAGAAGCATCAAAAGATTCTTCTACATTCTCAAGTGTAAACCTATGGCCTACCTCAACAGGAGTAGAGAGATAGGCTTATAGTCTAGCATCATCTAACATGCTCAAGGAATTTTCCAATGTACTTAGACTACTGCAAAATAATGCTCCTCTCAAATGTAGTAAACTATACGCCAAGATAGTGATGCATGTGGCTACTATTAGGACCTAAAATGGACCTGAAACTGACTCTATGGCACTAGATGGGCCTCTAGTACACACCCAAACCACCCCTCATGATCTTGTGGCTAAGAGCATCTAAGAGGTATACTACCCTAACCTTGAATACAGAACTTTACGTTTGTATGGATTGTAATCCAACAAATAACCCTTCCCACACTCCTCAGAGGGAGTCCCTACACATATCAGTGTAATACACCATGTAAGCACAAACAAAGGGAATGCCCCTCGGTTGACTTCTGCAGCCCCACTACGACTCTCCTACACCTCAAGGATTGACCCTAAGATGCATTGAGAACACATAAAGCACGTACGACACATACTCCACTCTTTTAATTAATCGATCTAAGAGATAATAGATAGTCGTCAACACTGAATATTCCCCAAGGAATGAACCACTACCCTTACAGCTTAGGGTACCTCACCTTCTTAACATAGGTCATTATTCATAAAACAATTGCTATGCATCCACAATAATACCATGTTTTGTGTGCAATGCAATTTATATGATTTATAGTGCTCAAAAAAGTTTATTCACATTAACAACCAACATTATAAAGGTGCAAAATTAGTTCTTTTCATGCCTTTACTCTAAAACGAATTTGCTACATTGCTTAGGGCCAATAGCACCGAGCATTCTCATGCTACTGGACCCTCTTAATTTTTAAAACACACGTATCCTATATGCCATGCATAAGAAAAACATCAGAATTTAGTGTATTGTAAGCACTTAACACCCCCCTACCCCCTAAGATTGTGCATTCAATTTGTTTGGTAGATTTAGAGAGCTATTTTTAAATGTATTTTTCCTTCATGAAAGTAATAAAAATCCACTTTAACATAGATATAGGCTGAACTGAGCCTAAACATCATGCCTCAGTCTTCTCATACATTCACAACCACATATATATATTTTTTTCTAATTTTTGGATGCAAAAAATCTTTTTTTTCTTATTTTTTACTTTTTATTTATTGATAAATATCCATATGTTTTGATTTATTGATTTAGATAGGTTGATTTTACTAAGAATTATTGTTCTATCATATTTCATCCCATATGAACACCATATGCACAACAAAACCCCAAAACTGCATGATTTTCCTTAAAACTGCAATGTTGTAGGTTTTGTGTATTTATAAAGAAGTAATTATATGACTTATTTTTCTTGATTTCTCCAACATTTCTAATGGATCAGAGAATTGACAACCAAATGCAACCATTTTCAACTAAAATTTATCATAAAACAATAAAATCTACCGCTTACTTATAAAATCATGCCTTATGATATATGTTTCTCGTGATTAGAGGCCCATTGATGCTTGCCAACAACTACTGATGATCCTTCCAACCTCAATCTATGCTCTAGTATCATCCCACAATCAAAATCTTTCATCTCAACCCACCCCCTTCATTCATAGAATCAAGCTTGGAAACACACAACAAGAGGAGAGAGGAGAGAGAAATATTGAAAACCAGCATTTTGATTCCTTACATGAAAATCTACATGTCCATAGTCAAATTGAAACCCTTGAGAAGTAGATCAAAGATGTGCAATCATCTCTCTCTCATCCCCAACATTGAAGAGACACAAATCTCCACAAATTCGGGGCACAAAAAATTTGTGCCCCCTCTCTACTCATGGTGACTGAAAATTTGCATGTTTTTAAATGTTTCATTTCATTTGATTTCATTTATAAAATATATGGTTCACATTTGGATGTTCACACTACTTGGCAAAAACAAAATTGTGTTTTGGTGAGTCATAAATGGACTCCGATTCAAGATCCATCTGGCTTGAGACGGCTCCATGGTGTCAAAATCTATTAACTTGGCCTTCATCACGCACTTTCTAACTCCCGGATCACACAATTGCTTTATAACCCGAAACCTTGCGGGGATTAAATGGGGGGTCAAACAAACTCCAATCAATGAATTGAGCCTTGCGTTGCATTCCTGGCATTAAACTCTTTCTAGAAAAAACTTCAACTTATCGATCTGCAATTGTTTCATTTTGCATGAGAAATTGGTATTTTACTCCATATGGGCCACTTTCACTTTAAAAATAGGTTTTAAAAATCTACTCCCATCATTGGTGACAGCCAGAGATAGGGCAACTCAGCCCATTGAATCCCACGAATTGATTTTCACACCATAAAAATCATCAACTTGTCTACCACAAAATAGAATACTCAACAAAGCACAAAAACAGCTCTCACCCTACCCCCTCACAAAGTCAAAGCATGAAAATCCTCAAGGGATAGGCCCAGCATAATCTTACAGAAATCTAGAGTGAGTCGCTAACCAACCAATTGCTCCAACACAAAATGGCTAAAAGAACTATCAAAGAAGTCATCCTAGGTGGTGGCCTGCCGAACTACCTACCTAACTTAGGACAACTAGACCAAGACCTCCTAGTAGGCGAGGACTCTTATAATCTGGTCATCATAGATTTTCATTTGAACACATTTTTTCTTTTAAGGTTTCCATACTTGGGCATGCAAAAAGGAGGGAGCTAAGCGTAGTGATCCAAGGAGAATATGGCATCAGCCTCATGTCTTGACTTAGTATCCAAGAATCTACGTCTTGCAAGGTGATACTTCAATCTTTCTCTTTTCTCCTCACTTTTATTTTTGCTCCCCAACCTTCCTTATCTTTTTATTTTGGCTAGCTGCTATGTGAAGGAGGACAAGGCATTAGCCTCTCTAGGTCTGACTCATCCCCAGAGACCTACCAAGCCCTCGCAAGGTGATAATCAACATCACTTAAGATTTTTCTTCTTTTTATTTTCTATTTTAGTGCTTGGAACCTCCTTTTTTGCACACGTTTTTATTCTTATATTTCAAGTATATGAAATTTTTTTTATTCTCTTTATTTTAGTAGGCCTCTCTAACTGCCTCCCATAGCAGGGCCTCCTAGAACAACTGCCTAGTAGGCTAGCAAAACAGGGTCACTAGAACTTCCTTCTAAAAACATGTCTTAGAATGCCTGACAATGTCTTATTAGGAGGTAGAAAACCACTCGAACCTCCCCCAAATATACCTAACCTAACCCTGGGACTCATGCCTTAACTACCGATCCCCAACAAAACAATTCCCTATAAGTACATAAAGACATATAGCATAAAAGAAAAGTACTCATAAAGGAAGAACACCACCTATAATTGGCCATGAGAAGCTTTAACACAACAAGAGACTTCCTTTAGGTCTGCTAAATCTATCTAGCACAGCACTAAAACAAAACATTAACAGACACGTGGTCCTCTTAGCCTAACAAAATGTGACAGTTCATTATAGACTGATTGTCCCTCTTGGCATAATGAGATATTTCACAAAATGACCATTCAATAGTATGCTAATAAAATAATCCATTGGTGATGACATAACTTTACTAAAGCACAAGATCAACCAAGGGTAAGGGCTTCTCTGGCCCTACACTAAATGCATTAGGTTATTGTCTAATTCCCTGCATAAATATCAAGGGGTGTCAAATGAATATGACAATAAATGATCATGTGTGTCCATACCAAAATAGAAAGGTGCTCAACTGCTACCTAACTCATAACCCAAATTAGCCATCGATGGCCAAAATAAGACATGTCAACAAGAAGACCCCAAAGTAGTCCTAGGCTAATGTTAGAAGGAAAATGTAAAAGCTCCCCCAGACCATAATTAAAAAAGACATCTTCAACAAAATCATAATTGGCTAGGGAATCCACAAAGCAATTACACTATCAAGGGACTAGTGGACAAGTCACCATCTCAAAAATACGTAGCATATCCAAGGCTGCACGATGGAACATCCGTATGATAAGATCCCACATACTGTAGGTCCCATTCAACTAGTTGATCACTAATTCCAAGTCACCTTTCACCAATAACCAGCAGATACCACCACATTAGGCTACATTCAACCCCATAATCAAGGCCTTGTATTTTTTCATATTATTAGTAAAAGAGTGTCCTAAATATACTCCCATTTTTATAACAACCCTACATCAAGGATCTTTTATGGCCACACCAACGCTCGCATGTTTACTGGGCCCTCTAGAAGCTTCGTCAAAATACAAGGTATAGACCTAGTATTTAGTGATAGGCCATGCCATACTAATTAGCTCACTCATACTTATGATAATCAAAGTTGAGTCGAGAGAGAGGATGTATGACATGTACAATTTCTCCTTCCTTGCTAAACTCAATAGGAATACTCGTCAAGATTCTATGATAGTGGTGGAAGTAGACCTTAACGTTGCATGTGAAAGATCCGTCTTGCCACTCAATAACCTGATAACCTTTACTCCACCAAATAACTCAACCTTGGTGGTAACATTTCTCTAAATACGGATACTCAAGTTAAGGAATGATCCTTCCCATTCGATTGTCTTGGTACCTACTATAGGTTAAAGGAGAATCATGAAGAACTTGCATAGGCACCAAGTCTGATGTCAGCTCTTACATGTAGTAAGGCTTTAGCTTATTAAAGTTAACTTTATTTTCAAACTCTACCCCTTGCAAATCTACTAAAAGTTTTGTAGAGCCATTCTTTCCTATACATATAATTTTATATAGCCCATCCCATTTGGGTTCTAGTTTACCAGGAAATAGCTCACGATGAGCATCATAGTACAACACTAACTTGCCTTTCATGAATTTATATTTCTTAGCCTGAAGTTCGTGAAGTGTTCATTCTCTTCTTCCCTACCTCTTGATGTAATAAAGCCTGCAATAAAATTTCATCAAGATGCATAAGAGAAATGAATCTTTGTTGCAATGCTCCATCTCTTCCAATGAATGATTGAGAGCAAATCGCATAGTGGGCAACTCTATTTCTAGTGTAAACACACTCTTCCCCATATACCAACTTGAATGGGGAAGATGTGGCCTGTAGCTCTCTTGAATATCGTATTGTAAGTCAAACTGCTATATACAATTTCTTATCCCAATCTTGCTTACTTTCAAATACTATCATGGGTAAGATCCCTCCAAGTTGTTTATCCATAATCTCAACTTGACCATTTTCTTGCGGATTATATGGGGCATTTTTATTGTGTTTAATCTTCAAAGCTTCTGTCAAGGCTACAATAACCTTATTAAGGAACTATGTCCCTTGATCAAACACTATCTCCTTAGGTGGACCAAAATAGCAAATGGTCTGCTCCATAATAAAATTGGATGTCTCCTTAGCATTATCCTTCATTATTGCTTGAGCTTCAAACCACTTTGTAAAGTAATCCATTGCTACAATAATATAACACTTCCACATAGTCAATGCAGGGAATATTGGTCCAACAAAATTGATATCCCATTTTTCAAAGGACAATGTATCTAAAATAGAGTTTAGTGGCCGCTTACGGTTTTTCTTGGTATCATATCTTTGACAAATATCATAGTTCTTAACATAAATAAAAGCATCCTGGAAGATCAATGGACACTAATATCCATCATGGAGAGCTTTCTGGGAAGTATGCTTAATCGTATGCTTATTAAGCTCTTTGAAATCTGATTAATGAATATCATAGTGCTTAACATAAATGAAAGCAACCTGGAAGATCAATGGCCACCAATACTTGGCATGGAGAGCTTTTTGGGCAGTATGCTTAACCGTATGCTTATTAATCTCTTTGAAATATGATTAATGAATACTAATAGATAGTAATCCTTAACCGTATGCTTATTAAGCTCTCTGAAAACTATGCAAAGCTAAATCTGATTATTATTCTTCTTCCTAATAACAATTGGTGAACACCACTCAGTGTGTTGAACTGAAAATATCAACCGACTAACTTTCCATAGTTTTGTCAACTCCTCGAATAGCCCATCCCTTAGCTCAAAAGGCATATGCCTTACATTTTATTGCACAGGGTGGCTACCTTCCTCTAGGGGAATAGTATGAATATCCGGCTAGGAGGAATACCTCTTAGCTCATCATAACTCAAAGCAAAGTTATCGCAGAATTCCTAAATCATGGACACATAGTCCTCCCTTTCTTCCAAATGGAGCATAGATCCTAATTTAATTAGTCGTGAATCATTCAATATACCAAGGTCGAGAACTCAATTACTTTTGCATATCTTATCCTCTTCTAAGTCTCTATCAGTTGATTCAAAGTTACTTGATAAATATCCTTTGTAGTGGACCCCTCCTTGGATTTGTCACTTGATGATGTCTCACTACTAGCTACATCCTCCAATGTTTCTATCTCTGTAGAGGATAAAGAAACTCTCTCACTTTGAGGAGATTCATATAGGCATCTACTACTACATGTCTAGCACCTCTACCAAAAATCAATTGACTAGCAGGTATATCCACTTGATAGTCCACTAGCAATACTTGATAGCCAGGCCGCCCTACAAATCTAATCACCTTAAAGTCTGGAATCATTCCACATTCACAAGAGTCATGTGAACTTTAGTAATGCACCCTTTAGGTTATCTTAAACTATCATTAGCCATCTGGAGAGATCTTATTTCTAACCCTAGTCTCTCCATCAATTTCGATTGACAGAAGATCCCATATCACAATAGCATGTTCCACTAATATGCCATCAATATATGTTTCTATCCTTGGACAATGCTTTTTAGCATGCTCAAACCAATCATCTCCTACACACGCTATTTCCAAGGGATACATGATTTACCTAGTACATAGAACCTTTTTGAATTATTTATACACTCCTAGAGACAACTTAATCAACTACATGAGATTTATACCCGTCTTAACTTTGCAAAGAGAACTTACTAAATCAAATTCATGATAGCTAGCAAGAGCTCTCTTCTCTCACTAGACCATTCTTGCCTTTGGTCTTTGAATAGGTTTTAGTGCCTCTTTCTTGGCTTTTGCCTTCTTCTTTGGCAATTCCTTATCCTTCTTACAATGTATCTAAAGCCAAACCTATAGTTTATTACAAATGCCATCAACCTGGACATCTAGCAGCCAATTGCCAATCGAAGAAGCCACCTGTCCATATCAATTACCTTGGAGCAATGGAAGAAGAAGAACGAGAGGAAATGCTTGACTTTACGGAAGATGAGGACGACATTGCTACTCCTTTAGATATTTTACTAGGAATGCCAACTCCACATTCTTTGTTGACAATGAAATGTTTAGTGCATGGTAAAGAAAAGATTATTTTGCATGATGATGGTAGTACACATGATTTTATTTCTGCAAAGCTAGTGAAAGAATTGACATTACAAACTGTTTCTGCACATTATTGCATTAAAGAAGCATTCTTAGGCACAAGATATAATGGAACACAAGAGGTGCATGACTTAGAAATTAAAATTGGTGAATACACTGAATGTAGAAATTTCCTAGTTGTACCTTTACAGTCAAGTGATATTATCCTAGTTATGCCTTGGCGTCATCATTATAATCCTGACATAGATTATTCCACGCATTCAATTAAAATTTATTTTCAAGGAAAACAAATTACATTGAATGGTATGCATGCATCCAATAATTTTTCACTGCTTACTCATACTCAAGCTAAACGTGCATTACGTAAAAGTAGTAAATCTTATTTACTTTGGGTCAATGAACTTCAAGCAAAAGAAAAACATATGCATCCTAGGCATAAACAATTCCTTGCCCAATTTAAAGATTGCTTTGCTGATGATTTACTACCTCGACTACCACCTTCACGTCCTGAAGATCACAAAATAGATTTAATTCATGGTACACAACCACCATGTAAAGCACCATATAGGCATAACCAAATTGAACATAAAGAAATTCAAAATCAAATAGAGGAATTTCTAACCAGAGGATTAATTAGACCTAGTAGTTCTCCATTTGGCGCACCTGTTTTATTAGTAAAGAATAATAATAATACTTATCGCATGTGCATTGATTATCGTGCCCTGAATAAGATTACTGTTAAGAATAGATATCCAATTCCTAGGGTAGATGATCTTATGGATAAACTACAAGGTTCTGCCATATTCAGTAAGATAGATCTTAAGTCTGGTTATCATCAAGTGAGATTAGATAAATTTGATATATTCAAAACTGCATTTAGAACAAAATTTGGACATTATGAATTTCTAGTGATGCCTTTTGGATTGACTAATGCACCTGCTACATTTAGTCGAATGATGAATCACATATTTTTGAAATATCAGCATTGTGTTATAGTATTCTTTGATGATATATTAGTATTCAGTAAAAATGAGAAAGAGCATTATGAACATCTGTCTTTAGTTTTCAAGTTGTTGAAAGATAATCAATTGTATCCTAATCCAGAAAAGAGTGAATTCTTTCAAACAGAAATTGAATATCTAGGTCACATCGTTTCATCAAAAGGTATTAAGGTTGACCCTAAGAATATAGAAGCAATATTGAATTGGCCCATACCCAAAAATGTGCATGAGTTACATTCTTTTCTAGGTCTTGCTAGTTTTTACAGAGAGTTTGTGCGAAATTTCTCATTACTTGCCTTATCTTTGACTAAACTTTTAAATAAAGGTATTGTGTATAATTGGACTGATAATCAACAAAAATCTTTTGATTTATTGAAACATGCATTAACCCATGCTCCTGTATTACAACTACCTAATTTCAATAGACCATTCCTTTTAGTAGTTATTGATGCTAGCGGATCTGGAATATGAGCCGTACTTATGCAAGATAATCATCCCATAGCCTATTCTAGCTGTAAACTGAAACCATTTGAACTTAAATATTCTACATATGATAAAGAATTGTTAGCTGTTGTACAAGCTTTACGTCAATGGAAACATTACTTAATGGGTTTTGGGTTTATGATTAAGACTGACCAACAAAGTATTAGATATCTCCTTAGTCAACCCCAAATATCTGATAGACATATTAAATGGGCAGCTTTCATTCAGAGTTTTCATCCCCTTATCCAATATCAACCAGGAAAAGAGAATGTAGTAACTGATGCTTTAAGTAGAAGACCGACCATTCATAATATTTTTGTCATATCATTTGATTCTCTTATCCCTATGAAAGATACTTATCATCAGGATATTACTTTTCAAGGTGATTGGAATAAATTAGTTGCAAATAACTGGATTCCTATTGATTCACTGTCTTACAATGATGGATTCATGTTTTATGAAAAGAGATTATGTGTCACAGTTCGTTAGAACTTTTGTTTTGAATGAGATTCATTGTCCTCCATATCAAGGTCATAGAGGTATTATATCTACTTTGCGTACATTGATTGAAGATTTTTATTGGCCACATATGGACACTGATGTATCTAACTTTGTTTCTGAATGTTTAGTGTGTCAACGAGTTAAAAGACATCATGGTAAACAGTATGGTTTACTAATGCCTTTATCTATTCCATCACGACCATGGGAACAGATTTCTATGGATTTTATTACTGGTTTACCTAACACTAAAGCTAACCATGATATGATTTGGACTGTTGTAGACAGGTTTAGTAAACAAGCATATTTCATTCCATGCAGAAAACTTTAACAGCATCTCAAGTAGCTCAATTATTTTTGAAAACTGTTTTTACTAATCATGGTTTACCAAAAGTTATTATTTCTGATCGTGATTCTAGATTTTGCAATAATTTTTGGATTACTTTGTTTGCTAACTTAGGAACAAAGATTGATTTCTCATCTGCATTTCATCCTGAAACAAATGGTCAAATAGAAGCTACTAACAGTACTATTTTAGATCTTTTATGTGCTTACACTATTTCAAAATCACATACATGGGATACACACCTACATTTACTTCAGTTTGCATATAACAATACACCACACACAACTACAAAGAAAGCACCATTTGAAGTGATTTATGGTTATACATTGTCTACACCTGTTGCATCTTTATCAAATAAAATTCAGAGTGTTGATGATATTGCTAACATGCACGCTACTATTTTTGATGAAGTTAAAGATATGATTGCCAAAGCCCAGCAATCATATACAAAACAAGCCAATAAGAAAAGACATGCCATGAATTTTAAAGTTGATGACTATGTTTGGTTACGAATAGAGAAACGTAGATTACAAAGTGTAGATAAATACCCAGTTGTGAAATTAGCACCTAGATTCTATGGACCATTTAAGATCATTCACAAAATCAATGATAATGCATTTAAGTTAGAACTACCACCACATTGGAAAATTCACAACACCTTCCATATTAGTTTATTACGACCTTTTAGAGGCCAATTATTTGTATACCCTGTCTATGAAAACCCACCTTTGCTAGATGAAGAGACTGAAATCCTTGAGCTTGAAGCTATTATAGATACTGACTTTATGACCACTAGAACTAGCTGTAGATATTCTAGATATTTGGTCAAGTTTAAAAACCATCCTGTTGAAGAGGCCCAATGGATGCACGCTAGAGACTTAAATGCTTTCCCCACTCTATTAGCTCCACATTGAGCTAATAGCAATTAAGGACAATTGCTATCCCACCCCGGGGGTATGATGCCAGGAGGCATATTACATAGTGGATTCTGTGCCACAGTGGATTCCGTGAGGTTTTACAATGGGTTTCGTAAACTTTGATTACCGGGGCTCATATACAAAGTGGATTCTTTGTGCGAGAAGTTGATGGGGACGATTATCCTTTTCGGGCATTTTGTTAATTTAGTGTATACATGGGTGATTCCATAGTGGGTGATTCCGCAAAATGCATATTAAATTAATAAACGTTTATGAGTTTAGAGTGCGCACTCGTGATAAATTAAGGTTAGGATTGATTTCTGACCAATTGATTTATTTATGTAGCTGAAGACTACTAGGTATTCACTTTTTTCTGTTTAATTGTATTATTTTACTAACGATTGTGAATGCTTCAGTTGATGTGTAGAGATAGCAACAGTGGCGGAGAAAAGCATTGGAGGATAGCATGTATTTGAGTTATCATCTATATTTTGATGGGCACATACCTTAGCCATGGCGCCTATATTTTGTCGCACCTATTTATCACGGCATTGGATATTTATTTATTATTGTATGCGCATGGGTGCACGATTTAGATATTTGTATTTGGACATTGTATTGGGTATGCCTAACTTCTTGGGCGCCAGCCCATTAGCTTTATTTCTACTTGGCACTAAAGCAAACTCAAAAGCCCATTAGCTTTATTTCTACTTGGCACTAAAGCAAACTCAAAAGCCAAAAGCGTGCTATTTTGTAATTTGGGCTATTATTTGAGCTTGAAGATGATTAATACATAAAAATACATGCTTTGTGGAGCACTCACACAAGGCATGGGGGGAGATTTACCCAATTGGTCTCTTGTTCATGTCGTGCATGCTTTCTACATTGAGTTTTATGCAAAAAGTAGAGTTCTTTTGTTCTTGGGGACCTTCTGACGCTCACTACGCATGCTTACGGCATCCGATCTGTGCACCAGTGTTACCCTTGATAGTATGTGCCCATATGAAAAACTTCATTTTGGTCATTGAGTATTAGCTTCAAATCTGAGGTAAATCAGTAATGAGTTGATTCTTGAATGCGCTAACAAGTACAAGTGATGGGGCAATGCCAATCCCACTATGTAGTATCAAAAGATACTATGGTTTTGCAGATGATGATTCTTGTTGCTTGGTGTTTGATGTTACCCCTTCAGCTTAAAAACCCCTCCTTGATGGTAAATCAATTAAATATTTGCTAGAAGACTGAGTGTTGTAGCAGATCTTGCATGGCAGGAACTCTACTTGACTGAAAAGAGTGAGAAATTGAAGAGCTTGAGACTTGTAGTAGCAATGATGTTATCCCGTTGAGCTTTGATTTTTCCAGATCTTCCAAAGCTTGATGATTGGTTGATGAAATATTTGCTAAACATTGAGTGATTAATCAGTTTAGAGTGGTAGGATCTTGAATGTGCCAAGAGGAGTGAGAAACTGAAGAAAAAAATTGAAGCTTTAGTGAAGTTTGGCTATGGCTTCCTAGATTAGGGTTTTGACCCAAGCCTGGCTTTTTACTAATTTCAAGAGCTATAGTGGATCATTTTCAAACGTTTTTTAATGGAAATGTAGCTCTCTTCAAGCTCTATCAAAAACCTATGCTAATCAACCAGATCGTTGGCGGATTCAAGCGTGCAGGGCAGACAACAGCAGCAGGTGCAATTTTTGACATATTTCATCATTTTCTACAATGCTGAGATTATAGATTGCTAATGTCATTGAGTTATGGGCCAAGAGGGAGTGCCATAAGTGGGGGAAGATATGTCTAGAAGAGGGTTCATGAAGATATGCTCTGTATTTAGAGATCAAGCTCCTCCAAGGTGGGTATGTCCTGCAGGCCATAAACTGAGGTTATGGCAGCAACTGACAGAAGTGACAATGCTGAGCTCAAGATAAGGCAATGCTAGGATCTTATGTGATACAAAGAACCTTTGGAAGTCAAGGAATAAGTCTCCAAAAGAGAGCTTGGAGAGATATACCCTCTACAGGAAGTTATGGAAGCTCAAAAGTGGGGATGTACAGGCTGGCTATGGCTGCCACAAGGTACTTTGAAGATGAAGTTGAAAAAGAATAAAGTCATGCACTAATCCTGAGCTAGATGTGAGCTGGGCAGAGATTGAGAGGGACCAAGAGAGGCTGGAGAGGTAGTGCCATGCCCAACTGAGATGATTTGATACCATGTTAAAGATGTGGATCTACAGTATGGCTACAGCGACTTGTAAGCATAGACTGAACTCATGATGACATTGACCAAGGACTGAACTCAACTATTACATAAGTGAATTAGGTTCCAAGATGGCAACTTGGACTCTTAAACACAATCTTGTGTAGGACTAACAAAGACAAGACACTTAACTGACAGTAAAAAGCATCATGACATTGTAATCATTCTATATGAAAAGTGGTAGTCAAGTACAATGCTTTATAGTTGTTGGATGGGTACAGTTTTCCCTTTCTGTGCATATGGGACTCAGTTTGCCTGCATGTCTTCAATCCAAATTGCCTCATACAAAGAGGCTACATTAGGTGTGATTGCAAATATCTCAACATCCCTTTGGGGGGCCCCTTAAAATTTTGATTTTGGGAGGGGGGGTTTGCCTGAAAAAATGGATGAAGGCGCCATTTGACAGAGCGACGAGTTCGTGGAGGGGGGCTATGTGAGCTTCAAAGCAACCCCCCCAATAAATTGCATCCCTGATCTGCATTCTTTCCATGCTCCCTATCACCACCCTCGCCTTCGAAATTGGCTGTCCGGATGAGGAGATGCAGTTTTAGTCTTTCTCTCTCCTCCCTCTCTCTCCCCTTAAGGGGCAGTTCATGCACATGAAGAAGAAGGAAGACCGGTTGAAGGATGCTTGCCCGGCATGAACCGGATTGCTCCAAGATCAAGAGGAGGCTGAGAGGAGATGTTTAGCATTGAAGATTTGCTATTGTTCGGTCCGTTGGCAACCCAAAAAAATTAATCAAAAAACCTGCAACACGCAAGTTAGCGGTATGCGCCATTTTTTACAAATGAAATTTCCTTCTTGTTGATGTTTGATAGTTGAAATGGAATTCATATGGAAAAAAAAATTTGTTTGGATATTTTTTGCATTATTATTGAGGGATCTGCATAAAAGACTTGCAGATCCATTATAATAAATAGTCACAATAATTAAATTATAGCTTGAAAAGCACCTTTTTAATGTAAAAATGAAGGTTTTATTGGTTTCGGGTGGGGAAAAGAGATGCGCATGGGATAAAATTATGAGACAAAACATCTTTCAGCTATCATAATCAATCACTAATCATAAATAAAAAATATCTATTTTTATGCACAAATAAATAGAGAAAAATAGCTAAAAATGGGTAAAAAATAGGATTTTCACATTATAAAAATCTAGAAAATTATGATTTGTGGTTGTGGCTATATAACAAAGCTAAGGCATGAAGTCTACTTTTTTTATGTGTCATAGTGTATGTTTTTTTCATTTTATGCGAAAAATACATACAAAATAATACCCTATACCTATGCAATGCAGCATAACCTAAACATTAGAGGGAAAGGGTGTGGTTAAGAGATTAAGAGGGCTGAGAGGTTGTGAATATTTGAAATATTTGATTGTGCATTCCTTTTAGAATTGCGATAATTCTGTTTAAGGGGCTAGTAGCACAAGGAATTGGTGCTAGTCTCCATACATCGAAGCGTACGTTTAGTGAAAATCATGAAAGGGCTGTTTTTTTCCACATCACAAAATGCTGATTTGTTGAATATTGTTTGTGCACTAGGATCATATGCACTATGCATGACGCATGGCATGGTATTAGTCCTAGATTGCATAGCAATTGTCTTCCTAGGACATGACTTATACATGGAGTGGAAAGGAGCCTTTGCTGTAGGGCAGTTGTATACTTTCCTTGGGACTATTTGGTAAGGATATATTTATTCCTGGATCATAAAAAACAAGAAAATAGTGGATTTTGTGCGTTATATTTTATATATTGGAGTGACACATCTTGGGGCCAATCCCCGAGGTGTAGGAGAGTCGTAGTGGAGCTGCGAAAATCAGCCAAGAGGTGCTTCCCTATGTTTGTGTTACGAGGCACTATGCCTATATGTTATGGGATCTCCCTCTGAGGAGAAGGGAAGGTAAACGTTGGACTAGATATCAGCTATACAAATGCATAATTAAGTCTATCCAGTGTACATCGGTGTATTACGAATGCTCCTGGTCCATTAGGCCATGAGGTGGGGTTGTCTGTTGTTTGCATGAGGTCCAGGTAGTGCCATAGCCAGTGCCGGCCCATTTTAGGTCCCATCATGTAGGGATCAATGCTACCATAAAATCTGCATTTTTAATTTGTAAACCCACTTAGTGCCTATAGCACACTTGCTAATAGGTAAGTCACATAACTCCCATGTGCAATTTTTATCAATAAAGTCTAACTCTAATTGCATAGCTACCATCCAATTTTCATTTTGTAATGCATCATGTAAAGAAATAGGTTATTTATTACATGCAATAGCTACAAGTGCCTGTGCAACCAAGTTTCCCTGTGTATGGCAAGTGGCTGCTCTAGTTCTATTGAGAAGAGAAATGGTTTGTTTAATATCTCATAATGTATCCAACAACCATCTAGGGTTTCTTTTTGCTTCTTCAATAACATCCCTCTCATTGGCCACTTCATAATCAACAATGCCTTGATCAATGGGCTGAAAATCAGTTGTTTAACATGTATTTGTTGTTGATTTTTCTATTGTACCCCCTCAATGGGTTACTGAAATTGACCAAAATCAAGTACACCTTATAGAAGTAAAGGAACAAACATGTCGATAGACCCCACATTGGGCTAATTTTTGCAATCCATGAAGGACCCCAACTAGCATATTCCAGTGAATACCACATCTCTACTAGCAAAAATCTTGTTGGTGGAGGGTTGGTTCAAGTGATACCCTTTAGTTTTTGCACTATAACCAATAAAGATGCATTTGACAACCTTGTCTTCTCATATATCTCTTCATGGTTGTGGCAATAAATCATATGTCAAACAACCAAAGACACGAATATACGTGACACTACCAGTTTTTGGGCATTCCAAGCCTCATAAGGCATACAATCAACCAATACTTTATTTGGGCTGCAATTCAGCACATACATTGCACACATGATAGCATCAAGCCAAAACCTTGGGGACAGGTTATTGTGTGATAGCATACAATGTGGAAATTTCATCAAATGTGATTTTTTCTTTTAGCCACATGGTTTTGGTGAGGTGTGTAAGGCGTAGTACACTAATGGATGATGCCCCTTTCAGCCAAGAAGGGGTTGAACTTTCGTGACATATATTGCTTCCTTGATTGATCACAGAGTGTAATCAGCTTGCATCAACTGCCATTTTCAATCAAGGCCAATAATGTTTTAAAACATGCAAATAGTTCATATTTGTGTTTCAAAGCATATGCCCAACAATGACAAGTCATGTCATTGAATGAAAGTAACTAAGTACAAGTACCGTTCTCAATGGAGTTGGCATGCATGGCCCACAAACATCACTATATACAAGCTATAATTTCTAATCAACATGCATAGTACCACCCTTGGGAAATGAAGCACAATGCATTTTGCCAAGTACACAACTTTCACATACATTGTGAGTAGGTGCTTTGAATGGAGGGAGATCAAGCACCATATTTTTTCTCTTAAATGTAGCAAACTACCATAAACCAAGTATGCCATAGCTCAATGTTATCCACAATGGTGGCATCAACATGTAATTCATCATCCAATGCAATCTTCTCATATAAATCAAGATGATAAAGTCCATTGTGCGAAGTACTAGTGACAATGAGGGCATCCCTATCACTACAATCATAGATATTGCATTTGATCACAAAACCAACATATGCAAAGGCTAAACTAAAAGTAAAATTTCTTTATCTTGGAGCATACAAGACCTTCTCAAGCATAATAGTCTTCCCATCCACTACCATAATGGGAATTTGACCAATTCCTTGAATGGCATACGAAGTAGTGTGTACACATACAACTGATTCTCCCCTTTTACACATGTGCATACGATATAAATAGGTGACGAAAGGATGTTACATGCTTAGAAGTGCCACTGTAAAAATACCAAGTGCTGCAATTTTTAGAAATTGAAAGTCCATGTTCATGTGAAGAAGGATGATATGAATAATCCACAACCAACAAAGGCATAAGTGTCCAAGCTTGCCAAATATGCCATTGTATCCTTTGCATTTAACAAATTTTTAGCAACATGCATGCCCAATTGTTTTTTCTTTTCATTTTCCATCCTCTTTCTACATTCTTCAATTACATGCCCTTTCTTCCTATAATAATTGCACCTCTTTTTCTTATCACCATCATCCTTCATGCTTGAGGAGTCCATAGAAGAAGTTGTTTTGCTTTTTCCTTTGGAGTGTGAGGGCTGTCATTGTCAAAAGATAGAAGAAGAGATAGGCAAAGACACAAAGCTGTCAATGTAGAGTAGTGTGCTCTCTCATTGTTTCATTATTATCTCATTCTATGTGTTACTACACAGACCAAAAATTCTAAGTCACACATAACACAAGCAACTAGGTCACTAAGTGACCGTACTACCAAACTATGTTTAGATCTGACCAACTCAGTTATTTCCACACACATGACTAACAATAGCTAACTACAGCTATATGAGATAGAGTCAATGTTGCGAGCTTGATCCTCAATACTTCCACTTGAGCTCAAGTCAACTTTAGTACTCCAAGTAGCTCTCAAAAGTGAACAAACTTATCTCTACCAAGTAATTGGTAAAGATGTCAGCTACCTCATCTTCAATGTTAACTTGAAGTAGATCTATATATCCTACAAGTGTCATTTCCTTGATGAAATGATAATGAACTTCTATGTGTTATGATCTAGCATAATAGACTAGATTGCTAGCCAATAGCACACTACTTATGTTGTCACAATGTAATGTGACCTTCTTGTCCAATTGTATCCCCAAGACATGTAGCAGTTTCACAAGCCAAACTACTTCACATACAATTAAGGCTACACCTCTACACTCTACCTTTGTGCTACAGAGAACAATTGTTGGCTACTTTTTACTACTCCAGCTAATCATATTGCTTCCAAGACTGAAGCATAACCACTAGTTGATCTTCTATCATAGACACAACCAACCCAATTAGCATATGTATATCTTGTAAAATCAAGCGGCTTTCCAAAATCATAAAACAACCCATAATCAATAGTACCCTTCACATACTTCATAATCCTCCTAACTGCCTATAAATGTGGCTTGTAGAGCTTCTACATAAATTAGCTGATCAACCCCACTGAGTAACTAAGGTTAGGATGGGTAATAGTAAGATAGATCAAGCTACCCACCATTTGCCTATACATAGTGACATTCTCTTTCTCACTTCTAACATCAACTGAAAGTTTAACATCCTGATCTAGTGGTGTTGCCATGGGCTTACATTCGATCATCCCATATTTCAGCAACATATCTTGTATATACTATTTTTGTAGCAACTAGATTTCTTGAGGTGTAGACACAATCTCAATCCCAAGAAAGTATTTCACCTCTCCCAAATCTTTCACCTTAAACTCAACTTGTAACATGGATTTAATTTCAACAATACCATGATCATTGTCTCCAGTAATGATCGAGTCATCTACATAAATCACCAATAATACATAACCTATCTCTGTCTTCTTTATAAACAGACTATGGTTTGCATGTCCCATTTGAAAACCAAGCTGCTATAAATACATACTAATGCAAGCATTCCATGCTCTCAATCCCTGTTTCAATCCATTAAAGGCCTTTTCCAACCTACACACATGATTCAGGTAATCAAGATGTACATGGCCCTTAGGTTGTTCCATATATACCTCCTCAATCAAATATCCATTCAAAAATGCATTCTTGACATCCATGTGCCAAATCTTCTATCCCTTAGATGCTACTAAAGCAATGACAATTCTCACAGTTTCCATTATTACAACCAGGCTAAAAGTCTCTTCATAATCCAAGCCATATTGCTATGCGTACCCTTTAGCAACTAGTCTTTCCAACAATCCATCTACCTTGCATTTCACTTTATAAACATATTTACAGCCAATGGGTGTTTTTCCTTCAAGCAGACTAACCAAATCCCATGTATTATTTTCAACCAATGCTCCATATTCCTCATCCATGGTAGCATACAAATTCTCATCACCAACTACCTTACTGAACTTCATAGGCTCTTTGTGACCCTTCACTTTAGTCATGTAGAAAAATTGTATGATTGAATACCTATCATAAGTCAACCTATCAACAAGTTTTTCGACCTTTTCTAACCTTTTTAACTACAATTCACTTATGAGTACATATATACCTGTTTTGCCTTACTCCATGTGACATGAAAAATAGTATACCCAATTCACTATCAAGGCTGCCACTACCAAGTGACTCATATCCATATCTAAGCAGGCTAGTAACATCATTAAACATGTTCTCTTTGTCTTTATCTAATCTCCCCCTCACTGACATATCCATGTTAGTGGATGCAGAATCATGACTATGCAACTAATAGTAGAACACAGATTATCTTAGGTCCACTCACTCTAGTACTAGTCAAAGGATAATTTTTACCATGAATATAACTAGGTGGTCCATCAGAAACCACTACATTTGAACCACCATACCATGATGCCAACTCATCAAATACTACATCCTTGTTGATCACTATCTCACGATAGACAAATTGTAGCAATTATAGGCTTTTCTATCATGTGTATATCCAAAAAAGACACTCTTAACAGCTTTCAGATTTAACTTCTTTCTCTTCTCATCAGACACATGTACATAAGCAATGCATCCAAAGAATTTAAGGTGATTGATATCGTACTTGTGGCTATGTAATTTCTCATATGATATAAGATTATGAATGCCAGTTGTAGGGGTTTTGTTCAAGGCATAAACTACAGTCACAAATGCTTCGGCCCAATAACCATTCAGCAAATTCTTTTCATTGAGCATGGTCCTTGCAGCTTCCATAAGCACCCGATTTTTTCTCTCTACCACACCATTTTTCTATGGTGTATAACTATAGGTAAGCTATATTTTAATACTATATTAAGCTAAGTACTTGCTAAACTCTTGAAAAATATACTCACCACCTCCATCAGATCTCAAGCATGAGATAGAATATCCAAGTTCATTTTTAGCATGTGTTTTGAAATCCTTAAAGACATGTAGCACCTCATCTTTGTGTTTCAGAATATACATCCATGTATATTTGTTAAAATCATCAATAAATGATACATAATATCTAGCACCACCAAAAGATGCATTATGGGTTAGACCCCATACATCTGAATGCACTAACTACAAAGGTCTAGAATTATTTCTAACATGTATAACAAATGAAAACTTCTCTCTTTCCAAACTAACAAGTAGAACATACATGTCATAAATTCGTGTACTCGAACTTTGGCAAGCCAAGTACGATATCCTTCTACCGCATAGTTTTTAGCCTTTGTATGTTTACATGACCAATGCATTTGCTAGATTTCCACATGTCGAACTACTCCATTATTATGAGCAAACATGGCTAGCTTTAACTCAAGAATAGAATCATCCAAATTAAATATCCTACAATCTCTTTTACCTTTAGCAATTAGCTTGTAGCCATTTCCATACTCTTCAATAAAGTAACCATCTCTATTGGTGCCATCATCCTAATAATACCAACTTAGGAGGGTTTCAATAGCATAGGTTGTGAAGAACACTTTGTCTAATAGCTTCCAGTGGGTTGCTAATTGGACAAACACAAGGTTGTCAGGGCACCAAGCATCCCATGTATCTTTCCACTGAGCATCCAGGAATAGATTTCAACTCTTTTTTTTCTTGTTCTTGTGAACTTCAACTGACCACAACTCCTGAAGCTTCTTCACAATCTCCCACTTGATGATGTTTGAAAATTCTTTAATGAAGGCCAAATCTTCCATGGGTGGTCATTCTCTCTATTTCTACTTTTCTTTTCAGTTTTGTGGGAAACATTTAGCTATTTTGATACAACTTTTTGTAGCTTCAGAGAGGATAGTGGGATCAGTTTGCCACATAAACCCCACAACAGGATACTGACATGCTTTTTCCACCGAAAGATGCACTTTCTGTAGAAAGTGGCTTTGTCAATGAAGATATCCAATTCTTTATCAATAGTGCCACTTCAACAAGTAGGGATTCTCCAATCTTCCATTGCTTTTCTTCCACTTCAATAGTGCCACTTTTATTTTTCAGCCTCAGTTGGTGCTTGCTAATGGAAGTTTTCCTTGACTATGCACCAAAAACATGGAGCCCCAAGAGGAACACTAAGAAAATAGGGATTCTACTACAAGAAAATCTCTATTGTATAATCAACAAGCATGTTTTTCATATATTAATCAACCACAAGGAGAAAAATAACGCCAATATTCTCAAATCTTCACGCAACATTAGATAACAATTCTCCTACGGATTTATCACAACAAAACTTCAATACTTCCCAGACCTTGCACCCACTTGAAACCAGGGAATTCCTTATCTCATATGTAGGAAATTGTTGTTTTTCTCCCCCTAAACCTGCAACCATAGGCTCATCTATAGGAATAATGATTGTGGGTAGATGTATTTAGACATAAAAGGTTAGAGCCCTTCATTTGCCCTACGCCCCTGGACCTAAAATTGTTGGTTTCGCATCAAAACACAGTGAATGTATAAAGTATAATCCATTTAAACCTATGGCTACTTAGCCCCCTTTCTGCCGACTAAATCATGATTCCAATGCTGCTTTTCAAAAACAAAAACTTCATATTCTTTATCAAAATAAAAAGAGAACACAAAGGAATGCTCTATGTTGAATGACAATCATCACATAGTATTCATCTTCAATAGCTTTACAATCTTCATAATCTCTCTCATGATCTCTCACTCATAGATACATTGTTTTGCATGAAAAATGGGCTATCTCTCACTCTCTCTCATACATGCTCTCTCACAATAGTACATTGGAATAGTCAAGAATAAAATTCCATAACCTCTCTTTGGTAGTGGATACCCCTCCCAAGACGTGTGTCTAATATAAAAGGTCACCAAAGCCACTATAATGTCCTTTTGTAGCTCAACATTGTCATTGTCACTTCAATCTTCACACTTGGCTCTTTAACAACTACTTCTTTTGATTCTTTGAGATATTTTGAAATTTTATTAGTCTCTTCCAAAGATTAGAAAACTTTTCCAAGCTATAGATTCATCCCACAAAACACTTTTATAGAGGCATGCATAATAAAAACATAGAGACATAGACTCTACATAATCTCAATAGAGTGTCTACAAAACCATACAGAAGGTCATTAGAAAGCATTTAGCTCAACTAAAACCATTCGAAACCATGAAGAATAATTCAATAAGCTTCCAAACACTCTCAAAATCCATCAACTCCATAAACTATCATTCCAATCTCTCATACAAAAAGAAAACAAAACAAAATAGAAGCTAAACAAAACCAATTAGGACCTATATCATGCACTCAACAAAACCTTTCAGCACATCATATCCCCATTGAAAAATGTCATGAGCTTCTCAAACATATTCAACCTTATCCAAAAATCTCTCAAACACTTCCAAACCAATCAATCATCATTCAAATCATACAAAAAATAACCCAAAAATCCAACAAAAAATAGCCAAAAACATAGTCATATCAACCCTCAACAGTTATGCAAGTCCGTTATCATACTATGTTTGTCTAAGTTGGTTTATTTCAATACTATCTATATTGAGGTTGGTGCATATGAGTTGTAAAATAAGATTTTTGATCTTTATGATAAGTAGAGTCTCGTGTCTCAATATCTTTATTCTTTCTTGTCACACTACTAGAGTCACAAGATACATTTCATACTGCTATGAGCGCCCTGAGGATGGTTTTAAATACAGTGATGTAGAGAGTGATTTACTACCAGAAGAAGTAAACAAAAAGAATACTAATGCAGTCCCCACTTCTCATGTACTTACTGTTAAGAGGCAAAAATGGTGGCATTGGTAATAATAATAGTGGTAGCTACTCACAATGCAATAGGGATAAGTCAGTCTTATGGAAAATCTCGTAGTAAGTCATGTAGTCATTAGTTCGCTTTGACATGTCATTATTATGGGTAATTGAGTCACATTAGCCCCTAGTGCCATAAAATACACAATGATAGATGTAATGAGAGAGAAAAGGGAAAAGTACATAAAAATTCAAAGTCTACTAAGATCATAGCTAAGTCCAATGTGAAGATAGAGGAGACAAATACCTTGGAGTACAATTTTGAGGACTACATTCTTGCAGCTTTATCTCTTGATGCTGCTCAATTGACCAATGTACCATTTACTTGCTCTCAGTGTTGGTTTCTTGATTTAGGGGCTTCCTTCCATGTTACCCTTCATCATCATTGGTTTCATTGCTATCATACTATTACGAATTCTCTTAGATTGGAGATAACATTACATTGGATATAATTGGCATAGGTGATGTTAAATTGCAGTTTAATATTGGTGCTCCTTTTGTGCTTCATTATGTATATCATGTCTCGATTATGAGAAAAATGATTATTTCAACTAGACACTTGGATGATGTCATTTACTATGTATCTTTTGGTGATTCCTCATGGAAGATTACCTATGGCAGTCTTGTTTTTGCTAGATGTGCCAATGTTGGCACCCTCTACTCTTTGCTTATTTTTATGTTTGTTGACCATGTATTGGTTGTGACCAATCTTCTACATTTATCTTTATAGCATCATAGCCTTGGGTATATGTCTTTGAAAGAAATGAAAGTATTGACCCACTTGTAATATCTACTACCCTTGGATTATTCTTGTTTTGATTCATTTGATCATTTTTTGTATGGAAGGTAGACTTGTAGCTCACCTAAAATTTCTAATTCTATGTGTGTGGATAAGCCCTTGGTTCTTATGCACATAGATGTTTGTGGCCCTGTGCCTTGTTAGTCCTTAGGTGGTATGAAGTATCTAGTTACATTTATATATCATTTTTTGCATAAGGTTTGGGCCTATTCCACTAAGTATAAATCAAATGCCTTGCTTACACCTTAGGTTATTCCAACCATGGTTGTGAACTAGTTTGGGTATAGACTGAAATGCCTATGGTTTGATAAAATGGGTGAGCATGTATCTAAGGCTTTTGATAAGATATGTGAGAGAGGGGTATTAAGCATCGATTGATTGTCCCATACATCCCATCCTAGAATGGTATTGCAGATTACATGAATATATATCTAAGGCTTTTGAGTAGCTATGTGAAGAGAGGTGTATTAAGCATTAGTTGATCGCTCCATACACCCCACCCTAGAATGGTATTGTAGAGTGTATGGACAACATTATTTAGGAAAGCATTCCTAGTATGATTAGCCATGCACGCTTGCCACAATACTTTCAGATTGAGATAGTTACTATTGCTGTGCATCTCATATTATCACTTGCTAGGTGTAGCCATATAACGTGCCACAACTCCCACTAAAAATGTTATGCCAAGATAAGTACCTATCATGGCATACATCAAATTGCCCACTATAGATGCATACAGAAGCTTAGCTATCTCTGCCCTCTCATGATCTGACTCTAGAAAGTCCTCATAACTAACCTTCACATGAGACGGTAAAGGATATCCAATTGGCTTACCATCGCAGCTGCATATGGAATCGCTCAAGTACTCTAGGAATGTACTTGTTTTGGGATAAGTAGAGGTCCCTTAAAGAGATCGCACATAATGTGAATACCAAGTATGTGTGAGGCTTGTCCCATGTCCTTTATCTCAAAACTTTTCTTGAGTTGAGTTTTTAAAGTATCTACCTCAGCATAACCACTCCTAACTGTATAAGTATATCATCAATATAATGTACTAAGATAATAAGGCTACCATGATGGGCCTTCTTCATGTATAAATATGGATCCATATCACTGTTGGAGGCTTATTTAAGCCCATAAAGATCTTTCTTTATTTTACACACTAGGTGTTCCCTACATTTCTCCACAAAGCCCTTAGGCGACAACATATAAATGTCCTCATGTAGGTAAAGATCCAAATCCAATTGAGCAACCAAGGCTAAGACCAAGTGTAGGGTAGTCATCTTGGCCACAGGATAGAAGATCTCATGAAAATCAACTCTTTCCTACTTAAAGCCCTTAGCAACCAATCTAGCCTGATATGTTAACTTAGAATGACCAAGGGTACCCTTCAACTTGTACATCGAGTTGCATGGTAAGGTACACTTTCCATCAGGCAAGGAAACTAAGTCCAATGTATGATTTTGAGAGATGGATTTTAGGGCACACTTTGCAAGATTTTAGAGCATTTTTTGCAGACTTGTAAGGCATTTTGTAATGTGTTTGCTTGACCACTTGTGGGACACGTCTTAGCAGCCCATCAGGAGGGGAGTCTAGAAAGCGCCACCTAGCACTCGCAAGGAATGTTACAAGGTTTGCGATCTAGGTCTTCCCGAGTCTGCCCCAAAGCGGAAGTATCCGACCGTTCCCACTTAGGACCAACCTGAAGTCAGGGTTTCTTTCCTATCAGCCAAGTCTCTAGGCAGTAGCTAGCGTCGAGCTCCAGATGAACCACTTTGTGTAGGAGCAACAGAGTCGAAGCGGATTTATGTTGCACTTGGTTCATGGAGAATGGGAAACGAGAGGGATGCAAAGCTCAACCTCTCTGCCCATAAGGAATAGTCCCATTCCGCTCCCCTAAAACAACATAAAATCGGAATTCTAACTCAATTGACTCTAGGTCTTCACAGTATCATTATCACGACTTTTGAGAAAAGTTCCCAGCTAACCGGGACCACCCTTTCGTAGGACGGACCCAACTCACGTCCACCGCACTTTCCTTAGGTTGCCTAGTTATCTAATTACCTACCACATTATGTTTGACATGCAAAAGCAGCTTCCTTAATTAATCAATTTAAACACAGGTTCCTTCATAACTTAGGCCTGACACAAAAACAATGTCAAACAAGTTCCTTTTTCAAATATCTGATCTTTATTTATCATAGTATTGGAATACATCAAGTATCATGGCCGAAGGCTGTCCCAGCAATCAATAGGATTGCTGCTCCAAGTTTCGCCCATAGACTAGTACACGGGCCTCGAGATCCCATCTCGAGTCACGTCGGCCTCTTGTGTGGGATCCGGAGGCAAGGAATTTATAGCCAGAGCCTCCTCTAGCACCCAAGCATCCTCTCGCTCCAAGTAGCACCCACGGAGAGACCTCTCATGGCGGTTTCGGTCCATATACCCGGCGCAGCTAACAATCCCCTTGGATAGGGCCAGGTAGGCAATCGAAGGTAATTGAACCTGCCTCTCCCTCTAGGCTTTTAACCTGAAGCATTAATTGTTTTGCCTTGAGTTAGTTCCTTGAGCAAAGAAGTTCAAACAATGTACCTAAATGTACAATCACGATCATTTCAGTGGTCGTTCATACAACCAACTGCTAAGGTGTGATTCCTTCTTCCCGAATGCTCCCAGCATTCGATCTTGGATCGTTCCCGACTTGGCGAGATTCTAGGGGCTTGGCAAGCTAGGTTGCTTGTTTTCCCTTTTTCTTTGGGTTAGGGTTTGTACCCTACCGACCCTAATCATCCTTACCTTAGGTCTCCTTATAAAATAGATCATGGACAACCCTGTCGTCCTCGGTTGGTCAACTTGCTCTAGTTATCTCCTAGATCCCTTGAAGTACCTATATGCCTTTATCTTTGATCTTATTTGATCAAGATTGTCTATCCCCTTGACCATGGTTGGTCAAGATGGTTCTGATTAGAATAGTTCCTACTCTGTCTTAAGTATAATCTTCTTAAGCCCTCTTAATAATGCTCACATGCACTAAGCTTTTACCTATCCCTCTTGAAGTCACCAAGGACTTTGACATGGGACTCATGGATCTCAGTCCCATTTGGTAAATTACAAAAAACATTGAATTTTCCCAACAACTTTAATGCACGCAACGTAATGCCATGCCTTCATTTCAATGCTCACAATTTTGATATAATCCATACGATATTTTATGCCACACATACGAAGGTATTTTCTATGCATGCAATCTTAACATTATCCTCTATGTAATTATTTACACGATCTATAACCTTCTTGAATGATTTGAACTTTATAACTTTATGTGATTATTGTATGAGTCTAGCTACACTTTAATCTTTTCTATAGTTTATTACATGTACCTTAGAATCCATCTTGTGATACGAAGAGCACTTTGTTTATTTCAATGTCCTCTGAAATGCATTTTAAGCAAGAACTTGTGCAAGGAACAATGCACTTTATGCAAGAATTCATGCATGAATTTTTTGGGTAATTTATGATGCAATTACCTAATCAATTTCACCTATTATGATGTCATCCTACAACAAAATTTATCTTTTTTGTTACAAACATCACAACTAAATTCATACCAAGGAAATTACCCATCAATCGTGCAATCAATGTGATGCATGTGAATATGATTTTCATCATGATAATTATAATCTATGATTTAATAAATAGAGCAACCTGGGTTTGGAGTGATGTCTTGATTCTAGTGATATTTTCGCCTGATGATAGACCATTCGTGGTTACGGTACCGCCTTGATTCAAGCCGCCATCCACTCTTGCACGGTTTTCAGCTATCGCACTCCAGGTTGCGACTCCTACATGTGCTCCTCTTAATCCCGCGTGTGCTCCTCGTGTGTGGTGCTTTGGGGCCATCGCAATCGGGGCTAGGGCAATTGGAGGGTGTGCTAAAATTCCCCACAACTAGCAGTCCTTCCCTCCCGCAAGGGAACTCCCTTCACAACAAATTGTGTCCTTCACCCAATCTAAGTCTTTCGTAGGAGGCTTCAATATATCGACTAAATTGAAGTTAGAACAATTTAGAAGTAAATTTTAATAATGATGGCAGCGTCGGATGCCACATAGTTCAAAACATATACACGGGCCCCATGCTTTAACTAGTGTAACATGTCGTAGCATGTTTTACAACTAGTTGCAAACAATTTTCCACACATGATTATATTTTTAATTCACATCACAATCTCAAACATGATCGCATCCAACACCCTGGAAGCCAATGCAAGGATTGGCGAAGGCCATCTTTCAAGGCTAACATCTGTGTGTTGCGCTTTAGTGTTCGTCTAGAGACAGACTCTAGCATGATTAGAGATGTTAGCCAAAAGCTAATGTAACTCTCGAGTGTGGCCGGAGACTGAGAGAACCAATTTATCCGTCTCGACACTTGCATCTTGTCTTTTGTGATTGTGAATTAGATTAACATAATCTATCAGGCCTTTATCTCTAAGGCTCATGCAAAGCAACCTCAAGCCATAGGTGTGTAAGATGACATGTGAGACAAGATAGAGCACCAACAAATCGTTTACGAAAGTGGCACTTGGCTGGGAGAAAATTCTGGATGGCGTCGAGCTGAGGATAGGGAGGAAGACCAAGATGATGATAATGTTGATGATGGGGGGGGGGGGGGGGTGCTGAAATCACGAGCCAGGGGGGGGTGCCTGACGATGAGGGAGGGGGCGGTGCCTGACAACGAGGGAGGGGGGCACTGTCCACGAGGGAGGGGAGGGCTCCCCTTTTAAAGTTGGGGGGGAGTGGTATATGGGGGGGAGAGAGTTAAAAAAATTGAGTTAAATTTTTTTTAAAGGGGGGGTTCTTATGGGGAAGGTACGGGGGGGATATTACACATTTCTAGTGGAAATTGAAGATTTAAAGCTTCAAAGTGGCCGTTGGGGGTGGAAATCATTTGAGGCACATGATATGGGTCATTTTACGTCTAAAGACGAAGCAAAGCACAAAGTCAAGTTTATAAACAAGGAAGAAGTATCTAGCCATCATTTGGACATTAATTCTCCATGTTTGAAGTGAAATTTTAGGCTAAGAGACCTTCATTTATGGAGGACATGATTTGGGCAACCAACGAGGTCAGAAAAGGGCCAAGATTTGAAGGGGTGGTCAATTTTAATGAGGCATGGGCCAAAGGAAAAAGGCACAACCAAAGCTAAATGAAAAATTTGAGGAATCATGGATAGAGAAGGGAAGAAGATGCTGGAAAAGTGGATACCAATTTTTAATGCTTCTTTTGATTTCTACACATGCAATATATACACTATATTGCAAAGAACATGAGAAATGGATCCTCCTCTCCATCCTTTATGTAGTCATGTAAATTTTATGGATTGATATGAAAGATTAAGAATGCTAGTTTTTTAGTATTTTTCTCTTCTCCCTTCCTACACACATAATGGCAATTCTTATGAGAGGAAGGGGGTGGGGTGCAAGAGAGGGAGAGATGGTTTGTGTGCAACAAAGAATAATCATAACAAATTGCTGAAGCACGTGGGAGTCTTCCAAGAGTGTTAGCAACTTCCAAGAGCATTAGTGGCATTGGTTCTCATATGAGGTGACATTCAAGTCACAATGGTGGAAGCAATATGAGAGTATGGACTTTAATTTTCATAGCAAAAAAAATCCAAACAAAAAATATTTTAGTCATGAATAAAGGAAGGCTTGAAATTAAATTTTAACACTTCATATTTGATGTTTGTTATTCTTTATTTATTATGAAATAAATAGCTATTATTTGGTGGTTTGGTAGCATGGGGTGGTTGCCCAGCTCGATGCCATCCATTGTATCCTAAGTGTGCCAAGTAGTTAAAATTTTGATAAATATAATTGAAATGGATCAAATTATGATGCATATCATGTATAGGTTATTCTTGTGTTATTTGTTTAGTCGAGTATAGCATAAGTTGAAATATTCACAGTGCCTACGAGTTTGCATAGCAAGGCCGCATATTGTTAGAGCATATTCATGAGAAAAATATAGAAAGATTGTTTGCTATATACACATTGGTTTTCACATTAATGATGCTTGTGTACCTTCCATTCACTTTATGCATGCAAGCATTATTTTGTACACATTGACACATAGCACTTGTCCTCATATTGATCGAGTGTGTGAGAAAACTCAAGTCATCTAGATACGAGGGTTGAAGGGGATCTAAGTGAGGTTGAGTTGACTATTTGTATCAATATATGATATAAGATGAGGGCCTATGGGCAAATCTCTAATTGGGTCAATACACTCATGATTAGAGACCACAACAATCTACCAAGGAGAAGCTTGTCTTACATTTATGTGGTGTACTAGAAATCTTATGTTGGGCCTTCCTACTTGGAGTTCAGGGTAGGCAATTGGACAGTATACTATAAAAGTAAATTATTAGTGTTTAGAGATATTTTTCTAGAAATAGCTAGTCTCTCATGGTCTCATGGCCATGGGGATTAGGTGTTGCTTGAATTTTATGCTTGAAGCATTTTAATTAGTGAAAAGGCATCTTGGACTACAGGGAGTCAAGCATTAACAATTTGTATACTACAATAAATACTACCACTAAAGATTAGGCAAATGCAACAAGTACTGTCAATATCTCTCAGATTGTGGGAGAGAAGCTTGAAAACAATAACTTTTCTTTATGGAAGTTTAGGATGCAAAACTTCTTGATTTGGAAGAGGCTATTGGGATCTTTGCACAAGAAATGAAGTTGAATTGAGACTCCTAGAAAGGAATTCGATTGTAGAGAAACTGACAGCTCATAGGCAATGAAGAAAGAGCTAGTAAAGTTTTGCATTGGTTCTCTTTATGCATCTCACATGCAATGGCTATGCATATTACTAATTGTTAGAATCCAAAGGGTGCTTGGAAAATTCTCATGAAGAATTATGGAAATATTACTCATGCACAAAAAATATAGCTGAAGCAACAATTCAATAAAATGAATAGAAATGGTAGGAGCACTATGGCTTATACACGATGGAGATTTAAACCATTGTAGATCAACTTGTATCAATTGGTTCCAAAGTTGATGATGATGACATGATTGCAATCACGTTAAATGGTTTGAAAAAGGAATACAAGGCCTTTGATACATTGATCTTTGTAAGGACAAAGTTGCTTGATTGGGATAAGCTACTTGCTTTGTTGCTACATGAGGAAGTCAAGCTTGGCTTGAATATAGGTTTGAGTACCTCTCTTAGAGTAGAGATACTATATTTTACTCAAGTCAATAAGCTAGAGGTGGTAGAGGTCATGGAGCTTTTTGAGATTGTGGAGACAATCAAAATACCTATGGATAGTAGCAACAAAATGAAGGGCAAAAAAATACACAAGGCGTGTGAGGATCTAGATCCTTTAGAGGTAGGGAGAGATCACCTAGAGGTAGAGGTGGTTTTTGGCAATCTCATGATCACTCTAACAAAGACAAAGATTGTCATTATTGTGGGAAGTATGGACACATAGCAAAAGACTGTCTCATAAAAAGCAAGCTGACATGAAAGTAAAAGGCAAACAGCATGGCAACTATGTATCTTCTAGTAACACTCATGATGATCAAACAAATAGGTTGTTTGCTATGCGACATGTTTCTAAGGATATACCTAAGCAAGGCAAGGCTGATGAACAGTGGCATATAGAATTAGTTGCATCCAATCATATGACTATGCATGGTGGGTGGTTTGATGAAATGACTACAGGATCTCTTGGATACATAGCATGACATCAAGCATATAGGTGTGGTACTGTTAGTCATGCATGATGTTAGGAAAAAGAGTTTGTATGATGTGTTGCGTGTACCATCTATCACTAAGAATCCACTATTTGCTGGACAAATGGCAAGAGTAGAATCTGCAAGTTAGAGTCCTCCAGAGACTGAAGCCCTTCTAATTCTGTTCTATTGAGTATAGAAAAACTGGGTGGAGCTAACTCCCTAATGAATGACACAATCAATAGGCAAGCACTAGAATGAGTCCAAAGATACATGAGAAGAGAAAATGCAAGAATCAAAGCTGAGACCAAGCTACCAGTAGAAGCATCCTTTGACGCCCTTGTGGTACTCTTTATAGAAGTCCCCATGGTGACTCAAGGTCCCCTTCCTAATCGAATCCATCCTGGAAATATTGATCAGGCCATGGAATGTAGTATTGTTGTCCATCTTTAAGGGAGAGTACAATGAAGATCCTAATCTTCATGTAGCTAAGTTTATGGTAGCGTGTGTAGCCAATAATGCCAAAACCCCCGAGCATTGATTGGCGATATCCCCCCCAACTTTCAAAGATGTGGCATTTCAATGGTATGAAAGACAAGTAGCATGAACTTTTGACACATTGGACGAAGTTGGACTTCCTCACTAAATTCAGGTATGAAGGTTTTGAAAAGTGGATGCGAGAGAAGTTTATGAACTTAAGTTAGTCCTCTAGTGAATGGGTGGAAGCATACGTCCCTAGAATGGAATGAATACTGAAGACATGGACCAATCATCACTTGGATGAAGGCATCCAAAAGGGAGTTTTTCTTAGAAGTCTACAACCAAAAGTTTGTAAGTTTGTGGAATTAAGAAGACTAATTAACCTGAAAGTTGCAGTGAAAGATGCAAGATTGTATGATGAAGTTGAAGCAAGGTTGTTGATAACCTCAAGAAGAGGAGTCTTACCTCCTTCCATGCTAGAAATGGTTTATCTACCAAATGCAATCCCAAGAACTATTCCCTACCCCTACCCTCAGATGCAACCAGTGCCATAATACAATGCACCAAATCCACAGTGGTCGCAGAGATGACAGTACCTCAAATGATGGTTCAATCACAGCAACAGTGGTCTCAAGTAGTTTCCCCAATGGTGACTCAACAACAATAATGGAACCCTACTAGCTAGAACCAATAACCACCAATCTCAACAGGAGCTCTGAATCAAATCTGAATAGAGAACCCTTTGGATCAACCCAACCAGTCTATGTTGGTTTGTTGGGGATTTTGCACATGACGATTCTTTGCGGGCTTGTCGGATGGTAAGGGATCGGCAATCAAAATTGAGTGTTGATGAAGAGCGAACAACACCTTATACCTGCAATTGGAAAACTTCACATGTGGTCTCTCCTTAAGGGATAGTGCTAGGCTTCTCATCGTGCACAAGACATATTTTGATTAGTTTGGGAGACAGGTCTAAGCAAGCCTAGAGTATTGTCCTGCACTTGAGGACCCAAACTGTGGATATACTTCGGTGCAGATATTATGTGAGTGCTCGTGCCTACTTAGATATTACATAGTTAGAAGACCGTGGGCTAGTTTCTCATAACAATGCGTGGGTGAAGCAAAGTGGTCCATGTGGAGAAGGAGTACATGTGAAGGTATACGAGACATCCTTTGCATTGTGACTGCACGATGTATCATAATTGAATACAAGGACACCGCGCTTTCAGTAAGCTGGAAACCATTGGACTTGCTTGATGAGTACGGTGTACTTTTCATGGCCAATCGTGCGGTGCTTCTCACCACTGATTGCAATGGTACTAAGGCAGCATGCAAAAGAAAATTGTGCAAGTGGGTCAGGGTGACAGGTCTAACCCTAGGCGAGACAAGCTCCCCAGGTATGTCCTGCCCTTGATGTGCCCTGAACAATTGTGGGTGATTGTAAGGGGCTAGGGGACTAGGGACGAAGCCGGTCGACCAAGGTCACCAAACGTACCTAATTTGAGGACCCCTAGGTGCTGTGCTGTGATCGTGGGTGCTTCTTATCTTTCCATTCATTTCTTTTTCTTTTATTTTCTTCTTTTCTTTTCTTTTTTTCTTTTCTTTTCTTTTCTCTTTTTTTTTTTTTGGATCTGCCTGAGCACAACCATTACAATATGTTGAAGCTATCAACCTTTCAATGGGTTGGAAAATGTCAAGCTTTGAAGGCTCAGAAAATGACTTAGTACAATGATGATGGTGCCCTAGCCTCATTGTTAAGAAGCAGTTGGCGAAAGGGGGAGATACACTTGAGATATTGCAACCCTCCTTGCGGCACATGCGATGTGGGTACAATTGAGGTAACGACTGCCGTGAACCAACTATAGAGCTTGACCCAAAAAGGGGGCGTGGCCCAGGAATGTGTTTTGGGCCCTGCAATGTGGGCGGTTGGCAAGCGTGCTTTCGGTAGCGTGGCTTTGCCGTGGCTCATTGTAGGGTTGTTGGTGTTGTGGTGATTGGGCATTGAACATTTTCACACAAGGACCTATATTATCCTGCATCCACTTGTCGCTTCATGAGAGTACATGCATTGTATATGCCGCAACTATAATAAACCAGTGCAATGCAAGGAGATATCACTTATCGGAATTCTATGGTGTTGACTTAGATATTTTATCACCTGCGCTTGATTAGCTTTTTCTTTTGCTAAAGGCGTGAAATATATTAAACGCAGACATGAAAAGTTCATACAAGTCGGGAACATGTCAACACTCAACAAGTCGGGAACACTTAACCATTTAAAAACAAAAAGTTATGGCCAGTTATCATTTGATAATCCCTTTATGCATCATGGGCTACTCGATTTGTACGAGGCGGGGCGAGTCTGGGTGGCCGGGTGATTGGGGCTCTGCTCGTGTGGGGCTCCCGTGGGGGTGAGTAGGGAACATGTCGGCCGGGACATGAATGGTGTAATCCCGGCCCGCTACCATCTCCAGAATGTCTTTAAAAAATTCATTAAATTCTTCTCTTTCCCGAGCTACCCTTTCTGCCTTCGAGCATCTGGGGCCTGAGCGGGATCTGGGAGTTCGTGCCACTAGTGCTGCCACCTGTTGCACGTTTCGAGTCTCGACTTTCTTGACTCAAGGATTCTTTGGCCTTCGCCCTGGGCAGTGTCGCTTAGGGCCTCACTTCTTGGCATACCTCTTGATGGTGGGCACATAGTGCTCTGGTGGAGGGGCGCGTGCCACATGCTCCCGCCTTCTACGAAGGGCGTCTTTGCATGCTAGATCTCCATGATTCTCCATATGTCCACCGCAAAAGGAAACCTGCAAGATGCAATCCAAGGGTTTAGACCTTGATACAACTAGTGTGGTTTATGAAGCGCATATGACAAGAAGGGGAGGGGTGAGGCATGCAGTGTTTCGTCGTAAAGGGATGGCCCCCATGATGATGTTCGGTTTGCCTCCAACCATTAGCTGATATTAGCTTATGCTACGTTGTGTGGACTGGTTGTCATGGAGTGGGATAGGGCACATCCTCGGAAGGGTAGACCAAAACGGGAAGAAGGTGTATAGAAAGGGACTGCACCCTGTCTACAACATCAGTGTTGTTGGTCAAGGCCTCCTATGGCGGTAATGTGGGTTGCATGCCCTTCACTTGGAGGTGGGAATGGTCACACAGCTTTTGAATGTGTGATGAGAAGAGGACTTGAGGAGCTTAGCCTGTCAGACCCAACTCTTCTGCCTGCGCTTGACTATCATCGCTTGTGTGTGTTGATATTGTTTATACAAGGTGACACAAGAATCAGTGTTTATTTATATACATATTTATGAATCCATGTCACTTCACGAGGATAAGAACCAAGTGTAGAACTCGGGGTTGTATCGGAGCGTGGCACACGCATCTAGTATTCGTGGCAGCTGGCTTAATACTGATAGATATTTTGCCACGTCGAGTAGCATGGAACCTTGACCGAGTCTACTGGCAATATGTAACTCCTCCTCAGTGATAACCTTATCAATCAAAGGGCCCTGTAGCCTAGTCCCAGCTAAGTCCGCACCCCGAATGTCAGTGAGCACTCCAAGGGAAGTTGGTGCCACGTAGGTTGGGTCTCTTTGAGACTGCCATTTGGCCAATCGCTCTTCTGAGACCGTCATGATCTGGGCCCCTAGTTCGGCCATTACAATGCGACTTTCACAATAACGCTGCTCAAATTGACTCTGGCCTACTGACAGTCGCTTTAGTAGCTCTATGTCTACGAGATTCGGTCGGCAAAGCACTTCATTGAACGTGACGGTTAAGCACAGTTTGTCAGCCTCCTCGTTAGGGATGAGTCGCATATGTTCATGCAGGAGCCTGTCGTAGTGCCCGTTAAGATGTCCTTGTTCTTCCCATGATAGAGGAAAGGTCAAGTAATCTCCAAGCTGCTCCTTGGGGATCGTGCCCATGTCCGCAAGGATGTAGACATGCGCGACCACTTTGAGCTTAGCCTCCAACTCAGTTAAGCATTCTGTGACACTTCTATATTCAACGAGGGCTTGCTCGGTTGCTATCTCATGCAAAGTTCTAAGAGTTTCCTTAGGCTTTAGCATGGCTGAGGGCTCAGGCCTAGATGAGCAAGATTGGTCAACGCTAGGATTTCTTATGCTCTTGGGGTTCTCACGTTTCTCCTGAGGTTTTGCTGCTATTTCATCATGGTTCTTCTCGGATGTGACCGGCATAGATTTGTCACCCTGTTGTGACAGAGTTGTATCCACTCTTGATTGATCAATGTGAGTTCTATTGTTAGTGGATAGAGTGTTGCAAGCAACTATTGATGGCAACTGTTGCTTTGGTTTGTCAGAGCACATAGATGTGTCTGAGGTTTCACCGCTATTAGGAGAGGCATTAATGTGTTCATTGGTGGATGGACTCGATGCTTTATTCATCAGCTCTCCCGTGCCCTTCGTCTCAATGTTCTTGGGGTCCACAACCACCTGCATCTGTTGTTGTTTTCTTTCTTTTTCTTGGTCAATGAAGGTGCCTCTCTCAACGACTCAGGACCCTGGGCTATATCGACCGTTGATGTGCTTGGTCGGGCCTCAGCATTTCCCTTCTCTAGTGTGTCCTTATGGGACATAGCCATGGTTTGCTGAATAGCCTTGCCGGGTTGTGAGGGCATAACTGCCGCTCTTTTCGGAGAGTCTAGCTTCTCAACCCACTCCCTTGCATTTAACTCCCCCGTCCTAGGCTTTAGGCACTTTGAAGGTGCTGGAGTTGTCGAGGAAGTTGGTTGTGACACCTCCTCTACAGGTAAATTTCTAAGGACACGTTCCACAAGGGGCATTGTCATGGCCAAGGGCTGTGACTGCTGTGATCCCTGATTGGAAGTAGTAGCAACTAGTTCAGTGGGCTGGCTATCCTTGGTGGATTGCGGTGTTAAGTCCCTAGGGCGATCAGAAGTGGTTGTGTCTTTTGTTGGCCCTTGAGCACTCATTTGTGTAGATCGAACATGAGCTGTGATCTAGTCGCATTAGGTGGCTCAGGCATATCCTTGGGTCGAGAGCTACAGATGGCATCATGTCCCCCCTCTTTGACGGTTGGAAGCTTAGATGGAGATAGAGATTGGAATTGAGCAGTCGCCCTTGACACTCAGGCATATCCTTGGGTCGAGAGCTACAAATGGCATCATGTCCCCCCTCTTTGACGGTTGGAAGCTTAGATGGAGATAGAGATTGGAATTGAGCAGTCGCCCTTGACAACTGCTATAGTGCTTCATGTATCTGTTTGGGAGAAGAGGGCGTAGGAGATCTAGGACTTCTAGGTGGATGTGGCACTACCTGAATGATTTTCTCAAGGCTATTAGATGATTGTGCCATTTGCTTTGTTGAGCGAGTAGCCTTGCCATGAGCAATGTTATGCCTATGATGTTTGCTCTCCCCTTGGGAAATCAAAGGCTCATTGGGCACTAATGGCTTTTGTGCACCCTCAATGGTTACATATGACATCTGCTTATTAAGCATGCTAGGTTGAGGCTCTTTCTTTCGAACACTCATGTCTGGTTTCTTACCTCGAGACCTAGAGTTTCTCTTAGATTTCCTCCTGTGCTTCATTGCTTTTGATGCACTCTGGGCCTTCAGTCGACCAGGGAGGTTTAGCAAGGGGTTTTGGCACCCAAATCCATCGGTTGCCTGCGTAATACCCTTGAGCCCGAAGCAACGCCTTGGATATCCATCGTGGCATTGTGCTGGCTCTCCATCAATGCCTGCGTCTATAAGGCTTGGGATTCTTTTGGGGTCTTCTACGATATTTGTAAGTCCAAAGCCCGTCCTTGGCATTGTCTCTTGACCTTCTTGTTTCAGGCCAGGCCTCACTCACTGGTTCTCGTTGTTCGACCTGTGCTTGTATCAGTTTTTCCAAAAATCCTTGCTCTCGTTAGTAGGCTTGACTATTACGTCAGCACCTTCCTTGCCTTTCCCTGAGGTTTGATGAGGTCACCCTTGCTAAAGGTTGTGACTATCCTCACACCTGGTAGTGTCAGGTGTATCCTCTATGCTATATAGTTGGCCTCACACTTGGTCACCCTCTTGAAGGGTCTTCCTAGGAGGGTTTCTTTCCCGCAGCTAGTACTATTTGGAGGAACATGAAATAGGATAGGCAAGCTTTCCGTTTCAATTGTCGCAAGGATTTTGCACTTCCCTATTAGTGCTTGTGGTTGTCCCCCGTAAGGGCTAAGAGTTGCACTAGTCGGTGTGAGCTCTGGTTGGCCTAGTAGGGTCCATGATTCATAGGTCAAGATGTTAAAATCTGCTCCTTCATCAATCAGAGCATCAATAGTATGCTCTCTTTTCGCGGTGAGTTTGAACCTAAGATAAGCCGACGGTACTATGTCTTCATCTTCCGGGTCCTGGCTTGTAAATTTAAGCCTTCTGACAGATGCCCTTGAGTCCCCACTTGCATGACCAGACGTGAATTCTCCACCAATGTCTTGGGTTGTCTGTGCAGTTTTTCTCAGGGCACATCTCTCGTCAAGAGTATCATGTCTAGTCATCTTGGCATTTGTAGCTTGTTGATGTTGCATTTGTCTCCGACTAGACATGGTATGAACACAATGTCTTTGTGTTCTAGTGATGTGGCCTTTTTGCCCTTGATGACTAGATTGGCCCATTGAGGTTCTAGGGTCTCTGTTTGTCTCTGTTCGGGTATGGGCTTTTGGCTGCTCTTTTGCACGTGAGAATCCATGCTCGTGTAGAGCCATTACTTCACTAGGGTCCAATTTGCAAGACCTGTCACGGCGTGTGTTTTCTCTCCAACCTACTCGGGGGAGGTGCGGAGGGGGCAGCCCCCTCTGCGAGGGTCCGGGGGGCAGTCCCCCCCGGCCCGCAGGGCCATTACGGTAAAAGCCATGCACAATTTGGAGGACAGTTTATAGCCAAATTTTGAACTACGTGCTCTAAATTTTAGCCCAATGATGGATCTGTGATGTGCCTTTAGCTCTACGTAGCCTTTGGGGTCAATCTCGGGGTTTAGATGTGTCAAAATTTGTGTTCTAGATACCTGTCCGGTTTTGACACTTTTTTGTTCGATTCTCAGATGTCCAATTTTCAGGAGTCCGAGTATCAAAATCGGACGTCCGATTTTGGGTTGGTCCAATCGACCCAATGGTCCGATTTTGCTCACGTCCGATTCTGGACAGTCCGATTCTGGACGGTCCGACGGGGTCCGATTCTGGGTGGTCCGAGTGTGGATTGGTTCGAGCGTCCGATTCTCAAAATCGGACGGGTTGGTCCGAGTGGGCCGAGTGCCACGTGGCACGTCCGATCGGGCTAGTCCGATTCTGGGAATCGGACCAGACTGGTCCGACTCACTCTCAGTCGGACAGTCCGATTCTAGGAATCAGACGGTCCGACTCCAGAACTCGGGTGGTCCGATTCTCGCACATTTGACCTCTCCTTATTGTCTGCTGCACGCAATCACCACAGAACTTCTAGATCTGATTAGGGCACTTGTTGGAAAACACCAGACTCACCTGGAGCAGCACGAATCGCCGACGCCTAGAGATCGGGGTAGCACTTCCTCGTCCTGTGAACCAGAAATTCTCTCTCTCTCTCTCACACACAAGGCAAGCCAAGGAACTAAGGTCTGTCCTGGCCTCCCATGCCTCTTAAGGTCCTTTCCCAGCACTGCAGAACCTTACAGCTAGTTCCCTGTCCCTGTCTCACCCAGAAACTTGAATCTGGTCCCCTGTTTCCCTGTTTTAGCCTGTTATACAGCAACAGAAAACCCTACTGTTTGTCTCTTTTTCTTTGTTTTTTCCTATCCTAAATGCATCCAAAACACAAAGTAAATACCTACACTACTCCATCTCATAACATAAATCTCAAGAAAGTAAAACACCTACTTGCCAAGGAGATCGAATACCCTCTTCAACCCCCTCGCTTCCTACCTATCTACCTCAAGCACCGGTTCGGGGAAAACCCTACTCCAATGCTCGATTCGAAGCGCGCAAGCGCTCAAGGCTTGAATCCGTTCGTCCCGGCAACGAAACCAAAATGTGGGAGCTTTCGCTCTACCACCAAGACCCATGGACCGCTTATTGTTTTAAGCGTTCCAAGCCGAGCACTAATGGCTACCTCTCACATAGCCGACGCACCATCCATATCTAAGGGTGTAGTGAGCTTACCTCCGTGCCATTCGAGTTACCTCCTCTCCCGTGCACTCCGGTAGCTCCACGATCCAAGTGCAAGCTTCAAGCAAGCTCGATCCTCAAGCTCCAAGCTCCAAGCTCCATTGCCGCGAGCAAGACAAGAGAGGAGAAGATGGAGAGCTTCTCCTCCTTGGTCCCTCACCCTCACACACTCACTCCCTCACACTCTCACACTCCCTCTCTCAAGCACAAGCTCAAGCAAGCAAGAAGAAGAAGAAGAAGAAGAAGAGGAGAGCTACTTTTGGCCACACACAAGAATGAGCTTCTCATTCACTTTTCAACTTTATATACAAAACCCTAAATCCCTTTTGGGCGGTCATCCCCTTTTCCCTTTTTTACATGGCCGGCCCTTTTCCCCATTGTCCTTCTATCTTCCTAGCTTCCTTTCCACCGCCCATCTACATTTACAATTTGCACAGGTGAGAGCCCAGCGCTCTTTTACAAGATTTCAGGGTGCGCATTTTTTTTTTAAAATGCACCTTTCCCCTTTTGCCTTTGCCTTGGACTTTTAAGGTTACCCTTGCGCTTTTGGCCTTTTCTCCTCTTCTTTCTTCAGTCGGGCTACCTTTTTTCCGCCTTTGCCCTGCGTCTTTCCCACTTCCTTTTGCTTTCTTCGTGTTGGGGTTAACACTGTCTGATTCCCAAAATCAAACCAACCAAACAATCCGATTCCCAGAATCGGACCACTCAGACAAACCCATCTGTTCCGATCGAACATCTTGTCCGATTTTGAAAATTGGGAAACCCATAATCAAACACACAACCCATCCGATTAGACACTGGACCCATCCGATCACGACAATCGGACCAATAGCCTTGTCAAATAGGACATACCCCAATCGGACTACCCAGAATCAGACGCTCTAAAATCGAACACTATCTCATCAGACATCTGATTCCTAGGATCGGAGCTCGCACCTTCTCTTCTCCTCTTGGAACTTGATTTCAGCAGAGCTTTCGCAACACTTAATTTCAACAGGGCTTCCGCAGCACTTGCACCTTCTCTTCTCCTTTTGCATACATGCAAAGTGATGCTTCCTTCCACCTCTCCCTTACACCCAAAGAGTTCCTCCTCTTTTATAGGCTTTCAAGAGCTTCTCTTCTTGGAGAGAGAGTTGAGTTGTTCTCCATGCAAGATGTGGTTGTTCCACTCTGCAGCACTAATTTCAAGATATCTCTTTGTGCGTTGTTTGGATGAAAAAACATCCAAAATGAAAGTTGTACATCTCGCTGTTTTCGATAACCCATGTGGCCAATTTTTAGAGATCGTTTTTCTATTGCGAGATATTTTAAAAATGGATTTTCCAAAAAATATCTTTTTAAACTATACTCTTAACTTATGGTCTATGCAACCACTTTGCGTCATAGATAAGGAGAGTTCATTAGATTGCCCTGGGCCTCAACCTTAAGATTGAATTCCACACAAAATCTTGTGTCATTTTAGACCTTAGAAAAAGTAAATCACTTCTCTCCTCACTTCCAGAGGATCACGTTCTCTCATCTTTCTTAGTGAGAGAATTCCCTCTCTCGTCTTTTTAATGAAAGAAAAGACCTTAAACCTTGACTTGTAGGGGAGAGGATGACCCCAAATGAATGCAATGCTCATTACACACAAGTAAAACATTCCCAAGAGTCCGTGGATGCACACATAAATACATAACACAATACTAATGCACTTCCTCTTCTTAGAACTCAATCCATCTTCATTTATGTGTAACTCCTTGGTTCTTGTGTACACTCTCACACTTGGCAGACACTTCATTCCCCCTTCATAACTTGTACTGCATGTACCAGATATCCCTGTTAGAGTGCTCTGATCACCCCATTAAGTGATGCACTAGGAATATTGGTCTCTAAATGGTCTCATGGCCATGCTAGATCATCATCAACACTTAAAGAAAAGTGAGTCATTAATTTATTGACATGAATTTATTAAATAGAGAATGTGTAATAAGCAATCAATTTAGTGACAAAGACTATGTCAGTCAACCTTGATGCCATCTTTTCCTTGCTAAAGGCCAATGGATAGACTAGGGGATTCTATAGGACTCTTACCAAGTATATTCCGTGTTCTGAGGACGAGCGAGACTGGATGCACATTCTTGCTACTATCGACCTACCATTCTCAGATGATGAGGAGTACGAGCAGGCTATCAAGGCAACTGATAAGTTCAAGGACACACCTTCAATGCCAATCTATATGATGACCGGGAATATACGTGAAAGACCCAATCATGTTGCATTCTGAGTCCCAAACAATAGATGCAAACTCCAGAGACCCTAGGGTACTTAACCAACAAGTTGGTTGGAAATCTAGTGACGAACCTTAAGCCACTCCATGATCTCTTGGATGAGCCTAAATGGCGATGATCCAAGGTACACGATTTGAACTTGGAGTACAATTGGGCCTTACTTCTCGACCAAAAACAAGGGAATTGTCAAAACAAGGAGAATCATGAGCTGTTGGAAGAGAGGGAGAGAGATAGAGTGGAGCAAAAGATGAGCCTCAGCTCATTGTTGCTCTTCTTCCATTATTCTTCCATCACACTTACTGAAAGAGACTTACACACATAGGTATGACTAACCAAGACTAGCTGTGTTTGAGTCATTGACTACACCGACTTATTGAATGTCACACACATGTATAATTGTATCCAGCTAATGTCAATCACACACATAAAGATAGACTGATTGAAGAGTAACCAGAGCTTGATATTCTAACACTCCCCCTCAAGCTCAAACTATCTGATAAACTCCAAGTAGATATCTAAAGTATATGAACTTTTCTTTACCAAGAGACTTGGTAAACATATCTGCTACTTGGTCTTCAGTCTTCACATGAATCAAGTCAATCTATCTTGTAAGAACCATTTCTATGATGAAATGGTAGTGAACCTTAATATGTTTGGACCTAGCATGGTAGACAAGATTGCTAGCTAACATAACACTGCTGAGGTTATCAAAATGCAATCTCACTCTGATTTCCAGCTGTATTCCCAAGTCTTTCATCAGCAGTTTCATTAACAAAACTGCTTCGCAAGCCGTTAAGACAACTCCTCTGTACTCAGCTTTTGTACTAGACAATGCAATAGTAGGCTATTTCTTACTTTGCCAAACTGATCATGCTGCTACCCAATCCAAATGCATAATCACTGGTTGATTTTTTGTCATAGGCACAACCAGCCCAATCACCATCAATAAACCCTATCAAGTCAAGGGATTTTCCATATGCATAAAATAGCCCATAATCTATAGTACCCTTTACATATATCATGATCCTCCTGACTGCATCTAAATGTGGTTTGTGAGGCTTCTGCATGAACTAACTAATCAGCCCCACTGCATAACATAAGTCAGGATGGGTAATAGTCAAGTATATCAAGCTACCCACCATCTGTTGATATATGGTCACATTCTCTATGTCATTCCCAACATCAATCTGCAACTTGACATTCTGATCAAGAGGTGTCTTCATAGGCTTGCATTCAACCATACCATACTTCTGTAACATGTCATGAGTATATTGCTTCTGTAGCAGCCATATACCTTGAGGAGTAGAGAAACCTAAATCCCAATAAAATACTTTAGTTCACCAAGGTCTTTGACTCTGAATTCAGCCTATAAACATGATTTAATTTCAGCAATGCCCTCTTCATCATCTTTAGTGATGACAATATCATCTACATAAACCACTAGAAACACATATCCATGATTTGTCTTCTTCGTGAATAGACTGTGATCTGCATCACCCAATCTAAATCCATGTTGTTGTAAATAATTGCTGATATGAGCATTCCATTCTCTAGGTGCATGTTTCAGTCCATATAAAGCCTTTTTCAGTTTACATACATGTGTAGGAAAGTCTGGGTGAACATAGCCTTCAAGCTACTGCATATATACTTCCTCAACCAAATCATTGTTCAAGAAAGCATTCTTGACATCCATTTTCCATAATTTCTAGCCTTTGCATGATGCCAAAGCAATGATAGTTCTGACTGTTGCCATTTTAGCCACCGGACTAAAAGTTTCCTCATAGTCAAGGCCATATTACTGTGCATACCCTTTTGCACTCTCTATGTTTTACCTAGATGCATTCTTAGACACGTGTTGCATGGCAAACAATCTATCAACCTGCTCATCATGAGCATTGCTAGAAGATGCATATTGCCCATGCTATTTGCCCTTTGCCTTCATATCTCCCTACTTCTCGTAACAATCCTTTGCAATGTGTCCATATCTGCCATAGTAATGACAGTCCTTATCTCTGTTTGACTGATCATTTGACTGCCATGAGCCAAATCCACCACCTCTATCATGGGGTGATCTTCCCTTGCCTCTAAAGCCACTAGATCTACACTGGCTCTGTTTTTTTGTGCCATACTAGGAATTCTACTAATGCTATCCATTGAGTATCTCCTCGACCTCGAAAAGAGCCACGGCCTTTGCTGCCTCTGCCACGCTGACTAGAGTAAAGGATAGTGTCTCTATTTTGAGACGTACTAGAACTTGTATTCAGCCCAAGCTTAACTTTCTCATGTAGCAACAAAGCAATTAGCTCATCCCAATCAGGGAATTCAGCTCTCGCAGAAATAGAAGTATCAAATGATTTATACTCTTTGCCAAGTCCATTCAATGGCACTACAATCATATCATCCTCAAACACTGAAGATCCAATGGTGGCAAGCTGATCCTCTATGTTCTTGATCTCTGTAGTGTAAGCATGAATGCTTCTGCCATTCCTAGACATGTTATTGAACTGTTGCTTCAACTGAATCTTTCTTGCATGTGTTATATTTCCATAATTCTTCATGAGTATGTCCCATGCATCCTTTGGGAAACTGCATCTAGTAATCTGTATAACCATAGAGTCTGATATGCATAAGGAAAACCAATGTAACACCTTGCATGATCTCTTAGTCCATAGCTTGTGAGCCCTTTTCTGATCATTTGTCAGATTCCTTTCATGTATTTCAAGTTCAGCCTCATCACCTGTACATAAGTCCCAATAACCTCTACCAACCAAAAAATTCTTCATACGAAACTTCCATAAAGCAAAATTTTTGTTGTCCATCTTTTCTCCCACAATTTAAGTGATATTGTTAGTGCCTTGAGCATTTTCCATAGTTGCAACTTAGGTATTCAGTGATGTATACAACTTGTAAGTATCTGACTCCTTTTTCTATAGTTTAGGACCAATTTTCTGCTATTCAGGACAGTTTTTTGCAATTCAAGACAGTTTTCATGACAACTTGCTTGCTATAAACTGTATTCCAACAATGAAAAAACACAGTTAATTGAGCATAAACCAAGCTCAAATCAGCTCAAAATATTCTATGGTAGTGGCAAAACATCCCAACAACAAACTATATACATACAAGTATCAATGTTTGTATTGTATACAAGTAGCAGTACCAAATACAACCAGCCACTACTATAACCAGAAGTATTTTCTCTGTTAAAACAAGAGTATTCAGACCTCAAAACAGCCCCAAAACATCTCATTCAGTTGCCACTCTATGCAGGAGTTGATACATGTCCAACCGGTCAGAATATTTTACATGTATGTCAAGTGAAGATGATAGGTATCCTTCCTGCAGACAATAATCAGTCAATACCTTGGTATAACCAGCAACAAATTAATCCAAACTTTAGACTTTTAACACTCACAATACCCCAAAAAGCATCTACCACTCAAGTGGTATGATCCAAGCATTTGTCAATAGTAAATAAGCATCACAGATACTTCAACCGTGTAGATATATTGTTTCCAAATTCAGGATAGCAACCAATTCATTGTTTCCAGCCTGCAAATAAGCTCCAAAATTGAGCATTTTACACTCCAATATCATGCTCAAATGCATGATAATAAGGGCATATACATTGTTAGGATGAAAGCCACTAGTGCCGTGGAATCACTTGCTGCTTACTACAGTAAACAACTAGTCTGCACAAGTTTGTGCTGAATATCTCAAAATCTATGAGGAATTTGAAAAAAAAAAATTGCAAAGTTGTAGACCATATCGAAATGGTCAGGAATCATGAGCCGTTTCTCCAAAAACCATTTCTGTAGCAAGATATAGCTTCTGCAAAAAAAATGGGCTGCATGCACAATCTCCTTTGATGACATTTTCTTCAGATTTGATGTCTTGATGTCAAATGGCCACTTCCAAGCCTTGAGGATTCAGGCATTCAAGCTCTGATAACATGTTGGAAGAGAGGGAGAGAGACAGAGTGGAGTGGAAGATGAGCCTCAGCTCATTGTTATTCTTCTTCCATTAATCTTCCATTATACTAATAACTAAAAGAGACTTACACACATAGGTATGACTAACCAAGACTAACTATGGTTGAGTCACTGACTACACCAACTTATTGAATGTCACACATGTGTATAGTTGTATCTAGCTAATGTACGTCACATACATAAAGATAGACTAACTGAAGAGTAACAGGAGCTTGATATTTTAATAAGAGCAACCAGACAAAGATAGGTCCAACTACGCATATGAGGACTGTTGTTCCTTCAGCAATGAGAGTGAAAAGAAAATCGATACACTAGAGTATGACACTGGGGGGGGCTATAGTTGAACAAATACAAGTGGACCCCAGACTGCACAGGCAGAGTGCACTTAGAGTGGAGAAGGCAATGAGACACAAGGATTGTGAGGAGGACACATGTGCAATCGACTACGAGCAGGCATTCCTAGCTCCACCAAATGATGCACCACTATTGCGAACGGACTCACTTTCTGAGCTATGACCACCAGGGGAGAGCCTCTCTTCTAGTGAAGACGGAGAGTATGATTCCGAATTAAAAGTCATTTCAAATAGTGATCTTGAAATACCTCGACCTCTCAAGACTAGACACACCAAGGGGGACCTACCCGTCCACCTAAGACGCCAATGATTGAGGAAGGAATGATGGAAGCTACCTAAAGAGACGTAGACAAAAGAACAACAGAAACTGCAAGACCTACCGAAACGATTCACAAAGTTTAAAAAGGGAGATAGGGTGGTGGTCTTGCTGGGAGCCAAATGACAGGGGCAAGCAAGCAAACCAATCAAGGGACCTGCCAAGGCTAAGGAGGTCGATTTGGCCAGGGAAGGGGAGACCCCACAACCTGCCTTTATAGCCGATGACTTGGCTAAACAATACAAAGCAAGTCTCATCACTCTCTTGCAAGAGTATGTAGAAGTCTTTGCTTGGTCCTTAGAAGAGCTCAAGGGGGTAGACCCGAGTGCGGTGACTCACAACATACACATGACACCTGATGCAACATGGTCAAACAAGGACCGTATCCCATGAATCCAAAGCACACCCACTCCATCAAGGAAGAAATTGATAAGCTAGTGAGGGTAGGACTCATCTATGAAATTGAACACATGGATCTGTTTCTCCCAAAGTCATCGTATTAAAGAAAAATGGGAAGATTCGAGTGTGTGTCAATTACAAGAAGGTAAATGCAACTACGAAGAGAGATAATTACCCACTGATGTACATCGAGCATATGCTGGAGAGAGTGGATGGCAAAGAAGTATACATTTTTTTGGACGGGTTCTCTAGATACAATCAAGTGCAATTGCATCCTAATGATAGGCATAAGACGGTGTTGCTAGTGAATAGGGAGTCTTTGCCTACATAGTCATGCCTTTGGATTGACTAACACATCAGCCACTTTCCAACGACTGATGTGTACAATATTCAAAGACATGCTAAGGAAGGAGTTAGAAGTCTTCGTGGATGACTTGTGCATTCACTCTGCTTTGGCGAGAACACTTAGGCAGACTCTGAGAGCAGTCTTTGAATGATGCTGGCTATATCGCCTCTCATTGAACCCCTTGAAATGCCAATTCTAGGTGAAGCATGGATGTATCCTAGGACACGTGGTGTCAAAGAATGGGATTGCCATAGATTTCTCTAAGATCAAGGTCATTGTCGATCTTCCATCCCCAGCTGATTACAAGGGTGTTCAGTGCTTCTTAGGACATGCCGAGTACTATCAATGATTTGTGTTAAACTATGCATTGATTACTAGACCTCTATACAAGCTATTGATTGTATTTGAATGGAGTGTGGAATACCAATGTGTGTATGAGGAACTAAAAAAGCTCTAACCACCGCACCAATACTACGAGCCCTAGACTGGACACTAACATTCCACGTGCACATCGACACTTTGAAATTTGCGATAGGAGCTGTGTTGTGCCAACCTAGTGAACACAACCTGGATTACCTAGTGAGCTTTGCTAGCATACAACTCAGGGAGACCGAAATGAATTACTCAACCATGGAGAGAGAGGGCTTGTCCATGGTGTTTGTTGTAAAGAAATTCCAACATTATCTTTTTCCTACACCTTTTACTTTCTTTGTTGACCACCATGCCTTGTTGTATCTTGTTAATAAACCGTGTGTTAGACTTCAAGATCGGCTTTCTATCTTTGGTATGACTATACCCAACACTTGAGTTGTCTAGCTGTACTACATGATGTAGACATTAAATAAGTCAGTGCTTAGGACTTGCTTGTTTGGTGTGAGTGGTCCTTGAGACCTTAGCTTGTAAACAGTCATTTGAGTTATGGGAAAAACATATAATAAAAAGGATTGGTGAGAGAGCTCATTGCTTCTCACTGTGTGTTAGCTCCAACCTCTCTCTTTGACTTTTATCATGGTATCAGAGCCATAAATGGGCTCTTTGAAGGATGGCATTGGTGGAGCAGACCCTGAAGCTTGAAGACAATGTTCCTTGAAGAAGCAGGCTGCCATTGACCTCATGTGAAAGGTAAGCATTTCAGTTTGAGTCTCTGGAACTGTCAGAGCTTGTTGGGGGCATTCATGCTTAGCATGAGTAGCAAAATACAGACGTGGAGCTGGAATTTCTGTGCCTATTTTTTATGGGAAGGATTGGACATCTTAAGTCATCCATTGGTGCACTCTATTGCTCACGAAGGAGGAGCAATGCTATGTAAAGCTTAGAGAAGCTTGTTTGAGCATGCTAAAATGGGTGCTAATCTTCATAACCAATAGGTCTGAGGTAAACATATCTTCAGACAAATCACGTATTTGGGGGTTGATTGCTACCTACACTCTGTTGGTCTAACCCAAGGCATAGGAAGGGTGGATAGTGCTCTACTCCTTGATGAATCACCTATCAAGGAATATGCAAGAGCCCATGGTATTGATGCTTTGTCTTGAGCTCATCTTTGAGCTAGGAAGGGTGGATAGTGCTCTACTCCTTGTTGAATCACCTATCAAGGGATATGCAAGAGCCCATGGTATTGATGCTTTGTCTTGAGCTCATCTTTGAGCTACATGGTTATATACAAATTTGAAAATAGGGACAAACCTATTGCCAAACTTTCATGGAGACATACTCTTGAAGTTTGGAAGCTATCTAACATGTACAATGAACTCTTTTGAAGCATAGGCATACTTGGCAAGGTACAAGTGTTGTCTCTCATACTTTTGAGCTTGGTTTTGGAGTGTCAAATGCTCAGATTTTGCAAGGAATAACAAGTTGAAATTTGTCGAGAAGTTTCCAGCACTACTTTTGGGCATTGTTTGGTCCAGAAATGCCTTTGGAATGATGCAAATGATCATCAAGAATGCTTGGTAAATGTCTATGCAACACCCATGTACACCTGGACATGACCAAAAGGGATTAAAACTTCAATTCTGGAATGCATTTACAGATTTGAAAATTATAGGCTGAAATTTGAAATTGAATGTATAATAGTTATCACTTGAAGGTTAAAGTGGTTTGACATCCGCTTGTACCCGTAAGGCTTGAGTCATGCCATTGGAGCTATAGGTGTGTTGTGGAATACTGTGAGCATTAAATGCCCAAAGTTTGGGCTGATGTACTACTGGATATAGTAGGGTATTGACTATTTTTATTAGTTGGAAGGATATTTAGCTTCCATACATGATGTACATGCATTGTAGTGTGCCCAGTTGGACATTATGTATACCTGCATGTAATAACAACTATCTAAGATGCCTTGGGGCTGCTTGAGGCACATAAACTCTATTGTTTGGATGGAAGAGTAGCTGCTGGTAATTGTCATTTGATGCTTACAGAATGCTTGTCTATTCATGATTAGTCTACTTGATTACATGTTGGTTATGTAGTGAATATAGTCTATATATGCAGGCTGCCATACCTAGGTGATTGCCAAGTGTCAGGAGATGTATACATCATTTTTTATAGTACCTGATCAAAATGTCCCATGCATCCTTAGGAGAGCTGTAGTTCATTATCTGCATTACCATGGCATCTGATATACATAGAGACAGCCAATGCAACACCCTGCGAGCTCTTTCTGTCCAAGCTCGGTGTAATCATCTTTGATCATCTGTAGGTCTCTTTGGGAGCTCAGGTTCGGCTTCTACTCCAGTCATCACTACAAGTGCCAGGAAGATACAATTAAAGCATAAATTTAACAATATGGAGAGAAAGAGCAGGTCCATACAGGACTATGCGACAGAGATCAAGAGCATTGCAGATCAGCTAGCATCTGTTGGTACTCAGGTTGAAGATGAAGATATTCTATGTCTGTGCGGGCTGAAATGCCTGATTTCAATGAACTGTTTGCATTGCTTATCCATGAGGAGGTTAAACTTGGCTTGGCTATAGGGTCAAGCAGTTCCAAAAGCAAGGATGTAGTCTTTTATTCCAATCAACGTGGCCGTGGTAGTCATGGTAGAGGCTATGGTTCTGGCAGAGGGAGGCCATCAAAATGCATCCTATGGCAATAACAACCAGCAGGTACCGAATGCAAGAAGTGGTGGAGACTTTAGAGGCAAGGGAGATCTAGCCCTAGAGGTAGAGGCTCCTGGCAGTAGTAGTTCCGATCTGACAATCCGAATAAGGATAAGGATTGTCATTACTGTGGAAAGTATGGTCATATTGCCAAGGACTACTGGAAGAAGCAAGGAAATCAGAAGGGCAAACAACATGGACATTTTGCTACGTCCAGTCATGTAGATGATGCTTCAGGAGATAGATTATTTGCCATGCAGTATGTGAAAGACATGGCTGCTGAAAAATCCATTGATGATGCAATATGGTACATTGATTCAGGGGCATCGAACCACATGACCCCTCACAGTGATTGGCTTACTGACATGGTAGTTGAAAGACATGGCTATGTATGCACAGGTGATGACATGCACCATAGCATTGACCATAAAGGCAAAGTGCCTCTTGTGGTTCATGATGGCAGAAAGAAAAATTTGCATGACGTACTACATGTCCCATTGATAACGATGAACTTACTGTCTGTCGGGAGCAGAACTTGCAGGTTAGGTTCAATAAGTATGGTTGCTTTATTGAAGAGTTTGGAAATGGATGCAAGTTGATTGCTCACAGTCACAGGAATGGCAGAATGTTTACTCTTAATGCCACTATGCCAGAGCTGAATTCAGCTATGTTTGCTCATGGTTTTGGCACTATCAAAGATTTGGAAATTTGGCATAAGAGAGTGGGACATGTGAATTTGCAAAGGCTGAAAATTATGCAAAAAAAACAACTTGTTACAGGTTTACCTAGGTTCCAATACACAGACATTGGTCATGTATGCGATGCTTGCCAGTTTGGTAAGCAGTCAAGGTCAGGCATGTAAGGCAGAGTACATGTCTATTGCAGTTAGTACACTCTGATGTCTGGGAGCCAGTCCATAATGCGTCTATGGGAGGCTTGAAGTCTATGTGACATTTATCGATGATTACAGTCGCTATACTTGGGTGTATATTCTACGGACAAAGAATGAGGTTTTTGTTGTTTTCAGCAATTTAAAAAGTAGGTTGAAAAGGAATTTGATTGCTATATCTCTTGCTTGAGATCAGACAGTGGTGGGGAGTATGTGTCAAATGAGTTTGACAATTTTCTCGCTGAAAATGGCATACGTAAGCAGCTTACCTAAGCTATACTCCACAACAAAATGGAGTGGCTGAGCATAAAAATAGGGTATTGATGGAAGCTGCTAGTGCCATGATGAACGAGAAGAAGATGCCACTCTATTATTGGGCTAAGGCTATTATGACATCCATGTATATCTTGAATCGGACTCCCACTACAGGTATTCATGAGATGACGCCATTTGAGAAGCTATATGCTATAAGCCGGATGTAAGTCACATGAAAGTCTTCGACTATCTTGCTTATGTGCACATCCTAGATGAGAAAAGAAAGAAGCTGGATCCAAAAGCACGTAAGTGCGTTTTCATTGGATATTCGTAGGAGAAGAAGGCATACAAATGCTACAATCCCTCTACCAAGGAGACTTTGGTGAGCAAGAATGTCATCTTTGATGAGATGGCCTCTTGGTATGTATCACCAACTACAATGCAATCGGATACGCCTTCTACTCATGTATCTATAACTGATTTGCAGCAAATTACTGCTATGACAGGTCCTAGTGGTCAAGCGGTATCTCCATGGACAAGGAGATTACAGAGCTATGGCTCACCGTCCACTGACACCACTATGTCAATGAGGGGGAGACATGATGTAGTGGATAGCAAAGGAAAAGGAAAAGTCATTGATGATATATCTGGTGTGATGACACCTGGCAGGATGACTTCAGGCTATGACTCAACTGACAGTCTAGAGAGTGAACTTGGTATTCCGACTGTGTATATGCTTAGTACTAGACAGAACAGGTACATTCCACCTCATGACAGAGGGGAATCGAGCAGTGCACCATAGCCTAGATGCTCGCAGAGGGTCAGATATCTTGTGGCAGGTTGATGTATAGTGGCTACTTTGCAAAGCATTATGCTTACATGCAAAAATTTATGGATATCAAAGAACTAGGTACATATGCTGAAGTAGTAAAAGATGAGAACTAGTGTGTAGCTATGGATGAAGAAATGAATGCCTGGGCCGAAAATAAAACATGGGATCTTGTGCCACTTTCTGAAGGGAAAAAGACAATTGGCCGCAAATGGGTCTATAAAATCAAATGCAAGTCGGATGGCAATGTGGAAAGGTACAAAGCCAGGCTGGTTGCCAAGGGGTATACCCAATAGTATGGACTTGATTATGAGGAAACATTCAGCCATGTTGCCAAGATGGCAACCATATACACTGTGATTGCTTTGGCTGCTGCTAGAGGCTAGAAATTGCAACAAATGGACATGAAGAATGCATTTCTCAATGGTGACTTGGCAGAGGATGTCTATATGGGTCAACTGGAAGGGTATGTACACCCTGATTTTCAGCACTATGTATGCAAGCTGAAAAAAGCATTGTATGAGCTGAAGCAAGCTCCGAGAGCCTAGCATGCAAGGAAGGATCGGTAACTACATGCAGAGCTTGGGATTTGTTGTTGCTAGGGTTGATTACAACCTATTTACAAAAAAGACTAACAATGGCTTGGTAGTGCTGGTCATGTAGGTTGATGATTTGATAATCAGTGGTGATGATGACTTGGGCATACATCATGTAATGAAGATGCTGAAAACTGAATTTGATATGAAAGACTTAGGTGATTTGAAGTATTTTTTGGGCATTGAGGTGGTTACAGTCTGAAAGTGGTTTATGGTTGATGCAGAAGCATTATGCCATGGAAATGCTGAAGAAGTATGGCATGGTTGAATGCCAAACCACTGGATACACCTCTTGATCAGAATGTAAAGTTAGACATGAGCACTGGGGTTGAAGTTGAGGATGTGACTATGTATAGGTAGATGGTTGGCATTCTGATTTATTGACCATCACTAGTCCTAATTTGAGCTACGTTGTAGGGCTCATAAGCCAGTTTATGCAGAAGCCCCGAAAGCCGCACTTGGATGCATTTAGATGCATTATGAGATATGTTAAGTCCACTGTAGATTATGGGTTGTTCTATGTGAGAGATAAGCCCTTGAAATTGGTTGGATACACGGATGCATATTGGGTAGGATGCTCATATGACCGTAGATCTACGAGTGGCTATGCTTTCAGGTTTGGAAGCGAAATGATCAGCTAGAGCAACAAGAAGTAGCCTATGGTTGCTTTATCGAGTACTGAGGTAGAGTACAGGGGTGCTACATTGGCAACATGTGAGATTGCATGGTTGCTCAAGCTTATGGCTGATTTGGACATACAGGTAGATGCTCCAGTGACTTTGCTATGTGACAATCTTAGTAGTGTACTCCTGGCCATGAATCCAGTATACCATGCTAGGACAAAACACATTGAGATACACTTCCACTTCATCAGAGAGATGGTTCTTGCAACAAGAGTTGATCTCATGCAAGTGAAGACTGATGAACAAGTTGCAGATATCTTTGCCAAGTCTCTAGGTAAAGATAAATTTAGTGTTTTTAGACTGATGCTTGGTGTACAGATATTGTCTTGAGCTTGAGGAGTGTTAGACTTCAAGCTCAGCTTTCTATCTTTGGTATGACTGTACCCGACACTTGAGTTGTCCAGCTGTACTACATGATGCAGACATTAAATAAGCTGGTGCTTAGGACTTGGTCGTTTGGTGTGAATGGTCCTTGAGACCTTAGGTTGTAAATAGTCATTTAAGTTATGGGAAAAACATATAATAAAAAGGATACGTGAGAGAGCACACTACTTCTTTCTGTGTGTTAGCTCCAACCTCTCTCTCTCACTTTTATCACCGTGCACAACAGGACGCATTGCTAGATGGATTCTTCTGCTTTTAGAGTTTGACTTCTCGGTGGTGGTGCATAGAGGGACGCAACATCACATGGTGGCTGACCATCTATCTTGCATCCCCATGGGAGAAGCGGCTGGACATGGAATTATGGATGAGCTATCAGATGCGCACCTATTCCGCTTATCCAATGAAGAAGAATTGTTTAAAGTTGACTTGAGGCCATATTGGGCCAGTGACATAGTTCAAGTGCTTCAACACGCACTACCAGAACAACTGATAGAAAAATCCCAACTTAGGCGGCTCATCCTAAATATCCAACCATTTCAACTAATAGTAGGCCAACTTTGCAGGCTGGGGCAAGATGGGTTGTTATGCAGATGCGTGTGTGAGCATGAGATGCATGACGTACTAATAGAGGCACACGGTGGAATCGTAGGAGGACATTTCAGTGGAGATGGACAGCCCACAAGGTGCTGCAATCCTAGCTATGGTGGCCTGCCCTTTTTCGAGATGTGACACAATTTGTGAAGCATTGTGATGAGTGTCAACAGACTAAAGTTCTCATTCGTAAGGATCACATGGAGCTAACCGCAATTATCACATGACAACCCTTCGAGAAATGGGGGATTGACTTCATCGGGCCCATTAGTTCTGTGGCATAGTATTCACAAGCCAAATATATTATTGTAGCCACTAACTATCTCACAAAATGGGAAGAAGCACAAGCCACAAGAAAGAATGATGCTAGGACTACTACTAAGTTCCTATGGGAGCAAGTGATCTCACGATTCGGCTGCCCCATTAGACTAGTTAGTGACCAAGGTACCCACTTCATCAACGAAGTGATATCTCACCTCCTGTCCTCCTTCCTAATCATCCATAAAAAATCATCGCCTTATTACCTACCACTTAGTACTACTGTACTTAGTCAAAGGACATAAGAAAAAACTAAACTTTCAAGGGCTAGGACCTTCTAAGGTCGGAACCATCAGCCGAATATGAAATTTAGAACTTGAAATCTTAGAGGGTGAGGGCAACCGCATAAAAAAGTACTTCCCTCCCATGCACCCATCGCATGAGCCCCCAATGCAAGCACCCCCTATTCGCATGCGAGTAGCCACCATCACTGAGATGGACAATGAGGATGAGGAAGCCATAGAACCAGCCTACCTCAATATGACGGTCACCGCTAAGCACACATGCACAATCAACGCATTAATTGATGAGGGAGCTGATTTTAATATCTTAACCCAAATATTGACAACCTACCGTTGCAACCCACTAATGCTAGTCTCACCCCTTATGGAGGCCAACCCTACAAACTTCTGGGAAAATGCAAGGTTGTAGTTTCTATTAAGTTTAGGATGAACTTTCAAGAAGCAAGCTTATTGCAATGTCGACTGCGAGTCGCAATGCTTCCACCTAGTTGTGGGTAACATCCGCATTGTTACAACTTTCAGTAAGGGCAGGGTGCACAGGGGGTTCACTCATAGTAAAGAAGACATGTCACCTGCATGCAAGGACTTCTTAAAAACCCCTATTTATGAAGCTTGTAAGACTAATATATCCCCATATTTAAGCTTATAAGATATATACATATATGACTTTTTATGTATCCCCTTTCTTAAATGTAAGTCTTCATAGAACATATACTAACTTTCTTTTTAAAATTTGGAATTATCCTAAGCAATTAAAAACATAAAAATGGTCATACCACAAAGTGATTTATGTAGTGACACTTGGATATCATCAAAGTATGTGTCGCAATGTTTTTGAGTGCCCGTGCCCCCTTACCACATGACGAGAGAGAGTAGGGGAATTGAACCCCTTTATACTTAAAGTGACTACACCAAGCGGACACCAAGCTCTCTTTGGAAGAAGGGGAGTTGAATCTCTCTACCAAAACCATGGGAGAGTGTCAACTCCCCCCTCCCACACTATGATTAATTCAATAACCCTACTATGTGAGGGCTTAGGGTTTTAACCTTCCTTGTCAAGGTCTCTTGTATGCCATGGAGAAACCGATCTATGGAGAGGTTATCAAATGCATCCCCCCCTTATTTTTTCCCTCTATCCCCTCCTTAAATTTAAGTCCAATATAGGAAATTAAGAGGGGTCTACCTCAAATGTATACACTTAAGTGTCCCCTTCCAAAAATCCCCCTCCCTTACACTCATGTGATACCATACAACATCTAGAGTGAACCCCCTGGGGCAGGACGACTCCTTCCACATCCACAAAGCCACCGATAGAGACACCCACCACCAAGTCTCAAAAGAGGGATTGTGACTTGTCACAGCCCACCCACCGTAGAGGCCAACAAACCACTAGAACCAACAATGGAGCCCATGAACCCCAGCTCAAATGGATACCTAAATAGGGAGCGCCACCTAGGAATAGAAACCTACAGCCTCACAAGGCTAACCATCCACACCCGAAACCTAGGAAGCCAAGTCCAAACCACAAATATCGACACATAGTCAAGCTGCGATGGATCCCCAATATCTTATTGCAAGCGCAAGGCTACTATGTGGGTAATACCTGGATTTGGCTACCTAAAGCCCAAACATCCAAGGGCCCTACTCAAAATCCATCTTCAAGCTTGACCACACAGAACGTCTCGTCAGAACCACTCAAACCACAAGAGACTTAAGCTACTAAATCCATGGAACCTCTAAAGCCTAGCTTAGTAGGGCATAAGCCAATATATCGCCCAAAACCACAACCTGTTACTAACAAAATGACCACATATAGTCCCAGTAATGTTCCCCCTCAACTCTCAAATGCACTGAGTAGCATGTCAACCGCAGCCACAACCGTGCCCATCAAACATAAGGCCAAGCTACAGCCTCAAGAGCAAACCAAGCAACAAACATTAGCTGCTGACCTCTCTAGCGTGGTCAAACCCCAACCACCCGTCCGTCGAGCTTAGGCCCTCTTATGAGTGGCACTCAATTCTAACCTTGGCCACAGATTTAGATGACAATACTGGGGATGACTTGGTTTCTTGCCTCCAACACTACTTTCATGACATTGGCTAAAAGCTACAATTGACTAGATCTAGGACTCTTGGAAGAACTTATAGCGACAGAGGTACGAACGCTTCCTTGCTCTTGGGAGGAATCGAAATTTGTATTCGTTAAAGCTTCTGAAGCAGTTGTGGAGTTAATTGAAACCAAGGTATCCAATGAACAAGCAATCAAATAGTGTCTCATCATGTCATATAGCAAGAACACGATCATGGCCACAAACCAGGAAACCGAGAAGTTGCAACGGCTTGCCGACAAAAATTCTCCCTTCTTGCAGAAATGGTACGCTCTACGATTGCAATGGGAGCTAAAGGGATGCCAAATAATGACCAATGTTGAAAAACGACGTATAATCAAAGCATGTGAATATGACCCAACCTATGTCACTCCAACTTCATATAGGGTGTTGACTACTCTCCGTAATTGACCCATGGAAGACCAATTAAAGAACATCCTTATCTAGATCGCATCCTCACTGAGGAGGAGTTGCACGTTGCCAGCAGAGTGGCCTTTGGTGACTTCTTACTTGATGTCCTCACTTACATTACACATGTGGGCATCCACCCTTTTGATATGGAAAGCTATGCTTGGTTAGAATATAATCCAAGTTTCTATGCCTAGCTCATGCAAAAGTAAAACACTAAGATTGTGCACTAAAGGCCCTCATCCTCTAACCCTTCCATCCTAGGAAGGATTCTTTTCATTGCAAAGGAAGAAGGGGAAGGTGAATCAAACCAAACACATAAAGAAAAAAATAAAGGAAAAGCACACATTGCAAGGGTAAAATGCAACAACTTGCGATTAAGGAAAAGGTCAATAAAAGTTAAAATCAATAGGCTACTGAGAGGAAAAAGTCTACTTCTACACGCAAGCATTTCACTTCAACAAGCATGTAGTCGTTTCTTGTTGCTTATTTTGAAAACCACTAATGGTGAATATGGCTTTATGATAGGCACCCATCATGGCAAGCCAAGAAAAGGCTAGCAAATTGTCTTTTTTAGAGGAAGAACAAGCAAAATATGGACTTTCAGTGGAAATGCTAGCCTTCAACCAGTTCAAATTCTGGCATATCTTCATATTAGAAGATGTGGCATTAAAGAATGGGCAGTGAGGTAGATCATCGAGCAATGCAATCTGTAGAGATACGTGAAAGCAATGAGCTAGGGGGTGGACTACTTCCATTGTGCAGAGTTCCTAAGGACTTTCCACAGAAACCGCAGCATCATAATTGTGCATGAGGGAGAGGAAACTCTCCAAGTGCAGATTGAATTGACCCCGGAGCTAGTGGAAAAGACATTGGGCCTGACAAACAAAGTAGAAAGGAAGCCAAAAAGAGACGTATATGCCTTACTAGGGATAGACAATGTAAAAGTCCACACCAATGGCAGCATCAGCTTGGCGGATATTCCTAATCCCAAAATCCAACTCCAAGCCAAGATGGTGCATGTGCTATTCTCTAGCCAAAGATACAACTCCATAATGATCCGCATTAATGTGCCCCTTCTAGAGAGTTTCATAGCAAGGTTGTTGGATGAGGTCAACCTCAATGAGTTCGTGATGAAGACCATTGAGACCTCAGCAAAAGCCTTGGCAATGAGAGGGGAGCCCGCTAGAGGAGAATCTCCTGCCACCAAGGCTAAAAGGAAAGCTTCGTCCTCAAAGGCTGCAACCATCAGATTCGGTGGGATCCTCACCACAATCATCAAGGAAGCTTTAGGACAGGAGCAGCAAGAAGGAGGAGAAGGGGTGGACAAAACACCAAGCAAGTTGCCAACCCACCAGGAATGGGAGGCACAGTCCAGGAAAGGACGCTAAGTGAAGGAGAAGAAGGCAAGGAATAAGAAGAGCAAACTAGCTGGGGAGAGGCTAGGAAGACAAAGAAGAAAACTGCACAAGAACAATAGGAAGAGGAGAGGAGGAAACAAGAAAAAGTTGACTTGCAAAGGGCATGTAGGGAGTACAAACGGGATGACAAGGAGAGAAATAAAAAGTAGGAACAGGAGAAGGAGGATTTGAGGAAGACAGAGGAGTAAGACACGGCCCTCGCCACGCGCAAGTCCATTGAGCAGTAATCTAGGTACAATGAGCTAGAACCTGCAAGCCCCATCAGAAATGAAGGGCTAAGCTCAAGTGCCTATGTGTCTGCATTCATGCCACCTACAGTGCAAGAAGGCAAGGGCAAGGCTCCAATCACCCCCATCCCTACCCTCCTAACGCCTGCTACCACCACCGCTATATCCACTCCCAGTTCTACGACCCACGTGGACACCAACAACCTAATGGCTTGGGTCCAGTACTTTGGAACCCCCCTGGCAGGGACCAAAAGACTAGCTACGATAGACGTCGAGTCGAGGCGAGACCCTAAGAAGCAAAAGGTGGCAATCTCTACAACCTCCATCCCCGCAATAGAGAGGCCGCCTGAAGAATACGATGAGTATGTCAATGAGCTCCTCTCTCAATTAGAGAGAGCCAAGGAGGAGAAGAGAACCGCAGTGGCAGAGCTGGAAGCTGAAAAGGAGGCCATGGTTGCATTCCAATTGGAGAGAATACGCCAAATGGCCATGGCCCAAAGGGAAGTAAATGATTTGAAAGAGCAACTACAAGCTAAGAAGGAGGTAGAAGATGAATGACATGTGCACTTGAATGAAGAGAGTGAGGCCACAAGATGCCTACGGCAGCACAATGAAGAGATTGTGGCACTCTACAAAAACCCAAAAGTTGAAATGGAGAAAATCACTAAATCCATAGAAGAGCTGGAGGAGCTAAGGGAGTAAAGAGCTCAAAGGTATGAAAGGGAGGTGGAGAGACTAACCCAAGAGGCTACCTCGGCACAGGAGGAGCAACAAAAGCTAAGGGCAGAAATGGAAGATCAAGAACGAAGGTTGACAGTACTAGCCCTGAGGAAGGGGGGAAGCCTCGAAGACATGAATAAGAGGGCGGAAGAATGGGCCACTCAAAACAAAAAAAGGGTCAAAGCCTTGTCACATCACCTCGCTCAAGCCAAAAAAGAAAAGATAATCACCGAAAGCAGAGCGGAGGCCTTCCAAGTGAGCTTCCACACCTAATAATGCACCTTCCTAGAAACCCTATTGGACATCACCCAAACAGAGGAGGGAGAGTCCATGGAAGCAATGAAAAAGAAACTAGGAATGGCTCATAGGGCACTAAAGGCCGGACTCCAGATGCTACCCTTGCAAGCTTCCACACTGACCTCATAATCTGGGAGAGGCAAGAAATGGCCATGAGCCCCTTCGACCTCAACTTCTAGTTCCCCACCACCCTGTGTAGTAGAGTGTTACCTATCAAGGTGGTGGAGGAGGTGATTAACATTAAAAGCAAGCTCGAACAAAGATGGCTAGAGGAGAGAGAGAAAAACCCTACATTATGGGCCATGAAAGACACCGAATTTTGACAAAATAAAGTTTCCAAAGTACCACAGTTTGTGCCTACCTATGAATGCCAACCTACATGGAAAAGAAGGGTCTGCGATACCAACCTGGACACTTGGATGGCCTTTTGCAACACCCAACCCTTCGAGCAGAATGACCCAACCTTTATGCCCTACCCTCCAAGGGTGGGAGTGGATTTTGACTCAAGTGTCCACTACCGTTATGACTTCCCTGTAATCTATAATCCTCATTATACTACATATGAAGATGCCCTTGTCTTCACATTAGAGAACTTGTATGATACTCTAATCCAATTCACTAAAGAAATCTCTTCATACCCTGACCCTGCCTTTATTACCACTTGTAATTACCTTAGATTGCTTAGGATACTCCTTAGGAAAGACCCCACCCCATAGGAGAGCAACCTCCCAGTGCTCCATTTTGATCCTAACACTATAGATAGTTGCGTGATGGCTCGGCTGGGAGCCACTCTATTTCCTTCATTTTTCGTAGCTCTACTAGAGGACATGAATGATAGCCACTTCACCTGCTGCAATCATCCATTCCTCTCCACCACCACCCTTCAAGTCTGCCTAAACCTCAAGGAATATCTCCAAAGAAACCGATTCCTTGGTAAATCTATTAAGCCCCCTTCTCCACCTCACTTTGATGATGAGGACTAACTTCTGTCACAACTATGTAACTTGTATTTATTTTATTTTTTAATTCGCATCGACCATAGCCACTACACCTAGGGGTCCTCAAGTTAGGAGTGTCCAGTGACTTCAGCCGGCCGGCTCTACCCCTGATCCCCTAGCCTCATTTTGATCCCCCATGTCATGCCTAGGGCACATCAAGGGCAGGACATGCCCAGGGAGGTACCACTCGCTTGTGGTTAGACCTATCACCCTAGGCTCCATCCCACTAGCATGCGCACAATGCACCACATGACACTGACACATACCCATAGGTAATGCACCTTTCTTTTATTTCCAAGTACAACCGAAGGTCTCACCACCAACTTTCGAGACCCCATCATCCATGCAATGCCCTCCCCATCCTAAGCCATGTACCATTAGGCAAAGCACAACCAACCAAGGGGCGGTAGATGCAACAACCACAATCAAAAAGTGAATGAAGAAGCTCAGTGGGCTCAGCCACCACAGAGAGTCAAATGATGGAGCCATCTAGCATCATTTTTAATTTCAAAGATGGACCCACCCCTCAACCTCCCTCCAATGCCAAGGATCATATCCAACACTAAGGCCTCTCAATTCCAAAAATCCCTCCAATAGCAAGGCCCCTACCTAGCCCAAGGGCCTTTCAGCTCCATAAATCCCTCTAATAGGTCCATAAATCCCTCTAACATGATCATCAATCCCTACAACACCAGGGATCATATCCAATGCCAAGGCCTTTCAATTCCATACATTCCTCTAAAAGGTACAACTCTAAGCCCCACCACTAGCTTCAAAGACCCCATCATCCATTAAACTCCAGGCCCCACTACTAAAAGGTACAACCCCAAGCCCCACCACTAGCTTTAGAGACTCCATCATCCATGCAATGCCCTCCCCATCCCACGCCATGTGCCATCAGGAAAATCACAACCAACCAAGGGGCGGACGCAATAGACACAATTAGAAAGTGAATGAAGAATCTCATTGGGAACAATGCACACAAACTCAGCTGGAGAGTCAAATGATGGATCCATCTAGCATCATTTTCAATTTCAAAGATGGATCCACCCCTGAACCTCCCTCCAACACCAAGAATCATATCCAACTCCAGGGCCTCTTAGTTTCAAAAATCCCTTCAATACTAGGGACCCTACCCAACCCAAGGGCCTTTCTGTCCCATAAATCCCTCTAACAAATCCATAAATCCCTCCAACACCAGGGCCCCTACCCAGCTCAAGGTCCTTTCAGTTCCATAAATCCCTGCAATAGGTCCAAAAATCCCTCCAACACACCCCCACCACGGTATGTCCATAGCCTCAAGAAACCCCTGGCATCCCAGCATCACTGTCCCCCTTACCACCAGCAAGTGCCATGGGACTGGCACTCATCTAGGAGGGGGTAATGTTAACCCTCAGATGAACAAGGTGGAAAATTAGGAAAATCTAAAGCAGAAGATAAGGCCAAGCAAAGTGAAACGGGAGATAAAGGTGCACTAGGGGAAATATGGAAATACTAGTGCAAAAAATTCCTAAATCAAGGAGAAAGACGCACAAGAAAAAGCACAAGTCGATGCTTTTGTAAAAGAACTTAAGGCACACCATGATTTATTTTAAGAGTGCTAGGCTCTCACCCCGTGCAAATTGTAAAGGTAGACGGGCAGTAGGAAGGAAGCTAGGAAGATAGGAGGACAATGGAAAAAAAGGCCTAGACTATGGCCGGCCATGTAAAAAGGGGATGACAGCCCAAATGGGATTTAGGGATTTGTATATAAAGTTCAAAAGATGAATGAGAGCTCATTCTTTTGGTGTGTGGCAAAGTGGACTCTCTCTTTTTTTCTTCTTCTCTATTCTTCTTGCTCGTGAGTGAGTGAGTGAGGGAGTGTGTGAGGGAGAGGGATCTTGGAGGTGAAGCCCTCCTCCATTTCTCCTCTTCTTTTTTTGTTCTCTTCTCGCATCTCACGCACGGCTATGGAGTCAGATGGAGCTTGGAGATGGAGGTTTGAGGATGCTTGAGCTTGCATCAAGAATCATGGAGCTATCAAAGTGCTTGAGAGAGGAAGCAACTCTATCGGGTATCAAGGTAAGCTCACTACACTCATAGAGAGGGATGGCGTGTCGGCTATGTGAGAGATAGTCATTAGTGCTTGCTTGAAATGCTTGAACAATAAGCGGTCCGTGGGTCTTGGCAATTGAGCCTCTACAATGGATGTGATTACAAAATAGTTGTAGATGCTAAAGATGAATACCACCAACATATCTAGTCCTACAAGAGGTGGGAGAGATGTGATAAAATCTAATACATGGTATAGAAAGTGCTATCAAGTGGGACATTTAGCCACTAAATGTACTTGAAAATCAACTATCCCCCTTGGGTCCTTTTGTTCATACTATTTAAGGAAGAACCATACAAAAGATATGTGCTCTCTAAGGGAGATGCATGAAAGAAGGAAGAAAGATGAAGAAGCAAGATTCAATTTCTTGGAATCCAAGATGAACACCCAGGGTATCGGACCAAAGCCTTGAGAGTTTGGTACTAATTTTGGCCCAAGGGGCTTCCCCTCTCATAGTTACAAAGGATGATTGTTTGGCAGCGTTCAAAGATCAGAGAAGTGGAGTGTTACAAATGCAAACAAAAGGGATATATCTCACCAGACTATCCAAACCCTAGAAGTTCCATGGACTACAAACCCTTATGCAGTCGGTGCAAAGGAGAAGGCCACATTGTAAAAGACTATCTCAATCCCGACTCCTATGAAAGCTACCACTGATACCCAACAGAAGACCCAAGAACCTACCTCCAACTTGGTGGAATTGAATGTTGTTGCAATAACGGGTGCCACGAAAAGAGAACCCACATTTCCAAAAGAGAACATTTCCTCTGTCAAAATGGTGAAGTTTAATCTTCCAAAGTATAAATAGAACAGTACAAGATAAACCTATACAATACAGAGTAGTCCAATAGTACAGAAGGATATAGAGATAATTACAAAGACATGACCAGAGGTCCAAGAGATAGAGAATGCAGAAGTATCCCCAATGATAGAGGATGTAGAAGTACTAGAGGCCACAACTAGAAGAAAAAGAAAAGATTAAAGTGGGGGTTGCCTCATTTCCTAGTGGATTGGAGAAACCTGTAGATCCCATTAAAGAGTGTAACTTATTTAAAGACATAGACACCTTCAAACCAAACCTAATATTCCGACAATTCCTGATGTTGTCTCCTAGCTATTGAAAGAAATTCAAAAGCATATTGATAAGAAGAAGAGGCTTACGGATTGCTCCTACTAGTATCCCTACGTCCAATAATGCCCCAAAACTTGTGAAAGAAGTGGATGTGGCCAATGCCTTTCTGGATCCTAGTACCCCAGAGATTGGTGTGTGTGGATCAAAGGATATTTTACAGCATATGCATTAATTGATGGAGGTTCATCAGTGAGCATAATGACATATGTGACAATGAACGATCTAGGCTTGCAAGATATGCAGCCTACAGAGTGGCTTATAGGATTGGTAGATCAAAGAAAAATTAAGCCTTTGGGCATTCTCCCATATGTAAAGACAACTCTTGCAAGATGAGACTATTGGTTGATCTATCTAGTGGTAAAACCAAATTCCTACATGACCTCATATTCTTTACTGTTGGAAAGACCATGGCTTTTTGAAGCAAGGGCACGGAGAATTGGTTTAAAGGAACCCTAACCCTAGGCAAAGGACCCAACGAAGTGGTACTGAAGTTATATGGCTTGCAAAAAGGTAATGGATCCACTTCCATTGAAGTCTTAATAAACTCCTCCAATTAAGTAACAAATGGCACATCAAGACACAAAGAGTTTGTCAAACATATCTTTCCCAAGAAAACAGAGGCACTGTTCTTGACAACAGGCACTGTAAGTCAACTCTCGAAAGAAGAAAAGTCTTTGTGAATGGGTGAATACATTTTTTCCTTAACCCGAAATCACTTCGAAAATCACCTCTAATAGTGAGATAGAGGCATGGATGTATTGTTCTCCCTGTTACATGGCAATAGTAGAGCTAGAGACAGAAGTAAAGATAGAGATAGACACAGGAGCAGAGATACGAAAAAGCAGCAAAGGATATAATAGAGAATCAATTCTTCTCTTACAAAACCCCTATAGAGGCAAAGACATTAGGACCAAAAATGGCACTTGTAAGAAAATGATTAAGTTGCTAATTAGTTGAGATTTTAAAGGAATGAACCCTCCAAATTTGGCCATTCAGACGTGATTAATGAGAGAATATATTGTTCATTTAAGAGGTCGTCTATTAAATGCCTAATGATGTTAACTCATGTCAGGGATTACTTTTCGGCCATTATTGTTTCTTTTTGAATGGTTAATTATTCTACTATCATGTTTCCCACCAAAATCATGCTTCTTTTTTCGTCTACATTCATTTGAACCATCGCTCTCTTCTCTTCTCTTTATTTCTTAGTTCTTAAAGCAAATTTTACTCTTCGTAAAATTTATCACCAAAATCACGTCCAGTTCTTACTACTAGCAGTCTGCATTACTCTCCCTTCGTCTCCTTTCACAATATCTTGAGAAGGTGATCAACAATCAAAAGAGTCTCTACATAGAGGACCAACACCACTTACTTGCTGATTGAGCTATAGAGATATGGTTCTCCATGGACCTCAAACGAGATCAGCTTATCAGTTTTCAGCGGACCCAACTAGGTTGGGACATCCAAGCCGCATCTTTACCTTGTCCCTTAAGACATCTATTCTATAAGTTTTTGTTTCAACCAAATCGAAACTTTTTATTCCATCTCTTCAATTTGACTCATAAGAATTGGTTGAAAGAGTCCCAAATTGGTAGGGATATATATACTAAGGATGAACCATAAGCTAATAGAATAGAAAGTGAAAAATTTCACCTTGATCTTGACACTTGAAAATAGAATATATTCATTATATAGTGTTGTAATATCAAATTTTTACCAAGTACTTATGCTTAAAACAAGGATAATATATTATAATTAGAAGAAAGGAAGTACTTTGATTTCTGGGAGACAAAAACATTTACTTAGTAATAGATTAAAAACATTTATTATTCAATTTTTAGTCTATTAAAATATAAAAAACATTAGCCTAGTAATAAAAAAGTATTAGTGATATTGTGTATCATATCAACTTTAGGACTAAGAGGATTCTATGTGTGTAGGATGCTTCAGAGAATATGAAGGATACAACTTTTTACTTGATATATTTAGCTCTCTTGGGAGTCTTTTTCTCATCAAATCCTCAATTGTGATTCTTAATAGCACTATCGAGTTTCAATATCATCAATTTTGATTCTTAATAGCACTATCAAATTTCAATACCTAAATGGTGGCTTGATGTCATGGGATGATACTACTCATACTATCATATCTTGGCAAATCTCTTAAGATCTCTTCCCTTGATTTGTAGAAAGAAATAGAAAGGACTTGATGCTATTTCTTTCTATTACAACTCTAATTCTAATACCAAACTGATTTTATAATTGAAAGCATCACTACATAATTGATGCCTTAGTCCTATTCATTTCTTTGAATTGGCCATTTTTATTTGTACGACCCAAAGTTTTGAGTCACGATTCATGAGTTATTAATTTTTGAAGCACTTTACGTGAATCTGACATACTTCCATTGTGATAACCTTGATCTTTTCCTTTTCCAAGACACTTTTTCTTTTTATAGCACCTCTTTTCAATACGTGGATTGACCGTTATCTATTCTTGTGTGTTTGTGGGTTTACTTTTATGCAAAAAAAAATTCCATGTGATCATGCTCTTTTTTTCAAAATATTTCTAGTAAAATGCTTGTTGTCCAAGTGTTTATGGTAGTAAAAAACCTTGCAAGTACTGAGCTATTCCAGCTCAAAACATCCCAAGTAGCTCCTCAATATTAATAATGAAAACATGCATGAATACTATATATGGTTATAAATAGAAATCTAAGCCATTTTTATAGGTTTGGGTAAATGAATAGGTGATCTATTGCATTGATTAGTAGGGCTAAAGTAAAAGACAAGTGATTCTACCTCTTTATGGGTTCCTTTAGCTGAGAAATAGTTACCTCTAAAGGTTATTTTGGAAAAGATATAAATATATATATACCTACTAATGTAGATAATAACTAAAAGTATTTGCAAGGCTATAATTGAAGAGATGCCATAGGGTTTTTCCAAAGAAAGAGGACAAACATGGTTTGGGGTTGTTTCATATATATTCGACCTATTTTGGCACAGTATTCTACAATATTTCCAAGTGTCTCCTTTGTGTTTATTGTTGTAATTTCTTTCGAGATGAAAGAGTGGTGCTGATCTAATGTTTATGATAGATTTTTTCTAAGCTATCATCTTAGGCATAGTGTATTCACCTTAAAGGGATTTACTATAGTTGTATAGAGTTTGCAAGAGTAATACAATCCCTTGTTGAGCCTCTCTATTTCTTGTTTTTACATTATATTCAAGAGTTCTTGTTTCAATATTTACTTATTCCATCTATTTTTTCTTTTCCTTGATCCCCAATAGATTTAAGCATTGACCTTTCCAACCCTTGACAATGTTAGGTTTCTTTAGTGGCCAATGAGGATTCGACAACATTTGCACACTTATGAGGTGTCATGATTTCCTTGGGATAGTAGGAATGCAAAGTAAGAATGATAAAAAATGAGAGTCCTATGTGCACTTAGGAAATGCTCCCACTTCATCATTTCATCTTGTTCTCCTAGAATTCTCTCTTTTTCTCTCATTCTATCTATATATATTTTGCTTAAACTTTCTCTCTACCTCATTCCTCCAAGCACATCAAATGGCCATCAGCTTATGATGATGCCCCTTTCTTTTCGGGGGGGAGGGGGGGTTGGTGAGGGAGGTTCATGTGTGGTGGCTAGCCATCAGCCATGTATGTGTCCTCCCCTTCTTACTAGCTTCTTTATTATTATTATTATTATTATTATTATTATTATTATTGAATCTTAAATGCTAAACTTACCACACCTAATTGAATTAACTTACTTTACTAACATAGGTAGGTAATTGACTCAACAACTAGCCTAATTAACTCTAGAAGTTAAATTAGATTTAATTGACCTACCTATTTAACTTATATATAACTTGCTAACCTATATAACTTAGTAACCTTAATTGACTTAACAATTAACATAATTAACTTTAGTAGTTCAAATAGATGTTGTAAACCTATCTAACTAACTTATATATATAACTAGCTAACCTATGTGACTTAATAACCTTATTTAATCAACTAACTCATGAGTTAAACCACATGAGTTAGTTGATAAAATAAGGTAGTTAGCTAATACAAACTACTAACTAACATATTTAATTTAACATAACTAGTTAATACTAACTTGAGTAACTAACTTTACAAATTTAACTAACATAGGTAATTAACTTGACTAATCTGTGTGTGTGTGTGTGTGTGTGTGTGTGTGTGTGTGTGTGTGTGTGTGTGTGTGTGTGTGTGTGTGTGTGTGTGTGTGTGTGTGTGTGTGTGTGTGTGTGTGTGTGTGTGTACATATAGATATATATATATACTCTCCTTTTGTGTATCGAAGTAAATATGCGTATGTATGTATGTATGTTTGTATGCACACGCACGCACATGCACACACCCACACACATATGTGTATGTATGTATATATGTGCAAATTAGAGGTGTTTGCATACAAAACAAGATCAAAAGTTATGTAGCAAGACAATGTTTATAAAAAAAGATGGATATGTTACAATAGGGCCCACCCCCCAACTCAATTTCTAAGGAGATGGATCATATATCATTGGGAGAACATAGAGTGCTACCTTGTAGAAAGGAATTACATATAGAATGATCATTTTTAAAGGTGATGTCTTGGAATAAATAGCTACCTTTATACCTTGCACAATAGATATATTTCCATGATATTCTTAAAAGAAAGGTGAACTAGGCGAAGAAGCCCTCTAGAGCTTATTGGCTTAGGAAAAGCTAGCAAATGAAGCAACACAAAGAAGAGAGAATCGAGTGTTTGAGTAGATGATGCCCATCATAATGACTAAAGAGTAGCACAAGGCTTTCCAAAATGAGACGGAGTTGTTAAGAGTACAAGTGGAAAGCCTCTAGGAATAACTATGCTACATGTAGGCTCATCAAATATCAATGAGACTTGGTCCATCCCACATAAATTAGTAAAGTTTTGCTTCAAAGGTATAAATACTAAAACATTTTTTGCATGAAACTATAATTGTGCATAAAAACAAAAATCAAACTATATTTCCAATATAAAACTCAAACTATATGTGAACTTTCATTTTATATTGAACCAAAACCCAAACTATATTTCTAAGTTAAATAAAGATTTATGATGAACCTCATAGTAAAGTTCAATAAATATAGTCTTTCTACATTTTAAGTTAGTATGACCATGTGCTACAAATTTTCCTATTACTAAACGTGTCTACTTAAAGAATACATTCATCAAGTAAAGTTACTATCGTCTTTTCCTATCCCTAAACAAGTGTACTTGAAGAATCAAGCAAAGTGGTATATATTTTCTAAAGCTAAAATTATTGAATTTCTTTTCTAACATATTTAAACTTTTAGATTCACAAAACTCTAATTGAAATTGTATGAAATTTAATTTGTAAATTACTAGTTAAATAAATTATTATAGTATTTATCTTTTACTTTATATATATTAATCAATATTTAAAATATTTTTAAATTTTTAATGATTATATTTTACTTATGTTTCTACTTAAGCTTTGAAACCATTGCAAGGAAAATCTTAATTTATTAAGTGATTAAAGAATTTATAATTCTTTTTACCTTTGTCCTAACAATTCCTCAACATCAAAGACCATTTAGACTTGAAAGTTATGGTACGAATCTCCATGTTTTATAGGGGCAAAGGTTTTCCCACGAAACAATGTTTCTTATGAAACAATATTTTGCATGATACATTTTTTTAATGAAATATTGTTTCATACAAAATAGCTTTACCACCAATATTTTTCTTAATCTTACTAATCTACATATTTGCTAATTTGTCCTCGTATTGTATCATGTATTTTACCAAGCTATTGTATAATAGTCTCGTACTTTTCATATAATATGAATCTTGTATTTGTATTAATGCAACCTAAGGAATGAATATTGGTGATTTGAGACACTAGATTCCCAAACTGAAGCTTGCATACTAGTTATTAACCCCTCGAAGTCCTTACATAAATTAAGAAAAAATCAATGGTGAAAAGATAGGAAAATAGGAAATGGAGATAGTTAAGGAGCCTAAAACTTGAAGAAGAAGTTAACTAAGGGTAGATTGAGCTCCAACAAGACCTTACAATGAAGCAAGAGCTTAGATGAATAGAAAATGAAGAGACCGATATAATTCATTTATTTATAATTGGTGGGCCAATAAACCAAAGAAATGTTCTCCATAATTAAGAAGAAAAGAGAGAGAGAGATGGTCCCTTTGCTCACTAAGAAACATGGAAGAAAATAACCAATAAGTTTGATAATTTGGACATAGGTAGAGAGTCTAAGTGGAAATATTTACTCCTTCTACTCAATAAACTAAAGAGATCATGATGGATAGAGCTAGAGCAGTGATACTTTTGATTTTCTAACAAAATGTAAAAGATGGCCTGATTTTCTTTATCTTGCCTAATCTTCTTATGTTAACATTTATCCCCCTCCTAGGTTAAGTTCCAATCCCATGGCACTTTCACCAATAGATGGTTTAGTTGCTGGCAAGAGGCTCTCAGATGTTTGACGAGGAAATGGTAGGGCTGGATAGAGTGATGTAGTAGAAGAGATGTGGGCAGCATAGTAAAACGGGTTGATATCACTAAAGTTAAGTTAAAGCGAAGGAAGAAGCTATGGTTGATGATGAAGGCATCATGATGGGTGTAGGCGACTGATGTCAATGGCTTTTGAGGAGCTCATGCTACTTGTTTATCAATCATGCTCTCCCTGTGGAGGGGGGCGTCTAGCTACTCATACAATGGACATGCATGTGCAACTAGGAGATAGGTTAAATTCCAAGCAAAATTAGAATACTATCCCACGCTTGACGACCCAATTGGTAAAAGAGTGTGATGTAGTGCTATCCTCAAGATGATGGGGCATCCATGTGGAATTCATTGTATGTATACCCTTTATATCACATGCATTCAGGGCCTATTTATAAATATCTTTATCCGTGAACTTTTTCTTAATAAAACATAACCCTTTTCTATTCAATTTGTATTAAGTAACCCCTTTTATATGTAAAATATGTGTAAAAATGGTATTTTTAAAATCCCTTATGTTGAACCCATGTGACACAAACATGTATTTATGATTGGTCTCCTGGGGGGGACATCTAAGCAAGGTTGGAAAGTCCTGCCCATAATGTGCCCTAAGATTGTGACATGGGGAAGGGATAGGGGATTGCCCTAGATAATGTTGGAGGTCGTTCTCATGATGGTGCTTTAGGAATTTGGAAGCTAGTCCTTTAAGGTTTTGGAGACTTGGGGATGATTCTACTCTATTTGGCCTTTTTGGGGCATACACGTGTAAAGAGCATACGCCACTCACACCCTCTCTATCCCAATCAAACGAACAGTCCACTTGCCAAACGAAATCCAGCGAATTCATACGACAGCCCAGGGAAGGATTGCGCCATTGACCACAAGAGCACGTCAACACAGACACACAGAGAGATGGAGACCTGCAGTCGAGACGAGAATAACATACTCCAATGCCACACCTCAGGGGCTTACATAGCAGTACTAGAGGATTCCATCAAGCTCGGCAACCTTGTGAGTCTCTCTCTCTCTCTCTCTCTCTCTCTCTCTCTCCCGTCTCTGCACTCAATTGACGTTAGAGCTTTGTATTAGGTCGTGACGATGTACTACGCGTCTTGGAGTCCACATACTCCCAGCATGTACGAAACGATGGCGCAACTTGCCAAGCTCCATCCAGGCGTGATATTTGTGAAGCTTGACACCGAGGAAACCAAGGTCTCTCTCTCTCTCTCTCTCTCTCTCTCTCTCTCTGCATATACGCAGGCGGCGGCAGGAACACGAGTGCGGCAGTATATTGATGTGTGTGTGTGTGTGTGTGTGTGGGCGGGGGGGGGGCGGCGGGCGCGGGGTTCTCTGTGTAGGATATCAGCATGCGGATGGGTATTCGCAGCGTGCCGACTGTTATTCTGGTACACAAGGGCAAGGAGGTGAGTAGACTGAAGCGCGGCGTGAGCTTCGATACCCTCCACAACACAATCCTCTCCTTAACTCAACCCCACTCCCAGCAGGCCACTCGTCACCTCACTGCCGTCTTATGACCCCCTTGAACCAGGGCATTCTCTCTCTCTCTCTCTCTCTCTCTCTCTCTCTCTCTCTCTCTCTCTGTCCCGCGATGGCAACCATTGATTATGTGTGAGCTCTAAACTAATTTATGTCAGTCCGGTGATTTGCGTCTATGTTAATCACGATTGCAAATGACTAATGCATTTTGTGAATGCGAATCGTATCATATACAGAGGTGTACCGTGTAAGTGTTGGAACTTGGAAGAGCAATGAAAAGGGATTTAAGTCGGCAGGCATGTGTCATTGTCGTATTGTAGCGTGCTGCCTTACCTGCGGTACATCGGATCGATTCTTAAATTAATGTCTGAATACATGGTTTACGAAAATCGCATCGCACCATCGTTCAAGTAGTGGCGCTTATCAAAACCCGACCGCCTCCCCCTCCAAAAGACCAAATGTTCATGTATAGGTTGATGATAGATCCTTACCGTGATCTTGTGACGTCAGGTTGTCCCTTGTGTCTAATTTTTAACAGGACATAGAATCGAATTTAGAATAAGAGTAGTTATTCTTCATTAATATCAATTTTTGCATTATCTTTTTTGAAGAAGGAAGAGTAGTTAAATTTTCATTATGGCTGCCTTAAAACAAATGAGTGTGTTGCATTTGAGAAGTCCTTGAATTGGCTATATTGTTTAGCTTGCATTGAGCCATCGTTGAGCAATTTCTTCTTGCATGGACGAGTCTGTTTTTATATGAGACTCATCAAGCTGCAATAACATTATAGGGTAAATACTCGTGAAAGTGCCATGTGCATTAGCCATTCGAGCGAGTGTGTGAAGGATTGAATGCTAGTGTGTAAATTGAGAGAGAACTACTTCTGCTCTTCGATTTCGGTAGTCTTACAATGTCACCACTTGGCACTAAGAGGTGAACCCTTTCGTCCGTTCACAACTATGTTTTGCAACAACTTTTGTAGGAGGTTGAGGCTGTAGAGGCCGTTTTTTCCCCTAGTGGGATCTCCCTTTAAGTGGGATCTCGCAACTTTCGGCTTTGAGATTCATGCCTCAAAACATGACTTTAGAGTAGTGATGAATGAAGTGGATGGCTTTGGCACTAGCAAGGTGGTTTGTCTTACCACTAAATGCAAAGTCGCTATTGCTTTGATGACTACATCCAAGCTTGATGCACACTAGTCTAGACAGATGAGGTGCTTCTTTTGAAGTGTGTATGATGAACTTTCACACTAGAATCAGGACAACTATAACTTACACTATCATTTCGTGACTACTTCGCATGCAAGGAATACTAGGCCACTCTCTCCACACACACACACACACTCTCTCTCTCTCTCTCTCTCTCTCTAAGTAAATTTACTTTTCTCTTTGTCTCTTGATTCTCTAAGTCACTCTCCCCACAACACCTTTGTCTCTATCTCAAAAAATTTCTCTCTCTCTCTCTCTCTCTCTCTCTCTCTCTCTCTCTCTCTAGATAGATAGATAGATAGATTTCTTATCTTCCTCCCCCTTCTCTCTCTCTCTCTCTCTCTCTCTCTCTCTCTCTCTCTCTCTCTCTTCCTAAGTCTTACTTCTTTCTTTTCTCTCTTCTCATTTTATCGCCTCATTTAAAATTTGGTAAGTATCTCTCTTCACTGTACAAATCTTTTTCCTTTCTCTCCCTTCCTCTACAAATTTTTTTCCTCTCCCTCCTTGCTCTCTTCTCCCCTCTCTCTCTCTCTCTCTCTCTCTCTCTCTATCATTGTTAATAAGTGTATATTAATAATGTATGGAGATACTTACATCAAGCCTTCATACCAACCAAACTAAAAGGTGACAAGTCGCATGAAGGAGGCCTTTTGGCCAACCAAGAAATCCTAACAATTCACATGTCATCCCAAAACATTACCAAAACCTTGCACACTTCTATCATGTTGACAATACAATAGAAGTAGAGTGAACAATATCTAGTCGAGAAGTAGCCACATCGCAGAGAACCATGTCATTTGAAACCATGGAAGAGATTTGCTATAATAGTAATCCTCAAACATGAGCCACATGACCACAAATGCTGGAGGCCAAATAAAAATGACGGCATTACACGTGTGCCAAATGTGCCAAAGCTATTTATTTGAGAAAATGGAAGAGGCAAAGATAATCTGATGGCAAAGCGGAGGAAGAAGGGATCTTGCCCAAGACCCAATACTGATAGTACATTTGTTCCCAAGTCACTAAGGTCCACACATGGAAACAATGCTCCAAATCTATCTAGCTAGTGGGTAGGAGATGAAGAGATGAAACATACTATGTCTCTCTCTCTCTCTCTCTCTCTCTCTCTCCAAATTATTTTCTCTTTAAACCTCTATCTCTATCCCTCTCTCTCCTCACCTCTCTCTCTCAACTTTTTCTTTCTTCACTCCCTTGAAATTTTTTTCTCATTTTCTCTTAAATTTTTTTAATTATCTTTAAAAATCTTTCTCCCCCCTCCCTCTCTAATTTTTTCCCCCTCTCCCTCCCTCACTCACGTGCATAGGCATACATTCTCTCTCTCTCTCTCTCTCTCTCTCTCTCTCTCTCTCTGTGTCTCTCTTTCTCTCTCTCTCATTTCAAATTTCATTCTCTTTAAATCTCTCAACTTTTTTTAATTCTCTTCAAATTTCTCCCTTTCTACCTCTATATATTTTGAACTTCTCTTTCTTATTTCTCTCTCTTCTCACTTCTCCCTCTCTCGTCTTCCCTCCCTCCCTCTCTCTAGCTCTCTTTGTCTCAATTTTTTTCTTTCTTTTCTCTTTCTTGACACCTCTCAATTTGTTATCTTAGCTCTCTTCAAATTCTCATTGAATCTCTACTCTCTCTCCTCCCCTTTACAATTATTTCGTTCTCTCTCACTTACTCCTCTCCCTTCTCTCTCTCTCTCTCTCTCTCACACACACACACACACACAAATTTTAACTTTATTTTCTCTTTCTTTTGATTTTTTCCCTCTCTTTAAATATATATATATCTCTCTCATTTCCCCCCCTCTATAAAATTTCCCTCTCCCCTCTCTCCCAACCCTCTCTCTCTCTATTTTTTTCTCCTCTCACACAAACTCTCTCTCTCTCTCTCTCTCAGATACACCAACACTCCCCCTCCCCGTCCTGCTCTCTCTCCCCTTTGAATTTTCTCTATTTAAATCTCTCTCCAATTGTTCTTATTTTCCTCCACTCTCCGTGTGTGCATGTGTGTATATCCCTTCCTCTCTCTATGTTCTCTCTCTCTCTCTCTCTCTCTCTCTCTCTCTCTCTCTCTCTCTCTCTCTCTCGTTACTTTCCCTCCCTCTCTCTCTAGTATGATAAATTTTCTCCTCTCTCTCTCTCTCTCTCTCTCTCTCTCTCTCTCTCTCTTTGCATGTGCCATGTGCTACCCTTGCTATGAGTCCCTTCCCTATCTCTCTCTCTTTGCATGCGCCATGTGCCACCCGTGTTGCTAACCCCTGCTCTTGTTTGCCACCTCAAAACCCCGTCATCATCTCTATTGTGCATTGCCTTTGCCTCTCGTAGCCTTTACTATGCTTAACAAACCTTAGCACCTGTGGCTCTCTTCCCAACACCGTGACCATAGCATCTGCCCAGAGAGAGAGAGAGAGAGAGAGAGAGAGAGAGAGAGAGAGAGAGAGAGAGAGAGAGAGAGAGAGAGAGAGAGAGAGAGAGAGAGAGAGAGAGAGAGAGAGAGAGAGACATCTCTATCACCATAACCCTAGTCCTCATAGTCTCTCTTACACATTGCTTGTGCCTCCCATCACTACTACTATTGCTGCCAACATGATTTCTACTATCACCTTGGATTTAGGCCCCATCCGCTGTGTTTTCTCAGTGATATGACCCTAGTGTCCATAGAGAGAGAGAGAGAGAGAGAGAGAGAGAGAGAGAGAGAGAGAGAGAGAGAGAGAGAGAGAGAGAGAGAGAGAGAGAACGACCAAGAGTGAGAGCTTTGCCCCCCACCACCATGGTTGCCATTGTGACCTTGCCCTTTGCCCACCACCTCTGCCCCCCTTTTGGGCCAATGCAGGTCATGGTGGTAACAATGTGGCTACTACAACAATGCTATCCTTGCTCCCAAGGGGGGAGAGGGGGGGGAGAAAGAAAAAAAATCCTAACAAAAAGGTGAAGGGTGGAAGGGTGTAATTTGAAATCATGCTAGCTTTTGAAGCTTGTGCAAAGTTCAGGATGATGGTAGTGATTTGGAAATTACATTTGGTAGATTTGATATTCAAATTAAAAGTGATTCGAACATTGCCTTTGGTATAGCCCAAATTATAATGTAAATAAATTTGACGTTCAAATTGAAAACATGAAAATGTGATTGCTTTATTGGATATGGGGTTTACACATCATTTACTGCATGAGTTTAAATCTCTTTCAGCACAAATTTTTCTTCAAAATCAAGTTGGGTAGCATGGATATGCCAAATAATCTTTTTCCCATGTGGACACCTTTTGGCATGCCTTATATTGTGACATCAACATAGGCTCCTATATGTGAAAGTTGTTTGGATGGGTGTGAAATCTACCTCAATGAGTGTGTGGAAAATGTTAGAAGGTGGGGGTGAAATAGAGGCAAAAGGGTGGAGTAGAAATAGAGAGGTGTGTACTCTCATTTTCTTCCATTATTCTTGCTTAGTATCACACTACACTTAGTCCACAATAGTATAATAAGATAGGTGTATATGTTGACCATAGTTAACTAACTAGTGATAGCCAACCTACAGCTATCAATGTTGGGATAAGATGAGCTTGACTCTCAACACTCCCCCTCAAGCTCAAGAAAGACATTGTACCCTAAGTAGCTCTCTAAAATTATTGAACTTATATTTACCTAGTGACTTGGTAAGGATATTAGCTACTTGGCCTTTAGTTTTGAAATGTAGAAGATCTATCGATCCTTTAAGTACCATCTCTCTTATGAAGTGATAGTGTATCTCTATGTGTTTAATTTTGGCATGATACACAAGATTTGGAGCTAGAAGTACAGTACTCTTCTTATAAAAATACAGTGTGACTAGAGCATCTACTTGCATATCCAAATCTGCCAATAACTTCAGCAACCAAGCAATCTCATATGCTGCTAATGTGGCACCTCTATATTCTACCTCAATACTAGTAAGAGTAATTGTCGGGTTGCTTCTTAATGCTGCTCTAGCTGATCATTTCACTGCCAAGGCTAAATACATATCCATTAGTAGGCCGTCTATCATATGGAAAACCTACCTAATATAGATCACTACATCTGATGAGTTTGAAGTGCTTACCACTCTCATAGAAGAGTCCATAGTCTACCATAGCCTTGACATAGTGCATAATTCTGCTCATTGGTGAAGGGAATGCAATGGTAGTGGAAAAGGAGGAGAAGAGAAAGATGCGAGAGAGAAAAACACACACAATGTAGGTGCTATCAAGAATGATATATGATAGCTTTATTGGACTATCTCATATATATGAATAAAGAATATGGGTGGAAACTATACATGGGCAAGCTCAAGAGCCATTTACCCCAACAACCTCCCATTAAAAGGCCAATGGGCCAGGGAGTGAGAAAACAAAGAAAAAAGGAAAAGAGACAAGGTGAGGAATCTTGAAATCTCACCCAACTCCCAATTGAAAAGCGAGCTGTGCAATAAGCGGGAACCTCTGCGAAAGAAGAGTCAAGCATCCCCAAGTCCATGACATCCAGGAGACAAGCGATCCCACGCTTCATACAGCGAAGAAGAATGCTTCTCATGAAGCAAGCACAACTCATGAGTGCAAGGTTGTAATGCATAAGCATCAGAGTAACACATAGCATCATCATGGCATATAGGAGACAGCTAAGAGCACATAGACTCTCCAAAGTCAATCATAGAAGAAGGGCTAGCATCCCAGATGGGGTCTCAAGAGACTATGCGGCCTTAGTGAAGCGGAAGACTGTCATACGGCTGTAGCATCAACCATAAAGTGCATTAAACGTGCATCAAGAGGCTTGAGAGATGTCTGTGTCTCATAAAAGACATCATGATGGCTGCATATATTCTGCTGGGCATCCAAATCCCATAACCTATAAGCCTGAAAGTCACCATACCCATAACCAAGGAGGATACATATGTGTGACATAGGCATATCTGGCATACATACCAATTCTTGGCAATCAAACATCCTCAAGTAATCATAGGAGGCTCTCATACCACTCAATGTCTCGTGTGGTGTAATACCATCTAAACTTAGACACGGTCTCATATTAAGCAAGTAGACTGCCATCATAAGGGCCTCAGCCCAAAAGCCATAAGATAACCCAGCTGTGGTAAGCATAGAAGCAACCTTTGCTTGTAAAGTCAGACACATACTGTGAGCAATCCCATAATACCGTGGGCATAAGAAATTAATGCCAAATTGCTAACAATAGGACTGAAAGCTGGGAGAGATAACATGACTCTCATAATCCATCTGCAAGCACCTAGGCTTGCAACTAGCAAAATCCATAAACATGTCAAGCATAACTACGGCATCCTCAATCTATAACAAGGGAAAAGCCCAAACACAATGGGTAGCATGATCCACAAAGGTCACAAAATATGACGCTCCACCAAGTGATTGGGAAGGCATAGGCCCATATACTACAGTATGGACAAGATCTAGAGGAGCATGCCTCACACGATCTCCATAAGCCAAGGGGGCTCTGTAAGGACCATAAGGACAATCAGGGCAAGCATCAAGATCTACATGTGACATAAGAGGCAACAATGAGTCTGAACGAGACAAGATCTCCATCTCTCTGTGGCGCATATGGCCTAAGCGATAATGCCATAACAATGCATGTGGTATCCGAATAACTGCAACCATAGAATCTCCCACATGAGAGACATGCACTGAGTAATGAGAACCAACTCTAGAACCTCTGGCCAAAACCAAGAAACCATGATAGATCTTCCATGACCTATCCTGAAGAGAAACAGAGTAACCTGCATCATGCAACTGATGGATAGACATCAAGCTCTTACTAAGCATAGGAACATGTAATACATCATGGATCATAAGAGAAGTCCCATCAAGCAAAGCTAGGTGTATATCCCCTATACCAAGAATAGTATAAGTCTTCTCAAGGCCCAAAGAAATGCATCAATCAAAATCCCTATAAGTAGAGAACCATGCTCTATGTGGAGTAACATGACAAGATGCCATAGAATCCAGTAGCCAATCTGAGGTGTAGGCCGTATCACTGAGCAAGAAAGTTGTAGGGAAACAAGATGACAGGAGTACATGCTCCACTACATCATCATGGGTAACTGCATGTACCTCACCACTAGTAAGAGTGGTAACACCTGTTGCATTGCTCACTCTCTGCTCATGTCGAGTCCGCCTTTGTCCTTGCTACTCTCTAATCTATCCAAAACATTTTCTTTTAACATGCCCAAGCTTTCCACAATGGAAGCATCCAACATCTACAACTAAAGAACCTGTAGAAGACAACAATGAATCCAAGTCATCATGAATAGGGCTATCCATAGCATCCACGGAGCTCAAGAAGTCGAGGGCTGTCCCAATGGAGAGAACCTGCTCATGAATACAATCATCTGCAAGTACATCAATGGTAGAAGCATGCTGCAAAGGCTCATGAAACCTCAATAGACAGGAGGACATAAATGCATCAACCAAGGATGCAAAAGCTCCCACATGAAGAAGAGTCATAAACAACTGTATGATATAACCAACCACAGTAAGGTAAAGCATAGAATACCATATTAGAGAATTTGGGAATCTCCCAAGTTTCACTTTCAAATAAAGTGTAAAAAATTGACCATGTGACTAAATTTTAACCCATGCTTCAAAGTGGGACTTGGAAAGACAACCTATATAGTAATTAGGGTAGACTCCACTTTCAAGTAAGGGGACAAGATTTGATCATGTGACCAATATTAACTATATTGGGAATTCCCAAACTATATGAGAAATCCCAAATTCCCTAATATAGTGTTATAGGACATTTGTCAAAAGAGCATACAGTATTCAGCCATGAAATTAGCCCATAACCATAATGGCAAACATGACTTTGCAGTACATTAGACCACATAGTAGCATCCAAGTCAATGCAAGACCGATAAGTGGCATAAGATCCTGCAATGGTCAAGCTCCAGGAGAAGCCCAAGTATCTTTACAACAATATCCAAATAAGTGGCTCTGTAAAGGACATGACAGTAGATAAAGTACAGAGCCGGGTAAGCATCAAGAGCAACTGCTCTCTAACTTGTATAGGCTAAAACCCAACTACCATAGAAGCTAGGCAACACAGAAGCAACAAAGCCATAATTGCTAAACCCAAGCATTGTTAAAAAGTCCACTGATCAAGGATTAAACCGCAAATAACCAAGCATCAATGAGCAATGAAGCTCAATAAAAATCTGCCAAGACAATGAAGCAACTCTACTCAATACATGCCGCATCAATTAAACATACAGGGACCCATAACATCGGAGCATAAGGCCAAATAGCATCCAAGATGTATAAGTGATAAGCCAACCAAATGCAACCTGCTCCACAAAATGCTCAAATGCAAGTTGATTCAAGCCCAAACATCTACCATACTACAGTCGGAACCCAAAAGCATCCACATCAGACATCAGTCCCATAATGGGTAGCACGTGACATAAACCTTGTCAAGTGAAATGCCAACTATAAAGAAAATGATAGTGAACCAAGAATTGAGCTCTATGCTTTACTCAAGAAGCATCCGAGAGCATAAAAATCAAAGTGACATCATCCAAATACATCAACATATCATCTCGAGTAGTCGGGGAGGACTCGTAGACCATAGGCATAACAAGACTGGAGGTAAAGTAACCTGTCAACCAAGGTACATAAATCCCAACCAACAATGAAGTGACCACATCCAAATTAAGGTCAATAGCTCTCAAATAGCATATTCGGGTATAAACCATGATGAGGCTAAGTATCAATACATCTAACAAGACACCCAAATATCAACAAAGAGTATTATGCATAAGCCGTCCCTGATAAAACCTTGTTGCGCAAACAATGTATAACAGTAAATCCTTGCATAAATCGAGCTATGGAAGCTCAAACCAAGTCCTAAAGCATCTCAAAACATTGGAAAAAAATCCCCAAAGCATCTAGGTATCAAATACCAAGCCTCGGGAACATCACATAAGCTAAGAGCATGACATTTTCTTGTTGTAAATCAACTAAAATCTATTGCAGAACATTCTACAATTAAAATTTGGCAGATTTGATATCGCCATTGCGTCCGAGTGTGCCAAAACCCCAAGTTAGATTCTTACCTTGCCTAAATCGGGTTTCGGGTGCCCGAGACATGAGAAAAAGTGGGATTTTTGAGCCAGATTTTGAAACATGTGCAAAAAAATGTAAGCTGCTACTCTGGTGCCTACTGGTTATCTTGAGGATAAGGGGAAAAATGGGGGCATACAAGGTGTCCAATGAAGCCAAGTAATGCCTGCAAAGAGCCTATGAGGGCTGGGGAGAAGTGGGAGATGAAATATCAATAAATACATGATCTGAAGGTACATCATGTGGGATAGGAACAGATGAACCATACCATGATGACAACTCATCAAAGATAACATTTCTACTGCTTACGATTCTCATGTTGATGGATCAAAGCATTTATATGTTTTTCGCTCCTGAGAATAGCCAATGAACACATAGTTCTATGCTTTAGGATCCAACTTCCTTCTCTTCTCATCTAAAATGTGTATATATGCATGACTGGCTCTCACCCAGCACTCAAGAAAAGCATAAAACCAGGGTACCGAGCAGCAAAGTATATGCTTGGAGCTTTGCTCCTCACCATGAAACCTGCAAACAAGCCTCTCTTGCCATGAATACACACACACAAAAGACTCAAGACACACCCTCACCAATCAAGAAACAAGATCAGGAGGCTCCTCCTCTTCCTCTACACACTCAAGATCCATAGTTGCAGCACATAGAAAGAGCAAGAAGAAGGATGGACAAAAAGAGTTTTGGAAAAGAGGGAAGAGAGAAGTTAAAGAGGCACCACAATCTGCCGTGCTCCAACCTCCTCAACCACTTTTTCCCAAGAACCCCAATTGCACCCTTTTGAACCTTTATTAAATCAAATATTTTTTACCATACAAAAAGACTAAGGTTGAAGCCCTTATGTGTTGCATGTATTCTAGGCAAGATTCCTAAGGTTTTTAAAATAAAAGAACATATGCAATGGCTTTTATAGCTCCAAGCCAAGCATTTACAATGCATAAATGTGTATCAATGAAATACAACTTAGATACAATAACACAAATATTTTTGATAAAATGAATAACTTGTCAATGTAGAGCCCAAATCTTTTAGCCTTTTTGATGACAAAATTGGAGGCTATCATTCCTCCCACACTTAAATTGGTGAGCTCCCGCAAACCAAAGAACCATGGTAAACTTCCATTGTAAGCTTCAAGAAAAACATCATATCCTTCTTCTCATTTCTTCACACTTCCGTGGATCATTTGTCCACTTCTTCAACAACCACTATCTCTTCACATCAATATTTTGTCTTGATTCCAAACACCCATCACTGACTAATACACTGATAAGGATGAATACCACAACACTTTGATTTTGGGAGACACACTATCTCCATGAAGAAGAAACATTGAAAATCCACCAATTTGACACCAAAAAGGTGAAAAACCCACAAAAGATCTTCAATAACTACTCCCACTCTTAAGATTCATCTTTGAAGCACTCCCACCCGTGTGACCAAATGCTTTGACTTTCTTTTATATGTATTGCATATGAACTGGCATACCAAATGGGTTAATTAACCTTAGAGGCTTTTATTTTCCTTTTCTTTTAACCTTATCTTTTCCTTCATCTGCTCGTATACGGGCATATAGATTTCCATCCAATCTGCTTTAAAGGGGTGTAACAATGGGCAGGGACGATGACCTTGCAGAATTGCAGGTACCCTCCGCTCACCTCGTGTGCCATCAAGGGCTTGGAATCTGGGGTTCCCCATGTCCACATCTTCTCCGCCTCTGTCTTCCGCTCTTGCGACAGCCATAGGCGTGTTTTCCTGCTTCCTCCTTTTCCTTCATTTCTGCGCCTTCGTTTTCACGAACAGACTAATCTTCTTCTTCTTTGTTGTGGAAGGCAAGATGAACAGGTTGCCTTGAATCCGCGAGAGGAGACGGAAGCAGAACAGATCGCCACTGTGAAGCTTTTTCTTGCTTCCTCTCCTCCTTCTCCTTCTTCTTCTTCAATGCTCCCCAAGCTTGCTTATAAAAGAGAGCTCCCTTATCCCAACTAAATGGCGATTCCAGCCCTGAAAGCTCCTCTCTTGTCATCAGCCTTGGCCATCGTGGCTGGTGATTCTGGTTTCTTCTTCTGCTTCTTCTTCAAGGCTCCCCTTATGGAGGAGAGCTGCCATGTGACTACAAATTGCTGGTCATAACGATGGCTTCAATGAATTATTCATCAGGTGTCGAAACCGAGGCCAGACTCCAGTCGCATGAGATAACCTGTGTGAAAAGATGCAATCGCCACTGCATATTCTGTAACATTCAAAATCCTGCATCTGACAGAAAAGGAACATTCAAACGAAGAGTAGGCTATGTCCATATTCGACGCGAACAGCCAAAAGAATTCCAATCCACGAGTTAAGCGGATTATGCTACGTTATTGTCAATTCCCCTCCTCCTTCTTCTTCCAATGCACAATCTTTCAATCCATGATGAAGAAGGCTCCATCTTGGCCCAATCTACAAGTCCCCGGCTTCCAAGATGTTCAACACCCGCACTTCACTTTGCAAAATCCATGGCTAGCCCAGTCCCGGCAACGGAACCAAAAATGACTGGCCAAAGATCAAGCCACTTTTACCCAGGTTAACAAGCCAACTCCTAAGAGTTGTTGCACTAAACAAGTGATTATTTGCACTAATTGTTTTAATTTGTCTCGACTTAGCCTTCCCTAAAATCTACAACGTTGTTTGTAGTAGTCCAACTGCAAAGATTCTAAACTTCAGTAAATTATACTGGGCACTAACTATAGTTTCTCCTCATCTCTCAGAGGCAGCTCCTCATAATGTTCTCCTGCCATGCTAGTGGCGGTTTATCCAGGAAATGTTTTTAATGTTTGACTTTGGAAAGGTTGTTTCAGGGATATAGATCTCTTGGATCTATTTGTATATCTCCATTTAAAATTCCTTTTTATGTTTTTCTCCACCTGATTAAAATTAGTTCTTTTTATTTGTTTAATTTTGAACAATCATTCAAATCAAATTTTCTGACATACCATAAACTCCTAAATTTTAATCTCCCTTGGTAGACGTTTCCCACTCCGTATATAAACTTCGTCATTGCTTATTAGTTTTTAAGTACTTAATTCATTTTGCGAATATAACGTCCTTTCCTTCTTTTCTATTATTAAACATCAACCAAAATAAAACAAGTTCTTCCATACTCTCACATACAACGTTCATTTTAAATCCCGTATATCCCCTTAGTTTTCTTTAAATTATCCTAGTGGCCCTCCACTCCATATATTTAAGAAGTTGATTGTAAAATGAATAACATATAAAAATTTAATATAGATGCTGAGGCTTTTTCCCCCATGCCATCCAATCATTAAATTATTTGATTTTATTTTGGTTTTAATTTAAACTAAATTTTATAACTGCAACCTAACATTATAAATCATTATAAAGTGTTGTCAAACTTTGTATTTGTAACTTCCCAATGTTTCCTAAATGCTCATACCGCATATAATCTCTCCTTTCAAAACCAAAACACCATATCTTTATACGAGCATTTCTTAAGTAAAATATTATTAAATCATTATTTCTTTACTTTAACCCTTACAACATAAATGCACTAACAAATCAAAGATTTTGTTTCCAATATTTCACCAAGAATCCACAGTTTATATCAATAAATAACACATTTTACGTAAAGGAAAACTATGCCTTTTTTCCTAAATATAACTCTTTCCTAATTTTTAAATATAACAAAACATCTTTAAAAATCTTGATAGAAATTCAGTAAATTCCCTGACTCATAAGCTTTATAGAAAAAATATCAGAACTTATAAATTTTCAGTCAGTAATTTTATAAAATTTTATTTATGATAATTTTGAGTCATTTTTTAATGTTTTCGATTGTTTTTTTGATTTTTAATAAATAAAAACCAGTTCAGATAAATGCAAACAACCATGTAGCATAAGAAAACAGGTTTAAAGACATATTTTAAAAATATTAAACTAAAGAAATTATCATGCCATATCATTTATTTTAGATAAACCAGTTAGACACTTACTTGGAAAACCCGTGGGTCGTCGTCACGTCCTTGGAGACCGTGTCCTCTTTCTGTCTAGCCACTATCCAGCCATTGTGCATCGCAAGCTCAACATTTCTTATCTCCATGCAACTTTGTTGTTGGAATGAACACCATCTTCATGAGGGAAAAATAAGGAGATTGCACCACTTAGGGTTTTGAGGTTTTGATACAAGTAAGGATTATCGTATCCTTCTTTTTGGTTATTGCCTCGTGCAGATGCCGCTTGTGGACGAGGGCATGAAAAAGAATGAACGGTCTGCCACCATGAATTGGGTTCGCTATTTTCTTGCACGATCTTCACTCGACATTGAGGAGGGCGCCTGCAATTCCTGACGTTGTTGCCATTTATTCTTTTCTTGCATCCACCCTCTTCTTACTCCCTCTATTTCTCAAGCTCTATGGTCCGTTGAATTTGTTTTTTTCTTCTTCTTGACTACTCCATGGGGCATTGATAGGGTGGACAAGATTGCCATGGAGGTTCACCGTGTAGCTGCAAATTTTCCTTTCTCCCTTGTAACTAGTGCATTTTCTGCCTCTTCACCCTCATCTCCCTCCTTCTCTCTCTCTCTCTCTCATATACCAGTGTTACCGTCCAACGTATAATTCGATTACATCAACAAAAAAAAAAACCAAGGAACAGGAAATGACACCGTGGTGCATATTCAGAATGGCAAAGTGATATCGCAGAAGGGATTAATGGCTGGCGCTTTTGAGAGGGTGCTGGTATCGGAGGGCTGGCACTTGCCGAGATGGCGAACGTCCAACCGTGAGTACGGCAGCTTCTACACTCCTCCTCTCTCTCTCTCTCTCACACCGGAGCGGAGGCTAGTGCATATGTGGAAGGAGTAAACCCTTTTTAGTAGTATAGTAGTGGAGTTCTTGTATCTGCAGGGTCAAAACGAGAAGAAACATGTCTACGAGAAAAGGCCCTCCCAAGCACCAAAACAGAACCGCGTGGAAGGCGAACGCAGGCGTGGAAAAGAACGACAAGGAGCTTGGTGGGAAATTAAAACCCTATTCTGCAATCACACGAGTTTGCCGTCGCTGCAAGGAACAAATTGAATGGCGGAGAAAGTATGGGAAATACAAACCATTGACTGAACCAGCAAAATGCATTCAATGCAGTAAACGAGTAGTTCGTCAGGCATATCACCGTCTATGTTCAGGTTGTGCAAGGGATGAGAAATGTGAGCGGAAGGCACGTTTGGTTGGAAACGGGGTAGGAAGGATGGGATTAAGGTCGCCGCGGACGGCCAGAAGTCCAGACATCTCTCTCTCTCTCACGCTCGCTGCCTCTCCTCCTTCTTCAGCCGGAGCTGACGGCGGCCTTCCACAAGCACTCTTTTTTTCTGCAACGTCGCTGACCAGATCGAGGTCTCTCTCCCTCTCACGGTCGCTCGCATCCCCCCTTATCATGACAGTTTTTTTCCTCTAACTGCTCTCTCACACGACATTCTTTTTCTCCCCCCTCTCACTACAATTTTTTAAAAGAATAATGATGCTCCCCTAATAATTTCTTCATCAACTCAATCCTTCACTTTTCTTTCTAACAATCTCTCCCTATCCGTCCTCAGCACTCCTAATTCCCTTTCTCTACCTTTCGAGCTTGCAAGTAAGTATCTCATTTTCCTTTTCAGCCTCTCTCGATCTATTTCTAACAAGTTGCATTGTGCTTTGAGCTCCTCAATTTGATCTAGCTTGCTCTTCGTTGACTGCGGGCCAGCAGAGACAGGTCGACATTTGGTTGTGCTTGTCGGAACCTTCTTCAGGTTCTTGTCCAAAGCATCTAAAAGCAACCTCAGTTTGCCATAATCCTTTACTCCATCAGCTCCAAGAGATGACTTCATGTTAGCAACGATTTCGTGCTGCTTTTGCAAAGTATCCTCCAGCTTCTCTATTTTCTCCTGTGCTGATCTGACTGCTTTTTTATCATCTCTTGTCCCTGGACATTTTTCTGTCTCAGAAGTTACATCTTTCCTGACCTCTCTAGCTACAATGTCAGCTTCCTTTCGTCTTGTAAGACCACCTATTCTATCTGGTCCTTTTTCAGTTCTATGAGTTGAAAACTTCCTTCTTCTTCATGTTCTTTTCGGATAATCTCTACATTGTCATGGCCAAATCCTCCTTTCCTCTTTGGAAAACTCCCTTCAAAGACTCTTGGATGGCTCTATAGTGCCTACTTTTTTTTTTTTTTGGAAATTTCCTTTCTTACTCCCTTGTTGGCTTATTTTCTTGAGTGACTTCTCAATATTGGGCTTTTGTTCCACCCTTGGTCATTTGTCCTTCATTTATCCCATTTTTTTTACTACTAGTGCTACTTGGAATGGTTTTGACAATCCCAAGGCTGTAGTAATGAGCTTATGAGAGCACTACCATAGGTGATCACATAACTTGGCCTTAGTAGTGATAATCTTTTCATAAGGATTTTTTAGAAGATCCATATGTGCCTTGGCAACTGATGAAAACCCTCAATGCAAGAGAACCACGAACCGGCTACTGGCTAGGTAGAGGCTGCAAATACATTGCTGGCCACAAAAACCTGCAAGAAAACTCTCCTTCTCACCAAAAACCATGCTCTCAAAACACACAAGAGGAAGGCACACAAGAAATTGAGAGAAAGTCTTCCATCCTCACCCTCTTCCTCTTCCTCACTCTCCATGAGATCTTGCAATGAAAGCACAAGAGAGGGAAGCAAGAACAAGAAAGATGAGAGTTGTGCCAAAATGAGAGAGGGAGAAATGAACCGTGAGAGAAGAAGATAAAGGAAGAGAGAGGGTGTAACCACCTCAACCTCCCACCTCCCCAAATCCCACGACTGCAACCACCTCCTTTTCCTTTCTTGAATTATAAAATTCAAATTTGCATACATGGACTAAGGTCTAAAGACCTTTCATTTTTAGCATGAGACAAAAGGGTTTGACCTTTCCTTTTCCTTTCAACATTTTTTAATGTGAGCCTTTTGGACTACACATTTTACATTGCTTCATATTTGATTTTTGACAAAGGGGTACATTTGCAAAGTATCAATTTTCAAAAAGTTGTTTCCATGTGAGCACATTTTGGTGCCTTTATTTGCACTGATTTCCTGGTCATCATTTCCTCCCACACTTAAGTGTGAAGCGTCCCCGCGAACAAAATTGAAGAAGAACCACAATCAGCACTTGCAAAATCTTCATCTTCAATCTTTGGTCTTCATTTTTGTTGTATTGCCATTGGATAGGGAAAAGAAAATCACCAGACAATAGAAAAACACAACTAGGTCGTAAAGCCTAGGTAGCAAACACCCAAAACAACAAAAACACAAAGGATAGGACTTTCCAACAAATTGAATGCAAGGCCAACGTCACTCTCAAGATAGGGAAGAAATAATAACCACACCATGAAGCGCATTAAAAACCCGAAGAAGATGTATAAATGAAACACACCCATATAAAAGATATTGCATTAGAATTCGCCCACCCAAACATTTTGAAAAGGAAAGGAAATGTGAGTTTTATTTACGAACAACAACAAAAATAAAAAGAAATTGACAAAGAACAAAGTTATTGGTATTCTTGTGTGTATTGAGGAGTTTTTAGTTTTGGTTCAAAGGTCATTTTAGAGAGGAACGAGATGCACGTGAATTGTCTTTAGAGAGGATTAAAGGGTCAATTTAAGATTGTCATTTTAAAGGTTTAAAAGTTTAAGATAATCAAAATTGAAAATAATCAAAGAAGATAAGGTCGAGCTGATTGCGCCACGTTGGTGAGAAGAACAGGATTTCGCCAGTATGATTTTCTACTGATGAAAAGTGTCGACGTCTTCAAATTGGGAGCGCTGCTCTGTACAGCCGATGACTGTAGCTACGATGATGACTAAGCTGCCAGGGAGAGCTCGTCTCACGCAGGCTGATAGGGTTTGTGCTAGAAAGATTTTTCTATGGGAGCCGTCAATCAGAAGTTGCTGTTGAGAGGGCAAGATCATAGTCGACAGAGCATGGGCGGAAAGTACAATGACCCCTTAAGTTTGACATTTGCAGGTTCATCAAATGATTTTTTTGGGACTAGACAAAGGCGTCAAACTGAAACTGAAAAGAGAAAAATGATAGTGCTGTCGATGAAGGAGAAGGAGCATAAAGAGGCCGCTTGATCATCACAAGGGTGGATCGTGCCCACACATGAGGTCGAGGCTACTGGCAAGCTTGGCGAGGTTGGACCAAGGGTAAACCCAGTTCTGAACATAGGCAGCAGCAAGGGTAAGGATGATCCTTGTAATGGATACGAAATTTTAGATCCGAAAATTGCTGCATCATGACCTCTTCGATTACCATTAGCAATTTCTTCTCTATCCTCTTCACTGATAGCACCACCTTCTTGTCATTCTTCTTTGACTTCAGATTTGAAATTGTAAAAGCCCTTTTTTTTTTTTGCAAGCTCCATAGCCACCTCCATTCCCGGCCAGTGCACCAAATGAAGAGCACCTTGCCACGGCACCATGAGAACCACGAACCGGCTAGGTAGAGGCTGCAAATACATTGCTGGCCACAAAAACCTGCAAGAAAACTCTCCTTCTCACCAAAAACCATGCTCTCAAAACACACAAGAGGAAGGCACACAAGAAATTGAGAGAAAGTCTTCCATCCTCACCCTCTTCCTCTTCCTCACTCTCCATGAGATCTTGCAATGAAAGCACAAGAGAGGGAAGCAAGAACAAGAAAGATGAGAGTTGTGCCAAAATGAGAGAGGGAGAAATGAACCGTGAGAGAAGAAGATAAAGGAAGAGAGAGGGTGTAACCACCTCAACCTCCCACCTCCCCAAATCCCACGATTGCAACCACCTCCTTTTCCTTTCTTGAATTATAAAATTCAAATTTGCATACATGGACTAAGGTCTAAAGACCTTTCATTTTTAGCATGAGACAAAAGGGTTTGACCTTTCCTTTTCCTTTCAACATTTTTTAATGTGAGCCTTTTGGACTACACATTTTACATTGCTTCATATTTGATTTTTGACAAAGGGGTACATTTGCAAAGTATCAATTTTCAAAAAGTTGTTTCCATGTGAGCACATTTTGGTGCCTTTATTTGCACTGATTTCCTGGTCATCAATGCAATGCAGCCAAAGACTTTCAAATGACTGATGTTAGACTTATGTCCATGCATCTTCTAACATGGTGAGCTTGAGCACTTGCGCACCTCATATTGAGCATTGAAGTAGGGTACTCATCCCCGAAACGGAGCTTGAGATAGGTAGGAAGTTGGGTGTTTTTAATCTTCAAAACAAGTAAGTATTTTGGGATATTTTGGTTGGTTGATGATTGGAAAGAATGGAGGATCTATTTCAGTTTTTTGCCTTCGATCTTCGTTGCATTTAGCGTAGGTTAGAGTTAGGAAATCAAACCGGAAAAGGGTAGGGTTTATTGTTTCAAAACAGGGCAAAACAGGGAAAAATCGTGCAAAATGCACAAAATGATCATTAATGAGACCTAAGATCGACAAGAGAGTGATTGGGGCGTCAACCCTGCATTTGGGAAGGCATATAAGAGCCAGGAGGCCAACAGAGAGCTCATTTGTGCCATTTCAGTGAGAGAGAGAGAGAGAGAGAGAGAGAGAGAGAGAGAGAGCTAGAGAGCCCCAGCCCGTGTGATTCGATCGCATCACGGACGCACTTACCGACCCGTTCAGGTATACAAACCTCTCCCTCTACTTCCCTAGATAGGATCTGGAAGTGTATGACCATGGTGCCGGCCTACATTGGGTGAAACAATAGAATTCGCATTCGCACGGGTTACGTGCGCCGCGTTCGGCCTGTCCGAGTGGCCTCTCCTGGGCCGAGTCCCAGAATCGGCCCTCGGCCCTTGTCACTCGGCCCACTTGGCTAAACCCTAGTCGGCACTCAGACCGCCGTCCGAGGCAACTGTCCGAGTCAACCCACTCGGCCGTTCGAGTCAAAGCTCTTTGCCAGGTGGCACATTTGGCCCTCGGTCCGTTCGAGCAACCCGTCCGAGTTTCAAATTCGGAAATTCGGCCACACCCGGGATTCGGCCCTCGGCCAAGCGCCGTTCGGCCCGTCCAAATTACCTTGTCCGGACCTGCCATTCAACCCGTCCCAATAAAAGTCGTCCGAGTCAAATCCGGAAATTTGGCCCTCGACTTCGTGCCTCGGCTTGTCCAAGTGACCCACTCGGACCCTACAATTCGGACCAGTTGGTCCGAGTGCAACTTTTTGTCAAATCTGTCAGAAATTTGACCCGACCCGGCAAATACACATTAGCGCAACTCGTCGAAATCCTTCGGGCGCTCAAAACTTGATTCTGGCACACGTGATAAGAGAAATTGTAGTACACAGTCGCTTAGCGGTTGGCAGTAGACAGTTGAGGGACCCAAGGACCTGGACGCGAGCTGCTGAACCGTAAAACATGATCGACTGGAAGCGAACAAGGCAACATACAAGGAAACCCTAAATCCTGACTAAACGGCCGAAAAATGGACCTACAAAGGCCTGAAACGAGCGAGAGTGAGTAAGACGCCGAGGAATTGCTTGCGGCACTCACATTGAATTTTCACACTTGAAGTACACTTAGAAAAGCTAAAAGCCTGATTGGGCACAAGTGCACGAGAAACAACACACTCACCGAGTGACCATAAATTGAGGTTTGTATTCAATAATCAAAGGAACTCACTCAGATAAATCGCTTAAGGAACCCACTAGTAGGAGAAGACCCCAAGACTTAGACAGGTGCCTGAGTGCCCTACCAGTAGGACCTGGAGAAGACACGAAGACATAGGAAAGCAACAAGATAGAGGATTGGACGCTGCAGGAGCTGCTTGGATTTATTGACAACCTTGTGGAGCTGAAAGCAGAAACAATGTCAGAATCAGAGGCGAACGAGGAGAGGACCAATTAGACTTAGGAGAATTTCCAACCTCAGTCCAGGAACTGGTCCACAACTACGATCTACTCACTAGCACCGTGATCCAGGGTAGACCTGTAGAGGAAGTGGTAGCAAACCTAGAAGAAGAGAGAAGAGCAATCAAGAGAGCGCTAGAAGGCATAATTGCCTACAACCATGAGCAAAGGGCTAGAAGGGTACAGTAAGACGTAGATATGTACGAGGCTAGACGAGTGCTAGATCTAGCTGGAGCGGCCAAATCTGGACCGAATGTAGAGAGGGAACGGGCAGCAGAGGCTGACATGATATTAAGTGAACTGGTAGCAAAGCGACTCTTGGACAACACGTCCGTTGAACAGAGCGCTACTGCCCTAGCCACCGTGCTACTATCGGGATTGGGAGTCACGCAAGGGGCTAAAGAGTAGGCTAGAATCCCCATCGTAGCAAAACAACTAGCTAGATACGAACCTAGCAGTGACCCGTATAGCTTCATGGAGCAGTTCGAGCAAGTGTGTGAGGCAAACGGTCTTACTGACCCTACGCAGCGAGCTCAAGCTTTCAGCCTGTGCTTAGGTGATAAGGGGAGGACCTGGTATTCTACTCTAGATGATGCAGAACGTACGAACTTTGCTCGCCTTAAGGGCCTCTTTATCAAGAGGTTTTCGAAGGCAGGATATTCGGATAACCTCATCATTAGGTTGATGAATATCAGTCAAAGGGAGAAGGAGGACATTAGGGATTACGTCACTCAGGTGTGTAGCCTCTACAAGAGAATCCCTGCCAATGAGCGACCTACCGAGAGGGCAGTGTCTACAATGTTCATGAACGGGATTCGGAGCGAGGAGGTCTACAAGGCTTTGGCCAGTAACTCCACCTTGCAACGAGACGTGCTAGCTAGAGTTTTCGAGGAGGCAATACGCGTAGATGATCAACTCAGGGAACACAGCATGAGGACTACCAACCGAGAAAGTGCAAGCCAGAGGGACCCTGAGAGATCAACTACTTCGGGGGAAAAAGCAATTGCTAGTGTGCAGGATAAGGGAAAGAGTGTAGACCACGACCACGGGATGGCAGAAATGAGCATGGAGATTTCACAATTGCAAGAGCTCGTGAGAAAGCCTGTGAGATCGCATGTACAATGTATATACTGCGATGGCAATCACCTCCCAGTTGAGTGCCAAGATCCTAGATCTCGGCCGTGCTCAAATTGCGGTAGATTCGGGCATGATGCAGTGCATTGCAGAATGCCGAGGAGATTCCCATACGTGCAGTAGTACAACCCTCCATACTTAGGTAATAGGCCACCTAATTTCTTTGGGAGGGGAGCCCAGTTAGCTCTTCCAGCACCAATTGACTTGAGACCTGTCGTGCCTAGGTTGGAGATGAACCCAACTGGTATACCCAGACCACTAGGGCCTTTTGTAACCCACCCATCTCTAGCGATGCTCCTGTTCACTTTGTGGAGGAGCCTAATGAGGAAGAAACATATGTCAACCCGTACATATCCTATGACGAGGAGGGCAACCCAGTCCTGATGGACTATCGGCCGGTGCCGGTGATGGCTTTAGGAAGAGGAAGAGGCAGAGGCTTTGGAGGGCCCAGCCAAGATCCAATCATATGCTGGACTTGCGGCCACCCAGGCCACATTTCATCACGTTGCCCAGAACGAGAACAAGCTAACAAGGACAAAGCAGATCTCCGATGCACAAAGTGTGAAATCACACATCTGTTTCCTGACTGTCCTAGGCGGAAGCCATCAACCAACTCTGCCAACATGCCATCGGTGCCTTTGGGCCTCTTTGGAGTGGAAACCTTTGGTAGTGAGGATACGCCCATCCCACTACATGCTATGACGTGAGCTCAAACAAAACAGGCAGGCATCTCCTTGCCAGGGCCAAGTAACCTTGACGCAACCTCAATAGGAAAGAAAAGCCGGAGGAGACGGAAAAAGAGAACCGATGCAAAGATAACTCTTAAAATCGAGGAAGTGACTACGTTAGTAACGGGAAAGAAGGTCACAGACACAGAATCGGAGACCTCAGCTCCTAAGACAGCCGACCGAGGGAGTGCCAAGGTAGGGGAATATCCCCATCCCAAACGGCAGCTCGAGGCTATAGCTAAGGTCAAGGAGTGGGTCAGGGATTCCCAAAAGCACCTCAACGATGTTGAACCCATATTAGAAGATCCTATTGACGATTTCTCCAGTGTGAGCACACCAGTCTCACCTTCAAAACCACAAGCTGCGAGCATACCTGCACCACTAGGGGCAACTCAGTAGCAAGGCCAAGGAGAAACTTGCCAGGGCAGACAGAACGCATGGCTTGCCTCATGGGAAGACAAGAGCCCAGTAGCCTCCTCACAACCTTGTTGTCTACTCCAGTAACTCTAAGCTTGGAAGACCTGCTTAGGCAGAATCATTCCTTATGGTAGGATTTAAAAGACTTGATGGAGGGACACACAGGACTTGTGGGTGTTGATCCGCAAGATCATGATGCGGTTACACAGATCCCAAGTCAGACCCTACACTCAACTCCTAAGTCTTTGCACATCAATGCTTTTTGGGAGAGCACTGAAATGCATGCAGTTTTGCCTGTCCTAGCCTTAGGAGATATGATGCGAAAAGGAATTGTAGACACATGCGCAGGTGTTAGTGTACTAAACCATGCAGTCTTAGAGGCATGGGAAAACCCTCCTGTAGAGACTGCCAGGTTTAACGTCACATTAGAAAATGGAATGAAGGTAAGACCATTCGGAGTCTTAAAGAATTGGCCTGTAAAGATTGCCGGTGTGCAATTTTCAGTAAACTTCATTGTCATGAAGGGAGTGGATTACGACATACTATTAGGCCGACCTTGGATGAGGAATGCGCGTGTCATTGAGGATTGGGGCAATGGTTTGATTTTCCTAGGGAACAGAACTAGTGTAGTAAGGGTAGAGATGGACACTTGGAAGACGACCCTTGTTGACCTAGATGCCATCTCAGCTATGCTGAAACGCGATACTCAAATGACCAAACCCTATGGACCACTCACTAAATATATTCCTTGCCCTGAGGATGAGAGGGATTGGATGCACGTTTTGGCAACCATTGACCTACTATTCTCGGATGAGGGAGAACTATGTCGGCACGCTGCTAAAGCCGCAACCATGCCAATTGAGGAGCCAATTGTGCCACTCTACATGATGGCAGGAAGCTCACTCAACCCAGGTAAACCAGTCTCATTCCATATCCCCAACAATAAACTAGAGCTTCAGGAAATCGTAGAGTATCTGACCAATGAACTAGAAGGCAACTTAGCTGCTAACTTAAAACCTCTACGTGATCTATTAGCTAAGCCAGAATGGAAATGGACCAAGGTCCACGACCGGAATTTGTTATATAACTGGGCTTTAGTCATTGATGACAAGGAGACCGGAAAGGAAAGCTTAGGTGATGATGAGTAGTCAGAAGGACATGACTCTGATAATGAGGAGTATGAGGACTGTTGCTCGACGGGAGAGGAGAGTGAAGAAGAGATAGATACAATAGAGTACGACACGGACGGAAAAGTGATAGAACAAATCAGGGCAGACTTGAGGCCGAGGAGAGGAAGAACTAGTCAGAACAAAAAAGGAGTCATGCAAATGGAGTGTGACAGATCCTAGCTAGAACACATAGGAGCCATGGATTACGAGCAAGCTGGAGTGGCACGACCATTGGTAATCCCAGTGCTCAAGACGGATGCACCTACTGAACTACGACCCCCTGGGGAAACACCTTCCTCAAGTGAGGAATGCGAGTTTAACTCAGAGTCAGAAGTCAGCACTGAGAGTGATCCCGAGATACCACAACCTTCTAAAGTCAAACGCACCAAGGGAGACTTGCCAGTCCACCTAAGGCGCAGGAGGCTAAAGGAGGAGGCCAGGAAGCAAGCAAAGGACTCAGAAGCAGAAAGGCAAAAGAAACGGCAGGATCTACCCAAACGGTTTACAAAATTTAAAAAGGGTGACAGAGTGGTGATTTTGCTAGGTGCGAAAAGACAAGGCCAAACTAGTGAACCAATCGAGGGACTTGCCAAAGTCAAGGAAATTAACTTGGCTGGGGAAGGTGAACAGCCAAGACCTGTATTCATTGCTGATGACTTGATGGAGGATGAGGAGACCCAACTTGTTGCACTCTTGCAAGAGTACATTGACGTATTTGCCTGGACATTGGATGAACTTAGGGGAGTCGACCCTAGGGTTGTGACTCATAATATCCCAATGGTCACTGATGCAGTGCCAACGAAACAACGACCTTACCCCATGAATCCCAAACATGCCCATGCAGTAAAAGAGGAGCTTGATAAACTCATGAGGGCAGGATTCATATACGAGATCGAGCATACGGACTGGGTATCACCTATCGTGATTTTCATGAAGAAAAATGGAAAAATCCGAGTGTGCATGAACTACAAGAAAGTGAATGCCGCTACAAAGAGGGATAACTATCCTTTACCTTACACTGAGCACATGCTTGAGAGGATAGCAGGTAAAGAAGCCTACAGTTTTCTGGATGGTTTCTCGGGCTATAATCAAGTGCAAGTGCACCCCGACGACAGGCACAAGACTGCCTTTGCCACAGGATGGGGTGTATTTGCCTACATTGTCATGCCTTTTGGGCTGACGAATGCACCTGCGACTTTTGAACACCTAATGTGCACTATCTTTAAGGATATGCTTAGGCGCGAACTGGAAGTGTTCGTAGACGACTTGTGCTTACAATCTAGTTGGGCAGAACACTTAGAGAAATTGAGAGTTGTCTTTGAAAGGTGTAGGTTGTACCACCTCTCATTGAACCCCTTAAAGTGCTAGTTCTGGGTGAAACACAGATGCATTTTAGGGCGCGTAGTGTCAAGGAACGGCATTGCCACTGACTTTTCTAAAGTCAGAGTCATTGTTGACTTACCGCCACCTGATAACTACAAGGGAGTTCAATGTTTCTTAGGACACACTGGATATTATCGACGCTTTGTACTAAATTACACACTAATTGCTAGACCATTATACAAGCTGTTGATAGTGTTCGAGTGGACTGAGGAATGCCAGCGCGCATATGAGTTGAAAAAGGCCCTTACTATTGCACCAATCTTACGAGCCCCAGACTGGATTATAACGTTTCATGTACACATAGACGCCTCTAAGTTCGTTATTGGAGCCATGCTATGCCAGCCTGGTGAACATAACTTAGATTACCCGGTGAGTTTTATTTTGCCAGCAGACAGCTCATAGAGACCGAGATGAACTATTCCACGACAGAAAGGGAGGGGTTGGCCATGGTATTTGCGGTAAAGAAATTTCGGCATTACCTATTAGCCACTCACTTTGTCTTCTTTGTGGACCATCAAGCCTTGCTATATCTTGTGAACAAGCCTTGCGCTACGGGACGCATAGCTAGACGGTTGCTCCTTCTACTGGAGTTTGACTTCTCTGTGGTTATACGCAAAGGAAAGTAGCATTACATGGCTGACCACCTGTCCCACATACCCACAAGAGAAGCTGCTGGACAAGGCATACCTGACGATTTATCGGATGCTCATCTCTTTAACCTATCTAGCGAGAGAATTATTTAAAGCTTATCTGATGCCGTATTGGGCCGATGACATAGTGCAAGTGCTAGAAAATGGACTACCTGAGAGACCCATTGAGAAAGCCAGGCTGAGAAGACTTATCCTGAAAATTCAGCCATACCAACTGATAGCCGGCCAACTCTACAGGTTGGGACAAGACAGTTTATTGCACAGATGCGTATGTGAGCACGTGATGCACGATGCATTGAAAGAAGCACATGGCGGAATCGCTAGAGGACACTTTAGTGGGGACACAACAGCCCGAAAGGTGCTACAATCCCAACTATGGTGGCCCACCCTTTTCCGCGATACAGCTAAATTTATAAAGCACTGCGATGAGTGCCAAAGGACCAAAGTGCCTATGCAAAAAGACAAGATGGAGTTGACCCCTGTCATAGCCCGACAACCCTTTGAAAAATGGGGCATCAATCATTTTTCATCGATTTTATTGGACCTATCAGTCATGCGGCACAATATTCCCAAGCTCGCTTCATCATAATGGCAACTGATTATCTAACGAAGTGGGCAGAGGCACGAGCCACGAGGAAGAATGATGCTAGGACCACTGCAAAGTTCTTGTGGGAGCAGGTCATTTCATGGTTTGGCTGTCCAATCGAACTTGTAAGCGACCAAGGCACGCACTTCGTTAATGAGGTGATTTCCCACCTGCTCTCTACCTTCCTAATAATTCATCGAAAGTCCTCTCCCTATTACCCTCAGGCTAATGGCCAAGCCGAATCCACAAATAAAATCTTAGTCAATGTGCTTATAAAGGTAGTGTCTACCTCAAGACGTGATTGGGACAACAAGCTAATGGTGGTCTTGTGGGCCTATCACACAGCTTATAAAACGGCTGTAGGACAGACACCTTTTAGGCTGACGTATGGAACTGAAGCCATTTTACCCTTAGAATTATTCATCCCTAGCTTAAGGATAGCAGTCAAGGAGCGTTGGGAGGGAAGAGAGGCTTGGACCAATCACTTAGTGGAGTTAGAGCGCCTAACAAAGACTTGACTCCTCGCCACTCACTCTCTGATTTGTGAGAAGGCTTAATGAAAGATGTGGTTTGACAAGCATGTCAAACAGCGAGACTTGTGGATGTGAGAGGGGGTGTTAGTCTGCCTATGCTAGTTATGTCTGCCTGTTGTCTCCTAGTTGTGAGCTCCTATTAGAGTCTGACACATATATAGGAGCTCTAGCAGTTTAGGTGCATTTTCTTTATTAGTTAGCTTCCTATGTGCATTCCTAGGCTAGTTACTAATCTCCATAGTCTACCTACACCTACTAGACATTATCACTGCTAGTTTAGATTTTTCTAGGGTCATCTCTAGTTTTTCTAGCATTTTTCCTTCAATGACCAACATAAAATGTTGATTGGCCAGCATTTAAGGCCCCTACAAGAGCAGTCACTCATGTTTTTAGGGATTTGGCTATTTATAACCAACTCCTTCCCACTCGGTAGACACACACTTCTTCGGAGTACGCATGATTGGTAGAATAGGGAATGTTGAGTTAGAGACACTTGAAGGCAAAGGAATAGGCTTTTTTAATGGCAGCCGCATAAAGAAGTACTATCCTCCTTCCCATCCATTACATAAGCCACCCATGCTAGAACCCCCAATAAACATCTGCATGGCTACTATAACTGACCTTACAGATCAGGACGAAGAAGCAGTGGCATCGGTATATCTATGAATCACAGTCACAGCGGGAGCGATGTATTCTTTCGATGCCTCGATTGATGAAGGTGCCGACTACATCTTGACGCATGACCATTGGACACGCATTGGTCAACCGAAACTATAGCCCACTAATGCCAAACTCACCCCATTTGGAGATAATGCTTATTCACTCCTAGGGAAGTGCAAGGTAGTCGTTTCTATCTAGTCTGAAAGTTTACCATCTTTCTTCCATGTTTTTCCTGACACTAAAGAAGCCGGTAATATGTCACTATTAGGTTGTACTTTCAAGAAGAAAACGAACTATAATGTGGATTACAACCTAAACCGCATTCATCTTGCTATAGGCAATGTGTGTATAGTGACAAATTTCAGCAAGGGCTGTCCTGACTCCTCCAACATTACGAAGCCACCGGTAGAAACCCCTACGACCACACTTCAGCCCGAGTCTAAACAGAAGAAAACTAAGGCCTCATGCCAGGCTCTCGACCCTAGGCCCAAACCCACCAAGAGTGCTCACAAGGCCAATGAGTGCAAGCTTATATGGGTGCCAAAATAGCAAAGAACACATCCGGGTAGACCACCCAAATGTGATTCTAAACGCCAAAATAATCAGCCATCACGGCCTAAGAGGCAGTCTAGACGCTATCGACGTAGACACACAACCATGCCGTGATGGATCCCCAAAGATCTCTTGCAAGCATAAGGATACTATGAGGGCAACCCCTAGATTTGGGTGCCTAAAAATGGCAAGTTAAAAAGCTCATCTACAAGCAATCTCACCCTAGTGAGGAAGGCTTGCGCACGTGGTGCCCAGGGCATAGTCAGCAAACCATTGCCCGCTATGGCTAGTAAGCCCTAGCTCATCTATCGACCAAAGAAAATGTCACAAGCCTTAGACTTACCTAATCCAGAGAACTTAAAAACCCCCATGACTGCTCACTCAAAACCCAGCACAACTCCCATGCCCCTAGAACTTCCTACAGCACCTCAAAGTGCTTTGGAGTGCAAAGCCCAACCTGTGACACCAATGATGGAGTCACCACTATCCAGACCATTTGCACCATCCCCACCAGTAGGTCTTAAACCTTCCTACGCGGTACGACCTTTCCTCTCCTTGGCTAAAGACCTCGCCGCGACTTCTGGGGATGGCTTAGTAACCTGCATCAAGATGTTGGACAAAACTTTCACTACATTCACTAGAAGTTATGAGAGGCTAGACCTGGGTCTTCTTGACAAAACACTTGCTTCGGATGTTCGTGCATTACCATGCACTTGGGAAGAATACGAACTTATGACCACTAAATTCCCCAAAATTACTGTCGAACTGATAGCAAATGACGAAATCCCAAAGGAGCAAGCTGCCCTCGGAAGACTAATCACTTCATATCGTAAGCCTCCTCGTTCTGTTCTTGAACACGAGTTGCAAGAGCTCACGCAGATGGCAAGCTCGCCTTCCACATTCTTGCAGCAGTGGTTTGCTCTGAGAATCCAATGGGAGAAAAAAGGTTGCTGGATAATGACCAATGCTGAGTAATGTAGGGTAGTTAAAACCATCGAATATGACCCTACTTATGTGGCACCTATCTCGTTTAGGGTTTTGGCCATCACCCGCAACCAGCATTTAGACGACCATGTGCTCGCTCACCCCTACATTGACCAATTCCTCACAGAAGAGGAATTACATGTTGCCAGCCGCCTTAATACTAGAGATCTCTTTCATGATGTCTTGACATACATCTCCCAAGTCTCCATCCAACCGTCTGCTCTTGATTGTCATGCTCAACTGGAATACAATCCAAAATTCTACACATGGCTTCTTCACACGTAACTCCTACCCCAACAGGCCCAAAGCCCCTCACCTTTTAACCCCCAATCCTAGGAAGGATTCTTTTCTAACCCGGAAGGGGAGGGGGTAGGGTATCTGGGTATGTGGTGAAGGTGAAAGGAATCAGATAGGAAATGAAGTAAAGGTAGTGAAAAGCATGAGCATATAGTATAAAAACATGGCTTCCTAAAAAAATCATTCAAGAGTTTTTATTCTCACATAAACAGCAAAGTGATATGTGGAAAATGCTAACGAAAGTTACCAATTATGGCAGGAGCAGAAAATGCCACAGCAAGACCATGCCCATCGACTCCCGTTCACAAATGAGGAAAGGGAGCAGTATCACATCCATTTAGAGATGCGCGCCTTCAGCCAGCTCAAGTTCCGAACCATCTAACATCGAAGTCGTGGTGGCCAAGGAGGAAGCAGCTAGGAGGATAGTGGAACAATGCAACCTTACAAAGTATATTGAAAAATTCTCGCAGGAGTCGGATCACCTAAAATGCGTAGAATTCCTCAGAACATACAACCCGGACCAAGAAGGTGGCATTGTAACAGTGGGCCGAGGAGAGGGTGCAAAGCAGGTGCAAGTCCGGTTGGATCCAGCCTTGGTGGAGAAGGCTTTGGGATTGGTACCAAGGACAGAAAGGAGACAAAAAAGGGATGTTTATGCCTTGTTGAAAATGAAGAAGAAAGAGGTGCTCATGAATGATGGCATAAGCATCCAGGACATCCCTGACACAGAAGCCAGGTTGCAGGCCAAGTTGGTGCACGTGGTCTTCTCCAGCCAGCGTTACAATTCCTTAATGCATCGAATTAGCATGCCAGTGCTGGAGAATGTAGCAGCCTACACCCTAGATGAAGTAGATTGGAATGGGTACGTGCGAAAAACGATTGATCAAGCGGCCAAAGCGCTAGCCCTAGGAAGTGCACCAATAGGAGGAGAATCTCCGGCTTCTAAGGTTATGGAAAGGAAGAAAGCCTCCTCCAAGGTTTCCTTCATCGAGTACGTAGGAGTCTTGACTGCACTCATCCAGGAGGTAGTAAAGGAAGCACAGGAGGTGGAGGAGGGAGAAGGAGAAACTCCCGAGAGGTCGCCTCCTTGCCAGGACAAAGACAGGTCCACCGACAGAACAGAAATAGAAGAAAAAGGGGAGGGACAGACTAGCAAAAAGACAATCAGGACAACGAAGAAGAAGGCAACGCAAAGGAAGAAGAAGAATGACGAAGGCAGGAAGAAGGAAAGGGAAGACTTGGAAAGGGCGAAGAAGGAATCCCTAAAAGAAGCAAAGGAGAGAGAGAGAACAAAGAGACAAGAGGAGAAGAGGAAAAAAGAGGAGTTACAGAAAGCAAAGGAGGCGTCAAAACAAGAAGCAGAAGAGGAGAAAAGGAGGGAAAAAGAACAGAAAGAGAAAAAGAAGGAGGAGCAGAAAAAAAGGGAGGAGGAAAGGAAGAGGAGGAGCTACGAAGAAAGGAGGAAGAGCACCTGGCGGAGGCCACCCGCCGGTCCATTGAACAACAGTGCCGAGCAGATGAACTAAGGAACCTGATCCCACGCAAAGAAGAGGGGCCAGGGTCTAGCACATAGGTGCCAAAGTTTGTGCCACCTCCAGTCCCTGAAGGCAAGGGCAGGATAGAAGAGGCCAGCCACGGATGCGGAGTCCAGGTAAGAGCCCAAAAAGCAAAAAGTCGAAGCCTCAACCTCCCCCATTCACACAATGATGACGCCATCGGCTAATTACAACGAATACGTCGTCGAGCTACTTTCCCAATTGGAGAAAGCGAAGGAGGAATGCAAGATAGCTGTGGCTGAGTTGGCAGCTGAGAAGGAATCAGTGGCCGCCTTCCAGCTGGATAAGACAAGAATGATAGCCTTGCAGCAGTGGGAGATTGTAGATATGAGACAAGAACTGAAGGCTAGGGATGAGAGGGAGGAACACTGGAGGCAACTGCTCGAAAACGAGACTCAAGAGTTAGTAAGCATGCAAAGAGAGTATAAGCTCCTAATAGTGCAGTACCAGGAGCTTGCTGCGCAATCTGCTCAGATTGATGCACTCGTTGCGGAGCTGAACACCAGGGACGAAGAAAGAAAACGAGGCATGGAGGAGCAATAGGACGAACTCAAGCGCCTGACAGATCAGCTGACCTCTAAAAGAGGAGAACAAGAGAGGCTAGTCAGGGAACTAGAGGATTATGAGCAGAAACTCATGATGCTAACCTTAAGACAGGGAGAGGGCTTGGAAGTAATGAACAAAAGGGCAGAGGAGTGGGCTGCGCACAACAAAAAGAGGGTGAAGACACTGGCGCGATGCCTTGCTCTGACAGAAAAGGAGAAAATCATCCCGGAAAGCAAGGCGGAGGCAGTCCAAGTGGCCTTCAACACTCAACAGAAGGCCTTCCTCGACACCATCCTGGACGCCATGCATGCAATGCAAGGAGAGCCACTGGAGGCAATGCAAAGAAAGCTCGACATGGCAAGAAGAGCCCTACACGCTGGACTGCAGATGCCACCATTACCTGCGGAGGTTAGGCTGAGTTTGGATGAACATCGAAAATACCTAATGCTGGCTGGCCTAACCCCCCAGGAGATAGATGCCCTCGGATTCGAGGAAGAAGCAGCACACGCAGAACGGCAGGGGGAAGAAGCAGAGTTGAAAATCGATATGAATCGATTCAGGGAAGACGTAGTCCCACAACCCCCCTCGCTGCAGGCCCAAGAGCCACCACAAGGGGACCCAGCTCTGCAAAAAGAAAAGTCATCTCTAAAGAAAGACGCAAAAAGCTGGTGGAGGCTAGACAAAAACTGAGAGCCAAGCCAGCCGTGCTACCATCTGTACCTCTCCCTCCGTGCCCAGATGATCTTCCCGCAGGATTCCATGCAGAACTGATGGTGTGGGAGGTACAGGAACTGTGAAAGGATCCATTTCCCTTCAGTTTTCTCTTACCCAACAGTCTGTGGAGGGTCCTGCTGCTCAAAGTGATGGACGAGGTAGTCGCGGTCGGTGGCCGGTTGGGGAAAAAATGGCTGGAAGAGCAGGAAAAGACCCCAACCTCTTGGGGCACAGAAGCGGCCCACTACTGGCAAGATAAGGTTTTTGAAATCCCCCACACTATACAAAACTACAAGAGCCAACCCCTATGGAGGAGGCGAGTATGCGACATAAGCATACTCGCCTGGATGGCGTTTTGTAATACCCTCCCATTCGAGTGGAACGACCCTACCTACATGGTGTACCCTTGAAGGGTAGGGGTAGATTTTGATGCCACCCTCCACGGGCGATATGACTTTCCCATTATTTATAACTTCACTGTAGTATCCTTTGAGCACGCCCTTCTTTTTACCGCAGAAAGCCTAGACGAGTCTATGATGCGCTTCCTTGCGGAATTCTCCTCATGTCCTGACCCCGCTTTTATAACCACTTGTAATTATCTTGGGTTACTTAGGCTACTTCTTAAGTAGGACCCGACTCCACAAGAGCGCAGCCTGCCTCTCCTATTCTTTGACCTTAACGCTATAGATAACTGCACCATGGCTTGTCTCATGATGAGGGCTAGTCTCCTTCCCTCTTTTTGCCTAGCCCTCCTAGAAGACATGAACGACAGCCAATTCACTAGATGCAACCACCCCTTCCTCTCCACCACCTCCCTTCATGTACGCATGAATCTGAAAGATTACATGCAAAGTCGCCAGTTTTTGAGCAAGTCTATCCGACCCCCTTCTCCTCCTCATTTTGATCAAGACAATTAGGCCTATGTATCATTTCAAAAAAAAAACACCACAGTCACTACACCTAGGGTTCTCCCTAGTCCCCTTCCCCACTTCACGCTTAGGGCACATCAAGGACAGGACTTTCAGACCTGTCACCCTAAGACTCACACGGCACCTCCAACGAAGCATGAACTGGGTCCGGTCCTCAAGTGTGGGACATTATCAAGGGCTTACCCAAGGTTAGACCCATCTCCTAGTTCCACTGCCACGAGCACCACACACTACACGGCAAGCAAACACACCCCTTAGGGAGTGCACAACTTTTCTTGCAGGTTATGTTCGACTCTCAAGAAATGGCTACCCACGGAAGATCACCCACGACATCCTTTAATGACCCAAACTTCTTTTCATGCGCCGGCATCTAGCCATCTGCCTGATGGCCACCATGATCGAACCAAGTCAAGGTAGAACTGCCATTGGCATAGATCTTGGAACCTCATCGTCCAAAGATCCATGCCCAATGCCTCAAGATCCACGAATCGCTTATTGATTCCACAAGCTTGAAGACCTTCAACTCAAAGCCATATCTTTGAGATGACCAACCATAATGATTCAAACAGAGGCAGACAATGCAAAAAACTGCATGCTATAATTGGTAATAAATAGTCAAGAACCATTGCTAAAACAAGCTAAAAATATGAGGAACTGCTAGAACGACCATCTGTCCACCAAATAGTACCAAAAGTACATCAAAAGGACATGATTAAGCTGAGTAAATATATCACGGTTTGCATAAAATAGCTTGCTATAATAAATGACAGTAGTGAGTAAACGAGAGCAAATAGTGAGCTAATAGAGATCCAATGACAATAGTGACTGCCAAGTCCAATCTTTCATCAAGCAGGCATAACAAAGGCACTATGATAGCCAATGAAGATGAGCCAAACACCCAAATGTGTTAAGAGAGTCTGTTAGTATACTCGATACATCCCCTAAGTAATAAGAAAGATGTACACACCAATGGCAAGACCTAAAAAAGGTTGATGTATGCTCAATGAAGATAGATCAAACTAGCTCATAATTATCCAAGAGCAGACATGGAAGCATCTATGAAGAAAATATCATAATCAAGGATGTGTAAGAGATCCCAGTCTCTCAAATCTCAAGTAATAGCAAAAGTCAATGGAAAATAAGCAACCAAGCTCAGAGATAGAATGTAAATGCATAAGACATCTTACAGCCAAGACCGTACATCATGAGAGCACCAAGAGTATGTAAGAGGTCAAGCATCTGTTGATAGCATCCAAGTACATTATGTACAAACGAAACCAAGTCAATCTCTAACAAGCCAAGAAACATTCAAAAGAGGTTTCAAAGTATCCAAGTACAAGCCCAACTGAAGCTCCAAGTGGCAAAGAAGCTCAAACAATGTAGGTAGCATGCATCACTAACATATGCGTCAAAGCATGTACCAATGGGTCATGCATAGACCATAGGTATAACCTTTGTCACAAAGCATGCCAGTGTAGACCAATGTCAAGTAAGTGCCAACCAATACAGAGCTCAAACAAGGCTCAAAGTACATTCCAGAACCATCCAAGACATTTTCCAACCTCCATTTGCATCCAAATAGTCATAATAAGCATCTAGGAGAAGCATCTGAGACCAATAGGCATAACATAACCCGAGTTAAATAGCTTCAGCCATGCTCTATTACAGTAGTAAATTCACTATCAAACTGAGCATAAATATGGCCAAAATCAGCACAAATCAATGGCATATCATATGCATGGTTTCCCATAACATCCGAGGATGATTTGGGTACCAAATGGCATCAATAACTAGTACCAAGCAAGCATAAACATCAAATGCTAATGTAGCAATGTTTGGGGATTCCTGTGGACTATTATGGCAGTCTTGGACTGAAGTATATTTGACCCAAATGTCAATTCCAAGCTCAAGCCTTCAATGCCATGGTTGAAGCATGCTCCTATGCCTCAAATGAGACCTTTGTGTAGTGCCAATGGCCTGAAGTAACACCATATTGGGGAATATGGGAATTTTCCATAAGTTTGGGACACGTGGTCAAATCTTTGGATTTGTCATAACTTGAACATTATAACTCCAAATTGATCAGTCTATAGCTCAATAGATTCTATTTTTCAAGTGCTTTCCAATAATAGGTCACATCATATGGTTTTGAGAAACTTATGGGCATGGTATCCGGATGCCACCTTTTTAGTATTCAAAAAATGGGAATTGGGAGATTCCCAAACTCACCAATATTGTATTAAGTGGTCTTGGAGATGAAGGCCACGTTTTTGACACGTTGACAAAATGGGAAAACATACTAAAATCATATTTTTGATGTTGCTGAGGGAGCTGGCACTACTTGATGGTTAGGGAGCTTCTATAGCTCCCAAAGAAGCTTCCTAAGAGGCCTCAATAGGCATAGAGGAGAGAGAGCTCAGTTGTAAATCTTGTGCCATGGTTGCCCTATTCTTTGAACCCTGTGGATTGAAATAAAGAGTGGAATGAGAGATCCAATACTTGTAGATGAATGCCCTGAGGTTTCTCAAGAAAGCCCAATGCTTTCGTAAGAAGGATGAAACCGACTAAAAGCTCGAAAGGTGTGGCTATGGCTTCCAAGAGTGAAGACAAGAGTGTAGGTATTCGAACGAATGCTGAAGGAATGCCCAACCATGTTCAAGGCCTCGAAGAGCCAAGCTTTGATACCAATTGAAAGCTGAGAATGATCGAGCAAGAGAGCAGAGAGGTGAGAGCTATGGCAGATGGAGCAAGTGCAAGAAAGAGAGACTCCAAATGTGAGAACTCCAACAGTCACAATGTGTGACCAGCCTTCCCTTTATTCAAATGTCACTGAAAGAATAAAAAATAAAGTGATATTGATGGGCACCTACCGCCTATAGTGTGCAAGTGCGAGTACTTTCAGTGTAGTAATACATGGGTGGTTAGGCAGAGGTGCCTTTACCCCCAACAGGTGGGGGATATTGACAATTTCAAGATGATTGCCAAAGGCATAAGAATGTTCACTAAGGGTTGGCATGGTAGGAGGTATATAGAGGCTTGGCTTGCCAAAGTGCACAAAATCACACAAGCAAAGCTTTGCAAGCACACCATGAGTGGACCTTTTACTTTCAATCCATATATTCACTAGCCTAGTAGTGAAAGATCTTTGAGGCTAGCTTTAGGGAATGGCTAGGCTAGTTGAGTGCCACAATAAACATGCCGAGAATTAGACTTGCTAATGGAGATTGTATCAATTCAGTAAATAAATGTACCATTCCATGGAATAGAAGACAACTGTCAAGTGGATTTCTAGCTCTCATGGACCTTGGCATTTTCTTAGGCAATGTTTGAATTAAACTTGAAGCTGCATGCATTTATGAGTTTATATTATCCAGGTCATTTCTGGGGGCAGGCTACATATGTTGGCAACTAGAAGTATTCATTTATGAGCATATATGATAGCTTAATGTTCCCTGTGTGTGCCGATGGGTTGGAATGACTTAGTTTAGTGCCATGTATACTGGCATATGCCTTAGAGGTACTAGATTTTTGCACATCCAAATGAGACAAGTGGGACACTTGGTGAATGGAAAAGCATGGCACTTGCATTGGAAATTTTGGTCGGAACCCAAGGCCTCCCAAATATTAGGAGCATTATGCTTAACTATAAGTCCACTTTAGATATAATTGATGTGGCATGTCTAAGTCCTTGAGAACTAGCTCTGATGGTAGGGTAAATCACCTTAAAAACCCTTGAGTAGTCCCTTTTAGGTCCCTTCTAGGATTCACTATGGTTGCAGAACCTCTAAGGAAATAGTCTTGGGTATGCTACCAAATCATGGTAGGAAGTTGTGAGTAGCTATTGTACCTTTGGAAGTACCTCATAGTTTCCTTCTTAAATAGGTAGTATAGCCTATAAAATGTTTTTTAATCACATTTACCACTCGGCTAACGAATAAGGAAAAAGATCCCATATTGGAGAGAAGTGTTAGCTTCTAGATTTAGGCAAGTACCATTGCATATGACGTTATTGTGGTAGCCTTTACAGCCTTAAAATGTTTTCTTGTAAGCCAAAAGAGATTTGAAGTGGTAACTACTAGCATGTTCCCTCCTTATTACCCTATTGGTTTGGGTGGAAGAATCCCCTTGGCGAGGTTCCTTCCATAATTCAAAAATACCTTAACAATAGTTTTGCAAACAAAGCAAGCCTTACTCAAGCTACAAACAATCATTTTCCCAAAAAAGCCATTCTTCATTGAGCTACAAACAATGGTTTTCTAAACAAGCCTAGCCTTCAATGAGTTACAAATAATGGATCTCCTTAACAATGGATGCCACAAACAATGGCCTTTCATGATGTGATAATACCAACACAATGGTTTTCCAAACAAAGCCAAGACAATGCCCCTTCCTTTAGCTACAAATAATGATTTTCTTAAGCTTATCAAAAGGACTGTAAATACATAAAAACACATACATAAACATTAATAATTAACTTTGAAGTAGTAACCACTAGTAAGTCCCTACCTTATTAACCTATTGGTTTGGGTGGAAGGATCCCCTTCGTGAGGTTCCTTCCATAATTCAAAAATACCTTAATGATAGTTTAGCAAACAAAGCAAGCCTTCCTTGAGTGCTATGAACAATCATTTTTCAAACAAAGCCAGCCTTCATTGAGCTACAAACAATGTTTTCGTTAATAAAGCCAACCTTCCTTGAGTAACAAACAATGAATCTCCTTAACAATGGCTACTATAAAGAATGGCCTTCCATAATGACAATACCAACACAATGGCTTCCCAAACAAAGCCAAGACAATGACCCTTCCTTTAGCTACAAATAATGATTTTCTCAAGCTTATCCAAAGGATTGTAAAGACATTTTAAAAAATACATAAACATTAATCATTAACTTGGAACTCCTACTTTTGGCCAAGATACCAACAATCCAAACACATCTCTATAAGCTCTTTAGAAATTTTAATAGTTTTCATGCTATTTTGGGATCAAAATGAAGATATATCTAAAGATATCTCATTCTTTTATAATATGATAAATCATCCATCTCTTTATATAAAGTAAATGATCTGTGTTTTTTGCAAATCGAATTTCTACCACAAAATTTGGTCAAAACCTCTATCAAGAGCCTTACCCATAGCTTAAACCCTACATCTTATAACTTTGGGTTTACTCTTCAAGCACTAGATATGCTACATTGCTTCTTGGTTATGATAACTCTAGCAAGTGGGAAAACAAGTTCTTAGGAGGGATGTCAATGTAAAGGGTAAAAGGGATGAGTTATCTTAGTGATGATGAAAATGGATTACACCTAGGGATTGAGTGAGTACATAGATTTTTTTTAAAGAACTAACCTCCAACTACACTTGGGCTCCACCTGCATTACCAAGATTTAGGATCTATCACCATCATTAGAGGACACCTCACCCTTGTACACAAGTCAATGTCCACATCATGGTGTCATTTAGATCTTACACAAAAGCTTACAAGGATGGATCCCCTCTGTCACATGCTTATATGTATATATATATATATATATATATATAACGAATTAAAGTCAAAGCAGCTTTTGGAAGCATTTTTTAATAATTTTAATAAATTCCAAAAAAATCAAATTTCAAAAAAATTCCCACGCTACCCAACCGGTTTTGACTTGGTCTACAAAGTTGCCGAAGAAACTTTTTTTAAATTCTTCATCGATTTGAAGTTACAAAGGTACAGATTGTTGGCTGCAGACAATTTTCTTCTCTCTTTGACCCTTATCACATCAACTTTCCATTTTATCCTTCTTCTAAATATATTATAATAATGTGCTTCGGGCACCCACCTATTGTAATCTAGTTCTCTTTCTCTAGCTTGTCTATCACCACCCTTGGCTTCTTGTATGATGACCAATGTGGAGACTTGTGCCATCCACTATTCTCCATATTATTAAAGATACCAAGATATCACATGCATTCTGCATGATTCTGCTACACTCAGTTTTCCACATCACACATACATGCACCCCCCTCGGACCGGTACTATGCCACAGAACAGGTGGTATGATGATGAGTGCAGAGATCTACGTCGACAGCTACGCGATTTGGAGGCCAGAGGAGAGATCACACACAGTCAGGCGCAGAGAGCACGCACCGCTTGACCCGCCGTAAAAAGCGGGAATGGGAGGAGGAGAGATATTGGGATATATACCACCTTCTTATGAGCAGAGATTGTGCAGAGGCATGGAGGCAGATCAGAGAACCACGCGCACCCACACCGATACATGACCCTGCAGTATGGCATGGATACGCATAGAGTTTATATCATGTACCCGCACAGCCGCTGATACCCACACCATGTACACCGAGACCGGGCATTTCATCCTTTTTCACCACTAGTATGGTGAAACATGCTATCTCATGGTTACAGTATGGCCGCGCTCGAGACCAGTTTGATCTTCAGGCAGAGCATATTATATACGGTAGAGACACATTGGCTCCACTCATTGCTCACCTCTTCAACCGTGCATTGTCTGAGGGATTTCCTGACTCTTGGACAGAGCACACCATTGTACCTATCCACAAGTCAGGGGATCCTATGGATTCTAACACATATAGGACCATCATGATTAGGCCAGTTTTGGCCAAACTTTATGGCACGGTGATGGAGGAGGAGCTCAGCATGCTGGCAGAGAGAGAGTGCATGTGCACACCCGAACAGGCAGGGTTCAGACGGGCATTTTCTACCATAGACCACATCTTCACTCTCCGTTGTCTGATCGACCAGACACGAGTGAAGAAACAGAGATTGTATTGTTGCTTTGTGGATTTCCGCAAAGCCTTTGACATGGTTCCGAGAGAGAGGCTTTTCAGATGTCTACTTGATCTGGGGGTGGATGATGACATGATGTGGGGTATTTATGCACTATATGAGCGGGTTACTGGCAGAGTCAGATGTCCGGGAGGTATATCAAATCCCCTTGTGAGAACCATTGGTGTGAAACAAGGATGCCCACTCTCACCGACTCTATTTGGGCTATACATTGATGAGATAGCAGAGTTTATTCAACAGCGAGCCGGTGGAGGTATAGATCTCAGTGGAGCCACAGTTCATATCTTACTATATGCAGATGACATTGTGTTGGTCTTAGATTCAGCTCAAGGATTACAGCAGCATTTATTAGCATTGGATGATTTTTGCATACAGAGAGGCATGACAGTGAACCTTGGTAAAACCAAGGTTCTTATATTCCATACATCAGCTCAGATACGCAGACAGAGTATCTTCATGGCAGCAGGAGGGAGTATTGAGGTCACTGGATCATATGTATATTTGGGAGTCACCCTTTACAGCAGCTTCAGCGACTTTCTCGATGACACAGGCAGCTCGTGACCGCCTCACTAGAGGATACTCAGCATTGGCTCTTATGGAGCGACAATGTCATCAGGCACATTTCCAGGAGCCCCGCACCAAGGGGTGGCTCTTTGATACTCTAGTCACTCCAGCATTGATGTATGGAGTAGCTATATGGGGGCCAAGCCTTGCCGATTATGTATGGACATTGATGGAGAGACCTCAGGTGATCATGATATCTAGATTGATTCGCAGCAAGGCCTCAGTCCCACATGACATTATGCGAGTAGAGCTTGCCACACCGCCCATGCTAGTCGAGGCATTATTTCAGACAGTCTGCTTCCTACACAGATTTCAGGATATGGACAGAGATCGCATTGCATACAGAGCATATATGGCATCTCAGGAGATGGCTCGAGCGGGGGATACCACATCATGGTATGCACAGACTAGAGCTTGGTTTGACAGACATGGGCTGGACATTGATAGACTCCCACCTCTTCTATATGATACTCAGGCTCCCACTTACACCTTCTCTCTCTCTGAGAGGAACAGAGTCATCAGACAGGAGATATGGCATATTTATATACAGAGGACATGGGTCAACCCTACACAACCACTGCCATTGAAGATGGCACATTATTATACACAGTTCTTGAGCATATCAGAGCAGGGATTCATAGAGATTCCGAGATATATGCAGATCTATATGCCACATCGATATAGAGTTCTTATTGGACAGCTCAGGGTATCATCACATCAGCTTATGATTGAGAGTGGCAGAGCCAGTGGCATCCCACGGGAGGAGAGGATATGCCCCCTTTGCAGATCAGAGGTGGAGAGTGAGGAGCATTTTGTTCTCAGATGCCCGGCATACTCAAAGTTGAGATCTAGATACACATTGAGCAGCTCACTTCAGGGATGTATGACTGATATGGATCAGAGATCATTTGGCCGTTTTCTGGGAGAGGCATGGCACATCAGAGAGCAGAGCACACAGCGGGTCCCAGTCAGAGAGGGGCCCACACAGACGACTATTACACAGTTCTTTCAGACAGACAGAGTGAGAGCTACTGTACCAGCCTCTAGCCAGACCTCCGGGCTCACACTACAGCAGGCTGAGGACCAGCATACCCGACGCCGCATGAGGATCCATGGGTTTCGGACCCCACAGCCACACCGACAGGAGATCCGGAGGATTCTTGATCTACATCAACAGCAGACTGAGATCCGACGACACTCGACACATTGGATCTTAGATCTCCAGTTTGCTATTTCTCCACCGCCGATGTACCACATCCTGCATCCAGGAGGGATCACCTGCTATTAGCGACTTCGATGACTGCTACTACATCCCAGGATAGTATATCTCCCTGCATCTGTTACATATACACATCGCACCACTTTATCACAGCCGACAGTTGTTCCCCTATCACAGCCGACATTTGTTCCCCTTTTGTAGCTATTATCTGGAGTACCAGAGCTACATACGCACATACACATACACAACACTTATCACACTCAAAACATAGTATTTTCAGTTTCCAGTTTTTAGCTTTTCATTCAGCACTTTTATTTTGGATAGCTGGACCTCATCAGTTGTATCACAGTTTGTCTCATAGGCTAGTTTTGGTCTTTAGAAGATGTTAATATAACTTTCTTTCTTTCTTTCTTTCTCTCTCTCTCTCATATTCTAATATGACGTCTAAATCATATGGTATCTAGATCATATGTACTCTCTTCTAATTCTCCCTCTACATTCATACTTAAACTTATTAAGTAAGACTTGCTATATGCTCTATTGGTGGGAAATCCTTATTTCCTCATATTATATATATGTTTATTGGAGAAATTAGGAGCCATCACCTCTCTTAACCTTCCATCATCTTCATTTTCCTTAAGAAGGGCTACAAATTCTCTCTTGTGAAGTTGTGTTTTGGTTCTTTCCATTCACTAAGGAAAGGGATGTCCTAGCCCATCCTCCCTTTGGCTAGGTGGTGTCCTTCTTTAGCTCTCTTAGTGAGGATTGGAGGCTGGGTGGATAAGAGGCAACCCACTCATCTTTTCAACTCTCGTTTTGGTGTCCCTGCACCATTGAGAAACTTCTCTAGCTATGCTCTACAATTTCTATGAATGAAGAAACATCTAAGGAGTTGTCATCTTCTTCAACGAGTATTTGTCAAGGGATCACTAAGGAGGAATCTTCATGAAATCCTATTCAAGGGATTCATTGCTCAAGAGTACCACTATGGTTTTCAAAAGAAGCTCAAGAGAAGAAAAATCTTTATCAACAAATGGTATGTATGCGAGTAAAATAAGTTAATTACATACACCCTTCTTTTTTTCAAGAGAAATCTTGCACTCATCCAGTCTCTAGGTCAAGGCATTGTGTTGAGTGCTTTGTGTCTAGTGTAAAGACACTCTCTAAGGAGCCTCATCTTCAAGTGGTGAAGGCGCTTTCAAATTCATGGATAACAAGTTTTTAGAGGGGAAAGTTATACATCAATGGTGTGTGGTATTGGCGAGAGGCTACATATGGTGATGCACTTCAACTACTACTAGCAAGAATGCTCAAAGTAATTGAGAAGGTAGCTATCAAAGCCTATGAACTTTACAAGGCTGATGATGGTCACACCAAAGCTAGGCTAATCACTCTTGAGCAAATCCTTTGCATCTCTCGAGTGGTAGAATCTAAGAGGCCAGAGCTTCAGCAATACGCTTCATGAAAGTTTGTAGTGGAAATTTGTAGTTTATGCATAAATTAATAATCCTATTTTTTACAACTTTCAATCGGTTCAAAAAATTAGGGTGGATGTTTGCATTAGTAGAAAGATACATTTTCAACAAAGGTTGATCTTCTATTTTGGAGCTGAGAGGTTGAGAGAGATCTTGTTGTCCCCTGACCCCATAATATTCTCTACTTTTTATTATAACATCTTCTTTAATGTATACATATTCATTCTACTCTAAGTGTATCCTATGAACCATAGGGATTTGCACGGACCTATCGGTCCTCTTGCTAGACAAGCTATGCACATAATAGGTAGCATAAAGCTTAGGTTTCAAAATATCATAAGTGACTTATTGGGCCTTTGTCGTCTTACTGAGATTAATGCATCTGTGAATCCATTTATTCTATCCTTAATAATATATGACTTGGGCCGAGGTATGTTTATCTTTGTTTTGTATTGAGCTAGATCAACATCTTCCTATCATAGCTTTTTCAAGTTTTTTTGGGCACAAAGGGAAGAAAACTCTAGACTTTCTAGATCATTTAGAAATGGCCTTTCTAGTCACAGGTCGGGATGATGAAGCAACCAAAGTACGGGCCGTCTCTTTAGTTCTAAAGGGTGATGCTCAAGTGTGGTATCAAGCTCTCCAGGAGGCTACAAGGGATAATTGGAAGGATCTCAAGAATACATTCTTGCACACGTACCAAGATACAGAGTCTCCTAAAGATCTTTGGAGACAACTCCTAGATCTTCGCTAAAAACCTTACCAGGGGAGTACCAAGTATATGAAGGCGTGTTTATAAAATTGTAGGATAAATGGACAGCCTCCTTAGCCAAGGGAGAGAGAGTACCTGATTGCTTTAAGAAAGATTATTTTCTGGCCTGGACTCTATCCTCTACTAAGGGAGAAGGTCAAAGACAAGTTTTGCACATCCTATGAAGAATCAGTCACTTATACTAGGGAGAAAGATAGAAAATTGAAGTATCAATCCTAGTTGAAGGGGAGAGCTGAGCCCATGCAAGTTTTACCAACCATGCCAAGGCCTAGAGAAATAGCAGAGGATCCATATGAACTAAAAATGCCACACAAGAGCCTTTACAATGCATTACTAATCAACTTGAAAGCCTTTTGTTAAATTTAGTGCAAGGAATACGGCCCCCTCCCCTCGCAAATGAAGGCAATCGGGGCCCAAGGAGACAAGAAAGAGAGTATGTTTACTATAATTGTGGGGAGATTGGCCATGGTATGTACTTTTACCCTCATTCCAAGCATCTGCTAAGAAATGGATTCCAACCAAGGAGGGGACAACAAATGACACCACCTAGGGAGAGACTTGTTCCACTAAATCCAGGGCCTTTACTGCTGATTCAAGTTCTCCAACATTCTCGACCACTTGCAGAGGTGCCGCCCTTGCCTGTCCAATTGCCAGAGATTTGTGACGTCAGGATGATCAGTTTGGATGAGAGTGATATCAAAGGGAAGGCCAAAGCAGTAGAGCTTGAAGCAATGCCAGTGAAGAAAGCTCGTAGAATTGAGAGGATGGAGCCTACACCACCAGAGGAGATTGAAAATATAGAAGAAGAGGCAGAGCCTTCTAAGGCTTCAAATACATGCAACAGTAAAAAAAGGAGGGCTCACTCACACCGACGCATTGAGCTAGATGATTTTTCAATGGATAAAGTTACTAGAGCTTATGATTTTCTTGCTGATGTGAGGGATCAAGAACCAAAAATTTCATGGCCACAATTACTGCATCTATCTCCAACACTACGACGGCAATGGTCAAAGATGGTAAGCATTAAACCCATGAAGAATAAGCACGTGAATGCAATCAAGGCTAGAAAGACAAAATATATTGTGTCTTTAGTGGAAGCCAAAATCAATGGGCATAGAGTATCAAAGGCATGTGGATGGAGGTGCAAAAATCTATGTCATGACGGAAAAGTTGATGCATTTTTTGAGATTAGAGGTAATTGAAACTAATAAATTTGGGGCCAAAATGGCTAATAATGTAGTAGTAAATTATTTGGGAGTGATAAAGAAAGTCAAGGTAAAGGTGTGTGGAGTGCAATTGGAGCTTGATATGTATGTGATACCAGTGAAGGGGAATAGCTATCCACTCATTCTTGGGCAACCATGACTAATGGCAATGAAAGCCAGACAAGATTGGAAGATAGGGGCTTTAGATCTAAGGCCACAGAAGGGTCTGCAAAAAAACTAGAAGAGCACTATCTACAACATGAAGGAGGGTCGAGAGGAGGATCTTGCATTAGAGACCACCGCTGATGAATGGAGTTCTAGGAGGATTTGTCATCTACGACAGAGGGCAAGTCTTCTAATGAGGAGGAAGAAAGCTCTCTAGAAGTGATGGGAATTACATTGAAAGGGCCTTCTAGTAGTGAAATTCCATAGCAGCTTCCAAAGGTTGAGAAGGAGGGTTTAGAAAAAATGTTGGCTAAGGATCTATCAGCTGAGGAGAAGACAGTCTACATGAAAGTGGTGATAAAACACTCTACACTTTTTATTTTTGATTATGAACACATCACAGGTGTGACGAAAGTACATCACATTAATCTAAAAGATGGAGCAAGGCCAGTGGTACAGGGGCTATGACGGTTGGGAGTAGTTTAACAAAATGCTCTATTCACTGAGGTGCATCAACTTTTGAAGGTATGCTTTGTCTATCCAATAGGGTTCTCAAAGTGGGTTTCACCTGTAGTGGTAACACCCAAGAAGAATGGCAAATGGTAGATTTGTGTGGACTACAAGCCACTAAATGCTGCAACAAAGAGAGATCACTTTCCCCTTTCCTTTCAGGATAAAATACTCAACAAGGTGGCCGGGCATGAGAGATGTTAACCCCAAGTCAAGATGGTGAAAGATGGAGAAAAAGCAAAGGAAGATGAAGAAAGACCAAAGACACGCAAGCGGCCTCTAAAGATGAATCGGGGCAAAAAGTGCAACCTTAAAAGAAAAGGTGCATTAAAAAACTCAGAAAATCCTTGTAAAAGAGTGCTAGGCTCCCTCCTGTGCCCATTGTAAAATATTAGACGGGTGTAGGCTAGAGGCATGAGGCTAAAAGAGGAAAATGGAAAAAGGACCTTGCCACAATGGCCGGTCATGTAAAAAAGGGATGGGTGTCCATGGGATTTAGGGTTTGTATATATAAAGTTCAAAAAGTGAATAAGAGATCATTCTTTGGTGTGTGGCAAAAGGAGTCTTCTTCTTCTTCTCTCCTTCTCACCTTCTTGCTTGTGCGTGCTCTTGAGAGAGGGAGTGTGAGAGTGTGAGGGAGTGAGTGTGTGTGAGAGTGAGGGATCAAGAGGGTGAAGCTCTTCACCGTTTCCTCTTCTTCTTCTTCTCTTCCCTTCTCTCTTCTTGCTATGGAGGATGGAGACTTGAGGATGCTTGAGCTAGCATCTAGGATCGTGGAGCTACCGGTGTGTAAGAGGAGGCAACTCATATCGGCACTAAGGTAAGCTCACTACACTCGTAGGATCGACGGCGCGTCGGCTAGGTGAGAGATGGTCATTAGAGCTCGCTTGGAACGCTTGAGACAATAAGCGGTCTGTGGGTCTTGCCGATTGAGTGAAAGCTCCCACATTTTGGTTCCGTTTGCCGGGACCAACGGATTCAAGCTTGAGCACTTGCACGCCTCATATCGAGCATCGAAGTAAGGGATTCATCCCCGAACCGGAGCTTGAGATAGGTAGGAAGTTGGGTGTTTTTTATCTTAAAAAAAAGTAAGTATTTTGGGTTATTTTTTTTGTTTGATGATTAGGAAACATGGAGAAATCAGTTCAGCATTTTGCTTTCGATTCGTGTTGCATTTAGAGTAGGATAGGATTAGGAAATCGCACCGGAGAAGGATAGGGTTTACTATTGCAAAACAGGGCAAAAAATTGTGCAAAAATGGCAAAAAACACGCTTGCGATGCTTAAGATTGGTAAGTGAGTGATTGGGGGCATCAACACCATACCCGAGAAGGGGTATAAGAGCCAAAAGGACAAGGAAACACTCATTTACAACAGTTCAATGTGAAAGAGAGAGAGAGAGCTACCGGCCGATTTGATTCGATCGCATCAACGACGAGCCCGTCACTCCATCCAGGTATATGAATCCCTTCTCTTACTCCCTTAGGTAGGATCTGGAAGGTTATGCCTGGTATGATTGAGTGAAGCACAAGAAACGATCGAAATCGATTTTGCGCTGTTTACGTGTGCCGCGCTCGGCCCATCCGAGTGGCCACTCTTGGGCCGAGTCCCAGAATCGGCCCTCGGCCCCTCGCCATTCGGCCCATCTGACCAAAACCCTAATCGACCCATCCGAGTCTATAATTCGGATCGTGGACAAACTGACCCTCGGCCACGTATCAAATTTGGCCCTCGGTCCACTTGCCTCGGCCCATCCGAACAACCTTGTCCGAGTCAACCACTCGGCCCGTCCGAGTGACTCCGTCCGAGTCCACCCTGTCCAAGTCCCGGATTTGGCCCTCAGCCCCTGCACCTCAGCCCGTCTGAGTAACCCACTCGGACCCTGCAATTCGGACTAGTTGGGCCGAGTGTAGATTTTTACCAGATCTTCAGAAAATTAACCTGACCCGGCTAGGACTCAGCAGCTCAAACTGTCAAAAGCCCGTAGGGCGCTCAGAACTTGATTCTGGCATGCAAAATAGGCAAAATCGTAGGGCGCTGTTGCTTAGCAGCTAGAAGTGGGCAGTTGCGAGACCTAGAGGCTTAGACGCGACCCGCTGAGCTGTAAGGCCTGATCGGACAAAAAACGAACGAGGCAACATCTTAGGGAAACCCTAAACCCTGACAAGACAGCCAAGAAGTTGACCAACAAGCCTATTCGGCCCAGAACAACGCGAGAGTATGTAAGATGACTAGGAAGTGGTTGCTGCACTCACCCTGAATTTTCGCACTTGAAGTACACATAAGGAAACTGAAAGCCTGATTGAGCACGAGTGCACGAGGAAAGACACATTGAGTGGCCATAAATTGAGGATTGTATTAAATAACTGAAGGAACTCACCCAGATAAACTACTCAAGGAACCCACCAATAGGAGAGAACCCAATACATCGACAAATCATCAACGTACAGAGGTAGGACCAAGTAAGGGACGCCGACGAAGTGGATCTAACAAGCCTACTGAACCTGATCGATAGCTTGGTGGAGCACGACAACTCGACAATGGCAGAAGAAAGTCCAGACCGCAGATATGGCGAGGAATTTGACTTAGGAGCCTTTCCAGATTCAGTTTAGCAGCTGGTCAACAGTTATGACACTCATGCTCGGTATGAGCACTGTGGTAGGACGGCGGACGCTATCATTGCAGATTTAGAAGATGAGAGAAAATTGGCTCGCAAGGCATTGCAAAGCATGGCTAAGTACAATAGGGATCAGCACGCTAGGAACCAAAGGCAAGGCATGGAGTTGCGAGAGGTGCAGTGGGTACTGAACTTGGCTGGCAGGAATCGAACGGACCATGAGAAGGCACTAGAAGGAGACTTAACACTGAGTGAGCTTCTTATGAAGCGACTGCTCAATAACACGGCTGCAGAGCAAAGTGCCACGGCTCTAGCAACATCGCTGCTCGTAGGATTAGGAGCAAACCAGGGCTCAAAGATCCAGGCTAAAATCCATATTGTTTTCAAGCAACTCGATAAGTACCAACCCCATGATGATCTCTACAACTTTTTCAAGCAGCTCGAGCAGGTTTGCGAAGCCAACGGCCTCAACGACCTGACTCAACGCTCTCAAGCGTTCAGGCTTTGCTTAGGCGACAAAGGTAGGACATGGTATACGAGCTTAGATAACGCAGAGCGAGCCAACTTTGATGGCCTCAAGGATCTCTTCATTAAGAGATTTGTCGAGCTCGGATACTCCGATAATCTACTAGTATGCTTGATGAACGTCAAGCAGAAAGAGGAGGACATTCGCGATTACGTGACTCATATGCAGAGTCTCTTCAAGAGAATCCCTACTGGAGAGCGACCGACTAAAAGAGCAGTGTCAACTGTATTTATCAGTGGGATTCAAAACGAGAAACTATACAAGGCTTTTGCAGACAACTCGAGCTTGCAGCGAGATGCACTAGCCAAGGTCTTTGAGGAGGCCATCCGAGGTGACGATCAGCTGAAGGAGCAGAGCTCCAGAGGTGCGAACCTAGAGGAGATCAACTCGCGGAGCTCAGAGAGAGCGTCAGCTTCGAGTGAGCGATTAGCACCATCATCCAAAGATAAGGGAAAAACCACCGAAATGAATCAAGACTTGGCTGACGTTAGAATGGAACTAGCCAAGTTGTAAGACATGTTGAGACGACCAACGCACCCACACATCCAATGCGTGTACTATGGTAGAAACCACTTGCCAGCTGAGTATCAAGACCCTAGGTCGCGACCTTGCGCTAAACTGCGGTAGGTTCGGTCATGACGTCGCCCATTGTAGACTGCCAAGGAGACTTCCATACTCACAACCATATGGCCAGCCTTACCTAGTGAACAGGCCGCAGCCATTTTTTGGAAGGGGAGCCTCATTGGCCCTTCCCGCACCCAACGACATTAAGCTGGCCATTCCTAGGATGGAAATAAATCCTATAGGTATTCCTAGGCCGCCTAGTCCTTACGTAACCCACCTACCGAGTGACACTCCTGTTCACTATGTGGAAGAACCAAACGAGAAGGAAGCTTATATATGTCCTTATGTTTCGCATGATGACGAGGGCAACGCTGTCCTCATGGACTATCGCCCTGTCCCGATGATGGTGTTAGGAAGAGGATGAGGTAAGGGCCTAGGAGGACATGCGCAGGATCCAATCACCTGTTGGACCTGTTGTCAAGATTGTGGGAGAGAAGGAAGGAGTCTCGCTTGAAGCTTTCTTGCTTGCACAATGGGGGAAGACACACAAGGGTGGAGGCTGAAAACAGTTTTCCTCTTCTTAGTTGTGTAAGCCAAAAGAACTCAAGTACAAAGAAATAGAAGAACCCTATATATGGGTCTCAAACCAAACTCAACTAACTAAGGTGGCATACTAACTGAGCCACGAACTAGAGTAGATAAGGATAGCTATCATGTAGCTATTATTCATGGGCGGTGTACAAACTGCGTCTGCAACTGACAAGTCGGTGACATAAATACACAATGGTCACCCTGGCATATCACGAGTGGAGCTCGATATCTCAACACTCCCCCTCGAGCTCAATCCCAATTCCTGCACACCAAGCAGGTCTCTGAACTTGCGTAGCTTCTCTGCGCCCAATGCCTTCGTGAATATGTCAGCTACCTAATCCTCTGTGCTGACATAAACTAGATCAATAAGACCTAGTAAAACCCTCTCTCGCACATAGTGATAATGCACCTCAATGTGCTTTGTTCTAGCATGATAGACTGGGTTATTTGCCAAGTGTATACTACTCATGTTGTCACAATAAATGACAACTGGCCCATCTGTAGACTGATGCATATCATAAAGTAGCTTATGCAACCAAGCTACCTCACATGCAGCCATTGCTGCACCCCTGTACTCAGCCTCTGTGCTCGACAAGGCAACTGTAGGCTGTTTCTTGCTGCTCCAAGTGACTGCAGCACTCCCAAAAGAGAACACATATCCACTGGTAGATCGTCTATCAGAAATACTACCAGCCCAATCAGCATCAGTGTATCCATGCAACTGTATCTGAACCCCAGTCTCATAAAATAGTCAATACTGCAATGTGGACTTCACATACCTGAGTATGCGTCTGGCCGCATCCAAATGTGGTTTCCTTGGAGCCTGCATAAACTGACTTACCAATCCAACAGCATAGCTCAAATCTGGCCTGGTAATAGTCATATAAATCAAACTTCCTACTATGCGTCTGTACATAGTAGGGTCTTCTAGAAGCTCACCTGCATCTGTGCTCAGCTTCACATTTTGCTCCAAAGGAACTGAAATAGGCTTACAGCCTGTCATCCCATATTTGGACAGCATGTCCAATCCATACTGCCTCTGCAAGAGCTGTATCCCACTTGGTGATCTAATCACCTCAATGCCCAAGAAATAACGCAGCTCTCCCAAATCCTTCATCTCAAACTTCTGCTTCAATAGCATTTTCACATGAAGGATATCTTCATCACTGTCACCTGTCATAATCAAATCATCATCATAAATGACAAGTAGCATAATACCTTTCTCTGTTTTTCTCACATAAAGTGAGAAATCTGCCTTGGAAATCAGAAATCCAATAGTGACAAGATATTGTCCTATCTTGTCAGACCATGCTCTAGGTGCTTGCTTCAAGCCATACAAGGCTTTCTTCAACCTGCAAACAAACTCAGGATGAACAGCATGCACATAACCTGGTGGCTGCTCCATATAGACCTCTTCTTGCAAATTGCCATGCAAGAAGGCATTCTTTATATCCATCTGATGTAAAGACCATCCCTTTGATGCAGCCATAGCAATGACTGCTCTTACAGTTGCCATCCTTGCAACTGGACTGAATGTTTCTTCATAGTCAATGCCATATGTTTGTGCATACCCCTTGACTACTAATCTTGCCTTGTATCTGTTCACAGAACCATCTGCATTGTGCTTCACCTTATAAACCCACTTACAGCCAATTGCATTCTTACCTTTAGGCAAAGGTACTAACTCCCATGTAGCATTTACTTCCAAGGCATCCATTTCTTCATCCATGGCTTTCTCCCATTTTTCTTTTCCCATGGCTTGCTCAAAAGATGTGGGTTCTGGTTCCTGTATCACTTTGACCATATATGCATAGTGAATGGCTGTAAATACATCATATTTCAGCCTATCCATAGGATACCTAGCTCTCGTAGACCTGCGCAAAGTAGGTTCACTCCCAGGTGCTCTCAAAACATCCCTGGTCTTCCTTACTCTAGGTGTAACAATAGAAGGAATACCCAACTCATCATCAATGCTCTGTTCTGAGCCACTGGATTCACCATCCACATAAGAGTGACCTGCATTCACATCAAACATGGACTGATCAACCTTCTCTTTTCCTTTTCGTGATACCTGCATACCACTATCTGCATTACTTTGAGAAGATTCTCCTGATCTCAATCTGCCTGTCCATGGTGAAGAATGTGAACCACTACTAGAGGACGCTCCAGGTCCACTAATATTTTGTGACTGCTGCTGTGAATTTTGTGCAGCATTACCATTTTGTGCATCTACATCATCAATCACATTTATTGGTTTATACCAGCTACTCATCTCATCAAAAACAACATCTCTGCTCACTGTAAACTTACGAGTAGAAGGGTTATAGAATCTATACCCTTTTTGCTGCAGAGAGTAACCAATAAAGATGCACTTCTCAGCTTTTGGATCCAACTTGGATCTCAACTCATCTGGCACATGTACATAGGCAATGCAACCAAAAATTTTCAAATGAGAAATATCTGGTTTCCTACCAGTATACCTCTCCTCTGGAGTCATTCCATGTATTGCTGCAGTCGGAGTCCTGTTCATTATGTAGACTGCTGTAGCAACTGCTTCAGCCCAATAAAAATCTAGCAAGTCTTTTTCATTGAGCATGGCACGAGATACCTCTCCAATATGCCTATTTTTCCTTTCTGCAATTCCATTTTGTTGTGGGGTATAACTGCATGAATATTGCTGCTTTATGCCATACTCCTGCAAGAACTTTGCAAACTCATTTGAGAGGTACTCTCCCCCTCCATCTGACCTTAGGCATTTTATTTGCAGACCTGTTTCTTTTTCAGCCATAGCTTTAAGGGTTTTGAAATGCCCAAAAACTTCACTTTTCTTTTTCATAAAATACACCCAAACTTTTGTGCTATAGTCATCAATAAAAGTGACAAAATAATGACAGCCTCCAAGAGATGCAACTTTAGTAGTCCACACATCAGAGTGGATTAATTCCAATGGCTTCTCACTCTCTTGAACATGTCTAGGAAATGGTTTCCTTGCCTGTTTTCCAAACTGATAGGCTTCACATACCTTATGCATTTCTGCAACCTTGAATTTTGGCAATCCTGCAACAATATTTTGGGCCTGCATTGATTTAAGTCGCTGTACATTAACATGACCAATGCGCTTATGCCAGATATCAATATCTGCAACTACACCGGTCCCATGTGCAAACATTGCTGCACTCAATTCAGACATGTCTGCATCCAATGTAAACATTCTGCACTTCTTCTTTCCTTTTGCTATCAAGCGACCTTTATTTTTCATATCCTCAACAAAGCATCCATGAGGATTAAATCTGACCTGCAAGCCCTGTTCAACCATTTGACCAACTGAAACCAGATTTTTGGTGATATTCGGGACGTGAAATACATGGGACAGGTATTTCTTTTTCCCATTCTGCATAGACAAGGGAATTTTTCCAATCTTCACAATAGGATGTGCAGTATCATCACCAGTCTCCACAAATCCTGGTTTTTCCATTTTCCTTGCATCCTCCATCCATTCTGCATGACCTGTCATGTGGTTTGATGCACCAGAGTCAACATACCATACATCGTTGCTTTCTTCTGCACTTGTCACAGAATTGTTCATGTGCTGCACCATAAATAGATGCTCATTTCTGTCATCACCCTGTCTACTAGAGGATGCATAATTTCCTTGTTGCAGTTTTCCATTCATGATGTCATTCTGCTTTTTATAGCAGTCTTTAGCCATATGACCCATTTTACCACAATAGTAGCATTCAACATTACTGTTTGCATTTTGGCCTCTTTGCCATCCATCACGACCTCTTTGGCTCCCCCTGCCTCTAGAGTTACCACGTCCTCCTCCATAAGACTGGTTTTCTTGAGTTTGCTGCATATTCTGATTTTTGCCATGGCCTGCAAATCGGCCTCCTCTACCTCTGCCTCTACCTCTTCCAGCATTTGAGTATAAGACTGCTTCTTTTGAAGTTCCTCCTGAAGAAGATGCACCACCATTTCTCTGCTCCTCAGAAATTAGAAGAGCAATCAACTCTTCAAAATCAGGAAATCTTTCACGGACGGAAATGGATGTCCGAAACTGCGCATAATCCTTTCCTAGACCATTCAAGGTCACAGAAACTAAATCATCATCTTCCACTGGCGACCCAATGGAAGCAAGTGCATCTGCAATCTTCTTCACCTTCATGTGGTAGTCATTGATACTCATACTTTCTCTTTGCACGTTATGCAACTCTTGCTTGAGCTGCATTTTCCTGGCTTGCATATTTGTGCTATACATTTTTGACAGAGTATCCCATGCCTCCTTTGGCGTACTTGCATCCTGAATATGCACAATCATAGAGTCTGAAATACTGATAGACAGCCAGTACATAATTTTCCTGGCTCTCTCATGCCATGCTTTGAATGCCTGCATTTGCTGTTGATTGGGAACATCAGGAAGAACTGGTTCTTCTTCATTTCCTGCAACAAATTCCCAATATCCTTTTCCCATAAGGAAATTCGTCATTCTAAACTTCCATGCTTGGAAGTTGTTCTTGTCAAGCTTTTCAGTTACAATCTGTGAAAGAGAATCAGACGCCATTACAGAACACTGCGAAAAATTCTGTCACTGCAAAAACTCAGCTTCACCCTCACAAGGGCAAATCTGCAAAACTGGCGAAAGTGGTATTTGACCACACAGTCACTTCCTAGTGACGATTTTGCATAAACAGGAACCAAGGATGATTCTGAAACTCCCAATGTCTCTGCGCACAAGCATACAATGCAATTTCTACATTAACTTTTCACCGACCTGTAGAACAGTGGCTAAACAGCATAAAACTGAGCCTTTTCCTGAGTGCGTGCAGAAAACTTCCGCCTCCAAAACAGGCCCCGAAATGGCCTCAAATCAAAAAAACAGGGTTGCCGAGAGCTAAAGCTTTTTCCCGTAGCATATACTGCCCTCTTGCTTCACCGCGAAGGGCGTCTCAACCTGAGACAATGCACTCCTGCAATTTTCGGCTGTGCTACCTGCAGAGATTTGCTCCCAAAACAGAAAATGAAAGCAACACTGCTCCTCTTACCAGAACACCGCGAGCTTGGCTTGCTTTCTTGAGCTCCTTACCACGAACAAGGCTCTGATACCATGTCAAGATTGTGGGAGAGAAGGAAGGAGTCTCGCTTGAAGCTTTCTTGCTTGCACAATGGGGGAAGACACACAAGGGTGGAGGCTGAAAACAGTTTTCCTCTTCTTAGTTGTGTAAGCCAAAAGAACTCAAGTACAAAGAAATAGAAGAACCCTATATATGGGTCTCAAACCAAACTCAACTAACTAAGGTGGCATACTAACTGAGCCACGAACTAGAGTAGATAAGGATAGCTATCATGTAGCTATTATTCATGGGCGGTGTACCAACTGCGTCTGCAACTGACAAGTCGGTGACATAAATACACAATGGTCACCCTGGCGTATCACGAGTGGAGCTCGATATCTCAACACCTGTGGCCACCCAGGTCATGTCTCATCACGCTGCCCTGAGAGGGAGCAGCAAAACAGAGATAAGGCTGACCAAAGGTGTGCTGAGTGCGAAATCACCCATCTTTTCATAGACTGCCCAAGGCGAAAACCATCATCTAGCTCAGCCAACGAACCATCGGTCCCATTGGGGTTGTTCAGTGTCGAGAATCACAACGGGGAGGCCATGCCTATCCCCTTGCGGGTCATGACCCGTGCCCAAACAAAGCAAGCAGGCATCTCTCTTCCATGACCTAGCAATCTTGATCTAGCCTCAATAGGGAAGAAGAGCCGTAGACGACAGAAGAGGAAGTTGGAAGCTAAAATTGCACTAAAAATGGAGAGTGTAACAACTCTGCCCGCTGGAAAAAAGGTCTCCGATACAGAAGGAGAGACGTCAGCCCCTAAGATGGCCGAAAAGGAAAGCGCTAAGGTAGGGGAATACCCGACCCAAAGTGACAATTAGAGGCCATAGAAAAGGTGAGAGAATGGGTGAGGGAAGCCCAAGAACACCTAAAGTACGCTGAGCCCATCATAGAGGATGGGATCGATGACCTCTCTAGCATAAGTATGCCAACCTCACTCCCACAACCAAAGTTAAGAGAAGCAACTGCACCACAAGCGGTACCGCTAAGGCCAAGCCTCGGCGCTGCTACAGGGCCACGGTTCAGTCACGGCCACTGACCAGGACAATCTAGATTAGGAGAGAGATGAACACCCAACGATCTCCTAACCACACTAGTGACTATCCCTGTAACACTTAGCCTGGGAGATCTACTTAGACAGCACCCCACCCTATGGCAGGATCTTAAGCAGTGGGTTGAAGGGTCACAAGAGCAAGTCACGACAGACCCTCATGACCATGAGGCAGAAATACAAATACCGAGTTTGGCGCTGCACTCTACGCCTAAGTCCTTGCATGTCAATGCCTTTTGGGAAGGCTCCAAAATGCATGCAGTCTTACTGGTCTTAGCCCTAGGCGATACAACGAGGAAGGGAATCGTAGACACGGGGGCCGGGGTTAGTGTGCTTAGCCACACAGTGCTTCGAAATTGGGGAAATCCACCTGTTGAGACTGCTAGGTTTAATGTCACACTAGCAAACGGTATGAGAGTTAAGCCATTCGGGGTGCTTAAGAATTGGCCAATAAAGATCGCAGGTGTCTAGTTCTCCGTTGACTTTATAGTCATGAAGGGAGTGGACTATGACATCTTATTAGGCCGCCCTTGGATGCGCAACGCTAGGGTCATCGAAGATTGGGGTAATGACTTAATCTTTCTTGGCAATAGGACGGACGCCGTGAGAGTAGAGATGGACACCTGGAAGACCTCATCCATCAACTTAGATGCCATCTCTCCTATGCTCAAGGGTAATGCTCAAGCCAAGAAGTCCTAGGGGCCCTTGACCAGGTATATCCCATGCCCAGAGGACGAGCGGGATTGGATGCATGCCCTTGCTACAATCGACCTGCCATTCTCTGATCACAAAGCATATGAGCAAGCCATCAAAACAATCGGCAAGGCTGACGACACACCCTCTGTGCCAGTCTGCATGATGGCAGGAAGCCTTCAAGGGAAGCCGAAGCCTGTCAACTCCCACGTCCCAACCAGCAAAAGGGAACTTCAGGAGATACTGGAATATCTATCGGACAAGCTAGTTGGCAATCCAGCTGCAAATCTCAAACCACTCCAAGATCTCTTAGATAAATCCAAGTGGCAATGGACCAGAGTGCATGACTTAAACCTCATGTATAACTAGGCCCTGGTTCCTGACCAACGACCAAGGATAGACCAAGTCCTAGGAGATGACGAGTAGTCTGATGAAGAAAATTCGAATAATGAATACGAAGACTGCTAGTCCTTCAGTGATGAGAGTGAGGGTGAGGTAGATACCGTGGAATACGACACTGAAGGACAAGAAATAGAGCAAATACGAGTAGACTCCAAGCTGCAAAGAAAGAGTATCTTCCAGATGGAGAGAGGAATCATGAGCGTGGAATGTGACCGTGCCTGGTTGGAACACATAGGAGCCATAGACCTCGAGCAAGCGGGACTAGCCCAGCTAGGAATGACATCAATGTTTAGAACTGAATCCCCATCTGAACTGCGCCCACCAGGAGAGACCACCTCTTCTAGCGAAGGAGGGGGATTTGACTCTGAATCAGAGGCTAGTTTGGATAGTGATCCAGAGATCCCTAGGCCGCCCACAACTAGATGCACCAAGAGGGACCTACCTGTCCACTTAAGGTGCAGACAATTGAGACAGGAAAAGGTAAAACAACCCAGGGATGCTCGAACGGAAGAACAGCAAAAATCGCAGGACCTCCCTAAATGATTTAGGAAATTCAAAAAGGAGGATAGGGTGGTAGTTCTGCTAGGTGCCAAACGTCAAGCACAGAAAAGTGAACCAATCGAGGGACCAACCAAGGTCAAAGAGGTGGATCTAGCTCAAGAGGGAGAACCACCTCGACCAGTCTTCATTGCTGATGACTTGACTAATGAAGAAGAAATGAGTCTTGTCGGTCTCTTGCGAGAGTACATAGACATGTTCGCCTGGTCCTTAGGAGAGCTTAAGGGGATAGATCCAAGTGTCATGACCCACAACATACCCATGACGCCAGATGCAATACCTATCAAGCAGCGACCGTACCCTATGAATCCAAAACATGCTCATGCTATCAAGGAGGAGATTGATAAGCTGATGAGAGTAGGATTCATTTATGAAATTGAGCACACAGACTGGGTATCACCCATAGTCATCGTGATGAAGAAGAATGGAAAATCCGAGTGTGCATCAATTACAAGAAGGTAAACGCTGCCACCAAGAGAGACAACTATCCATTTCCGTACACCAAGCACATGCTTGAGAGAGTGGCAGGCAAGGAAGCCTACAGTTTCCTAGACAGCTTCTCAGGGTACAACCAGGTGCAAGTGCATCATGCGGACAGGCATAAGACTGTCTTCGCCATTGAGTGGGGTGTCTTTGCTTACATAGTCATGCCCTTCGGGTTGACTAATGCCCCTACAACTTTCCAAAGCCTCATGTGCACCATCTTTAAGGACATGCTTCGCAAGGAGTTAGAAGTCTTTTTCGACGACCTCTGTGGCCACTCGACCTGGATCGAGTACTTAGACAAAGTCCAAGCAGTCTTTAAGCGGTGTCGTTTATACCGTCTCTCCTTGAACCCCTTAAAGTGCCAGTTTTGGGTGAAGCATGGATGCATTCTAGGGCACGTGGTGTTGAAGAATGGCATCGCCACTGACTTCTCGAAGTTCAAGGTCATTGTTGACCTTCCACCCCCGAGGAACTACAAAGGAGTTCAATGCTTCCTAGGCCATACCGGGTACTATCGGCGGTTTGTACTCAATTATGCGTTGATCGCCAAACCATTGTACAAGTTGCTTATAGTCTTTGAATGGACTGAAGCATGCCAAAGGGCATACGAAGAGTTGAAGAAGGCTCTAACCACAGCACCAATCCTACAAGCCCCAGATTGGACCATCACCTTCCACGTGCATATCGACGCTTCTAAGTTTGCCGTGGGGACAGTGTTGTGTTAGCCTGGCAAACACAATTTAGACTATCCAGTGAGCTTTGCTAGCACACAACTCACTGAGATGGAAATGAATTACTCAACGACGGAAAGAGAGGGACTAGCCATGGTATTCGTTCGACTTCTCCGTAGTGGTACAGAAGGGAAAACAACATTACATGGCTGATCACATGTCGCACATTCCCACCAGAGAAGCCGCTGGACAAGGTGTTATCGATGAACTGCCCGACGCCCATCTGTTTAACCTCTCCAGCGAGAGAGACCTATTTAAGGCTGATGAGCCCAGCTTAGGCGATCAATCCTTAAGATCCAACCCTATCAGCTGATTGCAAGCCAACTGTATAGGCTGGGGCAAGACGGCTTGTTGCGTAGATGCGTGTGCGAATATGAGATGCACGATGTGCTCTCAGAAGCGCATGGCGGCATTGTCGGAGGGCACTTTAGCGGAGACACAATAGCACGAAAAGTGTTGTAGTCTCAACTGTGGTGGCCCACACTTTTCCGCAATGCAGAATGATTCGTCAAGCACTGTGATGAGTGCCAGCAGACGAAGGTCCCAATTCGCAAAGATAGCCATTAGAGCTCACTTGGAACGCTTGAAACAATAAGCGGTCCGTGGGTCTTGGCGGTTGAGCGAAAGCTCCCACAAGAGATACACTGTTTGTGATGGATATTCAGGTTATTTTCATATCTGAATAGCTGAGGAGGATCAAAACAAGACCACCTTCATCATGCCTTGGGGGTGTTTTGCCATTTTGATTAACAAATGCCCAACAACCTTCCAACGATTCATGAATTATGTCTTCCAACCATATTTTGGTAAGTCCATTAGGGTATTTATTGATGATTTTTGTATTTATAGTTCTAAGGCTCTACATCTAGGGAAGGTGGATGAAGGTTTCAACCACCTCGTGCACAAATGGGGGGCAGCTAAACCATGAGAAGTGTCATATTGGCAAAAGTAGTGTAGCTTTATTAGGGTATGCATAAGTGAGAGGGGCATTGAAGCGGATCCAAACAAAATTAAGGCTCTATTGGCGGTGCCGTCATCATCTTCTGTGAAGTAACTAACCTCTTTCATTCAGAAGGTGCGATATATGAGGCGGTTCATTCATGTCCTCTCTTAATTAATGTTTCCACTACAACACTTGACCCACTTTGAGGAGCTCCTGTGGAGTGACAAAAGTGAAAGGTGCTTTTACAAGGTGAAGAAGTCTCTCAACATCCTTGCCATAATTTTACAGCCTTGCTGGAATCAAGAGTTTTTGTCAACCCGAGTTTTGGGAAAGATGCTCTAGGGGCAGTACTAATACAAAAAAGGATGCTAAAACTGGCCTGATGAGACTGGTTTACTTTTTTAGTAGAGTAATGACAACATCAAAACGAGGGTACAAGATGGTGGAGGTGATGGTTTTGTCTCTAATGTTTGTTGTAAGTAAGTTTCATCCTTATCTTCTCCCTAGGCCATTCATAGTGATTACAACAGAAGAGCATTTTCCCTATGCCTTATAACACATGGATGTTTAAGCCAAAATCGCTAAGTGGGTGATACAACTCCAAGAGTTTAATTACATCTTCAAGGTGGAGGATTCTACTCGGGCCTACCTAGCTGATTTGTTGACTTATAGATGCCATCAAAAGAAGGAAAAAGACAAGGGAAAGGTAAAAGAGGAGACACCTCCTCTTGAGGACCCGCCACAGGTGGAGAATGCCCATGCCCTCTACTTTGATGGGGCCTACAAGCATATTAAAGACAGAGCGGTAGTAGGAATAGTAGTGTTCAATCTCCGAAGGTGACAAAATTTATGGAGAAGGTATTATCCTAGAGGATGTCCATTCTAAAAATGAGACATAATATCAAGCCTTGCTTTTAGGTTTGAGGTGGTGTCTCTCACATGGTGTCACTCGACTTAATGTTTTTGGGGATTTTATGCTAATTGTTAAGAAAATGAAAGGAATCTCCGCTTGTAAAAATGATAACTTAGCCATGAAAATGAGAGAAGATTAAACTCTCATGAGGAAGCTATAGAAATCCCAAATCTATTTTGTGCCAAGGTGCACAAATGATGATGCAGATGCTCTAACAGCTAAAAATTTGAAAGAGGTAATGGTGGGCATCATTGTAGTAAAGCTCCCCTTGTTTCAGGGTAAGTTTCAACTACAAAATGTGCTTTATTTTCTTGAGCATGGTGAGACACCTACACATGTGAATAAGAGTGAGGAAAGGTGGTTGGCTACTAAGGCCACTAAATACCGCTTGATAAATTATGTGTTGTCTTGCAAAGGAAAGGATGCAGTGCTTAGAAGGGTGCCAACAGTAAATGAGATTATGGATGTGATTAAGAGTTGCCATGAGGGGGTTTATGACAGAAATTTTACTCAAGAAATAACCAACGGAAAGATTCTCTAAGCGAGTTTTGTGTGGCCTAGTCTGCATCGAGATGTGCAACATTGGTGCCGCACTTGTGATGCTTGCAAAAAGGCCGGGCCAAGGAAGCTAGTGCATGAGGAACAAAATCCCATAACTACGTATGGCCCATTTGAGAAATAGAGGATTGATGCAATAAGGCCACTCCCACAAACTCAGTCTAGCAAGGAATACATCATAATGGGTGTGGACTACATGACGAGGTGGGCTGAGGATTCAGCAACTAATAGGATCACAACCCAAGAAGTGAAAAAATTTGTGTTTGAAAACATTTGATGCAGGTTTGACACACCTTTAGAAATTATCTCTACCCGGGATTTTGGTTTTAGGGCTAATCTAGTGGAAGAGCTAATGGAAAGGCTAAAAATCAAGCGCAAACATTCTACTCCCTACCACCTACAATGTAATGGTTTGGTCGAAAAGGTGAATGGGCTGATTCGTAAGATAATTACCACGAAAGTACACATGCACCCCAAGAACTAGGATAAAAAATTGAGTGCAGCTCTTTGGGCCTAAATGACTTCATTCAGAACCTTAGTTGGCTATACTCCATTTCACCTCGTTTATGGCCAAGAGGCTTTGCTTCCTACAGAGCTAGAGCTGGTCAGCTTACGAGTTTTAGTAGCCAGTCGAGAGAAGAATCGAGATAATAAGTTAGAGGAAAGGATCTTAGATCTAGAGAGGTTGAAGTTAGACAGAGAAGCAGCAGTCCAACACTATTCTATGCAGGCTGAAGAGAGGAGGAAGACATTTAATAAGAAGTTGGCTAGCAAGCATATAAGGGAAGGATCACTTGTGCTATGCTATGATAACTGCTTTGATAACACAAAGAATGCTAAACTTGTGTTCAAGTGGGAAGGGCCATTCATGGTCATAAGGAGATATCCAAATGGCAACTATAAGCTAGGCGAGAAGCTAGGTGACATGGATGGGAGGGTTCACAAAACGAGGGTAAAGGGATTGCGACTCAAGCCTTATTTTCAAAGAATTAGGAACACTTTAGAGCAGTCATTTGACAAAGAGCCACCAATTAGGGGTTGTAGTCCTCCCTGCTCTATTGGACCATCATTAGCAAGCTAGAGGTATGAATGCCTCTAGTCTAAGGAAAGGGCTAATGATCCGGGTTTTTTACAAATCGGATTTTTACCACAAAATTTGGTCGAAATCCCTATCAAGAGCCTTATCCATAGCTCAAACCCTACATCTTATCACTTTGGGTTTATTCTTCAAGCACTAGATATGCTACATTGCTTCTCAGTTATGATAACTCTAGCAAGTGGGGAAACAAGTTCTTAGGAGGGATGTCAATTGTAAAGGGTCAAAGGGATGGGTTATCTTAGTGATGATGGAAATGGATTACACCTAAGGATTAAGTGAGTGTATAGATTTTTTTCCAAGGACTAATCTCCAACTACACTTGGGCTCCACCTGTATCACCAAGATTTGGGATCTATCACCATCATTAGAGGACACCTCACCCTTATACACAAGTCAATGTCCACATCATGGTGTCATTTGGATCTTACACAAAAGCTTACAAGCATGGACCCTCTCTGTCACATTCTTATATGTATTTATATATATATATAAGGAATTAAAGTCAAAGCAGCTTTTGGAAGCCGTTTTTATCATTTTAATAAATCCCAAGGGAAATCAAATTTCAAGAAAATTCCAACCTTCTTGCCTAACCGGTTTTGACTTGGTCTACAAAGTTGCAAAAGAAATTTTTTCAAATTCTTCATTGATTTGAAGTTACAAAGGCACAGACTGTTGGTGGCTGTACGAAATTTTCTTCTCTCTTTCACCCTTATCACATCAACTTTTCATTTTATTCTTCTTATAAATATATTATAATAATGTGCATCGGGCACCCACCTCTTGTAATCTAGTTTCCTTTCTCTAGCTTGTCTACCACCACCCTTGGCTTCTTGCATGATGACCAAGGTGGGGACTTGTCCCATCCACTATTCTCCATATTATCAAAGATACCATACATAATCTAGGATTATGTTAATAAAGAATATTACCTTAATCTAATCCCTCATGGAGGCTATATAAGATGCCCATGGAGATGTAAAGATACACAATCACAACCACATGAAAGCACTCTAGATCACCAAGTCCAAAGGGAACCCACTAGGAGCACATTATGCAACACCCTCATGCTAGTCCATCTCTTTGAGGTAAGCTATAAGTGAGTTTCTTTTTTTATATAGCATTCCACGAATACATAATGGCAAGCTTCCTCTACCTCTTCTCCTCTTGTCTCCCTCTCTTCTCATCTCTTTCCCTCTCTCTCATAATCTAATATGATGTCTAGATCATTTGGTGTCCAGATCATATATACTCTCTTCTAATTTTCCCTCTACATTCGTACTTAAACTTATTAAGTAAGACTTGCCATATGCTCTATTGGTGGGGAATCCTTATTTCCTCATGTTATATATATGTCGTTCATGGGAAAAATTAGGAGTCATCACCTCTCTTAACTTTCCATCATCTTCATTTCCCTTAAGATGGGTTACAAATTCTCTCTTGTAAAATTGTGTTTTGGTTCTTTCCATTCACTAAGGAAAGAGATGTCCTAGCCCATCCTCCCTTTGGCTAGGTGGTAAACTTCTTTAGCTCTCTTAGTGAGGATTGGAGGTTGGGTGGGTAAGAGGCAACCCAATCATCTTTTCAACTCTCAGTAAACATATAATTGTAATACATCAAATCAGATATACCCAAACACCATGCAAGTATTTTAGGATTAAGCATAGTAAAGAAAAATGTTTTTCCTTGGTATTTGGGATTTCTCTTAAAATGATTAAGAGGACCCTAATATGATTTTAAGACTTTGATTGAACTAACTTTTTTACTAGGCCATTGCATGTTACACAATTCCTTGAGGATGGCATGCTTAATATGCTCCCCTTGAAATGTAGCCATCTCATTGAAATATTTGAGAAAAAATATGATAAAAATATGGATTTAACTTTCATATTATTGATTATTTTTAAGGTTTGATAACTTCTATTGACAAGTGGTTGTCAACATAAGATTTAATTTTTATATTTATAATTGTTTGTATCATTTGTTGATAGAGCAATTAAAATAGTATGTGTTTGGCAAGTAACAGGATTTGAACCCATGTTTTCAGATTCACAATTTGACACCTTAACCTATTAAGTTATACTCACCCTCATGCTCTTTGCAAGCTCTTTTAAATTTTCCTAGCTTAATGTTTTTTAAGCAAAAACTTATATATCTAACAAGTCGTAATTTATCTAGCCAACCCCTAACATCAAACCTAAGAACTTTGTGTTCTCAAAGTTGTAGGTCCATTTGATAGGGCATGGTAATGCACATAGTGTTGTAGTGGGCACGATGATCCTATACTCAACGAGTTTCACTAGCTGGCTAGCACTTGTGCTCATCCAAACTAAAATTTCTAGTTGAATGCCATCATATGGGAAGGTTTAACATTAAGTTTTGGCATGCTTTACCTTGCCATAGCAAAACAAAGAAATTTCTCTTGTTTTCTTGAAGTATCTTTAAGGGTAATCCAAGGTAAGGTGTGTTGATTGGCTAGCTAATCATTGGTAGCAAGTGTATATCTTATCATAGTAAAGCAAATCAATCAACCTTTTTTAGCATGCAAAGCTCTACCTACATAAAAGGAAATATCTATTGATTGCTATAAATACCTATATATCAAATAAAATAGTGAATAAACCACCAAAAAAGATTTAAAACTTCGAATGACAAAATCAAGACCCATGGCCTTAGCACTTGGCCATGCTTCACAAGCACTAAAAACATATATTTTTATAGATAAAAATGGTAATATAATAATAAGATCTTGGAGTAGATCTCAGTGTCAAGAGGAAACCGAAGGGTCTATACCATGTGTTGACTATTTGGAAACCTATTAGCAATGAAAAAGCACCTAGAAGATGCCAAATAGATATTAAAATTTTTTATACCACCATATGCTCACTTTGTTAGCACTCTATCGACATGCCTAGTCTACCTAGCTATGCTTCGGTGAGATCCATCAAGTAATGAGATATGCATATGATGGGTGACTCACATATTTGATTTGGAAAGCATTTCTTTAGCCTATGTCATTCACAACGTGGTAAGAGCTAACTATATGTGTGAGATTTGCTTATCTACTATTTGTCTATATGCTTCATCATTGAGTTGATTATGTGAAAATAGGCTCTATATCACTACAAAACAATATAGATAAATGATAAACTTTATCATATTTTCTAATAAACCCTATTAATGTTAAAAAATTTAGCTGACATATTTATAAGAAAATAATTGAAAATAGTGATTATTTACCCATTTGCTAGTGAAAAAGAAATATGACTTGACACATCTTTGTATTATTAATAGAGCTTCAAATAAGGTAATTATTTTTTAAAAAAATTCAATGTAAAAGAGTTTTTTGACTAACTTAAAGTGCAAATTACTTTACTAAGGCGAACCTTAGGCAAGGTTTTCATTCGTCAAGTTAGATTATAGCTTAGGATATTTTCAAAACTATATTTCAAGCAAGTTATGAATATTATGAGTTCTTACTAATGCCTTTTGGTTTGATTAACATTCGACTACTTTCATAATACTTATGCTTTAAAACCTTATTTAGGTTATTTTATTTTGGTTTTTCCTCATTATATATTTTTTAATAAAGTAAGAAAAGAACACTTTATTTTTTTATTTTATTATGAGATATTAAAGCTTTGTATGTTTATTTTGGATTTGATTTTAGGTTATCTAAGAAGTGTCAACTCAACTTAAAGAGACAGAGAGAGAGAGAGAGAGAGAGAGAGAGAGAGAGAGAGAGAGAGAGAGAGAGAGAGAGAGAGAGAGAGAGAGAGAGAGAGAGAGAGAGAGAGAGAGAGAGAGAGAGAGAGAGAGAGAGTCTAGAAAGTCTAGAAAATTATGTAAATTCATGTTTGCTATATTTTTACATTTTATTTATCAAAATTTTCCTCTTGCATAAAAAACTCTAAAATATGTCACATTTTGAAGCCTTTAAACACTTAGTCAAATTATAAGCAAGTAAAATGAGGAGGATAGTAGAAAATATAAAGGTACTCCAAAGCACTACTAGAACTACTCTACTATTATCTCACAAGTAATAAATTAATTACTTCTAAATAACAATGTCACATAGGAGGCAAAGGAAGCTATAAAGCAGATACCAAATTGACCTAAACCAAATAAACAACAAAAAAAAGCTAACATTCCTCCAAAATATATCAAAACTCATTTAACTCACAACCAGATGTAAGCCAATAAAAACCATGGTAAATTTGGTTTTTGCTTTATTGCACTCTTTATGTTGTATTAGGGTATATTGTCGTGAAAATTCTCAAATGTCTCCCTAATAAGCTATCCTTTCACATCATGATGAGATGACATAAGGAGGAAATTTGAACACCCATGGTTGTTGTAGCATTTTAGCTAGTGTAGCTATGAAGCTACTCTCTCTTTACTCACTAAAAATCATGAGCAAAAAAAGGATAAAATTAATAGATGCAACCACAAATGAAGCTTAAAGAGAATAAGAAAAGAGAGGCAACAAGACAAGAGAAGAAAATGAGGGAGAGAAAGAGAGTTAGCATTTGCAATGTGCACAACACAAAAGAGTATTAAAAGCATACCTTTTATAATATTATTTAAAACTATATATGAAAATCTATTTTCCATAGTCTTATAAAGTGTTTTCATACTTTTATGCTTTTATGTGGATTTAGGCCCTTATAGTAGAGCTGACTTTAAGGCATCTTTGGGGGGAGGGGGGGTTAACGAAGAAATTTCTTTTACAAGTTAGATCAACTTTTTACTAGTCGCACCATTGTTTTCTATCATTCTACCAAGTATAATGAAGTGTAAAGAGAGAAAAGGCCTATGTGACTTAGTGATTAGATTATCAATTACATACTACGAGATTCATTGATTCAAATACAATCGCATGTAAAATTTATTAGGTATTATACTATGCTATGCTAATACCTAATAACTTCTATTATTTGAGATAAGATTTTAGGGTAAGTACAAAATTTTATGACACTCTCAAAGGAATCTCAATTTACTTGAATCATTTTTTCTTCTTAAATCATTCCATTTTCATTTCCCATGATAGAATAATATAAATTAATTAGGACCTAAAGCTTCTAATCAAGCTTTGGCCCTTTTGAAAGCCAAGTGACTCTCGATCATCTCTTTTTTCCCTTGGGCCTTAGCTGAGTTAACCTAAGCTATCCAAAACATCTTCGAGCTTCTTTGGATCAATTTTAGTAGCTCATTTCACTTCATTAACAAGTATTTTCCTATCATCTATCACGGAAGCAAAACCAATTAGTAATGTCATCATAGATCAATGTTCACTCATGATGTATCTTTGATGCTTCCATATCCAAAGCTCTAAGAAGCCATCATAATTGAACAATATACCAACCCGTCCATGCTCATCAATAAAATGATTTCTTGGACTTTAGAATTACAAATGATTTGATTAGGGGCCATTATATGGAGATTTAGTACCACAAGTGTACTGACCCTCCCATTAACAAGGTATAGTTTTTGAAGTAGCTTCATCAATTTACCAAGTAAAAAGCTTGCTTGAGAAGACTACCCCATTCTCCAAAAAAATCATTTGAAATCCTTTAATGGTTTCTATCAAACTAGCCAGTAAAGATTTATAATAGAAAAATGGTTGTGATGAGAAATGCTCTCTTTTTTGGGCTCAACCTACCATTGAATGGCCCTTCTCTGATGATTCATCCAATCCCTGAAATGGCTGTAATAACTTGAAGTTCTTTCTAGAACTACAAGGTCTACTTAATCACCTATGCCATTTTATAGTGTTCCTCACCCATGATCCAAGGTTGTAACATAATCAAAATAGAAGAGAAGGAATCTACTGTGGGGTAATTACTTTTACCAGCTAAACCTTTGGATAGCACAATTGTGGCATCTAAATGTGCAAGTGTTGTAGTGGGAGGTAGGTCAGTTGAATTATCCATAGGTACATAAAAAACTTGAATGTATGTTATTGATCCTTCTTTACCCAAAGTAATCCTTTCTTGTAAACATCCCATTTTTGTACCAAGTGTTGGTTGTTAATCCACAGTGGAGGGTATCCTATTTCGTAAAGTAGAAACTTCTAATCTCATTTGGACGAATTGAAAAATGAATAATGATACATATTATTTGTTGATATTTTAAAAGTACTTAGCCATGGTTAACTCTATTAAATTAACTCTTAGACAAGCTCTAAAGGTTCACTCATCTCACCATGGATTAATGGAACACCATATTAGAGATTTTGGAAATCTCCTAAGTCCCACTTTCAAATAAGGGGTAAAGATTTGGCCATGTGGCTAAATCTTAACCCATGCTTCAAAGTAGGACTTGGAAAGACAACCTATATAGTAATTAGGGTAGACTCTACTTTCAAGGGGACAAGATTTGACCATGTGGACAAATATTAACTATATTGTAAATTCCCAAACTATATGAAAATTCTCTAATATAGTGTTATGACACTTTTGATATTGATACATTTTGTTCATTAATGACTTTTGATTTCTTCATTTCCATATAGAAATCATTACCTTCATGAGTATATTCCCTTACTTTGCCAAATACAGATATGCCTCTATGAGCTTTGGCAATATCATTGATGAATTTTGTAACAAGAATGGCCAAAGGGATTGATTTCTAAATGAATTAACTGCTTTAAACCTAACTAATGCTTAAACGGTTGTTAAAATATTTTGTAAAGCGAAGGAAGATCCAACATTATCATTTGTAACCATATTTCTTTTCTAATAATGCAAATGCAAATGCAAACCAAAAAAAAAAGTTATGCATAATCAGAAGCTCTACCCATCATTTAACACTAGTCTTCTAGCAAAATAGCCACTTTTGTGGTAATTTGGATCCTTCACAAATAATTCCATTTCTCATTAACAAGAAAGATTGAGAACAAATGGTCTTAGGGAAATGTGATTAACACAAGATAGTAGTTGAAAAAGAATACAAAGTATCAAAATAAGCTAGGAAATGTATATTTCTACGTCCACCTTTGAGAGCATTTTCACATAAAGTTGAGAAGTGTTTTTAACCAAAACCATCTCCAAAAACTTTTACTAGGCTAAAATTTTTATGAAAAATACTTGTATAGTATGCATTTCCGTTAAGAGATTGGAACCATATAAAAACTATCAACTTTTTTAAGAGCTCCAAATAGCCTTGTTAAGTGTTGTTTTGATTGATTTCCATGCACTTTTGAGAATCCAATTTTTGTAGAAATTGAATTTCCACTTGAAACTTCTTTCAAATCTTTCATTCTATTATCTTACAATATTGTTGAAGTCCCATCAAATTTTGCTATCATATATATATGTTATTTCAAATATAGTAAAATAGGACCAAAGCTACTAAAGTGGCTTGAAGCCACTTGTGGAAAATTACAAGACTAGTATTAATGTTGTGCTATATGTTGAGGATAGAAGCATGTCAAATCCATACAAGACTTTTCCCCATGAGCGAGCTGTACCCATTGTGCAAAAATAGTCTTAATAAGATTCTATTTTTTTGAAGTTCCAAAGGCTACTATGGCATCATTATGAACATAAAGACCTAGAGTGTGGAAAGCTAGAAATAAGCTAGCCTAACTAAAATAGGATATTATTGCTTCTTATGGTCCAACATCCTTGACAATAGATTGCCTTTGTTTTGTTTTGAGTTATAATCCCTAATAAAGAATATGGCTCCTACCATAATAAACCCAGTAATATATTGGTGATGGGCATAAAGTGGGTGGTAAAATCTTGTGCTATAAGAGCATAAGTGGATAAGGTGAATCCAAACAACAAACAAAGCACAACTACAATTTGTTTATTGGATTTGAAACCCTAACCATTTGATTCTATTAAGTGTAGGAAGGTGAAGGACATGAAGGAAAAGAAGAAGACCTTGAAGACCCACAAATTTTTTATAATATTTTTTATGTTTTGAAGAAATTATTTTAGGGAATGCTATAATGAGAGCCAAGCTCCCTCCTGTGTTAATTGTATTTATGATTAAGAGACACTAAAGGTGAGATATGTGCAGCTCATTTTTAATCAACTAGTCTTAAACAAAATAAAGATAGGTCATAAGGCCCAAAAAAGAGGCTAATTACCTAAGGGGATGGGGGGAATCCTAACCCTAAGCTTTTGTATATAAATGATGAAAGAGAATGGAAAAGGCTATTCATGTATGTCTAAACTTCTTATTTTGGCTTTCTTGCTTTTGCCGAGCTTTTGCCATTGAAAGAGAGTGAGTAAGGGAGAGGTTGAGATTCAGAGTAAGGGAGTGTGAGTGTGAGTGTGAGGAACCAATTAGTGAAGCCTCCTTTGTTCTCTCTAGTACTCTCTCTTGCCTATGCCAATGCTTCCCTCTTACTTGAAATGCCATAGAGAGTTTGAGAACTAAGGGAGTGCATCATGGATCGTGGATCTTGCAATGTGCATCCTTCATGTTTGGGGGGAAAGGCTATGCATGCTCACTACAAATGCATCATAGCATTTGTGACGTGCGAGCGGCTAAATTAGAGATAGCTATTGTATTTCATAGTAAAAGCTTCTAAATCCATAGGAGTGTGTCCAAAGTCCCTGACCGCTGAGCACATTGTATCTTGAGCAATGATCGAGGATAAACCTCTCACACAACCCAAAACACACAAGAAAAAGGATTGCTAGTACATATTTTGGCTTGGTGCTAATCTTTGATAACAAAAAAAAAAGTCACTACAAGATTGTAAGAAACGTCAAAGCCCCTAAAATACTTGATTCTTAGACTCTAACAATCTCATATAGTTCTCCTATACGAATTGAAGCAAACGCCATAATTCCCACTCATAAAACTTGGCAAAAATTTAAATTCATCTTACAAAACAATGTCCATCATGTAATTTGGAGTCATGTGACAAAAATCTCTCGATTGCACACCAATACTACCAAGTGAATTCAAGTAACATGTACTTAATTATTTCTGGATAAGGCTTTTGTCGAAAAGAGACATGTAATATTAATTGTCTTAATAAAGTTATCAAATTTCCCTAAGATTGCCTCCAAAATCAACCCAACATAGCGAATAAACTCCACTCAATGATCTACTTTTTCTCTTCTTCTCCTCCACGACTATCAAGTGCCTTTGTCAATTCTTGATGACCCCCAAACACTCATAAGCATCATCCATCGTAATAACAAGCTCATCTTAAGAATATATCACTGCAATATGATATAAAGCACCCCCTAGCTACAAAAAAATCTCATTTTTTGAAAGCTGAAGGCATTCATACAGTCAAGTGGCATTAGAATTTATAGGTGATTATCAACTTTGATAGCTATAATATGGAATAAAATTGTTGCAATTGATGGATGGCGAGTTTTTTGAGAGGGTGACTATGGCAATTCTTCCTTTCTGATGTCATTTCATTTCGCAAAGTTCCTAAAACTTTAATATCAAAGGTCCTTGCCTTCTAATACTCTGGCGATTCTGTATGCCTATTATACTTCAAGATTAGATTGGTCATCATCGAGATCTGCCAACATTCTCTGCATATCCGACTCCTCTCCCCTTCAAATATTGCATTGACGGCTCCCATAAATTTCCAAGTAGTAGCCTCCCAAAAAGAAGAATAATAATTCACTTCTTATTCATCCTTCCTCCTCCACATTCATTATATCCACGTTCCAACAACCTTTGTTTTTCATCCTTTTTTGTTTCAAGCTCTTGACAAGATTTCTCTTTCGTTATCGATGAGTACTATTATTTGGCAAGCTCTTCATTTGGAGCTTTTTGAGTGCTTCTTGAAGCTTTTTGGTCATCACTTGGATTTTTTTGGTTATTTTATGGAGCTTTTTGTTTGATTATTATTTTGCAATTGCAAACTAATTAGATCAATTATATTAGGATGTTGAATTACAAACTAATCACAAACTATTGAATGCTTTGATCTCTAACAAAAAATAGGTATGCAACTACTTCTAAAGCATGAAGTTTTAGCATAATTTTATAAGTTTATGAAGTAATCCCAATTTAAGTGAGATCCAAAATCCATAGAGTCATACATAATTCCCGAGCATCATCAAGCCCCATGGCATGCACTACCAATACAAGGCATCATATTTAAAATAATACAACTACAAATCATGTGAAATCATCATCGTCACTAGGATGAACAGATGGCGGTCTGCATGCCACATCAACCAAGCATTGGTTTTAGAGGCTAAAATCACCCTCAAGGCACATGCAAAACGATGCATCTCTGTGCATGCCCTAACAAGGCCGCCACAACCTGAAAAATATCCAACACATAGTCGAGATCCTCTGTGAACGTTGTAAGGAGCCACCTACAAAAGAAACCATTTAGTAACATCCATAACAAAAGCATGACATATCTCAATGCAAAGTATAAACCAGTCTAAGAGTGTATAATGCACCTATAAAAAACTAGTGATCTTTCTGCACCCCCTCGAACCTCTACACCATCCACATAAGTGTGCTCAAATGATGTGCCCTGGAGGTCTGTCTCGAAGAGGAAGCTACGAGAGGCAGGAAACCTGTATGGGCTAACCCTCTCGCCAGCCTCTCTATCATATGAAGGGACATGCATCCCTCGATAAAACAAGCCAATAGTAAGGTCCATGACCTAGCAATGCAGAATCATCTTGTTAGCTACTTAAACGTTTATTTTTAAAAGTTACAAGTTTGTCTTCAGCACATTTACCTCCTCTCGAGTATCAGGGTGTCTATATCCACCCTCACACACGAGAGTCCATGTGCGATGAAGCTTCAATCTAATGGCATGAGCTCCTTTAAGCACTTTTCCAAAGTGTTGTGCAAGTCCCAAAGTCACCAAGAACCCCTCATCTACCAAGAATCTATGGGCTAGGTCCATGACCTTTGACAAGTGCACTAGAAAATGTATTCCATTCGGGAATCCCTTTCAAATGTAAAGATGTATAAGACCATGCAATATCACATGAGTTTATAAACTAAACTAATGCAAGCACATATACCTTCTGCCTCAAGGCCAACAACAAGCAAAGATGTAGGAAAATCTGCAAGCAACAACTTAGCAACCTCATATGATGGGACACCATTACACTGGTAAGAGTTGATGGTATTTCCCTCCATGAAGCACTTAATGCTAAAATTGAAAACACAATAACAAAGCATAAGTAACCATTACAATAGATGTGTATATAGAGAATGGTGATAAAATATACCCATCCAATGCAAAATCATCGATCGATGTCACGTCTACCAACAGAGCATCTACGATAGTTTGGTATTGAAATCCTATCATCAAAATAAAGTTTACTTACAAATGTTGATGTTGGCTAAATGTTAAGACTCAAAATATAAAGCTAGAAATCTACATACCTGTCTTGCATATAGCGGGACGTCTATAAGACTCTTGTATAGGCTCTGATGACTGAGTCATGAACGACATAGCTCGAGAAGGTGTAGTATGTTGCAAGGATCCCTCAAAGTGACCCTTACATTTTTCCTTTTCTTTCCAAATGCTATGCATGTCAAAACCATCTTTTTTGCCTAACGTTGTAAAGAAAAATAGGAAGGAAAGCAAATTATTTAGTGTTTAATGTTTATATTTTATATTATCTTCAAAAACATATAAAAATGTACTTTTAACATGACTCCAATAATCCAAAAAATGATACTTGATTCACCTTCTAATTCTTCATCCAATGAAACAACTTTCTCTTTGTGTCTAGACCTTCGCTTTGTTGTACCAACCTCATTTGATTCACTTATATTACCTACGCAATATAAAGACAACAAAATAATACTTTAATAAATTGACTCGTCAAATGAAAATCCTAAACTCTATCATTCATGCAAATTGGCTTACCCTTGCTATGCTTCAACGCATCATCTATCGTGGGGATATTCTTTCGTTTTCCCATGGACTTTTTCTTCATTGTAGTATCAACAATTGCATCACTAATGGCACCTAAGTAGTGTGAAGTCAACACAATATAATATCATATTCATGCAAATTAGAAACAAGGCTACTTGGATCAAACTAAAAATTTGCATTCCATCCAATATACCCTTTGCCATGCTACCACCACAAGTCGCCTTTATCCCCACAACACGAGGGACCATGTCTATTGTATTGGACATTTCTAATTTGCAAAAACAGCAAAGTTAAGAAAACACAAAAGTCTAAAAAGTTATGATAAGTTTCATGTTAAACAAATACATTTTTAAAAAGTACAATTTCCTTCATCCTCTTCTTTGTGCATAGAAATTACTCTATTTTGTTCCAGAAATCCTGCATATAAGGCAAGTATTACTAAAAAAAATAGCTAAGAGCAAGAGTTATCACATATTTACTATGTTTGGCTCTCAAAGTACTTACTCTCTCTTAATTCAATCCCTTGCCGTGGAATGTCATCCAATGGATAGTCTATCCACCATGGACAAATACGCATTTCCCATTCCGACAGACCCCTCTCAAGCAGTGCTTTTGAGAACATACAATTTTCACATCCCAAGTCCGTCCACTCCTCCATTAGAGGAGGGAGGCTTTCTAGCACTCCACTTTCCTGTAGACTACGCAACCATCTTTTCCAAAAACATAAGAACAAACAACAAAAGCACTCTTAAGTTAGAATACATTTGTACATATGGTATTTAGAAAATATGGTTTCTTTATACTAGAAATACCTGTATGCCACCCTCTTACTTGATTGTGTGAGCTCTGGAACCTTCTCAGAGTCTCCAACATTCTTCATTTCACCAAAAATATTTGCAAATGCCTTTAAAATATATAAACATCTTTGGCCTTTTAAAAAAACATCAAAGCCTCCTGGAATCTCAGTGCCATCAACTTGTAAGCTCCTGATCAATAAGGAGTATTCTCCAATCATATGAAACCAATACACCTCTTGCTTCATGTAGCTACGAAATCTCCTTACATCCACAAAGTGTGACATAGTGGAGTCCTTTGCCTTTGTGGCAGTCATGAGAAGTAAAACATAACTTCAATATTGTTGAACCAAATTATGTTCAATTCCAAAAAATAAGAGAACATTAGTCCATGAGGAAAACATTCCTCTCCGCAACAATATTAGCACTACAAATGGCATACAATTTTTCCTTGGTAATAGCCATCATGTTCTTTTCATCCCAATTCAATGCAAACAAAACAGAAAAGAAATCCTCTCCATGCATAGGATTAGCTATTCCAAGGTACTTGTATCCTTTGTCCCTCAATTTATCTTGCTCTTTGTTTATGAATTGTTTTCTTTCTGCCTCATAATTTGCCTCTGGCAATGCAAGCTCCTTGAGGCGGGCCTCCTCTTTGAGTATGGCAGAGTTATAGTCATCCTAAATAGAAAAACCAATACACTATTCTTAGTTATGGTTAAATTCAAGATACCACAATTTGTTATGCTGAAAACTAAAATACTATACCAAAATTTTTACCTTCCACACCAAAAGCGATATTATCAAACATGGGTTCTTGTACCATGGATCATTGCCATGGTTACTTTTTCCCTCAATTTCATACTCTATTTCAGCCCACCGTCTTTGAGAAGGGCTCATCCTTTCCAAAATGCTTTGTTTATCAGCGATGCCAAACTTTTGGAACATGAAAATTTCATGGCCTAGGTTGGGTTTGACATGTGCTCTTGTTACACTACAACATTGAAATTTGTCTTTAAAGTTTAAGATTCACACATAAATAAAACCTATTCACATTCACATAACTAATAAATGAAACCTATTGGCATTCACACGTAAATGAAACCTATTGGTATAAATAAAATATCTTGACATTCACACATAAATTATCTTTATATTTTGAGATTCACACATAAATAAAAACTATTGGCAATATTCACACACAATTGATGATCTATTAACCCATTTGAAAAAGTTAATAGTGATAAGTATACTTATGCATTTGATGTATCCAATGCTAACAATAGTTCTCCTTCTTTCTTCTTCTCCACTTGAATGAATTGACATAGAACTCTAACACGTCGCGAAATATCTTCATTATAAACTACATACATCAAATAATAAAATAAATAATTAGTCAAAGAAGGAAGTATCATCACAATAAACAAGAGAAAGCAAGATAATGCATAGTTACCTTCCTTTATCCTCTTCATCCATGTCTTCAACCTATGATTACCGTCCCATACCAAAAACTTGCGCCCTCTTAAATTATCCCACTCATCAGTCAATTCATCTTCAAAACTTTGGTTAACTTTTCTCCAAAGAGGGCCCCACTCTTCCAAATTTTGAGGAGATACATCCATTAGCTCACCAGTGGGCCTTCTCAAAGAAACCAAAAATTTCCCCATTGTTTCCATATACGAAGCATTATCGAAAGATGAAATCAACCATGTAGCAGAACTAGATGCAAGCCTTATAGCCTCATAGGGCACGATAGGAGGAGGAGAAGTAGACCTCGTTACAAAAAATGAGGCCAACACATTTGACATAAGCCCAAACTTGACATTCTCTCCAATGTGTCTATCATGCTCACTGACCTCTTTCTTTTCTTCATTAGCAACATCCTCATTCTCCTCTTCATTTTCCTCATGTACAGTTTGCAAATCTAAAGACCTCCCCTGTGTTGTTTCACCACACTCCATGGTGGTAGTGTGGATGCTCATAGGATCAGCATGAATGTCATTGCTTGCTTCATCCATGCTATCCTCAAGCACTTCATCATCAATGAAAGGACATTTTTTCCTTGGTTTTCCACCCTTGTTATTTGGAGATTCAGAGAATGCACGTGAAGATGCTTCTTGATCGATACTTACTAGTCTATTGCATAGACCGGATCTTAACCTTGTAATTGGAGTATCTACAAAAATAATTTGAAAATAGAATATAACATTTATATGGAACTTTAAAAGAGTTGCTTAACCATTAAGAATAGAATATGTAAATTTAAAAGAGTGATTGAATGACTTACTTGGACGGCCCCTTTTGCTTTGGCCTCTCCTATCACCACCACGCCGACCTCTAGCCGTGCTTAGAAGCACTAAAACAAACCACAAATAATTTTAAAAATGAAGACAACTCAACTAAATCACATGTTCTATTAATTAATCTCCACCAAAATATGACCATTTGACGCAGACAACACACTTTAATATCATTTGTTATTTGGTTTTAATAAATGTATTAAATTTTCTTAATCATTTGAACCTCCTCACCACATTTTCACCCCCGCACCCCCAAATGGGGGATACTCCCAACCCCTTGTTCATGTCTACATTCACGCAGACAATGCTGAGTGTTTGACAATTCCCAATCCAAAAAAATCAAATCATGTCACACTTATTTCTTTAGGATGATTTGCGTACGATTTAAAAATGGTTTAATTTTTCACGCCTTAGACTTGTGCGGTTTACACCCACTCTATATGGAGGGGGGTGTAGGGGGGGCATCAGCCCCCCTACTACTGTCGCCGGGGGGTTCCAAGGGGGGGCGGCGACAGCCATGAGGCCCCCCTTGGCGGGGGTTCAGGGGTAGCACCCCCGAATCCAAAAATTGTAGGTAACTTGGCTATAGAAGAGGTTTAAGGAGCGGTTTAGGGAGGAGTAGTGGTTTAAGGATGAGGGGCTGAGAGGGGAGTGGTTTAGGGAGCAGGGAGTGAGAGGGGAGTGGTTTAAGGAGGAGGGGTTGAGAGGGGGGCGGTTGTGCACTACCCGCCCCATTTCATAAGGTACCTTGCCCCCCCACCAGGTCGTCTGCGTTGACGCAGAGGGCGGGCGAGTACTGCGGGTTCCCCCTCCTCGCCTTCTCCCTCTCCTCCTTCTCCCTCCAAAGGGGGCTGCGCCCAACCCCCGAGAGTTGTCTGCGTTGGCGCAGACAACCCCGGGTGTCCCAAAGGTCTCCTCCTCTCCCATTTTTTCAGTTTACCGTCTCCTTCTCTACCTCCCCTTTCCTTCTCTCCCCTCCCATTGTTGTCCTCTCATTGTCTACCTGCTCTTCCATTTCTTTCAGCCATGGAAGAAAAATGAAACTTGAAATATAGATTTTCAGCCATAAGGATGGAGTGTGGAGCTTACCCGGTGAGTTTGATGGAGAATGTTGATCTTGTTTGAGCTTGTTGCAGGGGCTGCTCTCCTTCTTGCTTCTTCTTTATGCCTTCCAACTTGCAATGGGAGAGAAGAAGAGGGAAACAAAAGAGAAAAGGAAGAAGAAGAAAAAGAAGAAGAAGAAGAAGAAGAAGAAGGACAAATAAGAAGATATGTTTAAACCATTACACACAACTTTCAATGGCAAGCGGTACGTGCATATTGAACATCCATCATGAGAGAATATTTCTCTCGAACACCGAAAAATTATTTACTAAAAAATGTAAATGCTGACGGCGCCTGACATCTGACAAAATAAAACGTGCTTATAAAAATATGTGCTACAACACGACATGATTTTCGAAAAGACATGATTTATTTTCGAAAAGACATGTTTTTTAAAAAAAATTATTTAACTAAATCTTGTGATTTTTCAATATGTAGACTTTTTTTAATGATTTGGTTCATTAATGGACTGATTCGCAACTTCAACCGTCACTAAGAACTTGCCCATGGAGTAAGAGCTCATTTAATCCATATTTGGTAGGGGTAACGGACTATTATTTCTATGTTTAAAGAAATTGATAAACAATAGGCATGCTATTAGATATAATATTTCGCCTTCATAGCTCCATTGTTTGCTGAGTTTCAAACCGGCTTTTGTGAGAGACGATGGCAGAACTTACTCTTCAATGGTCAATCGGCTCCGAATCACTGGAACGTGTTGTGCCCCTGAGGAATGGAAAGATTCTTATGAGCTCTTATTTTCTTCAATCATTCTACCCCCTGACCGGAAGCTGGTAGGTTTGTATGCTATTTTCCAACTTGATGCTTACAGTGAAGAGATTGCGGTTCATGGCCAATCGGATATCAATGGTACGGAGCAATTTTTGCTCAATTCTTCTCTTTCATGTTAGTATAAAATAGTACATTGTCATACCACTTTCACCATGAACCAAGATGAAGGACTACACACTGTAGAAAATAGCAAACAAGCTCATTCACTTTCAGGACCTATTGTAGACATTACATCCGATTCCTTCGCAGAGATGTCATCTTAAACTTCTTCACCACTTATAACAAATGCTTTTTGTGCACCCGTCTCAACTCCAACTATTGACTTAGAGTCGGATGATGGACTTGATAGTCCTCATTCATTTTCACAAATAAAGAAAGAGATTTTACCTTGGATTGCTAATAGCCCCAGAGGAAAGAAGTTGAAGGCTTTATTGTAGATGAATGAAGGCCCTTTTTTTGTTAGTGAGATTCCAAGAGAGTACAATGGTTCTGTTTCTATCATTTTTCTACCGACATATAGCACATCTTCAAACATGGATGGGATGCAGCAACAATATGATGGTCATGTCTGGACAAGACCCCATCCAACTAATATCTTCCCTGATGCTACTTCGAGAATTAGCCATTGCCTTGGAGACTTACAATGTCATCGAGTCAATTGTCCTTACTATGAGAGCAACAATCAACATAATAAAATGTATTTTCATGGTTATCTCAATAGCACAGTGAGCAAGGGGCTACTTGCAAGTGAAGAAAAACATTCAATCATGTGTCACTATTGTAGTAAAGTTGTCACTTGTTATGCAACTTGTGATTGCAAAGTTTATTACATTTTTCCAAAGGACACAAGCATGGAGAGATTGATGCTTCATGTAGGCACTCGCACACACAATGTGCAACCAGGGACTTCAATGGCTGCAATTAAAAAAATTGGATCTCTAGTTCACTCAGTTTTGCAAGTGAATCGACACTGTGGTGCTAGGAAGATTCAAATGATTGTAGCAAAACAAATTATCACTGAATCTTTGACAACTAATGGTTCAATGGTGGAGGGAGAACAAGAGCTTACAAACTTTTTGGAGGAGTTGATGCCATTGGTTCAAAATCAGAGGTTAGTTTCGGTTATTCAAGTATGCAAACTATGGTTTGTAGCATTGTTATTAGTTTAACAAACTTTCGTTTGTTGAGGTTGCAGGTTCAATAGTATCGTGACATGCTAGAAAAAAAAAGAAACATGTGTTGTTGGAGATGGCTTTGATAACATTTTGGAGTTGAAAAAAAGATGCATGTTTCCTTTTTTTCATGGCAGTAGATTTCTAGGGCAAGGAGGGGTGGGTGAAAAAAGTTACATTTTCAAGATGTCTACTAAAGGACCCGGCTCTGGAGTGGAATTGGTTAATCGAATGCGACGCTTAGGAAATGGAGACCTTTGCAAGTCTTGGGTTCACTTTGACTTTACACACAGAATAGATGATTGGGCAACAATGTCTTGTTCTATATACGATCCATGGTTTGTTCGGGAACCTTACTTGTTATCAATTTTCGTTGGCATATTCTAGTTGCTAGTCACTGTATTTCTTATTGCAGCTTGAAGGGAATCATGGTGATTGCTATTTGTGATACAAAGGAAGAGGATACAGAAACACAAATTCTTTTTTGGAGATGCCTTAATAATGTGATGCTCGAGTGTGGACACCCTCCTGTAGACTTTGCAGGTTTTATGGCGGATGAAGCCAACGCAAATTGGATGGCGATCCGCACTGTTTTCAATGCGGGACCTGACAATGTTTTGGAAGGAAGAGAGTGATCGTATTTGTTTCACTGGGAACAAAGCTTACAACAGCACACAACAAAATACGTGCCTTCAAACCTTCGGAAGCATCACTTGAATTTGTGTGAGAGGTGGCGCCTTTCAAAATCCATTGAAGAGGGCAAGAGAAATGCCACAGCTATACAAAATTGGTGGCAGCAAGTAGGACTACCTCGAGATAGTACCGTACCATTGAAGAGATGGATCAAATGGTGGGAGAATAGGATAGGACATTGGGGTAGTACTACACATGTAAATGTTTTTTTTTGTTTCTATTTGTTACATACACATGTACTAATATCATTGGGGTGGGAATACCCAAGTATGAGAACAAAATAGACATGTAAGAGGAATTGCTGAGTTTTTTATTAGGTTGCAGGCTTCCTTGAGTCCTTGGGAGAGGGCTTGTATTCCCAACACAAATCTTTCTGAGAGCGTGCATGCAAGTTGGTTGGCAGGGGAGGATGGAAAGAAGAAAATTGGATTGTATGATGCATGCGTCACTGACTTGATCAACTCATATATTCAATGTTCAAGGCAATTGGCCTTCACAACTGGAAGATACTCTGGAAGTGGTCCCCACATGGATGCTCTTATTAATAGGGTGGTTGCAAGAAATACCCCTTCACCTACATTCATAGCTCGAACAGTTCAAGGAGCGATTCTTGGCACCCCCATGTACGGAGAGCCTTTCATTTTTGGAAACAAAGAAACAGTTCAAAGGAAAAGAAGAACTCTAGATGGTTGTAGCTCTCGTAAACTTGGCTATATAATGGAGTCAAGGGATAGAAAACAAAAAGGACGACCACACAAGATAAATTTTCAAAATAGAAATGACCAACCTACAGAAGTGGGCTTGGACCATGAGGTGCATGCAGTGCCGATTGAAATGGATCTCCTAACTAATATTGTCTCAGAGGAGGAAATGCATAGAAGTTTGTGGGCCATCCGGAGAATTCCTGTTCATTGCAAATGAAAATGTTTTGGTATTATAAATAGAAAGAAGTGCTGCAACGTGATAGAAAGTAGATCACCTGGGTTACTATGCCCTTCATTTTGGTCAGAGAGGGAATTTCAAGGTAAGCCTATTGCACAATGGTTCTGGTTTTGCAGTCATGATGTGGAGCATACATGGGATGTTGATAAACAAGTTAAGCATGTGCCCTTGCGACCAAGGATTTGGTCTATTGACAAGGGCACCAATGCTTTTGCAGAGGAGATTTCAATTCTTATAAAAGGAGGTTTTGTATTCAAGCATGATGGCATTCCACCTACCCCCAAAAATACTACGACCCATGGGACAGAACCACTTACCTCTTCAAGTGGCAAGCAAAGAAAAAAATGGAGACATGGTATTTCTAAGGATGCAAAAAGAAAAATTGCATTGGCTGAGGCATTGGATGTAGTTTTCATGGAAGAGAAAGTAGTGGTGGCAAATGAGAAAGTCATATTTTATGTTATGTCAGAGCATTTGTATGAGGTGCATGTCAATCCCGAGCCCTTCTGCACATGTCTTGACTTTCAAAAGAGAGAGTTGGAAAGTAAACCCTTCCTGGCCTGCAAGCACATGTATTATGTCTACATTCGTGTGCTTGGGATGGACAAAAATCAACATATGATGATGCATCAACCTTCCCTTAAGCAAACTGATTTAAATTTTATGCTTGCCCTTCCGCGACGCATAAAATGCAAATCAAAGACTTGAGAGTTTTATGTTGGCTATTGTTCAATGAGATGGGGACCATGCAGTACTGAATGAAAGATTAAAGGGCATATGAAGAAGTGGAGGTGGACCTTCATTTTGGATACATGATGTGAAGGGACCACATATTTGGTATTTTTCTTTTTGAGCATAATGAAAACTCTAGTAAAAGTAGACATTATTAATCGTGGACCAGGTATCCATTTGTGGACATGAGTGGATGAGGATCTAAAAGTGGAATTATTGATCATGCTTTTTTGATTCATTGAGGGGGCCATCTATTTATAGGTTAGGGATCTCTTTATAAACTATGCTTATTTAGTATGCAATGTAATTTCATTTTTCCTGATTTGATGCTCCAACTTCATTCTTGTTGAGCCAATTTTTTTTCAAGGTAATCTAGATCTTGCTCCTCTTCTCCTATTATGAAAAGTATGCAAGTTTATTGTTTTTCTTTTGCTATGATGAATACATCCATAAAGCTTGGTATTCACTGAGGGGGGTACCTATTTGTAGGTGATGGATCTCATTATAAATCATGCTTATTTTTTGTGCAAGGAAATTTTATTTTTCTTAATTTTAATGCTCCAAGTTCATTTTTGCTAGTTGTGATAATTTTTTTCTCAAGGTAATCTCCATTTTGTTTCATAAAGCTTGTTGATCACTTCGTTTTAATTCCCCTCAGAGGATTGTCTATTTATATGTGAAATATCTCTTTATAAATCATTCTTGTTTTGTGTGCAAAGCATTTTCATTTTTCCTGGTATTGATGTTCCAAGTTCGTTTTTGTTGATTGTGATTCTTTTTTCTTAAGGTAATCTTGATCTTTGTCCTTTACTCCTATTATGGAAAGCATGGTTACATAGAATCTAATCATGTATCATCTACTCTAGTCACATTTCTAATATATATTATGGTTGCTTCTCCTTCCCATGTTACACCTTCTCAATTGTTTGCTTCCCCTTATCACGTTATCAAGGTGTTTTTTATCTAAACCATGTTCTAATTTCTAATTTTCATTTGTTAATTGGGTATTTTTTATCTAAACCATGTTTCACATGTTTCATCTAACCTTTGATTGGCAAGTCTGCTATTGATATAAACCATGGCCAAGTTTGATGTTGAACCAAACCATGATATGGTTGCTTCCCGTCCTTATGCAACAACTCTACTCTTTGCTTCTCTTTTGCATATTGCTCTTCCTTCCACTTTCCATAGTTAATTCTACTAATTTTTATTTTTAGCACAAGGTTTTCTTTAAATTCTACATGAGTCAAATCATGCCTAAACCTACACAGGAGGAGCTAGACATGAGAAAGACCTTCAGAACTGCAAATGGTAAACTAGATTCGTTGTCAAAAGCTACAAACTATGATGAGAAGTGGTCAATAAATGATGCAACCTTTGCCATTGGAAAGGTTGAACAAATACTTGGCCAAATTTTTCAACAAGAGGATGAAAATGATATATCCCTTGTAGATATGTTAGAGTTAAAGCTCCCTACAACCATTGCATATATGAGAAGCTTTGGAGTGATTAGTAAAAAAGATGAGGAAGATATTGACATTTTTTGCTATCAAGTCCACATATCGATATTATATAATACTTATATATAAGTGGCTTTCATAATTTGCCTAAATAGTTGCAAGAGAAATAATTATATTTTCCTATATTGAGTTCTTTTTGTGTTTTGTTTAGATTGACTCATAATTTTAGAGATTAATCTGATTGATAAGGGTACTTTTTGAGATGTGTGGTAGAAACCCAATTTTTTTCATTTTTCTCTCTTCGGTATATTTTGAGAGTTTGAAAAAAATGGTCCCTTGAATAGCTTGTTTAATACAAATTTTCAATATGGGTAACAAGATTATCCCTCATAAAGTTACAAATTTTGTGAAAAAACTCCAAGTTTTGGCAAATACATTGAAAAACTCCAAGTTTTGAAAATTTTTGTGAAAAAACTTCAAATTGGGGGCTTGCTTTTTTAAATCCCCCGTTATCGATGCGTTTTTTTTCCTTCACACAACTTTTTTTCAAAAGAGAATTCGACCCTTATTAGATCCATTTTTACCACTCTCTTAAGAGTTAACAAACCCCTTGTCCACTTTCTCCCACACTTAGCGTTCTTCTTCATGTTTGATATGCTCTCTCACCTCCAAATTTATATTTATCCAAAACAATCCAATATTCAATATTTTCTAATAATGCCTTCCATATTTCGAACTAGATATCATGCTTGCTACAACTCTAGACCATGCCACCATAACCTTGAAATGTTCATCAAGGAAAGATTTCCACATTGTTTAAGCCGAATCGCATTTTCACAAAAAAACATGACATATTTAGCCCTCCCCCTAGTCTACAAGCATTTATGCACAACAATCCACCTGGATCAAAGACAAAAATAGTATATCTCTCATAGTGATGACCAGCAAATAAGATTTTTTGGGTGCATGGATCATATAAAAAGATAATTCCGCTCACATCAAACTCCCATCTTGTAAAGTACACTTCTTGAACTCCTATATTAAACAGATAGATAACATCGTCTTAATCCCATACAAGATGCTCCTCTAGGCCCCAAGATAAAATAAAAAACCGCTTAACTCATATGCATATAAATATTCTAGTCTAACATCCCAAGCAATATGCTGCATACAACACATGTCCAAAAATTTTGCCTCATCATATTGCTGACTCCATTCTTTGCCTCCAAACTGCATATCCACTTTCTCAAAACCTGCAAGCTTTGCAAACGTATGTATATTGCATCTAAATAAGAAATTCAATAAATTTTGAACAAGCTTTTGCATTCCTGTATACATGTATATACCAGCCAACACAATCACTTCCTTTGAGCCGAACTCCTCAATGCAATAGACAATACCACACCTCACACCCAATATTACATCCTCATCAAGAAGTAATTCCAATGACTTTACCAAGTAGTCTTCCTTGATACCCTGAGCACCACACATTGCAACATACATCCAACAATTTATTTGCAAAAGACTAAGAATAGCCTTCTCTATCAGCATACCTTGGTCCTCTTTTATAGACACATCCTACACTGCCTTTTTCATCCAAAACATTGTACCAGCATCTTCATACTCGTAAGCATACTCCAATAAATGTGAGTTTCCACAAGAAATCCATATCAATTTCTTCGCGAGAACTATCATCAGCTAAAAATATACCCTACAAGTACAAATCATAAAACATATCTACATCCAAAGTAGAGGAAAAGATAACAAGTGGAAATTCTACTCCATACACATCACTTCGCATCGGCTCTTACCATACAACAAGTTCATCATCATCATCACTTTCCAAACTTTCCAAAAACATCTTCTCAATACTAAAGGCATCATCCAACTCCAAAGAGTACTCTTCAAGAATTCCCTCATCCTCTAGCACATAGGATAGGTGCTCTAGTCTACTTCCTTCAACAACCAACTCATCACCATCAACAATACCAGAAACATCACCACAATCATCATGGAACACCTTATCATGATGACTAACAACTTAACTCAACACATCACCAAATCTAAAAGAGAGACCAAGAACCTCCTTGCAAACCAAGGAATCCAAACCAATATTAGCATACATAACACCTCCTATATTACCACAAGATGTAGGAGACTCTTGGAAGTGCTCCTCCTCTTCTCCATCACTATCAAAGATTGTTATACTTGCAAAAAATTGAGCTTTCTCCAAAGCTAAATAGTAATCCATCGATATACATATTTCCCTCTCATCAATATATATGCATGCCCTCCCCATGCCTTCTCTTTAACATACTAATCTTCGCATTGATGATATACTACATATGCCAAATCATGTACCTTTTGCATGTAATCCTCATAATAGCATCCTATCTCTCTAATGTCATTAAGTCGGAAGCTAGTACAATCCTTGAAACTTCCTATATGTCTGATCACTCATGCTAGAACCTACAAGATGGATAAATTTAAAATTCTATATAAACAATGAGAGGCTTTTTCAATTGCTAATAATATAATCTAGGACACAACTGATAACTTCCAAAGTATAATCTTCAAATCCTTCCAAAGCAAAATTCACCATATCTTCATCATCCACAATATTAAACATGTGCATGTACTGTCATGCCGCTATGTACATGCACACAGTGTGAAAAACTCTAGAATGTGGCTTTCTTATTGATCTAGAGAGCCAATGCCATATTAATGTTAGTGTTTGTAGTGTGAATGGTTCAAAAATACTAGATTTTTTGACAAGTTTAGCCAATTTTTTATCTTTTAGATACTATCTCTTGTAAAAATCCAAAAAACTATAGAAAACTTCTAGATTAGGATGACATGTAAAAGAAAGTAGGTAGCTTTCTTCCATTTTGAGAGGATTTTATGTGAAAAGAAAGATTGGTGAAATCGTGTGACACGAGATCGTTGTTTTCAGGTAGTGAACAGCACTACAAAGTCGGAGATGAAGGAGTGATCTGACAGAATTCTGGCTAAATGTCCTAGTATTCTACCCCCCTTTCGGAGCCAATGGAGGCATCAGATTGGTAGTCTGAGCAACATAGAGGAAGGTATTATTTTATGCACCTTTTTGTATACAAGAGATTTATCTTGTCATAATGCAGAAATAAATAGACAAGCTTTACCTTTGTGAGTATTCTTCTACATCTTCTATTTCTTTCAACCCCTTCTCTTCCATCTACTCCTCTTCCTGAATCTCCCTTCACCCTACTGTTTCTTACCCCTGCGGTAGACTTTTGACCCTAAACACTTCGACAGTGGTGAAACTGGCATGAAAGTCGGCAGCATGTATGTAAAGATGGGGGATTCTGGAAGTTTAAGTGGTGGTTATGCTTTACAACAGATGATTGCTTTGTTGCAGCAACAGCAACAACAACAGTTGTTGTTACAACAACAAATATAAACTCCATAGGAAGCATAAAGAATTGATTCCTTATAGTTGTGAATGCATTGCATGCAATGGGAGAAGAATTGAAGCAATTTAAGGGTCAAAATATTCCAGCCTTTATCCAGTTGTATGAAGAAAAGATGTTGTTACATCAGGTCCCGTAGTATGCATGGAGTCAGTATTTCTCCCGTTTGGCCATGCATGCTGTTATAGAATCCAAGATATACGCTCGACTTTCTTATATACTTAAAATATATATGGCGAATATTATGTTAGCACAGAGGGAGAATAGACGAGAGAAAAGAAAGATGTAGAGAGAGAGGTAGAGAAATTGGGAACACACTAGGGATTGGAAGATGGGCCAGTCCCCCCTCATTGTGAAGTTATATTATTGACAAGAAGCAAGCTCTCCCGTTACACATAAGCTAGTTCTTACTTGTAGATCTTGGAAACAAGATCACGGTTCCTTGCACGGTATACAACTGGCTAACACTTGCACAAGTTGGAAGCTGGCACCTTTTGATCCTTCTTGAGACTCCTTCTCTCCTACACAATATGTGTAGGGCTCTCCTCTTGGCACTTGATTTCAGCAGAGCTTCCATGACACTTGCACCTTCTCTTCTCCTCTTGGAACTTGATTTCAGCAGCGCTTCTGCAGCACTTGCACCTTCTCTTGTCCTCTTGGAACTTGATTTCAACAGAGCTTTCGCAGCACTTGATTTCAGGAGGGCTTCCGCAGCACTTGCACCTTCTCTTCTCCTCTTGGATACATGCAAAGTGATGCTTCCTTCCCCTCTCCCTTACACCCAAGGAGAGCCTCCTCTTTTATAGGCTTTCAAGAGCTTCTCTTCTTGGAGAGAGAGTAGAGTTGATCTTTATGCAAGATGTGGTTGTTCCACTCTGCAGCACTAATTTCGAGATATCTCTTTGTGCATTGTTTGGATGAAAAAACGTCCAACACGAAAGTTGTAGATCTCGATGTTTCCGATAACCCTTGGGGCCCATTTTTAGAGATCTTTTTTCTATTGCGGGATATTTTAAAAATAGATTTTTCAAGAAACAGCTTCCATGCAACCACCTTGAGTCATAGATAAGGAGAGTTTATTAGATTGCCTTGGGCCTCAACATTAAGATTGAATTCTACATAAAAGGTTGTGTCATTTTAGACCTTAGAAAGAGAAAATCACTTCTCTCCTCACTCCCAGAGGATCACGTCTCTCATCTTTCTTAGTGAGAGAATTCCCTCTCTCATCTTTCTTAATGAAAGAAAAGACGTTAAATCTTGACTTGTAGGGGAGAGGATGACCCCAAATGAATGCAATGCTCATTACACAGAAGTAAACATTCCCAGGCATCCCTGGATGCACACATAAATATACACAATGCTAATGCACTTCCCCTTCTTAGAACTATGATCCATCTTCATTTATGTGTAACTCCTTGGTTCTTGTGTACACTCTTACACTTGACAGACACTTCTTTTCCCCTTCATAACTTGTATTGCCTGTACCAAATATCCCCATCACAATGCTCTGATCTCCCCATTAAGTGATGCACTAGGAATAATGGTCTCTAAATGGTCTCATGGCCATGCTAGATCATCATCAACAAGATCAACACTTAAAGAAATGTGAGTCATTAATTTATTGACATGAATTTATTAAATAGAGAATGCGTGATAAGAAATCAATTTACTGACACATGCTGTGCATGATTTGGATTGATGAGTTACATAGAAGAGATGCCGATTGGGCAGCTTTTAAGAAAGCTTTGAGAGAAGAGTTTTTCTTGGAAGATGCAGGATTGATAAATAAAAATACATTTATAGGTTGGATTGAAAAGCCCAATGAAGGGTTGGTTGCTACAGCTTTGCTCCGTAAATTTGAAAGTCGGTATGCACAGTTGGATGCCGATGAGGAGCAATAATTGGAGAGTCGGAAAATTGATTTGTTTCTGAAGGCTATAGATTTTGTTTTGCAGGAGAAGCTAACTGATCGTTTAGAAAATGTCTCTTTTGAAACGAGAATGAAGTCAGATTGGACTAATGTAACTAAGGCAGTGCATGCACCATCCCTGCCAGTACTCAAAAGGGGGCTGAAATTGTAGCCAAGGCACTTGTAGCTATGGCAGAACAACCGACTATACTTGTTGGTCTGGCTCTTAAAAGTGATTCTATGGATGAATTAATCAAAGGCATGCATGATTTGAGGCTAAATTTGATAGAAATCTATGCAAAGGTCGAAAAGTTAGATGTCAAGGTAGAAGAGAAGCACCAGGCGATAGCCCAAAGGCCATATAGAGAAAGATACAAGAGGAGATGCATTTGGTGTGACAATTTACAGCATGAAAAGCGAGATTGTACAGTCTACCGAAGTGGAAGAAAAAAGGTTAGTCTTTTGGAAAGATGGCAAAATACATACAACAGAAATCAATCTTCCAATACAGCCAAATTTTGGAAATGGTGGCATGCAGAAGAGGTCGAAAGATATGACTGTAAGGACAGCATTTGTTGCCATAGATGCAGCCACATATGAGTTGAGAATTGAAAGGACCAATGAAGCTCATAAAGGAGATATGGTTGAAGCAAAATCTCGTGTTTGGATGCAAGCACTAGATTGCATGGAAAATGGCAAAACAGCAAAGTCTAAATTGGCTGATGCAAGTCAGAGTATACAAGGGAGAACAGGATGGAGTGCACTAGTGGATTCATTTTCAGCCTACACTTATTTGGCTGAGGCTTATAATCAAGAAGCTCTTGTGGAAGAAAAGAGAAGAGATGAGGACAGTACTGGTCCTTCCTTTTCAAGCCCATCTAAACACATTACACGAAGTAAAATGGAGCAACAGAAAGAGATTGAAAAAGCCATACATGAGCATGCTATGGAGGATGCATCTCAAGAGAAGAAATAAAAAGGAAAGAAAAGGGGCAAGCAGCTTGGTTACAGGTTACAATCAGATTTTGAGACTGCCACAAACCTTAAAAAGGTCTTGGAAGATTGCACACTTGGCAGTACAGTGGAATTCATACTTAGCAAAGTTCTTGAAATTGCAAAGTGTGAATTTCATGATGTAATCATTGATATGATGAAACGAAAAAAATAGTTTGATAGTGAAGTTCTGCAAGCATTGATGTAGGTTGACAAAGACATAGAGAAACATCTTCAAAGGGAATATGATGATACATAAAGAGAAGGCTATGTATAATGGGGATGTCCATCAACAAGCACGTGAAGAAGAAGATGCTCATTTTATTCAAAGCAATCATTATTCACAAACGCACTGGGCTCATGCTGCTACAACAGAGACAATTGTTAAAGTGGGAGAAAGAGAGACGCATTGCATAGCTCTCTTGGATCATGGTTTTGAAATCAATGTTATGGCACACAGCTTGTATGAGAATGAAGGTTGACTGATTGATGTAGATTTGGGATGGCACATGCGGGCAGCAAACAATTCATCAGGGGATCTTTATACGGCTTGTCCAAATATACCCGTGACTATTGGAGATGTTAGGGATGAATATCATTTTTTTGTGTAGGATTCATGTAGTTATCCGGTGATTTTGGGGCAGCCCTATATTTCAAAATCAAGACTGGAAACAAAATCCTTGGATGATGGTTCTTCATATGCTCAGGTTCGGAGTAAAGACAATACAATGGTAGTACAATTTCTCTCTGTTTATGTGAATCATCCTTGCAATCGGGATAGGCTGTGGGATAATCCTATGCCACCTAATGCACGAGAGTTTAAGGGTTTTTAGACAGCACTATGTAAGTGAAGGCTATAGAAGTGCCTCTAGGAAGATAATTATGTCTCAAAGAAAGGGGAAAACTATGTTTGTGTCTGGATTGCAAGAATGGACAGCATGTAGTCTTGGTAGTTTTAAGAACATTTCAGCCATGTGCAAGGCTGAAAAGAAATATGTAGGATGGGCTGAAAAAGAACTGAAGATATATAGTTTGATGGTTGCAAATGAAGGTATTTTAGGGTTATTTTTGGGGCTAGTTGATGTTTGGCTGAAATTTCTGCAACAATTAATGCTGAAAACAGGGTAGAAAAAGAGGTTATTTATATTGACACTTTAGAGATGTATGAAGTCATTCAAGAGTTTACTGCGCATGAGCATGAGAATATGGAAGCAGTAGAGGTAGAAGATGAAGACATTGACATGGCACAGGATACTTCTTCTAACACTACAAATTCATAAGACTTTGGCACATGCCGGAGGATGTGCAAGTTAGGAGGGGATGGATGTCATGCCGCTACGTGTACATAGTGTGAAAAACTCTAGAGTGTGGCTTTCTTATTGATCTAGAGAGTCAATGTCATATTAATGTTAGTGTTCATAGTGTGAATGGTTTAAAAATACTAGATTTTTTGACAAGTTTAGCCAAATTTTTATATTTTAGATATTATATCTTGTAAAAATCTAGAAAATTGTAGACAACTTCTAGATTAGGATGAGATGTAAAAGAAAGTAGGTAGCTTTACGCCATTTTGAAAGGATTTTATGTAAAAAGAAAGATTGGCGAAATCGCACGACACACTGTCGTGCTGCTACGCGCACACCGTGTAAAAAAATCTAGAGTGTGGCTTTCTTTTAGATTTAGAGAGCCAATGCCATTTTAGACATTAGTGTTAGTGTCCATGGTTCAAAAATATTAGATTTTAGTCAATTTTTGATATTCTAAATATTATCTCTTGTAAAAAAATCCATAAAACTATAGATAACTTCTAGATTAGGATAACATGTAAAAGAAAGCATGTAGCTTTCAGCTAATTTGAGAGGATTTTATGTAAAAAGAGAGATTAGCGAAATCGCGCGACACACGATCACTATTTTCAGGCAATGAACAGCACTCCAAAAGTGGGAGATGAAGAAGGAGTGATCTGGCACGATTCTGTCCAGGTGTCCTGGTATTTAACCCCCCTTTCGGAGCCATTGGAAGCATGAGATTGGCGATCTGAGCAGCATAGAGGAAGGTATTATTTTGTACACGTTTTTGTCTATTAGAGTTATATTTTAAAAGAAACTAACAGGCTTCATCTCTGTTAGTATTCTTCTATATTTTCTAATTCTTTTTGGGAGTATTCTTCTGCATCTTCAATCTCTTCAAACCCCTTCTCTTCCATCTACTCCTCTCCTTGAATCTACCTACATCCTGATGTCTCTTATCTTCAAGAACTTGGCTTGAAACCTTCAACCCTTCTCTTATCTCTACCATCTCCGAAGTCTAAGCTATTGAACCTCCATACATTCATCTCTTGCCAAACCCTTGTGGTGACCTTCAACTCTACGCACTACGACATTGGTGAACCCGACGTGAAGGTCGTGTAAGGGAACTCCAAGATGGGGGATTCTTCAGGAGATACTCTACAACAATTGGTGCGCATACTGCAACAGACTCAGCAACAACAAATCCAAATGTTACAACAATAACAACAAAGGCAAGATGAAGAGAAGATTGATTCCATAGCTATCAAGGCCCTAAAGGAAGTTGTGCATGAATTAAAACAATTTAATGGTCAAAATGTCTCTGTTTTTATTTGCTTATATGTTGAAAAAATACTCTTTTTTGGTGTACCACAACATGCATGGAGCCGTTATTTTGCCAGACTAGCCAAGCATGGTCTTCAAGAAAGAATCCATGGTCTTTTTTAACAAGATGAGGATCGGGCTGCATTAAAAAAAACCCTACGCGAAGAATTCTTCTTAGAAGACTCTGGCCTAATGACGAAGAAAAGTTTCACTGAATGGATTAAAAAACCCAACAGAGGTTTAGCTGCAACAGCTCTATACCATGAGTTTGAAAGTAAATTTGGACAACTTGATGCTTAAGGTTGCAGATCCCATTCTGCAAGAGAAGCTTAATGCTGATTGCCTAGAAGATGCTACCTCCGAATCAAGAGTCGACTGCATGGACATATGTTACTGATGCAATTAACATGATTGCTCGAAGAGAGCGGATGCGACTAAGATTGGGCTCTACTTCAACTTCAACAACTCCATTGATGGAGCTTGTTCCACCTTCAAAATCCCCTATTCCTTTGACTAATCAACCAACTCTTTCTTCTTCTGTTCCTTCTAAAAGTGATGTAATGGATGAACTCATTAAAAGCATGCGTGACCTTCATTTGAATCTTACAGAAATTAGTTCCAAAGTAGAGAAGCTAGATGTCAAAGTCGAAGAGCGAGGATGAGCATCAACTCAAACACCCATGAGAGAAGGCTTTAAGAGGCATTGTATTTGGTGTGACATCCAACAACATGACAAGAGGGAGTGTTCTGCCTTCCATGAGGCTGAAGCACAGAAGCTCGTCTTTTGGAAAGACGGAAAAATTCATGCGGCTAATTCTGATCTTCCACTAGAGCCAAATTTTGGCAATGGTGGAATGAAGAAAAGATTAGAAGATTTACCTGTAAAGAATGCCTATGCAGCAATTGATGCAGCTACCTATGGGTTGCAAATTGAGCCAATTAAATCAATTTTGAAAGTATCTAAAGCTAATGTGCAATCTAAAGTATGGATGCACGCACTAGATCAAATGGAACGTGGTAAAGCAGCCAAAGAAGATTTGGCTAATGCCAGTCAGTATATTCGAGGAATAAGTGGTTGGAAAGAACCGGTAGATTCTTTTTCTGCCTTTGCACATTTGGCTGACGTCAATCATAAAGAAGTCTTGATTGAAGAAAAGAGAATAAGAGAAGATGAACCAGTGCCTTCCTCTTCTGGCCCTCCAAAACGGGTAACTAGAAGAACACTGGAACAAACAAAGCTTGCTGAAAATATAACCCCAGATCAAGAGATGGAAGATGCGCCACAAACAAAGAAGACCGAAGAAAAGAAGAAAGGCAAGCAACCAGGCTACAAATCACAGTCTGACATAGAATGTGCAATCGATCTCAAACGAGTCCTAGAATTACGAATTCTAGGAAGCAAAATTGAATTTACCTTAGGCGAAAATCTTGGAATTGCTAAACGTGAATTCCATGATGTAATTATTAGTGTAATCAAAAGGAAAAGACAATATGTTGGTGATGAAGAAATAGTGCATGCTTTTTTGCAGGATGAAGAGAAGTTGACTTCACAAGGAATTCAACTTGAAGCAGTTAAAGAATTAATTGCAGCAATTGAAGCTGAAGATAAAGAAAACATGAATGCAAAAATTAAAGAAGTGAAAGCTGAAAATGTAATGGTCGGCTGGTCCAAACCAGTTGGGCAGCCCAAACCTCTTAACAAAAAGAAGGCCGTCTACAGCACATGCATGAGGAAGAAGAGGCTCGGTTCATTCCAAGCAGTCACTACTCCCGTATGCATTGGGCAAGAGCAACAACGGAGACAGTCGTCAAAATTGGAGAAAAAGAAACACCATGTATTACACTCTTAGACCATGGCTCGGAGATAAACGTCATGGCAAGGAGTCTCTATGAAAGTGGTGGATGGCCCATAGATGTTGATCTAGGTTGGTGAATGAGAGCTACAAACAACTCTTCTGGAGAGTTATATGCTGCATGTCCTAATGTGCAGGTAACTATTGGAGACATAAAAGACAATTTTCACTTTTTTGTTCAAGACTCTTGTAGTTACCCTATCATTATTGGGCAACCTTACATTTTTAAAGCCCGCTTGGAAACAAAAGCTCTTGATGATGGTTCTTCCTATGCTTGAATCCAAAGCAAGGATAATGAACGAGCTGTCCAATTTCTTACTGTGTGTATTAACCATCATCGAAATAGAGATCGACTGTGTGATTATCCTGTGCCTCCTAATGCCCGAGAATTCAAGGGTTTTCGGGCTGCACTACTATAAAGGGAGGCTATGGTAGTGTGTCATGTAAAAAGATTGAACCTCCTCATGCAACAGAAACTGTGTCTCTAGCAAATTTATATGTATGTACATTCAATAGTATGGGCTGTTATAAGTCTCTTCCGGCCATGATTAAGGTTGAAAGAAAATATTTATGTCATGTAAAAAGGGAGCTGAAAACTTATGACATGATGGTTGAAAATGAAGATATTTCGAGAATTTTTTTTGGACTAATTACTACTGATACATTGGCTGAAATATATATAGCTGCTCATGCAAAATATCAATCCATAGAAGTATGTACATTGGATTTTTATCAAACAATTCAAGAATTTGTTGAACAGGAAGACAATGGTTTACTCAACAAGGCTGAAGCACAAGTGGAGACAAAATACAAGACAGTGGATAAGAAAGTCAAACTTGTGGCAGTCCCACTGCCTTCTGAAAGTGAAGGGCTCACTGATAGGGCAGCAAATCAGTCAAGTCTTCGTGATCCTTCCAACATTGGTCACAAGTTCACATCTAAAATTATAAAAGAGCTCAAAATAGGTGAAAATTCTTTCCTTTCGCTGGTTGAAAAACACTCTTTTATGCAAATGCTAATGAAACATGGAAAAACTTTTGCATTTCCACCAAGTGAAATAGGCTGTGTGGATCCAAATATTGTGGGTCCTATGGTCATTTTTACGGTCCCACATGTGCCTTGGAACCTCAAGCCCATTCCCGTTCCAAGGGCGTATCTGCCCAAATTATTGGAACTTCTAAATGAGAAGATCAGAATGAAGATTTTAGAACCTTCTTCAGCACCTTACTCAAACCGATGGTTTACTATGCCTAAGAAAAATGGATCTTTACGATTCATTCAAGATCTACAGCCTATCAATTGTGTCACAATCCGAAATGTTGGTTTGGGTCCAATTGTTGATGAGTTTACTGAAGCTTTTGCAAGTGCAAATTAATTCTATGGGAGACCTATATTCAGGATATGACCAATTTCAGCTTTCATTAGAGAGCCATGTGACATTACCACAATGAAGACACCTCTTGGATTGGTCCGCATGTGTACTCTACCACAAAGTGCAACAAACTCCGTAGCCCATATGATGAATGCCATGCACAAAGTCTTAAGGGACTTTATTCCACAACTTACTCTTCCATTTCTTGATGATGTACCTATCAAGGGATGTGAAGTCAATGAAAAGAATGAGGAGCTTGACGAAGATGGTTGCAGGACATTTGTAGTTAACCATATTCATGATTGTGATAGGATTTTGACAAGGCTAGAAGAGGTACATCTTACCCTTTCTAGAGCTAAGTCGATTTTTGGAGTAGAAGAAGTCCTAGTGGTCGGTCATCTATGTGGCCCCTATGGACGCAAACCTTCTCCAATCAAGATAGATGCTATCAGCAGAATACAAGAAAAATGACAAATGTTTCAGAGGTGAGAAGATTTATTGGCGCATGTGTATTCTATCTCATATGGATACCACATTTTGCTCATGTAGCCGAAAATCTTTATCAATTATTAAGAAAAGGCCAAAGATTCTCTTGGAATAAAGAGCATACTCTCACTATGCATAAATTAAAGAAGCTATTAATTTCAGTCCCCACTCTCAAAAGGGCTGACTATTCAAATGGTCAACCCATCATCCTTACTGTGGATACAAGTCTCATTGGGATAGGATGGGCTATTGGCCAAGAGGATCTTGAAGGTAACAGGTATGCAATTCGTTTTGGAGCAAAAGTTCTCAATGAACGTCAAAGAAAGTATGCACAAGTAAAAAGGGAATTGTGGGGAGTTGTAACAGCATTAAAGTGTGATCGTGAATACTTTATAGGTGCTTCCATAGTGGTAGAAACTGATTGTCTTCCACTCTTGGGCATGATTGCCAACTTCTCTACACCCGACATTGCTATGCTAAGATGGATTGCATATATTAAGTCTCTCAACCCCGAATTAAAGCATATTGTAGGAAAGGCGAATCCAGTTGCTGATATGCTATCACGTGCAAGATATGACAATGAAAAAGAGCTGATGGAAGAAGATGAAGCTGAAGAATCTATACTTGCTGAATTTCATTCCATGGCTGCTGAAAATACCTTTTCAGTTACTGCATATACTGGTCCAAAGCTGAAAACAACAGGATGGTCAACTAGAAGCCAGCATGCTCATTGCATTGCTCAAGTTTTAGTTCATTTCCTTGAAGAAGATTATGAAGAAGATTAGCTAAAGATTGGCCAATATTTGAGTACAATGAAGAAGGAGACTTGGACTAATGAGGAGTTCAAACATATCAAGAGGAAAGCTTATGGCTTTTTTCTTAAAGAAGGACATCTATGGAAGCACACAAAGAAGAAGAAAAGAGCGCATGTCCAAGTTTTAGGTAACAAAAGATTGCAACAACAGGTAATGAAGGAATTTCATGAAAGCATCTGGGCTGGCCATAGAGGCATATGGGGAACCTTTAGTAAAGTCAAAGAAAAATATTGGTGGCAAAACATGTATCAGGACATAGCACATTTTGTTGAAACCTGTTATGTGTGTCAAATGTATTCTATGGTCAAGCATCGAGATGGGTTACAACCAACTTATCCTTTGTCTATATAATAGATGGGTTATTGATATTATAACCATGCCTACAGGAATATGGAATATGCGGTATTTAGTGCTTGCAAGAGAGGATCTAACCAATCAAGTTGAAGGCAAATCCTTAACAACCAAATCCACTCAAGCTGTTTGTCATTTTTTGCTTGAAGAAGTGTTTTGTAGATATGGTTAGGTGGATAAAGTAATTGCAGATAGAGGAGAGTTGGATGCTAATGAGGCACGCAACTTCTTTGTTCAATTGGGTATTAAGTTGGCTTTAACATCATCCTACAACCCTGAAGGCAATGGAAAGAGTGAGAGAGGTCATCAACCTATTCTCAAAGCTCTACCAAAGTCTTGTAGAGGAAAGATCAAAGAATGGCCTAAAATGCTACCTTTTGCATTATGGGCTAATCGGACTACTCACAGTTCAGTTGACTGGCTGTATGCCAGCTGAACTTATGCATGGACAACAACCAATTATGCCAATTGAAGAATCTATTCTCACATGGAGTTTTCTACCTTGGGAGGAAGGCATCTGTAGAGAAGAGCTGCTGACTTTGCGCATATGGTAGCTAGAAAGAAGGCCTGAAGATATTCAAGCAGCTATTGGGAAGCTAAAGACAGCAAGACTAAAGAACGAAAGAAGATTTGATAAGTGACATCGACTTCGGCCAAGAGCAATTCAAGAAAATGACTGGGTTCTTGTCTATGAAAGCAGCCTAGACAATCAATACAGTGCTTCTAGGAAGATGGTAAAGCGTTGGTTTGGCCCATATGTGATAAAGGTCGTTCATGACAATGCCACATATTCATTGGATGAATTGGATGGAACAAGCATGAAGATACCCATAGTTGGAAAAAGAATCAAGCTCTTCAAACGAAGAGAAAGTTCAACATATGAGCTAGAAGACTTGAATATAATTCGAGCATAAAGACATAGAGGAAGAAGAAGAGGTAGAAGATGAAGACATTGACATGGCAGAAGATACTTCTTTTGACACTGCAAATCCGTAAGACTTTGGCACATGCCATAGGATGTGCAGGTTAGGAGGGGGTGGATGTCGTGCCGCTACATGCATACCGTGTAAAAAAATATAGAGTGTGGCTTCCTTTTAGATTTAGAGAGCCAATGCCATTTTAGACATTAGTGTTAGTGTCCATGGCTCAAAAATATTACATTTTAGTCAATTTTTGATATTCTAGATATTATCTCTTGTAAAAAAATCCATAAAACTATAGACAACTTCTAGATTAGGATGACATGTAAAAGAAAGCATGTAGCTTTCAGCTAATTTGAGAGGATTTTATGTAAAAAGAGAGATTAGCGAAATCGTGTGGCGCGTGATCGTTGTTTTCAGGCAGTGAACAGCACTCCGAATGAGATTGATGATCTGAGCAGCATAGAGGAAGGTATTAAATTGTACACGTTTTTGTCTATTAGAGTTATATTTTTTCATAATGCTGAAAGAAACTAACAGGCTTCATCTCTGTTAGTATTCTTCTATATTTTCTAATTCTTTTTGGGAGTATTCTTATGCATCTTCAATCTCTTCAAACCTCTTCTCGTCTGTCTACTCCTCTCCTTGAATCTACCTACACCCTGATGTCTCTTATCTTCAAGAACTTGGCTTGAAACCTTCAACCCTTCTCTTATCTCTACCATCTCCGAAGTCTAAGCTCTTGAACCTCCATACATTCATCTCTTGCCAAACCCCTATGGTGACCTTCAACCCTACGCAGCACGATCGTTGTTTTTGGCAGTGAACAGCACTCCGAAGTGGGAGATGAAGAAGGAGTGATTTGGCAGAATTTTAGCTAGGTGTCCTAGTATTGTACCCCCCTTTCGGGGCCAATGGAGGCATCAAATTGGCAATTTGAGCAGCATATAGAAATGTATTGTTTTATGCATGTTTTTGTATACAAGAGATTTATCTTCTCATAATGTAGAAATAAATTGGCAGGCTTCACCTCTATGAATATTCTTCTACTTCTTCTATTTCTTTCAACCCCTTCTCTTTCGTCTACTCCTCTCCCTGAATCTCTCTTCACCCTACTCTCTCTCACTCCCGCGGTAGACTTTCAACACTAAACGCTCTGACAACGCTGCTCTACATAATCAACCCCAACATACACATCTTCATCCAATCTCCCATGGATTGTCACCATGTCTATGATTAATAGTTGCCAAAAAATAGCACCAAATCAATTGTTGGCACTCCTTTGTGGAGGCACAAAAAAAGATGTATGGCGAGCACTGATCTAGGATAAGCCTCTCACACAACCCAAGACACACAAGAAAAAGGAACGTCGGTATAGGTTTTGGCTTGGTGCTAATCTTTGATAACAAAAAAAATTTAGTCACTACAAGCTTACAAGAAACCTCAAAGCCTCTAAAAGGCTTGATTCTTAGACTCTACCAATCTCATATACTCCTCCCAAGAGCTGAAGCAAACACCATCATTCACACTCATAAAACTTGGCAGAACTTCAATTCATCTTATAAAACAATGTCCATCATGTGATTTGGAGTCATCTAACAAAAATCTCACCATTGCACACCAATACCAAGTGCATTCAAGTAACCTATACTTAATTATTTTTGGATAAGACTTTTGTCGAAAAGGGACCTATAATATTAATTGTCTTGATAAAGTTCTCCAATTTTTATGATTTAATTATCTTGATAAATTTCTCCAATTTTCCTAATATTAATTATCTTAATAAGGTTCTCCAATTTTCCTAAGATGGCCTCCAAAATCAACCCAACATAGCAAATAATCTCCACTCAATGATCTACCTTTTCTCTTCTTCTGCCCATTGGTTATCAAATGCCTGTGTCCATTCTTGATGACCCCCAAACACTCATAAGCATCATCCATCGTAATAACAAGCTCATCTTAAGCATATATGGTCATCGGAGTATGATATGAAGCACTCCCCAGCTACGAAAATTTTCCGTTTTCTGAAAGCTTGAAGTAGTCATATAATTGAGCTGCATTAGAATTCAAAGGTGATTATCAACTTTGATAGCTGTAATATGAAATAAAATTGCTGTAACAATTGATGGCGAGTTTTGTGAGAGGGCGACTATGGCAATTCTTCCTTTGCTGCTGTCGTTTCGTTTTGCAAAGTTCTGACAACGGACAGAGTACCAAAACGTCAATACTAAAGGTCCTTGCCTTCTAATACTCCTGCAATTCTGTATGCCTGTCGTAGGATAAGCTGGAAGAAGATTGATCAACAACAAGATGTAGCGATAGTATTCCACCTCATAAGATTAGATTGGTCATCATCGCTGTCATCGATACCTATGTGTTGCGAAATAGGAGAGGTGTGGGAACGTCAACTCCAAAATATGCACACAATAGTCAGGATCATCATTGTATGCATTCACAAAAATGCTTTAGATTTACATTAGATAAAATGGCCTGATTTTTTTAAATAATTTGAGAATGAAAGGAATAACATGAAGCAAAGAAAACACACTTTTTAAATAACATACAAGTAAAAGTAGATCTTGACACACACATACAGATTGTACCTATCACCTCCCATCTTTCTTTTCCTTTTTAAGATTATCTACTTCTCCATCCTTGTTGCTGCTGACCCTGTCATCTCCCTATTCTGTCTTCATCATCAACACCTAAAGAAGCAGCATCACGCCATCGCCATCAGTGTCTGCAACCATCTCTTGGATTCTATGCCTGTAGCACCTGCGCTTCACACTGCTGGTTGTCTGTGCTGTCATAATGCCATGTTGCTTGCATCACGATCACCTGCTACTTGACGATTTCCTCCATCATGGTAGCAGCAACATCACGACAGCATGCTTGTGATCGTGGTAATAGCAGACAGTGGCATGCTGGTGATCATCACAGCTTGCATCATTTTCACGCCTTGCGGGATCACCATCACCACCATAGCGTAAGCCACCTTGATGGCCTGCGTCGTCACAATCACAGCCTGAGCCATTTTGATGGCCTGTGTCATCATCGTGGTAACCTAAACCATGTTGATGGCCTGCGGCATCATCTTCATCGGCTTGTGTGATCAACACAGCCTACCTTGTGGTCACCAGTACCTACGACGTGATCACAAAGGTGTTAACCAATGCACGGCCTGCTTTGTGCTCGTTAGGGCAGCCTGCACTCTCATTAAGACTTGTGATTCATCATCGGGGTGATCGTCTCTATCATCGGTTCTAGCGCCTTGATGGTCTGCTGCTCCATGCATAAGCATCGCCACAGCTAGTCATCTTCACACCCATCAAGGTAGTCCTGTCATCATCTCTCCATCTTCTCTCTCCCTACCCCTTCTTTTGTGCTCATGTGCCATAGCCGCACACCACTGTTGAATTGCCATTAGGAGAGGAGTAGCTGCGAACTACCGATCAAGAAGGAAGAGTTGTCGGAGAAGGGCAGGAGCAATCGGAGCATCATGGCCACCAGCAACAAGATAAGCAAAGGATATGTCTTTAATATGAGAATGAGGTTGCTATAAGATCTGGTAGAATTGGTAGAAGAAGGTTGTTGGAGTACCGCCTTTCAAGTAGGGACCCCACCTCATTGCTCCACCTCTGCCAGTTACCCTTAGGGGAAGGGAAAGCGTGCTGTGACGTAGAAAGAGAGAGGGAGGAAGCCGCCCTCAGGGTAAGCTTGCTGTGAAGTAGAAAGAGAGAGAGGGAGGAAGCCGAGCTGTAGACTGGACACTAACCACCTCGGAGAGCCTATATGTTCTTAACTTTACACAGGAGTATGTGTTGATTTTTAAGCGATGCATTGAAAGATGTCCATGAAGACTACACTCGTAAGTTGGATGCATATGCATAAACCTCCCTTTAAGTCATGCTTTAAATGGCATTGTGAAGCATTGCAACCATTGGAAGCAAACTTGACTCTCATGTACATTTGTGGTTATTAAAAGCTAAAACTAAGGGTCTCATGTTAGAACAAGTAATATTTACTAAACTATCCCTTAATTTTCTATGTATTTTTCAATGATCATTTTATGAGACTTTTTTTTTGTGCACATCCAACACCCTACTAAGTCCATGGATTGGATGAATTGGATTGATCATACCCAACTACCTTGTTCTATTATTTTATCCTCCTCTGGCGGCATGAGCATTATAGGAGGAGATGGGAGCAAGGATGGAATCGATCATGGTTGGGAAAGCATGAGCAAGCTACATCTTAGGCCAATTGCTAAGGGCTTACCTCCAAACAGACACACCTAAGGGTATCAATCTTGATTGGGTACCTTGACGGGCGATCCATGAAAGTGATAATAAGTTGGGATTTCTCTTTCTATTTAATAAAGAGTTTTCTCTATTTATGCCCTTTGTGCATGGTCTGAAAAAGCCATGTTCATCACATGCACATCTATCTGGGATTATGAGCATGTACTCTATCATTTTGTGTACTTGACTATCCATACCAGTGGGAAGGGAGGATTGGAAGGAGTAGCAAGGAAGGGAGAAAATGTATGTTGCACCCGTGCCCTACACTAGTGTGCATGAGCACTCGCGCATCACAATAGTGTACATCAACCTCCAACTTGACTGGTCCCCCATACACACATACACTCATCTCTGTGCACACCAACCTTGTACATACCCTTACACCATAGGCATACACACTCTTGCATTCACACCACATTAAGGCCACATAGTGTACAACACCTAAGAAAAATAATAAACACCAAAAGCCCTCCTTTGTCTCTACAACCTTACACCCACTTATTTAAGGGAACTCTAATAATGTCAAAAACATTAGAAACTTGGATTAAAAGAAGTGAAGTAGGTAAAGCACCATATGTGTTTTTGTCATTGTGAGCCTTGGGCGACTCCATTAGATGAGAATCGATAATATAGGAGTGGGAGTTAGTATTGTCAATCAAGATTGCTTTAAGGCTTAGGAAAATCATCCAATAGAATAAGTCAAACTCAACCTAACCATGGCCAATGGTTACAAACTCTATCTGCTGCAGCACTTTAGGGTTGAATGGTCAGAATTGGAAGGGTAAATTTTTCTATGAACTTTGTATTCATGAAGAGGGTTGATTTTGACTTGTTACTTTGATTTCCTTGGATGCAAAATACATGACTCATTGAGGATGGGGGCAATGGTCTAGCCATCCTAAAATATAAGACATGTTGCAAGGTCGTGGAGTAATCCTAGCAATGTTTATCTTTGTGCTTTTCTAACTATATGTGCAATTAGCAATAGTAAAAAAGCATAATATCCATAATTTGCAAGAGCCTTCTTCAAGTTTACCACCAAAAGAGCTCATCAACACATTGATCAAGATGCTGACTCCTTCAAGGCTACCATTGATATTGAGACATTGAGCTCCACATGAGCTGACATCCACTATACACCTTGGTGATGTGGCAAAACTTTACTTACAAGTGTATTAGGTGACCAATGTGGAGGATATACCAATTATTCTACAATTGGACAATGGCCTATGTAGTCTACTCTTGATTATGGCACCTTTATTGTGTCACCTCATCTATCCTTAGTGAGTTCACACTTAGTGACCACATAATAATATGTTTAAGTACTTTCATATTAGTTTTTCATTATGTTTCAAACTAAATGCTTTTGTGTTGAAAAAGAAGAAAGAAGAAGAAGAAGATTCTAGCTCTACTTCTCTATGTGCTTAAGTCCCCATTGTGAGTATGTGCTCTTAGTTGCTTCACCTCTCTCTTCTCTTATCTTTGTACATAGTATAAAATAAGTTCCATAGTTCTGTAAAGCTCAATCAAAGGCAGAGGTGAAGGCGATAGAGCATGAAAGTAAGCAAGTAAAAAATGAGTAAGAAGTTCTTCCATATTGTTCAATTTGCCTTGGAATATAGTTTCAAGAGTCTCCTGAGGCTAGTAGGGCTATAGTCTCCAATTGTCGTGAAACTTGGTGAGCTCAAAGTGTGGTGTATATACTATAAATTGACTGCTTCGAGCTTTCCCATAGTAAATTTTTCCATCTAAGGAATCAACTTGAAGATGGATGAAGACATTTGCATTGGAGTGCTTCTCAAAAGTCTTCCACCTTAGTTTGATCATGTGTTTACCACATTAATCAACATGCCAAAGCTGAAACTTGTGGACATCAAAGCCTCTCTCCTAGAAGAGGAAAAGAAGATCAAGAATAAGGGAGAAACAAGCATCCCAAGAGGAGACTAACAAATCCTCTATATGGAAAGGAAAGAAGAGCATAGTCTATGATTTTTGTATGAAAACTAAGCATATTGAGAAATTTTGCTATACTAAGAAAAGGTCTCAAGGAGAATATCTTGCTACATTCAAAGAAGATGAAGACAACATTGAAGAAGAAGGAGAAGAAGAACCCCAAGAACAAAAGGATAGGACTCACCAATCCCTCTTTTGTAGCTCATTTTCTGTTGATAGAATTTTTTAAAGTTTAACATGTGGACTTGCCTAATGTTCCCACCATAAGCTCCTATACTCCTCATGTAACCTCTGCACACTACAACCTCTACCCACTTAGTGAGGCCTTGTAATAGCCTCTAGCTTTGTATGGTTGTCCTTTTTTCTTCCATGTCTACACTTAGCAAGGTTCTACTCATGATAGCCTCTGTATACTCAGTGCCTTTTTTGGTTGTGATTGAGGAGGGGTGTTGAGAAATGTGCAATCAGATCCACCATAGCCTCTTTGTATGGAACAAACAAGGCAAAGAAACATACTACAAATAAATTCTTAGACTAGGTCATGTATGCATGGTTTATTAAAACCATGGGAGGGAGGAGAAGAAGAAGAGGGGGAGAGAGAGGAGAGGGATAGAGGAGAAGAAGAAGAGAAGAAGAAGAGAAGAAGAAGAAGAGGAGGAGGAGGAAGAGAGAGAGGAGGAGGAGAAGAGAAGAAGAAGGAGAGGGAGAGAAAGGGAAAGGTGATAGAGAGGGAAAGAGAGACCCCCCAGAAGGGACTCCCCCCTTTCCCCTCCTAAGAGGGTGGCCACATGCATTTCCCGCAACTTAATTTCTTCCCCCAATTGGTCTTGCTAATCAAGTACAAGGCGCGGCAGACTAGTGTGTTTTGCGTCTAAGGGAGACTAAGATCGGAAATGGCCCCCAAGCGGAGGATGACGCGCACGGATGGTAACCCCACAATGAGCAACGAAGCCTTGGGCGAGGGCATTATTACCAATCCAACTGTAATACCTGTCATAAGTAATGAGTTTTTAAATTAATAAGAAGCTTGTTTTGATTTTTGCATAAGGTACGTTAGATGCCACCTTTGAGAATAGGTCATGGAAAGGGATAGGTTTCATTCCAAATATTCAAAAGATAAAGTTGCAAAGCATGGGTACCAAGAGAAGTAAATTAGATGTCGTGCGACAAACTTGCACATAGCATAATAGCCTCCTAAGGTATTGTTGACTCTCATTTCCGTGAAAATAATTAGATGGGTATTTTTCCCACATGAAAAGTATGTTGTAGGTTGCATGCTTGACGGATTGCATGATAAGTAATCTAGCCTAGGGGAAATTCAATCTCGAATCTATTGGTTCATTGGTATCTTGATGATGTGCATAGTTAACACAAACAACGACCATAAGGACTAAGACTAAAAATGCCTTGAGACCATCCAATAGTGACTATGTTTATTAATCATATTCAAGGTTGGGCTACAAGCAACAACAAGTCTAGTGCAAGAGAAGATCTCAAGGATTAGGAAATCCTAAGTTGAAGGAAAATCGATGCTTTTGTACTTGTTGGGAATAAGACTGGACTATCCACCAACGTAAGTGACTACTAGATCTTATGTCTTGTACAATGTTTGAAACCCTAACATGTGCCGTAGCCAAAAGAGGGGAATGCTAAGTAAACTTTACTCTTTGGTCCCAATGGGGAGAGAAAATGGGCAATGGAAATGTTATCATGTCTATTCTTGCAATGCTTGGAAAAGAATACCATTGCTTTGTTGGTTAATCAAACAACACACTAAATGCTTTTACAATCAACTGATTCTTGGATTGTGGTTTGGATGATTATTCCAAGTACTTGTATTTGATGGTGAGGGCTGAAAAGATGAATGGGTTGTCAAGATTGCGGGAGAGAAGGAAGGAGTCTCACTTGTAGCTTTCTTGCTTGCACAATGGGGGAATACACACAGAGGTGGAGGCTGAAAACAGTTTTCCTCTTCTTAGTTGTGTAAGCCAAAAAGAACTCTTATACAAAGAAATAGAAGAACCCTATATATGGGTCTCAAAACCAAACTCAAATAACTAAGGTGGCATACTAATTGAGCCACAAACTAGAGTAGATAAGGATAGCTGTCATCTATCTATTATTCATGGGCGGTGTACCAACTGCATTTGCAACTGACAAGTCGGTGACATAAATGTACAACGGTCACCCTGGCATATCACGAGTGGAGCTCGATCTCTCAACACTCCCCCTCGAGCTCAATCCCAATTCCTGCACACCAAGCAGGTCTCTGAACTTGCGCAGCTTCTCTGCGCCCAATGCCTTCGTGAATATGTCAACTACCTGATCCTCTGTGCTGACATAAACTAGATCAATAAGACCTAGTAAAACCCTCTCCCGCACATAGTGATAATGCACCTCAATGTGCTTTGTTCTAGCATGATAGACTGGGTTATTTTCCAAGTGTATACTACTCATGTTGTCACAATAAATGACAACTGGCCCATCTGTAGACTGATGCATATCATAAAGTAGCTTATGCAACCAAGCTACCTCACATGCAGCCATTGCTGTACCCATGTACTCAGCCTCTGTGCTCGACAAGGCAACTATAGGCTGTTTCTTGCTACTCCAAGTGACTGCAGCACTCCCAAAAGAGAACACATATCCACTGGTAGATCGTCTATCAGAAATACTACCAGCCCAATCAGCATCAGTGTATCCATGCAGCTGTATCTGAACCCCAGTCTCATAAAATAGTCCGTACTGCAATGTGGACTTCACATACCTGAGTATGCATCTAGCCGCATCCAAATGTGGTTTCCTTGAAGCCTGCATAAACTGACTTACCAGTCCAACAGCATAGCTCAAATCTGGCCTGGTAATAGTCATATAAATCAAGCTTCCTACTATGCGTCTGTACATAGTAGGGTCTTCTAGAAGCTCACCTGCATCTGCACTCAGCTTCACATTCTGCTCCAAAGGAACTGAAATAGGCTTACAGCCTGTCATCCCATATTTGGACAGCATGTCCAATCCATACTGCCTCTGCAAGAGCTGTATCCCACTTGGTGATCTAATCACCTCAATGCCCAAGAAATAACGCAGCTCTCCCAAATCCTTCATCTCAAACTTTTGCTTCAATAGCATTTTCACATGAAGGATATCTTCATCACTGTCACCTGTCATAATCAAATCATCAACATAAATGACAAGTAGCATAATATCTTTCTCTGTTTTTCTCACATAAAGTGAGAAATCTGCCTTGGAAATCTGAAAGCCAATAGCGACAAGATAATGTCCTATCTTGTCAAACCATGCTCTAGGTGCTTGCTTCAAGCCATACAAGGCTTTCTTCAACCTACAAACAAACTCAGGATGAACAGCATGCACATAACCTGGTGGCTGCTCCATATAGACCTCTTCTTGCAAATCACCATGCAAGAAGGCATTCTTTACATCCATCTGATGTAAAGACCATCCCTTTGATGCAGCCATAGCAATGACTGCTCTTACGGTTGCCATCCTTGCAACCGGACTGAATGTTTCTTCATAATCAATGCCATATGTTTGTGTATACCCCTTGACTACTAATCTTGCCTTGTATCTGTTCACAGAACCATCTGCATTGTGCTTCATCTTATAAACCCACTTACAGCCAATTGCATTCTTACCTTTAGGCAAAGGTACCAACTCCCATGTAGCATTTGCTTCCAAGGCATCCATTTCTTCATCCATGGCTTTCTCCCATTTTTCTTTTCCCATGGCTTGCTCAAAAGAAGTGGGTTCTGGTTCCTGTATCACTTTGACCATATATGCATAGTGGATGGCTGTAAATACATCATATTTCAGCCTATCCACAGGATACCTAGCTCTGGTAGACCTACACAAAGTAGGCTCACTTCCAGGTGCTCTCAAAACATCCCTGGTCTTCCTTACTCCAGGTGTAACAATAGAGGGGATACCCAACTCATCATCAATGCTCTGTTCTGAGCCACTGGATTCACCATCCACATACGAGTGACCTGCATTCACATCAAACATGGGCTGATCTACCTTCTCTTTTCCTTTTCGTGATACCTGTATACCACTATCTGCATTGCTTTGAGAATATTCTCCTGATCTCAATCTACCTGTCCATGGCGAAGAATATGAAACACTGCTAGAGGACGCTCCAGGTCCACTGATATCTTGTGACTGCTGCTGTAAATTCTGTGCAGCATTACCATTTTGTGCATCTACATTATCAATCACATTTACTGGTTTATACCAGCTACTCATCTCATCAAAAACAACATCTCTGCTCACTATAAACTTACGAGTAGAAGGGTTATAGCATCTATACCCTTTCTGCTGCAAAGAGTAACCAATAAAGATGCACTTCTCAGCTTTTGGATCCAATTTGGATCTCAACTCATCTGGCACATGAACATAGGCAATGCAGCCAAAAATTTTCAAATGAGAAATATATGGTTTCCTACTAGTATACCTCTCCTCTGGAGTCACCCCATGTATTGCTACAGTGGGAGTCATGTTCATTATGTAGACTGCTATAGCAACTGCCTCAGCCCAACAAAAATCTGGCAGGTCTTTTTCATTGAGCATGGCACGAGATACCTCTCCAATATGCCTATTTTTCCTTTCTGCAATTCCATTTTGTTGTGGGATATGACTGCATGAATATTGCTGCTTTATGCCATGCTCCTGCAATAACCTTGCAAACTCATTTGAGAGGTACTCTCCCCCTCCATCTGACCTTAGGCATTTTATTTGCAGACCTGTTTCTTTTTCAACCATAGCTTTAAGAGTTTTGAAGTGCCCAAAAACTTCACTTTTCTTTTTCATAAAATACACCCAAACTTTTCTGCTATAGTCATCAATAAAAGTGACAAATAATGACAGCCTCCAAGAGATGCAGCTTTAGTAGTCCACACATCAGAGTGGATTAATTCCAATGGCTTTTTACTTTCTTGAACATGTCTAGGAAATGGTTTCCTTGCCTATTTTTCAAACTGACAGGCTTCACATACCTTATGCATTTCTGCAACCTTGAATTTTGGCAATCCTGCAACAATATTTTGGGCCTGCATTGATTTAAGTCGTTGTACATTAACATGACCAATGCGTTTATGCCAGATATCAATATCTGCAACTACACCAGTCCCACGTGCAAACATTCTTGCACTCAATTCAAACATGTTTGCATCCAACGTAAACATTCTGCCCTTCTTCTTTCCTTTTGCTATCAAGCGACCTTTATTTTTCATATCCTCAACAAAGCATCCATGAGGATTAAATCTGACCTGCAAGCCCTGCTCAACCATTTGACCAACAGAAACCAGATTCTTGGTGATATTCGGAACATGAAATACATCGGACAAGTATTTCTTTTTCCCATCCTGCATAGACAAAGGAATTTTTCCAATCTGCACAATAGGATGTGCAGTATCATCACCAGTCTCCACAAATCCTGGTTTTTCCATTTTCCTTGCATCCTCCATCCATTTCTGTCATCACCCTGTCTACTAGAAGATGCATAATTTCCTTGTTGCAGTTTTCCATTCATGATGTCATTCTGCTTTTTATAGCAGTCTTTAGCCATATGACCCATTTTACCATAGTAGTAGCATTCAACATTACTGTTTGCATTTTGGCCTCTTTGCCATCCACCACGACCTCTTTGGCTCCCCCTGCCTCTAGAATTACCACGTCCTCCTCCATAGGACTAGTTTTCTTGAGTTTGCTGCATATTCTGATTTCTACCACGGCCTCCAAATCGGCCTCCTCTACCTCTGCCTCTACCTCTTCCAACATTTGAGTAGAAGACAGCTTCTTTTGAAGTTCCTCCTGAAGAAGATGCACCACCATTTCTCTGCTCCTCAGAAATTAGAAGAGCAATCAACTCCTCAAAATCAGGAAATCTTTCACGAACTGAAATGGATGTCTGAAACTGTACATAATCCTTTCCTAGACCATTCAAGGTCACAGAAACTAAATCATCATCTTCCACTGGCGACCCAATGGAAGCAAGTGCATCTGCGATCTTCTTCACCTTCATATGGTAGTCATTGATGCTCATATTTTCTCTTTGCACATTGTGCAACTCTTGCTTGAGCTGCATTTTCCTCGCTTGCGTATTTGTGCTATACATTTCTGACACAGTATCCCATGCCTCCTTTGGCATACTTGCATCCCGAATATGCACAATCATAGAGTCTGAAATGCTGATAGACAGCCACTACATAACTTTCCTGGCTCTCTCATCCCATGCTTTAAATGCCTGCATTTGATATTGATTGGGAACATCAGGAAGAATTGGTTCTTCTTCATTTCCTGCAATAAATTCCCAATATCCTTTTCCCATAAGGAAATTTGTCATTCTAAACTTCCATGCTTGGAAGTTGTTCTTGTCAAGCTTTTCAGTGAAAATCTGTGAAAGAGAATCAGACGCCATTACAGAACACTACAGAAAATTATGTCACTGCAAAGAACACAACTTCAGCCTCACAAGGGCAAATCTGCAAAACTGACGAAAGTGGTATTTGACCACACAGTCACTTCCTAGTGACGATTTTGCATCAACAGGCAATAGGGATGATTCTATAACTCCCAATGTCTCTGTGCACAGGCATACGATGCAATTTCTACAGTAACTTTTCACTGACCTGTAGAATAGTGGTCGCACAGCATAAAACTGGGCCTTTTCCTGAGTGCGTGCAGAAAACTTCCGCCTCCAAAACAAGCCCCGAAATGGCCTCAAATCAAAAAAACAAGGTCACCAAGGGCTAAAGCCCTTGCCCGAAGCATATACTGCCCTCTTGCTTCACCGCGAAGGGCGTCTCAACCTGAGACAATGCACTCTTGCAATTTCCAGTTGTGCTGCCTGCACAGATCTACTCCCAAAACAGAAAATGAAAACAACACTGCTCCTCTTACCAGAACACCGCGAGCTTAGCTTGCTTTCTTGAGCTCCTTACCACGAACAAGGCTCTCATACCATGTCAAGATTGTGGGAGAGAAGGAAGGAGTCTCACTTGTAGCTTTCTTGCTTGCACAATGGGGGAATACACACAGAGGTGGAGGCTGAAAACAGTTTTCCTCTTCTTAGTTGTGTAAGCCAAAAAGAACTCTTATACAAAGAAATAGAAGAACCCTATATATGGGTCTCAAAACCAAACTCAAATAACTAAGGTGGCATACTAACTGAGCCACGAACTAGAGTAGATAAGGATAGCTGTCATCTATCTATTATTCATGGGCGGTGTACCAACCGCATTTGCAACTGACAAGTCGGTGACATAAATGCACAATGGTCACCCTGGCATATCACGAGTGGAGCTCGATCTCTCAACATGGGTTGCCTCTTACCCACCCAGCCTCCAATCCTCACTAAGAGAACTAAAGAGGGGTACCACCTAGCCAAAGGGAGGATGGGCTACGACATCCCGTTTCTCAAAAAGAATGGAAAGAACCAAGACATAACTTCACGAGATAGAATATATGTACTAGACACCATATTATAATATGAGAGAGGGAGAGAGATGAGAAGAGAGGGAGATAAGAGGAGAAGAGGTAGAGAAAGCTTGTCATTATGTTACATAATAAAAGAAACTCACTCATAGCTTACCTCAAAGAGATGGACTAGGATGAGGGTATTTTAGAGTGCTCTCATGTGCTTGTCATTGTCCCCCTTTACATCTCCATGGGCTCCTTATATAGCCTCCATGAGGGATTAGCTTAAGCTAATCTTCTTGATTGACATAAACCTAGATGATGTATGGCATCTTTAAAAATATGGAGAATAGTGGATGGAACAAGTTCTCACCTTGGTCATCATGCAAGAAGCCAAGGGTGGTGGTAGACAAAATAGAGAAAGGGAGCTAGATTACAAGAGGTGGGTGCCCAAAGCACATTATTATAATATATTTACAAGGATAGAATGGAAAGTTGAAGTGGTGAAAGAGAGAAGAAAATTGCATGTAGCCAGCAGTGTACGTCTTTGTAACTTCAAATCGGTGAAGAATCTGAAAAAAGTTTCTTCTGTAGACCAGATCAAAACTGATCGGGTAGCGCTTAAATTTTCTTGAAATTCGCCTTCCCTTGGGAGTTATTGAAATTATTAAAAACGACTTCCAAAAGCTGCTTTGACTTTAGTTCCTTATATATATATAAATATATATAAGCATGTGACAGAAGGGGTCCATGCTTGTAAGCTTTTGTGTAAGATCCAAATGACACCATGATGTGGATATTGACTTGTATACAATAATGAGGTGTCCTCTAATGATGGTAATATATTTCAAATCTTGGTGATGCAGGCGAAACCCACGTGTAATTGAAGGCTAGTCCTTTGAAAAATCTATGCACTCACTCAACTCCTAGATGTAATCCATTTCCATCTTCACTAAGATAACCATGCCTTTTACCCTTTACATTGTCATCCCTCCTAAGAACTTGCTCCCCCCATTTTCTAGAGTTATCGTTATCGAGAAGCAATGTAGCATACCTAGTGCTTGAAGAGTAAATCCAAAGTGATAAGATGTAGGGTTTAGGCTATGGGTAAGGCTCTTGATAGGGGTTTTGGCCAAATTTTGTGGTAGAAGTCCAGTTTGTAAAAAACCTAGATCATTAGCCTTCCCCTTAGGCTAGAGGCATTCATGCCTCTAGCTTGCTAATGATGGTCCAATAGAGCAGGGAGGACTACACTCCTTCATTGGTAGCTCTGCTCCAAAGTGTCCCTATTTCTTTGAAAATAAGACTTGAGTCGCCATCCATTTACCCTTGTCTTGTGAACCCTCCCATCCATGTCACCTAACTTTTAGCTGCCATTTGGATATCTCCTTATGACCATGAATGGCCCTTCCCACTTAAACACAAGTTTAGCATCCTTTTATCAAAGCGATTATCATAGTGTAGCAAAGTGATCCTTTGCTTATGTGCTTGCTAGCCAGCTTCTTATTAAATGTCTTCCTCCTCTCTTTAGCTTCCATGGAGTAGTGTTGCACTGCTGCTTCTCTTTCTTACTCCATCCTCTCTAGATCCAAGATCCTTTCCTCTAACTTCTTATCTTGATTCTTCTCTCGACCGGCTACTAAAACACGTAAGCTGGTCAATTCTACCTTTATAGGAACCAAAGCCCCTTGGCCATAAACGAGGTGAAATGGAGTATAGCCAAGTGAGGTTCTGAATGAAGTCCTGTAGGCCCAAAGAGTTACACTCATTTTTTTATCCCAGTGCTTGGGGTGCATGTGTACTTGCTTGGTAATTATCTTACAAATCAATCCATTCACCTTTTCGACCAAACCATTTCACTGTGGCTAGTAGGGAGTAGAATGCCTGCGCTTGATTTTTAGCCTTTCCATTAGCTCCCCCACTAGATTGGCCCTAAAACCAAGACCCCGATCAAAGATAATCTCTAAAGGTGTGCCAAACCTGCAATAAATGTTTTCAAACACAAATTTTTCCACTTCTTGGGATGTGATCCTACTAGTGCTGAAGCCTCTGCCCACCTCGTCATGTATTCCACATCCATTATGATGTATTCCTTGCCAGATTGAGTTCGTGGGAGTGGCTCTATTGCATCAATTTCCCATTTCTCAAATGGGCCATATGTAGTTATGGGATTTTGGTCCTCGTGTACTAACTTCCTTGGCCCAGCCTGTTGGCAAGCATCAAAAGTGTGGCACTAATGTTGCACATCTCGATGTAGACTAGGCCACACAAAACCAACTTGGAGAATCTTTCTACTGGTTATTTCTTGAGAAAAATGTTTGCCCACAAACCCCCTCATGACAACTCTTAATCACATCCATAATCTCATTTGTTGTTGTCACCGTTAAGCACTGCATCCTTTCCTTTGCAATACAACACATCATTTATCAAGCGGTATTTAGTGGCCTTAGTAGCTAGCCACCTTTTCTCATTCTTACTCATATGTGTAGGTGCCTCGCCATGCTCAAGAAAATAAAGCACATCTTATAGTTGAAACTTACCCTGAAACAAGGGGAGCTCTACTGCAATGATACCCACCATTACCTCTTTCAATTTTTCAGCTGCTAGAGCATCTGCGTCGTCATTTGTGTGCCTTGGCACAAAATAGATCTGGGATTTCTATAGCTTCCTCATGAGAGTTTTAGCTTCTCTCCTTTTCATGGCTAAGTTATCATTTTTACAAGCCCAGATTCCTTTCATTTGCTTAACAATTAGCATAGAATCCCCAAAAACATTAAGTCGAGTGACACCATGTGAGAGATACCACCTCAAATCTAAAAGCAAGGCTTGATATTCTGCCTCATTGTTCCTCTAGGCTGATACCTTCTCCATAAATTTTGTCACCTTCGGGACTGAACACCACTATTCATACTATCGCTCTGTCTTTAATACGCTTGTAGGTCCCATCAAAGTAGAGGGCATGGGCATTCTCCACTCGTGGCGGGTCCTCAAGCAGAGATGTCTCCTCTTTTACCTTCCCCTTCTATTTTTCCTTCCTTTGATGGCATCTATGAGTCAAGAAATTAGCTAGGCAAGCCCAAGAAGAGTCCTCCACCTTGAAGGTATAGTCAAACTCTTGGAGTTGTATCACCCACTTAGCAATTCTGGCTGAAACATCCATGTGCTGTAAGGCATAGGGAAAATGCTCTTCTGTCATGATCATTGTGAATGGCCTAGGGAGAAGGTAAGGACGAAACTTTCTTACAGCAAACATTAGAGACAAAACCATCACCTCCACCATCTTGTACTCTCATTCTGATGCTACCATTACTGTGCTAGAAAAGTAAACCAGCCTCATCAGGCCAGTTTTAGCATCCTTTTGTATTAGTGTTGCCCCTAGAGCATCTTCCCCAAAACATGGGTTGACAAAAAACTATTGATCCCAGCAAGGCTATAAAATTATGGGAAGGGTACTAAGAGCCTTCTTCACCTCATGAAAGCACCTTTCGCTTTCGTCACTCCATAGGAGCTCCTCAGGGTGGGTCAACTGTTGTAGTGGAAACTCTAATTGGGAGAGGAGATGAATGAATTGCCTCATATATCGCACCTTTTGAATGAAAGAGGTTAGTTGCTTCACAAAAGATGGTGACAGCACCGCCAATAGGGCCTTAATTTTGTTTGGATCTGCTTCAATGCCCCTCTTACTTACGCATGTCCTAAAAAAGCTACACTACTTTCGCCAATATGACACTTCACATGGTTTAGCTGCTCCTCATTTGTACACGAGGTGGTTGAAACCTTCATCCACCTTCCCTAGATGTAGAGCCTTAGAACTATAAGTACAAAAATCATCAAAAAAGACCCTGATGGACTTCCCAAAATATGGCTGGAAAACATAATTCATGAATCATTGGAAGGTAGCTGGGGAATTTGTTAATTCAAATGGCATTACTTTGTAAGAAAAACACCCCCAAGGCGTGATGAAGGTGGTCTTCTGTTGATCCGCCTCAACTATTCGAATATGGAAATAACCTAAATACCCATCACAAATAGTGTATCTCTCATGCTCAGCCACCTCGTTGAGTATTTCATCCTGAAAGGCAAGAGGGAAGTGATCTCTCTTTGTTGCAGCATTTAGCGACTTGTAGTCCACACAAATCCGCCATTTACCATTCTTCTTGGGTATCACCACTATAGGTGAAACCCACTCTGAGTCCCCTACTAGATAGATGAAACCTGCCTTCAAAAGTCGTTGCATCTCAGTGAGTAGAGCATTTTGTTGAACTACTCCCAGCCATCGTAGTCGCTACACCACTGGCCTTGCTCCATCTTTTAGATTAATGTGATGTTATACTGTCGTCACACCTATGATATGTTCATAATCAGAAATAAAAAGTGCAAAGTGTTTTATCACCACTACCATGTAGGCCGCCTTCTCCTCAGCTGATAGATCCTTAGCTAACATTTTTTCTAACCCCTCCTTCTTGACCTTTGGAAGCTGTTGCAGAATTTCACTACTAGAAGGTCTTTAAATGTAATCCTCATCACTTCTAGAGAGCTTTATTCCTCCTCATTAGAAGACGCCCTCTGTCATAGATGACCAATCCTCGCTGAAACTCCATTCATCAGCGGTGGTTTCAAACACAAGATCCTTCTATCGGCCTTCCTTTATGTTATAGATAGTGCTCTTTCATTTTTTCTACAGCCCCTTCTGTGGCCTTAGCTCTAAAGCCCCTGTCTCCCAATCTTGTCTAGCTTTCATTACCATTAGCCATGGTCTCCCAAGAATGAGTGGATAACCATCCCCCTTCACTGGCATCACATACATGTCAAGCTCCAATTGCACTCCATACACCTTTACCTTGACTTTCTTTATAACTCTCAAACAATTTACTACTACATTGATAGCCATGTTGGCCCCAAATTTAGTAGTTTCACTTACCTCTAATCCCAAATGATGCATCAACTTTTCCGTCATGACACAAATTTCTGCACCTCTATCTACATATTTCTTTGATACTCTTTGCCCATTGATTTCAACTTCCACTAGAGGCACAATATCTTTCATCTTTCTAGCCTTGATTGCATTCACGTGTCTATTCTTCATGCTTACCATCTTTGACCATTGTTACCGCACTGTTGGAGATAGATGTAGTAATTGTGGCCATAAAATTTTTGGCCCTTGATCCCTCACATCAACAAGCAAATCATAAGCTCCAGTACCTTTACCCAGGGAAAAATCATATAGCTCAATGTGTCGGTGTGAGCCAGCCCTCCTCTTTTTACTGTCGTGTATCTTTGCAACCTTTGAAAACTTTACCTCTTCTTCCATATTTTCAACCTCCTCTGGTGGTGTAGGCTCCATCCTCTCAATTCAATGGGCTTTCTTCACTAGTACTGCTTCAAGCTCTACTATTTTGGTCTTCCCTTTGGCATCACTCTCATCCAAACTGATCATCCGTATGTCACAATTCTCTGGCAACTAGACAGGCAAGGGCAGCACCTCTATAAGTGGTCGAGGATGCTAGAGAACTTGAACCGGCGGTGGAGACCGTTGATTCAGTGGAATAGGCCTCTCCCTAGGTGGTGTCACTTGGTGTCTCCTCCTTCTTGGTTGGAACCCATTTCCTAGCAGACGCCTGGAATGAGAGCAAAAGTACATACCATGGCTAGTCTCCCTACAATTATAGCAAACATACTCTCTTTCTTGTCTCCTTGGGCCCCGATTTCCTTTGTTTGCGAGGGGAGGGGGCTGTACTCCTTGCATCAAATTCAATGAAAGGATTTCAAGTTGATTAGTAATGCATTGTAGGCGCTCTTGTTGTGGCATCTCTGGTTTGGGTGGGCCTTTGCTATTTCTCTAGGCCTTGGCATGGTTGGTAAAACCTACACGGACTCAACTCCCCCCTTCAACTGAGCTTGATACTTCAATTTCCTATCTTTCTCCCTTGCATAAGTGACTGATTCTTCATAGGATGTGGGAAACTTGCCTCTGGCCTTTTCCCTTTAGTAAAGGGTAGAGTTCAGCCAGAAAATAATCTTTCTTAAGGCAATCAGGTACTCTCTCTCCCTCGGCTAAGGAGGCTATCTATTTATCCCACAATTTTATAAATATGCCTTCATATGCTTGGTACTCCCTTAGTAAGTTTTGCGAAGATCCAGGAGTTGTCTCCAAATATCTTCAAGTGGCTCTGTATCTTGGTACTTGTGCAAGAATGTGGTCTTGAGATCCTTCCAATTACCCCTTGTAGCCTCTGGGAGAGCTTGATACCACACTCAAGCATCACTCTTTAGAACTAAAGAGAAGGCCCATACTTTGGTTGCTTCATCGTCCCAGCCTATGACTAGGAATGCCATTTCTAAGTCATTCAGAAAGTCTAAAGCTTTCTCTCCTTTGTGCCCAAAAAAGCTTGGAAAAGCCATTCTAGGAAGATGTTGATCTAGCTCAATACAAAATAACGGTGAACATGTCTAGGCCCAAGTCATATCTTATTAAGGATAGAATAAATGGATTCACATATGCATTAATCTCAGCAAGACAATGAGGGCACAATAAGCTCCTTATGATATTTTGAAACCTGAGCTTTGTGCTAACTATTATATATACGGTTTGCCTAGCAAGATGATGGATAGGTCCGTACAAATCTCTAAGGTTCATGGGATATACTTAGAGTAGAATGAATATCTGGACATTAAAGGAGATGTTATAATACAAAATTGAAAATATTATGGGATCAAGGGACAACAAGTTCTCTCTCAACCTCTCAGCTCCAAATTAGAAGACTAACCTTTGCTGAAAATGTATCTTTCTACTAATGCACACATCCACCCTAATGTTTTGAACCTATTGAAAATTGTAGAAAATAGGAGTAGTCATTTATGCATTAACTACAAATTTTCACTACAAACTTTCATGAAGCATGTTATTGAATCACTGGCCTCTTAGGTCCCATCATTCGAGAGATGCGAATGATTTGCTCACCAGTGATTAGCCTAGCTTTGGTGTGACCATCATCAGCCTTGTAAATTTCATAGGCTTTGATAGCTACCTTCTCAATTACTTTGAGCCTTCTTTCTCAAGAATCGCCTGGTGGGGAACTTTGCTTAAGCTACTGTGCCAAACACACACTGTATACACAAGAGGAAGCTCACTCAAGAATACAAGAAGAGAGATGGATTCCAAAACGTTTTCTTGCTGATTTTTTCTTCTTCTTCCACACACTATACAATGTACACAAAGTATAAATAAGATACAACATAAAGGAAAGTGGCCTTCTAAGTCAAACAGTATATAACTGACTACACTAATCGACTGGCGCTATATCTTTGCCAGTTGTAGGTAGGTATAACAACCTAAATCTAATAAGTGATAAGTCAATGGCCATGTGAGTATCATAATGACCACCAACGTGCTAAGTGTAGACGTGCAGACCCATCTAGCCAGGGGGTCCATCATCAATGTCCACACATATTGAGCTTACCATCTCAACACTCTCTCTTAAGCTCAACTCTATCTCTGCAACTCCAAGTAAGCTTCAAAACTTTCGAAGCTTATCTAAACCCAATGCCTTTGTGAAAATGTCAGCTATCTGATCCTATGTGCTGACATATACCAAGTCAATCTCTTTTGCAAGTATCTTATCTCTCAAAAGTGGTAGTGCATCTCAATGTGTTTTGTCCTAGCATGGAACACTGGATTCCTAGCTAACTGTATGCTGCTCATGTTGTCACAATGATGACAACTGGACCATCTCCCTGCACATCCAAATCACCTAACAACTTTTGCAGTCATACCACTTCACATGCTGCCATAGCAGCACCTCTATACTTAGCCTCTTTACTCGATAAAGCAACTGTAGGTTGCTTTTTGCTGCTCCATGTAACTGTTGCACTACCAAGGAAAAACATGAATCCACTAGTAGATCTTCTGTCTAATATGCTACTAGCCCAATCTGCATCTGTGTATCCAAAGACCTATATATCCTTACCTGTCTCATAAAAAAGTCCATAATGTAAAGTGGACTTCACATACCTCAATATACGTCTAACTGCATCCAAATGAGGATTTCTAGGCATCTACATAAACTGACTGACAAGGCCAACATCATAGCTCAAGTCTAGCCTTGTGATAGTCATGTAAATCGAACTCCCTACTATCCTCGTGAACATAGTAGGGCCTTCTATCTCATCTCCAACATCACCACTCAGCTTCACATTTTTCTCCAATGGTACTGAAAGAGGCTTACATGCTGTCATACCATACTTGGATAATATATCCAAGCCATACTGCCTTTGGGATAGCCATATATCATCATCACATCTGATCACCTCAATACCAAGAAAGTATCTCAGCTCACCCAAATCTTTCATCTCAAATTTCTTCTTCAAGAAGTCCTTAACTTCAACAATCCCATTGTCACTGTCACCTTTAATAATCAAGTCATCCACGTAGATGACTATGATGACCAAACTTGCATCTCCCTTTCTCACATAAAGTGAGTGATCAGCATCAGAAATACAAAATCCAATATTGACAAGATACTCTCCAATCTTGTCAGACCATACTCTAGGTGCTTGCTTCAGCCCATAGAGTGCATTCTTTAACATGCACACATATATGGGATGCTCTAAATCCTCATAACATATTGGCTACGCCATATACACTTCTTCTTGCAATTCACCATGCAAGAAGGCATTCTTAACATCCATTTGCTGCAAGCTCCAACCTTTGGCTACTGCCAAGGCAATCACACATCTAACAATTGCCATTCTAGCAACTGGATTGAATGTCTCTTCATAATCTATGCCATATGTTTGAGCATAGCCTTTTGCAACCAACCTAGCTTTATACCTACTAATTGAACCATCTGCATTATGCTTGAATTTATAAACCCACTTACAGCCAATAGCTTTTTTACCCTTAGGTAAGGGTACCAAATCCCAAGTCTTATTGGCTTCTAATGCAGCCATCTCCTCATCCATTGCTGCATCCCAATGAGCATGACCAACAGCATCCTCAAGACAAGTGGGCTCAACATCCTCAACTATTTTCACATATAAGCATAATGGTGAGTTGCATAACCTTCAAAGCCAAATCTTTTAACAGGATATCTGACTCTGCTAGATCTACGTACCACCGGATCACTCAGTGGAGCCTCTACATTACTATGAGCTCGCTGTATACTTGGTGTCCTGACTGAAGAAATACCAAGCTCATCATCCAAACTCTCTGAACCACTAGAATCTCCATCAAGTCCCAAATGACTGGTAGATGCATCATTATCATCCAGCACTTTCTTCTTTCATTTGTTCTTCCCTACAACATTTATAGATCCACCTAAAGATGTAGGGCTACTCCTTAGTCTCCCAGACCAAGGGCTCAATGTAGGTATAGTACCAGATGATATTTCTGGTCCACTAAGACTCTGTGATTCTTGTTTTTCTTTCTGCACATAGCTGTCCTGATCATTATCATCATCTAATACATCACTAGCTGGTGCATACCAGCTACCCATCTGATCAAAGATAGCATCCTTGCTCACTTTAAACTCACCTGTGAACAGGGTTATAACAACGATACCCTTTTTGATCTAAAGAGTATCCAATAAAAATACATTTTTCTGCCTTTGGATCAAGCTTCTTCCGTAGCTCATCTGGCACATGAACATATGCAACACATCCAAATACCTTCAAGTGCGATACATCGTCTTCTTGCCAGTAAAGCATTCTTCAGGAGTCATCCCATGAACTACAGCTGTGGGAATTCTGTTCATAATGTAGACAGCAGTATGGACAGTCTCGGACCAAAAATGTTTAGGCATATTCTTTTCAGTTATTAATGCCTGTGCAACTTCTGCAATATGCCTATTTTTTCTTTATGCAACCCCATTTTGTTGTGGGGTATACCTGCAAGTAAATTGCCTCTTTATCCCATGGGTCCTCAAGAAGCCACTAAACTCATTAGAGAGGTACTCTCCCCCTCCATCTGATCTCAAGCACTTTACTTTTAAGCATATTTATATTTCAACAGCTGCCTTAAAATATTTGGAGTGCTCAAATACATCACTCTTTTCCTTTGTGAAGTATACCCATAACTTCCTTGAACAGTCATCAATAAATGTGGCAAAGTATTTGCTGCCACCAAGAGATACATTCTGTGTAGGTCCCCCAAACATCTGTATGCACTACATCAAGTATTTTTCTACTCACCTCTCTGTCATGCGAGAAGGGTTGTCTTGCGTGCTTACCAAACTGGCATGCTTCACAGACTTTATGCAATTATGCAACTCTAAAAGAAGGCAACCCTGTAACCAATCCTCTGGACTGCATTAATTTTAGCCTTTGCACATTTGCATGTCCAATATGTTTATGCCATATTTCAATATATGCAACTACTCCTTTTCATTTAGCATACATAGCAGCATCCATTGCAAGAATTCCAACATCTAAAGTGAACATGCAGCCAACTCTACTTCCTTTTTTCACCAACCTGCACTTATCATTAAAGTCTTCTACAAAATAACCTTTTGCATTGAATCGAACCTACAACCTCTGCTCTACCATTTGGCCAACAGGCACTATATTCTTTGTGATTGATGGCACGTGTAATACATCTGTCAGACTCTTTGTCTGGCCATCATACAAGGACAAGGGAACCTTTCCAATGTGTGAAATTGGGTGGCATGAATCATCACCTATCTGCACATAACCTGGATTTTGTAAGTCCTGCGTCTCTTCAAACCATTCAACATGATTGGTCATATGATTATATGCACCTGAATCGACATACCATACATCATCATGTGTCCCCTTTCCTGTAATTGCATTCATCATATACTACATAACAAATAAGTGCTCATTTTTATCTTCATTTTGTCGTAAAGACGATGCATAGTTTTTGCTGCAATTTACCACTGCGAATGTCATCTTTCTTAGCATAGCAATGGGCTACAATATAGCCTTTTTTTCCACAATAATGGCAAGCAGAATTTCCAAAACCTCTATTCTACCATCCACCTCTTCCTCTAGAGCTCCCCTTACCTCTAAAGTTTCCTCGGCCTCTTGAAACGTGCATTTCACCAAATTGCTGATTGAACTTGTTTTGCTAGTTATCACCAATACGTCCCATACCACAACCTCTCGAAGAAGATCTACCACGTCCCCTTCTTGAACTTGAGTAAAATGCTTGGACTTGTTCACCATTTCTTTCAAATGAATCACCCTGCATATTGATCTCTTTGGTAATCATGAGAGAGATCAGCTCATCAAAATCTAAAAATGGCTTTCGTACATATACTGAAGTAACAAATGATTTCCATGCCTTCTCATTGTTGAGGCCACTCAAAGTGGATGATACCAAATCATTATCATCAGGCATTGCATCAATCGTTGCTAAAGCATCTGCAATGCTCCTCACCTTTAACACATACTCATTGATAGACATTTTTCATTTCTTCAAGGCAATCAACTCTTGCTTGAGTTGAATCTTTCATGCCTTTTTATTTACTGAAAACATGCTCTTAAAAATTGTCCAAGTTGCATGTGAAGTTTCTGTATTCCTGATATGTCCCAACATAGTATTATCAATGACTGCAGATAACCAGTACATCACCTTTTTGTCTTTCGCATTCCATTCTTTCCATGCTTTTAATTCATCTGCAGTCTAGAGGGATACCCAGCTCTAGCTCATTTTCTTCACCTGAAACAAACTCATAAATGCCCTTTCCAATGAGGAAGTTCGTCACATGGAAATTCCATGAAGGGTAGTTGTTCTTGTCGAGCTTCTCAATAATGGGATTTCCATTGTTCTCTGCCATTATCACAAACAAGGATACAACACAGTAAGCTAGTCTTCTACAATCTTTCACAACACGTGCACAGCAATACACCAAGCAATCTTTTTCACCGATTGCTCAATAGTACATGTAATCTGCAACTTGTTTGCAAATAAACCTTATGTTTGCTTCTTGCAAACACCTCAAAAATTTACAGATTTGAAATCTATAACCTATGCACCCACTTTCAGTCAATACAGCCGAAATCATAGTGTACCCTGAAACTGTTGTCTGCAACCTTGCAGCTCTAAAATGGGGCCTGAACCATCAAGGTAAGCTCACTACACTTGTAGGATCGACGCCACATCGGCTATGTGAGAGCTAGCCATTAGAGCTCACTTGGAACGCTTGAAATAATAAGCGGTCCGTGGGTCTTGGCGGTTGAGCAAAAGCCCCTACATTTTGGTTCCATTGCCGGGACCAATGGATTCAAGCTTGAGTGCTTGCATGCCCCATATCGAGCATCGAAGTAAGGGATTCATCCCCGAAACGAAGCTTGAGATAGGTAGGAAGGTTGGGTGTTTTGATCTTCAAAACAAATATGTATTTTGGGTTAGTTGTTTGTTTGATGATTGGAAAACAAGGAGAAATCATTTCAGTTTGTTGCTTTTGATTCTTGTTGCATTTAGTGTAGGATAGAATTAGGAAATCGAACCAGGAAAGGGTAGGGTTTACTATTGCAAAATAGGGCAAAACATGGCATAAATCATGCAAAAAATGGCAAAAAGTTTGCTTGGGATGCTTAATGTCGGCAAGTGAATGATTGGAGCGTCAAAGCCTTACTCGGAAGGGGGTTTAAGAGCCAAGAGGCCAAGGGAGAGCTCATTTGCAACCATTGCAGTGAGAGAGAGAGAGAGAGAGAGAGCCCCCGCAAAGATTCGATTGGATCTCGTCATCAGAGAGCCACTCCAGGTATACCAATCACTTCCCTTGGTGCCTTAGTCGAGATCTAGAAGTTTGTGCTTGGAGTGATTGCTTGAATCATGATATTTGATCGAAATCTTTGTCGCGCGGCAATCGTTGCACCGCATTCAGCCTGTCCCAGTGGCTGTTGTTAGGCTAAGTCCCAGACTCGGTCCTCGGACCTTGCCATTCGGCCCGCCCGATCCGGAAACCCTAATCGGCCCTTGGCCCACAGTCCACTCGGCCCATCCAAGTGACGGCACTCGGCCCTTTGATCCCAACTCGACACTCGACCTGAAGTCCACTCGGCCCCATTTACCAATTCGGTCCTCGGCCTAGGATCCAACTCGGCCCTTGGCCCAACACTTGACTCAGCCCGTCCGAGTGACGCCACTCGAACCTCGACCTGCGAAAAAAATTTATACTCGGACTAGTGCAATTCGGCCCGTCCGAGTCACCCACTTAGCCCCTACAATTCAGACTATTTGGGCCGAGTGCATATTTGCCTCAACTTTTCAGAAATTTGACCTGACCCAGCTGGAGCTCAGCAGTGCAAACTGTCGCAAGCACTCCTGATGCTCAGAACTTGATTCTGGCACGCAGAATAGACAAAATCGTAAGGAGCAGCCGCTTAGCAGTTTGAGTGGACTGTCGTGATGCCTAGAAACCTAGAGACCTAGAGGCAACCTACTGAGCCATAAAACCCTGATTGGACCCAAAAATGGCAAGGCAACGTAACTGAAAAGCCCTAAATCCTGTCTAGATGGCTAGAGAATTGATTGACAAAGCCTATCAGGCCCAAAACAAAGCGAGGGTGCATAAGACGCTTAGAGGCTATTTGCCACACTCACCTTGAATTTATGCAACTTGAAGTGCACTTGAGAAAAACTGAAAGCCTGATTGAGCACAAGTGCACTAGAAAGAACACATGCACTGAGTGGAGATAAATTGAGGACTGTATTTAATAAGTCAAGGAACTCACTCGGATAAGCCACTCAAAGAACCCACGAATAGAAGAGTACCCACAGACAGAGACAAACCATCAACGCATGAAGTAGGACCGAGCAAGCTGCGCAAACGAAGGGGATTTGACAAACCTACTCAACCTGATCGATAGCTTGGCGAAGCACGAGAACTCAACTATGGCAGAGGAAAGCTCACACCGCAGGTCTAATGAGGAACTCAACTTAGGCGTCTTCCCAGAGGCTATTCAGCAAACAACTGGTCAGTAGCTACGATGCGCACGCCCAATATGAGCACTGCGGTCGGACAACAGATACTATCATTGAAGACTTAGAAGAAGAGAGAAAGATAGCACAAGGCATTGCAAAGCATTGCCACATACAATAGAGACCAACATGCCAGGAGTCAAAGGCAAAGCACGGAGTTGCGTGAGGTGCAGCGAGTGCTGAACTTAGCCGGCAAAAATCGAACGGATCACAAGAGAGCCCTAGAAGGAGACTTAATGCTGAGCGAGCTTCTTATGAAGCTCATTGTTAGACAACACCGCAGCAAAGCAAAGTGCTAGAGCATTGGCAACCTCACTACTAGCAAGGTTAGGAGCAACCCAAGGCTCTAAGAGCCTGTTTAAAATCCCAATAGTCGCAAAGCAGCTCGACAAGTACCAACCCCATGACGACCCATTCAGCTTTGTAGAGCAGTTCAAGCAAGTCTTTGAAGCCAATGGCCTCAGCGACCTGACTCAGCACTCTCAAGCATTTGGGCTCTGCTTAGGTGACAAGGGCAAGACATGGTATACAAGCTTAGATGCCGCAGAGTGAGCAAATTTCAATAGCCTCAATAATCTCTTCATTAAGAGATTTGCCGAGCCTGGATACTCCAGACAATCTACTAGTATGACTGATGAATGTCAAGCAGAAAGAGGAGGACATTTGCAATTACGTAACCCACGTGAGGAGCCTCTTCAAGAGAATCCCTACAAGTAAACGACCAACTGAAAGAGTTGTTTCAACTGTGTTCATCAGTGGAATTCCAAACGAGGAACTGTATAAGGCTTTGGCAGCCAACTCGAGCTTGTAGCGAGATGCGCTAGCTAGGGTTTTTTGTTGAGATGGCAAGCTCAACACATATGGACATGGATGATGGACCACCTGGTTAGATGGGTCCACACTTCTACACTTAGCACGTCGGTGGTCATTATGAATCTCACATGGCCACTGACTCATTACTTATTATATTCAGGTCGTTACACCTATTTACAGCTGGCATAGTTATAGTGCTAGTTGACTAGTGTAGTCGGTTATGCATTGTTTGACTTAGTAGGCCACTTTCCTTTTATGTTGTATCTTATCTATACTTTATGTACATTGAAAAGTGTGTGGAAGAAGAAGAAGAAATCAGCAAGAAAACGTTTTGGCCTCCATCTCTCTTCTTGTCTCTTGAGTGAGCTTCTCCTTGTGCATTCTGTGTGTGTTCGGCACAGCATCTTGAGCAACCTCCTCCACCACGCGATTCTTGACATGGTATCAGAGCCGCGCCATTGAGAGAGGCTGATTTCAAAGGTTGAAGCAAAGGAGAAGAAGCAAGGTTCGAGCAAGCAAGCCACGGGTAAGAAGCTCTCCCATCCTTCAACTCTTTCTCTTGGATAGTGCCTGTGGAGGCACCGGAAGCAGGGCAGAGCAAAAATCTTAGATTGCAGTGAGATTTGGTGTGCACGAAGAGCGCTGTATATTGTGCAGATAGGCCCTTTAGGGCTTTCTCGCAGTTATTTTGGGCATCTGAGGCCGTTTCAGGGCCCGTTTTAGAGCCGCAAGGTTGCGGACAGCAGTTTCAGGGTATGCTGTGACTTCGACTGTATTGATCAAAAGTGGGTGCGCAGGTTACAGATTTCAGATCTGTAAGTTCAAAGGTGTTTACCAGTGAGTAAACACAAGGTTTATCTGCAAACAGGTTGCAGATTGCATGTATTGTTGAGCAGTCAGTGAAAAAGGCTGTCTGGTGTATTGCTGTGCACTACAGGTCCAGCGTTGCAGAAGATTTGCTTGCTGTTGGTATTAATTTTGTGATAATGGCAGAGAACAGTGGAAGCCCCATCATTGAGAAGCTCGACAAGAACAACTACCCTTCATGGAAGTTCCGTGTCACGAACTTCCTTATTGGAAAAGGCCTCTACGAGTTCGTTTCAGGTGAAGAAAAGGAGCCGGAGATGAGTGATCCTCCAACTGCAGAAGAGACAAAGGCACGGAAAGAATGGAATGCAAAGGATAAAAAGGTCATGTATTGGTTGTCTGCAATAATTGACAATAATATGCTGGGACACATTAGAAATGCAGAGAATGCATATGCAGCTTGGACCATACTTGAAAGTATGTTTTCTGTAAATACAAAGGCACGAAAGATTCAACTCAAGCAAGAGTTGAATACATTGAAGAAAGGGAAGATGTCTATCAATGAGTATGCACTGAAGGTAAGAAGCATTGCAGATGCATTGGCAGCGATTGATGCAATGCCCGATGATGATGATTTGGTGTCGTCTACCTTGGGTGGACTTAACAATGAAAAGGCTTGGAAGTCTTTTGTAACTTCCGTATATGTCAGAAAGCCATTTCCAGATTTCGATGAATTGGTCTCCCTTATGATCACTGAAGAGATCAACATGCAGAGTGAGACATCTGAAAGAAGTGGTGAGCAGGTCCAAGCTTTCTACTCCAGTTCTGGAAGGGGACATGGTAGGTTCTCTTCAAGAGGCCGTGGTACAGGACGTGGTAGTGATAACCAGCAAAATAGATTGAATCAGCAATTTGGCGATATGCAGGTTTCAGGAGATCGTGGTAACTTTAGAGGCATGGGGAGCTTTAGAGGAAGAGGTGGATGGCAGAACAGAGGTTCTAACAACTCTGGTATTGTGTGCCACTACTGTGGCAAAACAGGTCATATTGCAGCCCAATGTTATGCTAAGAAAGATTATATCCGCAGTGGTAAGTTGTAGCAAGGAAACTATGCATCGTCTTCACGACAGAATGAAGACAAAAATGAACGTTTGTTCCTTATGCAGCATATGCTGAATGCTGTTATAGAAAAGGGAACACATGAAGATGTTTGGTATGTTGATTCAGGTGCATCCAATCATATGACCAGCTATGCAGAATGGTTTGAAGAGATGCAAGATTTGCAGAATGCAGGTTATGTGCAGATGGGTGATGACTCATGCCACCCAATTTCACACATTGGAAAAGTTCCCTTGTCCTTGCATGATGGTAAGACAAAGAGTCTTTCAGATGTATTACATGTGCCACCTATTACAAAGAACTTAGTGTCAGTCGGTCAAATGGTAGAGCAAGGGCTGCAAGTCAGATTTAATGCAAAGGGCTGCTTTGTAGAAGACTTCAATGACAAGTGCAGGTTGGTAGCAAAGGGAAGTAGAGTTGGACGTATGTTCACTCTAGATGTTGGAATTCATACTATGAATGCTGCTATGTATGCCAAAGGAAAAGGTGTTGTTGCAGACATTGAAATTTGGCACAAACGCATTGGACATGCAAATGTACAAAGGCTGAAATTAATGCAGTCCAAAGGGTTGGTTACAAGTTTGCCTACATTTAAAGTTGCAAAATTTCAGAAGGTATGTGAAGCATGTCAGTTTGGTAAGCAGGCAAGACAACCCTTTTCACATGACAGAGATGTAAGCAGAATAATCCTTGATGTTGTGCATACAGACATTTGGGGTGTAAAATATTACACGGCGCAGCGAACAGAATCTGAGAAAGAGATAGAGAGTACACAACAGATAAGAGGAGAATCAGTAAAATTCTTTAACTCCAAACAACTGATACAAAGATGGCTCTGTCCACCCGTGCGCTTCCAATGAATGAAGCTTAGATGGCGATCTAGACAGAAGATAGGTGAAGAGCTTAAGGCTAGCTGGAACAACAACTCTGACTGGGTGAAAGATGAGTGTGAGATGGCTGCGAAGGGGTTTAGCTTTTATAGCCCGCGAAGGTCGTTAGGTCGGCCTGCTGACCGACCTACCATATGAGCCTCCACTAGTCGGCCAGGGAATATTCCAGGGAATATTCCCTTTACCATCGGGCCGGGGGCGCTGCCCCCGGACCCCCGCCAGGGGGGGCCGCTGGCCCCCCTGGGACCCCCCAGCCAGGGGCCGCTTCCGCGGCCCCCGGACCCCACAATAGGGGCCCCTTTTAACTCCCTTACCACGCAACTCAATGCAATGTGCCTCGAGTTGCTACCAGCATAACCACTCCGTCTAACCCAAAGATTAGACCCACAACAGTCACCTTTTTGCCATCCGGTCACATAGACCTCATCTGATATACAAGTCAGGACTCAACCAATGTCCGGGCTCACATTTGGCTTCTCCTCATAATGGGGGCCTTACAACTTTGAGCACCATGGATCATTGGTAGCACCTAATGAGGGTGGGGCATTGATCATATCTAACACCCCCCCTCAATGTCCACCCATAGGTGAACTATCTCCTCGGCCCAATGCCGAGTCTCTGAAGATGAACTTGAAGCAGATCCTTCGTAAGTGCTTTGGTGAAGATATCTGCTCCATTCTCCTCTGTTGGACAGTAGACCAATTCCACTATCCCATCCTCCATCAAATCACGCACATAGTGATACTGGATCTCTATATGTTTGGTGCGTGCATGAAACACTGGATTTTTGGCAATGGCGATGCAACTCTGATTGTCACATCTCAGCACAGTTGGTTCTTCATCCTGCACTCCCATATGCCATAGAATCCTTCTCAACCATACGGCCTCACATGCAGCAAAACAAGCTGCCTTGTACTCTGCTTCGGTAGAAGACAATGCCACTGTTGGTTGCTTCTTACTAATCCAAGAGAAAATTCCTGAACCCAAAGAGAAACAATAACCAGAAACTGACTTCCTGGAATCAATGTCTCCTGCCCAATCTGAGTCACAGTTCCCCACAAGAGAAGTTCCGAAACTGTATGTGATACCATAGTCAAGAGTTTTCTTCAAGTATCTGAGCACCCGCATCCCAGCCTTCCAATGACTCTCATGAGGTTTGTTTGAGAACCTGCTCAAAACACCAACAGCAAAACTGATATCTGGTCTGGTGTTACACAAGTAGATTAGACTGCCGACCAACCTCCTATACCTCCCAATGTCTGCTAGTGCTGATGTATCCTCAACGGATAACTTTACATTCACCTCCATAGGTGTAGCTATCTCCTTGCACTCGGTCATGCCAAATGCCTTCAAGATCTCCCATGCATACTTCTTCTGAGAGATGAAGATCTTTCCTGGCTCTTGCCAGACTTCAATCCCCAAACAATAGTGCAGCAAGCCCAAGTCTGTCATTTCAAACTCAAAACTCAAAGCCTTTCGAGTTTGGTTGATCATATCTTCATAGTCACCTGTAATAAGAAGGTCGTCCACATATAGGACAATCACTACAGACTTTTTACCATCCCTGTAAACATACAAGTTAGCATCTGAGGCACATCTTTTGAAGTTTAGGTTTAAAAAGAACCTATCTATCCGCTGGTACCATGCTCTGGGGGCTTGTTTCAGCCCATACAATGCCTTCTTCAGTTTACACACTTTGTTCTCAGAATGGGGGGCCTCAAACCCTGGTGGCTGAGCCACGTACACCTCCTCCTTGAGGTCACCATTTAAGAACGCTGACTTAACATCCATTTGGTACACTGGCCACTTCTTGTGGGCAGCCACTGCAAGTACCGTGCGAATAGTGGTCATTCTGGCAGTTGGGGCAAATGACTCTTGAAAATCAAACCCTTCAACTTGTGAAAATCCTTGGGCAACCAGTCTAGCTTTGTACTTTTCTAAGGTACCATCAGCCTTGTACTTTACCTTCCAGATCCACTTGGTGCCAATAATCTTCCGCTTTGCTGGCCGATCCACTAGCTCCCAAGTGTCATTCTTCATTATGCTGTCATACTCCGCCTGCATAGCAGCCTTCCATGATGGATCTGCAAGTGCTTCTTCTAAGTCAGTTGGCTCCTTTACTTCTCTCATAATCTCAACCATCAAGGCCATGTTGACTATGTGAGCAGAAGCCCTCCTTTGCTCCTCTATTCTCTGAGACCTCCTTGGTCCGTCTGCCTTCTCCTCAACAGATGCAGGCATAGGATTATTGTGGTCATAGAGCTGCTTCACCCAACGCGGCAATGGCTTTTCCGGTGGGGTGATGTCAGGTTGGTGAACTTTTTCCTCATCATCTGAAGATGATGCTTCCTCCTCCTTAAGGATAGGGATAGCTCTCGGGACAGGTTCATAGTGGACTACTTCTTCGCTTGATGATAAAGTGGAAGACCTTGCCTTCTCCTCCTCCACTGTATGCGGCTCCTCCTTGAACACCACATCACGGCTCGCGATGATCTTCTTTGCCTCTTGGTCATATAACTTGTAAGCCTTCTGCTCATCACTATAACCCAAGAAGATACATTTTCTGCTTTTTGGTTGTAACTTGTTTCTCTTCTCATCTGGAACATGTGCATAACATTCACATCCAAAAATTCTGAAATGTGAAACAGATGGTTTCTTACCAGTGTAAGCCTCATGAGGTGTTTTTCCCTTGAGAGCCTTTGTGTAGCTCCGATTTAGAATGTAGACTGCAGTATTAACAGCTTCAGCCCAAAAATGGTTAGGCAATCCCTTGCCCTTTAGCATGCATCTTGCCATCTCCACAATGGTACGATTCCTGCGTTCCACAACACCATTCTGCTGAGGTGTGTGAGGCGTCGTCAATTGACGCTTGATCCCTTTGCTCTTGCAAAAGCCTTCAAACTCCTTTGAGTTGAACTCACCACCACCATCTGTTCTAAATTTCTTCACACTTTTCCCTGTTTCATTCTCAACAAGTATTAGCCATTCTTTAAACTTACCAAAAGCTTGAGCCTTATCACGAAGGAAGTACACCCACATCTTCCTACTGTAGTCGTCGACAATCAACATAAAATAAGAAGATCCCCCCAAGGCCTGTGTAGGCATCTTACCACACAAGTCAGCATGCACCAACTCTAGAGGAGCATGTGCTCTATTCTTGCTTTCTTGTGGAAATGCCTTTCTCTGTTGCTTGCCCATCATACAAGCTTCACATGGTTCCTTCAATTCAGTTATTGTAGGTAGGTGAGCAACCATACCTTGCTTTTGCATCTCCTTCAATACTGCAAATCCGATGTGTCCAAACCTTTCATGCCAAAGCTTACTTGTGCCCACTCCAGCGGTGGCTGTAAGAGCACTTAGCTCATACAGGTTGTTCCTTCTTTCTCCTTTGCCAACAATTGTGCCAGCACTATCAATAATTTCTGCACCTGTCTTCTTGAACCTCACTTCATGACCAAGATCAGTTATGGCAGCAACTGATAAGAGATTTCTCCTGATTTCGGGAACATACAACACATTTGAAAGCTTTTTGACTTCACCATTTGCAGCAACAAAAGAAATAGTACATGTGCCCGCAGCAGGGCATTTAGCATCATTTCCAACCGTCACAGTGATGGATTCTTGTAGAGGCTGCATAGAACTGTATAGACCTTTCTTGTTGGTCATGTGACGGGAGGCCCCACTATCCAACACCCAAGAGTCAGTGGTAGATTCTTCTTGCGCCGAGGAGCACACTTCCTCAATGGTCGCCATGAATAATTCCAACTCTGCTTCAGCCGTATTGGCTGTCTCTTTCCCTTTAGTTTTAAGGGTACCATTCTTTTCATCTGCCTTCTTGACACGACAATCTGCAATCGCATGTCCTTTCTTCTTACAGTAGAAGCACTCTCCTTGAAACTTCTTCTTGCCGCCCTTTTTCTTTTTGTCACCATCATTTTTGGTGGAGGAAACACCTTTGCCTTTTGCATTGGCAGAGAATGCAGCATCTCCATTGTTGCTTCCTTCTCGGGCTTTCAGCCTCAACTCCTCCTCCATTAATAATGCACAAAACTCCTCAAAAGTCAAAGCTTGAGGTCTCACCTGAGTATTAAGGGCAGTTACTAGTCCATCAAACTTTTGTGGACAAATCCGAAGACACCTCCGAGCTAGCTCTTCGCTAGTCTTTTGTATCCCAGCGCCAGCCATCTGGTCGCGCAGATTCTTAATCCGAGTGATGAATGCTTCAACCGTCTCTCCTTCAGCAAACTTCTCCGCTGCTAGTTGATTCTCCAAGTTTTGAATCCTTGTTTGGTTTCGTGTTTCATACTGACTCCTTAGTACATTCCAAGCCTCTGACGCTTTGGTTGTATGCTGAATCAGAGTCAAAACACTGTCAGAACAGCTTGTAACTAAGGCACACAATGCATCTGCATTCCTTCGTTTCCAAGCTCGTAGAAGATCTGCATTCGGAGGAATCATCACACTAGGATTTGATGGGTCGGGGGTAGGCTGTGGTTCTGCGTCAGTCCCCAGCACAGTCTCCAAAAGCTCATAAGAATCAAGGATAGTAGTAATTTTGAACTTCCACAAGGTGTAGTTTGTACCATCTAACTTGCCTTCGCTGAAGGTTGGTGGACGAATCCTCAGTGTTTGAATAGCCGGTACAGCAGCACCACCTCCTGCACCGCTTCCTGATGCGCCAGAACTGCTTCCCGGAGTCGACATCGTTTCTCTTTGCTGTTGAAGCCTTTGCCTCTTGCACTCTCTCCGATCTCTAGAGCCCCCTGGGCTCTGATACCATGTAAAATATTACACGGCGCAGCGAACAGAATCTGAGAAAGAGATAGAGAGTACACAACAGATAAGAGGAGAATCAGTAAAATTCTTTAACTCCAAACAACTGATACAAAGATGGCTCTGTCCACCCGTGCGCTTCCAATGAATGAAGCTTAGATGGCGATCTAGACAGAAGATAGGTGAAGAGCTTAAGGCTAGCTGGAACAACAACTCTGACTGGGTGAAAGATGAGTGTGAGATGGCTGCGAAGGGGTTTAGCTTTTATAGCCCGCGAAGGTCGTTAGGTCGGCCTGCTGACCGACCTACCATATGAGCCTCCACTAGTCGGCCAGGGAATATTCCAGGGAATATTCCCTTTACCATCGGGCCGGGGGCGCTGCCCCCGGACCCCCGCCAGGGGGGGCCGCTGGCCCCCCTGGGACCCCCCAGCCAGGGGCCGCTTCCGCGGCCCCCGGACCCCACAATAGGGGCCCCTTTTAACTCCCTTACCACGCAACTCAATGCAATGTGCCTCGAGTTGCTACCAGCATAACCACTCCGTCTAACCCAAAGATTAGACCCACAACAGTCACCTTTTTGCCATCCGGTCACATAGACCTCATCTGATATACAAGTCAGGACTCAACCAATGTCCGGGCTCACATTTGGCTTCTCCTCATAATGGGGGCCTTACAACTTTGAGCACCATGGATCATTGGTAGCACCTAATGAGGGTGGGGCATTGATCATATCTAACATGGGGGCCTACACAAAATGTATCTCTTGGAGATAGTTCATACTTCGTCACATTCATTGATGATTGTTCTAGAAAGCTGTGGGTATATTTTATGAAGGAAAAGAGTGAAGCGTTTGAGCACTTTAGAACTTTCAAGGCTGCAGTTGAAAGAGAAACAGGCTTGAAAGTAAAGTGCCTGAGGTCAGATGGAGGGGGAGAGTACCTCTCAAATGAGTTCAGTGATTTTCTGAGGTCTCATGGGATAAAGAGACAGTTCACATGCAGGTATACCCCATAGCAAAATGGGGTTGCAGAAAGGAAAAACGGCCATATTGTAGAAGTTGCACGCGCCTTGATGGCTGAAAAGAATATGCCTAAGCATTTTTGGTCTGAGGCTGTTCATACTGCTGTTTATATTATGAACAGAACTCCCACAACTGCAATTCATGGTATGACCCCCGAAGAATGTTTTACAGGTAAAAAGCCTGATGTTTCACACTTGAAAGTATTTGGCTGCATTGCGTATGTTCATGTGCCAGATGAGTTGCAGAAGAAAGTGGATCCAAAGGCTGAAAAGTGTGTCTTTATTGGATACTCTTTAGAGCAGAAAGGATATCATTGTTACAACCCTGTCACATGTAAGTTCAGAGTGAGCAAGGATGTCATCTTTGATGAAATGAGCAGTTGGTATGCATCTAGTGGTGATGGATTGGATGATGATCATGATCATGACACTCATGTGCAGGCTGAAAAGCAAGAATCACCAACTCTTAGCAGACCAGAGACATCATCTGGTAGTCCTTGGTCTGGGAGACTAAGGAGTACCTCTACATCTTCGGGTGCATCTAGTAGCACTACAGGTAAAGACAAAGGAAAGAATAAAGTGTCACAAGGCATTGATGCAGTTCTTGATGGAGACTCCAGTGGCTCAGAGAGCTTGGATGATGAGCTTGGCATTCCTTCAGTGAGGACTCCAGGTGTGCAGAGAGCACGCGTTAATGCAAAGACTCCATTGAGTGATCTAGTGGTACGCAGGTCTAGCAGGGTGAGATACCTTGTTAAAAGATTTGGTTTTGAAGGTTATGCAGCTCACCATTATGCTTATATGGCGAAACTAGTTGAGGATGTTGAGCCCACATGTTTTGAGGAGGTTGTTGGTCATGCTCATTGGGATGCAGCAATGGATGAGGAGATAGCTGCATTAGAGGCCAATAAGACTTGGGATCTAGTATCATTGCCAAAGGGAAAGAAAGCTATTGAATGTAAGTGGGTTTATAAGATTAAGCACAATGCAGATGGTTCTATTAGCAGGTACAAAGCTAGGCTGGTTGCAAAAGGCTATGCCCAGACATATGGCATAGATTCTGATGAAACCTTCAGTCCAGTTGCTAGGATGGCAACTGTCAGATGTGTGATTGCTTTGGCAGCAGCCAAAGGTTGGAGGTTGCAGAAAATGGATGTAAAGAATGCCTTCTTGCATGGTGATTTGCAGGAAGAAGTGTATATGGATCAGCCAGCAGGTTATGAAGATTTAGAGCATCCCACGTATGTGTGCAGGTTGAAGAAGGCACTCTATGGGCTCAAGCAAGCACCTAGAGCATGGTCTGACAAGATCAGAGAGTATCTTGTTAATATTGGCTTTTATGTTTCTGATATTGATCACTCACTTTATGTGAGAAAGGGAGATGCAGGTTTGGTCATCATAGTCATCTATGTGGATGGCTTGATTATTACAGGTGATAGTGATAGTGGGATTGCTGAAGTCAAGGGCTGTTTGAAGATGAAGTTTGAGATGAAGGATTTAGGTGAGCTAAGGTACTTCCTTGGCATTGAGGTGATCAAATGTGATGATGGTATATGGTTGTCCCAAAGACAGTATGTCTTGGATATGTTGTCCAAGTATGGTATGACTGCATGCAAACCACTTTCAGTCCCGTTGGAGCAGAATGTAAAGCTGAGTGCTGATGTTGGGGATGAGATAGAAGACCCTACTATGTTCAGGAGGATAGTGGGGAGTTTGATCTACATGACCATTACAAGGCCAGACTTGAGCTACGTTGTTGGTCTTGTGAGTCAGTTTATGCAAGTACCTAGAAAGCCACATTTGGATGCAGTCAGACGCATATTGAGATATGTGAAGTCCACATTACATTATGGACTTTTCTATGAGGCAGGTACAGATGTACAGGTATTTGGATACACAGATGCAGATTGGGCTGGTAGTATGTCTGATAGAAGATCTACCAGCGGATACATGTTCTCTCTTGGTAGTGCAGCAGTTGCATGGAGCAGCAAAAAGTAATCTACAGTTGCTTTGTCGAGTATAGAGGCTGAGTATAGAGGTGCTGATGTTGCAGCATGTGAGGTAGTATGACTGCAAAAGGTATTGGCTGATTTGGATGTCCAGGTGGAAGGTCCAGTTTTGTCATTTATTGTGACAACATGAGCAGTATACAGTTGGCTAGGAACCGTGTGTTCCATGCCAGGACAAAACATATTGAGGTACACTACCACTTTTGAGAGAGAAGGTACTAGCAGGTGAGATTGACTTGGTGTATGTCAACACACAGGATCAGATAGCTGACATCTTCACGAAGGCATTGGGTACAGAGAAGCTTCAAAAGTTTCGAAGCTTACTTGGAGTTGCAGAGATGCAGTTGAGCTTGAGGGGGAGTATTGAGATGGCAAGCTCAACACATGTGGACATGGATGATGGACCGCCTGGTTAGATGGGTCCACACTTCTACACTTAGCATGTCAGTGGTCATTATGAATCTCACATGGCCACTGACTCATTACTTATTATATTCAGGTCGTTACAACTATTTACAGATGGCATAGTTATAGTGCCAGTCGACTAGTGTAGTCGGTTATGCATTGTTTGACTTAGTAGGCCACTTTCCTTTTATGTTGTATCTTATCTATACTTTATGTACATTGAAAAGTGTGTGGAAGAAGAAGAAGAAATCAGTAAGAAAACGTTTTGGCCTCCATCTCTCTTCTTGTCTCTTGAGTGAGCTTCTCCTTATGCATTCTGTGTGTGTTCGGCACAGCATCTTAAGCAACCTCCTCCACCACGCGATTCTTGACATTTTTGAGGAAGCTATCAGAGTTGATGATCAGCTAAAAGATAGGAGCTCCAGAAGCTCCAACTCAAAAGAATCCATCTCACGAAGTTCAGAAAGAGCATCAGCCTCTAGTGAATGACTAGCCCCATCATCCCAAGATAAGGGGAAGGCCACCGAGATGAACCAAGACTTGGATGATGTCAAGATGGAGATAGTCAAGTTCCAAGACCTGTGGAGATGACCAACGCAACCACACGTCCATTGTGTGTACTGTGGAGGAAACCATTTTCCGATCGAGTGTCAACACCCTTGGTCGAGACCTTGCGCTAACTGCGGCAGGTTCGGTCATGACATTGTGCATTGCAGATTGCCCAGGAGACTTCCGTACTCCCAACCATACCATCAACCTTACCTAGTAAACTGCCCACATCCACTCTTTGGAAGGGGAGCCCCATTGGCCCTTCCTGCACCTAACGATGTTAAGCCGACTGTCTCCCTAGGGTGGACATAAACCCTACAAGTATACCTAGACTGCCTGGTCCCTATATGACCCATCCACCAAGTGATGCTCCACTACGTGGAAGAGCCAAATGAGGAAGAGACTTACTTATACCCTTATGTCTCTCACGACGACGAGGGCAACGTAGTCCTTATGGACTATCGACTAGTACCAATGATAGCGTTGGGGAGAGGATGAGGTAGAGACCTAGGAGGGCAGACGCAGGATCCAATCATCTGTTGGACTTGTGGTCACCCGAGTCATGTCTCATCACGTTGCCCCGAGAGGGAGTAGCAGAAGAGAGAAAAGCTGACCTAAGGTGCGTTGAGTGTGGAATCACCCATCTCTTCATTGATTGCCCAAAGCGGAAACCTTCTGCAAGTTCAACCAATGTACCATCTCTTCCATTGGGACTGATTGGTGTCGAGAACCTTGATGGGGAGGCCACACCTATCCCGTTGCCGGTCATGACATGTGCCCAGACGAAGCAGGCCCGCATATCACTACCAAGACCCAGCAACCTCGATTCAGCCTCGATAGGAAAGAAGAGCCACAGGCAAAGGAAGAAGAGGCTAAGATCGCATTGAAAACGGAGAGTGCTACAACCCTGCCTATTGGAAAGAAGGTCAGGGACGCAGAGGCAGAAACTTGGGCCCCCAAGACGGCCGAAAAGGGAGTGCCAAGGAGTACCCACATCCAAAGCGCCAACTCGAGGCCATAGAGGAAGTGACGGACTCAGTGAAAGAGGCCCAAGAGCACTTAAGGGATGTTGAGTCCATCCTAGAGGACGAGATCGATGAGCTCACTAGCATAAACACAACGGTCTCACCCCCTCGACCAAAGTCAGGAGATGCAACCGCACCGTAAGCAGCACCCCTTAGGTCAAGCCTTGATGCCGTAGGCCCACAAATCAGTCACGGCCATTGGCCAAGACAATCTGGTTTAGGAGAGGGACGAGCAACCAAGAGCCTCCTTACCACGCTAGTGACCACCCCTGTGACATTAAGCTTGGAAGACCTACTTAAGCAGCATCCCACCCTATGGCAAGACCTCAAGCAGTGGGTTGAGGGGTCATGAGAATAAGCTGCAAATCTACATGATCGTGATGCAGAAACACAAATACCAAGTCTAACGTTGTACTCTGTGCCAAAATCCTTGCACGTTAATGCTTTCTAGGATGTCATCAAGATGCATGCAGTGTTACCAGTCCTAGCCTTAGGTGACACAATGAGAAAGGGGATCGTAGACATGGGAGCCGGGATTAGTGTGCTGAGCCACGCAGTACTACAGACATGGGGAAGCCCACCTGTTGAGACCCCTCGGTTTAATGTCACATTAGCAAATGGCATGAGAGTGAAGCCATTCGGGATACTTCAAAATTGGCCAGTAAAAATCACAGGTGTCTAGTTCTCTGTCGACTTTATAGTCGTGAAGGTGGTGGACTACAATATCCTGTTGGGCCGACCCTAGATGCACAATGCCAGGGTCATCGAAGATTGGGGTAATGGCTTGATCTTCTTAGGCAACAGGACAGAAGCTGTGAGGATAGAGATGGACATTTGGAAGACCTCACCAGTCGAGACTTGGTTGCCATCTCCGCGACGCTCAAGGGTGATGCTCAAGTCAAGAAGTCCTATGGGTCCTTGACCAAGTATATCCCATGCCCAGAGGATGAGCGAGATTGGATGCATGTCCTTGCTACAGTCGACCTGCCGTTCTTGGATCAAGAGGCATATGAGCAAGCCATCAAGATGATGGGCATGACTGACGACACGCCCTCTGTACCAATTTGCATGATGGAAGGAACCCTTCTTGGGAGACCTAAGCCCATCACCTTCCAAGTGCCAAGTAACAAGAGAGAACTCCAGGAGGCTCTAGAATACTTAACAAACAAGCTGGCTGACAATTCAGCAACAAACTTCAAACCACTCCCAGGATCTATTAGGCGAATCCAAGTGGCAATGGACCAGGGTGCATGAATTGAACCTTACGTACAACTGGGCCCTAGTCCCTGATCAATGGCAAGAGATATACCAAGCCCTAGGAGACAGAGCAGTCTGACGCAGAGGACTCTGATAGCGAGTACAAAGACTGCCAATCCTTCAGTGTGGAAGTGAGGGTGAGATGGACATGGTAGAATACGACACTGAGGGACATGAAATAGAACAAATACGGGCAGACTCCAAGCCACAAAAGAGAAGTGTCTACAGGATAGAGCAGGAAATCATGGGCATTGATTGTGATCGCGCTTGGTTAGAACATGTAGGAGCCATAGACCTTGAGCAAGCAGGCCTAGCTCAACCAAGAGCGACACCGGTGCTTAGGGCAGAATCACCATCTGAACTACGACCACCAGGGGAGACCCCCTCTTCTAGCGAAGACGGTGAGTTCAACTCTGAGTCGAAGGTAAGCTCGGATAGTGACCCAAAAATACCTAGGCCACCCAAGACCCGACGCACCAATTGGGACCTACCTGTCCACCTGAGGCGCAGACAATTGAAGTAGGGAAGGGCGAACCAACCCAGGGACACACGAATAGACGAACAGTGAAAACCATGCAACCTCCCTAAACGATTTACAAAATTCAAGAAAGGAGAAAGGGTAGTGATCATGTTGGGTGCCAAACAGAAAGGGCAAACAAGTGAACCAATCGAGGGACCAGCCAGGGTCAACGAGGTGAACTTAGCCTAGAAAGGGGAGACATCCCAACCAGCCTTCATTGCTGATGACTTGATTGAGGAAGAAGAAACGAGTCCTGCCGCTCTCTTGCGAGAGTACGTAGATGTATTCGTGTGGTCCCTAGAAGAGCTTAAGGGGGTAGACCCAAGTGTGGTGACTCATAATATACCCATGACACTAGACACAGCGCCGGCGAAGCAGCGACCATACCCAATGAATCCAAAGCATGCTCATGCTGTCAAGGAAGAGATTGATAAGTTGATGAGAGCAAGATTCATTTATGAAATTGAGCACGCGGACTAGGTATCACCCATAGTCATTGTGATGAAGAAAAATGGAAAGATTAGAGTGTGCATTAATTACAAGAAGGTGAACGCTGCTACTAAAAGGAAAAATTACCCATTGCCATACATCGAGCACATGCTTGAAAGAAAGGAGGCCTACAGTTTTTTGGATGGCTTCTCAGGATACAATCAGATGCAAGTGCATCCTGCCAACAGGCATAAGACTACCTTCGCCATCAAGTGGGGCATCTTTGCTTAAATAGTCATGCCTTTCAGGTTGACTAATGCCCCTGCCACCTTCCAACATCTCATGTGCACCATATTTAAAGGCATGCTTCACAGGGAGTTGGAATTCTTTTTCGATGACCTCTGCATTCACTCGACCTGGATGGAACACTTAAACAAACTCCAAGCAATCTTTTGAGCGGTGTCGCCTATATCGTCTCTCCTTGAACCCCTTGAAATGCCAGTTTTAGGTGAAGCATGGATGCATCCTCGGCCACGTGGCGTCGAAGAATGGCATTGCCACTGACTTCTTGAAAGTCAGAGTTATTGTCGACCTTCCACTCCAAACCAACTACAAGGGAGTTCAATGCTTCTTAGGCCATACAGGATACTATCCGCGTTTTGTGCTAAATTACGCATTGATGGCCAGACCTTTATACAAGCTACTGATTGTCTTTGAATGGACTGAAGCATGGCAATGATCATATGAAGATTTGAAGAAGGCTCTAACCATAGCACCAATTCTACGAGCCCTAGATTGGACCATTACCTTCCACGTGCATATCGATGCTTCTAAATTTGCTGTGGGGGTAGTGTTATGCCAACCTAGCGAGCACAACCTGGACTATCTAGTGAGCTTTACTAGCAGACAACTCACTAAGACAGAAATGAACTACTCAATGATAGAAAGAGAGGGCTTGGCCATGGTGTTTGCTGTAAAGAAGTTCCGGCATTATCTATTAGCTACACCCTTTACCTTCTTTGTGGACCATCAAGCCTTGCTATACCTAGTGAATAAACCTTGCACTACAAGATGCATGGCTTGGTGGCTCCTTCTACTTTTGGAGTTTGACTTCTCCATGGTTGTACGGAAGGAAAAACAGCACTACATGGCTGATCATATGTCACACATCCCCACAGGAGAAGCCATTGGAGAAGGCATTACCGATGAATTGCCAGACGTCCACCTCTTTAACCTCTCCAACGAGAGAGATTTATTCAAGGCTGATCTAACGCCATATTGGGCAAATGACATAGCCCAAGTGCTTGATCACGGACTGCTTGAACAACCGATAGAAAGGCAAGGCTGAGGCGACTTATTCTCAAAATCCAACCCTACCAGTTGATAAGAGGCCAGCTTTATCACTTAGTGTTAACCCTCAAACAAATGAAGGTAGAAAAACCAGAAAAGCTAAAGCAGAAGACAAAGACAAAGGCCAAGGCAAAGAGAAACGAAAGACAAAGGCGCACAAGGAGAAGAGTCCTAAATAAGGGAGAAAGGCGCACAAGGAAAAGCGCAAGTCAAAACTTTTGTAAAAGAGCGCAAGCACATCATGGTTTAATTCAAGGAGCACCGGGCTCTGACCCATGCAATTTGTAAATGTAGACAGGCGGTGGAAAGGAAGCTAGGAAGATAGAAGGACAATGGGAAAAAGGGCCTAGGCTACAACTGGCCATGTAAAAAAGGGGAAAAGGGGATGACCGCCCAAAAGGAATTTAGGGTTTTGTATATAAAGTTGAAAAGTGAATGAGAAGCTCATTCTTGTGTGTGGCCAAAAGTAGCTCTCCTCTTCTCCTCTCTTCTTGCTTGATCTTGTGCTTGAGAGAGGGAGTGTGAGAGTGTGAGGGAGTGAGTGTGTGAGGGTGAGGGACCGTGGGGTGGAGAAGCCCTCCATCTTCTCCTCTCTTCTTCTCTTCTCTTCTCTTCTCTTATCTTGCTCGCGGCGATGGAGCTTGGATCTTGGAGCGAGAGGATCGAGCTTGCTTGAAGCTTGCACTTGGATTGTGGAGCTATCAGAGTGTGCGGGAGAGGAGGCAACTTGATCGGTATGAAGGTAACCTCACTACACCCGGTAGGCATGAGAGCGCGTAGGCTATATGAGAGGTAGCCATTAGCATTCGGCTTGAAATACTTGAAGCAATAAGCAGTCCGTGGGTCTTGGCGCGCGGTTGAGCGTGAGCTCCCACTACACTTAGGGCAAGATGGATTGCTGCACAAATGCGTGTGTGAACATGAGATGCACGATGTGCTCTCAGAGGCACACAGTGAAATTGCTGGTGGACACTTTAGCGGAGACACAACGGCCCACAAGGTGTTGCAGTCTCAACTATGGTGGCCAACGCTGTTCCGTGATGCCGCACGATTTGTTAAGCATTGTGTTGAGTGTCAAAGGACGAAGGTCCCGATTTGCAAGGACCAAATGGAGTTGACCCCAATCATTGCACGACAACCCTTTGAAAAATGGAAATTTGACTTCATAGGACCCATCAGCCCCGCTACACAGTATTCGCAGGCCAAATACATCATTGTGGCCACAGACTACCTAACAAAGTGGGCAGAGGCGAGAGCAACATGAAAGAAGGATGCTCGAACGACTGCCAAGTTCTTGTTGGAGCAGGTAATCTCACGATTTGGATGCCCCATTGAACTAGTCAGTGACCTGGGGACACACTTCATCAATGAAGTGACAGCACATCTCCTATCCACCTTCCTAATTATCCATCGGAAATCCTCTCCATACTACCCTTAACCAAACAGCCAGGTAGAATCCACAAATAAGATTCTTGTCAACGTACTAACCAAGGTAGTCTCGGCCTCATGCAGTGACTGGGATAACAAGTTGATGGCAGCTTTGTGGGCTTACCGCACAGCTTATAAAATGGCTGTCAGACAGATCCCCTTTAGGTTGACCTACAGAACCGAAGCAATTCTCCCCGTAGAATTCTTTGTGCCTAGCCTGCAAATTGCACTTCAAGAATGATGGGAAGTAAAGGAGGCATGGACGCAATGCCTAGTTGAGCACGAATGCCTTTCGGAGACTCGCCTTCTAGCCACTCATGCACTCATATGTGAGAAGGCACGACGCAAGAGCTGGTTTGACAAGAATGTCAAGCAGCGCGACTTTGAACAAGGCGACTTAGTGCTCCTATACTCTGTTAAGGGGCACAAGCAAAAAATGAATTTTAGGGGTCTTGTACCTTTCAGAGTCGGTGCGATCAGTTGAATGGGCAACGTCAAGATCGAGACTCTAGACGGTGAGGGAATAGGCTTCTTCAATGGCAGTCGTGTCAAGAAATACTATCCTCCCACGCATCCTTTGCATGAGCTACCGATGTTGGAACCACATGTCAAGGTACGAGTAGCTACCATCATCGAAATCGATGACGAGGATGAGGAAACCGTGGAGCCTGCATACCTGCACATCATGGTCACTGTCAAGTGAACATGCGTCTTCAATGCCTTAATTGACAGGGGAGCAAACTTCAATGTCTTGACTCACGATCATTGGACCCAACTTGGCAAACCACCACTACAATCCACTAACGCCAAATTAAACCCATATGGGGGCTGCTCATACGCACTTCTCGACAAGTGCAGGGCCACCGTTTCTATCGAGTCTGAGACTGTACCAATGATCTTCTACGTGCTGTCAAACACCAAGGACGCAGGCACGAAGATGCTGCTAGGGCAAACCTTCAAGAAGAAAACTCGTTGCAATGTTGATTATGAGTTGCAGCGCATTCACCTCACCATAGGCAACATCCCCATTGATACAGCTTTCAACAAGGGCTACGCGATAGAACAGTCCGCACGGCCACTGATAGAATTATTAGTAGCCAAATCTAAGGAGAACGGCAGTGCTTGGCCACCACCCACCACCCCTCAAGACTCGCTGCTCGTGGTAGCAAAAGCTAAGGCTCAACGGCCTAGTTTTCAATGGAGACCTAAACAGCCGCAACCATTACGTACGAGTCGTCGCACACAGCCTCCTAGGACACCAAGGCGCAGTTACAGAAATCGGCGCATGATCAGGCAAAGGTGGGTCCCTAAAGCCCTCCTACACGCACAAGGCTACCATGAGGGGAATGCCTGGATATGGATCCCTAAAACTTACATGGCCAAGGGCACCACTCGTACACTACCCCCAAGCCGGATCACCCCCAACCCCCTAGAACCTCAAAACCATAAACTGCAGTACTCCCTAGGCCCACATCCATCAAGCTCATCCACACACATGCCCAAGAGAGTTGAACAAGCCTATTGGCCCGAACGATAGACATTGCCTTATGAGCCATCACCCGCTAGGGCCCATCCGACTACAATGATTTACTCTGAAGGCAGCAGTCCATCAGAAGTAGCTCTCGCTTCCCCAGCCCTAAGCTAGAAAGCCCAACCACAACCTCAAGAACACCCACAACCACAACTATCCATTGTCAAAGGCTCTAGTGCTATCAAACCCCAACCACCAGCATGTCTTGAACCCTCCTATGAGCAGAAATCATTTTTGGCATTGGCCTCAGATCTAGCCAAAGATACAGGGGATGATGTGGTTGATTGCATTAGATGGCTCGATGCCAACTTCAAAGACACTGGCCTCAGATCTAGCCGAAGATACAGGGGATGACGTGGTTGATTGCATAAGATGGCTCGATGCCACCTTCAGAGAGCTATCTCTGAGCTACGACCGCTTGGACTTAGGCTTGTTGCCCGAGCCTTTTGCAATCGAAGTTCGTACAATGCCTTGTTCTTGGGAGACGTTTGAACTTGCCTTCGCAAAGGCAGCAAACTCCACTTCTGTGCTGCTCAACAGCGAGATCTCTAAAGAAAAAGCCCTCAAATAGCGCCTCATCACGTCATATGATCAGTGAACCACTTTTGCCATGATCGACCAAGAAATTGCAGAATTATCCAAACTTGCTGAGACTGAATCCCCATTCTTGCGGCACTGGTACACTCTTAGGTTGCAATGGGAAGTAGAAGGGTGCCGAGTCATGCCAAATGCTGAGCAGCGCTATTGTCGTCGTGTTAAGGCCTGAAGGTCTACCACCGGGGCTTAGTGCAGAAGAGGAGTATGGGATTCAAAGTTCAGGAAAGGGAAATAGATTGGGGTTTAACAAGATCCGGGATTTAGAAATGATTTAGATGTGGAAGAAGAATTCAAGCTTTTTTCTCTATGTATTTAGCATACATGAATGGAATAAATAACTCTATCTTGATTACATCAAATGCTTCTAGATAAATACACCATAACATAAAGGATATTTTTAGATTCTCAATCCAAACATGAATATCAAATGCAAGTTCTAATGGCTTTTATTTCAAGTTCATAGACAGATTTCAACTCTATGGGACAAGTATTATGTTGATAGACTTCAAATACATTCAAGATTTGGGCTAATGGTACATGAAATGCATTGAAGGAGCATAATTTTAGCTTCAGCCCTGTTTTAAAACAGAAAATTCCAGCCCATAATCAAGCTCAAAATGAGTCCATAAACTCATGAAGAAGCTCCTCTAATCATTAATGAGCAAAGTCCTGATGAAAAGAGGTCATTTTCTTCCATTACAACCACATAAATCTCTTGTTTTCTCATAAAATAGACAAGAACAGTGGGCTGCCCTGCTTATGACTGGTTATTTCAGCCCATAACAGCCCATACACCTTCAAAATCCTCACCCTTTGCTTGCCCCAAAGTCACTCAAGTACTTGGGTACAAGTCGGGCTTCATTGGACCAAGAATAAGGTAGACAAAATGAGAGAAGTCGTGCATAAGAGCAGGCTGAATACTTTTCTCTCAAATTTCCCCCTTTTATAGACTGTCATATCATGGATTTTCATCAGACCAAATGGACAGATAAGTGGAGCTCTCACCGTGTTTACATCTTCATCTTCAGGTCCTGTTGATCTTCAGTTTGCATGCTCCAAAGCATGCACCATAGCTTCAGCTTTCTCCAGTTTGCAGTCAGGTTATGCAGCCCGCATTTTATGCCGAAAAATGCGGGCTGCTCCCTGCTCAAGCCCAGGTCACTTTTTGACCTACTCAGGTCACTCGCATGTCACTTTAGTCTATTACTTCAGGTCCCCTATGAACCTAGTGGAGTTTTGGCAACTTTTGGCATTTTTCTTGAGTTCTGACCATATTTTTGCACCTGAATCAATGTGATTTATCCTGCAGACTGTCAATTACTTCCAGCTGACCAAGTTGTAGGTTCCCATAGACTTATTTTTCATCAATATACATGGTACAACTGAAAATTATATGCTAAATACAAAAGAACTTATGTAACTAAGTTGGTTATTGGGTAACAATGTCTGAATTTTGTATGCAATTTCCTCATATAACTCTCCGTGAATTTCTTCTATGTTCGTAAGAATCCCATTATTTATATTATGAATAGTAAACTCTTTGACATTCACCCCCTCCTAACCTGCACATCCTCCGGCATGTGCCATTTCATAAGATTACAGGTTAAGGAGGGTCTTCTTTTGATATATCTTCATCTTCATCCTCTAAGTCTTTTTCTCCCTGCTTGTCTTCAAGTAGAGGGCTCATATCTAAGTCATCAAGCTCATAAGTTGAAGATTCTCTTCGTTTGAAGAGCTTGATTCGTTTCCCGGCTATTGGTATTTTTATCATGGTCCCATCCATTCCAGCCAAAGAGTAAGTAGCATTATTATGTACTACTTTTACAACATATGGTCCAAACCATCGCTTGGCTAACTTCCTATGAGGACTATATTGATTGTCCAGGCCGCTATCATAGACAAATACCCAATCATTCTCTTGAATAGCTCTTGGATGGAGTCGATGATGCTTGTCAAACCTCTTCTTATTCTTTAATCTTGTTGTTTTCAGCCTTTCAATGGCTGTCTTGACATCTTCTGGCCTTCTTTCAAGTTGCCTTATGCGTAGAGTCAGCAATTCTTCTCTATTCATGCCTTCATCCCAAGGTAAGATACTCCATGTGACAATGATAGGTGGCTGTCCATATATTAGTTCGGCTGCATATAACTTGTTACTACACTATGGGTAGTTCTATCAGCCCATAATGCGAATGGTAGCATTCTAGGCCATTCCCTCATCTTTCCTTTGCAAGATTTTGCTAAAGCTTTAAGAATTGGTTGATGACCTCTTTCACTCTTACCATTGCCTTCAGGGTTGTAGGCTGAAGTAAGAGATAGCTTAATTTCCAATTGAGCAAAGAAATGGTGAGCCTCATCAACATCCAATTCTCCTCTATCAGCAGTTACTTTGGCAACACATCCATATCTGCAAAATACTTCTTCAAGTAAAAATCTACAAACAGCATGAGTAGACTTTGTTGTCAAGGCTTTTCCTTCCACTTGATTTGTGAGATCTTCTCTAGCAAGTACTAGATATCTCATGTTCCAAATTCCTCTAGGCATGGTTACTAAATCAATAACCCATCTATAGTGAAGGGATAAAGCATAGGTAGACTGAAGCCCATCTCTATGCTTTACCATAGAGTACATTAAACAAACATGACAAGATTCAACAAAATGCTCAATGTCTTTATACATGTTTTGCCACCAAAATGTTTCTTTTATTTTGGGAAAAGTGCCCCATGTGCCTCTATGACCAGCCAATAGGCTTTCATGAAATTCTTGCATGACCTGTCTTTGAGTCTTTTTGTCTCCTAAGACACGAACAGGCGCCCTTCCTTTCTTTTTCGCATACCTCCAAAGGTGACCATCTTTAAGAAAAAAGCCATAAGCTTTTCTCTTAATTCTCTTGAACTCTTCATTAGAACAATCTTCCTTCTTTGTCATAGTGCTCAAAAATTGGCCAATTTTTAGCCAATTATCTGCATAATACTGATCTTTAAAGTGTGAACAAACCATAACAAAACATTGAGCATGCTGTCTACTAGCTGCCCACTATCCTTCTTTGGTTGTTTCATCCTTCCTTGCTGATGTAAAATTTGTTTTAGCAGCTAAACCTGTTGTACTTGCTGTAATTATTGTTGTACCTGCATTTTTGACTGCTGAATCAACATTAGATTCAGCTATACTTGCTATTTTTAGATTTGTACATGCATTTGCAGCATCATTTATAGACTATGATTCTTCTTCATCCATCATTTCTTCTTCATCCTTATATCTGGCACGCAAAAGCATGTCAGCAAACTGGATTATCTCTTCCTGCAATATGTTTCAAATCAGGATTTAAGGATTTAATATAGGCTATCCATCTTAGCATGGCTATGTCGGGAGTGGAACAGTTGGCAATCATGCCCAAGAGTGGAATGCAATTTGTTTCAACTATTACATGTGCGCCCATGAAGTACTCCCTGTCACATTTCAATGCAGTTACTACTCCCCAAAGTTCTCTTTTAATTTGAGCATACCTTCTTTGTCATTCATTAAGAACCTTCACTCCAAAGTGGATTACATATCTGTTGCCTTCAAGGTTGTCTTGACCAACTGCCCATCCTATTCCAATAGGACTTGTGTCCACTATGAGTATAATGGGCTGTCCATTAGAGTAATTAGCCCTCTTTAAAGTGGGGGTTGAAATCAGCATTTTCTTCAATTTCCGAATAGCTTGAGTATGTTCTTTTTCCCATATAAACCTTTGGCCTTTTCTTAGCCGTTGATAAATTCTTTCAGCAACATGAGCAAAATGTGGTATCCAAATAAGGTAGAAGACACATGCACCAAGAAATCTTCTCACCTCTGAAACATTTGTATATATTTCCTGCATTTTGCTGATAGCATCTATTTTGGATGGAGAAGGCTTTCGGCCATATGGACCACACATATGCCCGACCACAAGAACTTCTTCGACTCCAAAAATAGATTTAGCACCTGAAAGAGTAAGATGGACTTCTTCTAATTTAGACAAGATTTGAGCACAATCATTAATATGATCGGAAACAAACTTGCGACATCCAAGTTCATTGAGTTCTTTATTTTTCTCATGAACTTCACATCCTTTGATTGGAACATCATCAAGGAAAGGAAGAGTTAATTGAGGAATATAATCCTCAATAATTTATGCATGGCATTCATCATGTGAGCTACTGAATTCGTAGCCCCTTGAGGTAGAGTACACATGCGGACTAAGCCAAGAGGCGTCTTCATTGTGGTAATGTCTCGGCTTTCCAAAGCAAGCTGAAATTGGTCATAGCCTGAATATAAATCTCCCATGGAATAGATTGCTCTTCCTGCAAAAGCTTCAGCAAATTCATCAACAATTGGCCATGATCCAACATTTCTAATAGTGACTTTATTGGCAGGCTGTAAATCTTGAATGAATCGCAAAGATCCATTCTTCTTAGGCACGGTAAACCATCGTTTGGAATATGGAGCTGAGGATGGCTCTAATATTTGCATTTTTATCTTTTCATTTAGAAGTTCCAATAACTTAGGCAAATAAGCCCTTGGTACCGGAATTGGTTTAAGATTCCAAGGAACGTGTGGGACCGTAAAAATCACCATTGGTGCCACAATGCTTGGATCCACACAGCCAATTTCATGTGGCTAAAATGAAAAAGCTTTGCCATGATTCTTTATCATTTGCATGAAGATTTGCTTTTCAGCTGGCAAGAGGAATGAGTCTTCACCAATTTTCAGCTTTTGTAAACTTTCTGCTATAAATTGGTAACCAATATCTTTAGGATCACAAAGGCTTGGCTGTTTGGATACCCTTTCTGCCAATCCTTCACTTTTAGGTGGTAGAGAAGTAGCCACCGGCTTGACCTTTTTATCAACTGTTTTGTACTTTGTTTCTACTCTTACTTCATCCTTATTTGGCTATCCAAAAGCTTCATAATCTGCAAATTCTTGAATTATGTCATACATATCCAATGTACATACATGTATGGACTGATTTTCAGCTTGATTTTCTACATGAACGGCTATATAAATTTCAGCCATTGTATCATTATAATTCAGCCCATAAAATAGCCCTGAAATTTCTTCATCTTTAGGTAAAACATCAATTTTCTTCAGCTCTTGTTCCATATGACACAAATACTTTTTTTCAACCCTATTCATGGCTGAAAACTGTTTATAACAGCCCACACTATTGGCTGTAAAAGTCTGCAAATTAGCTTTTGGCCTTGCCTCCTTTTTATGTGGAGGCAATTTTTTATGACATGATACACTGCCATAGCCTCCACTTATAGCAATGCTACCCGAAAACCCTTAAATTTTCGGGCATTAGGAGGAATAGGATGATCTCTCAATCGATCCCTATTCCGGTGGTGATTTACACAGATGGTCAGGAATTGGACAGCTTTGTCATTATCCTTACTTCTTATCTGAGCATATGATGATCCATCATCAAGGGCCTTTGTCTCTAAACGAGACTCAGAAATAAATGGTTGTCCAAGAATGATAGGATAGCTGCAGGAATCTTGAACAAAGAAATGAAATTCATCCTTTACATTACGAATAGTTACTTGTGCATAAGGACATGCTGCATAAAGATCACTAGAAGAGTTATGGGCTGCCTTCATGCCCCATCCTGGGTCCACATCAATGGGCCATCTGCCATTCTCGTAGAGACTTCTTGACATGACATTAATCTCCAAGCCATGGTCTATAAGGGCAATACATGGAGTCTCTTTTTCTCCGATCTTAACTACGGTTTCAGTAGTCGCCCTTGCCCAATGGGTACGGGAGTAGTGACTACTAGGAATAAAGTGAGCATCACTTTCTTCTTGCATATTATGAAGATGAGCTTCTTTCTTAAGCATGGGCTACACTTTAGATTGAGAAGTCCCCACCATAATGGCTTCATCAGTTTCTGCTTCATAAATGTCTTCATCTTTGGCTTCTATGGCTGCAATCAATTCTTTGATTGCCTCCAATCGAATCCCTTGAGTTTTCAGCTTCTCTTCATCTTGCAAATACACATGAAGTGCTTGCAAAAAAGCATGCACAGATTCTTCAGTTTCCTCACCAACATATTGTCTTTTTCATTTAATTACATCAATTATTACATCATGAAATCCTCGTTTTGCAATTCCAAGAATTTCACCTAATGTAAATTCAATTCTACTTCCAAGAATCCTTTCTTCTAGGATCCGTTTAAGATCCATTGCGGTCTCTATGTCTGACTGCAACTTGTAACTGGGATGTTTGCTTTTTCTTTTTCCTTCTGTCTTCTTTGCTTGAGGGGCATCTCCCATGTCAAACTCTGGCGGTGGAGGATTTTCAGCATCCTTCTGTTGGTCTGGTTTACTTCTTGCTATGCGTTTAATCGGCCCTAAAGAATAAGGACTGGCAACATCTTCTTCTCTTTTCTTCTATCATGGCTTCATGATTATTAATTTTAGCTAACCGAGAAAAAGCTGAAAATGAATCAACAGGCTCGGTCCAACCGGTTCTTCCTCGAATACATTGACTGGCAGTGGTTAAATCATCTTTAGTTGCCTTGCCTTGCTCCATGCGGTCCAAGGCATGCATCCACACTTTAGATTTTGCATTAGTTTTACATGCTTTAACAATTTCATTAGTTGGCTCAATTTGCAGCCCATAGGTTGCTGCATCAACAGCTGCATAGGCTATTCTTGTTGCCAAATCCTCCAATCTTTTCTTCATGCCACTGTTGCCGAAGTTTGGCTCAAGAGGAAGCCCGGTTTCGGTTGCATAAATTTTACCATCCTTCCAAAAGACTAATTTTTGTGCTTCAGCTTCATGGAATGCACCGCACTCCCTCTTGTCATGCTGTAGGCTATCACACCAAATATAGCGTCTTTTGAAGCCTTCTCGTATAGGCCTTTGGACAGTTGACCGTCCCCTTTCTTCCACTTTTACATCAAGCCTTTCCACTTTAGAATTAATCTCCGTTAGATTAAGATGGAGATCCCGCATGCTTTTAATTAGCTCGTGCATGACATCCTTCTATGGAGATGGAACAGCAGAATTTCTTGGTTGCTCGGCCATAGAGACAGGAGGTCGAGAAACTGGAATAGGCTCCTTCATGGATTCAGTTGTTGCAGGGGTTGATCCCCATCTTAGGCGCAACCGCTCTCTTCGAGCAATCATATTAACTGTTTCAGTGACATCACTCCAAGCAGTCTTCAATCTCGTCTCAGAGCCAGGGTCTTCAAGTCGATCAGTTAACTTCTCTTGAAGAGAAGAATCTGCAGCCTTTAAAAATAATTCAATCTTTTGGCTTTCCATACCTTGCTGATCGTCAGGATCTAGTTGAACAAATTTGCTTTCAAATTCCCAATGAAGAGCAGTGGGGTGGTTAGACCCTTATTGGGCCTTTCAACCCATTCAGTGAAGACTTTATTTGTCATAAGGCCAGAATCTTCAAGAAAAAATTCTTCTCGAAGAGACTTCTTGAACACGGACCATCCCGCGTCTTTTTGGAAAAGACCATGAATTTGGTCCTGGAGACCATGCACAGCCAGATGGGCAAAATAACGGCTCCAGGCATGTTGAGGAACTCCAAAGAAGACCATCTTGTCAGTATAGAGGCGAATAAAAGAGGACACATTTTGCCCATTAAATTGCTTGAGCTCTTACCCAACTGCTTCCAAGGCTTTAATGGTAGCAGCATCAATCCGCTCTTCTTCTTTTCTCCGTTGTTGTTGCAATTGCAACTGCTGCTGAAATTGCAATTGTTGTTGTTGGCTTTCTTGCATCAAACGAACCAATTGTTGCAAGGCATCTTCTCCCGAACTTGATGACTCTCCCGTTGGACTTCTTCTTCCGCAGCGGACCTCCACGTCGGCTTCACCATTGTCATCGTGTTAAGGGCTGAAGGTCTACCACTAGGGCTTAGTGCAGAAGAGGAGTATGGGATTCAAAGTTCAGGAAAGGGAAATAGATTGGGGTTTAACAAGATCCGGGATTTAGAAATGATTTAGATGTGGAAGAAGAATTCAAGCTTTTTTCTCTATGTATTTAGCATACATGAATGGAATAAATCACTCTATCTTGATTACATCAAACACCTCTGGATACATACACCGTAACATAAAGGATATTTTTGAATTCTCAATCCAAACATGAATATCAAATGCAAGTTCTAATTGCTTTTATTTCAAGTTCATAGACAGATTTCAACTCTATGGGACAAGTATTATGTTGATAGACTTCAAATACATTCAAGATTTGGGCTAATGGTACATGAAATGCATTGAAGGAGCATAATTTTAGCTTCAGCCCTATTTTTAAAACAAAAAATTCCAGCCCATAATCAAGCTCAAAATGAGTCCATAAACTCATGAAGAAGCTCCTCTAATCATTAATGAGCAAAGTCCTGATGAAAAGAGGTTATTTTCTTCCATTACAACCACATAAATCTCTTGTTTTCTCATAAAATGGACAAGAACAGTGGGCTGCCCTACTTATGACTGGTTATTTCAGCCCATACACCTTCAAAATCCTCACCCTTTGCTTGCCCCAAAGTCACTCAAGTACTTGGGTACAAGTCGGGCTTCATTGGACCAAGAATAAGGTAGACAAAATGAGAGAAGTCATGCATAAGAGAAGGCTGAATACTTTTCTCTCAGATTTCCCCCTTTTATAGACTGTCATATCATGCATTTTCGTCAGACCAAATGGACAGATAAGTGGAGCTCTCACCCTGTTTACATCTGCATCTTCAAGTCCTATTGATCTTCAGTTTGCATGCTCCAAAGCATGCACCATAGCTTCAGCTTTCTCCAATTTTGCAATCAGGCTGAGCAGCCTGCATTTTGCGCCGAAAAATGCGGGCTGCTCCCTACTCAGGCCCAGGTCACTTTTTGACCTACTCAGATCACTTGCTGGTCACTTTAGTCTATTACTTCAGGTCCCCTGTGAACCTAGTGGACTTTTGGCAACTTTTGGCATTTTTCTTGAGTTCTGACCATATTTTTGCACTTGAATCAATGTGATTTATCCTGCAGACTGTCAATTACTTCTAGCTGACCAAGTTGTAGGTTCCTATAGACTTATTCTTCATCAATATACATGGTACAATTGAAATTATATGCTAAATACAAAAGAACTTATGTAACTAAGTTGGTTATTGGGTAACAATGTCTGAATTTTGTATGCAATTTCCTTATATAACTCTCAGTGAAGTTCTTCTGTGTTCATAAGAATCCCATGATTTATATTATGAACAATAAACTCTTTGACACCGTGCAATCAAAACAGTGGAGTACGACCCCACTTACGTCACGCCAACCTCGTATGGAGTGTTAACCACTCTTCGCGACCGCCCCCTAGAAGAGCACATCAAGGGGCATCCTTACCTCGATCGCCTAACTGGAAGAGCACATCAAGGGACACCCTTACCTTGATCGTCCCCTGGAAGAGCACATCAAGGGAAAGGACACCCTTACCTCGATCGCCTACTAACTGAGGAAGAGCTACATATTGCTAGCCGCATCACCTCCGGTGACTTTCTAATAGATGTTCTCACTTATATTACACACATGGGCACTCGACCTTTTGACCTTGACCGCGCAGCTCAATTAGAGTACAACCCCAATTTCTACACTTGGTCCCTACACCAGTAACTCCTAGGCCCATTGCAGAATGTTCTCAACCTCCAAAACCTTCAATCCTAGGAAGGATTCTTCTCGAGCTGGGAGGGGAAGGGAGTGAGGTGAATCAAATTAAAACCAAGGAAAATCAAGCAAAATGCATAAACATGTAAACAACGAGCGAGGTAGGAAAATGTCAAGAGAATAAAGGGCAAAAAGTTAAAGCCGGAAGGGAAAGATTCTACATGGGATGGGATTTTAATGCTTTCATTCAATAAACATATAGAGTATTTCTTCTTAAACTATGATTTTTGTTTGCAAATTGTTAATGTGGAAGCACTGGTGGAAACTTGGGATTATGACAGGAACAAAAGACGACGCAGCAAGACCGCGCCCACCAACTTCCGTTCACGGAAGAGGAAAGAGCGTAATACAGCATCACTCTTGAGAGCCGCGCCTACAGCTAGCTTAAGTTCCGAACCATTCACAACATAGAGGGTGTGGTGGCCAAGGAGGAAGCGGCCAAGAGAGTCATTGAACAATGCAACTTCACTAAGTACCTCGAAAAATTTGCGCAAGAACCTGACCACACAAAGTGTGAGGAGTTTCTCAGGTCTTACAACCCTGACAATGAGTGCGGTACCGTCACGGGGGAGAAAATGCCAAATAGGTACAGGTTCGCTTAACCCCTGCCTTGGTGGAGAAGGCATTAGGGCTATAGCCAAAGATTGAGAAAAAACAGAAGAGGGATGTGTATGCCATGCTGAAAATGAAAAAGGAGGATGTGCTAACTAACGATGGCATCAGCACCAGGACATCCCCAATGTGGAAACCAGATTGCAAGCAAAACTAGTATACGCACTCTTCTCCAGCAGTGCTACGGCCTTAATGCATTGAATCAGCGTGCTTGTGCTGGAGAATGTAGCAGTTCACACCCTGCATGAAGTCGACTGGAACAGTTATGTACGCAAAACCATTGACAGGTGGCTGAAGCAATGGCTTTAGGAAGCACACCAGCAGGAGGAGAGTCCCCAGCTTCTAAGGCCATGGAAAGAAAGAAGGCCTTATCCAAGGCCTCGTTTATTGCCTATGGAAGCATTTTGGTTGCGCTCATCCAAGAGGCAATGAAAGAGACACAAGATGCAGAAGAAGGGAAAGGAGAAACGCCTGAGAGGTCACCCCCTCACTAAGATCAAGAGAGGTCCAGCGACAAAAACGAGACTGATAAGGAAGGGCAAGGACAAGAAGAACAATCGGGCAAAAAGCAGGCCAAGAAACCTAAGAAGAAGACAACACAAAAGAAAAAGAAGCCGGATGAAGGCCGCAAGAAAGAGAAAGAGGATTTGGAGAAGGCAAAAAGACAATTCCTCAAGGAGGCCAAGGAGAGGGAGAAGAAGAAGAAACAAGAAGAAGAAAAAACAAAGGAAGAAGTCAACAAGGCTAAAAAGGTGTCAAAACAGGAGGCCGAGAAGAGAAAAAGGGAAGAACATGAAGAAAAAGAGAAACTGGAGGAAGAGTACAGGAAAACTAAAGAAGAAAGGCAAAGAAGAGCTGCGAAGGAAGACAAGGAACTAAGAAGGAAGGAGGAGGAGGACTTGGCCAAAGCCACACGACAGTCCATTGAACAGCAGTGCAAGGCTAATGATCCGGGAGCCTGGAACCCGCTAAGGGAAGAAGAGCCTAGCTCTAGCATGTAGGTACCAGAAGTCACGCTACCCACTGTCTCTAAAGGCAAAGGCAAGGCCCTCCTCCATCCTATCCCCACCCTCATGGTGCCCTCCACCAAACCAACCACCCTCACCCCTAGCATCCCCACCAGCATGGAGGTCTCCAACTTTGTGGTATACATGCAATATTTTATCAATAAAGAAATGGCCCAGGGAAAGAGCACGGAGACCATGGCCACTGTGCAAAAGAGACTAGCCGCAAATGCTAAGTCGAGACAGGACGAAAAGCATCTGAGAGTGGAAGCCTCGACCACCCCAACCCACACAACAATGACGCCACCAGCCAGTTATGATGAGTACGTTGCTGAGTTGCTCTCCCCATTGGAGAGAGCGAAGGAGGAAAAGAGGATGGTTGTGGCAGAAAAGGAGTCACTAGCTACTTTCTAGCTTGAAAAAACCCGCACAATAGCCATGCAACAACGACAGATCTTTGACCTTAAGCAGGAATTAAAGGCCAAGGAAGACATGGAAGAAAGCTACAAGCAGCGGCTCAAGGATAAGAATCAAGAATTGGTGCAGATGCAGCGAGAATATAAGCTCCTCCTGATGCAACATGGGGAATTGGAGGCGAAAACCGCCAACATCGAGCAAATGATAGAGGAATTGAATGCCAAAGAGGAGGAGAGAAAGCAAGAGAGGGAGCAGCAGCAAAAGGAGATCGAGTCTACGACAGATCAACTACACTTGGGAAGGAAAGAGCACGAGAATATGAGTAGGGAACTCAAAGCCCAGGAGTAGAAGCTCGTAACCCTGGCACAGAAGCACGGGGAAAGCATGGAAGGAATGAACAAAAGAGCAGAGGAATGGGCGGCGCAGAATGAGAAATGGGTGAAGACACTGGCAAGGTGCATCACTTTTGTGGAGAAAGAAAAAATCCTTGCAGAAAGTAAAGCAGACGCCGCCCAGACAGCCTTCAATGCCCAACAGCAGGCCTTCATCAACACATTACTGGATACGACCCACCCAGAGGGAAAGGAGTCGTTGGAGATGGTGCAGAAAAAACTAAGCACCACATGCAGAGCCCTGTATGTGGGGCTACACATGCCACCCCAACCTGCAGAGGTTAGGCTGAGTCTAGAAGAGCAACGAAAGTACCTACTGCTGGTCAACCTAACCCCCCAGGAGTTGGATGCACTGGGCTTTGAAGAAGGAGCGCAACTAGAAGACCGACAGGGGGAGGAGGCGGACCTTGAATTCGTTATGGGGAGAATCAGAGAAGAGGTAATCCCACAACCCCCCTCGCCGCATGTCCAAGAACAGCAACAGATTGATCCATCCGCGGAAAGACAAGCCGCACTAAGACAGAGACGGAGAAAATTAGTTGAAGAAACCAGGAAGTAGCTAAGAACCAAACCAGTCGTGCAGCTATCCGCACCCCTCCCATCGTGCCCCGATGACCTCCCTCCTAGATTCCACACGGAGCTAGTGATTTGGGAATGGCAAGAAAAAGAAAAAGACCCATTCACCTTTAGCTTCCTCATGCCTAACAGCCTACGGAGGGTCTTACCGATCAAGGTGATGGAGGAGGCGATCATGACTGGCAACCAACTGGGACAGAAATGGCTGGAAGAAGGGGAGAGGACTCCCACTCTGTGGGGAAGGGAAGAAGCAGAGTTTTGGCAAGACAAGGTGTTTGAAATACCACATACTGTACAGGGCTACAACTGCCAACCCCTATGGAGGAGGCGAGTGTGCGACGTTGGCATGCTTGCCTGGATGGCTTTTTGTAACACCCTGTCCTATGAGAGGAATGACCCCACATTCATGGCATATCCTTGTAGGGTAGGTGTGGATTTTGTTGTCACCCTCCATGGGCGTCATGATTTCCCCATCATCTACAACTCCAATGCCGCCTCCTTCGAACATGCCCTCCTTTTTGACTCAGGAAGCCTAAATGATTCCATGACGCGTTTTCTCGCAGACTTCTCTTCATGCCCCGATCCAACCTTTATAACTACTTGTAATTATCTTAGGTTACTTAAGCTACTACTCAAGCAAGACCTGATCCCACAAGAGCGTGGCTTGCCTCCCCTCTTTTTTGACCCTAACGCCATTGACAGCTGTGCCATGGCACATTTAATGATGAGAGCTAGCCTTCTCCCCTCCTTTTTCCTAGCTCTCCTAGAGGATATGAACGACAGCTATTTCACTAGGTGCAACCATCCCTTCCTCTCTACCACCTCCTTTCACGTTCGCATGAACCTCAAAGGGTACATGAAAAGCCATCAATTTTTTAGCAAATCCATTTGACCCCCTTCTTTGCCTAAATCAGACGAGGAAGATTAGGTACAGGCTGTAGTTCTACTAGTGTAATAGTACTCAAAAAAAAAAGGAATAGAGAAAAAGAAAAAGAAAAAGCATCCAAGAAGAGCAAGCAGAACATTACACATGGAATGGACAAAACAACTCACTTACAGAAGCACTTAGCACCACATAAAGCACAGTCACTGCACCTAGGGGTCCTCAAGTTAGGCGTGCTTGGTGGCTTTGGTCAGCCGGCTCCACTCCTAACCCCCTAGCCCTTTTTGCTCCCCACTTCACCCTTAGGGCCCATCAAGGGTAGGACATACCTAGGGAGGTCAAACTCGCCTACAGTTAGACCTGTCGCCCTAAGCTACTTGCACTGCACCTCTTGCAAGAATGGGACCCCCAAGCATGGGATATCACCTAGGCTACCTTGTGGTTAGACCCAACTCCCCATTCCACTAGCACGAGCATAATGCACTACACAATAGGGTAGACACCCCCCTTAGGTAGAGCACCGCACCCTTTCCTTTCAAGCATCACGAAGGTGACCAACCACCGACTTTGGAGGCCCCTGTCAACCCATTTTACTTCTCCAACAAACCTTATTACCAAACTTCCACGAGCACCCGAGTTCACATGTGGCCCTGCCCTTACACAACTACTTCGCCAACTGCCTCTTCAACACCAACAGTCGACAAGAGTGCCATGGGACTGGCACCCGTCTCGGAGGGGGGTAATGTTAACCCCAAGCCGAGAAGGCAAATAATGTTAACCCCAAGCCAAGAAGGCAGAAGAATGCCCAAGCCGAGAAGGCGGAAGAATGAATGAAAAAGCAGGAAGAAGATGGGAAAGGAGCAAAGACATGCAAGCGGCCTCTAAAGCTAAGCCGAGGCCAAAAGCATAATTTTAAATAAAAAGCACCTCAAAAACTCCAAACTCTCTTGTAAAAGAGCGCCAGGCTCCCTCTTGTGCCATTGTAAAAGAATAGGCGGGTATAGGCTTAGGGCATGAAGTAAGAAGAGGGAATTAGAAAAAGGGACCTTGCCACAATGGCCGGTCATGTAAAAAGAGATGGGCGCTCGCGGGGTTTTAGGGTTTGTATATATAAAGTTCAAAAAGTGAATGGAAGCTCATTCTTTGGTATGTGGCTAACAAGAGCTCTTCTCTTCTTCTCCTCTTCTTGTTTGTGTGTGCTCTTGAGAGAGGGAGTGTGAGAATGTGAGGGAGTGAGTGTGTGAGAGTGAGGAATCAAGGGTGAAGCTCTTCACCATCTCCTCTCCTCTTCTCTTCTCTTCTCTTCTCTTCTCTTGCACGTGTGGCTATGGTGGATGGAGATTGGAGAGGGAAGAGGCTTGAGGATGCTTGAGCTAGCATCTAGGATCATGGAGCTACCGGTGTGTGCGAGAGAGAAGGCAACTCATATTGGCATCAAGGTAAGCTCACTACACTCGTAGGATCGACGCCGCATCGGCTATGTCAGAGGTAGCCATTAGAGCTCGCTTGGAACGCTTGAAACAATAAGTGGTCTGTGGGTCTTGGCGATTGAGCGAAAGCCCCCACACCCCGCTTCAACCCAAGAGGGCACTACTTGATTCATGGGTCGAAGGTTGAGTGGTGAAAAGGCCAACCACGGAAAGTGTGTCTCACTCCTAGGTCACTTGGGGTACGTGGAGCTCTAGACACCACTTGTTGAGTCTAGAATGGAGTTGTAGACTATCATGAACCCAATGTCTAGGGTGTTGGAAGATCCTATTCTAGATAATGGATGGAAATTATGGTGCCATGTGAATTGGACCAGGTACTTCTGTTAGACAAAGGGGATACATAATTCTCTTGTATGAGCAAGAGACAAAGATTAACTAGAAAATAGGTTGTATTCGTGTTTGTGTTGTAAGTTACGCAAATGAACCCTATTTCCTAAAAGGCTTAATTAAGAAGCTGATTTTAAATGTCACCATAAGTGTAATAGGACCTAATTAGAAAACTAAAGCTATCAAGGGAAGCGGGTGGGCAAAACTCCCAATGATTCCATCCTATGGCGGTAGGGTGGTCCCAGGAAACTAGGAGACTTCTCACAAGGTTGTACCATCATTCCACCTTTAGGTATTGTTAGGTTAGAACCTAATTTCATGCCGTTTTAGGGGACCAAAATGGGAGTATGCCCTATGGGCAGAGAGGTTGAGTGGTGCATCCCTCTCACTTTCCCATTCTCTTTGAACCAAGTGCGGTATGGATCTACTTCAGATTGGGTATCTCTGCATAAAGTAGAATGTCCAGGACCCACGCTTGAATGCTATCAGAAGAGCTTGACTACTAGGGACTCAAGTTTCAAGTCAATCCTAGTGGGTTCGACCGTGAACGTTCCATTTCAAGGCGGACTCGGAAAACCCTAGGTGACAATCCCCATTACATTCCATGGGAGTGCCGGGTGGCGACACTTAGATTCGTTTCTTGATGGTCCGCTAAAATAGGCTTGGACAGCTCAATAGGCAGGCACGTTACACCCTTGGTGACAACACTCAATCAAGTGATCAGGGGTAGGAGAAGGTGAACTTGAATGGGTTGTAGTGGCTTTCATACTGCTTACATAGGGAAAATTATCGTGCCCAGTGGAATGGTAAGCACTCTTCATGTTGAGGGATGGAGGCTTCAAGTGCGCTGGTGGTTGAGGCATTGGCACTAAGCTTTCACTTCCACAACTCTACCAATTCCCTCCTTCTGTGACTCATTTTCACAATTCTCTATGTGGTAGCTGGGTCTTCGTCAAGCACTCTTTCTTGCAATTCAAGCTATGGAGGTGGGCTTGGCACATTACACTACTCTTCCTCATCATTCTTCTACTCAAAATCAAGTTCTTCTTCAAAATTTAGCTCTACAATCCCCTGAGTGGGGGGTTGTGCTTGCTGCTCTCTTGTTTCCCAAATCCTAGCAGGTCAAGCTCTTGCCTAGATAACATGTGCCTTGATCAAGTGTTGCCTTTGCTCTTCTATGTTTAGGTTGGTACTGTCTCTAGGTGTCTTTTCATGGAAGCCTTATTTTAATACTCTCCTTGTGAGTTTTAATTTCCTTTTGATCCCTTCTATTTTCTCTTCTCCTTCTACTTGAGGAATATGCAACATTATGTTCAAAAAAGCCTCTTATTATGCAAGCATCCCCATCTCTATCACTTATGCTTTTCCTTCATCCATTATGTGTTTGCTTTCTGATAGTGCTAGAGGTGCTCTGCTAAATCCTTGATTCTAGCATTATTCATTTCTGTCCATCCTTCAGCTCTCTCTTTCATCTATTCAAGGCTTTGGTTTTTCTCTCCTAAGAGGGTGTTTACCATATCTTCTCTTGCTCTTTTCATTTCGCAAGCACCCTTTCTTTGTCTTGGCCTTTGGCATTCCACCTACTCCCTTAGGATGCTCTACACCACTGAAGTACTACCTAGAGTTGACTATGCAAATCCACTATCTTCTTCATGGCCTCTTTATCTTTTTGCATCTTTGTGGAGTCTTTGTGATAGGAAGCTCTTGTCTCAACTCCTCTCTCTGTCACTTCAAATCCTTGTTTTCTAACTCCAAACATTTGTTTTTCTTGGATTTTAAGTCACATAGTTGCTCTAAAGCCATGAGGCATTCCCTTTCTTCTTCTTCATACAAGTCCTTCAGATTTTCTTCACCATGTTTTGCCTTCAAATCCTCTTTTAGTGCTGTCACTTCCATGGTATACATCATCATTTGCCTTGTTTTTTCTAGTTAGAGGTCTATAAAAGCATCCTTTTTTACTTCTAGCTTGGTGAGCACAGCTTTTCTCTCCTCGTTCATTCTCTCACATTGGCTCTAGAGCTCTTTCACTAGCTCATCATACTCTTCTATGTTGCACATTGTCGACAGTAGCAAAGTGGTGGATACCTCAAGGTGTGGCATCTTTGGACCTTGGTGGGATTCCACAACTACTACTGCTACTAGTCTCTTGGCTCCTACCATTGGGGCCCCTCTGATGTTGTTGGTGCCATCTCATGCACTTTGCCTACTAGGTATTGCACCCATGCCATCACCTTACTATCATTGACCACTACCTTTATGGCTCCTTATGTTGGGGTGGTTGTGATAGCTATGATTGATGGTATTGAATGCATGGGGGCCTTTCCCTTACCTTCTACCACTGGTCTTTATTGTTTACTCTTGATATAGATCTACCTAAAATGGATGCTACTATATTTGCACAAGGTTCTGGTGTTGTGGTTGACATTGAAATGTGACATAAGTAGATTGATCATTTAAATTGTAGCATTGGAAGATATGTAGTCAAAACAAATTGTGGATGGCTTTCCAAAGTTCAAATTTTATGTGCTACACATAGTGTGTGCAACATTTTTAATTTGGAAAGCAAGAAAGGCATGCATTTTCGTATGAAAAGCATGTATAAAGAAGCTGCTTGAGTTGATACATTATAATGTTTGAGTCCTGCAAAGACTACAACTATGAGTGATTGTAAGTGTTATGTCTCCTGGTGGATGGATGATCATCCTTGAAAAGTATGGGTTTATTTTATGTGCAACAAAAGTGAGATGTTTACTCACTTTAAAAGCTTTGATTGAGAAGGAGATAGGGTTACATATCAAATGCCTAAGATTGGTGGATGGAGGCAAAGAGTACTTATCCAATGAGTTTTTTTATTTCTTGCAATCAAAATATATTTAGGGGTAGGTTACACATAGGTACACTCCATAGCAAAATAGAGTTGCTAAGTGGAAAAACGAGTACATTACAAAGATGGATCAAGCATTGATGTCTAAAACAAACTTGCCTCATTATTAATATGGACTAAAGGAGTTACTGTTGATGCATTCTGTACATGGTATGACACCTAAGGAGATAAATATATAGGTACAAAGCCAAACCTATCCTATCTAAAAGCATTCAGATGCATTTCCTATGTATATATTCTTAATGAGTTCCATAGTAAATTGGATCCCAAAACAAAAAATTATGTATTTGTGGGATATTCACTTGATCAGAAGGGATACAATTGTTATAACCCTATTACATGTGAGTTGATAATTAGCAAGGTTTTTGTATTTGATGGCATGAGTAGTTGATATAGCAATGTGCAAGGATGTTGTATTTGATAACATGAGCAGTTAATATAGCAATGTGCAAGATATATTAGGGATTGATGTGTATGAGAGTGTCTCTATGAAAAAAATAGGTCAATTGCCACAAAGACATTAAGTGGGCCACACGAGTCTTCTAGTCATGGACCTATTGACAAACCTTGGAGTGGTAGATTATGGTTGCATATCACTCTAACAAGTACATCATAAGTATCAATAAAATGCAAGGAGAATGTTGTGGACTCACCTATTATGGTTGATACATCATCATGTTTCTCTCATGTGTATATGGATTCGAATTATCCTAAGTCAACTTTGATGAAGAGTTTGAAATTATATCTATTAAGGCACCTGGTGTGAAGAAGATGTAAGAGGACGATAAGGCACCTATTATGATCTCATTCCATGCAAGTCAATCATAGTAAAAAGGCCGATGCAGTGCTTGATTATGTAGTTCATCACTATGTATACATAGCTAAGGTTATGTGGGATATAAATCCCACTAGTTTTGAGAATGTAGTGGGTAATGAGCATTGGGATAATGCTATAAACGAAGAAATGACTACACTTATGGAAAATAACACATGGGATTTGGTATCTTTACTAGAAGACAAGAAAGCTATTGGGTGCAAATGGGTTTACAAGGTGAAGCATACATCTAATGGATGAGTAGGCACTATAAGGTAAGGCTGGTTGCCAAAGGGGATGTGCAAACACATGGTATTGATTATGAGAAGAATTTCTTTCCAACTGTTGAAATGGCTATTTTGAGGGCTTCATAGTAGTGATTGCATCAAAATGTTGGATCATGCATCAAATGGATGTTAAAAATCCCTTTTATGTTGTAAGAAGCCACCTAGTTATGTGGATGACAATGATCTTGATTATATATATAGGCTTCATAAGACCTTACATGGGCAAAAACAAGCACTCAAAGCATGGCATGATAGGATTGTAGAATATCCTGTTAGCATTGGATTCTACAAAGCACATACTACTCACTTACTTTATATATGTGAGGATGATGTGGATATTATGATCATTACTATATGTGCAAATGACTTGATTATCATGGTTAATAGTGAGATAGAGATTTAATCATGTGAAAATATCAAGATTTAACCATAGAGATTATTAAGGGGGAGTGTTGAGATGTTGAGCTCCACATGAGCTAGCATCAAATGTATGCCTTCGTGATGTGGCAAAACTTTACTCACTTGCGTATTAGGTGATTGTGGAGGATATGCTAAAGATTCTATAGTTGGACTAGATCTATGTAGTCTACTCTTGGTTATGGCACATTCATTGTACCATCTCATCTATCCTTTAGCGATGCACACTTAATGACGACATGTACATATGTTATGGTACTTTTGTATTAGTCTTTTATCATGTTTTAGACTAAGTTCTTTTGTGTGGAAGAAAAAGAAAGAAGGAGAAGAAAATGATTTCTATCCGAGTTCTACGTGTGTTTAAGTCACCATTGTGAGTGTGCACTCTTGTTGCTTAACCTCTCTTCTCTTGTCTATGTACAATCAATTCGTTTGACATATTGATTTTTTGGGAGTAGTGATAATGCATATCACTAATTGTCATTTTTCTTTTTTTCCTTCTATTCTTTTAATTATAGTACTTGTAATCAAATTTGAAAAAAAAAAAGAAACTCTTCTCTCTTTATTATTCTTATTCTTGATGTAGGTCAAGAGAAAGAAATATGTACACAAGCAAAGTTGATGAAGAATAGCAAATGAGTCCTTCTTGTTAGGTTGTTTCCTCTCTCTCTCTCTCTCTCTCTCTCTCTCTCTCTCTCTCTCTCTCTCTCTCTCTCTCTCTCTCTCTCTCTCTCGACAGCTACGCGATTTGGAGGCCAGAGGAGAGATCACACACAGACAGGCGCAGAGACGCATGCACCGCTTGACCCGTCGTAAAAAGCGAGAATGGGAGGAGGAGAGATATTGGGATATATACCACCTTCTTATGAGCAGAGATTGTGCAAAGGCATGGAGGCAGATCAGAGAACCACGCTCACCCACACCGATACATGACCCTGCAGTATGGCATGGATATGCACAGAGTTTATATCATGTACCCACACAGCCGCTGATACCCACACCATGTACACCGAGACCGGGTATTTCATCCTTTTTCACCACTAGTATGGTGAAGCATGCTATCTCACGGTTACAGCATGGCCGCGCTCGAGACCAGTTTGATCTTCAGGCAGAGCATATTATATATGGCAGAGACACATTGGCTCCACTCATTGCTCACCTCTTCAACCATGCATTGTCTGAGGGGTTCCCTGACTCATGGACAGAGCACACCATTGTACCTATCCACAAGTCAGGGGATCCTATGGATCCTAACACATATAGGACCATCATGATGGGGCTAGTTTTGGCCAAACTTTATGGCACAGTGATGGAGGAGGAGCTCAACACGCTGGCAGAGAGAGAGTGCATGCACACACCCGGACAGGCAGGGTTCAGACGGGCATTTTCTACCATAGACCACATCTTCACTCTCCGTTGTCTAATCAACCAGACACGAGTGAAGAAACAAAGATTGTATTGTTGCTTTGTGGATTTCCGCAAAGCCTTTGACATGGTTCCGAGAGAGAGGCTTTTTAGACGCCTACTTGATCTGGGGGTGGATGATGACATGATGTGGGGTATTTATGCACTATATGAGCGAGTTACTGGCAGAGTCAGATGTTCGGGAGGTATATCAGATCCCCTTGTGAGCACCATTGGTGTGCAACAAGGATGCCCACTCTCACCGACTCTATTTGGGCTATACATTGATGAGATAGCAGAGTTTATTCAACAGGGAGCCGGTGGAGGTATAGATCTCAGTGGAGCCACAGTTCATATCTTACTATATGCAGATGACATTGTGTTGGTCTCAGATTCAACTCAGGGATTACAGCAGCATTTATTAGCATTGGATGATTTTTGCATACAGAGAGGCATGACAGTGAACCTTGGTAAAACCAAGGTTCTTATATTCCATACATCAGCTTAGATACGCAGACATAGTATTTTCATGGCAGCAGGAGGGAGTATTAGGTCACTGGATCATATGTATATTTGGGAGTCACCTTTACAGCAGCTTTAGAGACTTTCTCGATGACACAGGCAGCTCGTGACCGCCTCACTAGAGGATACTCAGCATTGGCTCTTATGGAGCGACAGTGTCATCAGGCACATTTCCAGGAGCCCCGCACCAAGGGGTGGCTCTTTGATACTCTAGTCACTCCAGCACTGATGTATGGAGCAGCTATATGGGGGCCAGGCCTTGCCGATTATGTATGGACATTGATGGAGAGACCTCAGGTGATCATGATATCTAGATTGATTCGCAGCAAGGCCTCAGTCCCACATGACATTGTGCGAGCAGAGCTTGCCACACCGCCCATGCTAGTCGAGGCATTATTTCAGACAGTCTGCTTCCTACACAGATTTCAGGATATGGACAGAGATTGCATTACATACAGAGCATATATGGCATCTCAGGAGATGGCTCGAGCGGGGGATACCACATCATGGTATGCACAGACTAGAGCTTGGTTTGACAGACATGGGCTGGACATTGATAGACTCCCACCTCTTCTATATGATACTCAGGCTCCCAGTTACACCCTCTCTCTCTCTCAGAGGAACAGAGTCATCAGACAGGAGATATGGCATATTTATATACAGAGGACATGGGTCAGCCCTGCACAGCCACTGCCATCGAAGATGGCACATTATTATACACAGTTCTTGAGCATATCAGAGCAAGGATTCATAGAGATTCCGAGATATATGCAGATCTATATGCCACATCGATTGAGAGTTCTTATTGGACAGCTCAGGGTATCATCACATCAGCTTATGATTGAGAGTGGCAGAGCCAGTGACATCCCACGGGAGGAGAGGATATGCCCCCTTTGTAGATCAGAGGTGGAAAGTGAGGAGCATTTTTTTCTCAGATGCCCGGCATACTCAGAGTTGAGATCTAGATACACATTGAGCAGCTCACTTCAGGGATGTATGACTGATATGGATCAGAGATCATTTGGCCGTTTTCTGGGAGAGGCATGGCACATCAGAGAGCAGAGCACACAGCGGGTCCCAGTCAGAGAGGGGCCCACCCAGACGACTATTACACAATTCTTTCAGACAGACAAAGTGAGAGCTACTGTACTAGCCTCCAGCCAGACCTCCGGGCTCACACTACAACAGGTTGAGGACCAGCGTACCCGACGCCGCTGAGGATCCGTGGGTTTCGGACCCCACAGCCACACCGACAGGAGATCCGGAGGATTCTTGATATACATCGACAACAGACTGAGATCCAACGACACTCGACACATTGGATCTCAAATCTCCAATTTGCTCTTTCTCCATCGCCGATGTACCACATCCTGTATCCAGGAGGGATCACCTGCTATTAGCGACTTCGACGACTGCTACTACATCCCAGGATAGTATATCTCCCTGCATCTGTTACATATACACATCGCACCACTTTATCACAGCTGACAGTTGTTCCCCTATCACAGCCGACATTTGTTCCCCTCTTGTAGCCATTATCTGGAGTACCAGAGCTACATACGCACATACACATACATGACACTTATCACACTCACAGCACCGTATTTTCAGTTTCTAGTTTTTAGCTTTTCATTCAGCACTTTTATTTTGGATAGCTGGACCTCATCAATTGTATCATAGTTTGTCTCATAGGCCAGTTTTGGTCTTTAGAAGACGTTAATATAACTTTCTTTCTTTCTTTCTTCTCTCTCTCTCTCTCTCTCTCTCTCTCTCTCTCTCTCTCTCCAAAATGAACATGCATTTCTCTTTTCCTCTCCATATACATGCTCCTTATTGAGATAGTCTCTATAACAACATCCCCTTTTTCTAAATCCCAATACCATTTCAAAGTATTAATGAATAGCCCTTTCATTGGTATCCACTTAATTGTGAGTAAGTTTTCCATGAGTTTTCTTCTTTTTCTTTTGAGTTTTAATGTTTTTGAATTTTTATTTTTTATTAAAGCTATTGTAGTCTATATCTTTTAGCAATAAGTCTTTAATCACATAAACATTCCTTCAAAGTGAAAATAGAATGTTAATCACACAAAATACATCAAAAGTTTTGGAGTTAGTATGAGAATGGTCCATGGACCTTAAGGAAGGCATGCCAATGGGGATAGAGACTAGTCATATGGCCACAAAAGTGGTTGAATGTCCAAGAGAAATTGAAACTCTAAAATTCATGTATAAGAAGGATGAAATAGAATAGAGAATATTATAAACTTCTATATTTTTTCTTCTCTTTTATTACATTGAGAGAGAGAGAGAGAGAGAGAGAGAGAGAGAGAGAGAGAGAGAGAGATGTGTGTGTGTGTGTGTGTGTGTGTGTGTGTGTGTGCATGTGAACGAGTGAGAAAATGTGAGAGCGAGGGACATTGAGTATGAAGCTTTCACCATTCTTCTCCTTTTCTTCTCCTTTCCTTCATGGTAAGTATGTGAGATAGAGAGAGAAAGAGAGTAAGGGACATGGAGTATGAAGGTTTCACCATTCTTCTCCCCTTCTTCTCCTTTCCTTTATGGTGAGTGTGTGAGCTAGAGAGAGAAAGAGAGTGAGGGACGTGTTAAGGGCTTTTCTTCCATCTTCTCTATTTCTTCTTCATCGACTCCTCTCCATTTTTTGTGCAAGGATTAATGCAAGGATGTGAGTTCAAGGCACCACACATGTATCATAGAGTAAGGAGTATAATCTAAGAGAACCACACATGGACCATAGAGTAAGGAGTATTGTGTAAGAGGACTAGAATGAAGGAAAGTAATTTGTTGCACATTGCAAATTATGCTTCCTAAATTTTATCAGGGACAGCTTATGTATAATGCTCTTTGTTGACATTCCGATGTCCTACTAGATGTATTGATGCTTGGTCATCATGGTTTATGCCCAGATATGCTATTTGAGAGCTATTGAGCCTTGATTTTGATGCAGACACTTTATTGTTGGTTGAGATTTATGTTACCTTGGTTGATAGGTTATTTTACCTCCATTTTGGTTACGCCTATGGTCTACGGGTGCTCCCCACTACTCGAGATGATATGCTGATGTATTTGGATGATGCCACTTTGATGTTTATGCTCCCAGATGCTTCTTGAGCAAAGAGTAGAGCTCAATTCTTGGTTCATTGTCATTTTCTTTGCAACTCGCATTTCACTTGACAAGGTTTATGTCTCGTGCTACCCATTATGGGACTGATGTTTGATGTGGATGCTTTTGGGTTCGGCTATAGTATGGCAGATGTTTGGGCTTGAAAATTCACTTGCATTTGAGAATTTTGTGGAGCAGTTTGCATTTGGTTGGCTTATCACTTATGCAGCTTGGATGGTATTTGGCCCTTAATGCCCCGATTATGGATCTTGGATTTACTTGGATGCAAATACATGTTTGAGCAGCAGTGCTTGCTCCATTGTTTTGGAAGTTGATTATTGAGCTTTCATTGCTCATTGATGCTTGGTTCTTTGCAGGTTACTCCTTGATCAGTGGACTTCTTGATAGTGCTTGGGTTTAGTAGTTATGGCTTTGTTGCTTCTGTGTTGCCTAGCTTCTATGCTAGTTGGGTTGCTTTTTCCCATACATGTCAAAGAGCAGTTGCTCTTGATGCTTACCCAGCTATGCACTTTGTCTACTATCATGTACTTTATAGAGCCACTTATTTCGATATTGTTGTACAAATACTTGGGCTTCTCCTGGGTGGAGCTTGACCATTGCAGGATCTTATGCCACTTACCGGTCTTGCATTGACTTGGATGCTACTATGTGGTCTGATGTACTGCAAGGTCATGTTTGCCATTATGGTTATTGGCTGATTTCATGGCTGAATACCATATGCTCTTTTGACAGATGTCTTGGACTTTACACTATTGTGGTTGGTTATGTCATGCACTTAGGCTACGAGTCTTTTTCATGTGGGAGCTTCTACATCCCTAGTTGATGCTTCTGTGCTCCGTCTCCAATGAGGATCGAAGATTACTTGCAGCAACATGCTTCTACCACTTGTGCTTCTACTGATAGTTGTCTTGATGAGCAAGTTCCCTATGTTGGGACAACCCTTGACTCCTTGAGCTCCGTGGATGCTATGGATAGCCCTATTCATGATGACTTGGATTCCTTGTCATCTTCTACATATTCTTCTTCTACAGATGTACACTTCCATTGTGGGAAGCTTGGGCATGTTAAAAGAAAATGTCTTACATGGATTAGAGAGCAGCAGAGACAAAGACAGACTAGACATGAGCAGAGAGTCAGAGATACATGAGATGCAGCAGGTGTTACCACTGTTACTAGTGGTGAGGTACATGTTGTTACCCATGATGATCCAGTTGAGCATGTACTCCTATAATGTAGTTTCCCTACAACTTTCTTGCTCAGTGATATGGCCTACACCTCAAATTGGCTATTGGATTCTATGGCATCTTGTCATGTTACTCCACATAGAGCATGGTTCTCTACTTACAGGGAGTTTGATGGATGCATTTCTTTGGGCCTTGAGCAGACTTATGCTATTCTTGGTATAGGGAACATACACCTAGTTTTTCCTAATGAGACTTCTCTTATGCTTAGGGATGTTTTACATGTTCCCATGCTTAGTAAGAGCTTACTCTATTTCTCTTTAGGATAGGTCATGGAAGATTTGTCATGAAGTGTCATACTTTGTGACCTTTGTTGATCATGCTACCCACTATGTTTGGGCTTTTTCCTTGGTGCAGATTGAGGATGCTGCAGTTATGCTTGACAGGTTTATGGATTCTGTTGGTAGTAGACCTAGGTGCTTGCAGATGGATTGTGAGAGTCATGCTCTCTCTCCCAGCTTTCGGACCTCTTGTCAACAATATGGCATTGATTTCTTATGCCCACGGTATTATGGGATTGCTCATGGCGTGTGCCTGACCTTACAGGCAAAGGTTGCTTTTATGCTTACCACAGCTGGGTTGTCTTACGGCTTTTGGGCTGAGGCCCAAGATGCCATGCTTGACCTTGGATCGTATTACACCCCATGAGGCATGGAGTGGCATGCAGCCCTTCTATGATTACTTGATGATGTTTGGCTACCAGGCATCTGTATGTATGCCACATGAGCCTATGTCATGTAGATGTATTCTCCTTGGTTATGGAGATGGTGACTTTAAGGCCTACACATTATGGGATTTGGATGCCCAACAGGTCATACGCAGTCATCATGCTGTCTTCTATGAGACGCAGACACCTCTCAAGCCTCTTGATGAGCATTCACTACGCTTTATGGCTGATTTTACAGTAGCTACATCGCCATTACAGCAAGCTATTTATGTTGAAAATGAGGCACTTATTGGCTAGATGACATAGCTATTCATAGCAGTCAGGGTCAGGATGTTGGTGGTTAGTTGCTCGACCCCTTGCAGGTTCATGAGAGCCGTTTTCTTGTAATTTTGTAGACTAGATAGCCAGATAGCCAGTCTTTCACTTCCCTGAGGCCACATGTAGTCTTGAGACCCCATTGGATGAGTGACCGGGATGTTAGCTCTCTTTCAATGATTGAATTTGGAGAGTTTACGATGCCATGGTGATGCTATGCGCGACTCTGATACTTTATAGCCGTGCATTGATGAGTTGTGCTTGCTTCATGAGAAGCATTCTTGGATTGCTCCATTTTATGGAGCTGCGAGATCGCTTATCTCTTGAATGTCATGGACTCGGGGATGCTTGACTCTTCTTCCGCAGAGGTTCCCGACACTTCTTGCACAACTCGCTTTCCAATTGGGCATTGGGTGAGATGTCATGATTCCTCACCTTGCCTTTTTTTCTTTTCTTTTCTTTGTTTTCACTCCCCAGTCACATTGGCCTTTTAGTGGGAGGTTGTTGGGGTAAAAGGCCTCTGGGCTTGCCCGTGTACATTATGACCGCCCATTCTTTATTCATATATAATATGATAGTGCAATAAGGCTGTCAGTTCAGTTGGACAGCACCTACCTTGTGTGTGTTGTTCTCTCACTCATCTTCCTCTTCTCCTTCTCCACTACCATTGCATCCCCTTCATGATTTGTTTTAATCATACAAGGTTATTAAAATCTCCTATGTGGTGGCACTTTGTTTTCTTTTATAAAGACTCCTTTTCATGCCCATTGGAGAGCTCCCATAATGGCCTTAGCTTCTATGAAGGGTGAGTATTGTGCCCTCAATCTTCATTCAAGAGGCAATTTGGCTCCATCAAATGTTTGTAGACACGATCCAAATGTATGGATAACTAGAGTACCCTTGCTCTAGTGAAGAACCCTCTATGTCATGCTCACATGAAAGATATCGACCTTCAATAGCATTATATATAGGAGAAGATCATGGATTTTGAGCTAGCAATTATATAATGTCCCACAAAGGACAATGTAGAAAATCTCTTTACGAAGCCTTTGTCTCTTCTATGCTTCATCACATGAGCAAGCTCATCATGATCTAAGAAGGGACACTAGCCTATTTTATTTCATGTTGTCACCTCTTAGTTCTTTTAACATGAATTGTTCTTTCTATTCAGGTTCTCAGTGAGCAAACTTCTCTCAACCTTAATAGTCATAAGACCACCTATAAGTACTAATGGGTTTCCTAAAAGTGTCCCAACTCTCAAGCAAGGTGACCAACAAGAACATATCCTTAAATAAATCATGAAAAGTGATCGTGCATACTATTAATTGACTAAAAATTATATTAAACTCATTGAGATATTGGATACATAAGTCCCTTTCTCCATGTGGAGATCGATGAGGTTCTTCAACCAATGAACTTATGAAGCAGCACTCTCCTTTTTAAACAAATTACATAGCCTTTTCAAACTCCACATGCACCCTTTTTATGTCCTTTACATTAAAATAAAAAGACTTTGAGAGTGTTAACATGATAATGGAACATGCCAACTCATCCCTTTCTTCCCACAAATCTATATTCATGCCCTTATGCTTAACAACATTCCATTTGATTGACCTTATGTGCTTCTTTTGAATAAACGCTAAGATACTTCTAGTAAGAAAAATTTGGTGCCATTAAATATTTAAATATTCAATAATGCATTTTTAGAAGTAGATGAAGAATCCATAATAGCACACCGAGATACTAATATGTGCCCAGATGCAAGTCCCAAAAGAGGCTGACTAATAATGGATTGCAATCAAAGTGTCTCATAAAGAAAAACAACAACTAAAGCAATATCAAACTAGCCCAATATCAATGCAAATCTAATGTTCCAGTGCTCGAAAGGCATATGGATTTTCTATCATTTTCTCACATTTTTTGACTATTTTTTAAGTATTAAGCCACCCAAAGCAAGCCATAAACCTCCACATGATCTTCTACCTTAAAGGCTCTTGTCATGCCCTAGATAAGCCCATTCTACACGTGTCCCTTCTAAAAACACCCAATTCCCAGCTTTGCCAAAAGCTCCAAGAGCTTAACAAAAGATGGCACTTGGAATGGACAAATAAACAATGGGATTATAGGTTTCAAGACCAATGGATCAAATCCAATCCATAGAAAATCTTCTGTCTTGACTAGCTAATAATGCATAAAGCACTATGGACTAATGAAAGAGCTCAAAAATTGATGGTTTATGTACTAGATGTGGTAAAGAAACACAACTTGTACCTCAACTATTCATTAACTGTAAGGATATTAGGGTACTTGCATGTAATCTTCCAGAAATTCCACCCTACAAGCTTCAATTAGAAAGAAATTCTACTACAAGAAATGTATGGAATCCCTCATGCAATCTTGAATTGGATATGAGGGCTCTATTTATGGAACATATAGATTAGCAAGAGCAAATGCCAATTTGAAAACATTCGTGGGGAGGATCCACTGAATTTCTTTACATTTGATTATGGTTGCATGTCATAGAGGAAGAGAACTCTCTGCTACAATAACACAAAAAGTGGTTGAAGGGAACGGGAGTGGAGGGTAAAATGAAATAATGAAGAAGCTGATGAACAAGGGGACAGTGCCCATGTATTAATGGAAGAAATCAAAGCCAAAATCACTACAGATTCTAGGCTTTCACCATGCCTTGGACCCTTTAAAGTAAGAAAGAAAAGACTTATCTCATGGGAAGGCCTCTGAATCGCACAACTCCACACTAGCGAATGAGTAATGAAGTTAAAGCCAAGAATTATTGTTATTTCCCAGTATTGTTCTCTATGAGCTAGGAATTTTGAGGCTCCATATTCTACTCCACTCAATTTCTCCTTTTTTTAATATTAATACACTTTAACATTTCCACCCAAAAGAAAAAGAATTTGAATATTATTGTTTGAATGCTAGCATTTGAGTGTTCATATCCAAGTGTGCATTTGAATGTAGTCATTCAAATCTAAATTCAAATATGAATCTAAATGTAAATCCAAATATTCTATTCTTTTGTCATACAATTCCCATGTGACTATGCATGTAAGGGTATTCAAGTCCTCCTCTCTCTACGTTGAGTTATGATGACTTTCAAGATGTCATCACTAGTATTATGTCTGATAAATCTTGGCAGTGGGGTTGTTAACATCTTTTGACAAGTGAGTCATTCTAGCGTTCCTTTCCTTCTCAATACACATTCTGTTCCTTAAGGTAGGAAGTTGCGAATGGCCATTGTACAAGGCTTGATACATAGTCTCCAAAGCTTTTTATACTGTTATTCGTACTTATGAAAGTTTATCATGGATAAAGAAGAGAGTCAATATGGTTATTCAAAAAGCTATGGCACCTAGTGTTCTATCCTAAGAAGACTAATCTTGGGAGATTCGAATAAGCATCAATTTTCTCTATTCGAATATCTTATGCTAACCTTCTTGAGTTACACATGTTTTAGGTTAAGTATAACCTAAAATCGAGAGAGTGCCAATCCCCGGGGGGTCCACTAGGGTTTATTGTATGGTACCACGTGAGTGTAAGGGAGGGGGGTTATTTAAGGGAAGGAAGGTAAATTTTATAAGGTAAGGTTCCATAAATAGAGGGTAGATAAGGGGTATTTTCATATATTTCTTGCACGCAGGTGATGTCTCCTTATTACTACTAGTGAATCCCCCATGTGCCAAATCACAAGTCCATCCTAATCTCTAACACTCATGTAACACTATGGAAATGTAAGCATCCTAAAATATTAGGAGTTCCATCTAAGCCTTGCATGTCATGTGTGAAACTTCTTTTGCTGATGGGACTTACAATAAGATTCATCCCATAGGTCACACTCAAAGCCCAACCCCTCACTCATAGTGGGCTTGGTCATGTCCAAAAATTTGAACACTCCTATCTAGCCTAGCTATCTCACATAAGAAAGACAGCCAATTATTGACCATAAACTAACAAGAATGCCACATAAAGTCAATCTATGAGCACCCTTAAGCAAGAAACTAGCAACTGAGGTATCCCACTTAGTGAGTCACTCAAGTCCTAGCCCAAGTCCTAGCCTCAGATCCATAGAAAAAAAAAATTATGTAATCCCTACTCCTTCCTCTCAAAACATAAAGCAACACACAAACCAAAGACTAAAAAGATAGGGGAGAGAGAGGGATCTTGAGCTCTTGCAAGACACAAGACATATAGAGAGAATAAGCACGAGATAGGAAGCTAAAACCCTACTTCTACTTCTTCTTCTTCTTCTTCTTCTTCTTCTTCTTCTTCTTCTTCTTCTTCTTCTTCTTCTTCTTCTTCTTCTTCTTCTTCTTCTACCACTACCACTACCACTACCACTACCACTACCACTACCACTACCACTACCACTACCACTACCACTACCACTACCACTACCACTACTACTTCTTCTTCTTCTTCTTCTTCTTCTTCTTCTTCTTCTTCTTCTTCTTCTTCTTCACTATATGAGTCTATCAAGAATAAGAGAGGGTACAATATATATAATATATAAGCGGTCCATAGTATGAACAAGTCAAGTAGAAGGATGATTGGATAGATATCCCATAACACAGGTAGGTAGGTCTAGTTGTAAAATATCACTTGAATGGTATACCGATGCAAGTACCATCATATCTATGATATGAATGAAAAAACACTCATCTAGGTACGTGAGTGTTAGCTCCTCTTGAGCTTGACATCTCAATACTCCCCCTCAAGCTCAACCCCATGGCATGTAATCCAAGTAAACGTTGAAAAAACCAAATCTTTTCTTCTCCTAGGGCCTTAGTGAAAATATATGAAACTTGCTCCTTTGTGCTCACATATATGAGATCAATCTCACATGCCAAGACGTGCTCTCTAACGAAATGGTAATGAGCCTCAATGTGTTCCATGTGTGCATGAAACATTGGGTTCCTAACCAAACTATATACTACTCATGTTGTCACAAATAATAAATGACAACTATCCTCTCTTTCCATATCCCCAAATCATCGAGTAGCTTTCGCATTCAAGCTACCTCACAAGTCGCCATAGCAAACACCCCTATACTCTGCCTTTATACCACTCGATAGTGCAACAGTGGGTTGTTCCTATTGCTCCAAGTCACTGTCCCACTCCCAAATAAAAATACATAGCCACTAGTGGACTTCCTATCATACACATTACCTACCTAATCTACATTAGTATAACCAAATAAGTGCACCACTAAGTCAGTCTCATAAAAGATATACCATAATCCAATGTCACCTTAAGGTATCGCATGGTACATCTCACACTATCTAAATGAGGTTTATGAGGCACCTTCATAAAAAAACTCTCTAAACCAACTATCTATAGTTACAATCTAGCCTACTAATAGTAGTGAAGATCAAACTCCATGCCACCTTCTTGTACATTGTGGGATCCTCCAATATCTCATGCATATCAAAACTTAGTTTCACATTCTAATCCAATGGCACTGAGATTAGCCTACGATCAACCATACCAAACTTCGTCAACATATCCAAGTTGTATTGTCTTTGTGAGAGCCATATCCCCTTAAATGTTTGTATGACCTCAATGCCAAGTAAGTACTTTAGCTCTCCCAAATCTTTCATGTCAAATTTCTACTTGAGAAGACTCTTCACATGCTCCACCTCTTGCACATTATCACCTCCAATAATGAAATCATCTACATTCAAGATAATCACAATAATGTCCCTATTACTATGATTTTTCATAAAATGAGTGATCTGAATTTCCAATATCGAAACCAATAGAGACAAGATATTGTGCTATCTTATCATGCCATACTCTTGGTGCTTGTTTCAACCCATAGAAGATTTTACATAGCCTACACACAATTAAGATGAACCATGCTACCATAACCTTGTGGCTACTCCATGTACACTTCTGCTTTGCAACTCACCATGCAAGAATGCATTCTTTATATCCATTCGACGCAAAACCTAACCTTTTATTATAGCCACTGCAATGGCAGCTCTTACAATTTCTATCTTTGCCACTAGAGAAAATTTCTCCTCATAATCAATCCCATAATTCTGCGCATAACCTTTGGCAACAAATTTTGTCTTATACTTGCTCACACTACAATATGCATTATTTTTTACTTTATAGATCTACTTGTACTCTATTAGCTTTCTTTCCCTCAGGTAGTAGCACCAAATCCTAAGTCGGATTTACATCCAATGCAAAATTTTTCTTCATCCATGGCTTTCTCCCAATGCGCATGACCAATAGCTTCCTCAAAACAAATAGACTCAATTGAATTTATAACCTTTGTCATATATGCATAATGGAAAGTAACATAAACATCATATGTTAACTTGTTTACATGATAGCTTACTCTTGTTGACCTCCATACTTCTGGAGCACTCTATGATCATTTTGCATCAGCCTTGGTTTTCCTTACACTAGGCATATGAATAATTCGAATATCAAACTATTCATACATACTCTAATTTGAGCTATCAGACTCACTGTCTATATATGAATAGTCTACAAAATCATTTGGCACACCAAATGACTCAACCACCTTTTATTTTCCCTTGTGTGATTTATTTTTTGCACTTGTAGGAGTATGATTTGCATACAACATACCACTCTAGTCTTTTAATAGACCTACTAGAAGAGGACTCTTTTGACCCACTTAATCTCTATGACTATTGACCCACATTTTTTGCAATCACCTTTTCTTTTGTATCATCTACAACAACCTGTTTTTCAACAGCATATCAACTACTCATCTCATCAAACACAACATCTATGCTCATCTATAACTTGCATGTAACTTGAATATTATAACACTTATAACCCTTTTTCTCAAGGGAATATTCTACAAATATATACTTTTCAACTTTCTAATCCAACTTCTTTCTTAGCTCATTAGAAACATATACATATACAATGCATCCAAATATATTAACCTATGACAAATCTGGTTTCTTGCTAATAAAGTTCCCCTCTAGTGTCACATCATATGCTGCAACATTGGGAGTCTTGTTTATAATATACATAGCTATAGAGACAGGTTTAACCCAATAATAATGAGGCATATTTATTTCGGCCACCAATGCTCATGCAATTTTTGCAATGTATATGTTCTTCCTTTCACCAACACCATTCTAATGAGAAGTGCACCTACATATAGACTATCTCTAAATTCCATGATGTTTCAAAAATTTTCTCAATTCAATGGAGAGATACTCTTCCCCCTCCATCTCACCTTGGTCACTTAATATGCATACCTATTTGTTTCTCAATCAAATTTTAAAATCATGAAAGTGAGAGAACACCTCACATTTCTTCTTCATGAAGTCCACCCATACCTTTCTTGTATGATTATCAATAAAGATTACATAATACTTACATCTAGCCATTGATGTAGTATTTGTAGGATCCCATGTATTTGAATATACAACATTACATAAATGCCTACTTGCATGTTTATCATGAGGAAATGCATAGCTTGCATGTTTTGTAAATTGACATGCTTCACATAGTTCTGCATATCAACCAATTTGAACTTAGGCAAGCCCCATAGAATTTCATATGATTGCATATTTTTCAAGTGTTGTACATTCACATGGCCAATACATTTATATTAAATGTCAATATAAGCCACAACTCGTGCACCCTGTGCAAACATATCAATGTTCAACTTGGGTACATTTACATGGCCAATACGTTTATATCAAATCTCAACATCAGCCATAACTCCTCCACATTATGCAAACATAGTAGCCTTCAACTTGGGTACATTTACATCAAGGTAAATATCCTTTCCACATGCTTGCCTTTTGCAACTAGTTTATATCCATTCTTGAAATCTTCTATAAAGCAGCCATTTTTATTGGACTTTACTTGCAATACCTACTCAACCATTTTCCCAAAAAAAATCAAGTTCTTTGTGATGTTAGGCACATGTAGCACATCAACCAAATTAACTTTTCCATCTTGCATAGACAATGGGACACTTCCAAGATGAGCAATAGGATGTGTTGTATTATCACATCTTTCCATAAAACCAAGAATTTCATGATTTTTAATTTTTCTAAACTATTCTCTGTGAGATGTCATATGGTTAGAGGCATTTTAATCCACATACTACACATCATCAATCATCACTTCTCATGCATCTACACTTATAGCATTTATCATATGCTACATAACAAAGAACTTCTCAATATCAAGCTAATTAGTGTGGTACATATATAATTATTATGCCATCTTTTTCCATTTTTTTTATTTTCACTTCTCTTTTTTGGACAATCATATGGAATTTTCCCTTTTTTACCACAATTATAGCATTTTGTATTATCATAATCTGCATTCTATCTGCCATGCCCCTATGGATCCCCTTGCCTCAATATTAACCTCTATCACTTGTATGTGATTGCTCCTGTGAGCCATGAGATTATCCCTAATTATTTCCATAACAACCACCACTATGGCCTCTACCACCACAGCCTCTACCTTTACTTGTGTTAGAGTAGAGCACGTGTTCTGAACTGTTATTGTTTTGTGATCAAGATGCAATGAGACCCAAATTTTTCTCTTCTAATATCAACATAGATATTAGATTGGAGCCCCAAGAGGAACACCAAGGAAAAGGGAATTCTCCTGCAAGAAAATCTATCTTGTAACATCAACAAGCTTTTATTTCATTCTTTTGATCATCAAAACAAAGAAAACAGCAAATCTTCACACAGCATCATAGTAGATATCTCCCACGGATTTGATAGAATCAACCATAATCTTCAACATCTTCATAGAATCCATCAATATAACAAAGAACACAAAAGAATACACCATCTTTTAATGGAAATCAATCACATATTATTCATCTTCAATGTCTTCATAGTTCTCTTTCTCAATCTCTTATATACAATTACACTGTTTTGATAGAATTGGCTATCTCTGACTCTCTCTCTCTCTCTCTCTCTCTCTCTCTCTCTCTCTCTCCATCAATAGTACATCATCTCCTCACTAAAATACTCTCATAATAACCCTCAATAATCCTTCTTAGGTCATGGATGCACCTCCCAAGAGGTATGTCTGATATGAAGAGTCACCAGAGCCACTACAGTGTCTTTTCACAGCTCACTACTGTCACTGTCACTTAGTCTTCTCTTTAGTCTTCAACAACTGCTTCTTCCACTTGTTTTAGCTCTTTTGAACTTAGATTCATCCTTTCCAAAGATTAGAAAACTTTCCCAAAGTCACACATACATTCTACAAAACACTTACAGAAGGTCTACAGAACAGTTACAGTACAGCACCAGAACAGCTATAGTATAGCTACTACAGAAGCAAAGACAGAGCAGAGACAGAGGCTCTACAGAGGGTCTACAGAAGCTCATCAGAATCTCATAACTCATACTCGAACCATTCCAAACTATCAAAAACTATTCAATAGGCTTCCAAAAGATCTCAATCTTCATCAATCATCAATCCATGCTTCATACAGAAGACAATCAGAACAAAACAGAAGCTATACATAAGGTATACAGAACCAATCAAAAGCTTAACAGAACATCATAGAGCTTCATATCTCTACTAAGAATCATCATGAACTTCCAAAACATAATCAATATCATCCAAAACACTCTCAAATACTTCCATTAACAACCATACATCACTCTAAACCCATCAAAAATCAATCAAAAATTCAGTCTTTTTCCACTCTCAACATATCCCCACACTTAGAAAGGAAGCGTCCTTGCGACCTAAGGAAAAATAAGAATATAAGTTCACTAAAGAGCTCAATTTTGTCTTCTGTTCGATCTTCAATAATCTTACTAACCCACGACCCCAACTTATCACGTGTCTGATAGAAAAAACTACTAAAGAAAAACTTCTGTTATTTATTAACTCATCTGATTAATCATTTAAAAGCCGCAACAAATTTGTAAAGGATATGAGAGGTTCTCTTCAACTTTCCACCATAGGCTTTTCATCCACCATCAATAGCTTGAAACGAGCTCTCGATCAAATTATTCTCAATCAGCACAAACTCATCACATACAATTATTACAACACACACACTAGCACTAACACAACCATCTAAATGACACCTCCAAAAAGAGATATATATCATTAAGAATCATCCAAAATACATTGCAAAGGCATCAATGAAGATGATCCCTTTTGAAGGCTTGGTGGTTTCGAAAGCGATCCATGGAGAAGGATTCATCGACAAACGTCTTTGGAGGATTTTGAAAGAATTGCAAGCAGCACATTCTCTCTAGTAAGACAAGGTATCTGCTAGGGAGACATAGGGCATGAAAGTACAGGACATCCAACTGGTGGGAGTCAATGTTCACATTGACATTCATACAAAGTTTTGGAATGGCATTTTGATCATTATGGGAATGCCTATGCATGTATACTAGATACCAAGCAAAATGAGCTGTCAATCTCACCGAAGGATCCAGAGATTGTGAATATTGGTGAGCAAAATGAAGGTAGTTCTGGTATGCTTGACTGGCAGTTGTCCAATCCCCTGGAATTACTGGCCAGTTTATCTGAGGTCCTATAAGAGAATCATTCGAGCTCCATCCTCGTCTTCTGGGAATTTGCTGATCAAACCCTTCATATTCACTAACCAACTGAGGGGGTTGAGAGATAGAAGTGGCAGGAGAGGGAAGTGGAAAAGTAAAAGTGGATGAAGATATGGGTAGGCAAAATCATAAAAGGAGGAATAGGTTAAAGAAGGAGTGGCTGAAAATTTTAGGGAATCAATTAGGAAGGGTGTTAATTGATAAATACGAAAGGTAGAAGGTACATGGATAGATGGAGAAGGGCATGGTGGAGAAGGGAAAAATACTCTATCTTCGATAAAAGAGCAATATGTAAATATGGAAATTTGAGGAAAAGATTGAGGTTGGAAAAGAAGGGGTAAGATTGCTGTTGAATTAGTTTGATAGAGGGAAAGATAGGTATCATAGCGATGAGCCATTTGTTGGTAGTACAGTAGGCTAGGAATAGAGGGACCTAAGATAGATCTTCTCTGATAGGCATCAAAAAAGGTTGAATCAAATGGATGGTTTTTGGAAAGGTGAGCTAAGAGATCCACCCTCAGTTGGTTAGTGATTTGTACATAGGTAGAAGCTGTGTTCTACTCGGTGATTCAAGACCACAGAATCAATCATTGAGTGCCAGGAATTATCAGGGCAAGTAGCCACTTTTGAGGAGTAACTCTAGAACATGTCATCTATTCGTAGCTCCAAATAGTTGACATATAAAACAGCTTATAGAACCACATCTCCCACATACCAAGCCATATCTACTTCATCTGGAATCAACAAGTCTCCCCGTAGATACATATATGACAGCAACATGGTATCCGTCATGACAGAATCTTCAAACACCATACGGACCACTACTGTCAGCAACTCAGGAGACCAAGCCCCACTCAAACCATCCTCTAGAAGAGGAAGATCCATCGTTGAAAGCTTCATGTAAAAGGCCAACTTTTGCAATTGATAGTGAACAAAGAAAGAATGGTCCGGAGGAACATACTCTTGGAAATGCTCAAATGTAGACCATAGTAGATCCATCCTGGACTGCAATCTTTCCACTTTATCTTGGAATAAAGGACACAAGGTAGCTTGTCTCTAGAGAACTGCCAAGTCCTGCTGTGAGAGAGGAGGGATCAGGGGAACATTAGGGCTTGGAGGAACAGACCGTGACTGTGCCAGTTGGTCTTGCAACTGTTTGATTTGGGAGGCTTGTGATTCCACTGTGTCAGTAGCAGTCTGTAAGGCTGAGAGTTTTACATCTAAAAGAGTTTGAAACTCTTGCGCTTCTTTGGACATCCTCTCCTTCTCCTCTGAGATTTTAGTGACCTCTGATTGAGCTTCTGTTAACTGAATCGTCAAAGAAGATATCTCTTCTCTTTGGGTCTCAATCATTTGGGTTTGTTGCTCCATCTGCTTAAACACATCTGCTAGTATGTCTTTGGCAGAGGCTAACTCTGATGTTGCCTTATGCAACTGGTCTTCGGACTGCATCAGTTCTTCATAAAAGAAACCATACAGTTGTTGAACACAGGCTATCATTGACAGTTCAATTGAACTCTGGATGTCTTTACAGAGGAATGGAATGGCATCTCCCGACACTAAACTGTTCAGTGAAGGGACTGATATATCCAAGGAACCCTCTCTATATGCTCTGAACAGGTTGTTACATCTGAGATAAGTAGGGAGGTCACTGCCAGATGTAGCATGAATTGTAACTGAAGGAAGAACTGAAGGAGCCTTATCTGCCACCCGCTTCAAGCGCTTGCGCTGTATGACCAGGGGAGGAGGAGAATCTAGATCCTCTATATCAATTGGTTCTAACTGTTCGGAAGATGGAGGGGGAGGTACTGGATCAGATGGAGGAGGTGGAGGCACACCCTTCTTTAAACCTGAGTAGGTCAAGAAAGCAGACAGGTAAGATCCATAGGTGACATTTGTGATATTGCCCCTGGTTACTTTGATGAAATGTTGATCCATCTTTGTGAATAGGTAAGTGCTCCAATCAATAGCTACTCCTTTTAACACTATCCTGGAAGCTGTAAAGAGCTCTTTGGACAAGTAATGGGATGGTGTTTTGGCAGGGCATAAACCTGTCTTGGAGGAATTGGCAAACTAACTTCCAGACAGGATCAGTGATCATGGAAAAGGAGACTCCTGAAGTGTTGATCACTTTCTTAACATCCAAAATTTTCTTGGTCTGTTTTTGTAACAGCTTCAAAATCTCATGGTTAGAGAATAGTTGTCAAGATGTAACAAAGGGCTCTCCTTTGTAGGGAAGAGACAAAGCTTTCCCTAACCCTCGGGGTGTCAATGTCATGGAAGTACCATGGACCAGTCCCAACTTCTTGCTATATGAGGCAAGGAACGCATCACACATGGATGGATCTTCTGTAATCAAGGGGAAGGAGGTAGCCACGAAAGTTGCAAGTCATGCCTTCGCAATAGGCTCAAAAGTGAGTAGGGAAGAGTAATCCCTACTAACCAATGGGACATACTGGATAGGGGGAGGAGCGTGAGGCGCCACTCAGATGGTAAACACACACACCACAATATAGACAGTCACAAAGAATGCCTGCAAAACAACCAAAGGGCTATCAAAAAGAAATCAATCCAAAAGAAGGACATTCATACATACATAGACATAACTAACCCAGTGACCACCCCAGACAATACACAGCCTAGAAAAAATTCGGCATGACCTCTACACATATGTGACCGAAAGCTTCATGCGATGCAACATGCAAGCACCCAAATCCCCGTATCAGGCAAAAAAGAAAGAACTACACACCATACCCGTAATCGAAACACATAGACAAATCAGAATACCATAAAAATGTAAATCAATACTTGACCATAACCTGGACCATCAGTGTCAACTAAAAGATTGTTACGCACCCATCCCACGAAGCGTGTTTATTAAAGAGGGGAAAAAAAGTGTAGTGAGGGGGAATTATTTTAATGAAGGGTTCATTTTAAGAAATTATTAACAATGGGTGACATTTTATTAGGTTATAAACCTTAATAACAAAACGGCGTTCCTTCTTAAAATTTTAATTACAAATTATTATGGTGAAACGGTGCTTTAGCACAACTCGGACTACGATTCCTAGACTGGGTCTCTAAATGCAAATTCCTTAATTAAAAATTTATAGTTATGTGGAGCGCTTTTTTGCCAGCGCGTGCTTTTTCTTCGTGACGGCTGGTTCATTTTTATTATAATTAAGGTGCCTCTTAAGCGCACGTAGCGCGTGCAAAGTGAACGGCTAGGTAATTTTAAAATTATTAATTTGTGTGTTTATCACGAATGCACGTGGAAAATGTGGGTGAATAAATAGTTCATTTTAGCAATTCATTGTGATTAAGGAGGAATGAAAATAAAAAAAGCTCACAAAATAAATACATGGTAGGGGTGTGTATGCAATGGCTTGAAGGCGCACGTAGGAGTCCCCCAAAAGCAATGAATCCAGTCAAACAAAATCAAAGACCATTGACGGAACAAAAAATAAAACACCTTAGTGCGTTTGTCGATTTTTTTTTGTTACTTTTATATTTTGTTTGTTTAGTATTTTAGGTGTGTTTGTTTTGTTTTTATAGTGTGGTTTAGTTAATTTATTTTATTATTTGTATTTGTTTGGTTTTGTTTCTTTTTTTTTTCAAAAGGAATAATAATTAAATCAAGATATATAGCACATGGATATGTGATGAAAGGAAAAAATAAAATTTCATCCATTTAGGAAATATCCACAAGTTATGTTATGAAATAAGTACTTTATTTTTATTCTTTGTTTTTTTTCAAAGAAGATTGGTGGCTTGTATGAAAATATTTTAAAGTGAGAAATTAATGGAAAAATGTCAGGGGATAGGTGGAATTTTTTGGAATTTTTATGTATTTTTTACTAATTTTAAATGAATTTTATGCATTTTTAAAGGTAATTTTGAATGAATTGTCAAATATTTAATTTTCTATAAAAAATTTTGTTAAAATTTCCACCTAACAAATTTTCCAAAAAATTACAGAAATATAGGGAAATATTTAGAAATTTTTCTGTAATTTTTCTGAGTTGAAATGAAGTTTTAAATTAACTAAATCGATTAAATTATTTAAATCAGATTAGTTTGGTAAGTAAGGTCAAGTTACGTCAACTAAGTCAAGTTAGTCTGGAGAAATCAGGTAAGTCAGGGCTAGTGTAGTCAGGTTAGTCATGGTTGATTAGGTTAGTCTGAGTTAGTCTAGGTTAGGTAGGTCAATGTAACATTCCTGAATCTAAACCATGCATTCTGCATACGAATCTCCTCTTAGGAGGCTAAAAGGTTAGTATAATAGCAAATTTTTTAAAATTAATTATCCCTCTCTCCTCCAGTCGATTGTCGTGCTGGAGGAGAAGGGAATAGCAAGAGCCACTAAGCTCCTTGCTGGAGCTTGCAGGGGGGAGAACCCATGCGTATTGGTGCGTGGGGGAGGGAGGATCCCCTCCCCTCACCTATTTAATCTGTGCCGTGAGCTGGGAGAGGCTACAGAGGCTAATGCTGTAAATGGAAGGGTGGTCGTGAGAGGAGAGGAAGAAGCCGGTCGTCGCGCTGCCGTCCAGAGGGGGCCGTGAGGTTGCAGACATTGCCACCGAGAGTGGACGGAGGAGTCGTCAGGCTGCTGGTCGGCTGCCGTGGAGAAGAAGAAGAGTCGCTGCAATCCGCTATGCCACCAACCATCCGCCAGTTTTGCTGCACAAAACACCATCTGCCCTCCATCACATCGCCATCTGCCCGCTGCAGTCCGCCCCGGTCCGTCAGCACGCTGCCGTTGATCCACTATTTCCTTCCTCCCACGTGGGCCCCCAAAAGCTTTAGAAGCTTCTTGGGGAAGCTTCTAAAGCCCCTAAGAAGCCCCCCTTCATGTGCCTCTTTTAAGCCCCTTTTTCCCCCACATAAAACCCCCTCTTCAAGGTTTTATACACTTCTTCCTTCCCCCCCTTTTTTCCCCTTTTTTTTTTCACACCTAGGGCATCCTAAAAACTTTGATAAGCCTTATCCTCGAAAGACTTTAAACCCCCTCCCCGTGGGTTTTCCCCAACCCTGGAATTCAAAGGGCCTTAATCCTTGCTTGTGGTCTTCTTCAAAGCCCCTTTCCGTGTTGTCCCATCCAAGTTTTTTATAAGCCCCATTAAGTTTTTTTCTCCCTCGTATTCTTACACAAGGGTTCATCTTAACCTCGGGGTCCCTTAGAACCCCCTTCCTATTGACCTTCGCAAAACACCCTTTTTTTTCCCCCCCCTTTTAGCATACCAAAAAGTTACTTCCTTTTCCCCCTTTCCATGTATATAATTTGCACCGGAGCTTCTACGAAAGGAAGAAAAAAATAAATTCATAAAGGACGATGGAATTACAAAGGGAGTTTCGTGTGCAAAAGGAGACGGCCAAGGTCGTAAATCTGCATCCAAGACAATAAGGCCGCATTCGCGATGGCTCCTAAGAAAGCACAGGCGCAACCGCAGGAGGATCGTCTCCTAACATCCATGTGGACATTTCACCACAAGTCCAGGTTTTTCTTCCTAATTTTTATTTACGTCGTTATAATTCAATCGTGTGGGATGATTTTTGGAGATAGGATGCACTTTTCATTTTAAATACTTTGACTAATTTAAAAGAGATAGCTCACGATGGAAGAATTCGGCCATTAGTATTTTCAATAAAACGAATAAAATAAAGTGAGGATAAGATTCATATGCATTTCTAGCAAGTAGTTTTTGTGCATTTGCAATGAATTGAAATTAGATTAATGTCCATTTTTACAAAACGGAATTATGATAGTACACTCCGATTAAGCATGAAAGGAATAATCCGCATATTGCATTATTGAATATCTTTTTTCGAAATGATTCTTAAAGAAAGTTATTAGCAACCGTAGGAAATTGCTAGGACTACATGAAGAAGATTTAACTAGGCAAGTGGTCTAAAAACTTAAATTAACGGAAGGGTGTGTAAGTTCTGCATACGACAAATTCATTCGAAAATGAAAGTAGAAAAAGGCTGCATGTTTTAGCATAAATCTTGTTTGCATGTTATAGGATGATCAATTAGAATTAGGCTATAACTTAACCTATGCTTTGATCTTAAACCGAAAAGTTAGGGTTTGAAAATCTACTTACGCGTAGACAATGAATCATGTGTTATGGAAATGGTAGCGTAATTATCTTCAAGAATAGACAGGTTAAATTAGTTTAAACCTAAACACCTAAAAAAAAAAGAGGTACTCGTTTAGAAAGGGTTATTTCAATGCAACGTATCCCAAAGAGCTAACTAGGATTTAACACGTTGAAAACATTACCTAGTCGCTCGTATTACCAAAGCTGAAACTCCTATACCCTAAAAGACTTACCTACATTCACGCAATGTAGGGACATTGGAACATATGTGCGAGAAGTGATCTAGGGTTTTCCCTAAGAATCTCTCGCTAAAAAGATGAATTTCGGAACCCTAGGACTGACAATGTCAGCCTAATGAAATCAAGAACGGATTGTTATATCTAATCACGATACCGTAATTAGAAGATACCGTTGATGGGTAGAATAGTCCCATAGTTTGATGCGATACTTGTGCAACAAGATGCAGAGTCGCATGATCTTGTGATTTAATCACAAGGGAAGGGCCAATTCCTCAGAATGAGATTGGCAGATTCTTACGCAAGTTATCTTGCAAGAGGATGAATAATCGTCATGATATAATATCTTTCTTGGGAAAACTGACCAAGATACGGGGATTAGATTTTTGCTGGGAAGCAAAGGACAAATCAGTAAATTGAAATAACATATTTATTGCTAATAGCACTTAAGGTTTGGTTAAGTTGGGTTAATAGGATACGGCCCTAACCCAAGGATACAAGGGTTAACAGTCAAACTCTTGGGATCTTGGCAAGTCACAATTGATCCTGGATCGAGTGTTGGATGCATTCGGAAAGAAGGATTCACTCCTTAGCAGTTGGCCAAATAACGACCAATGGAAATGATTGTGCTTGTAACAGTTTTAAGAGCATTGTTTTGCTTTGTTTGCTCAAAGAATTAAAGGATGAAAAGATATCTAATGCTTTAGGTTGAAGGCCTGAAGGAAGAGGCAGCTTCAGTTACCCCCGACTGCCTGCTTGACCCTAACCAAAGGGGTTGTTAACCGCGCCGGGAAGGTGGACCGAACCCGCCGCGAGAGGTCTCTCTGTTGAGCACTACTTGGAGCAAGAGGATGCTTGGGTACCAGAGGGGGCTCTGGCCATAAATCCCTCGCCTTCCGGGCCCTGCACAAGAGGCCAACGTGACTCGGGATTGGATCTCGAGGCCCCCATACTAGTCCATGGGTGGAATCTTGGATTAGTAATCCCTGTGGATTGTTGGATAGCCTTCGGGCGGATTATGGATAAGCCTACGGGCTGGACTTTATGTATTTCAAAGATAAATATGATAACCTGTTGAAAATGAACTTGTTTAGCATTGTTTTTTCTATGTCAAGTACTATGATTACGTGAAGGAACTAATTAAGGAAGCTAATTGATACATGTCCAACTAAATGTGTTAGGTAATTAAATAACTAAAACAACCCGAGGAAAGTGCGATGGATGTGGCCATGGGTCCGTTCTACGGATGGGTGGTCCCCGTTGGCCAAGAACTTTTCTCAATCATGATGGACAGCAGGAATATCGTTCAAAGAACACGAACAGCAAGAGCATTGACCTAGAGTCTAAGTTAAAAATGATCCCGATTTACGTTGTTTTAGGGGAACAGAATGGGACTATGCCTTATGGCGCAGAGAGGTTGAGCTCTGCATCCCTCTCGTTTCCCATTCTCCTTGAACCAAGTACAGCGTGAATCCGCTTCGGACTTGGCGTTTCTGCATAAAGTAGTTTGCTCGGGTTCGACGCTAGTTGTCACTAGGAAATGACCAATAGAGAAAACCCTAATTCACGTCGGTCCTATGTGGGAACGGCCGGAATACTTCCGCTACGTGGCAGACACAAAAAGTCCTAGATCGCAAACCCCGTAACATTCCATGAGAGTGCTGGGCGGAGCTTTCTAGACATCCTTTCCGATGGACTGCTAAGACGCGTTCTAAAGATAACAGGTGGACACGTTACAGTCAAGTAGGGTAGTCTGGGGTCAGTCTAGGTTAGTTAAGTTAGTCTAGGTTAGTATAAACTAACCTAGGTGAGACTAACTAACCTAGGGTTAGTGAGTTGGGGGGGGGGGGACTAACCTGAGATAGGTTAGTGAACTAACTACAATTAGGTTAGGGTTAACCTAACCCTAGTTAGGTTAAGTGTGACCTAACCCTAGGTGGGTTAGTGGAAACCCTAATGGGGTTAGGGTAACCAAAGGGGGGTTTAGTTAGGTTAGTGTGTAACTGAAGTTAAGTTAGAGGTTAACTGTAGTTAGGTTAGTGGTTAACCTAACCTAGGTTAGGTTAACTTAGGTTAGGTTAGTGGTGACTTAACTTAGGTTAGGTTTAACTTAGGTTAGTATTAACTAAGCTAAGATTAGCGGTGACTTAACTTAGGTTAGTATTAACTAAGCTAAGGTTAGTTACTAACCTGGCTAGGGTTAGAGGAGGAGGAGGTGGGTTGAAGGAGGAGGTGGAGGAAGGGGAGGAGGAGGAGGTGATGGGGGAGGAGGAGCTCGTGGATGAGGTGGCGGCGGTGGCGCATAGAGGGGCCCAGGAGGACACTGTCGAGAGGCGCAACGAGCAGAGCCGGTGGAGGAGGCGGGGCCAAGAGGACACGAGGGAGGTAGCAGGCTAGGCGGGCGCTGTAAGCGTGGGCGGAGCCGATGGAGGAGGAAGCGGGGCCGAGAGGAGACGAGGGAGGTGGCAGGCATGGCGGGCGCTGCAAGCGCGGGCAGAGCCGGTGGAGGAAGCCGAGGCGGGGCCAAGAGGAGATGAGGGAGGTGGCAGGCGCGGCGGGCCCGCGCTGCAAGCGCGGGCGGAGCCGATGGAGGAAGCCGAGGCGGGGCCAAGAGGAGACGAGGGAGATGGCAGGCGCTAAGGAAGGAGACCAGGAGGCTGCGCATGCGAGGAAGAGGATATGGAAGGAGAAGAAGAAGGAGAAAAAGAAGGAGAAGGGGAGGAGAAGAAGAAGGAAAAGGGGAGAAGGAAGGGGAGGGAAGAGGAGGAGGAGGAAGGAGAAACGAATTGGCAGGTATGTGGGTATTTTTATTTTTATTTATTATTTATTTTTTCTATTTCTTTCTTTTTCTTGTTTTTCTTTTTCCTTTCTTTTTCTTGTTTTTCTTTTTCCTTTCTTTTTCTGTAAAAATGTGGATTTTCCTTTGTGATTTAAGTGTAGGTGTGTTTTTTTTTTCTCTCTCTTTTTTTTTTTAAGTTAGATATTTTTAATAATTGTTTTTATAGTTTATTTATATTTTTTTCTCTTTTCATATTAAATAATAAAAAAAGAGAAAAATAAAAGAAATAAGAAAAGAACACATCCCCGGCTCGTGCGCATGCGTGGGTAGGGGTTTTAAACTTTTTTTTTTGCAATGACGGGGTCAAACGGGCACGGATGGGAACACGCGAGCCACGGATGCCACAGGGCATCTCGAGGTGCGTAAAATCACAAGCAGGTGCATTCACGCGTGAAGTGGGAAACACAGTTAACGGGAAAAATAAAGAAAAATAAATAAAAGCCAAACCTTTTGTCGGATCAAAAATCCGTAAAAAGGAAAAATGGGCCCGGAGACGAGGGGAAAATATTGCAAACATGCAATATCGGTTCCAGAACAAAATCAGGGTGTTCACATGGGAAAAATGCAAAAAAGAAACCCGATAACGCATACGGATATTAATATCGAAAAATCTGCGCATCGGAACAAAGTGCGAAAAGAAGGAAAAGTGTGCAGAACAATGTGTGCGACAGCCCTATTATGAGAAAACATGGTTCCGATCAAGATAGGATGCATTCACATGGGAAAAATCCCAAAAATGGGCCTAAAAATAGACTCAAAAATTAATACGGGAAAAACAGTGCATCGGAATAGCAGGCGGTAAAAAGAAAAAATGTCCGAAAGAAAGGAATTCATAGGACTGGCACATCATAGCTCCATGTGGGGGAAATGAGAAAGGGTTCACGTGGAAAAAACATGAAAATTGCATCCGAAAACGCTCAGAAAAATTAATAACTAAAAATCCAGCAGTCAGAAGAGGGGGGAGAAAAAAGGAAAAAGTGGGGGAAAGGCTGGCAAGACACGACTATCAAATCAAACTGGAATTTTGGTTAAAATAGGGCAGGTTCACATGGAAAAATGTAAAAAATAAGCACGAAAAATACTCGAAAACCCGTAAAAATTAATAACGGATGAACCGTGCATTGAAATGACACGGAATAAAAAGGAAAAATGTCAGGGAGAAAGTGTAGGACAGGCTTGACTCATCAGATTAGGGTTTCGAAGTAATCATGACGCGTTCACATGGAAAACTGTTCAATTTACAAGAATTGCTTCAAAAATTAATAACTTGAAAACCGTCTGTCGGAACAAGGATTGGTAAAAAGGAAAAATAGGCAGTTCAAAGGGACGAATAGGGCTATAAGGTTGGATTGGGATTTTGGTGAACGTAAGGTCCGTTCGTATGAAAGAAGCGCAAAACCTAGAATAAGGGCAAGCGGTCAAGAAACAACCCCTAGGACAAGGTGAAATAGAACATAAGGGTGAGGAAGGGACCCCATCAGGGTAAAATAAAGACAAGGCATAGATGCATGATTAGAACAGGGTGTATGCATGGGGGTATGCAACATAGACGTGTAGGGACGCATCCCCACACTTAAGACCTTAACAGGAAGGGTAAACCAAACAATCAAGGACCTAGTATCACACCTTAGACCAACTACAACGTCCCCACACTTAAGACATGACCAGTACTGAGAATCAGAAGGCGTAGGGTTAGAAAAACTTGGCCCATATTGCCGCGAAGAAATGTCGACTATCAAGGTTGCGTCTGGAGGCATCGTCGGCTGCAAGTGGTAACAAAGTATCTTCACAGCACACGTTCTTCGTCCTTCGTGGCAGGGACCATACGACAGCACCCAGGGAGGTAGCTGGTTGAAGGAATCACTGGAAATTCATCAATGACGAGGGATATTGCACTCAACTCATGATCACTCAAATGGATTGAAAGAGTAGGCACTCACCCCATGACTAATATCACTCAAGGAAATCAAAATGAAACCCATAGCTCACACCCGGTTTAGGAATCGACAAGGGAATGATGCAGAGGTACTATGCCAGGGTGCACAATTGATGGTGCATCAGTGCATTCAACCCTGTCTGGCATAGGTGCAAGGAGAAAGGCCAGGGAGCCTTGTAGTGCAATGTATAGAACAAAATGATGTGTCTTGTGCTAATGGAAGAAACCTAGCCCATGGGTGCATAGGGAAATAGGAACGTACCTGACTCCAAAGGTCATAACGTCCCTCAATTCTCACCTCTCGATAATTGATTGAAGAAACTCCAGCCACACTCAGCCCACCCTCTATCTTACGCTTGGTTGAAAGATACAGAGGGCAGCCCTTTCCTGAAACCCATTGATGTAATCCTCACGGTCGCTTGTGCAGAGGTTGTATGCCTTGTGCGCATTTGATGGTGCAACTGTGCATCCCGCCTTGTGCCGGCATACAATGCAAGAAGGAAGGCTAGGGAGCCTTAGGGTGCAGTGCACAGAAACAGATCGTGCATTGTGCATTGAGAGGCCCATCTCGTGCGTGCAACACTTCGTTCACATATCTCACCTCTTATTCGATTTCAAGGGAAAGACTGGTCACTCATCCCATCCTCTGTCTCACGCTCTGTTGATAGATACAGAGGGCAGCCCTTACTCACATCCCCATCCTGTTAGGATGAAAGCTCACATCACTCAAGGGGTTGGTGATGAAGATCATGTCGACTATTGGTGTCATCAGGATATTGAAGACGAGGCGTACCCAGGAAGGCAGCCTACAAATCTCGTACTTTAATGATTGGTAATAAGAATCGCCTGTTAAGAAGGGCAGACGGATTTATATTGTAGAGACAGCGCACCACAGGAGGTGGCTTCAAATTACTTGCTGAAGAGGTTCTGCTGGTGAGTCAGCTCTCCTAAACTGCAGGGTGTTACCACATTTTCCACAGTCAACTTCTTGCCCAAGGGTGTTTCCATCTTTTCTTGGAACGAGGCTTGTTATGACAGGGAATTTCTTCCTTTTCTCCCATAACAGTTTGTTTGTTTTTTTGTTGTTTTTGTTATTTTTTTCTTTTGTTTTCTTTTCATTTCTTTTCATTTCTTTTCTTTTTTTTTCATTAGATGATTCAATCTGTTTTGCTGGTTGTCACTACCATGTCCTGTACCACGGCCTCTTGAAGAGAACATGCCACGTTCCCTTCCTGAACTGGAGTAGAAAGCTTGAACCTGTTCACCACTTCTTTTAGATGTCTCACTCTGCATGTTGATCTCTTCAGTGATCATAAGGGAGACCAACTCATCGAAATCTGGAAATGGCTTTTTGACATATACGGAAGTTACAAAAGACTTCCAAGCCTTTTCATTGTTAAGTCCACCCAAGGTAGACGACACCAAATCATCATCATCGGGCATTGCATCAATCGCTGCCAATGCATCTGCAATGCTCCTTACCTTCAGTGCATACTCATTGATAGACATCTTCCCTTTCTTCAATGTATTCAACTCTTGCTTGAGTTGAATCTTTCGTGCCTTTGTATTTACGGAAAACATACTTTCAAGTATGGTCCAAGCTGCATATGAATTCTCAGCATTTCTAATATGTCCCAGCATATTATTGTCAATTACTGCAGACAGCCAATACATGACCTTCTTGTCTTTTGCATTCCATTCCTTCCGTACCTTTGTCTCTTCTGCAGTTGAAGGATCACTCACCTCCAACTCCTTTTCTTCACCTGAAACAAACTCGTAGAGGCCTTTTCCAATAAGGAAGTTCGTGACACGGAACTTCCATGAAGGGTAGTTGTTCTTGTTGAGCTTCTCAATGATGGGGCTTCCACTGTTCTCTGCCATTATCACAAAACTAATACCAAACAGTAAGCAAATCTTCTGTAACCCTCGACCTGTAGTGCACAGCAATACACTAGACATCCTTTTTCACTGTCTGCTCAACAATACATGCAATCTGCAACCTGTTTGCAAATAAACCTTATGTTTGCTTCCTGCAAACACCTCAAGAATTACAGATTCGCAATCTATAACCTGCGCACCCACTTTCAGTCAAAACAGCCGAAATCACAGTGTACCCTGAAACTGTTGTCCGCAACCTTGCGGCTTTAAAACGGGGCCTGAAACAGCCTCAAATGCCCAAAATAACTACGGAAAAGCCCTGAAGGGCCTATCTGCAAAATAGAAAGCGCTCTTCACACACACCAAATCTCACTACAATCTGAGATTTTTGCTTTGCCCTGCTTCCGATGCCTCCACATGCACTATCCAAGAGAAAGAGTGGAAGGATGGGAGAGCTTCTTACCCGTGGCTTGCTTGCTCGAACCTTGCTTCTTCTCCTTCACTTCAGCCTTCGAAATCAACCTCTCTCAGTGGCACTGCTCTGATACCATGTCAAGAATCGCGCGGTGGGGGGACTTGCTCAAGATGCTGCGCTGAACACACACAGAATGCACAAGGAGAAGCTCACTCAAGAGATAAGAAGAGAGATGGATGCCAAAACGTTTTCTTGCCGGTTTCTTCTTCTTCTTACACACTCTTTACAATGTACACAAAGTATAGATAAGATACAACATAAAGGAAAGTTGCCTACTAAGTCAAACAATGCGTAACCGACTACACTAGTCGACTGGCGCTATAACTATCCTAGCTGTAAATAGGTGTAACAACCTGAATATAATAAGTAATGAGTCAGTGGCCATGTGAAAGTCATAATGACCACCGTCCTGCTAAGTGTAGACGTGTGGACCCATCTAACCAGGCGGTCCATCATCAATATCCGCATATGTTGAGCTTGTCATCTCAACAATTTTTAGATATACTGAGGAGTACGAATAAACTGTCAAGGCAACTGGTAAGTTCAAGGACACACCTTCAGTATCAGCCTGCATGATGTCCATAAGTCTACATGGAAGACCCGCTCAAGTTGCATTCCGAGTCCCAAGCAATAACACGAGCTCTAGAAGATACTAGGATCTTCAATCAATCAGTTGGCTGGTAATCCTATGACAAACCTTAAGCCACTCCAATATCTCTTGGATGAGCCTGAATGGCGATGGTCCAACGTGCACGATTTGAACTTGAAGTACAATTGGGCCTTACTTCTCGACCAAAAAGAAGGGAATAGTCAGAACCAGCAGAATCAGGGGCAACTAGACAAAGATAGCTCTGATGACGAAGATGAGGACTATTGTTCCTTTAGTGATGAGAGCAAAAAGGAATTTGATACCCTAGAGTACGACACTGGGAGGCATATGATCGAACAAATACAAGTAGACCCCAGACCATGCAAGCAAAGTGCACTTAGAGTAGAGAAAGGAGTCAGACACAAGGGTTGTGATTGAACTTGGTTGGAGCACACGGGTGCAATTGACTATGAGCAGGCTCGCTTAGCCCCACCAAATGATGCACCATTGCTGTGAACAAACTTACCTTTTGAGCTATGACCTCCAGGAGAGAGCCCCTCTTCCAGCAAAGACAGAGAGTTTGATTTCGAATCAAAATTCAGCTCAGACAGTGATCCTAAAATATCTCAACCTCCCAAGGCTAGACGTACCAAGGGGGACCTACCCATCCACCTAAGGCGCCAACGGTTGAGGGAGGAACAATGGAAGCTACCTAAGGAGAGGCAGACAGAAGAAAATCAAAAATCGTAAGACCTACCGAAATGATTCACAAAGTTCAAAAAGGGAGATAGGGTGGTGATTTTGCTAGGAGCCAAACAGCAGGGGCAAGCAAGCGAATCAATCGAGGGACCCACCAAGGTCAAGGAGGTCAATTTAGCTAAGGATGGGGAGACTCCACGACTTGTCTTTATAGTGGATGACTTGGCTGAACAAGATGAAGCAAGTCTCGTTACTCTCCTACGAGAGTATATAGACGTGTTTTGCTTGGTCCCTAGAAGAACTTAAAGGGGTGGACCCTAGTGTGGTGGCTCACAACATACCCATGACACATGACGCAACATCGGTCAAACAACGACCATATCCCATGAATCCAAAGCACACTCATGATGTCAAGGCAAAAATTGACAAGCTAATGAGAGCAAGATTCATCTACGAAATTGAACACACAGACTAGGTTTCCCCCATACTCATCGTATTAAAGAAGAATGGAAAGATTAGAGTATGTGTCAATTACAAGAAGGTGAACACAACCACAAAGAGAGATAATTACCCACTAACGTACACATAGCACATGCTTGAGAGAGTAGTCGGCAAGGAAGCCTACAGTAATTTGGACAGGTTCTTTGGGTACAATCAGGTGCAAGTGCATCCTAATGATAGGCATAAGACGGCATTCGCCACTAAATGGGGAGTCTTTGCCTACATCGTCATGCCTTTTGGATTGACTAACGCACTGGCCACTTTCCAACGAGCGACTGATGTGAACAATATTCAAAGACATACTGATGAAGGAGTTAGAGGTCTTTGTGGACAACTTGTGTGTTCACTTTGCTTGGCGAGAACACTTAAATAGGCTCCAAGCAGTCTTTGAACAATGTCAGCTATACTGCCTCTCATTGAACCCCTTGAAATGTGAGTTCTGGGTGAAGCATGGATGTATCCTAGGACACCTGGTGTCAAAGAATGGCATTGCCATAGATTTCTCAAATATTAAGGTCATTGTCAATCTTTCATCCCCAGCAGATTACAAGGGTGTTCAGTGCTTCTTTGGTACGTATCGGGTACTATTGACAGTTTGTGTTCAACTACACATTGATTTCTAGGCCTCTATACAAGCTATTGATCATATTCGAATGGACCGAGGAATGCCAACGCTCGTATGAGGAACTGAAAAAGGCTCCGACCATAGCACCAATTCTATGAGTCCCAAATTGGACACTCATGTTTCATGTGCACATCGACGCTTCAAAATTTGCCATTGGAGTGGTGTTGTGCCAAGTTAGTGAACACAACCTGGATTACCCGGTGAGCTTTGCTAGTAGGCAACTCACTGAGACCAAAATGAATTACTTGACACAACGGCGTGAGAGGTCTTGGCCATGGTATTTGCTGTAAAGATATTTTGGTATTACCTTCTAGATACACCTTTTACTTTCTTTGTTGACCATCAAGCCTTGTTGTACCTAGTTAACAAACCGTGCGCTACATGATGCATTGCTAGATGGCTTCTTCTGCTTTTGGAGTTTGATTTCTTCGTGATGGTGCATAAGGGGAAACAGCATTACATGGCTGACCATCTATCTTGCATCCCCACAGGAGAACCAGTTGGACAAGGCATTGTGGATGAACTACCGGATGTGCATCTATTTCACTTGTCCAGCAAAAAAGATTTGTTTAGACTTGACATGACACCTTATTGGGCAGATGACATAGTTCAAGTGCTTGAACATAGACTACCAGAACTATCAATAGAAAAGGCCCGACTTAGGTGGCTTATCACGAAAATCCAACCCTATTAGTTGATAGTTGGCCAATTTTACAGGCTGGGACAAGACGTGTTACTGCGCAGATGCATGTGTGAGCATGAGATGCATGACATACTGACAGAAGTACACAGTGGAGTCGTAGGTTGATATTTCAATGGAGACACGACATCTCGCAAAGTGTTGCAGTCCCAATTGTGGTGGCCTACCCTCTTCCGAGATGGGACGTGATTCGTGAAGCATTGTAATGAGTGCCAACAAACTAAAGTACCTATCCGTAAAGATCGCATGGAGCTAACCCCAATTATCACACGACAACCTTTCGAGAAATGGGAGATTGACTTCATCGGCCTCATTAGTCCCACGGCACAATATTCACGTGCCAAATACATCATTATGACCAGCAACTATCTAAGCAAATGGGCAGAAGCACAAGCTACAAGAAAGAATGACACTCGGGTGGACCACCACTAAGTTCCTATGGGAGCAGGTGATCTCATGATTTGGTTGCCCCATTGAACTAGTTAGCAACCAAGGCACCCACTTCATCAACGAAGTGATAGCTCACCTCATGTCCTCCTTCCTAATCATCCATCAAAAATCTTTGCCATATTACCCACAGGTAAACGGTCAAGCTGAATCAACAAATAAAATCCTAGTGAACGTCCTGACCAAGGTCGTCTCCGCGTCACGCAGTGATTGGGATAACAAATTGATGGCGGCCTTGTGGGCCTACTGCACAGCTTACAAGACGGTGGTAGGATAGACCCCCTTTAGATTGACGTATGGTATAGAGGCAATCCTTCCCTTGGAATTCTTCGTACCAAGCCTCACGATTGCCCTTCAAGAAAGATGGGATGGGAAGGGGGCATGGACATAACTCTTGATTTAACTCAAACACTTAACAAAAACCCGACTTCTAGCCACCCGTGAGCTCATATGCGAGAAGGCAAGACGCAAAAGATGGTTTGACAAGCATGTCATGCGCGCAACTTCGAACAAGGTGACTTAGTACTGTTGTACTCAGTCAAAGGACATAAGTAAAAACTCAAATTCCGAGGGCCATGACCTTTCAAGGTTCAAACCATTAGCCAAACTCGCAACATAGAACTTGAAACCCTAGAGGGCAAGGGCATAGGCTTCTTCAATGGCAACCACATAAAGAAGTACTTTCCCCCCACACACCCATTGCACGAGCCCCCAATGCCAGTGCCACTTGTCCACTATGAGTAGCCACTATCGGTGAGATGGAAAGTGAGGATGAAGAAGCAGTACCACCAGCTTACCTACGCATGACAGTCACTGCCAAACACACATGTACTATCGGCACATTGATTGATGAGGGAGCTGATTTTAATATCTTGACTCATGACCATTGGACCCAAATTGGCAAACCGCAGTTGCAGCCCACTAATGCTAGTCTCACCCTCCCTTATGGAGGCCAACTCTACAAACTTCTAGGAAAGTGCAAGGTTGTAGCTTCTATTGAGTCTGAAAGAATGCCGATAATTTTCTATGTGTTGCTCAACATTAAGAATGCAAGCACAGAATCATTGTTAGGATGAACTTTCAAGAAGTAAGCTCATTGCAATGTCAACTATGAGTCGCAGTGCATCCACCTTGCCATGGGTAATGTCTGCATAGTTATAGCTTTCAACAAGGGCAGTGTGATTCTTTCCAAGTCCACAAAGCCACCAATAGAGAAACCCATCGCCAAGGCTAGGGAGGGGGTGGTGACTTATCACAACCCACCCATCCTCGAGGCTAGCAACCCACTAGAACCCACACTAAAGCCCATTAACCCCAATTCAAATGGGTATTTAAACAGGGAGAGCCACCTAGGAATAGAAACCCACGGCCTTGCAAGACTCATCATCTGCACCCAAAACCTAGGAAGCCAAGGCTTTGCCATAAACATCAATGCACGGTCGCGATGGGTCCCCAAGACCTTATTGCAAGCGCAAAGCTACTATGCGGGTAACACATGGATTTGGCTACCTAAAGCCAAAACAACCAAAGGCCCTACTCAAATTCCACCCTCAAACTTGACACATGAAATATCATGCCAGAGACACTCACATCACAAGAGAATCAGGCCGCTAAGTCTGTAGAACCTCCGAAGCCTAGCTCTGCAGAACCTGAACCAATCTATTGCCCACAATCATCGAGTACTACTAAAAAAATGCCTAGTTCTAGCACACACGATGCCACTCAGATCTTACATGCATCTAGTAGCACGACAATCACAACCACCACCAAAACCATCGAATAGGAAACCAAGCTTCAATCTAAAAGGCAAACCACTCCACGATCATTAGTAGCTGAATTATCTAGTCCTATCAAGCCTCAACCACCCCTCGGCCTTTGATCCTCTTATGAACGATGATCAATTCTAACTTTGGCCCTGCAGACTCAGTTGAAAATGTGGGGGACAATGTGATTGCTTGCCTCCGACGCTTGGACACTACTTTCATGACCTTGACTAAAAGCTACGAATGACTAGACTTAGACCTCTTGGATGAACCTATAGCAACGGAAGTATGAACACTCCCTTGCTCTTGGGAAGAGTCAGAATTTGTATTTGTCAAGGCTTTTGAAGCGGCTCATGAATTGATTAAAATTTAGATATCCCACGAACAAGCCATCAAGCAACGTCTCATTACATCATATAACAAGACTACAACCTCGGCCACAAATCAAGAAATCGCGGAGTTGGAACAGTTTATTAACCATGACTCCTCCTTACGAAAATGGTATGCTCTGCGATTGCAATGGGAGCAAGTGGGATACCAAATAATGACCAATGCTAAATAGCAATGCGCAATCAAGGCATTTGAATATGACCCAACCTATGTTGCTCCAACTTCCTATAGGGTGTTGACTTCTATTCGTAACTGACCCCTATAAGAACACATTGGGGGGCATCTGTATTTAGATCGCATCATCACTAAGGAGGAGTTGCATGTCGCTAGTCTAATGGACTCTGATGACTTCTTGCTTGACGTTCTCACTTATATTACGCATGTAGGCATCCGTCCTTTTGACATGGATAGCTATGCTAACCTCGAGTATAATCTAAATTTCTATGCCTAGCTCATGCAAAGGTAGAGCACTCACATTGTGTGCTGAACGGCCCTCCTCCTCTAACCCCTTAATCCTAGGAAGGATGCTTCTCAATTCCAAGAGGGGGGCATGGTGAAATAAACCAAAACACATAATAAGAACCATAAAGGAAAATAACACATGCGGGACAAGAGGGACCTCAATGGTAGGACGAAGTAACTTGTGACTGAGGAATTGACAATAATACTTAAAAGTAATGGACTTAGACTGTTGAAGGAAAAATTCTAATCATGTACTAAAAATAAGTTTATCTGCCAAGCATGAAGTCTTTTCTTTCAGTAAAGCTAGGTGGAAAAGCACTAATGGAAAACCATGGCTTATGACAGGAGCTGAGGATGTCGCAGCAAGACCGAGCCCACCGCCTACCTTTCATGGAAGAGAAAAGAGAAAAGTATGGCCTATCCCTTCAAAATCAAATGTACAACCAACTCACATTTAGGAGCATCCACAATATCGAAGGGGTGGTGACCAATGAAGAAGCTATTAGGAGGATTATGGATCAGTGCAACCTTGCCATGTATATTAAAAAGTTCGGACAAGAGCCTGACCACACTAGGTGTGTGGAATTCCCAAGGACATATGACCCTAACAAGGAGAGTGGGATAGTGTCCTTGGCAAGCAGGGAAGGAACCAAGCAGGTGTAGGTCTCGCTCACTTAGCAAGACCTTAGTTGAAAAGGCACTGGGATTGGAACCGAAGGTGGAGAAGAGGCACAAAAGAGATGTATGTGACATGCTGTGGGGATAAAGAAGGAAAATGTCTTAACAAATGATGCATAAACATCCAAGACATCCCCAATGCAGAGATCAAATTGCAAGCAAAGGTGATCCACGCCCTCTTCTCCAGCCTAAGGTACAATTCGCTCATGCATAGAACCAATAAGCCCGTGCTGGAGAGTGTGGCGGCTCATTCGTTGCATGAAGTGGATTGGAACAACTATGCTAGGAAAACCATAGACCAATCAGCCAAGACACTTGACCTTGGAAGTAGACTGGCGGGGGTGGAGAATCCCCAGCATCAAAGGGAACTTATAGGAACAAGCCCTCAGCCAAGGCCGCATTCATAGGATATGGAGAAGTCTTGACCGAAAAGTGTCAGGGCAAGTAGCCACTTTAGAAGAATAGCACTAGAACATTTCATCTATCCTCAACTCCAAATGGTTGACATACAAGACAGCTTGTAAGACCACATCCCTAACATACCAAGCCAGATCGACATCATCTGAAATTAACAGCTCACCTCATAGATACATATAAGACAGCAACATGGTATCCGTCATCACAGAATCTTCAAAGACCATACGGACAACTTCTGTCAACAAATCAGAAGACCAAGCTCCACTCCAACCATCCTCTGGAAGAGGGAGATCCATTGTTGAGAGCTTAATATAGAAGGCCAACTTTTGCAGCTAATAGTGGACAAAAAAGGAATGGTCGGGAGGAACATACTCTTGAAATTTCTCAAATGTAGACCATAATAAATCCATCTTGGATTGTAATCTTTCCACCTTATCTTGAAACAACGGACATAATGTGGCCTATCTCTAGTCCTGTTGATATTTAGAAGGAATCATGGGGACACTAGGACTTGGAGGGATGGATCGTGACTGCGCTAGTTGGTCCTTCAACTATTTAATCTGTGAAGCTTGGGATTCCACTGTATTGTGAGCAGTCTGCAAAGCTGATAGTTTCATATCCAAAAGAGGCTTCAACTCTTGAGCTTCTTTGGACATTTTCTCTTTCTCTTTCGAAACTCTAGTGACCTCTGATTGAGCTTCTGCTAATTGAGTTTTCAAAGAAGATGTTTCTTCTCTCTAGGTCTCAATCATTTGTGTCTTCTTCATAGAAAGAAGCATATAACTGTTGAACACAAGCTGTCACTGAGAGTTCAATAGAACTCTGGATGTCGTTACAAAGGAAAGGAATGGCGTCCCCTGACACTAAGCTATTCAGCGAAGGAACTGATATTTCCAAAGAACCCTCTCGATGTGCCTCGAATAAATTATTGCATGTGAGGTAGGCAGGGAGGTCACTTCCAGAGGTGGCAGTAACTAACACTGAAGGAATGACTGGTGGAATTTTCTCAGCTACACGCTTTAAGCGCTTCCGCTGAATGACCAATGGAGGAGGGGAGTCAATATCCTCTATGTCAATGGGTTTTGAATCTTCTGAAGGTGGAGGGGGAGGGACTGGATCAGATGGAGGAGGAGGTAACACACCCTTCTTAAGGCCTAAATATGTCAAGAAAGCATATAAATATGAACCATAGGTTACATTGGTAACATTCCTTCTAGTCACTTTGACAAAATGCTAGTCCATCTGCTTAAGAAGGTAAGTACTCCAATCAATGGCAACCCCTTTTAAAACCATCTTGGAAGCTATGAAGAGCTCCTTGGACAAATAGTGAGATGGTGTCTTGGCAGGCATGAACCTGTCTTGAAGAAATCGACAAACTAGCTTCTAGAGAGGATCAGTGATCATTGAGAAAGGCACTCCTGAAGTGTTCATGATCACCTTCTTGACATCAAGGACCTCTTTAGTCAACTTCTGTAATAGCTTGAGGATCTCCTCATTTGAGAATAACTGTCTGGCTATGACAAAGGTTTCTCCTTTTAAGGAAGAGACAAAGCCTTCCCTAACCCTCTAGGTGTCAGGACCATGGAAGTACCACGCACCAAGCCCGATTTCTTACTGTATGACGCAAGAAACTCATCACAAAGGCCTGGATCGTCTGGAATCAGAGGGAGTAAAGCAGCTACAAAAGATGCAATACCAACTTTTGCAATAGGCTCAAAAGTCAGTAGGGAAGAATAATCCCTACTGATCAATGGGACATACTGAACAGGAGGAGGAGGAGCTTGAGGCACCATTCAGATGGAATATACACATACACCACACACACAGACAATCGCAGTGAATGTCTGCAAAACAACAAAATAGCTATAAAAAAGAAATCGATTAAAATAAGCACACACAGACATAGCTAACCAACTAACCACCTCAAACAATCCACATCCTAGAAAAAAATTCAGCATGACCCCTACATATATGCGACCGAAAGCTTCATGCTATGCAACAAACAGGCACCCAAGACCCCATATCAGGCTAGAAAGAAAATTACAGTCTGCACCCATAATCGTATCACACAATCAAACCATAATACCTCAATAACCTAATCAGGACATAACCAAAACTTTGATAAACAATGTCAACTTAAAGGACTGCATGTGCCCATCCCACGAAGCGTATTTATTAAAAAGGGAAAAAATTGCAGTGAGGGGAATGATTTTAGTGAAGGGTTCGTTTTAATAAATTATTAACAATGGTTGAATTTTATTAGGTTGTAAACCTTAATAAGAAAACGATGGTTCATTGTTAAATTGTTAGTTACAATTTATTAATGTGAAACGGTGCCTTTAACGAAGCCCGGACTTCAATACCCAGACTCAGGTCTCTAAATGCATATTCATTGATTAAAAATTTAATGTGTCTGAGGCGCTCTTATTTTTCAGTGCATACATTTTTGTGCCGGCTGGTTCATTTTTATTTAAAATCAAGGTGTCTCTAAAGCGCACGTAGCACGTGCAAAGTGAATGGCAAATGGATTTTAATTTATTAGAAAAATGTGTGTTTGGCGCAAGCGCACATAAAAAAGTGAGTGAATAAAGTTCATTTTAACAATTAACCGTGGTTAAGGGATAACCAAAAATAAATTAAGCACGAAAGATAGATACATGGCAGGGGTGTGTATGCAAGAGACTAAAGGTGCACGAAGTAGTCCCAAATGCAAGGAATCCAACAAAAAAGTAAAAACCACTGATTGGAAAAACTAAAACAGCTCATTATTTAAAAAAACAAAAAAAATATCAAGGCGATGTTAGTGGGATCACATTTGGTTTAGTTAATGTTGATTAGTGTCTGGGTGATATTATTATTATTATTATTTAATTGTAATTTAGGTGTATTTTTTGTTTTTTTCTATTTTTTGTTTGTTTGTATTATTATTATTATTTTATGTTTGATTTATTAGGGTATCGATTAGCTAGACTGCACCTACCTTCAATTGAGCATTTAGATCTCACCATATAGGCTGTGTCAGTGAAGGGAGCTTCAAGCTCAACCCCCGAGACCTACGGATCACTTATTGGTCAAGCGTTTCAAGCCGAGCGGCCATGGCTACCTCTTACATAGTCAATGCGCCCTCCCTACTACCTATGGGGTATAGTTAGCTTACCTTGATGCCCGATCGAGTACCCTCCTCTCCCGTGGACACCGATAGCTCCACGATCCTTGAGGCAAGCTCAAGCAACCTCAATCCCTCTCCAACAAGCTCCATCCTCCATAGCCGCACGAGACAAAAGAAGAATAGAGAAGAGAAGAAGATGAAGAGAGGAGATGGGGAGGCGGCTTGCTTATACTCCTCCTCATCGTCTGAGAATGGGAGATCGATGGTAGCAAGGACCTGCATCCAATCTCGCTCATCCTCAGGGCAGGGGATATACTTGGTCAGCGGTCCATATGATGTGGTTGGTTGCGTGTCACCCCTCAATGTGGCTAAGATGGCATCTAGATCAACAGGTGTTGCCTTCCAGGTATCCATCTCCACCCTTACTACTTCCTTACGATTCCCTAAGAAGATTAGGTCATTGCCCCAGTCCTCCTCGATGACTCGTGCATTCCTCATCCAAGGTCAGCCTAGCAGGATTCGTAGTCCACTCCCTTCATAACAATGAAGTGTACAGAGAACATGACACCTGCAATCTTCAGTGGCCAATTCTTTAAAACTTCGAACGGCCTTACCTTCATTCCATTTGCTAGTATGACATTAAACCTAGCAGTCTCGACGGGAGGGTTTCCCCAGGCCTGCAAGACTGTGTGGCTCAAGACACTAACCCCTATGCCCGTGTCTATGATTCCTTTCCGCGTCATGTCTCTTAGGGCCAAGATAGGTAGTACCATATGCATCTCGGTGCCCTCCCAAAAAGCATTTACATGCAGAGATTTAGGTATCGAGTGTAGCATCAAGCTCGATATTTGTGTGACTGCATCGTGCTCATGCAGGTCAGTAGCAACCTGCTCCGTTGGCTCCTCCACCCAATGCATAAGCTCCAGCCAAAGAGTCGGATGCTGCCTAAGCAGGTCTCCTAGGCTTAAGGTTACTGGGGTGGTTACTAATGTTGTGAGGAGGTTACTCGTCATTTTCCTCTCCTCCATTCCCACACCTCTAGGCCATTGGCTTGGGGTGTTTTGTTGGCCCGTGGCTGCCAAGCTTCTCTTGGGTGGTACTGCAAGTGGCATAGGTGCATCTCTTGACCTTGGTCGAGAGGGTGAGACTGGGGTGCTCACACTAGAGAAATCCTTAGTTCTATCTTCTATGATGGCCTCAACATCCTTCAAGTTCTCTTGGGCTTCCTTTACCCACTCCTTGACCTTTTCAATCGCTTCTAATTGGCACTTTGGGCGGGGGGTACTCCCCTACCTTGGCACTCCCTTTCTCTGCTATTTTGAGAGCGGTGGTCTCAGCCTTAGCATCAATTACCTTCCTGCCACTCAATAGAGTCATCTCTCCGTCAGTCTTGAGAGTGATCTTAGCGTCGATTTTCTTCTTTCTCCGCATACGAATCTTCTTCCCTATCGAGGCAACATCTAGGTTACTAGGCCTAGGCAGTGATATGTCGGCCTATTGTGTTTGTGCACATGTCATGACATGCAGTGGGATGGGTGTATCCTCACTGTCAAATGTCTCAATGCCAAACAACCCCAAAGGTATCGATGGTATGTTGCCTGATCTTGAGGACAGCTTTTGTCTAGGGCATTCCCTGAAGAGATGAGTGATGCCGCACTCGGCACACCTAAGGTCAGCTCTCTCCCTATTAGCTTGCTCTTTTTCTGGGCATCGTGTCGATATGTGACCAGGGTGACCACAAGTCCAGCAGGCGACTGGATCTTGGTTGGCCCTGAAAAACCTCTGCCTCTTCCCCTTCCTAATGCCATCGCCGGTACTGGTCAATAGTCCATGAGGACCGGATTACCCTCTTCATCATATGAGATGTAAGGGTTCACATATGACTCCTCATCATTGGGCTCGTCCACGTAGTGGATGGGAGCGTCACTCTCAGAAGGGTCCAGGCGGTCTGGGTATGCAAGTGGGATTGATCTCTAATCTAGGAATGGCCGGCTTTGCATCATTAGGTGCTAGAAGGGCCAATGGGGCTCCTCTTTTGAAGAAGTTAGGCTGCATACTCCCATAGTATGGTGAGCTGTATTGATGTGCATAAGAAAACCCTCTTGGCAATCGACAATGCATTGCGTCGTGGCTAAACCTTCCACAATTTGCACAAGACCTGGATCTTGGATCCTGGCACTCAGCAGAGATGTGGTTGCCTCCATAGTGCACACAATGGACATGCGGTCTAGTGGGTCTCTTTACCAGCTCCTACAACCGTGCTAGCTCCATCCTGACTTTGGCTAGCTCTTGGTCTTGTGCCGTGCTCTTGCCCTTATCCTACATGTCAAGGGCTAATCTCTCACTATAGGTTGTGGCTCTCTCTGTGGTTTTTTGGCTGAGGCCATCTCGATTCGAGCTTCTAGTGCTTCTCTCCCTAAGCTAGTCATCTACCCTTATTACCTAATTGAAAACCCTAGCGAGCACATCTCTCTGCAAGCTCGAGTTGCTTGCCAGTGCCTTGTAAAGTTCCTCGTTGCGGATTCTGTTTATAAAGATGGTAGAAACCACTCTCTCGTTTGGTCGTTCGCGATAGGGATTCTCTTAAACAGGCTACGTACATGAGTGACGTAGTCTCTAATGTCCTCTTTGTCCTTCTGACTGACATTCATCAGTCGGACCATGAGGTTGTCTAAGTACCATGTCTCTAAAAATCTCTTGATGAAGAGATCCTTCAGGCGATTGAAATCTGTTCGCTCTACTGCATCTAGATTAGTGTACCATGTCCTTCCCTTATGACCTAAGCAAAGCCCAAAAGCCTGCAAGTGTTGGGCGAGGTCCATGAGATCGTTGGCTTTGCAAACCTACTCGAACTGCTCCACAAAGCTATAGGGGGCGTTGCTGGGCTGGTATTTGTCTAGGTGCTTGGCCACTATAGGGATCTTATTGTGGCTTCTCACCCCCTGCGTGACTCCTAAGCCTGTGAGTAAAGAGGTGGCTAGCGTAGTTGCACTATGTTCTGTAGATGTGTTGTTTATGAGCCGCTTAGTGACAAGCTCGCTCAGTGTCAGGTCTGACTCTAGCTCCCTCTCCCTCTCTGCATTCGGTGCTGTTGTGGCCTTACCAGCTAAGGCTAGAATGCATCGTGTCTCGTGCACCTCTAAGTATTGCTGCAATTTCTTCGTCCTTTCCTCGCGGTTATACGGTGTGATGCTTTGCAGCGCTTTCCTAGTTGCCCTCCTCTCTTCCTCAAGGCTCATAACTACTTCCTCAATCAGTCTGCCATGGATCACGATCCTTGTTAGCCAGTCATATTGATCGACCATATGCCGCAATTCGAGTGGGAATTCGCCCAAGTCCAGCTGGTCATCCTCTCGGTCCACATCTGCTCTTGACATTTCTGCAGCCTCTTGCTCCACCAAGTTGTCGATCAGTCTAATCAGCTTGGGTAGCGACTTGCCCTCAATCCTATCGTCTTCAAACTCTTTGGGGTCTTCAGGGTCCTATTAACATGGCTCTGTGGCACCCAGCTACGCCTCAGGGTCTACTCCTATTAGTGTGTTCTTTGTATTATTATGATTCTATGTGAGTTCCTTGTTATTGGAAGCAACTGTCAATTTCATTCACACTTAGTGCTTTCCAAGGCATAGTGCCAAATCAGGCTTTCTCCCTTTTAGTGCACTTTAAATGGTGAAATCAGTGTGGGGTGCAAATGCAACATGACCAATGCAGTTCCCGCTCTTTCCCCTTTCGTTCATAGCCTAATATGGCTCTAAGCGCATTTCCTGGCTGTCCTCTCGTATTGTCTAGGCTCTATGCTGCACACTCTACACTCCCTCAAGGCCTGATTGGAATTTGAGGGTCAGTTTCAGCTCTAAGTCTCACATGTTCTATGGCCTACTTCTAGAGATTGACTCTACGCTGCCTAGGTGTGGTTTCTCCAATCTCTGGCTTCTCAGAGCTGGGTTCGGTACTCAAGGATATTTGGGGATGGGTTCAGAGTGCGTTCGGAGTGGCCTTGGCCTGAGGAGGTGGCTCACTTACCAGTTTACAATGTTCTGCCCTAGTGGTCCGATTATGGGGGTCGGACCATCCGAGTCTGGGTGGTCTGACTGGAATTGGTCCGACTGGTGGAGTCGGACTGTCCAATAGGACCGGGTGGTCCGAGTCTCAAAAATGGGTCTACAACTCGTGGCATGATCCGACTGGTAGAGTTGGACGGTGAGGTCATGTAGTTGGTCCGATCGGACCGGGTGGTCCCGACTCTAAGGTGGTGTGTCTGAGTCGGGTGGTCCGATTGGTAGACGGTCCACCGACTCCGAGAGTCGGACAGTCCAAGTGTATGATTCTGGGACTCTGACATATGCATAGTGATCTGACTGCATTTGCCGCAGCGCACTTGTGAGGGCGCGAATGATGAATGCAATGTGTGGGGGTCTTGGTACAAGATCCAACTTTCCAGATCCAACAAGCACAACTCAAAGAAGGTCAAGGAATACCTGGGATGGCTAGGCGACAGCGAAATGACCGGATTGAATCCCTTTTGCACCTGCACTCCCAATCTCTCCCTCAAGCTCTCTCTCTCTCTCAATGTCTAACTGCAAAATGAGACTTCCCTTGACCTTTTGAGCCTCTTATTTCCATGCTCAAATCTCCTTCAACCTTATGGTTGCCCCTCCTGCACCCATTTACTCAAGATTTAGATTTTATGCCCCTTTCTCCCAATTTTTAGCATGTTTTCAACAGTAGAAAACCCTTCTGTTTTCCCTGTTTCCTTGGTCCTAATCCTATCCTAACGCAACAAAAATCAAAATAGTGGATGAAGTTGATGTACCTACTTGCCTACTCAACAACAAACCAAAATACTTACTTGTTCTGAAGATCAACCCACCAAAATCTCCTATCTATCTCAAGCACTGGTACCCTACTTCTATGCTCGATTCGAAGCGCGTGGCGCTCAAGGCTCGATTCCGTCAGTCCCGGCAATGAAACCAAAATGAAAAGAGCTTCAAGCTCAACCCCCAAGACCTACGGATCGCTTATTAGTCAAGCGTTTCAAGCCGAGCGGCCATGGCTACGTCTCACATAGCCGACGCACCCTCCCTACCTATGGGATGTAGTGAGCTTACCTTGATACCCGATTGAGTACCCTCCTCTCCCGTGCACACCAGTAGCTCCATTATCCTTGAGGCAAGCTCAAGCAACCTCAATCCCTCTCCAACAAGCTCAATCCCTCTCCAACAAGCTCCATCCTCCATAGCCGTGCGAGACAAAAGAAGAATAGAGAAGAGAAGAAGATGAAGAGAGGAAATGGGGAGCTTCTTCTCCTCGATCCCTCACTCTCATACTATCACTCCCTCACACCCATTCACTCCCTCTCTCAAGCACAAGTAAGAAGGCAAGAAGAAGAGAAAAAGAAGAAGAAGCTTTTTGCCACACACAAGAATGAGCTTCTCATTAACTTTTCAGCTTTATATACATACCCCACTTCCCACGAGTGGTCAACCTCAATTTTTACATGGCCGGCCACGGCCTAGGCCCTTTTTCTCCATTCTTTCCCTTCCTAGCTGGTCCTACTGCCCTTGTAAGTTCACAATTTGCATAGGAGGGAGCCTGGCACTCTTTTACAAGGGTTTGAGAGCGCCTACGCATTTAAAGGTGCGCTTTCTTGCTTTTAACTCTAGGCTTCAGCGGCTGCACATTGGAATTTTGGCAGTTGTTCCCCTACTTTTGGATTTTTTCCGGACTTATTATTCTTATGGGCGCCTTCTCCATGCCTACCTTACGCCTTTTCCTGCTTCTTAGATTTTTCTATTTTCCCACTTTTTATTGTTGCTTGTAACAATCAGCCCTTGCTTGCTTTACCAAATGTGCGCCTTACTTGAAGGCGCTCCCTGTTATCACATCGGACGGTGACATTACCCTCTACAGAACACGGCATTGTGCATCGATTGAAAACGACACAGTTCAGGATACTGAAACAGTCCGTACGACTGTGCACACAGCACGAGGCGCAATCTAGGTGACCATCATAGGGCAATTGAAGCCCAATACTTAAGCTTTATTTCCATTAAAAAATCTTTGGAAATGATGATGTATACAACCCACACATATTGAAAAACCAGGCCATTGTCCTGGAACCCTAATTGGCAACCATAGCTAAAGCTTGGAAACTTGATTTTTCCTCACTATTCCTCCTCGCAGCTGAAGCCTTTGCCAATCAAATCTACTCATATTCCAACAACATTTCCTCTCCAAGCCAACGAGAAAAAGCTTCAAGAACAAGATTAAGCATCAATGACCAACATTGAGCTCCAAGATAGTATCTCCTTGATAATCATACAATGTTGTTAAATACTAATCATCATGTGTCTCTTGACACATTAAGATACAACTTATTTGTTGGTTATCTGAAGCTAGTTGCTATTGGTCAGAAATGGCAGAGCTTGAGCAAATAGCAAAGTTTAATGGGGAAGGATTTCATGCTTGGAAGGAGAAGACTATGTACCATCTTATGCGAAAATATTTGTGGGATCTCTTTGAAGAAGATGATGCAAAAGATTCTAAAGAGGAAGATGATGCAAAAGACTAACCCGAAACCAAAGAATGGAAGAAGATGAATAACAAGGCACTAGACATCATTGCTTGCCTAGGGACTAAGTGATGATGTGCTACATTATATCTCTGGCATTAGAAATGCTAGAACTGCTTGGGAGGAACTTGACATGATGTTTGGTACCCAAGCAAAGAACTCAAAGGTAAAATTACTCGTGCAGTTTTATAAACTAGATATCAAAGACATCACCTCTATGACCACACGCATTAACAAGTTCAAGAGCCTAGAAACCCAACTTGCAACTCTTAAAAAGAACATTGATGAAGATGAGGCAATAACAGTGCTACTTGCTAATGTTAATCATGAACCGTACGAGAACCTTGTTTCAACACTAAGTAATGTTCCCAGTATCTCACTCAAAGACATTGAGCACTCACTACTTGATGGAGAAAGCAAACTTAAAAGCAAAGATGTAAAAGAAACAAGTTCAAGGGAAAATCTCCTACACACCAAAGGAGCTAGTGGACCCAAAGGAAGAGGTCGAGGATTCAACACTGATAACAAAAGTCGGATGACATGCCATTATTGTGGTAAGACTGACCATATTGCCAATGAATGCTTTCATAAGAAAAGAGCACAACAGATGCAGAATGACCACCAATTCATGAACGAAGAAGAAGAAGATGCTTCCGTTACCATCAACAACTTTGACAGATTGTTCCAAGGAATTTGTTTCCCATAGTGGATATAAAAACCCTACGAGAACCCTACCAAGAATGTAAAGTTTCAAGCCTTAACTTGACTAGGCTACCGAAGAGCTAGTCTCCTGGTCCATGTTTACATGCATGGGGGGCAAAAGTTAGCAAGGGCAGAGATTCATCATTTGAGGGGGGTCTTGAGAAATCAAATGATGTTGGCCTATAGAGGCTAGATGTATGCCCTGAAGAGGCTAGAAGAGAGACAAATGATGTACGCTCTAGGAAGAGATGTCCTGAATCCCATATGCACAGTGAGGAGAGTGGAGAAGCTGAAAAGTTATAAAGACATGTACTTGGTTCACTTTTTAATGCAATGCTATTAGTATTTTGTACTTCATTCTGAGTCTCTGTGTTTATGAGTCCAAGCCTACATCTTGGAACCTAATTCACTTGAGCAACAATTTGTCTTCTTGTCTATGTCACTATGAGTCTTGTTAGTGACTTCCATCCTCCATAGTCAGTGCTATGCTCTAGATCTATATTTTCTTTCAATACTTCTACCAAGCCTCCAACGGTTGCTTGATTAGGGGGGGAGCCCTTTTTGGGCAAGAGCAGAGGTAGAGTGAGGATGACTATGTGAACAAGGAGCTTAGTCCACCTAGGCTAAGGAAGACCCAAAGTTCTTGAGGATGTTGAGGAAGACCATGCCCAATCTTCCATTTTTTGAAAGCATCATAGGATCCATTTGCTAGCCAACTTATTAGCCATACTATGAATAATAATGATTCCCAACCCCCAACTTTTTTAGGTAGAGTGTAGGTATCCCATGATACCTTAGGTATCTTGAACTTTTTAGAATCCCCTCACCATAAAAAATTTGTGGTGCACAATGACTCCAATTGGTAGACTCTAATTGGTTTAAATAAGTTTAAGTGGCTTGGAGCAAGCCAAAAAGTAAATGCATGTTGGGACGATGATATGGTGGAAGAGAACAACTCTAGAAGCAAAGTTCTATTTAATATCCTTCCAGTTGTCTAGTTTGATTTGTATTGTTTGCATCACCCATACCCATCTCTATTTAAGCGAGACATTAAAGCCCATAGGGATTCCAAGAAGCTTAATGAATTTTCCTTCCTACATGAGTAGCACCTTGCTACCTGTAAGGATCCAATGAAAGGGGTCCTTGATGTGAGTTTTAATCCTTATTTTATTATGGTTAACTCTTGATTCACATTCCAAGAAGAAAGTCTCCAAACATTCCCACAATTTGAAAAACATATATGGGATCATCGTTCAAAGAAGGTCATATATGAATAGATTTAATATCATTTATCTCTGCTTTCCTGATAGCTTAATGGTCTTGATGTTTCCATTTGATCCCTAGTGCCGAATTAACCACCCAAGACCATCAACATCAATAGCAAACAACAAGGGTGCCTAAGGGTGGTCTCATCTAATAGATCGCCTAAGAGGAAACAATTTTGATAGCTCCCCTATGAATTGCTACTCTAGCTGAAGCATTCCCAAATGGAACACAGATGAACTTAATGGATCTTCTCCCAATTTCAATATCAAGCAAGGGACTAAAGGACAAACTCCCATTCTAACCTATCATAGGCTTTATCAAAGTCTATCTTAAGGAAGTTGTAGTCATGTTTGTATTTTTTTCAATATTCTAGCCTCTCCTAGAGACTAATAATGGCATCTTAAATATGCCTTCCCTTAATCAATCATTTCTATTCTTTTCTTGTCTAGCTATCAAGGTGGGTTAAGAGCTTGAGGGTTATAGTTTTAGTAGAGATTTTATAAGTAGAATTAATGCAAGTTATCAATCTCTGATTCCCTAAGCTCTCTTTCTTGTCTTTTTTGTGGATTAATTTTACTAGTTCCTTAAACATCTAGAAGATTTCATTGGGAAACCCATTAATTCCTAGAGATTTACCTTTAGCAAAATATTTGATAGTTGTTTCCAGCTCGACCTTCTCAAAATTTTGGTCAATGATTTTGGCTATTTCAAGAGGCACTACTTTTTGCCTACGTAATGACTCCTTGGCCTTTGCTTTGGTTTGATGTGCAATGGGGGGGCTAATTGTGGATATCTCATAGAAGTATTGATGTGTAGTCTCTAGGTTTTCTTCTTGTATGGATGCTAATGTTCCATCCTTCTCCTTGATCATAGGTATCCTCTCTTTAATTTGCTTTTGCTTTCGTGCTTGAAAGGTCTCTTTGGTGGGTTTATCACCTTGAGTATCGCTTGTTGGTTCTGGGATAGAATGGTCAAGATGGGCTTATGATCAGAAAGCACTATGGTTTGTAGGATCTTTTGCTTACATTCCATGTAGGTCCCTAGTAGTCTTGAAGAGATGTAGCACTGGTCCAATTGGGCTTTGTGGAGATGAGAGGGCATTGGTTATTGGCCCAAGTGAAGCTCCCATATGGATTGGCATCTACAAGGCCATGAAAGGCTTTTAGACTTTCCCATTCCTTCTTCTCTACCCCCTTTTGTACAAGGCCTCTCATCTCGAATCTATCCTCAATGGATTCTACATGTTAAAATCTTTGGCTAAGATGATTGGGCACTACATACTTTCATGGATTGCCACAAATCTTGCCATATCCACCATGCTTCCAATTGCATATATCAAAACCACTACTAATTCTTATTTAACCTTTATTTTTGCAACAATCTAGTGATTTCCTGGCCTGTAAAGGATCTATAACACTAGGTTGTTTATCCTTTTGTGAATCCCTATGGTTGTGCCTCCTCACCCAGCTTCAAGTTATGTGGCATGCCATGTATATTCTTGTGAGATGGCTCACACGTTTTTCCTTAGAAGATCCCCTTGGGACTTTATTTCTTGAAGGCATAAAAAGTTGCATGCCATAAAGCTTCTTGGTGAAGCCAATTACTAATAACTTTAAAGCATAGGGGTTTTGCCAACCCCTTTGTGTGTTGGGGGTAAAGGCGCCTCCGCCTAGCCACCCGTGTATTACTACATTGATAGTCACCGCCACTGCACATTGTAGGTGGCGAGTGCCCGTCACTGTCACTTTATTCTTTATTCTTTTAGTGATAGTTTGAATAAAGGAAGGCCCGCTCACACATTGTGACTATTGGAGTTCCCATTTCTTGTCTCTCTCTTTCTTGCTCTTGCTCTCCCGCCATAGCTCTCGAGTGCAAGCTTCGATCCTTCTCACCTTTCAACTGGTATCAGAGCATGGCTTCCCAACTCTTGAGCTTGGCTCGTGGCATTCTCAGCTTCCCATTAACTCCCCATTCGCATTGGGTCTCCTTCCCGGCAGCCATAACTCATTCTCTTGAGCTTCCATCACTCCTCGGCTTCCCAAGCTTCTTCCCGGCCTATTGAGGCACCATCATGACATTGACATTGAGGTATTGCTTCATTATTTCAGAGTTTACTTCAATCCACAGGTCTAGGTAAACAGGGTTTTCACAGGTTGTGGGTAGCTATAGCTCACACCTCTTGGAGATTCCTTCACTTGGATCTTGCTTCCAGCCTATCAAGGCTTGCTGAGGCTTGGTGTAGGCCTTCTTTGGCCCCCATTTGTGCCCCCTTTGGGCCCCATTGTTGACACGTGGGACAGCAAACCCCCCAGCTAGCTCACATTTTTTTTGCACCTATTTCAAAATCTGGCCCAAAAATCACTCTTTTTGTCATATCTTGAGCATTCGGAACCTGATTCAAGGAAGGTAAGAGTCTAAGTTGGGGTTTTGGCATGCTCCAGACGTGATGGTGATGTCGGATTTGCCAAATTCTGATGATAGAATATTTTGCAACAGATTTCAAGTCTGAGACAGCATGTATTTGTATGCCTATGGCTTATGTGATGCTTCTACTGATGTCTATTGATACCGGATCACTTGTGGATGTTATGCCTCTTATGTGAGATGCATTTGGAGCTGATTTAGCTCAACCATTGACCATTTTGAACAATCCTAGATCTGTCCAAAATAGGGCAGCCACCTGTTATTTCAATTTTATGCTTACAGGTCTTGGCATTTGATGCCCGATTATGCCCGGTTGGTGCCTATACATACGGGAATGTATGCCTATGGTTTACCTATGGATTTGAGCTTGGATTGAGCACTGATTTGCTCGGTTTACAGAGGTTATATGCTACTGGAAACTTCAAGGCTAAAGCTATTTATGCTACAGTTGGTTTATGCCTATTGGTCGCGGGGTGCTCCCGGCTACTCCATATGATGTCATGATGTATTTGGACTATGCCACATGTCTTGTTTATGCTCCGGAATGCTTTTGAGCTGAGATTAGAGCTCGATTTGGGTTTGACTGTCACTTCTTTGCAGCCGGCATTTCATCTATGACATGGTTTATGCCTAGGCTACCCAGTATGGGTTATGATGTCTTGGTGAATGCTTTATGCTTTGGCTGTGGATGGCAGTTGTTTGAGCTCGTCTCAACATTCATTTGAGTATTCCCTTGAGCAATTGGACATTGACTTGGATTTTTATGTTACGACTTGGCTTTTCCATTACAACCTTGGATGCTATTGAGCCATTGTCTTGGTTACTTGTCTTTGGTACTTTGACTTGGTTTGCTTGAGCTGGTGAGCTCGTTTATCCGCCTTTTGAGCCAATGGGAGCATCTTGTATGCTTGACCGACATTGAGCAGGAGATTTATGCTATTTGAGCATTTTGCAGATACTTGAGACTTTGGGATCTCTTACACTTACATGTTGCATGGTTCATGCATTGATATCTTGGAATTGCTTTTGACGCGAGCTTGGGCTTTACACTCTTGTGAGCATACACCTACTGGTGTCAGGTCTTGCCAGTGTTATGTATACTTTGCCCTATTGTCCAGGGGATATGCCTACTCATCTCACTAATTGATGCTTTGCTGACATGTTTGGGTGTTTGCTCAGGGTCTTGATGACTGTTTGGTGCTGATTTATGCTAGTTTATGGCTGGTCATGTCTTGGCTATCATTTCTTGACTTGATGCAATGATTTGGTCAGTAATTGCCTCTCACAGTACCCTACTGTCATTTATTACAGCAAGCATACAACTTTGGACTGACAGGGATTTTTCATGCTGAAATATTCTGAAATCATGTTATTTCACTAGTACTTGGTCGGCAGCAGCTTTGGTTACACTTTTCTCGCCATTTTTCTCTCGATTTTGGTGATTTTTTTGTCATTTTCTGCAGTAAACAGCAAGCAATTTTAAATTGTCTGTAGTCTTCTAGCCTGCATTATGGCGAGTTCATCCACTGATCATGCTATTTTCAACATCACTAAGCTTGATGGTACGAATTGCTCTTATTGGAAGAGCCAGATTTGGCAGGTGTTGGTGCAGAAATTGTAGATCAAACCTTTGAGGTTAAGCGGGCATCCGCCTGCAACTATGCCAGATGAGGACTGGCTTGAGCTTGATGAGTTATACGCAAGTCCACTATTGTATTATCTCTCACAGAACAGGTTCATTACAATGTATTTGAGGAAGAACAAAGTGCATGGCAGTTGTGGGATAAAATCAAGAATCTCTATGACAAGAAAAGTCCAGCGAGTCAGATGTATTGGCTGAAGAAGCTTATGAATCTGCCCATGAAGGAGAATGTGACTATTTGCTCACTTGAGCCAATTCCATGCTGTACTCAAGAACTTGACTTCGCAGGACATCACTTTTGTAGAGGATGTCTCCTCTTTTCTTGCTTGGTACTCTTAATGAGTCATGGGATGTATTCCGCAGCACTGCATTATGTGCCTCTACTACTACCTTGAAATTATCTGATGTTGAGAGTGCTCTTCTGCAGGAAGAGGTTAATCGTAATAATTTGGATGCCTCTCGTGTGCCACATGCTATGACAGTTAGAGGCAGGAATGATGGGTATGGAAAGCATGGCAGTGACAATGGCCGTGGATGGGATTCTCAAAAATCTCGGTCCAAGTATCGTGTGAAGTCACGTAGCAAATCTTGTGGCAGGAATGTAGATGTTACTTGTCACCATTGTGGGAAAAAGGACCATATTAGGCCACAATGCCATGAACTATGCAATGAAAGACGCAAAGATAAGGGGAAAGAAAAAGTGTAGGATAAGTCTTCTGATCGCAGCATAGTGCCTGCAAAGTCCAGTGTTAAAATTGAAGAGATCAATGTTATGCAGCCTGAGGATGTTGATGATGATGATTATATCCTTGCAGCTTCTTCTAGTGCTTCGCAGATGACAGCGATACACTCTATGTATGCACAGTGTTGGCTCTTGGACTCACGTGTGTCCTTTCATGCGACACCTTGCCAAGAGTGGTTTCATTCATATCGTATTGTGTCGGGTTCTGTGTGCTTGGGTGATGACAGCTCTCTTGATATTGTGGGCATTGGTGATGTTAGGCTGTAGTTTCCTTCTGGCAGCAGTTTTGTTATGCAGGATGTACGTCATGTACTTGCTTTGACACGTAGTCTCCTGTCAGCTGGATAGCTTGATGACGCAGGTTATCATGTATCTTTTGGAGACTCTGCATGGAAGATCACTCGTGGCAAACTTGTGATTACGAGAGGTGCCAAGGCTGGCAGCCTCTATCCCTTGATTGTATCCGCTTCTTCCCTTGATCATGTTTTGTTTGTGGGTTCTATCCCCCATGTATCTATTTGGCATGCCCGTTTGGGCCATATGTCTTTGAAGGGAATGAAAATGCTTTCTGGTTTGCAGTACTTATCGCCCCTTGATTATGCATGTTTTGATTCATGTGAGCATTGTCTTTATGGCAGGCAGACTAGGTCTACGCATAAGAAGTCTGGTAGGCCATGTATGAGTGAACCCTTGGCATTGGTACATTTGGATGTCTGTGGGCCCATGCCTTGTCAATTTATGGGTGGTGCAAAGTATTTTGTTATGTTCATAGATGATTTTTAATGGAAAGTTCGGGCTTATCCCATTAAGCTGAAATCTGATGTCTTGGCAGAGTTTCAGAGATGGCTTGCATTGGTTGAGAACCAATTTGGGTATAGGCTCAAATGCCTAAGGATAGATAATGGGGGTGAGTATGTCTCACGTGCTTTTGAGCAGTTATGTGATGAGAGGGGTATTAAGCGTCAGTTGACCACCCCCTACACCCCCCCAGAATGGTTTAGCTGAGTGGATGAATAGAACCATCCAGGAGCGTGTACGCAGTATGCTTAGCCATGCAGGCCTACCACAGAGCTTTTGGGTTGAGGCAATTAGTACAGTTGTGTATATCATAAACAGATCACCTTCTAGTGGTTTGGATTTCCAAGTTGCAGAGGAGGTATGGACTGGAAAACCTCCCTCTTATGCGCATCTCCGTGTCTTTGGATGTGAGGCATTTTGCTATGTGCCCAAGGACAAGAGAAGTAAGCTGGATCCTAAGAGTGTCAAATGCATTTTCCTTGGTTATGGGGATGCAGGCAAGATGGGTTACCGTCTTTGGGATCCGCAAGCGCGGAAAGTCATCCGCAATCATGATGTAGTCTTCCATGAAGACAAGATGCATAGGCAACCTGAGAGAGTTGTTGAGATCCGCAGGGTTATATTTCAGGAGGAGCCGAGAGCTCTTGCACAGTCAGTTGGACAGCCTACAGCTGCAGCAGATGCTCATGGTCAGGGTGTTGGACAGGCAGCTGGGCAGGCAGCAGAGCCTGCCATGAGATGGTCTACTAGAGACAGACATCCACCTGATAGATTTCAGCCCTCGATGCATTATGTCTTGGTTATAGATGTAGGAGAGCCTTTCACTTATGATGAGGCTATGCGTAGAGGTGACAGTCACTCCTGGGAGAGGGCTATGCAATCTGAGATAGACTCCTTGCATAAGAATGACACTTGGGATTTGGTTTCCTTGACATGCAAGAAGGCTTTGCCATGCAAGTGGGTGTACAAGCTAAAAAGTACCCCTAGATACCCCAAGCCGGCATACAAGGCTAGACTAGTAGCAAAGGGTTTTAAGCAGGAGCATGGTGTGGACTTTGATGAGGTCTTTTCTCCTGTGGTTAAGATGACCACCCTGCGCTTAGTCTTGGCTTTGGTTGCTCAGCTTGACTTCGATTTATACCAAATGGATGTCAAGACGGCTTTCTTACATGGGGACTTGCATGATGAGATTTATATGGAGCAGCCTAAGGGCTTTGCAGAACCTGGTAGGGAGCACCTAGTGTGCAAATTGAAGAAAAGTCTTTATGGCTTGAAGCAGGCACCTAGGGAGTGGTATCATAAGTTTGATGCCTTTATGTAGTCACAGGGCTACAGTAGGAGTGCTATGGATCCGTGTCTTTACGCGAAGAAAGCCCGTGATGGTTCTTTATTGATGTTGGTACTCTATGTGGATGATATGCTGATAGCAGAGAAAGCTCATGATGAGCTAGATGCTCTTAAGGCTCAGCTCAAGAAGAGCTTTGAGATGAAAGGTCTGGGACAGGCCTCTCACATACTTGATATGCGCATTAGACGTGACAAGCATCAGGGACTCCTTACTTGTCACAGAGGGAGTACATTCATAAAGTCCTTGAGCGCTTTCGCATGCAGGATGTAAAGCCTATTGGCTATCCATTGCCTTCTTATGTGAAGGTATCATAGGCTGATTGTCCGCAGACAGATGAGCAAAGGGCCGAGATGGCCAAGATTCCCTATGCATCTGTAGTGGACAGTCTTATGTATGCTATGATCGCCACTCATCCAGATATTGCTTTTGCAGTTGGTGTTGTGGCACGCTATATGGCTACACCTGGCAAGAAGCATTGGGATACCGTGAAGGGTATCATGAGGTACCTGAAGGGCACTACAGATATGTGCATATGCTATGGTAGCCAAGATACAGGAGTCGTGGGGTACACTGACTTTGATTATGCAGGACATGCAGATAGTAGGAAGTCCGCTTCCGGCTATGTATTCACCTATGTTGGAGGTGTTGTTTCTTGGATGTCCAGGGTGCAAAAATGCACTACCCTTTCTACTATAGAGGCCGAGTATGTTGCAACCCACTGAGGCTTGCAAGAGGCCATTTGGTTGGGTCGTTTGGTTTGCTGACCTTAGTATTGATGCTATCCCTACACTACATTCGGATTCTATGAGTGCTATTCAGTTAGCCAAGAATTCGGTCTTCTATGCGAAGACAAAACACATTGAGGTGAGGTATCACTTCATACGTGGGGTCAATGAGGACAAGTCTGTTGATCTTGTCAAGATCTCGACTGACCAGAATCTTGCAGATCTGCTCACGAAAAGCCTCTCTACAGAGCGCTTTGCCTTCCTCAGGAGGTTGATGGGCGTGGGATGAGATGATGTCGTTCCTCATCCTATTGTACATGTGTACATGTTGTACTGTCTTTCTTCTTTTTTCTTTTCACTCCTCACTAGGGTAGATTCACCTTTAAGTGGGAGGTTGTTGGGGGTAAAGGCGCCTCTGCCTAGCCGCCCGTGTATTACTACACTGACAATCACCGCCATTGCGCACTGCAGGTGGCGGGCGCCCGTCATCGTCACTTTATTCTTTATTCTTTTAGTGACAGTTTGAATAAAGGAAGGCCCCATCACACATCGTGACTGTTGGAGTTTCCATTTCTTGTCTCTCTCTTTCTTGCTCTTCCTCTCCCACCATAGCTCTCAAGTGCAAGCTTCGATCCTTCTCACCTTTCATTGTGTTGTACAACATAATTTTTAATGTTTTAAACATAACTTCTTATTAAGTTTAGTATTCGAGCCTTTGCCTCTAGAGCCCTTGCTAGTCATAATAGGGCTTTTAGAACCATGATCAACTTTGGAAAGAATTCTCTTATTAATTGGTGTGTCAAGTTAGGAGGGGGGAGAGAGTAGATAGACACTTACTTGCCTTCTCTTATTAATTTATGTGTCAAATTAGGAGGGGGAAAGGAGTAGATAGGCACTTACTTGTGCTATTTTCTAAGATACCTACCATGGTCTCTCTTGGGAGAGCCTCTTCTTCACCTTGTGTCTTTTCTAGTACTTGCCCCATCTTGTCCATCTCTTCTAGTGGGTAGTTCAAGTCATAGTCATTGACTTTTTTTTCAAAATCTTCCTCTTGCATATTCTTATCCTAGAAGAATTAAGTCTTGTTAACACATTCTTCTTCTTTTGAGGATCCACTTTCATTAACATCAATTGGATGTTTAGCTTTATCTTTTGTGGACGTGTTGGTATTATCCAAATTGATGAGTAGAGTTGTGGTTGTGCTTGCCCTTAGCTTGGTTTCCTTGTTTTCAATTATTGTTTTTGATAGACTTGGGCTTGTGCTTCTTCTTTTGAACCTAGTGAAATCCTTGATCATCCACTTCTACATTCATTGTGTCCTCTCTTATTTTTGCATTTCCCACTTGGGACATAGTTTGGAATGAAGTGGCCTTGGTTGAGGCATTTGAAGCATGCATTTGGTAGGTTCTTATAATCTACAAGCTTAGTATGCATCGCAATCCCTTCAAAATTTTGATTATTATTGTCTCCTTTAGTTTCTTGCTTATGTCAACTTCAACCAGTACTTGTTGCAAGACCGGGGTGCCATCTTGGATTGATGTTTAGATTGACCCAATACATTCTCTAGAGGTGAAGCTACAATCCCAAAAAGCCATAGTAAGGATCAAGCAAATTAGGGGATTCAAATGACACATGGATATTGGATGGTTTGGGCCCATGCGGGGAGAAATCTTCCTTCCATTTGAAGAGGGTTAGAGGCGAATTGTGGAGCATCCATTGCTTGTAGGCTAGGGTTAAGGTGTTCACCACTAGCTCCTTTGTCTCAAATAGGAAAATAAAGCAATTATTAGGGGGATATCTAGTGTCGAAAACCCTAATACCAAGTGAGTGCCATGGTTACAGATCCACACTCTTATGTCTCCAGGGGGTCTAGCACCATGACATAATCCTATGGGCTATGACGGCTATGGCCTGGTAGTTTGAGAACACTTTACTTAGATGCGTTAGTGATAAAATTGAGCACTCACCTTCGGTATCGTGGGAGTCTAATTGTTCGCAGGCGGAGGATGTTGTTGGGGACCTTTGGCGGGGCCCTCTTGCTTGTTTGGGCTTCTTGGTAATTGCAGGGAGACGCAGAAGCAACCATTCAACGTGTTGTCCCTCCTGCATCGTGGGTCGGGCTGGGCCGCAAGAAGATCGGTTGATGAGGTTCAGGTTGCACGTAGGCATTGGCTGAGGCAGTTGAGTGGGAGGGTATTGCGAAGATCCTCCACACAGGGGAGATTTAGCTAGGTGACTGAGGCTAGGTACTCCATAGCCCTGCGAAGGGGGCACAGGATCCGCCCAGAAGGATATATTCGAAATCGGGCCATTGAGTACCTTTGGGGCGGGGGGGGTTGGTTCCATTGCTGTCAGGAAGCATCATGTTCGGGAGAGGAGGCAGAGAATGCATGAGGGATTGCCACGTGGCGACGCGTTCTTAGCCGCTGTATCGAGGACAATTCCGCCACAATGATCAGTTCGAGTCAGCTACTTTTCTTGGAGCTCAATTGAGTGTCCTCTTCTCTCCAACATGAGCTTTTCAGTTACGGGAGAGAATCAATCCACATTTCTTGTTCACTGATGGTCTCAAAATGTTCAGTTCTCATAAAAGCAAACAAATACATTTGCTTGATTTAAACGAAAAACCTCTTCAGAAACTGAAGTTCAACTGTCATCAGAGACTCAATTTCTCATTCCTAGCAGGCAAAGCTCAGCAGGAGCGTCTGCCATCAGCATGAACAACAGCAGGGGAATCAGAGAAGAAATGCAGGAGAAGGCGGCCTCCTGTCGCAAGTCTTGGGAACACGCAGTCATGCTTCTGGCGGCGGCTCTCAAGGCAGAGCTCCTCCACATGCCTCAGTCGTGGCTTCTTGCAATTGACAGTGGTTAAGCCGGCATTCATCCAGCATTCCATGGCCGTGGCATTTGGCTTAGAGGTCCTCAATGCAGCCCTCTCTTGCTCGCAGCATGCACCTTCCATTGAGAGATTGATCTGCCTGCTGCAAAACTGCAGAAGGACACGGAATATCGCTTGCGCCGAGCACCTGCATGCATACCTGTGTCGACATGAGCTTGAATCCCATAAAGACCTTGGTAGTCATCTTGTTACCATGCTGATAGAATGTGGGTGCTTGCAGGCTGCTCAGCAGGTATTCGACAGGTTAGTTTATCGGGATGATTATTCATGGAATTCCCTCATATTGGCGCATGCGAAGGGGGGGGACATGCAGCATGCCTTACATCTCTACCAAAAGATGCAAGAAGACTGCATCCACCCTAATAGACATACATTCATAGCCCTGTTAAAGGGTTGCACCTGGCTGAAAGACGTAGAGAGAGGCCAACAAGTACTTGCGGAGGTTGCCCAGAAAGGATGGAAGAACGATTTATTCATTGGGAATAAGTTGATAGACATGTTCTGCAAATGTGGTTCTTTTGCAGATGCACGTGAAGTTTTTGAAGATCTGCCTACTCAAGATGTCGTTTCTTGGAATGCCCTCATTGCAGGGTACTCTGAAAATGGAATGTTCAGTGAAGCATTGGGTTGTTTTAAGCAAATGCAATTAAAGGGCATTTGCCCAAATGCTGTTACCTTTGTTTGCAACTTGAAAGCTTGTTCTAATATACGAGCTTTAGAAAGAGGCTGCTGGATATGCAATGAAGTTTTTGAAAGGGGATTAGAAGGGAATGTCATCGTGGGTAATGCCATGCTTGATATGTTTGTGAAATTTGGATCCGTTACTGAAGTCCATAAAGTGTTCAACCGATTACCAGTTCAGGATGTAGTTTCTTGGAATACACTGATTTCAGGTTATGCTGAACATGGTTGTGGTGAGGATGCACTCAAATGTTTCAAGCTTATGCAGCTTCAGGGTTTGTCTCTAGACAGTGTCACATTTGTTTGCAGCTTAAAAGCTTGTGGCAGCATTGGAGATCTAGAGACAGGCCGAGAAATATGGGCAGAAGTTGATAGATTGAGATTGCAAAAAGATGTTTTTGTCGCCAGTGCACTGGTGGATATGTACTGCAAATGTTCTGCCCTTGGAGAAGCACAGGAATTGTTTGCCAAGCTCCCAGTTCGAAATGTTGTCATTTGGAATGCACTTATCGCCGGTTATACTGAGCACCAGCTTAGTGAGGAAGCATTGAGCTGTATAGAGCGAATGCAACAAGAGAATGTGTCTCCAAATGTGGTGACATTTGTTTGCACTATGAAAGCTTGTGGTATTGGAGGATCTTTGGATCAAGGCCGGCAGTTAGTTACTGAGGTCTTGAAGAAGGGACTGGAAAAAGACCTTACTATTGGCAGGGTCATGGTGGACATGTTTGGAAAGTGTGGCTCAATTGCAGAAGCAAAGGAGGCTTTTGACCGGCTACCGGAGCGAGATTTAGTCTCCTGGAGTGCACTGATTGCTGGATTTATAGAAGCAGGGATGGCTGGGGATGCACTCAGCTGCTTTGAACAGATGCAATTGAAAGGAGTGTCTCCAGATACATTTGCATTTGATAGCAGCTTGACAGCTTGCGGCAGTTTAAATTACATGACAAGGGGTCAAGAGATATATTCTTCGATTGTCAATCATGGACTAGAAAAAAGTATGTTTATTGGCAGTACATTGGTAGGTATATTTTGCAGATGTGGGGCACTTGCAGAAGCACAAAAGATTTTTGACTCGTTGCAAGTTCGAGACATTGTCTTGTGGAATACGTTAATCTTTGGATATGCTGAACACCATTTATGGGAGGATGCATTAAGCTGCTATGAAAAGATGTGTTCGGAGGGTGTACCATTAGATAATGCTACCTACGTTTGTATATTAAAATCTTGTGGCTTCTCAGGGGCCATTGATAAAGGTCGAGAGATATATTCTGAAACTGTCAAGAAGAACTTGGAGAAAGATTTGCCTGTTAGCGCTGTTTTAGTTGATATGTTTTGTAAATGTGGCTGTCTGGCAGAATCAGAAACAGTGTTTGACAGTTTACCAGTCCACAATGTAGGCATGTGGACTGCTTTGATAGCAGGATATGCTGATCAGGGGCTTGGTGAGAAAGTGGTGGAATTATTAGGCCAGATGGCGCAGGATAGTCTCTCTCCAGATGTGATTGCTTTTGCTTGCGGCTTGAGAGCTTGTACTAGCAAAGGATTTGTAGAAGCAGCGAGAGAAATATATTTGGAGATTGTCAAGAAGGGATATGAACAAGAGCCATTGTTGGCTAACATGTTGATTGATATGCTAGGCAGGCTTGGCTTTCCTGCTGAAGCATGGGAAGTGTTTGAAAAACTGAAGGATCGAGATGTAGGCTCATGGAATGCTATAGTAGATGTGTGTAATGATTGTGAGGCTTACAAAGTAGCACTGGACTGCTGTGAGCACATGCAGGAACAGGGTTTGTCTGCTAGTGTTGTGACATTTACATCCTGCTTGAAGACCTGTGCATGGATGGGGTTGCTGGAGAAAGGCTGTGAAACCTGTGCTGAAATCATTAGAAAGGGTTTCGAAAGAGATGATGTTGTTGGCAAGGCTATGGTTGGCATGTTTGGCACACTTGGATTGCTTGCAGATGCACAATTATTTTTTAGTAGGATGACTATTCGAAATGTTGACTCGTGGAGTGCACTAATTGCAGGTTATAGTGAGCATGGCCATGGCATGGAAGCCCTAGCTTGTTTTCAAAAAATGCAACAACAGGGTGTCTCTCCAGATGCTGTCTCATTTGTCTGTGGTTTGAAAGCTTGCAGTAGTCTGGGAGCTACACAAGAAGTACAAAATGTCTGGCTACAGGTCACCAAGATAGGATTGGAGACCGATCACTTTATTGGTGGGGCTTTGGTGGATAGTCTTTGCAAGCAGGGTTGCTTGACAGAAGCTCAACATGTGCTGGACAAGCTTTCTGTCCAAACTGTGGTAGCATGGAGTTCACTCATTGCAGGATATTTTGATCACGGTCTCCATGAGGAAGCATTGAGCTGTTTCGAGAAGATGGTTTCAACTGGCGTGCCTTTAGATGGTATCGTCTGTAGTTGCATTTTGAAAGCTTGTGGCAATTTAGGAGACCTGGAAAGAGGACAGGATTTGCATAATGACATCACCAAGAAGGGTTTGGAAATAGATATTTCTGTAGGCAATGGTCTGATTGAGATGTATGGCAAGTTTGGCTCAATTGCAGAGGCAGAGGTAGTGTTTGGTATACTGTCCAGGCGAGATGCTAATGCCTGGAGTGTGATGATAGGAGAGTACGTTGACCAAAATCTGAATGAAACAGCCTTGGAATGCTTCGAACAGATGAAAGAGGGCGGAGTGATCCCTAGTGCTGCTACACTTGTTGCTGTTCTGAGAGCTTGTGGCAGTCTCGGAAACATAGAGAAAGGGCGAGAAATTTATGGTGACATTGTAATAAGGAACTTGGATAGAGATCTTTTTGTAGGAAACACCTTGATTGACATGCTTGCTAGGAGTGGCTCGCTTGCAGAGGCACAGGAAGCATTTGAAGCACTACCAGTTCAAGATTTAGTCTCTTGGAATGTGCTGATTGCAGGGTATACTGAACAGGGCTTCAATGAAGAAGCTCTGAACTGTTTTGAATGCATGCAGTTACAGAGCTTGTCTCCAGATGCTATTACCTTTGCTAACACCTTGAAAGCCTGTTGCAGGACAGGGTCCATAGAGAGTGGCAGGAAAATATATTCTCAGCTGTTACTTCTGGGATTGCAAAACGATTCTCTTGTGAGTACCAGGTTGATTGATATGCTTGGGACATGTGGCTTAGTTCTAGAAGCTCGCACACTATTTCAAAAGCTCTCAGTCCGAAGTGTGGCCTCATGGAATGCACTCATTACAGGGTATGCTAGTCTAGAGCTTGGCAAGGAAGCACTGAAGTGCTTCCAGCAGATGCAACTTGAGGGTGTCATTCCTGACACTGCAACGTATATTGGTAGTTTGAAGGCATGCTGCAGTTTAGGAGCCATTGAAAATGGCTTAGAAATGCACACTGAAATGGTTAAGAAAGGTGTTGAGAAAGTCTCATCAGTTGGGAACACATTGGTTGACATGTATGTCAAATGTGGCTTCCTTCTGGAAGCACAGAATCTGTTTTTAAAGCTCGTAGTCAAAGATGTAGCAGCATGGAGTTCTATGATTAAAGGATATGGCATGAACCATCAATGTAACAGGGCTATGCAGTGCTTCAAGAACATGCATGAGCAGGGCGTACAACTGGATGCTACAGTGTTCACATGCTTGCTAGCTACATGTAGCCATGCCAGCCTAATATGTGATGGTCAGGAGTATTTTTGCACAATAAGGAAACAAGAGCTTGAATGGAGGATGGATCATTATGCCTGTATGGTTGATCTCCTTGCACGATCCGGATGCATATACGAAGCAGAAAGACTTATTGCAAGTATCCAGCATCCTCCTTCTGAACAAGTCTGGACTGCTTTGCTTAGTGCGTGCAAGAATTATGGGGAATTGGAAATGGGATCGAAATGCTTTTGGCAGCTTGCCCATAGCAATCCTGAAGACGCTTCTGCTTACACACTGATGGGAAATATCTACGCTAATGCCGACAGGCCACAAGATGCTACCATATTAGAGCAGAGGAGGAAATATTTGAAAGCAAGGAAAAAGCTTGCAATTGCGGTTATAGAATTGAACCATGAGATTTATGAGTTTGCAGTACACAGCAATCAAAGAGGCTCTCTTTCTAAAATGTTGGAGGTCTTGGGTTCAAGCATGAGGGGTGAAGGCTATGTGCCAAATCTTCATGTAGTTTTATGATGCTTTCAACACATGTTGTCTGGATTTAATTGAGAAGACACGACATGTTGATGCAGGATAGACGTAAGAGGACGTGGATACTGTCATCAGATCAGAAATTGAAGCAATGAAAGGCCCGTGATTAAAGTAACAGAAACAGGAGAATCATCTGTTTCTAATATGTAACAAGGGTGCACTATCGCATGCAAGAGCACTGCCCTTTTTCTCTCTCTCTCTCTCTCTCTCACACACACACACACACACACAGAGAACACCCTTTTTCTTTAATTTTCTAAAATAAATTCTTATTTCTTGAAAAGTGAAATATCCACACATTTTAAGGTTAAGTGGAGCACTTAACCGAAGTTAACAGTGCGTAATTATTTTGGGAAATGTGCCACCTTATCACTGCACCACTGTATAAGCATATGCCCTTAAGGGCAATGCTAACAAATCACAGGGCATGTCTTTCAAAGGTGTTACTGATCTTGGGCTCAGGCATCAAGATGTGCTAGATTTTAGGTGGGTTATGAGAAAGATGTAGAACATTAAAAAACAAGTTCAACTTAGTTAAAGTAGCACTATTAACATGCAATGAATGTAGAATAAAAGTTGTGTAACTCCGTTATGATATAGATGTACGGGTGCTATCCAAGTGGCATTAAAAGTTAAGATGTGGCCTCTAGCACTTTTGGCATGAAGCAGGGCTGTCCTTGCTCTCTCCTACACTTTGGACACAACATTGACAAAATAGAGAACCACACCACATGAGGTGGCAGTGATGGGGTGGACCTAGCACATACTTTGGTCTCTATTGTGCTTTATGCTGAAGTTATCATCTTGGTATTTTAGTTGCACAAGCGTCTACAATGCCATCTCCATGCTCTATATAACTTCTATACACAAAGGGATTGATTGTTAATCTTGGGAAGACCAAGATCCAAATCTTTTACAAATCAATCCTAGTATGGTGATCATCTTCACTCTAGGAGTAGGATAGCTAGAGGTAGTGGATTCATTTACTACACCCATCCATAGGGAGATTCATCATATCATAGGCAACCATAGATTTTCTCACATGAGGGTATGTAGCATTAGCCATGTTAGAGAGAAAATTCCATCAAGCACACTTTCATGAGCCCCACATATGAGGTGGTGGTTTGATACATTGGTCACACCATCCATGATATATGGAGCACCTATCTAGACCTTGGTTTGGTGATACCCCTATGGATGTAGATTGAGAAACCATAGATTATCATGCTCTCATAGTCAATCTTTACAAATCATTAGTACCATGTGAGATGATTAGAGATGAGTTTATATCACCTCTTATCACGATGGAGGCCCTTTTTCAAACTATCAACCTTACACATAGAGTATGAGATATAAATCTAGATAAATTGCTTAGGATAGCCTTTGAGGCTTCTAGGTAGTTAGCACATGTGTGACATGGGAGCTCATGGGCTTGCATGGGTAAAGTAATGACTTGTGAGATTAACTTGGATCACCTCACTCCCTTCCAGTATGATCCAAAATCCTCCTCCATACCCCTCTCTCACATTGAGAGAACTTGGCCATGAGACATGATCTTTATGAACTATTGTAGATACAACATACTTGGATCTCACCCTACTGGCCCCTCCCCACAAAGAGGTCATACTTTATGAACCACTTTTTGAGGACTTACGAAGGTTCCTTTTCCAAAGAGTGGTACGCATGAGATTGTTTGATTGAGAGACCTAGCTATCTGACTTGTAAGATGCGAGTAGCCATCTACCAACTCATGGTCTCTTCTCACTAGCTAGAGATCAAGATAGGGAGAGCAACTTGCATCCCTAGAGCCAAGTGTATTTGTAGATTGTACCAAGAGGAAGAGATTCAGAAGCACTACATATGTAGATGCCGAGCCTACAACATAGTATGGAGAGTTACACTTCAATCTTCAAAGAGAGCACCTCACATAGACTAGTCGTGGAGTCTTTACACCAATGATGCCCAAGTTAGTGCTCCTTGATATTCCAAAGCTCCACATATCATCAATTGAGTTTAAAACTAAGCAAAGGAGAAGAGAGAGTCACATATCACTTTTACAGATAGTGACCACACACATTCACCCCAGTTAATGAGGGCTGGCAATTTAGAGCCTTGAGGAGATTAGAGCTGCACATGGACTAGCAATGCAAGGATATCAAACATAGAGATTAAATCAAACAAAGATTCTATAACCTTCCTTGGCAAAATAAGGGACTAAATAGAGAGGGTGATTGCAAAATTTGAAATTAGAATTGATATAGGGAAAAAACAAAAACCTAATTAGACAAATGTAAATGAGCTAATGAATTGCAATCAGCACATGACTTTCCTCTTACTTAAGTTCTTACAAGACCAATAAGAGAGCCAAGTACAAGTCAAGGGTAAAGAAACATTAATATAAGTTGCAAGACCCTACAAGGGTAGAATTGCAAATTAAGTCCTCTTTATTCATCACATGGGCCCTTTTAATAATAACCATTTTGTTATTTAGGCACATGTCCTTTAGGTAGCAAGCTTTGTTGTAATGAGTCAAAAGCGATTTAGGGTTAATCATTATTATGTTAGTTTGAGAGTATATGTCCCCTTGTTAAAAATTCATCAATCATGTTGGCCTCCATAAGTATGCTTCGAGAGTTAGCGTGCCAAGGAAGCTTCGAGCATATTCATTCTCCTTTCACCATATAAGATGGCAATTTTTCCTATTTGCACTATAACAAGCTAAAAAAATTACATGGTACAATGTACAAAATCTAAGTAACAAATAGTGAATACATAGGAAATAAAAGAAGAACAAAAGCTTCTTTGACTCAAAACAAACTGATACAAAGATGGCTTTATCCACACATGTGCTTTAATTGTGAAACTTAGATAGATGTGATCTAGACAAATGATAAGTGAAGGACTTAAGGCTAGTTGAAAGAACTTTGATCAAGGGTAAGAGATAGATGACTAATGGATTTGGAGGGGTCTTTCCTTTATAGCATGGGAAGAAGAAAATTATGTCAACTTATTTGACCATTGGGACTATGCCCTTTACCATTGGGTTAAGTACTATCCTTGGACCCTTTCTAGTAAGGTTGCAATCCCCCTTGAGATCCCCTTACTAAGGGGCTATTTCTATGGCCCCTGGACCCCAAAATAGGGGTCCTTGATAACTCCCATACCTTGCAACTTGATGCATTATGCCTCAAGTTGCTACCAACTTAACTACTATATCTAACCTAAAGGTCATATTTTTTCCATCCAGTCACATAGATCATTAGGGAAATTTTGAGGTCTTGAAATAGCCCTCTAAGGGAGTTTGACCAAAATATTCCCTCAAACAATGGGGACATAGTAAAATTTTTCCACATGAACTCTAGACTCATAGAAGATTGCATTTTGAGAACCTACTCTTCAAGAGCTTCTAATAATATATGGATCGATAGGGTTGGAAATGAACAATGATACCAAAGATTCCCATTTGCTTAGGAAATATTACTATAATAGAATCTTTTAAGAGCAAAAAAGAATCTATATGGAATCCAACATTATCTAATCTTGAAATCTAGCTCTTGAACATTAGGTTTTAAAATGCAATCTTCTACAAGTCTAAAGTTCATTTGAAAAAAAATCCCATTTTGGTCAAAACTCCCTTAGAGGGCTACTTTGAGACCTTAAATTCTTCATAATGGCCTAATCTGTTAACATAAAAATTACAATCTAATGAGGCCTTACAACTTTGAGTACTATGGATCATTGGTGGCACCTTATGAGGGTGAGGCACTGAGCATTTTTAACACCCACTTCAATGTCCACCTATAGGTGAGCTACATCCTCAAACCAACATCGGGTCTCCAAAGATGAACTTGAAGTAAATTTTTTGTAAGAGCTTTGGTGAAGATATTTGCTCCATTTTCCTTTGTTGAATAGTAGACCAATTCTCCTTTCCCATCCTTGATCAAATGATACACATAGTGATACTAGATCTCAATATGTTTAGTGTATTCGTAAAACATTGGATTTGTGAAAATGGTGATGCAAATTTGATTATCACATCTTAGTGGTGCTGGATACTCATCATATACCCCCATATGCCAGAGAAACCTCCTTAACCATATTGCTTCATATGCAACAAAACTTCATATGCAACAAAACAAGCTCCCTTGTACTTTGCTTTGGTAGAAGACAATGCTACTATTGGTTGCTTCTTAGTAATCCAATAGAAGATTCCTAAAAACAAACTAACTTGTACTCTGCTTTGATGGAAGACAATACTATTGATAGAAGATTCTTGAACCCAAAGAGAAATAATATCCAATAATTGATTCCTTGGAATCATTGTCACTTATCTAGTTTGTCATGATTCCCCATAAGAGAAATTTTGAAACTATATGTGATACCATAGTCAAGAGTTGCCTTCAAGTATCACATCACATATCCCTATCCTTCTGATGACTTTGTCATGGTTTGTTTGAGAATCAACTCAAAATTATTATCTATTCTGGTATTGCACAAGTAGATGAGACTATTGACCAATCTCCTACACCTCCCAATGTATGAGTGTGGTTATATTCCCAATGGATAACTTTGCATTGACCTCCATAGGTGTGGCTATCTCTCAGTACTTGATCATGCCAAATAATTTCAAGATCCCCCATGTAAACTTCCTCTGAGAGATGGCGATTTTTCCTAGCTCTTGCCAGACTTCAATCCCTAAACACTAATATAGTAGCAAGCCCAAGGTTTTCATTTCAAACTTAAAGCTTAAAGCCTTCTAAGTCTAATGAGTTATATATTCATATTCACCTATATAATAGGGTCATCCATATATAGGACAATCACTATAGACTTTTCACTATCCTTGTAAACACACAAGTTAGTTAAAGAGGCACATCTTTTGAAGTTTTAGCTTGTAAAGAACTTATCTATTTGCTAGCGCCATGCTCTAGGGACTTGTTTAAGCCCATTCAATGCCCTTTTAAACTTACAAACTTTGTTCTCAAAATGAGGGGATTCTATTGGAAATAAAGGGCCACTATGCCTACACCGACACTAGGTGTGAATGCCCCTTAAAAGGGACATTGTATTATATACCTATCTGAACGAATAAGTGGCACACATTAAAGTACCCACAATATGATTGTGTATGTCTGTCTCTCTCTCTCAACTTGCATCTCCATTGATACACCTTGGAAGCTCCTTCAAGGATTAGTCTATAACAAATTGGTATCAGAGTAAGGAAAGCACTAGAGCTTCATCAAGGCATCTTTGAGCAGCAGTCTTGAGCTCATTTTTGAAGAGCATTTTGAGCACACAACATGGCAACTGTTGCACACCTCTCCTCATTGGAGATTGTAAACTCTATACTCAATGCCTTGCTTCAAGGCTTCCTGAGGATGCTCTTAGTGATTGATTAGAGCTCCAAAAGCTCTCCTTTGATGCAGTAGCACCCTACAGGCCAACATTACAATATCACATTGTTTGCACATGTTTTGCATGCTCTTCTTCATGGTCTTTTGATAGCCATACATAGGCTATAGATGCTCCTTGTTAGCTTTGGAAACCCATTGGCATTGGTTTGGACACTAGCTACATACTCTTGACATTGATATCGAGCCTTGGCATTGGTGTTTAGAGTCCTTCAATTGTAGATTGTGGTTATAATACACATGCAACACCCTATTTTGAATTGATATTAATCAATGATTATGCCTATTGGATGCCAACACATGCTTATATGATGGAAACACATTGGGAGAGATGCTATGCCTTGGATATAAGGTGCATTTGGCCTAATTTTAGTAGGGATTTTACTTAGTTTACACCAAGTTTTGGCTATTGTAATAGCAAGGATGAATGCACTTAGCAGAGGTTTATGATACCTATTGCTTGTTGGGGAGTCTCTTGGGTGCTAGTAATGCAATGTACATATATATCATGAATGCCAATCATTTGGAGGTGACTTTGGGGATGTTTTGAACTTGATTTGGAGCTTGGAAACATTGACTTGGCTATGGAAAATTGCAGGCAACAAGTACCATACTTGTAAGAGATTTTGGTTGGGTTGTATGCTTTCGGTGAATCCCTCTAGTACTGATTTGGTACTGACATAATAGCATTTTCTTAACGAGGAGTGATTGCACATGCTTTATGCATGGTATCTGGACTAAAACTGATCAACTTATTCAGACATTTTTTGTTATTGTACACTGTGAACAACAGGTACCATTTGCGAACAATCTATGCCTAGAACTATCATATGCTATTTGGTAATGTATGCTATTGATCTAAAATATCTTGGGAATGCTAGAATATGATCAGCATTTAGTACTGAACATAAGAATTTGGAAACATTCTATTGGATAGATTTTGCATCTCCTCTCGCTCAATTGTGTGACATTTTGGGCTTGCCTTCTCGATGACATTTCCTGTCAATTTGGGTTGCAATCATGGCTGGCAACAGTGATAGCAGCAACCTACTACATATTAAGAAGCTTGAGGATGCACATAACTTTACCATATGGCAGAAGCAATGCTACAATGTCTTGGTGTAGAAGAAACAAGTGAAGCCTAACAAGACAAAGGGGGTATGACTAGCAAACATTCAAGAAGAAGATTGGGATGAGCTTGATGAGCTTGCACACTCTACTATTGAATTGTCAGTTGCAGATTCATTGTTGTTCAACATAGAGAAGTTGAGCTGTGCCTATGTTATGTGGACTAAACCTGAGGAGTTGTATGCTCAAAAGAATGTTGTTATCAAGGTTTATTAGTTGAAGTTGATGGACCTTTGCATGAAGGAAGGTACATCCATGTCTATACATCTAAATGAATTCAACTCAATTTTTAGCCAAATAAGTGCTTTGAAGTTTAATATTGACAATGAATTCAAGGCCACTTTCTTGCTATGCACTTTGCTTGAAAGATAGGATGCATTCAAGACAACTATGAGCAACTCAAACACAATGCTTTTGTACTCTGATGTGGAAAGATCTTTACTTATGGAAGAGCTAAATCAACAGAATATTGCAGCAAACAAGTCATCCAATGCATTGCATACTAGTGGTAGGCCTTTGCAAAAGGGAAAATATGATAGTAAAGGACACAATAAATCTCGTGGGAATGACGTTGAGTGTCACCATTGTGGCAAGAAAGAATATTTTTTTTGGGAATACTATAAGTGGAAGAAAGAGAAAGGCAAGGGTAAGAAGATTGATGATAACAAGGATAGCCATTCTGTAAAAAGAAGAGCAATGTCAAGTTAGAGAAAGTCAATGTGGTCAGCCATGAGAGTGATAGTGGTAGCAATGATGTACTTTTTGTCTCTTCTTGCTTTAGTGCACACTCATTAGTAGCAAATTTTGATGATGACATGCATACTTGGATCTTAGATTTAGGTGCTTCTTTTCATGTCACACCCCATCGTGAGTGATTCTTTAACTACAATGGTGGCAAACATGGTGTTGTCTACTTGGAAAACAACTATGCATGTGATATTGCATGTATTGGCAGTGTGCAACTAAAATTTCAACATGGTTTAGTGTTTACCCTCCATCATGTGAGGCATGTATCCCAACTCAAGAAGAGCTTGATAAGCACAGGGTAGCTAGATGACGAAGGCTATCACATTACTTTTGGAGATGGAAAATGGAAGTTATATAAGGGATCTATCCTAGCTCATGGTTCTGAGTGATACCCTTTATCCATTGCATATATCTAGTGTGCATGAACATGTTGTTGCCATTACGGAGCAGTTGAGTGTTTCCTTATGGCATGGCCAGTTGGGCATATGAATAGGACCATTCAAGAAAAGGTCCACACTATGTTGTCTCATGCTGTATTACCCCATGGTTTTTGGACAGAGGCTATTATGACACTGTTCATTTGATTAATTGGTCACCGAATAGGGTGTAGAGAATACCTCAATCCCAAGAAAATACTTTAGTTTACCAAAGTCTTTGACTCTGAATTCAGCTTGTAAACATGATCTAATTTCAGCAATGCCCTCTTCATCATCTCCAATGATGATAATATCATCTACATAAACCACTAGAAACACATATCCATGATCTGTCTTCTTCATGAACAGACTGTGATCTGCATCACCCAATCTAAATCCATGTTGCTATAAATAACTGCTGATCTGAGCATTCCATGCTCTAGGTGCTTGTTTCAGTCCATATAAAGCCTTTTTTAACTTACATACATGTGTAGGAAAGTTCGGGTGAATGTAGCCTTTAGGCTGCTCCATATATACTTCCTCAACCAAGTCACCGTTCAAGAAAGCATTCTTGACGTCCATTTGCCATAATTTCCAGCCTTTGCATGCTGCCAAAGCAATGACAGTTCTGACTGTTTCTAGTTTAGCCATCGGACTGAAAGTCTCCTCATAGTCAAGGCCATACTGCTGCGCATACCCTTTTGTGACCAACCTAGCCTTATAGCATTCTAACAAACCATCTGACTTGCACTTAACCTTGCACACCCATTTGCAGCCAATGGGGACTTGCCTTCAGGCAACTCAACCAATTCCCATGTCTCATTTTCAGCCAGGGCTGCATACTCCTCATCCATGGCAGCACACCAGTTATCATCTGTAACTGCATCATCAAAACTTTGTAGGTTCTTTGTAACCTGTCACACTAGCCATATATGCATAAAGGCAAGCTGAATAACCGATGTATGTAAACCTGTCAACTGGTTTTCTGACTCTCTCAGATCTTCGTAACTGTGGCTCATGCCTCTCATGAGGTGGTACATAATGACTTTGCCTTGCTCTAGGCGTCATAATAGACGGAATGCCCAACTCACTATCCAAACTATCGTTGTTAGATGACTCATAACCTATTGTAAGTGGACATGTCACATCCTCAAGCATCTTTTCTTTTCCCTTATCCAATCTCCCCCTCACTGACATATCCGTGTTTGTGGACGTAGGAGTACGACTCCGCAAGTGTCCTGACCAAGGACTTACTGTAGGTGACCCATCACCTATAGAACCAGTCATAGATGTACTCACTGTAGGTGTATTTTCACCATTACTAGTGCTGGCCAATCCATTAGTAGCCACTGCAATAGGATCACCATACCACAATGCCAGCTCATAAAAAATATCTCTGCTAATCAATGTCTCATGTGTAGATGGTACATAACACTTGTAAGCTTCCCGGTCTTGTGCATAACCAAGGAACACACTCTTGAAAGCTTTAGGATCCAATTTATTCCTCTTTTCATTAGGAACATGCACATATGCAATGCTGCCAAATACCTTCAACTGTGAAATGTTAGTCTTATGACCATACAACCTCTCATATGGAGTTAAATCATGAATCCCTGCTATAGGGGTTCTATTCAACACATAGATAGCAGTCACTACTGCTTCAACCCAATAACCATTTGGCAAACTCTTCTCATTGATCATAGCTCTTTCCGATTCCATCAATACCCTATTTTTCCTTTCTGCTACACCATTTTGCTACGGTGTATAGCTGTAAGTTAACTGTCTTCTGATCCCATGTTTAGCAAGGTACCTGTCAAAGTAATTAGAGATATATTCTTCACCTCCATATGATCTAAGACATGAAATTTTACAGCTCAACTCATTTTCAGCATGCTTCTTGAAGTCCTCGAATGCATTAAACACATCACCCTTATGTTTTAGTATGTAAAGCCAAGTATACCTACTGAAATAATCAATAAAGGATACGTACTAACGAGCACCACCAAAGAAGCATTATGAGACAGCAAACCCCATACATCTAAATGTACCAACTGCAAGGGTTGTGAGCTATTTCGTATATGTCTCATAAATGGAAACTGTGCTTGCTTTCCAAACTGACATGCATCACATACATATCCAAAGTCATGATACTTGAACTTAGGCAGTCCAATCACAATCTCCTTCTGCTGCATAGATTTCAGCTTTTGTACATTCACATGCCCAATCCGCTTATGCCATATCTCAACATCCTGTATAGCATCATCATCATGTGCAAACATGGCTTCTTTCAATTCTGGAATTTATGCATCAAGAGTAAACATTTTGCCATCTCTTCTGACTCTAGCAATCAATTTGCAGCCATTACCATATTCTTCAACAAAGCATCCATCTCTATGAAAATCTCACTTGCAGATTTTGTTTTTTGTTTTTCCATCTGTCCAATTGACAAAATATTCTTGGTTATTGTAGGTACATGTAGTACATCATGCATGCTCTTTTTCTTGCCATCAAGTATAAAAAACGGAACAATTCCTGTATGCTTAATGTCATGCTGGGTATCATCCCCAGTACACACATAACCATGTGAACCTGCAACCATCTCATCAAACCATTGTCCATAGGGTGTCATATGATTTGAAGCCCCTGAATCAATGTACCATCTCTTATCTCTGTTCTACCTAGATGCATTCTTAGACACATGCTACATGGCAAACAATCTATCAACCTGCTCATCATGAGCACCGCTAGAAGATGCATAGTGCCCATATTGTTTGCCCTTTGCCTTCATATCTCCCTGCTTCTTGTAACAATCCTTTGCAATGTGTCCATATCTGCCATAGTAATGACAGTTCTTATCTCTGTTTGACTGATCATTTGACTGCCATGAACCAAATCCTCCACCTCTACCATGGGGTGATCTCCCCCTCTCTGTAAAGCCACCAGAACCACACTGACCGTGTGTATTTGTGCCATTCCAGGCATTCTGTTGATGATGTCCATAAGTGTTTCAAGTGTCTCCTCGACCTTGAAAAGAGCAACGGCCTCTACCACCTCTACCACACTGGCTAGAATAAAGAACAATGTCTCTACTTTGAGATATACTAGAACCCGTATTCAGCCCAAGCTTAACTTCCTCATGATGCAGCAGCAAAGCAATCAGCTCATCCCAATCAAGGGATTCAGTTCTCACAGAAATAGACGTATCAAATGCTTTATACTCTTTTCCAAGTCCATTCAATGTCACTGCAATCATATCATCCTCAAACACTGAAGATCCAATGGTGGCAAGCTTATCGGCTATGTTCTTAATCTCTATAGTGTAGGCCTGAATGCTTGTGCCATTCTTAGACATGTTATTGAACTGTTGCTTTAGCTAAATCTTTCTTGCATGTATTACATTTGCATAATTCTTCATGAGTATGTCCCATGCATCCTTTGGAGAATTTCATCCATTAATCTGTATAACCATAGCATTTGATATGCATAAGGAAAACCAATGTAACACCTTGCATGCTCTCTCAGTCCATAGCTTATGAGCCCTTTTCTAATCATTTGTCGAATTCCTTTTATGCATTTCAGGTTCAGCCTTATCACCTGTACATAAGTCCCAATAACCTCTACTAACAAAAAAAAACTTCATACGAAACTTCCATAAAGCAAAACTTTTGTTGTCTAGCTTTTCTCCCACAATTTGAGTGATATTGTCAGTGCCTTGAGCATTTGCCATGGTTGCAGCTTAGGTATTCTGTGATGTATACAACATGCAAGTATCTGACTCCTTGTCCTATAATTTAGGACTAGTTTCCTACTATTCATGACAGTTTCTTGCAATTTATGATAGTTTTCCTGACAACCTGCTTGCTATAAATTGTATTTCAACAATGAAAAAACACAGTCAGCTAAGCATAAACCAAGCTCAAATCAGTTCAAAACATTCTATGGTAGTGGCAAAACATCCTAGCAGCAAACTATGTCCATACAAGTATCAATGTTTGTATTGTATGCAAGTAGCAGTACCAAATACAACCAACCCACTACTATAACCAGCAGCATTTTCTCTATTAAAACAAGAGTACATAGACCTCAAAACAGTCCCAAAACATCCCATTCAGTTGCCACTCTAAGCAAGAGTTGATACATGTCCAACAAGTCAGAATATATTACATGTATGTCAAGTGAAGATGATAGGTATCCTTCCTACAGACAATAACTCGTCAATACCCTAGTATAACCGGTAAAAAATCAGTCCAAACTTTGGACTTTCAGCACTCGTAATATCCCAAAAAACATCTACCACTCAAGTGGTATGATCCAAGCATTTGTCACTAGCAAATAAGCATCACAGATACTTCAACCCTGTAGGTATAGTGTTTCCAAATTCAGGACAACAACCAGTTCAATGTTTCCAACCTGCAAATAAGCTCCAAAGCTGAGCATTTAACACTCCAATATCATGCTCAAATGCATGATAATAAGGGCATATACATTGTTAGGATGGAAGCCACCAGTGCCTTGGATCACATGTTGTTTACTGCAGTAAACAGCTAGCCTGCAAAGGTTTGTGCTGAATATATCAAAAAATCTGAGGAATTTGAAAAAACTTTCTTCTGCAAAGTTGTGGAGCATGTTGAAACAATTAGGAGTTGCAAGCTGTTTCTCCAAAAATCATTTCTGTAGCAAGATATAGCTTCTGGAAAAAAAAACGTGCTGCATTGCACATTCTCCTTTGATGATGTTTTCTTCTGATATGATGTCTTGATGTCAAATGGCCACTGCCAAGCCTTCAGGTTTCAGGCATTCAAGCTCTGATACCATGTTGGAAGAGAGGGAGAGAGACAGAGTGGAGTGAAAGATGAGCCTCGACTCATTGTTGTTCTTCTTCCATTATTCTTCCATCATACTAACTGAAAGAGACTTACACACATAGGTTTGACTAACCAAGACTAACTATGGTTAAGTCATTGGCTACACCGACTTATTGAATATCACAGATGTGTACATTTGTATCCAGCTAATGTCGGTCACATACATAAAGATAGACTGGTTGAAGAATAACGGGAGCTTGATATTCGCCGTTTCAGGGCCTGTTTTAGAGCCGCAAGGTTGCGGACAGCAGTTTCAGGGTACACTGTGACTTCGACTGTATTGACCGAACGTGGATGCGCAAGTTACTGATTTCAGATCTATAAGTTCAAAGGTGTTTACCAGTGAGTAAACACAAGGTTTATCTGCAAACTGGTTGCAGATTGCATGTGTTGTTGAGCAGACAGTGAAAAAGGCTGTCTGGTGTATTGCTGTGCACTACAAGTCAAGGGTTGCAGAAGATTTGCTTGCTGTTTGGTATTAGTTTTGTGATAATGGCAGAGAATAGTGGAAGCCCCATCATTGAGAAGCTCAACAAGAACAACTACCCATCATGGAAGTTTCGTGTCACGAACTTCCTTATTAGAAAAGGCCTCTACGAGTTCGTTTCAGGTAAAGAAAAGGAGCCGGAGGTGAGTGATCCTCCAACTGCAGAAGAAACAAAGGCACGAAAGGAATGGAATGCAAAAGACAAGAAGGTCATGTATTGGTTGTCTACAGTAATTGACAATAATATGCTGGGACACATTAGAAATGCAGAGAATGCATATGTAGCTTGGACCGTACTTGAAAGTATGTTTTCTGTAAATACAAAGGCACGAAAGATTCAACTCAAGCAAGAGTTGAATACATTAAAGAAAGGGAAGATGTCTATCAATGAGTATGCACTGAAGGTAAGAAGCATTGCAGATGCATTGGCAGCGATTGATGCAATGCCCGATGATGATGATTTGGTGTCGTCTACCTTGGGTGGACTTAACAATGAAAAGGCTTGGAAGTCTTTTGTAACTTCCATATATGTCAGAAAGCCATTTCCAGATTTCGATGAATTGGTCTCCCTTATGATCACTGAAGAGATCAACATGCAGAGTGAGACATCTGAAAGAAGTGGTGAACAGGTCCAATCTTTCTACTCCAGTTCTGGAAGGGGACGTGGCAGGTTCTCTTCAAGAGGCCGTGGTACAGTACGTGGTAGTGACAACCAGCAAAACAGATTGAATCAGCAATTTGGCGATATGCAGGTTTCAGGAGGTCGTGGTAACTTTAGAGGCAGGGGGAGCTTTAGAGGAAGAGGTGGATGGCAGAACAGATGTTCTAACAACTCTGGTATTGTGTGCCACTACTGTGGCAAAACAGGTCATATTGCAGCCCAATGTTATGCTAAGAAAGATGATATCCGCAGTGGTAAGTTGCAGCAAGGAAACTATGCATCGTCTTCACGACAGAATGAAGACAAAAATGAACGTTTGTTCGTTATGCAGCATATGCTGAATGCTATTACAGGAAAGGGAACACATGAAGATGTTTGGTATGTTGATTCAGGTGCATCCAATCATATGACCAGCCATGCAGAATGGTTTGGAGAGATGCAAGATTTGCAGAATGCAGGTTATGTGCAGACGGGTGATGACTCATGCCACCCAATTTCACACATTGGAAAAGTTTCCTTGTCCTTGCATGATGGTAAGACAAAGAGTCTTTCAGATGTATTACATGTGCCATCTATTACAAAGAACTTGGTGTCAGTCGGTCAAATGGTAGAGCAAGGGCTGCAAGTCAGATTTAATGCAAAGGGCTGCTTTGTAGAAGACTTCAATGACAAGTACAGATTGGTAGCAAAGGGAAGTAGAGTTGGACGTATGTTCACTCTAGATGCTGGAATTCCTACTATGAATGCTGCTATGTATGCCAAAGGAAAAGATGTTGTTACAAACATTGAAATTTGGCACAAACGCATTGGACATGCAAATGTACAGAGGCTGAAATTAATGCAGTCCAAAGGGTTGGTTATAGGTTTGCCTACATTTAAAGTTGCAGAATTTCAGAAGGTATGTGAAGCATGTCAGTTTGGTAAGCATGCAAGACAACCCTTTTCACATGACAGAGATGTAAGCAGAAATATCCTTGATGTTGTGCATACAGACATTTGGGGGCCTACACAAAATGTATCTCTTGGAGGGAGTTCATACTTTGTCACATTCATTGATGATTGTTCTAGAAAGCTGTGGGTATATTTTATGAAGGAAAAGAGTGAAGCTTTTGAGCACTTTAGAACTTTCAAGGCTGCAGTTGAAAGAGAAACAGGCTTGAAAGTAAAGTGCTTGAGGTCAGATGGAGGGGGAGAGTACCTCTCCAATGAGTTCAGTGATTTTCTAAGGTCTCATGGGATAAAGAGACAGTTCACATGCAGGTATACCCCACAGCAAAATGGGGTTGCAGAAAGGAAAAACAGGCATATTACTGGTAGTATGTCTGATAGAAGATCTACCAGTGGATACATGTTCTCTCTTGGTAGTGCAGCAGTTGCATGGAGCAGCAAAAAGCAATCTACAGTTGCTTTGTTGAGTACAGGGGCTGAGTATAGAGGTGCTGCTGTTGCAGCATGTGAGGTAGTATGGCTGCAAAAGCTATTGGCTGATTTGGATGTCCAGGTGGAAGGTCCTGTTGTCATTTATTGTGACAACATGAGCAGTATACAGTTGGCTAGGAACCCTGTGTTCCATGCCAGGACAAAACATATTGAGGTACACTACCACTTTGTGAGAGAGAAGGTACTAGCAGGTGAGATTGACTTGGTGTATGTCAGCACACAGGATCATATAGCTGACATCTTCACGAAGGCATTGGGTACAGAGAAGCTTCAAAAGTTTCGAAGCTTACTTGGAGTTGCAGAGATGCAGTTGAGCTTGAGGGGGAGCGTTGAGATGACAAGCTCAACACATGCGGACATTGATGATGGACCGCCTGGTTAGAGGGGTCCACACGTCTACACTTAGCACGTCGGTGGTCATTATGACTCTCACATGGCCACTGACTCATTACTTATTATATTCAGGTTGTTACACCTATTTACAGCTGGCATAGTTATAGCACCAGTCGACTAGTGTAGTCGGTTATGCATTGTTTGATTTAGTAGGCCACTTTCCTTTTATGTTGTATCTTATCTATACTGAGTTTTGTAGAAGTGCAAAGTATGGAGACTACCTTCAACTGTTGTTAGCTCGAAGGTTGGGTGTGGTTGAAAAGGTGGCCATCACACCTTATGAAATATATGTCGCCGAGGATGGACACACCAAGGCAAGAACAATCACTGCATCTTGAGCAACCCCCTCCACCACGCGATTCTTGACACATCCACCCCTTCTTCTCCTTCTTCCTACTCCTATCCCATGGCTTCCCCTAATGATTGTGGTGAAAAACCCACCGAATCCGATGGTTGCAGCCTTTGAAGACGAAGCTTTCCTTTTAGCCTTGGTGGTGGGAGATTCTCCTCCAGCGAGCTACCCCTCGTTGCCTTTGCTGAGGTCTCAATGGTCTTTCTCACAAACCTGTTGAGGTTGACCTCATTCAACGACCTTACTACGACACTCTCTAGCAAGGGGACATTGATGGGGCTCATTATGGAGTTGTATCTTTGGCTAGAAAATAGCACGTGCACCATCTTGGCTTGGAGTTGGATTTCAAGATCAGGAATATCCGCCAAGCTGATGCCGTCATTGGTGTGGACTTTTACCTTGTCCATCCCTAGTAAGGCATATACGTCTCTTTTCGGCTTACTTTCTACTTTGTTTACCAGGCCCAATGCCTTTTCCACCAGCTCCAGGATCAATTCGATCTGCAGTTGGTGAGTTTCCTCCCCCTCATGCACAGTTATGGTGCCACGGTTTCTATGGAAAGTCCTCAAGAACTCTACACAGTGGAAGTAGTCCACCCCCTAGCTCAGTGCTTCCACGTATTTCTGCAAATTGCATTGCTCGATGATTTGCCTTACCACCTGTTCTTCAATGGCCACATCATCTAGGTTGAAGATATGTCAAAATTTGAACTAGTTGAAGGCTCGTGTTTTCATCGAAAGTCCATATTTTGCTTGTTCTTCCTCTGAAAAATGCAATTTGCTACCCTTTTCTTGGCCTGCCATGGTGGGTGCCTGTCATGAAGCCATATTTGCCAATAGTGGTTTTTAGAGTAATTGCAAGCAACATGAAATGACTATATGCTTGTTGAACTAAAATGCTTGCATGCAAAAGTAGACTTTTTCCTCCCAGTAGTCTATTGATTTTAACTTTTATTGACCTTTTTCTTAATCACAAGTTATTGCATTTTACCCTTGCAATGTGTGCTTTCCTTTATTATTTTCTATGTGTGTTTGCTTTGATTCACCTTACCCCTTCCCCCTTTGCAATGAAAAGAATCCTTCCTAGGATGAGAGGGTTAGAGGATGAAGGGCCTTTAGCGCACAATCTTAATGTTTTACTTTCTCATGAGCCAGGCGTAGAAACTCAGATTATATTCTAACCGAGCATAGCTATCCATATCGAAAGGGTGGATGCTCACATGTGTAATGTAAGTGAGGACATCAAGTAAGAAGTCACCAAAGGCCACTTTGCTAGCAAAGTGCAACTCCTCCTCAATGAGGATGCGATTTAAATAAGGGTGTTCTTTAATGTGGTCTTCCATTGGCCGATTACGGAGAGTAGTCAACACCCTATATGAAGTTGGAGTGACGTAGGTTGGTAGATGCTTTGATTGTGCATCATTGTTCAACGTTGGTCATTATTTGGCATGCCTCTGGCTCCCATTGCAATCACAGAGAGTACCATCTCCTCAAGAAGGGGGAATTGTTGTCGGCAAGCCGTTGCAACTTCTCGATTTCCTAGTTTGATGCTCTGGTATACGACATGATGAGACGATGTTTGATTGCTTGTCCTTGGATACCTTGGTTGCAATTAACTCCGCAGCTGCTTTGGAAGCTTTAACAAGTACGAATTTCGACTCCTCCCAAGAGCAAGGGAGTTTTCGCACTTCCGTCGCTATAGGTTCTTCCAAGAGTCCTAGATCTACTTGATCGTAGCCTTTAGCCAATGTCATGAAAGTAGCATCCAATCGTCAGAGGTAGGCAACCAAGTCATCCCTAGTATTTTCAGCTAAATCTGCGGCCAATGTTAGAATTGAGCGATGCTCATAAGAGGGCCTAAGCCCGGTGGGTGGTTGAGGTTTGACAGCGCTAGAGAGGTCAGTAGCTAATGGTTGTCGCTTGGTTTGCTCGTGAGTTTATAACTTGGCCTTATGTTTGATGTGCATGGTTGTGGCTACGGTTGACATACTACTTGGTGCATTTGAGAGTTGAGGGGGGCATCACCAAGACTAGATGTGATCGGTTTGTTAGTAACGGTTTGCGGTTTTAGGGCTGATATATTGGTTTATGCCCTGTTGAGCTAGGCTTTAGAGGTTTCATGGATTTAGCGGCTTGAGTCGCTTGTGGTTTGAGTGGTTCTGATGGGACATTTTGTGTGGGCAAGCTTGAAGATGGCGTTTGAGTAGTGCCTTTGGATGTTTGGGGTTTAGGTAGCCAAATCCAGGTGTTACCCGCATAGTAGCCTTGCGCTTGCAATAAGGTCTTGGGGACCCCTTGCGACTTGATGGTGCGTCGATGTTTATGGTTCGACCTTGGCTTCCTAGATTTTGAGTGCGGATGGTTAGCCTTGCTAGGCTATGGGTTTCTATTCCTAGGTGATGTTCCTTGTTCAGGTGCCTATTTGGACTGGGGTTCATGGGCTTCAATATTGGTTCTAGTGGTTTGTTACCCTCGAGGCTAGGTAGGCTGTGACAAGCCATGATCCCCCTCCTGAGACTTGGTGGTGGGTTTCTCTACCTGTGGCTTTGTGGACATGGAAGGAGTCACACCGCCTTTGCTGAAAGTTGTAACAATGCGGATGTTACCCACGGCTAGGTGGATGCGTTGCGACTCGTAGTCAACATTGCAACAAGCTTGCTTCTTAAAAGTTCATCTTAGAAGCGATTCTATGCAAGAGAATCAGGAGAGACCAAACAAAGACAGCTCCCGATGACAAATATAAGGACTATTGTTCTTTTAGTGATGAGAGTGAAAGGGAAATCGATACCCTGGAGTATGACACTAGGGCGTATATAATCGAACAAATACAAGTAGACCCCAAATCACACAAGCAGAGCGCACTTAGAGTGGAGAAGGTAGTCAAACATAAGGACTGCGATTGAACTTGGTTGGTGTACACGGGTGCCATCGACTATGAGAATGCAGGCCTAGCCCAACCAAGTGATGCACCACTACTACAAACGAACTCACCTCTGAGCTATGACCACTAGGAGAGAGCCCCTCTTCTAGTGAAGACGCAGAGTTCAATTCTGAATCAAAAATCAGCTCAGATAGTGACCTAGACATACCTTAGCCTCCCAAGACCAGACGCACTAAGGGGGACCTACCCGTCCACCTATGATGCAAACAATTAAAGGAGGAACTACAAACACGGGGCAAAGAAACGTGGATAGACGAACAACGAAAACCACAATACCTGCCAAAGTGATTCACAAGGTTCAAAAAGGGAGATAGGGTGGTGATCTTGCTGGGAGCCAAACGATAGGGGCAAGCAAGTGAATCAATCGAGGGACCCGCCAAGGTTAAAGAGGTCAATTTAGCTAAGGAAGGGGGGACCCCACGACCTGTCTTTATAGCAAATGACTTGATTGAGCAAGATGAAGCAAGTCTCGTTACTCTCATGCGAGAGTATATAGATGTCTTTGCTTGGTCCCTAGAAGAACTTAAAGGAATAGACATGAGTGTGGTGACTCACAACATACCCATGACACCTAATGCAACACCTACCAAGCAGCGACTGTATCCCATGAATCCAAAGCATGCTCACGCAGCTAAGGAAGAAATTGACAAACTTATGAGAGTAGGATTTATCTAGGGGTCTTGCCCATAGTCATCGTCCTAAAGCACATGCTTGAGAGAGTAGCTAGTAAGGAGACCTACAGTTTTTTGGACGGGTTCTTTGGGTACAATCAAGTGTAAGTGCATCCTAACAATAGACATAATATGGCATTCGCCACTAAATGGGGAGTCTTTGCCTACATAGCCATGCCTTTTGGATCGATTAACACACCAGCCACTTTCCAACGACTAATGTGTACAATATTTAAAGACATGCTGAGGAAGGAGTTAGAAGTCTTCGTGGATGACTTGTGCATTCACTCTGCTTGGCGAGAACACTTAAGCAGGCTTCGAGTGGTCTTTGAACGATGTCGGCTATACCACCTCTCATTGAAACCCTTAAAATGCTAGTTCTGGGTGAAGCATGGATGTATCCTAGGACACGTGGTGTCAAAGAATGGCATTGCTACAAATTCCTGCAAGATCAAGGTCATTATCGATCTTCCACGCCCAGCTGATTACAAGGGTGTTCAGTGCTTCTTGCGACATATCGAGTACTATCGATGGTTTGTGGTAAACTATGCATTGATCGCTAGATCTTTATACAAGCTATTGATTGTATTTGAATGGACCGCAGAATGCCAACGTGCATATGAGGACCTAAAAAAGGCTCTAACCACCGCACCGATACTACGAGCCCCAAATTGGACACTCACATTCCATGTGCACATTGACGCTTCAAAATTCGCGGTAGGAGCGGTGTTGTGCCAACATCCTAAACACAACTTGGATTACCTAGTGAGCTTTGCTAGCAAATAACTCACTGAGACCGAAATGAATTACTCAACAACGGTGAGAGAGGGCTTGGCCATGGTGTTTGCTGTAAAGAAATTCCGACATTATCTTTTGGCTACGCCTTTTACTTTCTTTATTGACGATCAAGCGTTGTTGTATCTTGGTAACAAACCATGCGCTATAGGATGCATTGCTAGATGGCTTCTTCTGCTTTTAGAGTTTGACTTAGAGGTGGTGGTACATAAAGGGAAGCAACATTACATGGCTAACCATCTGTCTCACGTCCCCATGGGAGAAGCGGCTAGATAGGGCATTATGGATGAACTGCCATACGTGCATCTATTCTGCTTATCCAGTGAAAAAACTTTGTTTAGAGCTGACATGACGCTATATTTGGCAGATGACATAGTTTAAGTACTTGAACATTGACTACCGGAACGACCAATAGAAAAGGCCCGCCTTAGGCGGCTTATCTTGAAAATTCAACCCTATCAGTTGATAGCTGGCCAACTTTATGGGCTGGGGCAAGATGAGTTGCTGCGCAGATGCATGTGTGAGCATGAGATGCAAGACGTACTAACAGAGGCACACAATGGAATTGCAGGAGGACATTTCAGTGGAGATATGACAGCCCGCAAAGTGTTGTAGTCCTCCCGGCTGTGGTGGCCTACCCTATTAAGAGATGCGACACGATTTGTGAAGCATTGTGATGAGTGCCAATGAAGCATTGTGATGAGTGCCAACAAACTAAAGTACCTATCCATAAAGATCGCATGGAGCTAACCCCGATTATCGCACAACAACCTTTCAAGAAGTGGGGGATTGACTTCATCAAACCCATTAGTCCCGCCGCACAATATTCACAAGCTAAATACATCATTGTGGCCACCGACTATCTAACCAAATGAGTAAAAGCACGAGCTATGAGAAAGAATGATGCTAGGACCATCACTAAGTTCCTATGGGAGCAAGTGATCTCACGATTCGGCTGCCCCATCGAACTAGTTAGCGACCAGGGTACACACTTCATCAACAAAGTAATAGCTCACATCCTGTCCTCCTTCCTAATCATCCATCGAAAATCCTCACCCTATTACCCATAGGCAAAAGGTCAAGCTAAATTGACAAATAGACCTAGTAAACGTCCTGATCAATGTCATCTTTGCTTCACGCAGTGATTGGGATAACAAATTGATGGCGGCCTTATGGGCCTACCGCACGACTTACAAGACAGCAGTAGGATGGCAAACCCCATTTAGATTGAATATGGTACAAAGGCAATCCTTCCCTTGGAATTCTTCGTACCAAGCCTCAGGATCACCCTTAAAAAAAGATGGGATGGGAAGTGGGCATGGACGGAAATCTGGCTTCTAACCACCCATGAGCTCATATGCGAGAAGACAAGACGCAAAAGCTAGTTTGACAAGCATGTCAAGCAGTGCAGCTTCGAACACGGTGACTTAGTATTGCTATACTTAGTTAAGGGACATAAGCAAAAGCTGAAGTTTCGGGGGTTATGACCTTTTAAGGTTCGAACCATCAACCAAACTGGCAACGTCAAACTAGAAACCCTAGAGGGTGAGGGCATAGGCTTCTTTAATGGTAGCTACATAAAGAATTATTTCCCTCCCATGCACCCATTGCATGAGCCCCCAATGCTAGCACCCCCTATCCACATGCGAGTAGCCACTATCATTGAGGTGAACGGTGGGGATGAAGAAGCAGTACCACTAGCTTACCTACACATGACGGTCACTACTAAACACACATGCACCATCAACACATTGATCGACGAGGGAGCTAATTTTAATATCTTGACTCATGACCATTGGACCCAAATTGGCAAATGTAGTTGTAGCCCACTAATGCTAATCTCACCCCTTATGGAGGCCAACCCTACAAACTTCGGGGAAAGTGCAAGGTTGTAGTTTCTATTGAGTTTGAGAGCATGTCGATAATTTTCTATGTGTTGCCCAACACTAAGGATATCACCATTCAAGCTCATCCAAGAGATCTTCGAGTGGCTTAAGGTTTGTTGTTGGATTGCCAGCCAACTTGTTGGTTAAGTACCCTAGGATCTCCTAGAGTTCACGTCTATTGCATGAGTGGGTTGTCGTCCACGTAGACTCTCCCGGTCATCATGCAGACTGGCACTGAAGGTGTGTCCTTGAACTTATCAATTGCCTTGACGGCTTGTTTGTATGCCTCAGTGTCTGAGAATGGTAGGTCGATGGTAACAAGAACATGCATCACCCGCTCATCCTCGGGGCACGGGATATACTTGGTAAGAGCCCCATAGGATCCCCTTGTCTGTCCATTGCCCTTCAGCATGGTGGAGATGGCGTCGAGGTTGATTGGCATAGTCTTTCGCGTTTACATCTCTACTCTCATAGCTTTTGCTCGATTGCCTAAGAAGATAAGATCGTTGCCCCAATCCTCTATGACTCTCGCGTTGCGCATCCAAGGTCAGCCTAGCAGGATGTTGTAGTCCAATCCCTTCATGACTATGAAGCCAATAGAGAATTGGATCGCTGTGATCTTTACTGACCAATTTTTCAACACTCAAAATGGCTTCACCTTCATTCCATTTGCCAGTGTGACATTAAACCTAGTAGTCTCGACCAATGGGTTACCCCAAATTCGGAGTACTGCATGGCTTAATACACTCACTCCTGCCCCTGTGTCCATGATCCCCTTTTTGGTGATGTCTCCCATTGCTAGGCGTCAAGCTCCAGCTATAGTGTTGGGTGATGCCTAAGCAGGTTGCCTAAGCTCAGAGTTACCAGGGTGGTCACCAATGTATTGAGGAGGTTGCTAGTCACTCGCCTATCTTCTAGGTCTATGGTTCTTGGCCAATGGTCTTGATCATTTTGCTAGCCTAAAGCATTTAGACTTTGTCCAGGCAGCCCAGCTTGTGGTTCCATCACCTCCCTTGGTTGTGGGAGAGAGATTGGGGTGTCTATGCTTGAGAGATCATTGATCTCATCCTCCAGTATGGGCTCAATGTCCTGTAGGTATTCCTAGGTCTCCCTCACCCATTCTTTCACCTTCTTGATGGCTTTGAGTTTGCACTTTGGATTGGGGTACTCGCCGACCTTAGCACTTTCCTTCTCAGCCATCCGTGGAGCCCACGTTTCTTCCTTGGCATCAACAACTTTCCTTCCAACCGGTAATGTTGTGGCACTTTCAATTTTGAGGGTGATCTTAGCGTCTGGTCTTTTCTTCCTTCGTCTTCGGCTATTCTTTCCAACTAAGGTTGCGTCAAGGTTGGTAGGCCCTGGCAATGATATGTCGGCTTGCTTCGTCTACACGCAGGTCATGACCTATAATGGAATAGGTGTTGCCTCTCCATCGAGTGTCTCGACACCGAACAACCCCAATGGAACCGATAGATAGCTGCTTCGCCGAATTAGAGGATGGCCTTCTTCTAGGGCAATCGACAAAGAGATGAGTGATTCCACACTCAGTCCATCTTAAATCAGCCTTATCTCTATTCGCTTACTCCCTCTTGAGGCATTGTGAAGAAATATGTACTGGGTGAGCACATAATTGGCTCTTGGGCTTGCCTTCCTAGGCCTTTGCCTCTCCCTCTTCCCAATGCCATTACTGCTATTCGTCAATACTCCATGAGGATAGCATTGCCTTCCTCATCGTATGACACGTATGGGCTTACATACGGCTCATCGTTGCTAGGCTCATCCACATAGTGGACTGGGGTATCACCCGGTGGATGGGTCACGTAGGGTCCAGGCGGTCTAGGGATACATGTAGGATTGATTTCCATCCTAGGGATGGTAGGTTTCGCGTCATGCTCCCCTTACAAAGAAGTTCGGTGTCATGTTTGCAAGGTGGAGTTGGACCATAAAGCTCTGGATATGGGAGCCTCCGAGGTGATCGACAATGCATTGTGTCATTGTCGAACCTACCACAATTAGCACAAGGTCGTGACCTAGGGTTCTGACACTCAACTAGCAAGTGGTTTCCACCACAATGCACACATTGCATGTGTGGGCGCATTGGTCGTCTCATCATCTCTTGTAGTTTGGCTATGTCCATCCTAATATCTACTAGCTCTTGTCCCGACTCAATGTCCTTCGCTTTGTCTTGAGTGCTTGAGTCTATTCTCCCACTCGGCGTTGAGGTTATCTCAAAACTCCTGGCACTGGACTCTTCCTGATTCGAGCCTCTAGAGCCTCTTTCCTTGAGCTAGTCATCCACCTCTAATAGCTACTTCAAAGACCCTTGCCAGTGTGTCTCACTGCAAGCTTGAGTTGCCGGCCAAGGCTTTGTAGAGCTCCTCGCCCCGTTTTCCATTGATGAATATCATGGCTACCGCCCTTTCGGATGGTCTCTCACCCAAGGGAATTCTCTTGAAGAGACTCCTTATGTGGGTCACATAATCTCAAATGCCCTCTCTCTCTTTCTACTTGATGTTCATAAGCCGCACTAACAGGTTATCGAAGCATCCTGGTTCGAAAAATCTCTTAATGAAGAGATTATTATGGCCATTGAAATCAACACGCTCCGTAGCATTTAGACTTGTATACCAAGTCTGACCCTTGTCACTTAACCACAATCCGAAGGCTTGGGAACATTGAGTAGGATCAGTGAGGCCATTGGCCTCGTAGACCTGCTCAAACTACTCCACAAAGCTATATGGGTCATTGATTGCTTGGTATTTATCCAGCTGCTTTGCTAATACAGGGATTTTCGATTGGCTCCTAGAGCCTTGGTTGACTCCCAACCCTGTCAATAGTGATGTTGCCAATTCTGCAGTGCCTTGTTCTACGACCGTGTTATCTAACAACCGCTTTGTCAGGAGCTCGCTCCGTGTGAGATCTCCTTCTAGCGCTCTCTCGCTCTCTAACCCGATTCATGTGCGCTAAGGCTAGCACTCTCTAGATCTCTCTCATTTCTAAGCTTTGGCGTAAGTTCCTAGTTTGTTGGTCCTAGTTGTATGCCATTAGGCCTTGCAGAGCTCTGCGAGCCAATTTTCTTTCCTCCTTTAGATCTGCCATGATGTCCTCAAGTGGTCTACCACAATGATCTAGCTGAGTTTGAGTGTCTTATTTGTACACTAATTGTTGGATAACCTTAGAAAAGTTTCCTAGGTTAAGCTCCTCATCGCTTCTATGGCATGAGCTACCTTCTTTCATGCCTAGGACTTCCTATTTTGCCAAGTTATCGATCAAGTTCATAAGGCCGGGCAGATCCACTTCCGCGGTATTGTCTGCTCTTATTGCGCTCAGATTTTTGGCCATGTTCTCTGCTTGGTCCTACCTTTGGGGATTTGATGTCTCTTCTATGTCTTTGGGTCTTCTCTTACTAGTGGGTTCCTTCCAGTTCTTAAGTCCAGATGTGTTCCTTGTTACTTACAATCAATCCTCAACTTACCCTCACTCTTTGTGTGGGTGCGCATGTGTGCTCTTTTTTGTGCACTATGCGAAATCAGGCTTTTAGCTTTCCTTAATTGAGCTTCGAGTGATAGAAATCAGAGTGGGTGAGAAAACAAAGTGTGTGTAGCTCAAGTGCTCTTGTCTACGAGTTGGCTTGACAGGGTCGAGTGTTTGGTTCCTAACCGTTCCCGGTAGCTTCTAGGTTTTTTTTTTAAAAACTGTGTTATCTCGTTTGGCTCGGTTGGGGTCCTGCAATCAGCCCACAACACTGAACACCTTTTCAAACTGTTCAACCACAATCCCTAGATTTGTAACTGCGTGTGAGGCGATCGATGGGTTCTTCCAATGTGGGTCACGCTTCTCGTTAACCACGGTTCATCAAATTCCCAGGCTTTCGTTCCTAGGCTGTGTCCAATTTTCAAAATCGAACGTTCGATTTACCAGTGTCTGATTCTAGGGATCAGACAGGTTTGGGTCCAATTGTCACAATCGGATAGGTGTGTGTCCGATCGGACAGCTGGAGTTGGTCCAATTTCCGTGCGTCCGATTTTGGGAGTCCGATCCTAGCAATCAAACATCTGACGAGATAGTGTCTGATTTTAGAGCATTTGATTCTGAATGGTTCGATTGGGGTATGTTCGATCAAACAAGATTGTTGGTCTAATTCTGTGGTCCATTTGTCGCGATCGAACGGGTCGAGCATCCGATCGGACGGGTAATGTGTTTGATTGGAGGTGGTCCAATTAGTCGATCGGACGGTCCGCGTCCGAGTGGTCCGATTATGGGTTTTCCGATTTTCAAAATCGGACATGGTGTCCAATCGGACGAGGTGGGTTTGTCCGAGTGTCTGATTCTGGGAATCGAACGATTCCCTCGGTCTGATTCTGGGAATGAACACTATGGGAGGAGCCCGATTTCGCCAGCCGAAACACGTGTCGATCACTTATTTGCCAAAAATCTAGGTATAAATGTTGCTAGTAAAGTACACAACTTCCAAGAACCAAGGAGGAGTGTAGGCGAAGGGCATCCCATACTTGAATCTCACTAAAAGTCCCGAGATGCTCCGATCGATCTAATGTAAACCTGGACCTACAAGCTCTCTCTCTCTCTCTCTCTCTCTCTCTCTCTCTCTCTCTCTCTCTCTCTCTCTCTCTCTCTCTCAAAGTCAGAACTATAAATGAGGTTTTCCCTAGTCACCCAAGACCTTAAGCCCTCAATAACCTGTTGTGAACCCCAACACGAAGAAAGCAAAAGTAAATAAAAAATAAGCAGGGCAAAGACGAAAAAAAGGTAGCTTGACTGAAGAAAGAAGAGGAGAAAAGCCCAAAAGTGCAAAAGCAACCTTAAAAGTCCAAGGCAACTGCAAAAGGGGAAAGGTGCATTTTAAAATACAAAGGCATACCCTAAAATCTTGTAAAAGAGTGCTAGGCGGTGGAAAATCCGGAAAGCTAAAATAAAAGACAAAGTCAAAGGCCAATGCAAGAGAAATGGAAGGCAAAGGCGCACAAGGAAAAGTGCAAGACAAAACTTGTGAAAAAGAGCGCAAGCGCGTCGCGGTTTAATTCAAGGAGCGTCGGGCTCTCACCCGTGCAATTTGTAAATGTAGATGGGTGGCGGAAAGGAAGCTAGGAAGATAGAATGACAATGGGAAAAAGGGCCTAGGCTACGGCTGGCCATGTAAAAAAGGGAAAAGGGGATGATCGCCCAAAAGGGATTTAGGGTTTTGTATATAAAGTTGAAAAGTGAATGAGAAGCTCATTCTTTGGTGTGTGGCAAAAGGAGTCTTCTTCTTCTTCTCTCCTTCTCACCTTCTTGCTTGTGTGTGCTCTTGAGAGAGGGAGTGTGAGAGTGTGAGGGAGTAAGTGTATGTGAGAGTGAGGGATCAAGAGGGTGAAGCTCTTCACCATCTCCTCTTCTCTTCTTCTCTTCCCTTTTCTCTTCTTGCACGCTCGGCTATGGAAGATGGAGCTTGGAGGTGGAGGAGACTTGAGGATGCTTGAGCTAGGATCTAGGATCGTGGAGCTACCGGTGTGTGGGAGAGAGGAGGCAACTCATACCGGCACTAAGGTAAGCTCATTACACCCGTAGGATCGACGGTGCATCGGCTAGGTGAGAGATAGCCATTAGAGCTTGCTTGGAACGCTTGAAACACTAAGCGGTCCGTGGGTCTTGGTGGTTGAGTGAAAGCTCCCACATTTTGGTTACGTTGACGGGACCAACGGATTCAAGCTTGAGCACTTGCGCGCCTCATATTGAGCATCGAAGTAAGGGATTCATCCCCGAACCGGAGCTTGAGATAGGTAGGAAGTGAGGGGGTTGAAGATGGTATTCGATCTCCTTGGGAAGTAGGTTTTTTACTTTTTGAGATTTATGTTGTGAGATGGAGTAGTGTAGGTATTTACTTTGTGATTTGGATGCATTAGAGTAGAAGAAAACAAAGAAAAACAAAGAACATAAGCATTAGGGTTTGCTGTTGCAAAACAGTGCAAACAGGGCAAGAATCGTGCAAAAGTGGTAAAAAACTCGCTAGTGATGTCTAAGATCGGCAAGTGAGTTATTGGGGGCATCAATACCATACCCAGGAAAGGGTATAAGGGCCAAAAGTGGCAAGAAAGACCACATTGTGCACTGCAGGGTTTCAGGAGAGTAGGAGAGAAGAGGAAAGCTTGGTGAGGGGATTCACTTCGATCTTGGCATCAGAGAGAAATTTGGCCAGCCCAGGTAATTCTACACCTCCCCCTACATAAGTAGGATGGATCTGGAGCAGCTTGACTAGGGGGAAGGCCTCCAGCACTCGGCACGACGAATTTCGTGAGGTTCAGCGAAGAAACGCACGGCGCCCAGCATGTCCAAGTGACGGCTACTCTGGTCCGAGGCCCAAAATCAACCCTCGAACCGCTTAACTCGACCCACTTGGCCACTACCACTCGAACGCCCAACCACACTCGACCCGTCCGAATCGAGCACTCGAACTACCTCAGAACTCGGCCTCGGTCCATTCGGTCCGCCTGGCCTACTCGGCCCTCGAACACCCAGGTTCGGACCGGCCAAATTTGGCATTCGGACGGTTACATATGGCCCTTCCCACTCGGCCCTCCGACGTGCCGAATTGGGCACTCGGACCCTGCAATTTGGACCAGTTGGGCCGAGTGTACAGTTTCACCAAATTCTCAGAAAACTTGACCTGACCCGATTGAAACTCAGTAGCGCGAACTATTGAAAGCCCTTAGGACGCTCAGAACTTGATTCTGGCACGCGGAATAGGCAAAATGATAGGGCGCAGCCGCTTAGCAGGCTAGAAGTAGGCAGTTGCGAGACTAGGGACTTAGACGCAAACCGCTGAGTAGAAAAGCCTGATTGGACCCAAAAACGAACGAGGCAACGAATTAGAAAAACTCTGAACCCCGAAATTGACCCCACAGGCTACATAGAGTGAAAGGCGCATCATAGATTCACCACTGGGCCGAAACTTCGAGCAAGTGGTTCAAGATTTGGCTGAATGACCCTCCAAACTGCACATGGTGTTTACCATAACGGCCTTGCGGGCCGGGGAGGGGACTGCCCCCCGGATCCCCGCAGAGGGGGCCCTGCCCCCGCTACACCTCCCCCAAATGGGTTGGAGAGAAAACACACGCCGTGACAGGCCCTCCAACTTAGACCCTCGAGTAGTAATGGCTCTACACGAGCAGGGATTCTCACTTGCAAAGGAGCCGTCGAAAGCCCGTACCCGAATAGAGACAAATAGAGACCCTAGAACCTCAATGGGCCAATCTAGCCACCATCAAGGGCAAGAAGGCCACACTACAAGGACACATGTACATTGTGTTCAAACTGCGTCTAGTCAAAGCAGAATGCAACATCATCAAGCTACCAATGCGAGGATGACTAGACAGGACAGTCCTGACAATAGATGCACCTTGAGTAGCACTGCACAGACAACCTAAGATCTCAGTAGAGAATCCACGTCTGACTGTGCAGCTAGGGACTCAAAGGCATGTATCAGAAGGCTTGAAGCTGCAAACCAAGACCCGGAAGATAAAGACATAGTGCCACCTGCTTATCTTAGGGTCAAACTCACCGCAAAAAGAGAGAATAGTGTTGATGCTCTCATTGATGAAGGAGCAGATTTCAATATCTTGACTTACAAAGCATGGACTCTACTAGGTCAACCAGAGCTCAAACCGACTGATGCAACTCTTAATCCTTATAGGGAACACCCACAAGCACTTCTAGAAAAGTGCAGAATCCTTGTAACTATTGAAACAGAAAGCTTGCCAGTCCTGTTCTATGTTCCCCCAAATAGCAAGAATTGTGGAAAGGAAATCCTCTTAGGAAGGCCCTTCAAAAAGGCAACGAAGTGTGAAGCCAACTATATGGCACAAAGGATACACCTAACACTAATGTGAGGATAATCACGACTTTTAGCAAGGGTGACCTCACCAAACCTCGAGGGAAGGGCAAGGAGCATTCTGACATACCAAGCAAGCCCAGTAATGAGAGCAAGGAGTTGTTGAAAGAGTTGATACAAGCGCACATTGAACGGAGAGAACCAGTGAGTGAGGCCATACTTGAAACAAAAAGGTTAGGAGACAAGGCCAAGGATAGGGTTTGGACTTACAAATATCGTAGAAGACCACAAAAGAAGCCCAAGCCTTATAGACGAAGGCATCGATGGAGAGCTAGCACAACGTCATAATGGATATCCAAGGCGTTGCTTCGTGCTCAAGGGTATAATGCAGGCAACCGATGGATTTGGGTACCAAAACCCCTTGCTAAACCACCTCTGTTAGAAGCCCAAATTATGTTAAAAGCAAAGAGGCGTAGGAGGAAACCTAAACGAAACTCCAAGTCTCACACCAAAAATATTGGAGTGATTGAGCCCCTCACGATTGAAATTAAGAAACTAAACATGACCTATCAAAAAGTAGATCCTCAGCCTAGCGTGCTTAGCAAGCAGATATCAGAGGTAACTATCAAGCGTGCACAAGGCCCACTAGTGCCCAAGGAGCCTTTGACTTCCCAAGAGGATAATGAGCACCATCGGCACAACGTTGCTCATGATGATAAGGCTGGTTGCTCAACAAAGCTAATGACAGAATCGTCTAACAATCACGAGCAAATTCTCCAGTCAGTGCCAAGCCCACATAGGAGTCCCAAATCTCCTACATCCTCTTCACCTAAAGGGACACGGGAAGCACGATAGCAACAGCCTCGTGCCACTGCTCAATCTGCACAAGTAAATGCACAAAGGGCAACAAAAGGCACAACCACTTCTGATCTGCCTAAGGACTTGACACTACAGTCTACCAATGGTAGCCAGTCTGTTGAGATATCGAGCTCCACTCGTGATACGCCAGGGTGACCGTTGTGTATTTATGTCACCGACTTGTCAGTTGCAGACGCAGTTGGTACACCGCCCATGAATAATAGCTACATGACAGCTATCCTTATCTACTCTAGTTCGTGGCTCAGTTAGTATGCCACCTTAGTTAGTTGAGTTTGGTTTAAGACCCATATATAGGGTTCTTCTATTTCTTTGTAAGAGAGTTCTTTTGGCTTACACAACTAAGAAGAGGAAAACTGTTTTCAACCTCCACCTCTGTGTGTATTCCTCCATTGTGCAAGCAAGAAAGCTACAAGTGAGACTCCTTCCTTCTCTCCCACAATCTTGACATGGTATCAGAGCCTTGTTCGTGGTAAGGAGCTCAAGAAAGCAAGCCAAGCTCGCGGTGTTCTGGTAAGAGGAGCAGTGTTGCTTTCATTTTCTGTTTTGGAAGCAGATCTCTGTAGGTAGCACAGCCGAAAAGTGCAGGAGTGCATTGTCTCAGGTTGAGACGCCCTTCGCGGTGAAACAAGAGGGCAGTATATGCTGTGGGTAAGGGCTTTAGCCCTTGGCGACCTTGTTTTTTTTATTTGAGGCCATTTCGGGGCCTGTTTTGGAGGCGGAAGTTTTCTGCACGCACTCAGGAAAAGACCCAGTTTTATGCTGTGTAGCCATTGTTCTATAGGTTGGTGAAAAGTTACTGTAGAAATTGCATCGTATGCTTGTGCGTAGAGACATTGGGAGTTACAGAATCATCCATGTTGCCTGTTGATGCAAAATCGTCACTAGGAAGTGACTGTGTGGTCAAATACTGCTTTCGCCAGTTTTGCAGATTTTCCCTTGTGAGGGTGAAGCTGTGTTTTTTGCAGTGACATAATTTTTTGCAGTGTTTTGTAATGGCGTCTGATTCTCTTTCACAGATTGTCACTGAAAAGCTTGACAAGAACAACTTCCAAGCATGGAAGTTTAGAATGACGAATTTCCTTATGGAAAAAGGATATTGGGAATTTGTTGCAGGAAATGAAGAAGAACCAGTTCTTCCTGATGTTCCCAATCAACAGCAAATGCAGGCATTTAAAGCATGGCATGAGAGAGCCAGGAAAGTTATGTATTGGCTGTCTATCAGTATTTCAGACTCTATGATTGTGTATATTCAGGATGCAAGTACGCCAAAGGAGGCATGGGATACTTTGTCAAAAATGTATAGCACAAATACGCAAGCCAGGAAAATGCATCTCAAGCAAGAGTTGTACAATGTGCAAAGAGAAAATATGAGCATCAACGACTACCACATGAAGGTGAAGAAGATTGCGGATGCACTTGCTTCCATTGGGTCGCCAGTGGAAGATGATGATTTAGTTTCTGTGACCTTGAATGGTCTAGGAAAGGATTATGCACAGTTCCGAACATCCATTTCCGTTCGTGAAAGATTTCCCGATTTTGAGGAGTTGATTGCTCTTCTAATTTCTAAGGAGTAGAGAAATGGTGGTGCATCTTCTTCAGGAGGAACTTCAAAAGAAATTGTCTTCTACTCAAATGCTGGAAGAGGTAGAGGCAGAGGTAGAGGAGGCCGATTTGGAGGCCGTGGTAGAAATCAGAATATGCAGCAAACTCAAGAAAACTAGTCCTATGGAGGAGGACGTGGTAACACTAGAGGCAGGGGGAGCCAAAGAGGTCGTGGTGGATGGCAAAGAGGCCAAAATGCAAACAACAATGTTGAATGCTACTACTGTGGTAAAATGGGTCATATGGCTAAAGACTGCTATAAAAAGTAGAATGACATCATGAATGGAAAACTGCAACAAGGGAATTATGCATCTTCTAGTAGACAGGGTGATGACAGAAATGAGCATTTGTTTATGGTGCAGCACATGAACAATTCTGTGACAAGTGTAGAAGAAAGCAATGATGTATGGTATGTTGACTCAGGTGCATCAAACCACATGACAGGTCATGCAGAATGGATGGAGGATGCAAGGAAAATGGAAAAACCAGGATTTGTGGAGACTAGTGATGATACTGCACATCCTATTGTGCAGATTGGAAAATTTCATTTGTCTATACAGGATGGAAAAAAGAAATACATGTCTGATGTATTTCATGTCCCGAATATCACCAAGAATCTGGTTTCTGTTGGTCAAATGGTTGAGCAGGGCTTGCAGGTCAGATTTAATCCTCATGGATGCTTTGTTGAGGATATGAAAAATAAAGGTCGCTTGATAGCAAAAGGAAAGAAGAAGGGCAGAATGTTTACGTTGGATGCAGACATGCCTGAATTGAGTGCAGCAATGTTTGCACATGGGACCGGTGTAGTTGCAGATATTGATATCTGGCATAAACGCATTGGTCATGTTAATGTACAGCGACTTAAATCAATGCAGGCCCAAAATATTGTTGCAGGATTGCCAAAATTCAAGGTTGCAGAAATGCATAAGGTATGTGAAGCCTGTCAGTTTGAAAAACAGGCAAGGAAACCATTTCCTAGACATGTTCAAGAGAGTGAGAAGCCATTGGAATTAATCCACTCTGATGTGTGGACTACTAAAGCTGCATCTCTTGGAGGCTGTCATTATTTTGTCACTTTTATTGATGACTATAGCAGAAAAGTTTGGGTGTATTTTATGAAAAAGAAAAGTGAAGTTTTTGGGCATTTCAAAACTCTTAAAGCTATGGTTGAAAAAGAAACAGGCCTGCAGATAAAATGCCTAAGGTCAGATAGAGGGGGAGAGTACCTCTCAAATGAGTTTGCAAGGTTCCTGCAAGAGCATGGCATAAAGCAGCAATATTCATGTAGTTATACCCCACAACAAAATGGAATTGCAGAAAGGAAAAACAGGCATATTGGAGAGGTATCTCGTGCCATGCTCAATGAAAAAGACTTGCCAGATTTTTATTAGGCTGAAGCAGTTGCTACAGCAGTCTACATAATAAACAGGACTCCCACTGTAGCAATACATGGAATGACTCCAGAGGAGAGGTATACTGGTAGGAAACCAGATATTTCTCATTTAAAAATTTTTGGTTGCATTGCCTATGTACATGTGCCAGATGAGTTGAGATCCAAGTTGGATCCAAAAGCTGAGAAGTGCATCTTTATTGGTTACTCTCTGCAACAAAAAGGGTATAGATGCTATAACCCTTCTACTCGTAAGTTTACAGTGAGCAGAGATGTTTTTTATGAGATGAGTAGCTGGTATAAACCAGTAAATGTGATTGATGATGTAGATGCACAAAATGGTAATGCTGCACAGAATTCACAGCAGCAGTCACAAAATATTAGTGGACCTGGAGCGTCCTCTAGTAGTGGTTCACATTCTTCGCCATGGACAGGCAGATTGAGATCAGGAGAATCTTCTCAAAGCAATGCAGATAGTGGTATGCAGGTTTCACGAAAAGGAAAAGAGAAGATAGATCAGCCCATGTTTGTTGTGAATGCAGGTCACTCTTATGTGGATGGTGAATCGAGTGGCTCAGAATAGAGCATTGATGATGAGTTGGGTATCCCCTCTATTGTTATACCTGGAGTAAGGAAGACCAGGATGTTTTGAGAGCACCTGGAAGTGAGCCTACTTTGCGTAGGTCTACCAGAGCTAGGTATCCTGTGGATAGGCTGAAATATGATGGATTTACAGCCATTCACTATGCATATATGGTCAAAGTGATACAGGAACCAGAACCCACTTCTTTTGAGCAAGCCATGGGAAAAGAAAAATGGGAGAAAGCCATGGATGAAGAAATGGATGCCTTGGAAGCAAATGCTACATGGGAGTTAGTACCTTTGCCTAAAGGTAAGAATGCAATTGGCTGTAAGTGGGTTTATAAGGTGAAGCACAATGCAGATGGTTCTGTGAACAGATACAAGGCAATATTAATAGTCAAGGGGTATGCACAAACATATGGCATTGACTATGAAGAAACATTCAGTCCGGTTGCAAGGATGGCAACCGTAAGAGCAATCATTGCTATGGCTGCATCAAAGGGATGGTCTTTACATCAGATGGATGTAAAGAATGGCTTCTTGCATGGTGATTTGCAAGAAGAGGTCTATATGGAACAGCCACCAGGTTATGTGCATGATGTTCATCCTGAGTTTGTTTGTAGGTTGAAGAAAGCCTTGTATGGCTTGAAGCAAGCACCTAGAGCATGGTCTGACAAGATAGGACAGTATCTTGTCACTATTGGCTTTCAGATTTCCAAGGCAGATTTCTCACTTTATGTGAGAAAAACAGAGAAATGTATTATGCTACTTGTCATTTATGTTGATGATTTGATTATGACAGGTGACAGTGATGAAGATATCCTTCATGTGAAAATGCTATTGAAGCAGAAGTTTGAGATGAAGGATTTGGGAGAGCTGCGTTATTTCTTGGGCATTGAGGTGATTAGATCACCAAGTGGGATACAGCTCTGGCAGAGGCAGTATGGATTGGACATGCTGTCCAAATATGGGATGATAGGCTGTAAGCCTATTTCAGTTCCTTTGGAGCAGAATGTGAAGCTGAGCACAGATGCAGGTGAGCTTCTAGAAGACCCTACTATGTACAGACGCATAGCAGGAAGTTTGATTTATATGACTATTACCAGGCCAGATTTGAGCTATGCTGTTGGATTGGTAAGTCAGTTTATGCAGGCTCCAAGGAAACCGCATTTGGATGCGGCTAGACGCATACTCAGGTATGTGAAGTCCACATTGCAGTATGGACTATTTTATGAGACTGGGGTTCAGATACAACTGCATGGATACACTAATACTGATTGGGTTGGTAGTATTTCTGATAGAAGATCTACCAGTGGATATGTGTTCTCTTTTGGGAGTGCTGCAGTCACTTGGAGCAGCAAGAAACAGCCTACAGTTGCCTTGTCGAGCACAGAGGCTGAGTACAGGGGTGCAGCAATGGCTGCATGTGAGGTAGCTTGGTTGCATAAGCTACTTTATGATATGCATCAGTCTACAGATGGGCCAGTTGTCATTTATTGTGACAACATGAGTAGTATACACTTGGCAAATAACCCAGTCTATCATGCTAGAACAAAGCACATTGAGGTGCATTATCACTATGTGCGAGAGAGGGTGTTACTAGGTCTTATTGATCTAGTTTATGTCAGCACAGAGGATCAGGTAGCTGACATATTCACGAAAGCATTGGGCGCAGAGAAGCTGCGCAAGTTCAGAGACCTGCTTGGTGTGCAGGAATCGGGATTGAGCTCGAGGGGGAGTGTTGAGATATCGAGCTCCACTCGTGATACGCCAGGGTGACCGTTGTGTATTTATGTCACCGACTTGTCAGTTGCAGACGCGGTTGGTACACCGCCCATGAATAATAGCTACATGACAGCTATCCTTATCTACTTTAGTTCGTGACTCAGTTAGTATGCCACCTTAGTTAGTTGAGTTTGGTTTAAGACCCATATATAGGGTTCTTCTATTTCTTTGTAAGAGAGTTCTTTTGGCTTACACAACTAAGAAGAGAAAAACTGTTTTCAGCCTCCACCTCTGTGTGTATTCCCCCATTGTGCAAGCAAGAAAGCTACAAGTGAGACTCCTTTCTTCTCTCCCACAATCTTGACACAGTCCACTGAACTAGCCACCACTACTTCCAATCAGGGACCACAGCAGTCACAACCTTTGGCCGTGACAACACCCATTGCGGAACATGTCCTTAGCAATTCACCTTTGGAAGAGATGTCACAACAAACATCCTTGATACCTCCAATCCTTCCAAAGCACCTAAAGCCTAGGCTTGAGGATAAATCTCTCGAAGAATTGGCCAAAGAAATGGAGAGATGAAAATAGGCCATAAAAGGGCATGATGAAGGTGTTTTTTGTAAGATACTGTGTCACCATCAGGGTTATCCTCAAACAAATGGGCTTATGACTACCATGTCACTTGGATTGGTGACTTTTGGATCCAAGTCAACAACCACTGAGGTGAAAGGTTTGAACTTTGATAGTGAAGTTGTAGTTTTTATTATTACTATTTTCATTTGTCTCATGGTAATGATGGTGACTAGATTGAAGAAGAGGATGCTATGATGCTCAAAGGAGGATATAGAAAACCATGAGGCTATCAAACCTCGTGTTTACATATCAAATTTCAACGAAAGAGGTAGAATAAAATGAACTATAATTGTTCTTGAGCCTTCTTCTTCCTTTCTTGCATTCAAGTGAAGCGAGCATGGTCAATTCAGAGCTTGAGTATGAGCCAGCTATGTGAGAGATATCTTGAGCTTAGAGTGGAAGCAGTTGAAAGAACAATTGTCCATCTTAAACTTGTTGTGTTGAGCTCTCACAAAGGAGAACACCAATGAGGCAACCAACCTTTATCAACACCCAAACCTTTTGCCTCTTAAAAGCAAGTTGATCATGTCCATCCAAATAGCTTGGAAACACACTTTTACCCAAAATAAATATACATTCCACTAAAAAATCATAGCCAAAATCATGTTGAGACTTGAAATAACTCTAAATATAATGCCAATATTTTATAACTCATAACAAAAACCCTAGTCCAAGCACAAAACCACCAAAATTTGTCAACCTATAGGGTCCTACACCTAAGCTTAGAATCCTATGAGCAACAAATAAACCAATATCTCAAAAATCCAAACCAAAAAATTAGGGGCTTTAAGCAATAATTTAATTACTTGCTAGTACCCTTTTATTCTACCTTGAGGCTAAAGTCTTGTATCGTTCTTATTTTAAAGATGGAGAGAGGAAGGGAGAGGCCATCATGCATCTCATCACCTCCAAATATCAACCAAAAGAAGCATTAGTAATCAGCCTACCATAAAGATTTAACCATCATGAATTAAGTTTGTGGTGGTGAGGTGGAGGAAAAAGTATATCGTAGGTGCAACCCACAACATTTTAGTCTCCATAGGTGGTGAGGAGTAGGAATGAGAAATGCCTTAGATGTAGCTCATTATGGATCAAGCTCTCTAAATAGATCTTGTGATAGGATGTGAAAAGCTATCAACCTTAGCTCCCAAATCTTAAATAAGTCTTCTCTCATCACCTGAAAATCTTATTAATCCCTCTAAGGATCTTATACTTGTGTGCATGCTTCGTTCTTTTTGATAGCACCATCTTACAATCAATAGAGTACTAATCGTCCAAAAACATGTCACCAATAGGTCTTTTGATTAATGTTATGCTATAATGTAGCTAGTAGGTCTTTGCGAGGCTTCTACCAATCTTGAATGTTAAGATGTTGGTAGACACATTCATTAAGGGCCAAACTAATCCGCTAGTGGAGTCTCAAATATTAAGATGTTGGATAATACATACGTCAAGGATAGAATTAACTCACTAATAGAGTCATTTGGTCTCTACTCTCTTTTCAGACCCAACAATAGGACATGTGCCTTGAAATTTTTTTTGAGGTAAATTGCAAAATGAATTTCTGACATGTTGGCAAACATAATTTCACAAATTTTTGGTATTTCCTTGAGAAAAGACTTTGAAATGAGAGAGAGAGAGGATCTTGCCTTGACTTTTGTACTCTCACAAACTCAAATGTAAGGAGGATTATTAAACACACAGTTGGAGTGTCTTGACATGCTACTGTAATGACAATACAACATTGGCTTAGCATTTGAAACAAACTTACTCTTTGCATGGTTTGTTTGTGCTTGTACACTAGTGTCCATTACAAATGACATTGCATATGTTTTCTTCACCTTTTACCATTTACAGAGTGTAACTTTAGACTTCACATACAAAAAAGTTAACGTTGACACAAGTTATTACCTTGCCCCCAAAAGCTGCTGTTAGAGGTGGACGTGTAAGTTTTTGATGGTCGAAAGATCGAATCCTGCAGCTGCTGCGCGTGGCTCTTGGGCATCCGCTGGTGAAAATCTGGTAAAAGAAATTGGCCATTCGGCAGGCAAGCTATTAGCCTCACGCGTACCTTCTTCAAGCACTTTCGTAAGTAGCAAGCACTACCTCACATTTCCTTTTATTCAAGGGGGCGACATTCATACCCCAAAAGGCGGTTGCCGGTGCCTCTTATACAATACGTTGGGCTACATTTACGGCGCAACGAAAATTTCAACAGACCACAAAATGACCTGCACCAAAAAGTCGTGAGAGCGCATTGGAAATTTGTGGTTGGTTGCGTACGTTTGTCAACTCTCAAGCTATCAATTAACACGCTACTTGGAAGTTTTGTGGTTGATTGTAAAGCGCCCTCTTTTTGGAAATTTCTCAGCTCACAGATATCACCCCGCTATCATCCCCCTCCTCAGGGCGTAACACAAGCTGTCGTGTCTACCCGAAGATTACTACATCCTTTGTCGGTCAACGCCCGACTAAGCTGATCAGGTACGGCACGCTAGTTTACGGTGATTGTTTATATACATATACCTATATTGTAATCTATCATAGCACTGTGTAAGTCCCAAGTGTCCTGTCTAGCTTGTATCGGGAATGGGCAATTTCCTCCCCTTCTTGCTTGTATTCGTGTTCTCCCTGTTCTGCTGCGTATTGGGCGGTCCTTCCGAGGTTTGTTGACACTCACCTTGGTCTGCATTTGTGTGTGTGGAGAGAGAGAGAGAGAGAGGTGTGTGTCCATTCTCATCCAAACTTTCCCCCTGCAGTGGATCAACCATGGTGGGGGGCTCAGCAACTGGAGAAATGCACCCAATGAGACCGACATTGATGTGCTGTCTGCCCCTAAGCTCTCCCTGAAATGGCGTTTCAAGGCTGGCCTGGACATCACTGCCACGCCAGCTATCTCTGCTGCTGACAACGCCATCTACTTTCCCAGCTGGAACGGCAATGTCTATGCGGTTACTGCGGACACTGGAACTCTTCTCTGGCAGCAAAATCTCACCACTCTCTTGAGCCTTAATGGTACAGGCTTTATCCGCAAAGTCAATGTCACAGTCTCTCGTGCGTCACCCTCTATTGCAGGTGACCTCCTCATTGTTGGTCTGTATGGTCCTGCCATTGTTGTTGCCCTCCAGCGCTCCACTGGTGACCTTGTATGGACACGGAGACTGGATTCACACCCTCGGGGTCTCATCACCATGTCAGGCACAGCCTTCAATGGGTGTGTATACTACTCTGCATCTGGTGTCAGGATAACGCAAAAATTGGTCATTACATTACATCTGTATATTATGCAATGAGTTTGCTGTCATTTTTTGCATCTCATATTTGCCATTTTTGCAGTGGATTTTATGTGGGAACATCATCTTCTGAAGAAAGCCTACCCATTGATGAGTGTTGCACTTTCATTGGAGCCTTTTTCAAGCTTGACTTAAAGACGGGCAATATTCTTTGGAGAACTCCCATGTTACCTGACAACAATGGCCAGCTTGGCAACTATTCCGGTGTGGCTGTGTGGGGTAGCAGTCCTTCTATAGACCCGAAAAGAAATGCTGTGTATATAGCCACAGGAAATCTTTACACTGCACCTCCAGAAATCGAGAAATGTCAAGAAGAACAAAACAACAAGAGCAAGCCAGATTCTCCAGACCCCTGTATTATTCCTGACAATCACCTCAATTCCATGCTCTCACTTGACCTAGACAGTGGCAAGATCAAATGGTATACCCAACTCGGAGGCTATGATGCATGGTTCAATGCATGTAAGAATCTGTCCACTCCAAACTGTCCTCCAGGGCCCAATCCTGATGCAGACTTTGGGGAGGCTCCCATGTTCTTATCGGTTAAAATCAATGGGACTCTCCGGGATATTGTGGTGGCAGGTCAGAAAACAGGAGATGTATGGGCATTGGATTGTGATGATGGGAGCATTGTGTGGGGGACGGTAATGCTACACACTAAGGCAATTTGATCTCAAAATGATTCTGAAAAAGGAAATGTGTCTTACCAAGTCTTGCCTATCTGTGTGTGAATACATGTGCAGGTTGCGGGACCAGGTGGTCCTGGAGGAGGTGGCAATTTTGGAGCAGCCACGGATGGAGATAGAGTGTACACCAACATTGTCAATAACAAGAACCTTAACTTTACACTAGTTCCGTCTACAGCTGTGACAATAGCTGGTGGATGGGTGGCCATGAATGCAACCACAGGCTCTATACTTTGGTCTACAGCAGATCCTGCAAATGGCACAGATTATGGTCCTGTGACTGTTGCCAATGGAGTTCTGTTTGCTGGCTCTGTGAATGCTACGGGTCCTGTGTTTGCATTGGATGCCAGTACTGGGAATATCCTTTGGGAGGGGAGCACAAATGCTACTGTTTACGGTGGATTTGCTGTATCTAATGGCTGTGCATATGTGGGATCAGGTTATGGGGTGAATACTGGTGCAGGAAAAAAGACCTTCACAAGTGGAGATTCACTTTATGCGTTCTGTGTCCCAGGTATTGAAAGAAAACCTTTACTTGTTTACTTGAATATGTTTTGTTTTCCCAACAGGAACGTTAAGAGGTTGCATATTCTTCTTAGTTTGTTTTTTTGAGACATCTGAAGAGTTTTTGACATCTTTACTTTTTCTCCTACTTCCCTGGTTCTATATGGTCAGCCCAGCAGACAACTCACTTATGCTGCATTTTAGATTGATTATGGCAAGGTGATATGAGCAGGCCTGTTGCAGATGCACTCGGCAGAAATCCTTGACTACTAGAAGCAGTCCATCTGACTCATTTGAGCTGCAAGGAAAAGGTCTAGCCAGCATGCGGCGTCTTCTTTGAGCTAGTTATATTCTGGGTTTCTTTCTTAGAGGCTTGGCCTTGCATATTGGTAGTTATTCTTCTAGATTATCAAAGTACACCAACTTCTTCAGTTGGATGAATATTTTGGCCACTTTGGACAACACTTACTTCAAAGACTCTCTAGGATCCGGATAGAGACTGCATGCTTTGTAGGAAATCGCCCTTGGGGAGGATTGGGAAACACAGAACACAACTCCTGCAAGGCATGTCTTGGCTCTTCAATGATGGAGACTACAGCAAAACGTAAAAAGCAGTGTAAATTGTAGAGTTCTGCAAAAACTTCAAGCCATCGAACCCTATTGGTTGTCTGCATGTCCATGGTCCTTTCTTGTGGAGGCTGGAGCCCAAAGGATGGTGCTGTGAGAAATGCGGGATCTAGAGCATGGCAAAAACGGAAGCTATGGAGGATGGAAAAAGAAGTGTAGACTCATGATGGAAAGGACACTGTTTGTTACACAAGTGAATTAGGTTCCAAGATTGAGACTTGGACTCATAAACACAATCTTGTGTATGTGGACAATGACATTGACACTTTACTGAAATGAAAAGAGTACTATCATTGCATTAAGAAAGGAAGCAAGTACAATGCTTTATAGGAAAGTAGGAAACTGCAGTAGGCACCATTGTGCATATGGGATAAGTTAGCCTGCATATCCTTGACCCTGAGATTCCATACAAAGAGGCTGTTTGAGTGTGATTGCTGATTCTCAACACCCTTCCTCAATCACAACTAGAAAAGGCACAAAGTGTGTAGAGGCTGTAATGAGAACCACCTGCAAAGTGTGGGCATACCACAGACATGGCAAAACACCAGAGGCTGTCACAAAAAAGCTAAGTGTGGGTACCATAAAGATGGTGGACATCCAGAGGCTGTAACAGGGGCCTCACAAAGTGTACATGGACTGTAATGCCAAGTTACATAAGGAGTTTACAAAGCTTATGGCAGGAAGCATTAGGGTAAGGAAAATACAAGGCTATTAAAACAATCTATCAGAATTATGAGGGTACAAGGACTGATGAGTCTTGTCCTTCTGATCCTGGTGGTCTTCATCTTCATCTTCTTCTTCCTTTGCTCCATTTTCTTCTTCTTCTTTGACTGCGACTAGATAGGCCTTTTGGGATCTCTTTCTTGCGTGGCAAAACTTCTCGGTGTGTCCCGTCCTTTTGCAGAAGTCACAAAAGAGCTGATCCTTCTTGCCTTTGTACCTGTTGCCAACATATAATGCATACTCATCTCTAGAGGTACTTGGTTCTTCTTTAGTTTTTAGCTTATTTTCTTCTTCTAACAGTGATGCCTGGATATCAACAAGTTCAGGATTTGGCATGTTGATTAAAGTTATTGATACATTATTATATTCAGGAGGCAAGCTCTTAAGTAGAACACCGATGCAAACATCTTCATCCATTTTAATGTTGATTCCTGCAAGTTGGGTTAGGAGTCCTTCCATGTAATTAAGATGTGTGGCAAGTGATGTGCTGGACTTCATTTCAAGCCTAAAGAACTCAATTAGGAGACCATACTTTGATGATTTAGATTGTGCACCGAACAGGGTGTCAAGTCTTTTCCATGTATCCTGTGAGGTCTCACAGTTATCCACATGATGGATATAACTGTCGTCTAGCTCCAGTTTGATAATGGCCTGTGCTCTGTCATCATTCTTTTGCCAAGTAGTTGCAAGGTCCGCGTCCCGAGGTTTCTTCTCTTTGCCATTTGTGATGGCCCAGAGACCCTTTTTCATCAAGATGAGCTTGATGCGGGTTTGCCAGGTGTGAAACCCGACTCCTTTGAATCGAGCATTTGGAGAGTCTTTGCCCATGTTAGATTTACGGGAACAGTAGCAAATCAACTTCAGACTTATTAGATTTGAGCAACAGAAGAATTGGTTGAGAGACACAAGTGTTAAAAAACACTAACTGAGTGTCAATGAATACCAGATCTGCAAAAGTCTTTTACTCTTTTAAAATCCAAGTGATCTTCCCTTTCTTGATTTGATGCTGATGCCTTCAGATCTGAGTGACAGTACTTTAATGAACTTCAGAGAGTATTGCTCAGTGATTAAAATCACTGTTGATAACTTCAGTGAGAGAAACAATGAAAAATGTCAAGATTTTGAAGCTTTGGCTATGGTGGAATTAGGGTTTCTGAGACAGGGGCCTGGTTTTTTGCTGATTGCAGGAGCTACAGTGGATCATTTTCAAAAATTTTTATATGCCTAGGAAGCTGATTTCATGGGCTACCAAAGCCCTATCATAATCGTCAAAATCGTGGACAATATGCAGCACGCAGGGGGCGCGAACAGAATCGGCGCAGTCTGGGGCAGCGACGTCGAATTTGTGCAATGCCAGAGCTGTAGCTTGCCAATGTGGTTATTTGTTGTGTCAGGATGAAGCGCCTTGAGTAGAGGAACAGCTCCCTAGAAGAAATCGTGGGCTGAAATGGCCTGGTTGAAGAGTTATGGAAGCTCCAAGTAAGGTAGGTCCTGTCTGGCTATGGCAGACACAGAGCAGAGATTGAGGATTTTCACAATGCTGAGCTCCAGATGGTCCAATGTCCTGGATTGATGTGATACAGGGAAGCTTTGTGAGTTGGGGAATACTTTTCCAGAAGGAAGCTCCAAGAGATTTGACCTGTGGAGTGAGATATAAGCAGCTCAATCTGACAGGTGGCTGCTGGCTATGGCTGCCATGGAAGCTTCAGCGAGAGTAGAGTTGGGAGATGAAGTCATGAGCTGATATTGAGCTAGACTGAGGTTGAAAGAAATCAAGAGAGGCTAGACAAGCAATGCCATGCCCAACTGGGCTCTGATACCATGTGAGAAATGCGGGATCTAGAGCATGGCAAAAAGGAAGCTATGGAGGATGGAAAAAGAAGTGTAGACTCATGATGGAAAGGACACTGTTTGTTACACAAGTGAATTAGGTTTCAAGATTGAGACTTGGACTCATAAACACAATCTTGTGTATGTGGATAATGACATTGACACTTTACTGAAATGAAAAGAGTACTATCATTGTATTAAGAAAGGAAGCAAGTACAATGCTTTATAGGAAAGTAGGAAACTGCAGTAGGCACCATTGTGCATATGGGATAAGTTAGCCTGCATATCCTTGACCCTGAGATTCCATACAAAGAGGCTGTTTGAGTGTGATTGCTGATTCTCAACAGGTGCAGTTGGCTAAAATGTATTGGCTGAGACTGGTCGGGCAGATATAGATGGGAGAGGAGGCCCAGACCTGGAACACGAAGGACTTCTAGTGCAAAGCTCAAATCTTGGTGGTTGGGGAAGAATGGCATGGTGCCCACACCATGGATGTCACCTATGGTGGTGCAGCTCACTTGATTATGGATATTTTGAAGGAAGATCACCGACCAAAGAGTATGACCCCCTCTCTAGTGGGAAGCCTGAAGATTTGAGTGGCCAAAAGATGCTAGTAGGAATGGAGAGGCATACAAAGAAGGGGTATCCAATTGGGAATGGATGAGCTAGATCATGTGCCCGATCAAATGATGATAGTGAGGAGCTATCAGAAGCGTTGAAGGACCCTTTACAATGGATGGAAATCAAGGACTCTGTGGCATAGCATGGCCTCAGAAGCTGCAAGGGAAGGTGACTCCAAGAAGAAGGAAAAGAGCTGTTGCAAGAAGGAAAGGCCCTAGAGGAGTTATCCCTTAATAGAAGGATAGAATTTCTCTTAATGGGATGGAGAAATGTCCCCCTTTGAAACTGATAAGAGAAATCAGTGGATCCATTGACTGACTCGCCATTGATGTCAGAATACCCATTGAAAGGGATAGGGGCTCCAAGGAACCATCAGTAGAGACCGTTGGAAGCAAAAAAAGGGAGATGGTGGAGTCCATGCTCTTGATGACCAGTCCAGAGGGTGGCTCTAGAGGTAGTATTCTCCTTGCCGATCTCTTGCTCTGCGAAGAGAACATGGGTCCCGAGACTAATAAGGTCAGATTCAAATAGAAGATGGAAGCCTAGACCTTGGACATGAATGACTTTTGTTGCAAAGCCAAATCTTGGTAGTTGGGGAAGAATGGCATGCCCAAACCATGGATAGGTACCGATGAGATGTCACCTATAAAGTCGGAGCCCTCCTAACGATGGCTATCTTGGAGCCAATCACATAGAAATGTCTTATCACTAGACGCAATGCTATCTACCAGCCAAGGTGAAACCAGCCTTCCTTCTTTGATGGGCTGGTAGATGACCTGATTTAACACTTATCACAGCAAGCAAATAATTCACAAATCTGAAACAGAAACTTTACCACAATAATCTTGGATTGTCGATTCTTGATTGGCCCCAAAATTAATGCTTTTTATGGCTTTTCTTTAATTTCTATTTCTTTGAACCTGTAGTACACTGAGATGTAGGCTGATCTTGTGAGAGTATGCAATGGAAGGGAAACATGAACATGGAGAGGAAAGAGAAGAGAGACAGCAAGAGAGAAGAGAATGGAGTGATAAATCTGCACTGAATTTGAATGGAAGGCTGAGTAGTACAATGCACAGTATCCCAAAACACTGTTTTGGCAGCTCCGAAACGGACCGGCTGTTTTGGACCGGAACGGAAACAGCAGACCGCCATTTCGCGATCTTGCGGCCCGTTTCGGTGCTGTTTATCCAGCACGCCGGATTCACGATTTGAGTTCGGTTCCAAGTTGTATGAGATCACTCATGATCTGAGAGAGATTGTTAGCAGTCTAATTAGTTCATGTGTGAGTCTGGGCTATGCTTGGCATTTCTAGATATTTTAGGCATTTCATGGTGGTCACATTAGTGATTATTTATTGTTAGCTAACCTGTTGCCATTCATGGCATTATTTTGGCCTACATATTTTGGGCTTTCTCCTCAGTCAGTCTTTCCTCACCTGAGGTTCTGTTGGAGAGAGGGAGTTGGTGCCAATGCCCACGTAGATAGTGACTCACTGTTGTACGTGATTGTCTCATATTTGATATATGAATTTCATTTTTTGAGCACATCTTTGAGTTCTCCTTTGCAGTATTCTTGTGCTCTCTCTTTTCTTTCTCTTCTATCTTGTGTTCAACAATTCATTTTAGCATTCTTTTATGCTTCCATTGCTCCATCCATTGGTGATACTAAACATTGCATTTACTTCCTGAGGCTCCGGCACATTGGACTTCTGGAGTTACATGTGATTGAGCTACATGCTCACTGATTACCACCTTTCTTGCTTGCTGTCTTGAAGTATTTTTAGCATTTGGTGACTCAAAACCATGTGTTGAGTGCCTCTTAGGAGGGGATTCTTGTTTCTCTCTTCTATCACCATTATGTGACATCTTTTACTGTTTGCCCCTTGTTGTACACAACTTTCAGTGAGTAAAAACCTTGCTCTCCTCAAGATGACCATAAGCTCACCTCTTTCAAAAAGATGGTGATGTCTTGGCAATGGAACCATGAAATCAGCCTTCAGAAGCCCAAAGGGCAATAGACCACATTTTAGCAAACACTTAATTCAGTTTAATAGTCAACAATAATAATTCACACACAATTGGAGCTAGAGTGCTCCTATACCACATGACACTTGTTGGCCCCAAAGCTTGTTGCCCCTTTCAGTATTTCTTTAGATTATTGATATATGCTCAAAATTGGTTACAAATGGCTAAATTTCAGTGATTTATCGCGACACAATTGATCTGTAGGTACACAATGACCTTATCACCTTCAATGTTGGCCTCCAACTGTAGAGTGTTCAAAAATGCTATTGGGCACTTCAGCCTGCCAAAGCCTAAAAATTATAGCTAACATTTGATCTCAATTTCGCAAGGTATTTACCTAGATAGTTGTCTAGCATAGTTGCCATGCAATCCCATAGTGTTCCTCTCACAACTAAAAGGATTTCTCGTGATCAAATTGTGAGAACATCACTATCTTCACAATAAAGTTTTCTAAAAAGTGCACTAGACTTGAGATCTTAGAGAAGAAAAGTGGGTCTTAGTTGTAGTGTTGTAATGACGTGTTTTTTTTATGTTCAAAAATAACAACATACTTTTTTGTATATGGAGTTACAAGGCTGCCCAATAGAATCCCCATGCCAAGAGGAGAAGATCGGTTGTTGTCCACACTCCATCCATGTTATCAGTTCATATTTCATGGCTGACACCTGCAATTTCTGTAGCAAAGAAGGGAAGAATGCCCGTCTCCAAAGTTCGGCTGCTTAAAGTGAGAGAGAAGGGGCCCTAAATAGCTAAGATAAGCATTTAAAATGAGTAACTAGCTACTTCTTAATTAGATCTCGTTTTTTATTAAGGGCTAAAGTCATTAATCATAAGTGAGTTGCTTAGTGGATGAAACTTTGGCTCATGGCTTGGTCACATTAACTTCTTAAGTGAGTTGCTTGTTAGGCAAAACTTCCAATGTAACTCAATTCTAAGGTGCAAACTTTCAATTTAATGAAAGTTTCACATTGCAACTTATTACTTTCGCCTTCCTCTTGTACCACATAGCTTGTACACTTGTCCATTGTATGCTAGTGTCAAATCCTTCACCCATGCCAAGAGATAGAGGTATTAGAATTAAAGTTCATTTTAATTAAAAATCTTTGTGAAGTTTAATTAAATCATTAAGTTCATTTTTCCTTTTGTGACAACTAGCTCCTCCCAAGTGAGTGTGTCTTTCATACGAGAAGTGAAAAGATTGTTAGAACACATCATATGTCAGTGGATGAAAGATGTGAAAGAAGAGTCGAAGCTGTAATAATTTTGTGAGTGTACTTAAGGACACAAGAAAACAAACCAACATGACAAGCTTAAAAAGACACTAATCATGCTAGAGATCAATGAAGAACATATACACTCGAAAGAGGCTCAAAGAGAGGCTATATGGAAAGAAGATGTTCCTTGCTTATTAAGTTGTTCAAATACAACTAAGTCATCTTTACACATTTCTATATGTGAGAGTAACTCTTGGGTTTTTTATATAGGAGAGGGAGACGACTTAGATTGCCTTCACACATGCCCCTAAGAATAGGGCTACCTTTACATGTCCTCCCTTATCCAAAGGCTCGATAAAGATGGTTTCTATGACCACTTTCAACACCTCCCCTCAATGCCATCCATGGACTGCTTATGGGAATGGATGCGCATTGCCCTAGACTTTAGTTATAGGAGTTATATTCATCTTCTAGAAAATATTTTTTGATGTTAAGAAGACTACAAAGTTAGCTTGCTTTGATGTTACATTCAGACATTTACTAGTAATATGATTGATTTGCTTACATTTGTTACACTTCTTATTGGGATATTTTTCCCAACGATCATTTATACCCTTTTTATGGCAGTAAAAGCACTTTAGAATCTTCTTTGCTACAAGGACCTTTTCCATTTGAGTAGTGGATATGTCCCGTGCTAGCTTTGCTTCATTGGGTAGCTTCTTTTTTTCATTGAGAAGAGATTGTATAACACTTGGAAGGGTGAGGTTGGGAACATTCTTTAATGTTGTTACAAGGGTGGGGTAAACATTTTTGACAGCTTTAAGTAAGATTGATGTGGAAATTTTTATTAACTGCATCATTTATTGATGCAAGTTGTATGAGTAACGCCTTCATGTGTGATATGAACGCACAAGAGAGGTCCCTTTTTCATAGTCAAGATTGAAGAACTCTATCTTTAACGAGATCTTTGAGTTCTTTCCTTCCGCACCATACAATCTAGTGAATTCTTCTCAGTTAGCTTTGGCAATTGAGAGTTCATCAACATGATGAATCGATGTTTTATCCAAGTGCAGCATAATGATTGATTGGGCTTGTTTGTTATCTTGACGATCCTCAGTATTGGATAAATTAATGATATGTGTGCTCCGTAGATTTTACCATAGAGGGGTCTTACTAGCATTTATACACATTGTTGATAGTGTCCACCTCATTACAAATTAGCAAGTAATATAAAAGTCATAATGTATTCTCACAAGGCCATTGGTTGCTTAAAAGACCAACAAAATTTCTCTTTTATAAAGGACATTCACACTCCCCCTCTTTAAAAAAAAAAGCCTTACTAGATGGGGTTTCCCCCCCTTTAAAAACATAGAGATAAGGTCTATCCTTATCCAACAATCAATTGTAGAGTAGACGGTGTGTACACTGCTTCTTGTAATTCTCCTTGTTTTTGGTCAAGGAAATTTCAAGTTTTCTTTCTTATTCTTCTTGGGTACTTCCAGAGTCGCAAGAGATGATGTTGTTGTTATTAATGACATGATTGAATGTGACCGCTGCTCAATAGGTAGGTGGTACGCTGACTGGGCATCCTGAGTCGGTGGAACCAGATTGAACTTGCTTTGATATCGTTGCCAATAATGTCACAAACAGGCCATTGAGTGCACACACATGGCTGAAGGGGTCACAAGAGTGATGGAGATCCTCCAACAGTTGACAATGGATAGCACTAGTTTAAGGTGGACCAACTTTGCAGCTTCAATGTCCAACTAACTATAATGTTGAACAGGCTGCTAAAATCAGGCGGCTTGCTAGAAGGGTGTTGCTCGCATTGAGCCACCTCTACATGCTGCTGCTGCAGCAAGTGTTGATGGCCCGGTTGGAAGGGTGGAGACATTGATACACATGCATCAGGTTGGCAATGACCAACGTTAGCTGTCATTGATGTAGTTCACAATTGGCGTGCAGTTATGGATGAGGAATCGTGGGAGTCAACTTGTTCAGTTTGATGGTAGTGCACTACATAGGATGGGCAGCCTGTCGAGTTGCCTAGTGGTCTACTTGAAAGATAGAAGATTGTGGATGGTGATGGCACTGCACTACATAGGATGGGCAACCTATCGAGTTGTCTAGTGGTCTGCTTGAAAGATAGAAGATTGTGGATGAGGAATGGTGGCGCAATAGAGGCTATTTACACCAAAAATCTCTCTCTCTCTCTCTCTCTCTCATAACAATTTTGTAAGTGTGCTTAAGGACACAAGGAAACAAACCAACATGAAAAGCTCAAGAAGAAACTAATCATGCTAGAGATCAATGAAGAATGTACACACTCGAAAGAGACTCAAGAGAGGCTATATGCAAAGAAGATGCTCCTTGCTTATTAAATTGTTCAAACACAACTAAGCCAACTAAACACATCTCTATATAGGAGAGGGAGAAGACTTAGATTGCCTTCACACATACCCCTAAGAATAAGGCTACACTTACATGTTCTCCCTTATCCACAAGCCTAGATAAAGGTGGTTTCTATGACCACTTTCAATAGAAGATAGGTTCTCCAAAGAAATGGTGTTACCAAGGGATACAAGCTCATTTTGAATTGCCCAAATTGTATCTAGTAGAGAGATGCCGATGTCCGAACTTCTATGGTAGTGTGGATGCATCTTACATGCATGAGCACAGAATCTGCACAACTCAAAAAGAGAAAAGTGTGGGCTTTGACATTCAGCCCATCCCATAAAGCTATTGAGTTTGAGGTCGCTCGAACATAGGGATCCATGGTAGGTACTAGGCCTGGGTAAAGGAACTGCAACAAAATCCCAAATGTCAGTGTTGAAGATGCACTTTACTTTGCACGACCATATAGGGTATTTGTCCCATCTGGCTTCTTGGATGTGGGTAGAGAGGTTAGGATAGGCACATGCACAGGGGGTGCCATCATTGTTGAATGGGTACTGGTAGCCTAGGAAGGTTATGAAGGGAAAGACTAATAAGATGTTGGTTAGTCACGGTCTGTCCGATGATCCTCACAGTCATGGATTTGTGAATGCTGGTCTTCATGGTCTTGGTTGTAGCTACACTCTTCGTGATCCGGATCTACACAATCCCACCCTATCATACTTGTTGGCCATAGATGTCCTTCAAGAGTATTGGCAAGAAAACAAAAGAAAAGATGCTGCATTGTGTGTGCTTGACCTGTTCGAGGTTGTTGGTGTGCTGACCAGCCAAAAGACTTGAGGTGCAGCAGTGGAGATGGGGAGTATCCAAGGTGGGAGGGGCGATTGGATGCCGAGAAGATGTGCTGAACAAAAATGCAGGCAGGCTGCAGTACAGCTCTGCAAATGCTGATGTCAGCACTAAAATTTGCCGCCCAGCAAGAAAAGGCACCTTGGTGATAGCCTATAGGGACAAGCTGCAGTAGAAGATGCAGCTTGGGACTTGGGAGCAGCCATGAGGACCCAGTAAGAGAGCTGCCAGTCGGCACTAACAGCTGCCACAATGATTAGAGCTGACACCTAGCTGACAGAGACCTGGATGAGCATTAAATGTAGCAAAACCAGGGTGCTGCCTGTTTAGAAACAACTGCCTAGAAAGAAGGGGGGACTGCCCTGGCAGAAAATGCAGGCAGGGGACCAGGACTGTGAGAACGGAGCCCATGCATCACACAAGTTACCTGGTAGAGAATAAAGGCTTGCCAAGTTGTGATGACAACTGTCACAATATAAACATAGCACACTGATGGATAACATGCATGGAACACAGGTAGAAGGGTGTAGTCCAGCTCCTAACACAGCGTGGAAGAGCAGAAATCAGGCTGTGCTCTGCAAAACAGTAAACGCGATGTCATCACACATGGAGTTGATGCTCAGCTGGCTGGAATGGTGGACAGATTGCTCCTCTTTGAAGACTTTGACTCCCAACTTGGCAAAATGATACCATGTGAGAGTGTGGAGCGGAAAGGAAAGTGAACATGGAGAGAAAAAGGAGATTGAATCAATGCTCAAGAGAAGGAGCAGATTGGCTGCAATGGCTGAAAATACAAGTTTGCAACAGTCAGCCCCAACACATAGCACTGAGCATCAGTGTGGGTGCTAGACAGTGTCAAAAAAATGTGGCAGGACAGTATGCAAGTCCTAGGGTTTGTGGGGAGAAACACGGAGTATACGGCAAACATGGAGAGAAGAAGAAACAGAGAGAAAACATAAAAGAGGAAGATGATGAATGATGAATCAAGGTGATATGATGAAGCTGAAGCTCAAAGATGATTGCATTGTCTTGGCTGATTGGGCAGTAGTATCTAAAGGAAACTTGCATTGTAGAGGAGCAAAGTGTAGTCCTTTGGGCAATAGGGTATAGAAGGTAATGCCAAATGATGAAGAAAGGGACAGCCAGCTGTAGAGGGAGCAAAACGCATTCCTTAGGAGCTGTTAGAGATGAAAGATATGCTGAAATCTCTCTGAGATGACGACTACTTTCAAGGCAACTATTGCATAGCCAACTTGAGAAGAAAACACAAGAATATGCGATGAAGATCTCTCCATGTAAGTGGTTGCAGACAAACAATTGCTGGGCAGCCCTTAAGGAGTGAAGAAAACATAAAAACGTAGGTATTTGATGTAGGGCCGATAAAGAGGGTGACACCTGCTGTAGACGGTTTGAGACTGCTGCAAATGCAAGCTTGATGATGCCACTAGATGATGTAAGCTGCAAAATGCCAAGTGGAGATGGATGCCAAAGCCATGAACTGTAATGTCCTCCTCACAAGGTGTGAATGATAGTGGAGAGGATGGAGAAAGGGGAGAAGAATATGAAAGAGAGTGACAGAGTGTCAGAAGGAATGAATGTGTGGAATAAAGAATGAGGAAAGTGAGTGCTATATTCATAGGCACAGGCTATCTTGAGTGGTGCCCCAACTCTTTGGAGTGGCGCCCATTGAAGACTCTCAAGTGGTGCCGCGTCTCTCGGATGGCATCTAGACACTAACTAATGATCCAAATAAAGTCTTTTTGGGGATGTGAATGGAAACCAAAATAGGAATGGAGAAGAAATGTACTGAATGACTTGGTTTTTCAAGAGATGGTAGTAGGGGGATGAGAGAGGATAAGTGGGGATGGTTGATAGATCACAAAGGATGCAATGAATGAATGAGAGGGCAGGCTGCCCATAAATAGGCAAATTGGGGTCACAACTGGTACTCAAGTGGCTAGGCCCGAAGTGTGGATACCCAGGACAACCTATTGTTAGCAGATATGTCAGTTCATGGTTGAGTCTGTGCATGCTAGTGGGCTAGGGTAGTAAGATATTATCCTAATTATTTAGGCATTTTTCTTGGCATTTTAGGAGAAGGTGCCAGTGCCTTCAGCTGGTGACTCAGATTGGTTCTGTATTGTCTCATATCTTGGTATATGGATTCTATTTCCTAAGTATCTCTTTGCTTCTGAGTTCCTTGTGCAGTGTTCTTTTCTTTTGCAATGTTTCTCTTTATCTTTCCTTTGTCTCTTGTGTTTAGTAGTCTATTATAGTAGTTTTCCATGCTTCCATCACTGTATCCACTTCTGACATGGTATGTGATTGTAGGATAATTATTCCCATTGCTGCTTTGCACTATTTCAGGTCTGCGTTTTGACTTTTCATCTGCTGATTGGACCTGTTTCTGACTGCTGCGATTGGTTTACAGCCTGGGTGACCATCTTCTAATCATTTTTGGTCTGTCTCCTCAACGTTTTGTAGACTGCCATTTTCGTTTTCAGCTTTTTGGGCCTATTTCAGGGCTGGGGATGTGTTCTTGACCCTTCCAAATCTGTGTTTTGGTGTGTGCTGCCTGCATTTTATTGATCGGCACTTGTGTTTTGGCTGTTTGCTTCTATACAGGGTTGGTATTAGTATTTTCAGGCTAGTTCTAGTTATTTTTGGTCCGTCTTCTCATTTTGAGATACACTGCTCAGCTTTAGAGAGGGTTCATGTGCATCTAGTTCTCGTGTTCTCATCACTACACTTTGGTTATTGTTGATCTTTTCTCTATGCGCTTTCTTTATTGCTTGAAACTCGTGCAATCCTTGTGGGTGTATTTTTGGCATGCTTTTCTTCCTAAAGATTCCTTGTCTTTCTTCATCTTCTCTATATCTCCCTCCTCATCTCTCCCTTGGCATCTCCCCTTGATGGTCAGCATACCGACATTATTTCTTCATCTACAAGTGTTATGTTGGAGACTTACTATGTTCAACTTAGGTTTTTGTGTGGATGCTATCTCTTGGTTATTCAAATGTGTCAGTTTAAGAGAGGGGTACAATCCCATGGACGAAGAAGACGTCTTAGTGCTATTATTGTGGTAAGAAGGGATATCTCCGCCGAAAGGATTGTAGGACATTAGCAGCTTTACAACAGGAGCATGTACGGATGGTAACGACGGGTGACGACTCTCTGGGCGAGTCTTCCTCTTTTCTAGGTCCAGGTTTAGGCTCCATCTATATGGCCCCAACAATGGGTGTAGGGCCTCCCTTCTAGGTTTCTAGTACATGTGATGGGGTCATCCCTCACAACTCTCCCGTGCTAGAGAGGGAGTCTGAGAAGGTGGTGAGGTGGGGTTGGTGAACCTCATCTATATAACTTTACAGTTGCATAGGTTCTAGAGAGGGTTACCTGATGCATCGATTGAAGTTTGGCCAGTTCAAATCTTGGAGTTAGGATTGACATCTAGGTTCATGATGAGTTGTTTATTTGACGGAGAGCGGGATTGGGTTCTAGTTTGAGCTCACATGAGGAGACACTTTGGTAGTTTGGCCAAAGGCGGGAAATCCATGGTCACATATGTTTCGAGGCATTTTTGACAGGATGGTCTTATGTGCTATTGCGAGACATTGTTGATAGATATTGAGAGTTGCTATGATTCTTCTCTATTTTCAAAAGCTACTACGATCGACATTGCCATTAGGTTCTTTTCGAGACATCTTGGTGGTGGCTTGTGCACCCACTGCTTGGGTATCCATGGTTCTACTCTTGTGGTCCTTGTTGTATGTACTATGATGGGACATTATCGTTGTATATTGTATTGTATCAGATCACCCATGATCTGAGAGAGAGTGTTAGCAAATATGTTCATGGTTGAGTTTGTGCATGTCAGTGGGCTAGGGCACTAGGATATTATCCTAATTATTTAGGCATTTTGCTTGGCATTTTAGAATGGCTATTTTAGCATTTATTACTAGGTGACTTGACATGATTTATGGCATTATTTTTGCCTATTTATTCAGGTTTCTCCACATTCATCATTATGATCATGCATCACCTGACTAGTTCTAGTGGAGGGAGAGGAGTAGATGCCAATGCCTTCATAGCCAGTGACTCACATTGGTTTTGTAGTGTCTCATATCTTGGTATATGGATTCCACATCCAGAGTATCTCTTTGCTTCTGAGTTTCTTGTGCAGTGTTTCTCTTCTCTTTCCTTTGTCTCTTGTGTTCAACAGTCTAATTTAGGAGTTTTTCATGCTTCCATCACTCCATCCACTTTTGACACTTATAGTACCCAAAAAGAAATGCATTGATGCACCCTCCATCTAAAGTACTTGCAACCCATACAATGACAGACAATGAAATGTCAAAGCTCCTAATGTTCTCGTTTGACTTAGATTGAGGCTCATAGGTAGGAGATTGTTGTATGAGACACACATATTTGCTAACATGTGTATCATCGGAGGGATAAGTGCCTTAAATGATTCTCCTCTGATACTGGGGCATGTTCTCAAGGGAATGAGTGTTGAGATGATTTCTTGAGCAGAAAGTTGATGGGATGTCTATCCTTTTCAAGCATGCCACTTGCTAGTGTGTACATGGGTGATACCACTAGTGGATGATTTCATAATATACACATTAATCAATATTAACATTTATGTGAGTTAGGTGTTAATTTTCATGCACTTCTTAATTGGCATGCTTGTGGATTATTGGTTGAGTATTTATTTATGGCTAGCTGATTTCCGCTCACAAATATATTTTTAGTATGATAAAAAATGATTTATTGCTTCTCATGCTAATGTATATTTGTAATAGATTCAATGGATATTTAGAGGTGTGGCGGATCTTGGTCACCTTGTTGTGTTGTGATTCCAATTGATTTTTCATCGAAGGATTCATGATTATTTTTCATCAATGTACTATGGGTCAGAGAAGAAATTATATATTCCAAGGCCATGGTATTGTTGATCATTTTTTATATTGCAACCATCTTAATTACTATTTTGAAGGCAATCTCTAGCCTTAGAGATAATTTACCTCATGTATTTCTATGTTGTAGCGGACTAGTATTCTTCTTAAGTTCCAAATTAAACTATGGACAGAAATTTGAGGCTTGAGCCATAAAAAGTGATAGTAATCCTAATTTGTGGGATTTACTTTACCCTATATATTTTTTGGAAAAAGTGCCAACTATCGGATGAGAAGATCTAATGTAATTTAATATATGCATTGATAAGCCTCCATTCAATGCATGATGGGAGATTGTATCCCCAAACTTATCTTGTGCTTTGCTTTTCTTTTTCGCATAAAGTCTCGTTCTTTGTATTTCTTTTTGAATAAAGAAAGAAAGAATAAAAAATATACAAATTCGGATAAAATGTCTTGTAACACAGGTTGAGATTTTGTACTTTACATCAAAATTCACATTTTGCATACTATCAAAAGATTCTACCTAGAAATTTAGCTATAGAGGAGGATATAAGTTTTAGATCTTTTTGCAATTTGAAACTTTGTAGTTTTACATGTAAAAATTTGCATACTATCAAAATATATTGTACATAAAAAATAGCTCTAGAGAAGGAGGATTTTGCAGTGAAGTATAGGTAGTAGCATGATAAGTTTGATTTTGATCTCCCGTGGCTCTTCTGTGCATGAATTGACTAGAGAGATGACTAAGGAGGATCTTTGAAACGTGGGTAGTGAGGCACAATGTGGGTAGATAACTAGATGAAGAAATAATTATATAAGCTTATGAAGAAATTGTTTAGTCCTAAGTTTTAAAAGCCTTTTGTTTGAAAGAAAACGTAAGCTTAATAAGGCTTAATCATTTTAAGTATGGCTCCTAGCTCAACTTGATGCATATATTTGATTGAATTATGAAGAAATGCATGAGGCTAGATACCAACCTCTAACATTGTGAACACTCCTGACAATGATTGAAAAAGAAATGCACATGAAAAGAATGGGCTGAAATAGTTAGAGCTACTATGTTTCTGTCGTCAAACTCCAATGGAGCTCACAACCAAGAGATGATAGATTGGCAAAAATACAAGCACACCCCCTCTCAGATCCTAGGGAGCATCTGAACGCTCAAATACCTCATGTGATGAAGCATAAAAGCTTGAGACAGGCTTTGTGAAGAGGTCCATTGCATTGCTCTGGGTCCATGGGGCAAGAAATTGTGAGAGTGTGCAATAGTAATTGTCTTGGACTTTGAGTCCATAGTAATTATCTTGGACTCTGGGTCCATGGGGCAAGAAATTGTGAGAGTGTGCAATGGAAGAGAAACATGAACATAGAGAGAAGAGATGGATAGCAAGAGAGAAGAGAATGAAGTGAGAATCTACACTGAATTTGAATGGAATACTGGATACAATTGCAAATTAATCAATCCTTGCATGTAGCCCAAGGCGTTAATGAGGGCAGTGGATCGTGTTGATAATGATGGTTGCATCGGAATTGGGGAGGGAGTGTGCTGGTTTGCATTGCGGGTGAAAGCGTACTAATTGCCAGAGCATCATCAGACGGTTTGCCATATGTATCCAACAAAAAGAGACCCTTATATAGGGTGTTGAATAACCTGATGGCATAATCCATCTGTCTGTCCCTTTGACAATGCATTTGTCATCTTCAAAGATGACCTGAGAGCCATGCTTATTGAAAGTAGATATAGACAAAAGATTCTTTGTGACACTAGGCACAAATGAAACATTGAGAAGCATGAAATATGAACCATTTGCAACAGTAATCAAGATTGAACCAATACCACATACATCATAACTGCTGCTGTTCGCACATGTAACATGTTTCCTTGTGGGGGACCGAATGCAAAGATGTTAAGAGACACTTCCTAGAAGTGATGTTCCTAGACACCCCACTGTCAAAATACCATGTATGTTGCAGTTCATCACCATTAAATGTTGAATCAACCATTGAAGAATCAAAACTGCATTTTAAAAATGCAGAATCCTCCTCCACAAAATTGGATGTACCACTAGAAGATTTGTTGGCTGATGTCTCTTGGATAGCCAAACCGGAGTATTTCTTCTTTTCCTTGGCCAATCACTTCTTGTATTCATTAATATAATGATGGGGATTTTTGTAGTAATGACATTTTCCATTTTCTTTGACTTTTCTTTGTCTTGGGCAGCCTTATTTGATGGTTGTCCCACATCAGCCTTTGGCTGATTTTTCACATTGTGCTTTACTTTTCCCTTGCCTTCGTACTTTGAGAGCATGGCTACATCACCTGAATGCTTTGCAACATTCTTCCGAATTTGTTCCTCTTGTAACAAGATGCCTTCGAATTCCACAAATGTAAGGGGTTGTTGCTTCCCCCTCAAATACAATGTCAATGAGGTGTGGGATCCAAGATATGACTCAGGAAGTGAGTTTAGTGTAAGATTTAGCATCATCATCAGAAGATTTGCTGGCTGATGACTCTAGGACAGCCAAACTGTTCTTGCAAAAAAAAAAGGACAATATCAACGAGGTGTGAAATTCAATATAGACTTAGGAAGTGAGTTCAATGTAATATTCACCATTTTTGCAACTTGAATGACCTCATTAACATTCAATAGTTGTTCCTGCAAATCCTGTATGTGTGCCACGATCAACATTAAATGGTGGTCAGCCAGCATTTATGGCAGTAGTCGGACAGTTTAGGGGTTTTGTGGCTATTTATAGTGGTTCCCCACTTGGCAGTCATTCGTATATAATCTTCCTTTCTTCCTTGGCAGCTCCAACTTTGTCATCTTCCTTTGTCTCTGGTGTTGCCATCATCATTAGCTTGATCTAGTTCCCTCAATGACGCTGTGGGCTATGTACACAAACTGATCACTCATCCTTCTGTATTCAGCATTTGTTCCTTGTTTAGTGTAGGTTTCTTTTCTTCTTTTCTTGCTGATTGTGTCTCTCTCTCTTTCTTTGTGTTAAGAGTTCCTTCTTCCGTTGCATACTCTCACATGGTATCATCACCAAAAGAAGGGATCATGGAACCCATCATTGCATACTAGCTCTGCATGGATGTCTTTGCCAACAAGATTTGGGCCTTTTTCGTGGTTTCATGCGAGTTTTGTCAGTTCATCTTGTATGCTTGGTATCACACTCTAAATTTTTCTTTTGAAAAATAGTTGTGTTGATAGGTTCTTTGTCTTAGTTGTGTGCTCAAAGCAGCTCCTCAAGTGTTTCCTTACTTTTCTCACTAGCTTACAATTCTTTTGAGTGAGAGATTTGCTTCTCACCTTTCTCTTGAGAAAAAACTAGTAAGAGTACCCTTGCTGAAAGCTGCAATTATCCTCAGATTTGGGAGCATCATATGTATTGGTTGCATTGCATAATAAACCTTGCATTTTGTTACTTGTTTGAAAGCTCTACCAAGAAGTATTTCCTTTCTCACATCCTCATGATTTAGGAGCACATGGAATAAGATGGGCAGACTCTTGGTCTCGAAAGTTGTGAGGATTTTGCATTTTCCTAGGAGAGTATGATTTTTTCCCATAAGGATTGAGGATCATGTTAGTTGGTGTAAGCTTGGGTTGACCTATTTTAGTCTATGCTTAGTAGGTTAAAATATTAAAGTGTGCTCCCTTGTATCGATAAGTGTGTCAATACCATGTTCTTTTCTTGTAGTAAGTTTGACTCTAAGATAGGCCAAAGGTATTATTTCATCGTCTTTTGGGTCTAGGCGTGTAAATTCAACCTTTTGAATGCAAATGCTTGGACTTCTAGTTGCGCTATTAGATTCGGCTCGCATATTAGAATCATGGCTCACTTGTGCCATGTTGTTCGTTGCACATTCAAGGTCAGGGTCGTTAAGTCTATACATTGTCATGTTTATCTTTTGATGGTATTATATTTTCTTTAGATTGATGCGCTTGAACACTGTGTGTAGGTGTTCCTACGTGGTCTAGTTACCCTTGATGGCTAGCATGGCCCTGTTAAGTTCTAAGGTCCTTGTTTCTCTTCATTTGGGTGTGGGATTCCCTTGTGTTTAGATATTCTTGGCCCTTGTTCGGTTTGCTTGACTAGTTGAGATCCCTTTGAGTGTCACTTAAGCTGTCGAGTCTAACTCTAGGTTTGCATATTTTCTTGTTAACTTCCTTGGGGAGTTCCTCAATTTAGTATGGTCCCTTTTGTTCATTTAGTCGTAGTTGGTGAGTCCTAAGTGTGATGAAATTTCTTTAAGGCCTATTGCACCTAGGCAAAAGGAATTAGGGACATAGGAATGTGGTGGTGAGGATCATGTGTGGGTGAGAGTTGTAGTGTGTACCCCAACATATGATGACCTTACAGCTGTGTAAAGTCCCTAGCTCGTAGTTCATGCCAAGGATGTTGTTACTTGGAGTACTTGATGCATTTACAGTTGTATTGAAGGTGGTCGTCTAGAGTTGCACGAACTTGGGAAGCATGTGGGTGCTAAGGTTACATGTGGTGTGCGACCTTTGGAAATCTTGAGACATGAGACGTTGATTCCTATGACAGTCCCCGACCATGTAGTAAAGACCTTGAGGTGTACCAGAGAGCCTAAGTTAGGGTCTAAAATGGAGCAACTATGAGGGCTAGAGGTTCTTTAAGACTAATGTATGTCCGTACTCGTTTTTATGCCTTGGCCTCACCAACCCTCTTGTCATGCACCCAAATAACGTGTGTTCTGAGTGATCACTCTTTGGCCAATGTCCTAGGCCTTATTTGTCTCAATGCTTTGTTTGTCTAGAGGATTACAAAGCTTCTTAAGTCACACTCATGTTTGTCCCTATCCTTGAGTTTCTTTCCACGTCAAATCTAAGATTGATAAAGTTTTGAATTGACCCCACTCCACAACCTTAGTCAACAACGAGGTTACATCGTGTTGCCATTATTCTAGCCACGTTTCTTGGCACATGCACTTGTCCAAGAGCTACACAATCATTTAACGTAATGTGAATCGAATCAAGTAGAATCCATCGATGTGTCATCCTTGTTGATGAAGCCTGCCAAATCAAGACTTAAGCCTACCTTTGCCCAACTATGTTTTTGCCTTGCTTTCGGTTGAGAGCAACCTTCATTAGTGCTCCTTATATCAATGCTTAGATACGCTCCTTGTAAGCCAAATTACTGCATCATCTTATGGATATGCACACTGTTGGCTTTATGGTTTGGTCACTGAGCTATCTAGCTATTGTCCATGTTTGTGGGTTGCTATCTATGACATCAAGGACGTGTCATTCAGGTGTCATCATATGAGCTGCAAGGCGGCTTTGGTGTGCTAGGCTCAATAGCTTGCAAGATGTGTATTCAAATTCACACTGGTGTTTGACTGCACTCCTTCGTACTCATGACACTTTATTTAAGGAAAAAAACATTGGCCTATCTTCTTCCCTTGATCGAGCTCACCTTCCACATGATGATTGATGTTGCCTTACCCATGATGGCGTTCGATCTCGTTTCTCATCCGATTTTACTTAATTGTTCCACCCCAAGCAAGCATTTGGCTCTTCCACACTTTCGTTCCAAAGCATAAGGCATTCGATTGTAGAGAAAAGACATTTTTATACAAGTGCGAGTTCTTCGATAGCAAGCATAGGCGTTTGATAAGTGTTCAAGGCGAAGCATCCGATTTGATTACAAGGTGTTTCATACAAGCATCGGGCTTCGAAGTCTTCATGTTCATGTTTTAGAATAGCATACGATCGAATACTTCAAGTTGATTTACTCTATACCTATCTCTCTCTCTTTCTCTCTCTGTGCCTCTACTTTTCTCCTTTATCTCTCTCTCTTCTTTTTTCTTTAAGAAAAATGAAGGTTTATAACCTTAATGGAAGACAAGACAAGATTAGATACCATGACTAAACAAAAACTGGAACTGGAACTCGAAGTTACTTACTTGGAGGTCTCGACTCCTTAAGCTCCCAAGGCTGGCATTGGCAAGACGGAGAAGCTCTATGGTGAGCCACTCCTTTTATAGGTGTTGCAGGGTGGCTAAAAATCTTTCTAGAGTATTCCATGATAATATCATCAATGATGTATACAATGACATGGCATATCTTCTAGAAGGTTCTATGATGACATGGCAAGGTTGGGTTCGTATGGTTGGTGAAACCAGCCTTCCTTCTTGGAATGGGTGGTGATAGCCTGATTTAAGAGTTGATTACAGCAATAAATAAATGCACATAAAATGAAATACACACTTTACCATAACATTCTTGGACAGTAGACACCCTGTTGGTCCCAAAATTGGCGCCCCTTACGGTATTTCTTTAGCTTTCATTTAATTGGAAGGAGTACAACTTGAGATTCTTCAATCTCCTCCTGCTAACCAATTGCTCTTGCTGTCATAAATGTCCATCAAGCCTTTTGGGTCATTTGCCCCTTGTTTCACCCAGGACTTCTTCTCCAATTTGACCCTTGGCTGGCCAAATGCTGCCCCAAATCAATTCGGGATGGGCTGGCTCCTGAAATCCTTTGATAATCTTCAATTATCAGCTGCTGATTTCAATTCCTTGAGCCTTCAATCTCTGGCACGGATCCCAAGGTGGCTGCTAAACCCTAATTTCTGCTGTGAATTAGGATTTACTGCAGAAATTACAGATTAGCCCACCAAAAATGGTTGAGATCTCCTCCGAATGGCTGAGAATTGCTGAGAATGGCTGAGCATAGGCTGAAGGAAATGAGAGAATATTGTAGAGAGAGAAAATTTTGAGATTTGTCACGAAGAACTGATCAAAATCAGTTGCTGCCCTACTGTACCAGCCCCAAACGGATGCACCAACAACAATAGGAGCATCAAAGACTGTGATCTTCAGGAGAAAGTGCATCAACAGCAATTCTCAGCTTCCCAAGGTCAAGAATATGCAATCTCCATCACCAAAATGGTCTCCAATGGCTGGGAATTGGCCCCAAAAGCTAGCAGCAACAGTCCAACACCTCTTTCCAACAGCTTCAAAATGAAAAAATGAGATTTTCCTCTCCCTTCAGCCCTATTTAGCCTTTCCCCCACTTGCATGAGAAAGTTTTGCCAAGTGGCAGCTTTCTTAATCCATTTTCAGCAATTTTCAGAATTAATTAATTCTAAAAATTAATTCAGCCCTTAATCCATGCCCATCCAAAAATTAATTGGCTAGGCCATTTGCAACCCAAAGTGGTCCCATGCATTAATTGACCCTTGGACAAGCATTAATCCATTAATTAATGCCTAGTCCCTAGTGTCACCATTGACACTTAATGGCCAATTAATGGTCTTGGGGGCAAACTGACACCAAAATTCACCTAGAATCTAACAAGTGTAACTTGTTACAACTTTTGCCTTTGACACCCATCTTTTTCACAGGGTCCTTTGGTCTTCAACTGTGAGAAAGTAGCTTGTACCTCACATGTGCAACACATGTGCATCTTTTAATTGCACATTTGATTAATCCTTTAATCAAATGTCAATTAAACATAAGCAAAGCATCAAATTTTCACGTCCTTGTGACAGTTGGCTCGAGGATGTCCTGTTAAGGGTGCATTCGCATGTGGTGTGGATTCATATGGCATGAGCAAGAATTTATTTGTATACTTGGTTATGGCATGTCCGTGACATCACCCCCTTCTTTTGTGACAAGTTACACAAGGAGCAGCAGCTTGGTGGTTTGGTCCAAGTTTCGTTGGATTCCTCTTGTAAAATTCTTTAACTTTAAGAAGTGCTCTTTGGAGAAGATATTTTGCAGGTTCCCAAGTGCGATCATTGATGTCATATCCTTTCCAGTGAACAAGGTATTCCAATCGACCTCGGAAGATCCTCGAGTCTAAGATACCTCAATTTCTTCATGATCTTTAATTTGGACAGGTGGTGGGGGATTAGATCTGTCCCCCTCAATGGTAAGCTATTGTATGGCTCAAGCAAGGAAACATGGAAGATTGGGTGGATCTTCATGGTGCTGGGGAGTTGGAGTCGATAAGCAACTGGGTTGATCTGGGCTATGATAGTGAAGAACTCAAATCTTTGGCGGTCTAGCTTGGTAGAGGGCCTTGTTGTGTGGAGGTTATGCCTGAGTAAACATACTTTATCATTGACTTTGTATGTTGGATGTTGGAGACGATGGTGCTCTGCATAGTGCTTGTATTGATTCTGAGCCTTTTGGATTTGTTGCTTGAGTTCTTGGTGTATATTTGCTAGGTGTTGAGCTTTATCTCAGGGGGCAGGGTTCTTTACTTGATTGGAGAGATATACATCCATCCTTAGATGATAGCCATAGGTTGCAAAGAAAGAAGTTTGCTTGGTAGATACATGGATACTATTATTATAAGCAAACACTACAAAGGACAAGAGCTCAAACCAATCATTTTGATGGTAGTTGATGGTGCAACAGAGATATTGTTCCAAGACTTGGTTTACCTATTCTATTTAACCATAAGTCTGTGGATGATTGGTTATGGATAACTTAACTTGGACTCCAAGGAGGTTGGCAAGGCTCTTCCAAAAACTAGATATGAATTGGGGGCCCTATTGTTGATGATGTCGTATAGGAGTCCATGTAATCTGAAAATGTATCTGAGGAAGAGTCTAGCGGTAAGTGCACCTGTGATGGTCTTGGTGGTAGGGATGAAATGTACCATTTTGTGAACCTATCTACCACAATAAGAATAGAGTCATATTTGTCTGATTTGGGAAGATCTGTTATGAAATCCATGGACAGAGAAGACCAGAATCGTGCCGGAATGGGCAAGGATTGCAGGAGGCCATGTGATTTGTAACTAGATACCTTGGCCTTGTTGCAAGTATCACATGATTTTATATATTTCTTAACTTCTTTCCATATTTGGGGCCACCAAAAATCTCTTGAAATAAGCTCTAAGGTCTTATTAACTCCAAAGTGTCCTGCTGCTGGGGTGTCATGGCGTTGTTGGAGTACTTGAAGTCTCGGCTTTCTTGGAGGAATATAAAGTAGATCCTTATAGTACAACAATCCATTAGTTTCCTGAAACTCACAAACTTCATTTCCTTTTCCCTCTTGATTTTTTCTCTTAACATTGTTGGCCCAAATCATCATGTGGTAGGGCTTCATGGATTAACTAGATCAAGGTAGGGTTGTCTTGGTGACAACTAGAGATGGTTGCTAGCTAGAGGTTCTTTGGCTTGAGTAGTGTTGCTCATTGTTGATCAAAAGCTTCTTCTTCCTTCTAAGGTGCCAGGTAGGATCTTGATAAAGCATTTGATTGGCATTGTTGGTACCTTGGGTGATAGCAGATGCCAAAGTGAAACCTAGATAAGAAATTACTCTAGCGGGATTGTTTTCGATTGAGGATGCGGATTGTCATACAGTATTCTTGATTTTTGTGATCTGTATAGGCAATAACTTTATGGGATTCACCCTCTAGATAATGACACAAAGTATCAAAGGCATCTACAATGGCAAGGAGTTATTTGTCATGGATCTCATAGTTTATCTCTAGAGGGGAGAACTTCCTTGAGTGGAATACCACTAGATGCATATGACCATCATCTCCATGCTGGGACAATACGGCTCCTAAGGCATAGTCTAATGCATCGATCTCCAAGAAAAATGGCTTGGTAGGATCTAGGTGGACTAGGATTAGGGCAATTGTGAAAGCGGTCTTCAGGGTTCGGAAGGCCTTCTTGGCTTCTGGTGTCCATGAGAACTTTGAGTTTCTTGTGAGCCTGGTGAGTGGTGTGACTATCTTTGAGTAATCCTTAATAAATATCGTGTAGAAGTTGACAAAGCTAAGGAAACATTGGACATCGCGGACACATGTGGGTATTTGCCAGTCAAGAATAGTCTCGATCTTCTTGGGGTCCATGAATATTCCTCTTTGGGAGACATTGTACCCCAAGAATTCTACTTCTGTCTGATGGAAAAAACACTTCTCAAGTTTTGGATATAGTCCTTTTTCTTTGAGCTTTTCCAATACTAATTTTACTTGGTGCTTATGCTTATTTGAATCTTTTGAGAATATCAATATATCATTCAAGTATATAACTACAAAATCATCTAGATGCTCTCGGAAGATATCATTCATCATATGTTAAAGCACTACAGGAGCATTGGTGAGACCGAATGGCATAACAACATACTTGAAGTGATTATACCTTGTGCAAAAGATTGTCTTCCATTCGTCCCCTTTTGTGATCTGTACAAGATTGTAAGCCCCTCGTAGATTCATCTTTGTGAAGGTCTTGGCTTTTCCAAGGGATTCCAAGAGCTTTGGTATCAACGGCAAATGGTATCGATTCTTGATTGTTATCTTGTTGAGTCCTCGATAATCCACACGTAGAGGCTAGGCTCCCCCGACCAATTCTACATGGGCTACATACTTGCGGACCATTACACTAAGGGCCACCACAAAGCCGATTGTCTGCTGAGTGCTACCTACCTCCCGTTGATCAATTAATAGGCTCCGTGTTGCCACCAAATGTTTAGCGACGATGAGTGCTCGTCGTCTACCAAAGGTTGGTTGCATGGGCAATGGAATCATGAAACCAGTCTTCATTCTTGAAGAGGATGGTAATTCCTTGATCAAGCACTTAATTATAGCAATCAACAAATAAACATAAATCAAAATGCACAATTTACCTTAATAATCTCCTTCTCCATGCTTCCACACCAATTTAGCAAGCATTTACCATTCTCATCTTCCTCTCTTGGATCTTGAATGGACTTGTGATTTGTCTTTCTCATCTCCCATCCCTTCTTTCTCGCACCCATCAAAGCATTTTCCGTTCTTAAATCTCATCTTCCATCCCCTCTATCCTATACCTTATCAAAGCATTTGCCATTCTCATTTCCCATCCCCTCTCTCTCACTCTTGTTCTTTCAACTTTATCCCAACTCTCGGGCCTCTCGAGTCTCCCTCCCTTTCAACTTTCAAGGCTCAAGTTTCAAGAGTCGAGACTCAAGCATCTCTCTCTCTCTCTCTCTCTCTCTCTCTCTCTCTCTCTCTCTCTCGGGCCTCTCTATCCATCATCGACACCATGACTCATGAGAAGCACGAGGCCTTCAATTTGCATGCAATCCATGTGGAGAGGGACACAAAGAAGTCCAATTCCCACCATTGGACATGCAAGTATTTCGAGAAGTGCTATACAAGTGGTGCAATTCGGCTTCTCCAACATCTTTCCAAGACTGGGAAAAGGGGGGGGGAAGGCAAGTTTCTCCATGCAAGGAGATCCTCAAAACATTGCAAAGGAGATTCTTCCCAAAATGAGAGAGGGATCCACAAGAGGAAGAGGAAGAGGAAGTGGCTTATCGGCACCAACTCCTATGCCTACTAATGAGGAAGCATCAAATATAGGCATATCTTCAACCGATATGGGAGAGGCCTCTATCATTGTTGGTGGGGACTCCACATCCACATTCGGCTCCAATAGAAGACAAAGAGTGGAGGCACATGCGGTGCCAGAGATACAATCCTCTCTCTCTCTCAAGCTCCTAGTCATGTGCGTGGATCAGTTGCCTTTGTTAGAGAAAGACAACGACTTGCGGACATTGAAATTCTGCGCTTAGTGATCGAGTGTAATCTTGCATTCAATGTCCTAAAGCAAGAGCAATGGAAGATGGTAAAAGCCATTGCTAATGTGGGTCCATGTGAAGGATGAACCGGTGTCACATACAGCAACATGAGGATGAAAAAGATTAATGAAGAGAAGATTGATAGAGCCCTTGATCCTATTTGGGCCGCATGGATAAAACATGGTTGCCTCATTGTCACCGATTAATGGAGTGATCGTAAGAAATGGGGCATCATCAGTATACTCGTCTCATGTCCACTCAGCACTTACTTTTGCGAGCTGTAGACACCGGCAAGAGAGGGAGGAAAACGACGGGCGCATTCATCTACCGCCACATTCGACAAGCTATCATTGAGGTATACATTGCCTTTTAAAATTGTTTCACTTTCTTTCATTATGATAATTGATTTATGCATAACTATCTATCTGCCTATTCTAATTTCTCTCTAATATCTATCTTGATTCTCTCTTTTCCCTCAGGCCCCAAGGCCCCCAACCTCCATCTCTCTTTATTCTTGAATCTTGAAATTTGAAACTTGAAAGGCTCAACTATCTCTTTCTCTCTATAACCTCTAAGTATTGTTAGTATACCAAGTACTTACTTGTAATTTGTAAATTGTGGTTGGTGGGCCTCTCTAATGTGATGCAAGTTGTTACCGACAATGTTTGCTTGAGGCCGAGTTTCAGACGATTGTGTGGACTCTATGTGCAAGTCATTGTTTAGACTTGCTTATGGGGGACATTGGGAAGCTCAAGTGGGTGAAGAAGGTGGTCCGTAAAGCTATATCAATTGTTACTTTCTTCATGATAAAGGTAAAGGCGCTTGCGATGTATTGTGAGCATAACACATTGGAGCTAAAGAAGCCTTCTTCAACTTGCTTTGTTCACGTGTAGTTACTGTTGGAGCGCCTTTACGAGGTGGGGTCTGTCTTGCACTAGACAGTGGTTTCCACTCTATGGAATAAGTGGGTTGAGCATGAGAGAGAGGAGGCCAAAGCCATGCATTGCTTGTGCCTTAATGAGCAGTTTTGGCAAAAACTCCATGCTGTTGTCATTGTCGTGACTTCCTTTTATAGGTTGTTATATATGAGTGATTGCGAGGGGTCCACCATGGGCCTTCTCGTTCACTTCTTTAGAGCGGCATTGCTAGAGGTACGTGCTTGTATTGCGATCACAGAGACACAATGTGCACATGTTTTAAAGATAGCAGAGAGATGGGCATAGATGTATAAGCCCATCCATGGTTTTATCGCATTTTGGTACATCTGGCCTACAAGTTACTAGCATAGAGAGTTCTATTTAGACCAGCGTGCTTATTTGACTCGTGTGGTTCCTGTGGATGACCACAATGTAGTGCTGGAGGAGCTAGGATACTATGTAGATTAGAGAGGGCATGTGGCTTTTGCTTCTCCCACTCGTTGGAGGAGAGAGTCACTTGTGAAGCCTTTATTTTAGTAGTAAAACTTTGGATACGCATTAGAGACCCTTCAGTCCTTAGCCATGATGGTCCTTGCCTAGGATTGCTATTTAGGTGCATGTGAGAGAAATTGGAGTGTCTATTTTCTCATTCACACAAAGATTCGCAATCGTCTTAGCATACGACAGTTAGAGTAGCTAGTCTATTGTGGCACTAACTTATGCATGATCACAGCTAGGACGAGCATGGGTAATCCGAAGCAGGTAAAGTTTAAACACTTAACCATAAAATTTAAAATTTGTTGTTTTAAACTTTGAACTTTGAAGTTTATACTTTACAATTTAGACTTTAGCATTTACAATCTTACATGCATCATTGCATTGTGTAGGTGAATGTTGATACATTCAAGTTGACGGGCGACACTCTTTCGAGTATACATGAGAAGGTGGATGAGGAGAAGAAGATGATTTTGGTAGAGCTCTTATAGCAACATATACTCGTGATACTTGTAGTCAGCATGCTCGTGGGCGAGGAGTTTTAGTATGTGGTAGCACGGGCATGGTCATTCGACGCCCTCCATCATCAAGGAGTGGTTCGAGTGGCTTGCAGACATATGTAAGGTGGGGCTCTAGTAGCTCAGATCTTGTGCCTCATGATGACATCCCTCCCTTGCCTACACAACACTTCACCTAGGGAGCCATCGTTTGATGATAATGGTGACCTCATTAGTGAGGATGAATATGAGTATGTCTCATCATCCAATGCTGAGGAGTCATCTCCAGACTCTCTTGATGAGTACTTAGATGGTTCTGATGATGATGATAGTGATGCCTCATCATAGATTCATAGGTCTTTCTTTTTTGTATTTGATATACTAGACTGTAGTTTTATCGCATGTTTTGCGCAGCCCATGCAACCATGATGGTCACCCTCATGTATTTATCTTATTCTGTTATAAAATGGCTATGTCCCCTTTAAACATGTATTCTATGATCTATCATTTAATGATTTATGGTTTTTGTTATCTAAAAAATTATCTTAAATATTTTTGGATACTAATATTGTACCGTACCTTATAAAATCATAAGGTACCATTTAGTACCGTATTTTATGGTACCGTACTATATCATACTTTTCGTACCTAACAAGTATGCTTACCCAAGCTGATTTTCAACATCCCTTTGCTGCCCATTTTCATCTGGCTCAATAATGATGCGCTGATTATCAAATCCAGCATCAAATGGAGTTGAATTTTTAGTGGCTAATGGTTATTCAAGTGGTTGATCATGCTGAAAATTTACTTTCTTTTTGTCTAAATCACTAGATTTAGCATTCTTCATTAGCTTTGATTCATTAAATACCACATCTCGATTGCGCAGTACCTTTTTCATGCTTGGAATCCAAACTCTATAACCCATTTCACATTCATCTCCATAACCCATGAAGATGCCTCTGAGAGATTTCATGTCAAGTTTGGTTTGGTTATCAATAGGTACATGTACATAATATTCGCAGCCAAAGACCCTTAAGTGGTCATATGAAGTAGGTTTGCCAGATCAAACCTCTTCTAGGATGCCACTTTCAAGTATACGATGTGGAGATTTGTTGCAAATATGCACCACGGTTTTAAGTGCCTCTCTCCAAAACGGTTGTGGGAGATTAGCTGTGGACAACATGTACCGAATCTTCTCACATAAAGTGCAATTCATTCACTCAGCCACAACATTAGATGACGGATTATAACGGGCTGTAAACTCCCATTTTGTAACGTGTCCGCCTCTCAAATCGCGGGACACGTCTTAGTAGCCCATCAAGAGATCAATCTAGAAGACGCCGCCTGGCACTCCCAAGGAATGACACGGGTTTTGCCAACTAGGGTCTCTCGAGTTTGCCCAGCAACGGAACCTATCCAGCCGTTCTCACTAGGATCGACCTGAAGTCCGGGTTTTTAGCAGTCAGGTCTTCCTAACAGCCTTCTAGCGTTGGTCGACAGTCGCTCTTCTTTGCGTAGATACAACTGGACTCAAGCAGACTCATACCGCACTTGGTTCAAAGTGAATGGGAAGTGAGAGGGATGCATCGCTTGACCTCTCTGGCGGTAGGGCATAGTCCCATTCCGGTCCCCTAAAACGATATGAATCAGGGTTCTAACCAACATTGTCTAAGGTCATCGACCGACTTTTCCCTAACATTTTTTGTTAATATTTCCTTTGAGGAAAGCTCTTGGCTAACCAAGACCACCCTTCCGTAGGATAGACCCATTGGTCACATCCACTACGCTTCCCTCGGGGGTTGTTTTAGTTATCTAATTACCTACCTATTATGTTTGACACATAAAAGCAACTTCCTTAATTAACCCGTTAATCGCAGGTTCCTTTATGTAATTTAGGGCACTGTTACGAAAGCAAGATAAAACAAGATCAAACACTTCCTTAACTTATCTTCGGATTAATGTTTGTCTCCCGCTCATACAAGAGAATTAAGTGTTCCTTTCTGCCTCGACAGAAAAATCCTTTCGTCTTCTGACAACAAACCCCGAAGGTTTATCCTACCAAGATTCCGCCTTATAACTAGTATCAAGGCCTCGAGATCCCATCTTGAGTCACGTAGAACACTTGTGTAGGGCCCGAAGGCATTGGGATTTACGGCCAGAGTCCCTACTGGCACCCAAGTGTCCTTCTACGCCAAGTAATTTCGATGGAGAGACTTCTTGTGGCAGGTCCGTCCACATTCCCGACACGGATTTACAACCCCCTTGGTTAGGGTTTGGTGGTTCGCGGGGGGTAGCTAGCGCTATCTTTCCTTAATTATCCCTTTAGGAAATCAACCACAGTTGAAGCACCTAGCTTAAAAACAATCACTAGGGAAAACATCCCTTTTATTTCCATGGCAATCAGTCATCTCAGACCCCGCCATGTAATCATCAAACACACCCCACTTGGATTAACATCCAAAACCACATTAACAAATAGTTGAATGCACAACTTTTTGCTTCAAGGCATCGCAATCCCATTGCATGCACAATCAGAATTTAACTTGGATGTATCAAAACACTTGCTCAAGGGATTTATAACTTTTTCAAACAACCAAGCCTAACTTGGGTCAACAATTTATTTAGGGTTAGGTCACCAGTTTCAATTAAGCTAGGAGCGTATCCATTTGCGATAGTCCACAGCATGATCGATAAAACAATTCGCAGGTAATTATACTTATTCCTAATGCACCGGATCCCATGAAGATCTAGGTTTCTATTCATCGGAAACTATCATTTCACGTGTTTCTTTTAGTCATGATCGCGAATCATGAATTCTAAATGACTATTCATGCACTGAACTAGTTTAAAAGCTATTATTTTACGTAAAATAATGCGAAAACCTTATCATTTTATGTGTGTAAAAGCTATCATTTCACATATAAACTTATGTGAATTTCATACTCTACCATTTCACGCATGCAACCGAGCGCTTAGAGTAAACAAAAATCTTATGACTCATCCTTGTTCCATGCACGTAGCTAACCCTTTTATCTCTTCCACGAGAAATAAATTAACTATAACGCTTAAAGAACCTGGGTTTGATTCGTGTTCGTAGGGGTGTTTATTGTGTTGGTCGCTCCGTTCGCCTCTCCCGCATTACCGGTACCAACGGTAGCTTTGGCACCTACGCTTCCCTTAATTTTCTTCTTGGGAGCCATTTCTACTCGAGTTTTGGATAGTCCGGGCCTTAGTGGCCTTCAAGATGACCGGTTCGGGAGGGAAAGGTCGCGGGCCGGGGATCCTTTGCCGATGAGGAGATGGCTTGAGTGTGGGTCCTCGAACCATCTTCACTCTCCAACTCTCTTTCCCCCTCTTTCTCCTTCTCTCTCTCTCTCCCTCTCTTCTTCCTTTTCTCTTCTCCTTCTTTCTCTCTCTCCTTCCTCCTCTTCTTCTGTTTTTACTTCTCTTCTCTCCTTCTACCTCTTCTGCTTCACTTCTTCTTCTCCTCTCTCTCTCCTCTTTCTCTCCTTCCCTTCCTCTCCTCTCTCTCCTTCTCTTCTTCTCTCTCTCTCTCTTCTTCCTTTCCTTCTTTTCCTCCTCTTCTCCTTTCTTTTCTCCTGCTCTTATTCTCTCCCTTTCCTCTCCTTTTCCTCCTCTTCTCCTTTCCTCTCTCTCTCTCTCTCTCTTCCTCGTCTCCTTTCTCTGCTCTCTCTCCCTCTTCCTTCTCCTTGTTCTCCTCTCTCTTCCTCTTCCTTCTTCTCCTTCTCCTCTTCTTCTTCTTCTTCTCCTTCCACTCTCTCCTCTTCTCTCTCTTCCCTCTTCTCCTCTCCTTCTCTCTCCCTCTTCTCTCTCTTCTTTTTCTCCTCTCTCTCCCTCACAACGATCACAGGGGGGAGGGCTGCTGATCGGACGCCAGGGGGAATGCGCTGTATCCCAAACGGAGAGGGGGGGAAGCGTGCTGCAGAACCGGAGGGAGGGGCGCTATTGCTCATGGCCAGTAAGGGAGGGGGGCTTGTGCCAACGGAGGGAGGGGGGTGGTATTTATAAGGTGGGGAGGACGGCGCCTCCCGCCACGTGGGGGGGCTGTATGCCCCCCATCTCCCACACTTCACTCCCTCTCTCTCTCTCTTTCTCTCCACCATGCACACAAGGAAAGAGAGAGAGGGAGAGAGAAAAATTTAAAAAAATTAAAGGGGGGGAGGAGACATTACACATTTAATCCCATTTACTTCACAAAACTTATTGAATTCTTTAGATACATACTCTCCACCATTGTTTGTTCTTATGCATTTTAGTTTTAAATCCTTTTGAGTACTAACAAATGCATGAAACCATTTAAAGGCATCTAATGCCTTGCTTTTTTGCTTAAACAAGTAAACCCATAGCTTTCTAGAGCGGTCATCAATAAAAGACATAAAATAACAAAAACCACTATGAGTTTTTATGGGCATGGTACATACATTAGAATTGCTCCAAGAGTGTATGAACTCTTTACATGTTTTCCCAAATCACAGTCATCACAAAAGTCAAGCATTGAATTTTTCACATCAACTCTTCCAAGTGAGAAATGTGCACGCAAGCCCTTTTGGCTCATGTGTCTAAGACGCTTGTGCCATAGCTCCATGTGTGATCACACTTTTGTAACTGTAACAAACTTTTCAAAAAGTACCTTGCAGTGAAGATAATATAGAGTTCCCTTTTTACTACCTCTAGCGACAAGTATGGATCCTTTCTGTATCTTTTACATTCCACCACCAAAAGTAGTGAAGTAACCCTTGCTGTCTAACTGCCTAACAGAAAGCAAGCTCTTCTTAATGCTAGGTACATACCTAACATCATGAAGAATCTATTCTTGGCCATTTTCAAGAGCCAGGTGTATGGTCCCTACTCTGATATCACATGCATGGTTATTTCCTAGGTAAACTTTTCCAAGGTTACCTACTGCGTAAGAAGAAAAACACTCCAAATATGGAGCTATATGAAATGAAGCGCCACTGTCAATAATCCACAATTGTGACAAACTATCATGAGTAGACAATAAGGCATCTATCACATCCCTTTTAGTGATATACATGTCTTCCACTATCATAGCATGTGGATTTGAAGATGCAACCAGCAAATTAAGATCTTTATTTTCTTCTATCTCCTCAATGACAACATTAGATACCACATTTGTCTTCTTTGTTTCTTTAGGGGTAGAGTTGTTATCCTTCTCCTTATTTTTGCCTTTTGCATTAGCCTGCTTCTTGTGTTCTTGCTCCTTTTCATAGTACATGCAATTGGGCTTATTATGCCCTTTGCATCCACACTGATAGCAAGTGACATCTTGCTGTTTTTCCTCGCTTTTGTTGGGACTTTTATGCTTATTTGTTGCATTTGACCTGTTTTCAATTTTTCGCATTTGACCTCTTTTCAGTTCGTTCTCTTACATTGTAGGTTGATCCGCTGGTTTCTCCACTTGCCTTGCATCTAACCTTCTTATTGAGAATAGAACCATGCATACCATCAAATGTCAAGGTGGGGTTATTGCTCAATGACACAATCAATGCTCCCATGAATCTCGCAAAGTCGTGAGTAAGAATATAGCCTTTGCTGTTTTTCCTCGCTTTTGTTGGGATTTTTATGCTTATTTGTTGCGTTTGACCTGTTTTCAATTTTTCGCATTTGACCTCTTTTCAGTTCGTTCTCTTACATTGTAGGCTGATCCACTGGTTTCTCCACTTGCCTTGCATCTAACCTTCTTATTGAGAATAGAACCATGCATACCATCAAATGTCAAGCTGGGGTTATTGCTCAATGACACAATCAATGCTCCCATGAATCTCGCAAAGTCATGAGTAAGAATATAGCCTTCAGCTTAGGACCAAAAACCTGCAAGCCTGCATCTTGTAACTGACCCAAATTACCAATGAATTCATTTAAGTGTTTTCAGGCGGGCTTAGACTCATGAAGCTTTAAGTTGACCAACTTTCACATGAGGTGAACTTGATTGACGGGAGCCATATTCTCATACAAAGCCTTGAGTTTCTTCCAAACTGCATATGCAATGGTGAGTCCCTTGATATCAACCAAGCTATCATCTGTGACTGCCATTTTGACGTAAATAATGGCTTTCTTATTCATTTTATCCCTGTTTTCATCTGACAAAGCAACATGCTTATGTTTTGCCAAAGCATCATCACAATCCTTCAAAAAAAGTATACCTTGCATACGATCAAATTAAACAGAAACTGACGAAAAATGCTTGAAACATGTTGAAAATGCTGTCCCTGTTCTATCGACAGCCTCCCATGACCTTCGCTTGCTTGCTGCCGACAGCATGTACGCTTGCCTGTTGACAACCTGTCCCTGCTGCCGCTTGGCTATTGCCTATTGCCTATTGCAAACTGTGAACGCATGCCAGATAATTGACGATTTGACCTGTGAGAGGTGATGACTTACTGGAATGTGTCGCTTCGATGCGTGTGCAAACGCCTGCTAAAAAATGACCTGTTTTTTTTTGCGTTCACACACAAAAATGGACCTGCATGGTTCTCAAGGAGTGCACACACCTTAGCCACAATTCTGATACCAATTTGAAGGGGAACGAGAGTGCCCAGGTGGTGTGCGCAACGAGAATGGAGTGTGTTTAGCAGTAGAGAGTGCAGACAGAGTGAAGACTTGAGTTGGGTGTGTACCGGTGTGGTACACACAAAGAATAAAAGAATGTATTTATACTTGGGGTATGGTACACTCACGCCCGCAAGGGTGTAGTCACATGTACAAGTAATAGGGGAAGTGTAGCAGAAGGCCTTTACACCCAATACTTTTTTGCTTCCCCCGCATACCCTCCATACATTTCCTCATTGACACCTAGTGGTGGTTAGGATAGCTTATTTGTTTTGTGAAGGTCTCAGAGGATAGCTCGTTTGTTTTATGAAGGTCACGAGTCTGACCATCAAAGGAGAGAGGAGGGAAGAGAAAGTTTGCAAAGAAAGAAGAGAATGAAGTGATAAATTTGAACTGAATTGAATGGAAGCCAGATATAAAGAGTGGACTAATTAGTCCCTATGCAGCCCAAGGTGTCAGTAAGGGCACTGGATCAAATGGCAGCACTAGAGATAGAGGAGAGGCTGGAAGTTGGAGTATGCTGTTTGATTGCATTTTCATGAATAAAATAATGCGATTGCCACAAAAATGTTGATCACAAATAAGAAATGCTGATTGCACCGACCACCAAGTGTGAATAGGTCCTCCAGCCACTGAAAAATAAATGAGGCTGTCTAAACACACCCCAAACTCTTTGAAAAATAAAATGCATACAAAAAGAATGGGCTGAAACGGACAGAGCTTCTATGTCATACCATGAATATGAATCAGAGATGTGTCTCCAATATAGACATTGTCTTACATCATATGCAAGTGCTCAATGATGGAGTCATGTGGTGGGAAGCGCCAGTGTCCATGATCCATTCTTAAGTGGTTGCCACACTTGTGGCAAGTGTAATCCTTCTCTTTTCCAGATCTATCATCCGTATTCTTCTTCTTGCCCTTTTTCTTTGCGTTTGAGTTTTGGCATGTCAAAGCATTTGACCACCCCTTTGGTAGAGAGTGTAGCTTGAAACAGTTCTCCTTATGGAATACCATGAACACCAACTCTTTCCATGTGATGGTATCAACCCATTTGGAAGTGACTAAAGAAGAACAAAGCTTACAGTATTTGATGGATACTTGGACCAATAAGGTAACAGTCATATCTTTGGAGGAGATCACCTTTCCCACATTGAGGATCCGCAGTAGCTGTTGCAGCTTGTTGATGTGATCCTTGATGGATGTAGGCTTGTTGGGATCCATGGTCCGCATATGTACCTCCATAGATACCCACTTCACGGGCGCAATGACTGCCAGTGTGCATGAGAAAAAGTTGAAAGAGCAGATGTGATGTGCTTGGGCCCTCTGCAAATTATCTTTCTTGGAAGTAGAAAGAGTTTTGGGATCCTCCAGTGCTGGATGGTTGATCTTTTTGGTCAACAGCTCTGCAATATCATATGACTCTAGAATGGCCTCCATCACCACCTTCCAAGTTATCCCCATCTGGCTTCTGATATCAGGGTAGTGTAGGTTATGTGGCGACCTTGTGGTCCATCAAAGCATGGAAATCCATGTCTAAGTTGATAGACATCCTTGTCTTGACTTGAATTTGTCACAATTTTTGGGTCCTCCCCGTCTGACTTAAAAAATGCAGCCAGCTAGGACTTTCTCAGCTCGGTCTCTGAGATTCATTGCCATAGGTGATGGACACACAAAATCTAGTCCAAAAGCTGAAAACACAGGCTCTTGCTGATTCCTTCTCAAAATCAGGTCCACATGCCTCCTAATGCCACCCAGGTCCAGGCAGCCCTCCCGATCAGCAAATGTAGCACTCCCTTTGATGGTGTGCTCTTCAGCTCGCTCCAGCCGTAGCCTGATCCCTAGTCCTCCTGCTCGCACTCATATGCTGAAAATGCAGCTTCTTTGATGTCACGAATCACTGCTTGGACTCAGTGTTGTCATTGTCATTGTTGTCATCATCATTATCACCAGCGTTATCACTGTGGGCTCCATGCTCATGCTCATCCTCCTTGGTGACACTCCACATAGCGCAATGTTTAGTAAAGTTGGGCTTCACTTAAAAAGAAAAAACTCAACATTTTTTACTCTTAGAAACGTTTCTTACTTCTAGAAACATTTTTGAATCTTCGAAAACCAAAGAAACACATTTCTTTGCTGCTATGCTTGGAATATTATAGGATAACATGATGAAGTCTACAAGCTTTGTAGAGAAACAAATAACTTTTTACTCTCTTCATTGACTTCCACCCTGATCCTAAGACTTTATCAAATTTGGCAGATGAGATTTTCCTATCCAACCACATCATTTTGGTTGTACACAAACCTATTCTTGGAAAGATATATCCAACATTTAATTGGGATAAACACCACATAATATGACTCTCCATGATATTCTCTCAATCTTCCAACGTATCCCGATATGTAAATGGATTGAGATTAGGTGAGGAAACTTTTCCAACCTTCCATATTGGTTTTGACTTCTAGGATTTAGACCTAGGATGTCTGCTGTTGTTGAAGGAATCCAGCAAATCACTTTTGGAGGAAGCCCTTGTATGTTCAAGATTTCAGTGACAGCACATCCCTGCGAGGTTGGTGGGCAAAGGCCACATAGAAATTTGGCAAAGCCTCACCATTTCAGGTGTGTAATTGAGTGTTCAGGGTTAGAAGTCCCCAACACCTGCCTGACAATTTTGGTTGAGTAACACAAACTAATCTCTCACGCTAACCAAAACCAATGTCTAACCTCTCACAGGAGACGAACCTTGCGAAGGGTTTGCATGACACACTTGTTGCTTTTACTGAGTGCTATATTAAGTGCTGCAGAATGCATTAGCCGAAACTAGACTTCTTAAGTTTTGTATGTGACATTGTGTTTTCTTTGCCCGTGACCAGCTATCCTAAATCTTGTTTCTGAAGAAACAAGCTTGTTTTACCAAGTGCTATTGGGTGCTTTAGATTTGTGTTAACAGAATGCTAGACTTCATAGTCTGTGTATGTGAAATGAGTTTGTTCACTTTCAGCGCGGCCGGCCTCGTCGAGTGCAGCTGATCGTTACGGCCTAGGACAACAGTCGCACCATCAGAGACGTCTATTGGGGCACATGCGGCCCTACCATTCAACTGTACCTATCGTCTCAACTTTGATCACCTGTATTTTGTTGATGTTGAGGTAGTTGCAGGGGGTCGGACCGATCATCATCTGTGTATAGACATACATACCATCGCCGTCTTGCCCTCCAATATCCAAAGCCTCAGCCTCGTCCTATCAAGAATCAAATGAAGACGATCGCACTCCTGCTATCGCTAGAGAGTTGGCGACGAATGAGAGCATCAAGATGGCCTTGCATGACGTGTGTCTTGTTGCAGGCCTACGTGTTCTAGAACCTTCCCTAGGGAGCATTACACGAGCGTTCTTGGTTCATACCTGGTTTGGAGCGATTGAGGAGAAGTTAGGACACAAGTCCCAAGCTTTTACTTTGCAGATTTCCGAATAAGATGTTGGTGAATATGCTTATTGCTCTTTGTTGCAACCTCATCGCCTTACCTGACACCAATTCCTGCAAGAACACCTTAGATGTGTTTTTGCAAGTGCGCATATTTTTACATTCTAGTGTACTATCTTGATTGGCATTGATCAATTGACATAGGGATTTCTTCATGAATTTTAATTGTCAAATCCACTGGTCGAATGGCGCTACTACAATGGTTGGCTCCACTTTGAGGGTTCCTTATCGAATTCAAGCCTAGAAGGATTAAATTGAATTTCTAAAAAAGTATAAATTTCTAGTAATGTTTGCCCAAATCATTTGAATTAGTGTTTCAGAAGAGCTTAGTGTGTCTCAATAATATTTCCCCTTGACATTGGTAACACTTCTCTAAATCGATATGGAATGATTTTTTGAGTTTACCCTTGATATTCAAGAAGCTTTGTTGCTCAAGTGGGTTAGAGGCCATAAACTTGGTTGTGTCATGATACATGATATCAAGAAAGTTGATTCCATTGTTTGTGCAAACTATAGTGTATGGTTAGCCTTTGATATGGGTCTTGAAATTAGACGTGAGTGCTTCGTAGATAAAAAGGTTTCTTGTCTAAATGTCATCACGAAATACAATAAACATAGACTCACCATTAGCAAAATGTAGAGTAAAGAATAACTTTTGATGGATTTATAACATGAATGCCATCACAATATGTATGGTGGAGGGTTGACACAATTCTCTCTAGATTATATAAGGATAGGACTAAGCTCTTCCCTATTGACCAATGTGCACATTGTTTTGATATTTGCAATGTAAGTACTTATGAACTTGGTTTTTGGTTGACACTTTGCAATCATTTGTACCTACTTGCCTCCTTATCTTGCTCAAAATTGGTGAGTAGAGTGATACTAGTTTTTCTCGTTTTTATTTCAAATGGGTTAGTAATAAGCCAAAAAAGCACAAGGTACTTAGGTCACTTAACAAAATCTATGGGGAAAAATAAGCGTTTGTAAACCAAAATAAGTCCCATATAATGCATGTTGGAGAGTTGGCATGATTCTCTTTGAAATGAAAAAATAATAGATTGTGTCCTCTTCCCCTATACGAATGTCATGCAATATGGTCGAGAGATTATAGGAGTCTTTTCAAAATGTAAAAAGGTGGGGTTTGTACCCTTCCATATCTAAATTACATGCAATCATAACATGCATTTCTTAAGCATAAGTATTGGCTTACAAACCCAATTGTGTGGTGGTTCACATTTCTTTCGTGATCCAATGCAAAGTCCTTCCCCTTGTAGTGTGTCCTCTTGGCATCCTTTGCTTCCTTTATTAGGCTCAACTTTTTCTTACCCTTGCAACAAGCATGCTAGAGGCTAAACAAGTAAAAAGGGATGCTACTAGTGACAACACGTGAACCAACCAATCCATGATTAGTGTAATGATCCATGAGTTACATATGCAAATAAGTGATTAATAGTTGGCCATCTAGATAGTCTTGATATGGTCTCTTTGGTTTGGGTTGGCAAGAGAGCAAATCTAGCCATGTGTTGAGCCATATAATGCCTCCACTAGCTTATGTTGTAAATTTGTGCTTGTTATCTACGAGCCCTCTTTTACATGGTCTCTATTTGGGTTTTATGTTCTTGATGTACAAGAAATGATTTCTATTAACAAAGAAACGATAATCTTAGAACCCCATTAGAAAATTTTCCTAGGATTCTTAGAATGGGATGATAATTCAGTTTACTTTGGACTAAAAAATGAGCCTCTCTTCTCTAAGTGTTTGGACCAATCAGGCGAGAGCTCTCATATTGGACCACATAATTTATTTGGTTTTTTTAATATGCATTCCAAAACAAAGAGATTGAAAAGAAAATGCTTTATCATTCATATCTCACAAGTATGAATTTAAAGGAAATTTGTTTTATTCATTATATATTGATGTATTTCCTTTGAAAGATGTTAGAATACAATACTGTCATCTCATTTAATAGATGTGCTCTATTAAAGTGCAACTCTCTCATTTAATGAAGAAAGAACTTGCTCTCTAAAGAAGAGGTGTTTCTCTTTACTACCCTTTTTTTTTGGGAGAAAGGCTTGCAATTTAAAAGATGCTTCAAGGGTTTGCCCAAGGTTTGAACTCACTCACCCATGTACACATCCACATGTTCAAACCTCTTGTCTTTTCTCTATACATTTAGGGTTTAAGCTTCTTCTAATTGTATTTTTTGTCTACTCTTCTATTGATTACATCAATGGCCATACCACGATCTAGATGTTATAAATCAAAAAGAGAAAAAGGAGTAGCACAAATAAGTTCATACACACTTACAAAGGTCGGCCAAAGGACTTTTTAAATGGTTGACAATAGTAGTAGGCATGTAAAGAAAGTATTGACATAACATTTTATATATGCCTTGTGAGCTATGCCTAGGATAACAATCATTTGATATGCTAGTTTGCAAGCTGAATTGTGTGCTAGTGTGAGCGTGTGTCCAAATAGTGCAAGAGGAGGCCATTGTGCATGAGAAACAATCTCTCCTTACATTATTTGGGCTTATACACATTAGAAATAACTCTATCCCACTAGTGTGAAGGGATCCCTTCTTAAATGAAAAATGAGGTCTAATACTATTAAGATACCTTTACATGGTGGCATGATATGCTTGTTTTGACCTCAGAGATAGGTTTCTATTGCAAGAATTCTCATGAATAGCTTTCGAAATGTTGAAAAAGGAGTTTGGATGAGAGAGAAATGGCTAATAAAAGGTGGCCACGAGGGGGTGGGGGGTGGGGGAGGAGAGGAGGAGGCTATCCTAAACCATGCGAGAGAGAGGGATATTGAGTTCAAGACCCCCCTATCTCCTACTATTCAAGATGGCCCCTCTCTTTCCTTCTCCCCCTGTTATGTATTTCTTTTTTTCTCTAGGCATCATCTATTTTGCCGTATCTTATGGGCAACTGGTCATTGCATTAGAGTTGTTATTGCTCTTCTCCATTTTCAAGAGTTGGTATGGTCAACATGGATATCAAGGTTCTCTTTGAGGCACCTTGATGGTGGCTTGATCACCCACTGCTTGAGTATCCATGGTCCATATTACTAGTCATTGTTGTATGTGCTATGATGAGTCATCATCATTGTATCATTGTAGTGTACCAAATTACCCATGACCAAAAAGAGATTTTAGCAAATTAGTTAGTCCACATATGAGTCTGGTTGTGTTTAACCAGGTTGTGCATTTCTTTTATGTTTGGATTAGTGGATGTCTGTTGCCTTACCTTGTTTCATGGGTGATTGGCCATTTTGATTGGTTGACTACATTTCTTGGTTCTTAAGATACTAGTCCAGATAATCTAGATCTTTGACTATTTATAGCTAGGCCACCTTTGCTTGAGACATTATTGTCAATATATTCTCTTACTTGTAAGCCCTGTTGGAGAGAGTGTGTATAACTCATGAGTCCTTGATAGCGTGATTTGGTAGTTCATCAAAGGATGTATCTAGGTGATTCCACTCCAAACTCCCATAGAATATCCAAAATTTTTGGCCTAGGACCAATCCTTTTGTGAATTAAGGTTTGCAACCCTTCTATGTATTAGGGTTTCATGACTTGCATGCAATCCACACAACAATTGCAGGTATGCCAAATACAATAACATAAAATAAAATAATGTGCATGGGGATGAGTCTGAAGCTCACAAAATAATAACCATAACAATGATGTATCCATGAAGTGATACAAGTGCCCATAAATATTACACTAAACCCTCCTCCAAAGAATAGATCCTACATTAATGCTTTGACTTTTCCTTTCACATTTTCTGTTAGCATTACCTCCCTCTGAGATGAGTGCCAGTGTCGTGGCACTCATGTCAAAGTTTGACGTGGAATTTTGAGATAGCTGACGGAGTATCTTTGAATAAATGGTGGTCTTGATGGTGAAGAAGTAATGCGTACTACTAATGAAGTTGTTAATGAAGAATATTTTCTTACCAAGGATGCCAATGATAGGTACTTGAGGAGATAGTAGGGATGTTGTTGATGACATAGCTTGTAGATGGTGTTATTGAGGTCGATTGTCTTGATTGATGATCCTTCTTGTTGGATACATGAATTTGAGGTTATATAAGATGGGATTTTTGGTGTCAAAGTAGGAGTGATGGCTTAGGATTCTCCACAAACTTTGGTACCTACAAAGTAAAACATCACATACATTCACTTTTTAGGGGAATATGCTAGTCTTCCCTCTTGCACACAAGACATATATTGTTTGCATTTTGGGAGATGGATCCTCTAGTCAGGCCTGAAATGTTGTCTCACATGTAACGACCCAAAATTCTGTGTAGGTTATGGCCTAAATAGTATGTGAGTATGCATACTTACATAGAATAATGCTTAGTTAGAAGATTGCACCATGGAAATTTCTATTGATGAGAGTGCTCAATAACACATGAAATCTTAAAGTTATGAAGATGGGTAGAGTTGTTGGGTCTAAGGGAAAATGGAGTTTCTGAAAATAATGTAAAAAACCCAAAAGGGAGGATAAAGAAAAATTGGAGTCCAAGATAAGTAACTCTTGAGACATAGTTCTTTGTTGGATAAACCATATGTGGTATTTGATGTAGTTTCTATCTTTCTATAAAAGTTCATTTTCTATCTTGCTTCGAAATTGATTTGCTAGCATTGGGATGCATAAAGTGGAAAGGGAAAGCATGAAAGCAACTCAAGGAGACAATCTAACCAAGGTGAGTAAAAACACTTGAGTTATATTGTGACCTTAATGTGCCTTGACTAAATATGAAGGGATGTTGACAAAAAGGTCTAGAGACAAAGCTAGCCAACCATGGTCACCGCACATAACTAACTTGAGAATCTCTAGGTATAGTGTAATGCCTATGAATACATATTCATTTCTTTTTTAAAAAAATTATCTCTTTATTATATATATCTCTCTCTCACCCCCCCTTTCTCTAAAACGATAACAATGCCATATAATGACATTTAAAGCACAATCCCTTGTAGTGATAAAGATGTTGTTGAAGGGAGGATATTATTATTGATGAAAACTTGTGTGGTTAATGAAACAATTTGTAACTTCTCTTAAGGATGTAGATGGCCATTGGATGTTGAAGTCAAGGTATGACTTGGTTAAAGAAGATAGTGCTTCTTTCTTGATGGTTTCTTTGTCTCCCCTTTCACATTTCACGACGATCTTTCAACTTGATGTTTCTATGACTTAAGATGACTAGCAAAGCTTCCATTGTTGATATCTTCAAGTCTTAAGTTTTCCATGCATTGCTATCTATTGTAACCTTGCATTCACTTGGTGAAACTTTGAGAGAACCATGCAATGAAATCTAGCTTAAGATAGAAAGAATTGATGACCACTTTGCTACCTTTACCATGGTACCTTGAGCAGAAGTTTTGAGCTTGTACCTTTGATCTTATTCTTGCACGAGTACTATTATTTAGCAAGCTCTTCATTTGGAGCTTTTTAGGTGCTTCTTGAAGCTTTTTGGGTCATCACTTGGATTTTTAAAGTTATTTTATGGAGCTTTTTGTTTGATTATGTTATCGCTTTGAGTTTAATTATTTTGTAATTGCAAACTAATTAGATTATATATGTTAGGATGTGGAATTGCAAACTAATCGTAAACTCTTGAATGCTTTGATCTCCAATAAAAAATAGGTATGCAACTACTTCTAAAGCATAAAATTTTAGCATCATTTTATAAGTTTATGAAGTAATCCCAATTTAAGTGAGATCCAAAATCCATAGAGTCATACATCATTCCCAAGCATCATCAAGCCCCGTGGCATGCACTACCAATACAAGGTATCATATTAAAAATAATGCAACTACAAATCATGTGAAATCATCATCATCACTAGGGTACAGTACGCATGTCACATCATCATCACTAGGGTGAACAGATGGCGGTCCACATGCTACGTCAACCAAGCACTCGTTGTAGAGGCTAAAATCACCCTCAAGGCAAATGTAAAAACGATGCATCTCTGTGCATGCTCTACCAAGGTCGCCACAACTTGAAAAAATATCCAGCACATAGTCGAGATCCTTTGTGAATGTAGCAAGGAGCCACCTACAAAAGAAACCATTTTAACATCTATAATAAAAGCATGATGTATCTCAATGCAAAGTATAAACCAATCTAAGAGTGTATAATGCACCCCTAAAAAGCTAGTGATCTTTCTGTACCCCCTCGAAGCTCTACACCATCCACATAAGTGTGCTCAAATAATGTGCCTTGGAGGTCTGTCTCGAAGAGGAAGCTACGAGAGGCGGGAAACCTGTATGGGCTAACCCTCTCGCCAGCCTCTCTATCATATGAAGGGACACACATCCCTCGATAAAATAAGCCAATAGTAAGGTCCATGACCTAGCAATACACAATCTTCTTGTTACCTATTTAAACTTTTATTTTAAAAAGTTACAGGTTTGTCTTCAACACACTTACCTCCTCTCGAGCATCAGTGTCTCTATATCCACCGTCACACACGAGAGTCCATGTGCGATGGAGCTTCAATCCAATGGCACAAGATCCTCTAAGAACTTTTCCAAAGTGTTGTGCAAGTCTCAAAGTCACCAAGAACCCCTTATCTGCCAAGAATCAATGGGCTAGGTCCATGACACCTTTGACAAGTGCACTAGAAAATGTATTTCATTCGGGAATCCCTTTCAAATGCAAAGATATATAAGACTATGCAATATCACATGAGTTTATAAACTAAACTAATGCAAGCACATATGCCTTCTGCCTCAAGGCCAACAACAAGCAAAGATGTAGAAAAATCCGCAAACAACAACTTAGCAACCTCATATGATGGGACACCATCACACTGGTAAGAGTTGATGATATTTCCCTCCATGAAGCACTGAATGCTAAAATTGAAAACATAATAACAAAGCATAAGCAACCATTACAATAGATATGTATATAGAGGATGGTAAAAAATATACCCATCCAATGCAAAATCGTCGATCAATGTCACGCCTACCAACAGAGCATCTACGATAGTTTGGAATTGAAATCCTATCATCAAAATAAAATTTACTTACAAATGTTGATGTTGGTTAAATGTTAAGCATAGGATGTAAAGCTGGAAGCCTACATACCTGTCTTGCATATAGCAGGACATCTACAAGACTCTTGTATAGGCTTTGATGACTGAGTCATGAATGACATACCCCGAGAAGGTGTAGTATGTCGCAAAGATCAAAGTGACCCTTACTTTTTGCCATTTCTTTCCAAATGCTATGCATGTCAAAACCATCTTTTTGCCTAAATTTGTAAAGAAAAATAGGAAAGAAAGCAAATTATTTAGTGTTTAATGTTTAAAATTTATATTATCTTTATAAAAAATAAAAAAATATTCTTTTAACATGACTCTAATAATTCCAAAAATGATGCTTGACCCACCTTCTATCCATGCTCCATCGTATCATCTATTGTGGGGATATCCTTTCGTTTTCTTATGGACTTTTTCTTCACTATAGTATCAACGATTGCATCACTAATGGTACCTAAGTAGTGTGAAGTCAACAAATTACAATATTATATTCATGCAAATTAGAAACAAGGCTACTTGGATCAAACTAAAACTTTGCACTCCATCCAATATACCCTTTGCCATGCTACCACCACAAGTCACCTTTATCCCCACAATGTGAGGAGGGACCATGTCTATTGTATTGGACATTTCTAATTTGCAAAAACAACAAAGTTAAGAAAACACACAAGTCTAAAAAGTTATGATAACTTTCATGTTAAACAAATATATTTTTAGAAAGTACAATTTCATTCATTCTCTTCTTTGTGCATAGAAATTACTCTATTTTATTCAAGGAACCCTGCATATAAGGCAAATATTACTAAAACAAATAGCTAAGAGGAAGTGTTACTACATATTTACTATGTTTGGCTCTCAAAGTACTTACTCTCTCTTAATTCAATCTCTTGCCATGGAATGTCATCCAATGGATAGTCTATCCATCATGGACAAACATGCACTTCCCATTCGGACAGACCCCTCTCAACCAGTGATTTTGAGAACATACAATTTTCACATCCCAAGTCCATCCACTCCTCCAGTAGAGGAGGGAGGCTTTCTAGCACCCCACTTTCCTGTAGACTACATAACCATCCTTTCAAAAAACATAAGAACAAACAACAAAAGCACTCTTAAGTTTGAATACATTTGTACATATGCTATTTAGAAAATATGATTTCTTTATATTAGAAATACCTATACACCACCCTCTTGCTTGATTGTGTGAGCTTTGGAACCTTCTCAGAGTCTCCAACATTCTTCATCTCACAAAAAATATTTGCAAATGCTTTTAAAATATGTAAATGTCTTTGGCCTTTTAAAAAAATATCAAAGCCTCCTGGAATCTTAATGCCATCAACTTGTAAGCTCGTGATCAATAAGGAGCATTCTCCAATCATATGAAACCAATACACCTCTTGCTTCATGTAGCTACGAAATCACCTTACATCCACAAAAAGTGACATAGTGGAGGCCTTTGCCTTTGTGACGGTCATGAGAAGTAAAATCTCCATTTTCCTAATATATTGTTTATTGAACAAAAAAAAACTTCAATATTGTTGAACCAAATTAAGTTCAATTCCAAAAAATAAGAGAACATTAGTCCATAAGGAAAAAATACATCTCCGTAGCAATATTAGCACTACAAATGGTAATAGCCATCATGTTCTTTTCATCCCAATTCAATGCAAACAAAACAGAAAAGAAATACTCTCCATGCTCAGGATTAGCTATTCCAAGGTACTTGTATCCTTTGTCCCTTAATTTATCTTGCTCTTTGATTATGAATTGTTTTCTTTTTGCCTCATAATTTGCCTCTAGCAATGCAAGCTCCTTGAGGCGGGCCTCCTCTTTGAGTATGACAGAGTTATAGTCATCCTAAACAAAAAACCAATACACTATTCTTAGTTATGGTTAAATTCAAGATACCACAATTTGTTTTGTTGAAAACTAAAATACTATACCAAAATTTTTACCTTCCACACCAAAATTGATATTAGCAAACATGGGTTCTTGTACCATGGATCATTGCCATGGTTACTTTTGCCTTCAATTTCATACTCTATTTTAGTACACCGTCTTTGAGAAGGGCTCATCCTTTCCAAAATGCTTTGTTTATCGGCGATGCCAAACTTTTGAAACATGAAAATTTCATGGTCTAGGTTGGGTTTAAATTACACTACAACATTGAAAATTATTTTTAAAATTTAAGATTCACACATAAATTAAACCTATTCACATTCACATAACTAATAAATGAAATCTATTGGCATTCACACGTAAATGAAACCTATTGGTATAAATAAAATCTCTTGAAATTCACACATAAATAAAAACTATTGGCATTCACACATAAATGATAATCGATTAACCCATTCGAAAAAGTTAATAGTGATAAGTATACTTACGCATTTGATGTATCCAATGCTAACAATAGTTCTCCTTCTTTTGTCAGCACAATAAACAAGAGAAAACAAGACAATGTATAGTTACCTTCCTTTATTCTCTTCAGCCATGTCTTCAATCTATGATTACCGTCCCATACCAAAAACTTGCGCCCTCTTAAATTAGCCCACTCATTAGCCAATTCATCTTCAAACATTTGGTTAACTTCTCTCCAAAGGGGGCCCCACTCTTCCAAATTTGGGGAGATACATCCATTAGCTCACCAATGGGCCTTCTCAAAGAAACAAAAAATTTGCCCATTGTTTCCATATATATCATTATCGGAAGATGAAATCAACCATGTAGCAGAACTAGATGCAAGCCTTATAGCCTCATAGGGCACAAGTCTACACAAAGGGATAGGAGTAGGAGAAGTAGACCTCCTTACAAAAAATGAGGTCAACACATCTAACATAAGCCCAAACTTGACATTCTCTCCAATGTGTCTATCATGCTCACTCATCTCATTCTTTTCTTCATTAGCAACATCCTCGTTCACCTCTTCATTTTCCTCATGTACAGTTTGCAAATCTAAAGACATTCCTTGTGTTGTTTCACCACACTCCGTAGTGGTAGTGTGGGTACTCATAGGATGAGCATGAATATCATCGCTTGCTTCATCCATGCTATCCTCAAGTGCTTCATCATCAATGAAAGGACCTTTTTTCCTTGGTTTTACACCCTTGTTATTTGGAGATTCAGAGAATGCATGGGAGGATGCTTCTTGATTGATACTTACTAGTCTATTGCATAAACCAAATCTTAACCTTGTAATTGGAGTATCTACAAAAAGAATTTGAAAACAGAACATATAATTTATATGGAATATTAAAAGAGTTGCTTAACCATTAAGAATAGAATATGAAAATTTAAAAGAGTGATTGAATGACTTACATGGACGGCCCCTTTTGCTTTGACCTCTCCTACCACCACCATGTCGACCTCTAGCCATGCTCAAAAGCACTAAAACAAATCATAAATGATTTTAAAAATGAAGACAACTTAACTAAATCACATGTTGTATTAATTAATCTCTACCAAAATATGACCTTTTAACACTGACAACACAATTTTATACCATTTATTATTTGATTTTAATGAATGTATTAAATTTTGATAATCATTTGAACGTCCTTATAACAATTTCATCCCCACACCCCCAAAGAGGGGATACTCCCAACCCCTTGTTCATGTCTGCGTTGACGTAGAAAATGCTGAGTGTCTGACAATTCCTAATTTATAAAAATGAAATCATGTCACATTTATTACTTTAGAATAATTTTTGTACGATTTAAAAATGTTTTAATTTTTTATGCCTTGGACTTATGCGGTCTACACTGACTCTATATGGAGGGGGGGTGTAGGGGGGGCATCAGCCCCCCTACTACTATTGCCGAGGAGTTCCAAGGGGGGCAGTAGTTTAGGGAGGAGAGCCTGAGAGGGGAGTGGTAGAGATAGAGAACGCCGTAACCAAGAACTGCCCAAATCGCACCAACAACGCCCTGTGGATAGACAACTGGGAGGTGCTGAGGGTTTTCCCTCCCCAACTTCTCCCTCTTCTCCTCCTCCCTCCAAAGGGTGCTACGCCCAATCCCAGATAGTTGTCTGCGTTGATGCAGATAGCCTTGAGTGTCCCAAAGGTCTCCTCCCCTCCCATATTTTTGGTTTGCTGTCTCCTTCTCTACCTCCCCTTTCCTTCTCTCCCCTCCTATTTTTGTCCTTTCATTGTCTACCTCCTCTTCCATTTTTTTAGCCATGGAGAAAAACAAATCTTGAAATATAGATTTTCAGTCATGGGGATGTAGTGTGGAGCTTACCCGATGAGTTTGATGGATAATGTTGGTCTTGTTTGAGCTTGTTGTAGCGGCTGCTCTCCTTCTTGCTTCTTCTTTCTGCCTTCCAACTTGCAATAGGAGAGAAGAAGAGGGAAACAAAAGAGAAAAGGAAAAAGAAGAAGAAGAATAAGAATACTAAAAAGAAGAAGAAGAAGGAGGAGGAGAAAGAGGAGGAGGAAGTAATAAAACGTAAGACAAAAAATGAGATATGTTTATACTATAACACACAACTTCCAATGTGGTAGGTGCATATTGAACGTCCATCATGAGAGAATGTTTCTCTCAAATACCGAAAAATTATTTACTAAAATACGTAAATGATGACGACGCCTGACATTTGACAAAATAAAACGTGCTTATAAAAAGCTGTGCTACATCATGACCTAAAAAATAATTTATAAATACTTGCTAAATTTATTTTTGAAAAGTATGAGGTGCCCGCCCATCGGCTTTTCAGGCACTCTTTTAGCGGTCTATCGAGAAACGAATCTAAGCGTCGCTGCGCGGCACTCCCAGGGAATGTTTCGAGTTTTGTCGCCTAGGGTTTCCCGAATCCGCCTCGCAACGGAACGTTCACGACCGAACCCACTAGGATCGACCTGAAATTTGGGTTCCTAGTTGTCAAGGTCTCCTGTTAGCATTCTAGCGTCGGGTATTGGACATCCTACTTTACGCAGAGATACCCAACCCGAAGCAGATCTATGCCGCACTTGGTTGAAAGAGAATGGGAAACGAGAGGAATGCGTTGCTCAACCTCTCTGCCCATAGGGCATAGTCCCATTCCAGTCCCCTAAAACGACATGAATCGGGTTCTAACCTATCAATACCTAAAGGTTGAATGACGATAAAAACTTGTGAGAAGCCTCCCAGTTCTCTGGGACCACCTTGCCATCGGACGGACCTGACGGGGGTTCCGCCCGCCTGCTTCCCTTAATAGCTTTAGTTTTCTAATTAGGTCCTACCACATTTATGTGTGACACTTAAAATCAGCTTCATTAATTAAGCCTTTTAGGGAACAAGGTTCGTTCACGTAAATTATAGCACAGACACGAAAACAGAGCAAAGCAATCTATTGACAAACAAGATCAAACAAGTTCCTTAACTTATCTTCAAGTTAATCTTTGTCTCCCGCCCATACAAGAGAAATTATGTTTCGCTTCTGTCCAACAGAAGTATCCCTTCTGCCCTACAGAAGTAACTGGTCCAATTCACATGTTACCAAAAACTCAATCCTTTATCTAGAATAGGATCTCCCAACATGCCCAGATGTTGGGGGCCACGGAGGTCTTCAACTCCATTCTAGACCTAGCAAAGGGTGTCCAGAGCTCCAACTGACCCACAAGCTGTCTAGGAGCGAAACATCATTCCCGTGGTTGGCCTTTTCACCACTCGATCTTCGGCCCATGAATCGAGCATTGCTCTCTCGGGTTACTACGCGGTGCGACCATGGAGGTGATCCACCCGTACAATATATCCTTCCTTAATTAAATCCTTTAAGAATCAAGCACAAACAAGGCATTCAGCCTAACATCATTTTCTAAGAAAACATTCCTTTAATCCCATGGCGACTTGTCATCACAGACCCTTGCCATGCATTTACCATAAATCACAAGCACTTGGAATAATCATCCAAACAACAACTAACAACCAGTTGAATGTAAAACATTTAGGATGTTGTTCGATCAATCAACAAAACCAATTGTATTCTTTTCAACCAATGCAAGAATAGACGTTATAACATTTCCATCGTATATTTGCTCTCTCCCTTGGGATCTAAGAGCAATACCATGCAAACATGTTCTTAACACTTCCTTCCTTCGACTAGGGCATATGTTAAGGGTTCAAACACTATTCATGATGTAAGTTCTATAGGTCACTTACCTTGATTGATAATCCAACCATGAATTTGGATTGGCAAAAGTCATCCTTATCCAACGGATCTCAAGACATCCTAGTTTTAACCCTTATGATCAATTTCTTGTACTAGCTCTTAGTCAAGTCATGAGGCAACTAGAAAATTATCCTCATATATCAAACATGTTATAGGCATAATGTGTAAATACTTAATAAGATAAGTGTGAGATGATCTCAAGTAATTAGACTCCAATAGGCCGTGCATTGAGCTAGAATTTAGTTTTTCTTAATATTCAGGCTCTTAGGCTAAGTACTTTTGAAGTATCTAACTTTCAACTAGTACTTTCTATTCATGATTCTCAATGTCATATTCTTTTAGTAATTATGCTATTTATAACCCTTGACTATACTTTAATCTAGCACTTGTATGCATAATCTTTTAATGTCGTTCTTTTGATGACTATGTCATTCATAACGCTTGACTAATTCTTTCTTGTAATTGCTCTACTAGCAATTAAGCCATATGTACTTGGGTGCAATTATCTTCCCTTGATATATGCACTTCACAAACTCCATCTTCCGAGTAGGTGAGATGAAATTTATCCTTTTCCATGACCTATTCTCGTGCAATAGTATGGAGCCTAACGTATCTTATACGAGAATCAAAGCAAGCATCTATCAATTTTAAAATACATTACTTATGACCGGAACCGCAGTTGGATTGATAGTGATGCCTTTGCCCGAAGCCTTGTTGTTGGTTGCAGGATTGTCATCCGCATGCGACATTCTTCGCTTGGAGGCCATCGTCTGCAGGTAGACTCAAGAGATTAAGAAGGTAGAATAGATTCAAGATGGAGGAGCCTAAGAGAAGATGGTTAAGTCGAGGATCGAGATAGAGGAAATCGAGCTAATTCTCTTCCTTGCAGCCTCTCGGGGTGACTCTTCTCTCTCTCTCTCTCTCAAGCTCTCTTTCAAGCTCTTCCTCACAATCTCTTGGAGGAGTATCCTCCTCTCTACCTCTCTCTCGCAGCCTCTCGGGGTCTCCTTATGCTTCTTATGCCTCTCCCATGCCTCATATTTATAGTGAATTAGAGAAGAGGGCTTGTGGTTGAAAAGTAGAGCTCTTTATGGAGGGAGATCTTGGAAAGATCAGTGATCTGATGCTCAGATCATAAATCTGATGGTTCCATTGGCTCCGAAAGGGAGGTAAAACCGCAAGACACTTGGTTAGAAAGCTCTTTGTTCACTGCTTCTTTTCTCTGTTCAAAGTGCTATCCACTGCTTGTGAACTGCGATCGCGGCGCGCGCGATTTCGCAAATCCTCTCTTTATTTTTTTCTTTTTATAAAATCTGCAAACTAGCTAAAATATCTCTTGTTTTTTTTATAAAAATGACATCCAATTTCTAAAAATCTCCATATTTTTTTAAGGATAATATCTAAAATATCTAAAATATACTAGTTTTGCCCAAAATCTAATATTTTTGGACCATAACTCATAAGTCTCGTTCACCTTGTAATTTACGTAAAAGATGGCTATGGTCCTTTTCAATCGGAGAAAAATATCAGATTTATGACTCTTGATTTTTCTAAATAAAATAATAAATAAAAATTATTAATATTTAATGTTAGTTAGTTTTTATCTTAGTTAGTCTTTAGTTAGTAACCTTACTAACTTATTAATTGACTAACTAACTTTCAAACTAACCCACTAACTTTTATTGTGCGGAGATATTACAAAAAGACATGATTAAAAAAAAAATATTTTAACTAACTGTTATGATTTTTCAATATGTAGCCTTTTGTAATGATTTGGTTCATTAATAGATTGATTTGCAACTTCAACCGTCACTAAGAACTTGCCCATGGAGTAAGAGCTCATTTAATCCATATTTGGTGGGGGTAACAGATTATTATTTCTAGGTTAAAGAAATTGATAAACAATAGGTATGCTATTAGATATAATATTTCGCATTTGCAGCTCCATTGTTTGCTGAGTTTCAAATCGGCTTTTGTGAGAGATGATGGTAGAAGTTCCTCTTCAATGGTCAATCGACTCCCAATCACTAGAATGCATTGTGCCCCTGAGGGATGGAAAGATTCTTGTGAGCTTTTTTTTTCTTCAATCACTTCTACCCCTTGATTGGAAGCTGGTAGGCTTGCATGCTATTTTCCAACTTGATGCTTATAGTGAAGAGATCGCAGTTCATGGCCAGTCGGATATCAATGGTGCAGAGCAATTTTTGCTTGATTCTTCTATTTCATGTTAGTATAAAATTGTACATTGTGATACCACTTTCACAATGGACCACGGTGAAGGACTATACACTGTAGAAAATAACAAACAAGCTCATTCACTTTCGGGACTTGTGGTAGACATTTCATCTGATTCCTTCGTAGAGACGTCATCTCAAACTTCTTCGCCACTTATAACAAATGCTTTTTGTGCACCCATATCAACTCCGGCTATTGACTTAGAGTTGGATGATGGACTTGATAGTTCTCATTCATTTCCACCAATAAAGAAATAGATTTTACCTTGGATTGCAAACAACCCCAAATGAAAGAAGTTAAAGGCTTTATTGCATATGAGTGAAGGCCCTTTTTTTGTTGGTGAGATTCCAAGAGAGTACAATGGTTTTGTTGCTTTCGTTCTTCTACCTACATATGTCACATCTTCAAACATGGATGGGATGCAGCAATAGTATGATGGTCATGTCTGGACAAGACCCCATCCAACTAATATCTTCCCTGATGCTACTTCAAGAATTAGCCATTGCCTTGGAGATTTGCAATGTCATCGAGTCAATTGTCCTTACTATGAGAGCAACAATCAACATAATAAAATGTATTTTCATGGTTACCTCAACAGCACAGTGAGCAAGGGGCTACTTGCAAGTGAAGAAAAACATTCTATCACTTGTCACTATTGTAGTAAAGTTGTCACTTGTTATGCAACTTGTAATTGCAAAGTTTATTATATTTTGCCAAAGGATACAAGCATGGAGAGATTGATGCTTCATGTAGGCACTCACACACACAATGTGCAACCAGGGACTTCAATGGCTGCAATAAAAAAAATTAGATCTCTAGTTCACTCGATTTTGCAAGTGAATCGGCACTGTGGTGCTAGGAAGATTCAAATGATTGTAGCAAAACAAATTATCATTGAATCTTTGACAACTAATAGTTCAAAGGTGGAGGGAGAACAAGAGCTTACAAACTTTTTGGAGGAGTTGATACCATTAGTTCAAAATCAAAGGTTAGTTTTGGTTATTCAAGTCTGCAAACTATGGTTTGTAGCATTGCTATTTGTTTAACAAACTTCCTTTTGTTGAGGTTACAAGTTAAATAGTATCGTGACATGCCAGAAAAAAAAGGAAACATGTATTGTTGGAGATGGCTTTGATAACATTTTGGAGTTGAAAAAAAATGCATGTTTTCCTTTTTTCATGGCAGTAGATTTCCAGGGCAAGGAGGGGTGTGTGAAAAAAGTTACATTTTCAAGATGTCTACTAAAGGACTTGGCTCTGGAGTGGGATTGGTAAATCGAATGCGACGCTCAAGAAATGGAGACCTTTGCAAGTTTTGGGTTTACTTTGACTTTACACATAGAATAGATGAGTGGGCAACAATGTCTTGTTCTGTGTACGATCCATGGTTCGTTCGGGAACCTTACTTGTTATCAATTTTCATTGACATATTTTAATTGCTAATCACTACATTTTTTATTATAGCTTGAAGGGGATCATGGTGATTGCTATTTGTGATACAAAGGAAGAGGACACAGAAACACAAATTCTCTTTTGGAGATGCCTTAATAATGTGATGCTCAAGTGTGGACACCCTCCTGCAAACTTTGCAGGTTTTATGGCGGATGAAGCAGGTGCAGATTGGATGGCGATCCGCACTGTTTTCAATGGGGGACCTGAGAATTTATTGGAAGGAAGAGAGTGATCATGTTTGTTTCACTAGGAATAAAGCTTACAAAAGCACATAACAAAATATGTGCCTTCAAACCTTCGGAAGCATCACTTGAATTTATGTGAGAGAGGTGGCGCCTTTCAAAATCCATTGAAGAGGGCAAGAGGAATGCCACAGCTATACAAAATTGGTGGCAACAAGTAGGACTACCTCGAGATAGTGCAATAGCATTGAAGAGATGGATCAAATGGTGGGAGAATAGGATAGACCATTGGGGTAGTACTACACATGTAAATGTTCTTATTTGTTTCTATTTGTTACATGCACATGTACTAATATCATTGGGGTGGAAATACCCAAGTATGAGAACAAAATAGACATGTAAGAGGAATTGTTGACTTTTTTTTTGGGTTGAAGGCTTCCTTGAGTCCTTGGGAGAGGACTTGTATTCCCAACACAAATATTTCTGAGAGCGTGCATGCAAGTTGGTTGGCAGGGGAGGATGGAAAGAAGAAAATTGGTTAATATGATGCATGCATCATTGACTTGATCAACTCACATATTCAATGTTCAAGGCAACTAGCCTTCATAACTAGAAGATACTTTGGAAGTGGTCCCGACATGGATGCTCTTATTAATAGGGTGGTTGCAAGAAACACCCCTTCACCTGCTTTCATAGCTTGAACAGTTCAAGGAGCAGTTCTTGGCACCCCCATGTATGGAGAGCCTTTCATTTTTGGGAACAAAGAAACAGTTCAAAGGAAAAGAAGAGCTCTAGATGGTTGTAGCTCTCATAAACCTGACTATGCAATGGAGTCAAGGGATAGAAAACAAAAAGGACGACCACGCAAGATAAATTTTCAAAATAGAAATGACCAAGCTATAGAAGTAGGCTTGGACCATGAGGTGCATGCAGTGCCAATTGAAATGGATCTCCCAACTAATATTGTCTCAGAGGAGGAAATGCATAGAAGTTTGTGGGCGGGCCATTCGAAGAATGCCCATTCATTGCAAATGAAAATGTTTTGGTATTATAAATAGAAAGAAGTGTTGCAATGTGATAGAAAGTAGATCACCTAGGTTACTATGCCCTTCATTTTGGTTTGAGAGGGAATTTCAAGGTAAGCCTATTGCACAATGGTTTTGGTTTTGCAGTCATGATGTGGAGCATACATGGGATGTTGATAAACAAGTTAAGTATGTGCCCTTGTGACCAAGGATTTGGTCTATTGACAAGGGCACCAATGCTTCTGTAGAGGAGATTTCAATTCTTGTAAAAGGAGGTTCTGCATTCAAGTATGATGGCATTCCACTTACCCCCAAAAAGACTACAACCCATGGGATAGGACCACTTAGCTCTTCAAGTGGCAAGCGAAGTAAAAAATGGAGATATGGTATTTCTAAGGATGCAAAAAGAAAAATTGCATTGGCTGAGGCATTGGATGTAGTTTTCATGGAAAAGAAAGTAGTGGTGAAAAATGAGAAAGTTATATGTCAGAGCATTTGTATGAGGTGCATGTCAATCCCGAGTCCTTTTGCACATGTCCTGACTTTCAAAAGAGAGAATTGGAAAGTAAACCCTTCCTGGCCCGCAAGCACATGTATTATGTCTACATTCGTGTGCTTGGGATGGACAAAAATCAACATATGATGATGCATCAACCTTCCCTTAAGCAAACTGATTTAAATTTTATGCTTGCTCTTCCTTGACGCATAAAATGCAAGTCAAAGACTTGAGAGTTTTATTTTGGTTATTGTTCAATGAGATGGGAACCATGCACTAGTGAATGGAAGATTTAAAGGACATATGAAGAAGTGAAGGTGGATGTTCATTTTGGATACATGATGTGAAGGGACCACATATTTGGTATTTTTCTTTTTGAGCATAATGAGAACTCTAGTAAAAGTAGACATTATAAATCATGGACCAGTTATCCATTTGTGGACGTGATTGGACAAGGATCTAAAAGTGAAATTATTGATAATGCTTTTTTAATTCATTGAGGGGGCCATCTATTTATAGGTTAGGGATCTCTTTATAAACTATGCTTATTTAGTATGCAAAGTAATTTCATTTTTCCTGATTTTGATGCTCCAACTTTATTTTTGTTTGAGCCAAAATTTTTTCAAGGTAATCTAGATCTTGCTCCTCTGCTCCTGTTATGAAAAGTATGCAAGTTTATTGTTTGCCTTTTGCTATGAAGAATACATCCATAAAGCTTGGTATTCATTGAGGGGGCTACCTATCTGTAGGTGATGGATCTCATTATAAATTATGCTTATTTTGTGTATAAATATAAAATTTTTCTTAGTTTTGATGCTCCAAGTTTATTTTTGTTAGTTGTGACAATTTTTTTCTCAAGGTAATCTCGAGATTTGATGCTCCAAGTTTATTCTTAGTTTTGATGCTCCAAGTTTATTTTTGTTAGTTGTGACAATTTTTTTCTCAAGGTAATCTCGATTTTGTTCCATAAAGCTTGTTGATCACTTTGTTTTAATTCCCCTTAGAGGGTTGTCTATATCCCTTCTAGATATGTTCCAGTTAAAGCTTCCTACAACCATTGCATATATGAGAAGCTTTTGAGTGACTAGTGAGAAGATGAGGAAGATATTGACCTTTGTTGCTGCCAAGTCCACATATCGATACTATATAATAGTTATATATAAGTGGCTTTCATAATTTACCAAAATAGTTGTAAGAGAAATAATTATATAGTCCTATATTGAGTTCTTTTTGTGTTTTGTTTAGATTGACTCATTATTTTAGAGATTAGTTTGATTGATAAGGGTACTTTTTGAGATGTGTGATAGCATCCCAAATTTGTTCATTTTCCTCTCTTCGGTATATTTTGAGAGTTTGAAAAACATGGTCCCTTGAATAGCTTGTTTAATACAAATTTTCAATATGGGTAACTAGATTATCCCTCATAAAGTTACAAATTTTGTGAAAAAACTCCAAGTTTTGGCAAATACATTGAAAAACTCCAAGTTTTGGAAAATTTTGTGAAAAAACTCCAAATCAAGAGCTTGCTTTTTTAAATCCCCCTTCTTGCACAAGATGTAGCAAATTGGAGGGGTTTCAACTCTATTGGTGTAATGTTTAAGAGAAATAATAAAGTGTACATAGTTATCTAGGGTTAGTTATATACATGAGTTAGTGTTTTATAGTTTTATGAATCCACCGATCATTTAAAAAATTGGATTGTACTCCAATTCACTAGAAGCATCCAAATCTGTTGGTTTGGCTGTCACTACACAGATTGCAAATCAAGAAAGACCTTGCAAAGCAACTAGCAATGTGCAATTCCTCTTCAATTATAATCTTATCATTAGCAATGGGTGATGTTGCAACTCGGGTGGTGAATCTAAATTACGAGTAAGATGGATGGATTGAAGTGTTGCATTTCTCCTTAAGCTTGTCCATTTGTACCCATTTGGCAGTGGACTTGGTTATAGAAGCATAAGAGGGAATAAATCTGGATGATTGCAATTGTTCTTGAGGAAAGATATTCAAGAAATCTACCTAAATAGTGCTACTTTTGGGGAAGAGATGATTATGCTTCTCCCAAGTGGAAGGCCATTTTGAAGCAAGTTGAATCATGTTAGCATTGGTAAGGCCCATATCTATAATATCAAACAGTTTGGCAAAAGCACAAAAAGTAGAGCAACAAATCTCATTGAAGAGAATTGTCTTGTTTGGTCAAATGAGCAACCATTGTGCTAAGAGATTAGCAAAGGAGGAGAGGCTTAGGACCAATAGGAAGATAAGGTTAAGTGGGAAGGATCTGGTTTGAGAAACCTCTTTGAGAGCATTTTGGGATTGGCCTACAAGATTGGTTTGACCAAGATGGGTTGGATTAGTAGGGACTTTAATAGATTCAATCTTAGGATTTGGAGTCTCAACAAGCACACCGCTTTTTACTATTATGTATTTGTTAGTAGGGTGTTTATCTACATCACTGTGCTTCATGACATTCGATGAAAATTCATTTTGGCATGATAGCATAAGTAGAGGATTATTAGATTCGATGTCACTCAATTGTGGAATAAACCATTCAAAGAAGTTGGGATTGTATTGAAGTGGAACATATGCATCAAGCAGTTGTGGATCTTGGGTGAGGTAAAAGACATATGACTTCAAACATGATCAACTAGCAATATGTAACTATTCCTTTAAAAGGAGTTCATCATAACGGTATGTTTGTGGGTAAGTTCAAAAGGTTTTACACCAAGGACAATCACAAGTACTTATAGGGATGTGAGGGATACATATGTTGGATCATCGATTGGAGTGCATAGCACCTATCTTTGCTCAACAATAGTCGTTTAATCAACTGCCAATTCTAGCTACTAAACTATGACTCAAGTACCATTTCTATTCAAACACATTATAGGCATTTGCTTCTATTCAAGTGCTTCAGATTTCTCCTTACTTAACTTGTAATATTCCATGTAGAATGGAGAAATCAAATAAATCTCATTCATTTTATCTTTGGAAGTATGCTTCATGACTTTTCCAATGGTGTTTGGATAGTGCAAGTAGACGTGTTCTTCTTCCCATGTTAATGGCTTTTTTGAAAGCTTCTTATTTTCTTCAGTCTTTAGAACTCTGGTTGTTTGGATATGCATATATGCACGAGCAAGTGATATCATTGTATCATCTAGTTCTTGGTTGCACACTTAGATACTAGTTGATATTCTTTTCATGCCATCTCCACAAGGGATACCTTGACTAGCTTGGAGCTCAAATTTGGTAAGCTTCTAGGTGAGAAGAACATATCTTATGAATTATTGGGTTCATTGTGTTTTTTTGCTAGTTTTCATATATTTTTTTGTGTGCTAACGCAATATAGGCTTGCTTCTTGGCTAGAATGAAAGGCTTACTAAGAAGCATAAGTAGTAACTATGGATTCAATGGATTGGTCAATCTTGTCAGTTAAAGATGATTGTACACTCGGATCCTTAGACTAATTGGCAATAGTCTCAATCTTAAATTTTGAATTGTGTTTGTGATAAAGCTCTCGGAGGGAGATGGTCAATGCTTTGATGTTTTCTTAGTTGTCATGTACACAGACAAGCAAAGAGAGGTGTGAAGCAACCAAGAGGATATACACACATGCATATAATGGAGACTTAAGCATACAAAGAAGTAGAGCTAAAATCTTTTTCTTCTTTTTCTTATTTTCTTCCACACAAAAGACTTGGTTTAAAATATGATAAAAGATTAATATAAAAGTACTTAAACATATATACATGTGGTTACTAATTGTGAACTTGCTAAGGGAAGATGAGGTGGTATAATGAATGTGCCATAACTACCCACCAAGAGTAGACTACATGAGTGTAATCGAGCTATAGAATCACTAGTTTATCGCCCATCTTGGTCACATAATGTGGTAGTGAGTAAATTCCTACCACACATTTTAGGTCTATCATTGGATGCTACAATACCTAGAAAAAGAGTTGAAAAATGCTTTTGGAGAAGTTTTTATCCATTGGATAGCATTAGCAAGAAAGAAAATAGAAGCTTTTGTGAAGCTTGGCTATGGTTGCCAGTGGATAATGCTTGAGTATTTGCTATAGCACGTAGTAGAAGAGAAACTTTCCAAAGCCCCCTTGTTGAGACAAAAGTCAAGGGACTACATAGGCTAGAAAATCCCTAAGTTAGCTCTTGAGAGTGTCCACACCATGGCAAGCTAGATGAGCTTGCACTTGTGCTAGCAAAGATTGTGCCTTATTAGGGAAAAATTCAATGTCAGCTTTTGTGTATATCAAACCCATTGATGTTCATGATGGAGAGGAGCACCCTAATGTGGATGAAATGCTATAAAGTCTTGCCTCAAATAGTTTGGTGGATGGAGAGAATCAAGCCCTCCAAGTGGGGGTGGTAACTAGCTACCTATTCTTAGGCTTGAAAAGGTTAAGTATAAATGCTAAGTGGATGGATAGAGATTCATTTTCCTAAGTGTTAGTTGCTACAAATGCATCCTTCTAGAATGAATCTTTTCTAATACCATGTTGGAAACATGGATCCTCATTGCACTAAACCACACTAATACTAGTTATAGTTATGGTGGAAAGAAATGAAACTTAGTCATAATTGACTAGATATGCAACAATGGATGAGCTCTCTATCAAGTTGGAAATAATAAGAATAATACACTAGCTCATATATCGAGCTCTCATAGAGCTCAATGTCCACAACCTCTTTTATAGGTTATTACAAGTTGCGAGGCAAGTTACATAGTGACATCATTGATGAATGCATACATTATTCTCCCCTAGCTAAGAGTTGGCTCTTGTAAGCATATTGAAGGGCTTGTTTCCAATAAGAATATTATCATCTAGTGTGATAGTCTTAGGAGCATTCAACTGACCAAGAATCTAATATATCATGTGTGGACCAATCACATGAAGGTCCATTACAATTTCATTCGAGAGTGGGTTCTACCAAGTAATATTAACATGGTTTATATGAATACAGATGATATGACTCCATGTATTTTCACTAAGGTCTTAGGAGCTGAGAAGCTCCACTGCTTTAGGACTATGCTTGGAGTACATGAGCTCATGCTAAGCTCGAGGAGGAGTATCGATATGTCTAGCTTCACATGTGATAGCATCCACTACATGCCTTGAATGCCATATGTTTGTGCATATCCTTTGACTACTAATCTTGTCTTGTATCTGTTCACAGAACCATCTGCATTGTGCTTCACCTTATAAACCCACTTACAACCAATTGCATTCTTATCTTTAAGCAAAGGTACCAATTCCTATGTAGCATTTGCTTCCAAGGCATCCATTTCTTCATCCATGACTTTCTCCCATTTTTCTTTTCCCATGGCTTGCTCAAAAGAAGTGGGTTCTGGTTCCTGTATCACTTTGACCATATAGGCATAGTGAATGGCTGTAAATCCAACATATTTCAACCTATCCACAGGATACCGAGCTCTGGTAGTCCTGTGCAAAGTAGGTTCACTCCCAGATGCTCTCAAAACATCCCTGGTCTTCCTTACTCCAGGTGTAATAATAGAAGGAATACCCAACTTATCATCAATGCTCTGTTCTGAGCCACTGGATTCACCATCCACATAAGAGTGACCTGCATTCACATCAAACATGGGCTGATCTACCTTCTCTTTTCCTTTTGGTGAAATCTGCATACCACTATCTGCATTGTTTTGAGGAGATTCTCCTGATCTCAATCTACTTGTCCATGGCAAAGAATGTGAACCACTGCTAGAGGACACTCCAGGTTCACTAATATTGTGTGACTGCTGCTGCTGTGAATAGATCCTAACCCTGATGATATCGACTCTTTAAAGACCCCTTTGCTCTCACTACAGACATCATGAAGTTAGCCAATACTAACCAACTTCGTGGCCCAATCCCTCTCCCTCAAGTGATGGTAGGACATACATGCCCTCTTAAGCACTGAGTCCAACCATAAACTTGAGCTTGAAGGAATCCATGCCCACCTCATTTACATTATATTCGAGTGTGACCACCTACAATAGCTAATCTGGCTTGGAGCCATCTACTTGGAGAAGCTTGTGATCAAGCTCATTTTCCACAACATCCCATAGCCTTGCTTGATATAGAGAATAAATGTGACATCATCGAATTTTGTGGGTTCGAGTCCATGGTGCATGCTAGTGTTAAATGCAATGGTAGGGACCTTTAAAGCTAGGGTCACCAGTAGCACATTAATTAGATGGCAGGTGCAAGGGTAGTAAAGACCATCTCGCATGGCACATGGACTGAGATAATGTCGTAGTAGGCAGTAGGCTATATAATGAAGGAAGAGAGGAGATCAAGGGTTACACACCGAGTTCGTGCTATGAAGCTTCACTATATAAACATACTCCTAGGTAATTGAAGAGCTTTATCAAGGTTGTCTCATAGAGCCATTTTATCTCATTTACTACCATGCTTATGACCTCTGTTAAGCTACTGGAGATGATCTCCTATAGACCTGTGTATGAGGCACTCCATTGGCCCAGTATCTCTAACAATCAAAATTCTCTCCTTCATTTAGAATTATCTTTGCCTTTTCTTGGGACTAGTTTTGGTTAGGTCCATGGTCAACATGGCTGCTTCTACAATGTGGTCCTCGAGAGCTAAATCTTGCTTCATGGGTTTATCTTGAAGCTCGTTCATGGTGGCCTCCTACTCCTTGATCTGACCTTGGAGCTCCTTAAGCACTGAGTCATGCTTCTTTAATTGAGTTTGTTTTCTCTTGAAGATCTTTGAGCATTGCATCATGCTTCTACATCTCATTTTAGAGATTCTTGAGTGCCAAGTTGCACTCCTTCAATTGGTTTAAGAAGTCCTGCTCTTACTTCTCTTGCAATTTCTTAAGCATTTTATCACATTGTTTCAATTTAGCTTGGAGCTCCTCCACCCACTTTTCAGATTCCACCAATACGTTTTATATTCATCTTATGCCATTTCTAACCTACCTTAGAGCTCTTGATTGGTCTTGAGTGCATTTGTCTTGTCTTCTTTGAGCTCTTTGCATAGTCACTCTAGGGCTTCTATTCTTCTTGCTACATTCTAGCCTTGGAAGATTGGTTCATTTTCTAAAGGTATTTAGTAGGTGAGAGCTCTCTTATAGAGTAGTGATGGTGAGTTTAGGTGTGGGTTTTAGTCCCTATTTGAGTCGTCAGCTCATAGATGGTTGATAAATCAGTGGTTGATTTCTCTATCAACTTCTTATTTCCATTACCAGTGTTTCTTTGTCCTTTTTGGACTATGAGATTTGTTGTTTGTTGTGCAATGTTTTGGTTTGCTGTGGATTTTATAGATGGTTGGATGGCACTTTTGTATCTTTTTAAGATTGCCTTATTCTAGCCTTCTTTCTATGGTATCCTTATATGAATCCTTGGATAGTACAGGTGGATTTGTGTGTGTGGTGGGGGGATCTCGTGGAGGGGCACTCTTACAATGACAACAATGATATAAGTGGCTACCATCATTGATGATTTTGTGCATTGCCTTCGCGTGATCAAGCTTTGATTTAGAGTCCTTTATAATGACCCTTTGTGCCTTGGCCAAGGATTTAGTGACATGTTTTAGCCATAGAGCATTCATGTCTTGCTTGACCAGGTTTCTTGTCAATATATTCTTCAATAGCCATTTAGGGATTTTGGTTGGGTTGATTGTTGCTTTAATGTAGGTAAAGAGTTGATAAAATAGTTGCACTCTTATTCTCATCTCTTCTTGTAGAATTGCTTTGAGGAGAAATCCATAATTGGAAACCACCTTTACTAATACTCCATCAATTCTCAGTTTTAAACTTTCATCCCATCTTTGAGAGACTTGGGGGGTTTTCTATGCTTTAATGTACTTTCCTATTCCAATTAGGATGCCCAAGGTCTATTCTACTAACTTCAAGGTGAACTCAAGACTTGCCTCGTGTTTGCCATAATTCTCATGAATTTTTAGATTGTATATAAATCTTCTTGATTTGGTGGATGGGTCATAGTTTTGGATCAATCCAATGCAGGTTAAGAAGTGGATGTAGGTTGGTTTGGCTTTGATGTATTCACTAAGGTCGTAATTGGCTAGGAGTTCCTTGGTAGTTTGGTATTTCTCAACCAAATTCTCAAGGTTTGTCAAACTTGGGACCACCGATGGTCTACCCCCCACATGCTTACCTCCAAGTTTAGTTTGTGTCTCTATTGGGTGGAGAACACTAGCTTGTCCTCATTTAGTGGGTCTTTGATACATATGGATTGCACTATGGCTAAGACGAGTGGTGCTTATGTGGTTTCCATTTGCAAAAATAAGAGAAAATACCCATTAAACATATTTATAAAGAAAAAAATCAAACCTTTAATTTACTTGCCCCTTCTTTTATGTGTTTTAACTTGCTACACAATTATTACTTCATTAGGATTAGCATAATAGGAACTTTTCTTGTTTAAGGAGTTGAAAGGATTGGAGAATACTTGAAGCTCTCCTCCCCCATAGAAAATAAAACAAGCTTTTGAGCTTGGAAACTCTGTTATAGCATGTGTGAGATTTTCAACGGTTTGGTAAATTAATAATGACCATTTTATTGATATTTACAACAATGTGGGTTTATTTTTGTACAATGGGTTGTTGGGGAACCCGTGAGTCCATAGAAGTCCAAATTATATTCAAGCTTTGTAAGAGAGTCGAAGTCTGTACGTTGAACCATTAGGGTGCACAAATAGGACATATTGTTATCGTTAAAGTAGTGAGGGTCCATTGAAGCGACTGGCAATGTGGAGTTCCTCCTCAATGTATTCCTCTTTAGTCATTATCACTGAGAAATGAGGGTCCATTGAAGCGCTCGGCAATGTGGAGTTCCTCTTCACTCAATGTCTTGTCTAGTAGTGGGTTACATAACAACTCTTTCAGTGCTGCATGGAGATTGCAAGATTCAAGGATAGAGCAAAAGGATATTGAGTCATAATACATGGGGTGACTCTTTAGCAAGTTTGCTACATGACATTGTTAATCCAAGGTGTGGCAAAGGTGGCTGCCTTGAGGGGCCATGTCATGGCACAATTCTTAGCAACTTTTCATGAAATGATTGGGAGAGACAGATAGTAGTTTTGAGTGTGTCTACCTGGAACAAATCTTTATGCAATGTAGTTGTTGCATATGTTGAGAGGATTTGGCATTTTCTAGCTATGCTTTTGAGAGTTCTTGTGAGAGTTGCTCTTGAACTAGGATGCCTTTACAATAGAATGCTCTTGCTCTTCCCATATGGGATGGTAATCAAAGGCAAGCATAACCATGCCAATTTCGGTTAGTCCTAGATCAATCATGTTGTGTAGTTTCACGAATATGCCAAAGGTGAAGTCTAGCCATAAAAAACATTTGGTGATAGATTGCCTAGTCTAGTATGCTAGTTCTTCTGTCATTTTGTGAATTGAGCATGACAATATTGGGGTATCTTTAAATGCTCAGAGGAAATGGCTTGCATGTACCAATCATGAAGGAAGACTTGTTGAGATAGGCCCTTGAGGTGAATTAGCTAAGCTTGATGGTATTTTGTTAGAGGATGTGAGGATGCGAGGGTTGGTAGCTAATGTGAGTTGTGCTTCTAAGGATTTAGAGTATAATATGCTTGACTCCTAGGAGGTAACTACATGGATCACTATGGGGTGTACGGGTCAATAAATCAAGGTGGACCTAGAGTTAGCATTTAGTGTAATATGTATGGATGTCTTAGGATGCATCTGGGTCAATGTTTTCTATGGTAATGATGGAATGGTTTGATTGGAATGTGATTTCTTGTTGGGGGGGTAGTGGCATGGGGCTATTGCTACTGTGTTTCCTATCTCTCAAGGTTTGTGTTGACTAGTGTAGAATGTGACAAATGTTCTTAGTGTTACAATGGAAAGCGAAATTCTACTTGGGGAGCGAGAGGTATCTACAACCTTGATCATATCCTTAGATATATAGAAGAGGTTTGGTGACCCATTGAGATGTGGTGCATGGCATACAATGATGGCATCTATATGTATGGATTTTTTGTGGAGAGAAGACCATCGTTCAAGTAGGCTGGAGTTGAGGTGTGAGGTGAGGGTGCTCATAGGTTTGTTATTTTGAGCTTGTATAACAATTAGTTCTGATAGGAGAGCTATTTTGATTGTGGGGTGTTTTGTGGAGGTTGTGGCATTTGTGTCCCTTTTGGAAGAGAGCATAAAGTTACTCTCCCAAGGTTGAAAGTTGAGACAACTTTAGCTCTTAGAAATTTGATTTGTATGCATATTTACTACAAATCGAAGGAAGCGAAAAACAAGGCATCAAGAGGAAAAGCGCAAGGCAAAAAAAAGGAAAGGCGCCCTATAAAAGAGTAGGCATGGAGGAAATCTAAAAGCATGGGAACAACCACCAGGAGTCCAAGATGCAACCATGGAAGCTGCAAGAAGCCAAAAGCAAGAAGGCACACCTTTAAATATAAAGGCGCAGCCAAAACCTTTGTAAAAGAGTGCCAAGCTCCCTTCTATGCAATTTGTAACCATGAATGGGAAGGAGGACTAAGCTAGGAAGAGAGGAGGACAAATGGGAAAAAGGGCCACGGTCGACCATATAAAAAAGGGGATAAGGGGATGACTGCCCAAAAGGGATTTAGGGTTTTGTATATAAAGTTCAAAAAGTGAACGAGAGCTCATTCTTTGGTGTGTGGAAAAGTGGATTCTTCTTCTTCTTCTCTTCTTCTCTTCTCTTGCTTGCTTGTGAGTGCTTGAGGAAGGGAGTGTGAGTGAGTGAGGGTGAAGGATCTTGGAGGTGAAGCCCTCCACCATCTCCTCTCTTCTTCCTATTCTCTTCTCTTCTCTTGACTTGCACGTGGCTATGGAGGATGGAGCTTGAAGGAAGAGGCTTGAGTATGTATCACGAATCGTGGAGCTATTGGAGTGCTTGAGAGAGGAAGCAACTCAATCAGGCATAAAGGTAAGCTCACTACACTGGTAGAGAGGGATACCATGTCAACTATGTGAGAGATAGCCATTAGTGCTCACTTGAAACACTTGAACAATAAGCGGCTTGTGGGTCTTGGCCATTGACCTTGAGCTCACGTCTACATTTTGATTCCGTTGCGGGACAAACGGATTCAAGCTTGAGCACTTGTGCATTTCAAATCGAGCATCGAAGTAAGGGTTTCATCCCCAAACTGGAGCTAGAGATAGATAGGAGGTTTTGGGTTTTTGATCCGTACTATAAGTAAGTATTTTTGGTTTTTGATGATTAGTCAAGTAGGAGAAATCAATTCAGTACTTTGCTTTTGATTTTTGTCACATTTAGAGTAGGATAGGAGGGAGAAATCGAAGTGAGAAGCTTGAGGTTCACTGTTGTAAAATAGTCCTAAACAGAGCAATAACAAGGAAAAATGGAAAAAAAAGATAGCTTAGATGTCCCGAAGTCATAGGTGGAGTGATTGGGAAGGCTAAGGTGCTAGCCAGCAAGCGTTTAAGGTCATGGGTGACCAGGGAGAACCTCATTTGCAGTCCTGGCTTTGAGAGAGAGAGAGAGAGAGAGAGAGAGAGAGAGAGAGAGAGAGAGAGAGAGCTTGCAAGTCACGAGTCTACGTTGGATCAATCGGAGTGTATCGGGGCTTTCCGTGAGATTCAGGTATAGGATGCCCTTGGCCTACACCTCTGCTTGATTCCTAGAAGTTTTTGTAGGTAGTGTCAACATCAGAGTTGAGATTTTTGGCAAAATGTGATTGACACGTGTTTCGACGGATGGAATCGGATGTTTTCCACAGTGTTCGATTCCCAAAATTGGACCTAGTGATCGGTCTGATTCCAAGAATCGGTGGACTTGGACAAGCCCAACCAGTTCGATCAGACATACCGTCCGATTTTGAAAATTGGATGTTTTAAAAATCAGACCACTTCCTAATCAGAAACACCACCTTCATTCGATATACTGAGAATTGGATGAGAAGAAATCAGACATACCACCCCATTTTGACCATTCGATCATAGCAATCAGACCAAAGAATCGGACCCAATATCCTATCCAATTAGACATACATTTGAATCGGACCAAGCACCCTTGTTCGATTCCAAGAATCAGACATAACCCAATCGGACCAACTCAAGCCGTTCTATCGGACACACCTTGTTTGATTGTGACAATTGAACCTGTCCGATTCCTAGAATTGAACACTGGTAAATCGGACGTCCAATTTCAAAGAACCGAACATTGGTAAATTGGACAGAGTCTGAGAAAGAAAATTTGAAAATTTGAACCCTAGCTAACGAGAAGTGTGATCCATGTCGGAAGAACCCACCGAACACCTCACAGGTAGATACAGACCTAGAAATCGTGGCCGAACAATTTGGAAATGTGTATGGTGTTGTGGGCTGATTGTAAGACCCCAACTCGACCCTGAAGAGCTGGACAAAATAGCACAATGAAAAATCCTAGAAGTTGGCGATAACAACTAGAAACCGAACACACGACCCTATCAAGCCAACCTATAGACAAGAGCACCAAAGTTGCACACACTTTAATTTTCCACTCACTCTGACTTCCAACACTTGAAACACACTTAAGGATAGCAAAAAGCTTGGTTGTGCACAATGCATTGAAAAAAATACACCCTCATGCACATGCACGGAGTGAGGGTAAGTTGAGGACTGGTTGCAATTAGCAAGAAACTCACTCAGACATAAAACTTAAAGAACAAGCAAAGAGAGAAAGAGGATATTCAAGATTATGTCTAGAGGGTAAGTCTGAGTGCGACTCATGAATATCAAGCAAAGAGAGAAAGAGGATATTCAAGATTATGTAACCCATGTGAGGAGTCTCTTCAAGAGAATCCCCATGGGTGAGAGACCAACCGAAAGAGTGGTATCCACGGTATTCATTAACAAAATACGAAGTGAAAATCTCTACAAAGCCTTGGCTAGCAACTCGAGCTTATAGCAAGATGCACCGGCAAGGATCTTTAAAGAAGCTATTAGAGTGGAGGACCAACTTAAGTTAAGTGGCTCCAAAGGCTCGGATCGAGAAGAGTCCAGTGCTAGGAGTTCCGAGAGGGCCTCAATACTGAGTGAGAGAGCAGACCCAAGTGTGCAGGACAAAGGGAAGGGCACTAATTCAGGACAAGAGCTAGCAAAGATTAGGATGGACATAGCCAAACTACATGAGATGATGAGACAGCCAACACGCCCATACGTCCAATGTGTGCATTGTGGCGGAAATCACTTGCCAGCTGAGTGTCAAGACCCTAGATCATGACCTTGCACCCTACCTTGCGAGCAGGCCACCAAACTTCTTTGGAAGGGGAGCCCCATTGGCTCTCACGGCACCTAACAATGCCAAGCCATCCATCCCTAGGATGGAAATAATTCCTACAGATATCCCTAGACCACGTCGACCCTATGTGACCCACCCACCCACCTAGTGACGCTCTAGCTCACTATGTGGATGAGCCTAGCAGTGATGAGCCTTATGTAAACCCATACATGTCATACAATGAGAAAGGCAATGCTATCCTCATGGACTATCAACCAATACCAGTGATGGCATTAGGAAAAGGGAGAGGTAGAGGCCTAGGAGCGCAAACCGAAGAGCCAATCGTGCCTAGACAAAGCCTAAATGCTTTGGGCCAACAAACCAGTCATGGCCATTGGCGAAGAACTGTAGAATTAGGAGAGAGGCAAGTGACTAGCAACCTCCTCAATACACTGGTGACCACCCTTGTAACTCTAAGCTTAGGTGACCTGCTTAGGCAACATTCAACGCTATGGCTAGAGCTGAAACAGTGGGTTGAAGAACCAAATGAGCCAATTACCACAGACTTTCCTAAGCACGATGCAAAAACTTAAATACCGAGTTTGATGCTGCACTCCATACCTAAATCCTTACACGTTAATGCCTTTTGAGAAGGCATGAAAATGTATGTAGTCTGGAGCCCCAAGAGGAACACCAAGGAAAAGGGGTTTCTACTATAAGAAAATCTATCTTGCAATATCAACAAGCTTTTGTTTCATTCTTTTGAGAACCATAATAAGGAAAAGAACAAATCTTCATGTAACATCATAGTAGATATCTCCCACAGATTTGATAGAATCAACCATAATCTTCAACATCTTCACAGAATCCATCAAAACTAGCAAGAAAAAAAAAGAATACACCACTTTTGAATGGAAATAATCACATATGTTTCATCTTCATTGTCTTCATAGTTCTCTCTCTCAATCTCTCATAGAAGGATACATTGTTATGATAGAATTAGCTATCTCTGACTCTCTGTTTCTCTCTCAATCAATAGTACATCATCTTCTCACTACAATACTCAATAATTACTCTCAATAATCCTCTCTTGGTCATGGATGCACCTCCCAAGAGGTGTGTCTGATATGAAAGGTTACCAGAGCCACTACAATGTCTCTTCATAGCTCACTACTACTGTCACTTCACTTCAGTCTTCAACAGCTACTTCTTCCATTTGTTTTAGCTCTTTTGAACTTAGATTCATCTGTTTCAAAAGTTAGAAAAGTTTTCCAAAGTACACCCTCATATCACAGGACACATACAAAAGATCTACAGAACAAAACAGAGCAAGAACAGAATAGGAACAGAAGGTCTACAGAGGGTTACTGAAGGTCAACAGAAAACATCAGAACCTCATAACTCATACTAAAACCATCCCACACTATCAAAAACTATTCAATAAGCTTTCAAAAGACCTCAACTTTCATCAATCATTAATCCATACTTCCTACAAAAGAAAATCAAAACAAAACAGAAGCTAAACAGAAGGTATTAGAACCAATCAGAACCTCAACAGACCTATTAGAACATCAGAGAGCCTCATATTTCTACTGAGAATCATCATGAGCTTCCAAAACATAATCAATATAATCCAAAACACTCACAAACACATCCAAAACAACTAATCATCACTCAAAATCCATCGGAAATCAACCATTCAGGCCTAAAAAACAATAAAAATCGACCAAAAAATCTAGTCATTTCAACATTCAACATATCCCCACACTTAGAAAGGAAGCGTCCTCGCGACCTAAGGAAAATAAGTATATAAGTTCATTAAAGAGATTAATTCGATCATGTGTCTTCAACAACACTTCATAAAATCATCCAATCACGACCCCAAAAAGTAACCTATGTATTTGATAATACTACAATGAAAGGAAAACACCCTTTTGGATATTATAACATTTAAAAAAAATTGATAGCAACACAAACTCATAAATAATATAAGGGTTTTATTCAAAAAAGGATCATCTTCTACTAGCTTTTAATCCAATATCTTCTTCATCAATCCAGCTTCAACTTCAGCTCCATTCAAGAAAGATAAATAATATACACATACCATAACTCACACCACTTACACCAACAATATCTGAATGGCACTTCTTTGGAAGGGAAAAGATAGATAGATGTATTCAGATCAAACATCAAAGTTACAAAGGATAACGGATCAATGAAGATGATTCCTTTTAAAGGACTTTTTAAAACCTTTCTAGGGATAAAGATTCATCCACAAAGGTTTTTGGAGGATTTTGTAAGAATTGTAAACAACACATTCTCTCCAGTAGGATAACAAATTTGCTTGGCAAGCACAAAGCATGAAAATAAAGCACATCCAGCTAATGGGTATCCACATCTATATTGACATCCAAACATAACTTTGGCACTTGCTTTTGATCACTATGAGAGTGATGGTGCATAAAGGCTAGATACCATGAAAAATGGGCAGTCAGTCTCATGGATGGATCCAAAGATTGAGAATGAAGCTGAGCAAAACGTAAATATTTGTGAAAGGCTTGATTCACAGTCTTCCATTCTCTTGGAATCACAGGCCAGTTAATTTGGGGTCTCGTCAAAGAATCTCTAGCACTCCAGCGTGTTCGTCTCAAGATTGTCTGATCAAAACCTTTATATTTTGTAACCAACTGAGGGGGAGTTTGAATAAAAGATGAAAGAGGCAAGAATGGAATAAGGGATAAAGGATGAAGAGAGGGATAGGCGAAATCATAAAAAGAAGAATAAGATAAAGTAGGAGAATCTAGCAATTTAGTAGTATTAAAAAGGAAGTAAGTAAGGAAATGTGGTGGGAACGTGGACGAGAATTGAGAAGATAGAGGAGGACAAGGAAGAAGGGGAGAAAATACCCAATCAATGATGAAAGGACATTGCGTAAAAATAGGAATATGAGGTGCATCTTTAGGTTGAACTAGAAGGGGTAAAATGACATGTGGTGTATTCTGGAAAAGAGACAAATAAACGTCATACCTATGAGCCATTTATTGATAGGAGATCAAGGATGTAACTAATGGTCCTAAGGCAAAACGTCTAGCATAGGCCTCAAAAAATAAAGGATCAAAAGGAGGTTGCTTGGAAAGATGGGATAATAGATCCACCCTCAGTTGGTTGACATTTTTCACATGAGACAAAGCCTTTAACTGTCTTTGATTTAAGGTCACAGAATCCGGCATAAGATGCCAAGAATCCTCTAGACAGTTAGTTACTATAGAAGAATACTTTTGAAACATTTCATGAATCTTAAGCTCCAACTGGTGTACATAGAGTACTGCTTGCAAAACTACATCTCCAACATACCAAGAGAGGTCTTCATCATCTCGAATTAACAAGCCAACTTTGAGGTACATATAGGATATCAACATTGAATCTAGGACTACCGAATACTTAAGCACCATCCTGACCACTTCAAACAACAAATCCGCAGACCAAGTTCCACTCCAGCCATCCTCTAGAGGAGATAAATCCATGGTTGAAAGCTTAACATAAAAGGCCAACTTCTATTGTTGATAATGAACAAAGAAAGAGTGTGCGGGAGGAATAAACTCCATAAATTGCTCAAAATTAGTCCATAAGATATCCATTCTAGATTGCAATCTCTCAACCTTGGCCTAAAATAAAGGACATAAAGTGGCATTCTATTGAAGAGCAGCCAAGTCTTGTTGAGACATAGAAGGAATCATGGGGACACTGGGACTTGGGGGAATGGATCGTGACTATGTCAGTTGGCCCTTCAACTGTTTAATCTGGGAGGCTTGGGATTCCACTATATTGTGAGCAGTCTGTAGCAAGTTTAACAGTTTCATATCCAGAAAAGTTTTGAACTCTTGAGCTTCTTTGGACATTGTCTCTTTCTCTTCAGAAACTTTGGTGACCTCTGACTGAGCTTCTGCTAACTGATTTTCAAAAGAAGATATTTCTTCTCTCTGGGTCTCAATCATTTTTGTTTGCTGCTCCATCTGCTTAAACAGATCAGAAAGAATGTCTTTGGTAGAGGCTAGCTCTGTGGTTGCCTTATTTATCTCGTCGTTGGATTGCATCAATTCTTTATAGAAAGAAGAATATAACTGTTGAGCACAAGCTATCACCAAGAGTTCAATAGAACTCTGGATGTCTTTGCAAAGGAAAGGAATAGCATTTCCTCTCACATAGCGATTTAGCAAAGGAACTGATATATCCAAAGAACCCTCTCGATGTGCCCTGAATAAGTTGTTGCATGTGAGGTAGGTAGGGAGTCCACTTCCAAAGGTAGCAAGAACTGACACTGAAGGAATGACTCGTGGAATTATCTCTGCTACACGCTTCAAGCGCTTCCTCTGAATGACCAATGGAGGAGGGGAGTCAGTATCCTCTATATGAATGGGTTCTGAATCTTCTGAAGGTACAAGGGGAGGGACTGGATCAAATGGAGGAGGAGGTAAAACACCCTTCTTAAGGCCTGAATATGTTAGAAAAGCATATAAATATGAACCAAAGGTTACATTGGTAACATTCCCTCTAGTCACCTTGACAAAATGCTGGTCCATCTTCGTAAGAAGGTAAGTGCTCCAGTCAATGGCAACCCCTCTTAAAACCATCCTGAAGCTGTGAAGAGCTCCTTGGACAAGTAGTGGGATGGTGTCTTGACACAGGCATGAACCTGTCCTTGAGAAATTGGCAGACTAGCTTCTAGAGAGGATAAGTGATCATTGAGAAAGACACTCCTAAAGTGTTAATCACCTTCTTGACATCGAGGATCTCTCCACTCTGCTTTTGTAATAGCTTGAGGATCTCTTCATTTGAGAATAACTATCTGGCTGTGATAAAGGGTTCCCCTTTGTAGGGAAGGAACAAAGCCTTCCATAACCCTCTAGGTGTGAGGACCATGGAAGTACCACGAACCAAGCTTGATTTCTTATTGTATGACACAATAAACTCATCACAAAGGACTGGATCATCTGGAATTAGAGGAAGAGGAGTAGCCACAAAAGATGCAAGGCCAGCTTTCGCAATAGACTCAAAAGTCAATAGGGAAGAATTATCCCTACTAATCAATGGGACATACTAAACAGGAGGAGGCGTACAGGGTGCCATTCAGATAGTGAACACACAATACAACTCACAAGAGATGGCTACAAAACTAGCAGAAGAGAAGATCAAAGATAAAATATCAACCAACGTTGTTGAATAAGACTCAACCAACTATCCCCAAACAAGGCACATCCTAGACAAAATTCGACATGACCTCTAGACAAATGCGACTAAAGCTTCATGCTATGCAATAGACATAGAAACACCTTGAATCCCTGTATCAGGCAAATAAGTTGAAAAATAGATTAACATCATACCCTTAATCGTATATATTAACCAAATCAATAACCACACACAACATAACCAGAACATCATTGACCATTAGTAACGTAAAAGACCATTCTGAAGACTACAAGTGCCCGTCCTGCGAAGTGTGTTTATTGAGAAAGGGAAAAAAAAGTGCAATGAGGGGAATGATTTTAGTGAAGGGTTTGTTTTAATAAATTATTAAAAATGGGTGAAATTTTATTAGGTTGTAAATCTTAAAAAAGAAAACGGCGGTTCATTTTTAAATTGTTATTTAAACTTTATTAAGGTGGAGCAGTGCTTTTAACGAATCCCAAACTTCGATGCCCAGACTGGGTCTCTAAATGCAGATTCATTAATTAAGAATTTAATGTGTCTGAAGCGCTCTTCTTTTTCAACGCGTGCATTTTCGTGACGACTGGTTCATTTTATTTAACATTAAGGTGCCTCTGAAGTGCATGTAGCACGTGCAAAGTGAACGACCAATTGAGTTTTATTTAATTAAAAAGAAGGTGTATTTAGTGCGTATGCGCGTGCCATGGTGGTGATTAGGGTTCATTTTAGGAATTAATAGGTGAATTTTGGGGTAGTAGAAAAAATAAAAGAGAAGAAAAAAAGGATTACCTGAGAGAGAGAGAGTGTGTGTGGGGCACATATCAATTCCATAATGCAAATGAGTCTTAAAAGAGAAAAGCCAACAGTTGAAAAATATTTGAACATGGTTAGCTCATAAAAAACCAAACGAATACCTCATTTAAAAAATAATAATCAAGAAACATGTGGCATTTGGTAAGATTTTTGGCAAGCCAATACTAGATTTTTCCAACATTTTTCCGTTTATGTCTGGCATTTAATATATTTTTCAAGAATTTTGCCCAAAAATAAGAATTTGACCATTTTGTTAAGCATATTCAGCTTTTTGAAAAAATTCAGAATTAAAGTAAAAGGTGGATGGAATCTTTTTGAATTTTTTGATTTTTTTTTTAAAATTATGTTTTTAAAAATTTTGACAGTTTTTAAATGAAAAATGGGGTGTCCTACTGCATGTGAACAGCAGCTTGTGCTCGAACGGGCATGCACCACAACATGGACAAGTCCAGATGCACGTCCGCGCGCGTAAACACATGAAGATGACTCCCGAAGACGACACAAGCACATCTGTGACGTGCGCGAACACCTGCAAACAGGGTGGTGGGACAAGGTGGGGGTGTGGACCCGTTGGTGCACGGAAAGGGAGGTAGTGTCATCAGTGGGGTGGCGGCAGTTTGCCGCGAATTTCGGTGGGAGAACAAGGTCAAAGGGGGCTCGACGGATTTCTATGGGGGAATGGGGACCAAGGGTGTGTGTGTGTTTGAGGGGGGGTTTGGGGTGGTGGGAAGGGGGGCTAAGGGGAAGGGTAGGGGGTTGGGGTAGTTGGGGAGTTAGGGTAATGGGGTGAAGGGGAGCTAGGTTTAGGTAGAGGGGGGGTTAAGGTAGGTGGGTTGGGAAGATGAAAGTGTTAGGACGGGGTGAAGACAATTGGGTGGGGTTAAGGGTAAGGGGGGCTAGGACAATTGGGTGGGGGGAGAAGGGTTTGGGGGGGGGGGAGTAGGGTTAGTGGGGGCTTAGGGGTAAGGGGGGTAAGGACAATGGGGTGGGGTTAGGGGTAATTGGGGGGGACAGGTGGGCAGGGAGGGGGGGAGGGTAGGGTGGATAGCAGGAGGATGGGCGGGGGGCATGATTGTGCGGTGGCAGCGAGGCCTGAGCATCGGTGGGACGGCATCAGCATGCCAGGCAGGAGGGAAGAGAGGTCACGGGTGGTGTGGAACAATCGGTGAGGGAGTTAGGGCGACAACAGGTGGCGAGGGTGTTAGGGCACAGATGACTGGTGAGGTGGCAACAACCACACACGTGCTAGACAGGGGTCACAGCTGCGGGCGATGGCTACTTGGGCGGGGTGGCAGCTCCAGCACTAGTTGAGGCAATGAGGGAGGGGCCATCGAGGGAGAGGGGGTGGCAAGAGAGGAGGGAGAGGGCAGGAAGGAAGGAGGGAGAAGGAGAAGGGGAGGGAGGGAGGAAGAGAGGAGGAAGGTGGGAGACACATGTGGGGGAAGGGGGGGAAAGGGAAAGAGAAGGAGGGTGGAGGGGAGAAGATGGGGGGAGGAGGAGGTAAGAGGAGGAGGGGGGAGGAAGAAATGGCAGGAGTGGGGAGGAGGAGGTGGGAGGGAGAAAGAGGAGGGGGGAGGAGGAGGAGGAGATGGAGTTGGGGAGAGAGAGAAGGAAAGAAGGAGAGAGAGAGGGGAGAAGGGGAGGGGGAAAACGTTGGGGAGAGAGGGGGGGTTTCTTTTGTATAAAAAATGTTTTTTAAATAAACAAAAAGAAAGAAAAAAGAAAAAATGGGGGGACTGTCCCCGTCCCGCATGCATGCGCGGGGTGGGCATAAAAATTTTTGTAGTGGGATGGGAAGCAACGGGGGTCGGGATGGCCGCGCAGGTGCGGGAGGACGCGACGTCGTGATGAAAACCGAAAAAAGGGTGATCACGCGCGACGTGAGAAGCATGACAGGCGCAACTTGAACGGAAAAATTCATAAAACCGAAATCGTGCGCGAGAACGAAAAGCTGTAAAAAATAAAATTGTGCTCAAGTCGAGGAGAAGACAATGGAAAAGTGAAATGGGGTGTCCGAGAACAATTCAGACCGTTCACATGGGAAAAATGCAAAAACTAAGCTCCAAAACACATACAAAAATAAATATAAAAAAATCCGTTTGTCGAAATGAAGCATGGAAAAAAGAAAAATTGTGAAAATCATGTCGGATAAGCGTATCAGGTGAGAGCACAAGTCCAACAAAGATGAGACTCGTTCACATGGAAAAAATCGAAAAATAGTACCCAAATAGGGATTCGGAAAGTAATATAAAAACATCTGGGCACCAGAGCAAAGGGCAGTAAAAGGAAAAATATCAGCACAGAGATTATCTTTAGGGACGTCACATTAGAACGTTGGTCGGATGGGGTTAGGAGGTGTTCACATGGAAAAAAACAATAAAATAGAGCTCCAAAACATCAATAAAATTTAATTTAAAAAAATCTAGGGGTCCAAACAGGGCAGAGGAAAAAGAAAAATGGGCAAGAAGGATGGCCAAACAAGGCCATCTAGTTAGAATTGAATTCTGAGGAGGATAAGGCAGGTTCACATGGAAAAAGGTCAAAAATATGCATGAAAAAGACACAAAAAGCCACAAAAGTTAATAACAGACAAATCGGACGTCAGAATGATAGGGTGTGAAAAGGAAAAATATCATATGGGAGGTGTAGGATAGGACTCTCATATCATATCAACATTTCGTAATAATAAAGGAGCGGTCACGTGGAAAAACATCCAATTGACGAGAATTTCTTAAAAAATTAATTACTTTCAATTTGTTACATGGAACATGGGATGGTAAAAAGTAAAAAGGCAGTTAAAGAGATAAACATGATTGTAAGGTTGAATTTGGATTTTGGTGAAAGTAGAGATTGTTCACGCGGAAAACGACCAAAATACCGTCTAAAAAGAAAGAGCCATGCGAACCGCCGCTAGGAAAGGTGGATGAGGGCTGGTGGGTGGGCAAGGGACCCATGAAGGAAAAAGGAAAATAGGGGATAGATGCAGATTCGTTCAATCACAAATGCAAGATGTATGCTCGGCAGATGCGCAGGGGTGCGTCCCAACACTTAAAACCTTACTGGGTAAGGAAAAATGATGCCACATGAACATAAGACTGGTCATCGAATTGTAGTTTAACATACCCACACTTAAAACATTGACAGTCACGTGCAAACAGAAGGTGTAGGGCTAGAAAAACTTGACTCGTTTTGCGAAGAGTTGCGGTTGATGGGTTGACGTCGTGTCATGTGTCTCGCAGTCGGCTGTAGGAGGTACCCAGATGTTCTCACAGCATACGTCCAACGCGATAGGGACCACACACCAGCACGCAAGGAGGTAGCTTTGCTAATGAAAGGTGCAGGACATCCGATGATGACGAAGAAGGTTGCAATCAACGCATAGTTACTCAAATGAAAAGGGAGAAACAATCGCTCACTCCATAACTTACATCACTCGATGTAATATTTATGGAAACCCAGATCTCACACTCAGTTTAGGAATCGACAAGGAGGATGGTGCAAAGGGAGTATGCCAGGGTGCACAATTGATGGTGTATTAGTGTGTCCAACCTTGTTTGGCGTATGTGTAGGCAGGAAGGCCATGGGGCCTTGTGGTGCAGTGTACAAAAAAGAATGACGTGTCTAGTGACCCATCCCGTGGGGCCATAGGGAAATGAGAAGGTACTTGACTCCAATTGTCATGATCTCTCTCAATCCTTATCTCTCAATGATTGTTTTGAGGGCACACTAGTCAAGCTCAACCCCCCTTTGATTGACACTGTTTGAGAATACAGGAGGGCAACCCATTCCTTACACCCATTGATGTAATCCTCGCAGGCACTTGTGCTGAGATTGTATGCCATGTGTGCATTTGATTGTGCAACTGTGCATCCCACCCTCCTGTGCTAGCATACGGTGTAAGAAGGAAGGCTAATGAGCCTTATAGTGTAGTGCACATAAACAGATTGTGCTTTGTACATTAAGAGGCCCAACCCGTGCATGCAACACTCCATTCACACATCACACCTCTCATTTGAATTGAAGGGAAATGACTGATTACTTACCCCACCCTCTATCTCACGCTCAGTGATAGATATAGAGGGTATCCTCACATCCCCGTCCGGTTAGGATGAAAGCTCGCATCACTCAAGGGGTTGTCGATGAAGATCGCTTTGTCTATTATTATCATTTGGGTGTTGAAGATGAGGCGTATCCACGGAGGTAGCCAACACGTCTGGTACTTCGATGATTTGTATGAAAGATTGTCGGTTAAAGAGGGTCAGACGGACTGATAAAGTTGCAGAGAGCGCACCAAGGGAGGTGGCTTGGAATTGTATCTAAAGAAGTTCTGCTCTGGCGAGTCACTTTCTTGAATTGTGGGTTGTTACTACCTTTTCCACAACCAACTTCCCGCCCAAGGGTGTTTGTCACATTTTCTTGGAACAAGGCCTGCTATGACAAGAAATTGCTTCCTTTTGTCCCATAATAGCGTGTTTGTTTTTTTTTTTGTTTTTTTGTTTTTTTTTCTTTCCTACTCCCGAGGGTGTTTCCACCTTTTCTTGAATAATAGGTTGGCATGATAGGGACCAAAGTCATTTTCTCCCATACTATATTTATTTTTTTAATTTTCTTTTTAAACATAGAATGGCTGAACTGCCAAGTTTTAGAACCATCCTCACCCAAATTGTTGGTTAAAATGGAATAGAGGAGAATAGGGGTGGGTGGTGGAGTTGAAGGGACAGAGGGATCAGGCCACATCATCAGCAGGAACTGAATGGCTATCAGAAATAATATCATGAACAAAAAGTGACATCCCATAGGGGGAGGGACTGTCAACTGTGATTGTCAAGATCGGTTGAATCTCATCCAAACATTTCAAATGCAGGAGGTGGCACTAGAGAGACTCATCATCTCCGAGGCTTTCTTTGACCGCCACTCGCAAATAGGGAAACTCCAGCTCAAGAGGGAAGATTGTTTTTGTGTCATACACCAACTAGAAAGGGGTTTGTCCTGCCGCAACCTTGTAAGAGGTTCTGTACACCCAGAGGCCCTCTGTAAGTTGATCATCCCAATCACGGTGATGTGGGCAATCGTTCTTATCAGGATCGAGCAGAGGATGCGATTGGTGACTTCAACTTGGCCGTTGGCTCTGGGGTAATAAGGGATGGACTTGCGATGGCATGTCTTATATAGTTTTGTCAACTCTTCCATAATCTTGTTAAGTAAGTGTGCACCTTGGTCACACTTACAAGCTCTAAAGGACTGCCAAAATGGGTGATGATATTCTCGTACATGAACAATGCCACACTATTTTTATCGTTCCACTTCAAAGCTTTAGATTCACACCACTTGGTGATATAATCCGTACATACCAGGATGTATCTATTTTGCTTCCATCTGGTGAGTGGATCAATGGGACCCATGAAATCAATCCCCCACTTCTAGAATGGCTTTACGAGAAGAATGGGTTGCAAGGGTATGACACTGGATTTGCTAGACATTTTCATTCGCTGACAAGCATAACACCTCTTGCAGTAGTCATAGGTATCCTTGTGGAGGATTGTCCACCAGTATCCTATGAGCAAAGCCTTTCTGGCTATTGCTTCTCCTACAAAATGTCCACCACATGGCTCGTCATGACAATCCTTAAGAACAATCCTGATCTCGTCTCCTACAACACATCTTTGCAACACTTCATCTTTGCCATTCTTGTACAATGCACTGCCTAGCAAGGTTTAGAGGGCTTATTTCAATAGAAGTGTCTTCTTCTTCACTTTGCTAGAGAGACCAAGGGGGGTACTGCTGAGTTGCTAGGAGGTTGACTATGTTTGCATACACGGGAGTTACAGTCTCAACCAAGAATAAGGAAGCATTAGGGAGGTCTGGATCATCATGCTCCTCTTCTGCAATTTGAGGGATCCGATAATCAGCTAGGACATAGGAAGAATGACCAGGCTTAGTGACCACTTCAAAATAAAACTCTTGGAATAGGAGCAACCATCTCATCATTCGTTCTTTGACATCTGCTTTGTTTATCAAGAAGGACAGGGCTTCATGGTCCACATAGAATTTGAAATGCGTCGACAACAGATAGTGTCGAAACTTCTCTAATGTAAACACCATTGCCAAGCACTCAAGCTCTGTCACTATATAGTTCCGTTCTCTATCAATGACCTTTGGCTTGCATAATATATTGGTTGATCCAACTTGGAAGAACCCTTCTGGTATAAGACAGTGCCTAGCTCTTCAACCGATCCATCTGTGTGCACATGGAACTCCTTTATCTAGTCAGGATGATGTAGGATGGGTGCTCTGATGAGGCAATGTTTTAGGGTATTGAAGGCTTCTTCGTAGTCATCAATCCAAAGGGAATTAGCATCTTTCCTTAGGAGCTTGTGCAGAGGGCCTGCCTTGGTTGCAAAATGTGGAATGAATCTTTTGTAGTAGCCCACACGGCCAAGAAATCCCCTTAATTGCTTAAGGTTCACGGGGACTGTCAAGGTGGCAATCTCCTCAATCTTAGTAGGATCTGTTGCTATCCCTTGTGCAGAGAAAATGTGGCCCAGAAGAACTCCTGATGAGATGCTAAAGACACATTTGTCGGGGTTGAGAGAAATCCCATACTCTCGGTATCTATCAAAACATTGCTCTAGGTGTCCCGAATGCTCACGGATTAGGCTATAGACACAGAAGTCCTCGAGATACGCCTCAATGAAATCATGGAGATGGTTTTGAAAGGCATCCATCATTACTCATTGAAAGGTCGCAGGAGCATTAGAGCACCTAAACAACATCACTCTGTAAGTATAGGTTTCCCATTCTGTTGTGAAGGTTGTTTTCGATAGGTCCTCTTCTACGATTTGGACTTAGTTGTATCTGCTGAATACATCCAAGAGGGAATACAAGTCATGGCATGCCGGTGTGTCATCCAACAGTTGGTCCATAAATGGGATAGGGAAATGATCCTTCTTCGTCTTCGAGTTTAGCTTTCAAAAGTCCACTTTCTTTGCTTCACTGGTTTGGCATTAGGCTCAAAGTTAATGTGATGTTGACATATTGTAGGGTCAATCCCCTTCAGGTCTTTGTACGACCAAGCAAACATGTCTAAGTTCCCCTTTAGTAGGTCTTGTAGGACCATTAGTTCTTCTTCTGGAAGATTGAGACCCACTTTCAAGTGATGTTCAGTACCTTCAGTATCTAGGAACGTCAATTGCATTTCACCTTCCACTTCACGGATAAATGTCCCACATATTGCATCTGGATTCCCGATTGCTTCAAGGGAGTGTTCTCATCTTTTGATGATGCACTAGAACTATTATTATCTTTTAATGGAGGATTAACTTGCTCTTTGGGAGGCTAAAAGGGTATAATTGAGGTTCCAAGTTTGGGTTGGAGATGAGTTTCTTCTTGACTCAAGAATTCGTCTTCTGAAGTTGTATCTAGGAACGTCACATAATATGAACTTCCTACATTCCATTTGAGCTCTACAGGGCTAAGGATTGTTGGCATGGTGCATTGTCATCATCTTCTTTAAATAAGGCTATATTTGGACGACAAGAGCCACTGCTGAAGGAAGGTCTATTCTTCTTAATCCATTTCTTATAAAGGCTTTGCGTATGACATGATTCTTGGATCAATGCAAAGGGTACCACAATCATTCTGTCAAGCTGAAAGGAATCTTCTGCTTTTGAGGCTTCAAGAATGTGAGGAACATCTTCCTCATCTCCGCCTTTTGTGAGTAGGATAGATCATTCTAGCTCGGTTTCATAATCTTCATATGCATTATCACTTTTGTCCTCTTCAAGTTCTGTTTCTACATCTGTGGGTGTTCTGTGTAAGAGAAGAACAAGCTCTCTGTTATATGTTCTGCTTCTGCTTTTGTCTCTACATCTGTCTCTGACTTTATCTGCCATGTAACAAGGAGAACAATACATCCATGCTTCTATTTTGCTGATAGAGGTGATTTCAAAAGTCAATTTACGTTTAGGCAGGAGTTATTCTCCCATGGACAAAGTCTTTGCTTCCCTCGGTAGTTGGCTTCCAATGCCCATTGTTAAGGACTGTGGCTCTATTTTCTTGGGAAAAATCTGTTTGATAGTCTCTTCGTCTCCTAATGTACCATTTGATACTTCATTGGAGGAGTTTGTTATGACTTCAATGGATGTAGATCCATTGCATTTTTGCAATCCATACAATTTCAACACCATTTGATTGGGTCCTTTGCCTAGGGTTAGGGTTCCTTTGAACCGGTCTGTCCTTGCTCTTGCTTAAAAAACCCAAGGTCTTTCTAACAGCAGAGGGTATGAGGTCCCGTAAGAGTTTGGTTTGACCACCAAATATGTCAGCCAATAGTTTCTTCCTGCAAGGGTTGTTTTACATATAGGAGGATGCCCAACGATTTGATTCTGCTTTGGTCTGCCAATTTGATAAGCCACTGTGTAGGTTGAATTCCTTGCAAACCTAGATCCTTCATTGTCACATCCATCATTATGTTTACTGATGAGCCTTCATCAATCAATGCATCTGCAATAAAGCATCTTTCTATCTATATGCCAATCTCTAGGGTTCCAGGATCTAGGAAGGTATTAGCCATGTCTACTTCCTTCATGGGTTGTGAGGCTTTGTTGGACTTTGTTGTTGTTGGGGGAGCAATCCTTAGGCCATGTCTTCTTGTCAAGATGCTTTTGAATCTTTTTCGGCAACTGGGAGACAACATCAGCAACAATTGTCAGAATGTTAGGTGTGTTTTAAATATGTCTAGGTCTTTGACCATATCATCTTCCCTTTTTCTTCTAGGAGCGGCAACATCTGCACTTCTTCTTCATGAGGATGTACTTCTGTATCCTCTATTTCCTGGACCTCTAGTCTGTTGAGATGGCAAGCTCAACATGTGCGGACATTGATAATGGACCGCCTGGCCAGATGGGTCTGCACATCTATACTTAGCATGTTAGTGGTCATTATGATACTCACATGGCCACTGACTTATCACTTATTGTATTTAGTTTGTTACACCTACCTAGAGCTAGCAAAGATATAGCGCCAGTTAATTAGGTTAGTCTATTATGCACAGTTTAACTTAGTAGGCCACTTTCCTTTATGTTGTATCTTATCTATACTTTGTGTAGATTGTATAGCGTGTGGAAGAAGAAGAAATCTGCAAGAAATTTTTTAGCCTCCATCTCTCTTCTTGTGTTCTTGAGTGAGCTTCCTCTTGTGTATATAGTGTGTATTTGGCGCAACAGCTCAAGAAAGTCCTCCCACCACACAATTCTTGACATGGTATCAGAGCCACGCCACTAAGAGAGGTTATTTTTGAAGGCTGAAGTGAAGGAGAAGAAGCAAGGTTCGAGCAAGCAAGCAATGGGTAAGAAGCTCTCCCATTCTTCCACTCTCTCTCTTGGATAGTGCTTGTGGAGGCACTGAAAGTAAGGTAGAGTGAAAATCCTAGATTGTTGTGAGATTTGGTGTGTGAGTAGAGCACCGTATATTCTACAAATATGCCCTTTACGGCTTTTCGACAGTTCTTTTTGGCATCTGATGCTGTTTCAGGCCCCGTTTTAGAGCTGCAAAGTTGCGGACAATAATTTCAAGCTACACTGTGATTTCAGTTGGATTGACGAAAGTGGGTATACATATTATAGATTTTCAATCTGTAATTTTTGAGGTGTTTTCTAAGAAGTAAACATAAGGTTCATCTGCAAACAAGTTGCAAATTACTTGTACTATTGAGCAATCAGTGAAAAAGGTTGCTTGGTGTATTGCTGTGTACTTGTTGTGAAAGGCTGTAGAAGACTAGCTTGCTGCATTGTATCCTTTTTTGTGATAATGGCAGAGAATAGTGAAAATCCTATTATTCAAAAGCTCGACAAGAATAACTACCCTTCATGGAAGTTTCGTGTGACAAAATTTCTCATTGGAAAGGGCCTTTATGAGTTTATTTCAGGTGAAGAAAAGAAGCCAGAGATGAGTATCCCTCCGACTGCAGATGAATTAAAAGCATGGAAAGAATGGAATGCAAAAGACAAAAAGGTGATGTACTGGCTATCTGCAGTCATTGATAATACGATGTTGGGACATATCAGGAATGTAGAAACTTCACATGCAGCTTGGACAATTTTTGAGAAAATGTTTTTAGTAAATACAAAGGTACGGAAGATTCAACTCAAGCAAGAGTTCAATAGCTTGAAGAAAGGAAAAATGTCCGTTAATGAGTATGTTTTGAAGACAAGAAGCATTGCAGATGTTTTAGCAGCAATTAATGCAATGCCTGATGATGATGATTTGGTTTTATCCACTTTGAGTGGCCTTAATAATGAGAAGACATGGAAATCATTTGTTACTTCAGTATATGTATGGAAGCCATTTTCAGATTTTGATGAGCTGGTCTCTCTCATGATAACCGAAGAGATCAATATGCAGGGTGACTCGTCTTGAAAGAAATGGTAAATAGGTCCAAGCATTTTACTCAAGTTCAGGAAGGGATGTGGTAGATCCTATTTGAGAGGCCGTGGTATGGGATATGCTGGTGATAACTAGCAAAACAGGTTCAATAAGCAATTTGGTGAAATGAAGGTTTCAGGAGGCCAAGGAAAATTTAGCGGCAGGGGGAGCTCTAGAGGAAGAGGTGGATGGCAGAACAGAGGTTCTGAAAATATTGCTATTGTTTGCCATTATTGTGGAAAAATAGGTCATATTGTAGCCCATTGTTATGCTAAGAAGGATGATATTCGCAGTGGTAAATTGCAGCAAGGAAAATATGCATCGTCTTCACGACAGAATGAAGACAAAAATGAGCGTCTGTTTATTATGCAACACATGATGAATGCAGTTACAGAAAAGGCGACACATGATACTGTATGGTATGTGGATTCAGGTGTATCTAATCATATGACCAGTCATGTTGAATGGTTTGGAGAGATACAACACTTACAAAATCCAGGTTATGTGCAGATAGGTGATGATTTAGGCCACCCAATTTCACATATTGGAAAGGTTCCCTTGTCCTTGTATGATGGCCAGACAAAGAGTTTGACAAATGTATTATATGTGCCTTGAATCACGAAGAATCTAGTGTCTGTTGGCCAAATGATAGAGCAAGGGTTGCAAGTCCGATTCAATGCAAAAGGTTGTTTTGTAGAAGACTTTAATAATAAGTGCAAGTTGGTCACAAAAGGAAGTAGAGTTGGCCGCATGTTCACTTTAGATGTTGGAATTCCTACAATGGATGCTGCTATTTATGTTAAAGAAAAATTAGTGGTTACAGACATTGAAATATGGCATAAACATATCGAACATGCTATTTATGTTAAATGAAAATTAGTGGTTACAGACATTGAAATATGATATAAACATATCGAACATGCAAATGTGCAAAGGTTGAAATTAATGCAGTCAAGAGGATTGGTTACAAGTTTGCCTTCTTTTAGAGTTGCAGAATTTCATAAAGTTTGTGAAGCATGCCATTTTGGTAAGCAGACCAGACAACCCTTCTCGCATAATAGAGAAGTGAGCAGAAATATACTTGATGTAGTGCATACTTGGGGACCTATACAGAATATATCTCTTGGTGGCAACAAATACTTTGTTCACATTTATTGATGATTGTTCAAGGAAGCTATGGATATATTTTATGAAGGAAAAGAGTGATGTATTTGAGCACTTCAAATCTTTCAAGGCAACTGTTGAAACATAAACAAGGTTGAAAGTGAAGTGCTTGAGACCAGATAGAGGGGGAGAGTACCTCTCTAATGAGTTTAGTGGATTCTTGAGGACTCATGGGATAAAAAGGCAATTTACTGGCAGGTATACCCCACAGCAAAATGGGGTTTCAGAAAGAAAAAATAGGCATATTGTAGAAGTTGCAAGTGCATTAATGGCTAAAAAGAATATGCCTAAACATTTTTTATTTGAAGCTGTTCATACTGTTGTCTATATTATGAACAAAACCCCCATAGCTACAGTTCATGGGATGACTCTTGAAGAATGCTTTACTGGCAAGAAGCCTAACGTATCACACTTGAAGGTATTTGGATGTGTTGCATATGTTCATGTGCTAGATGAGCTGTGGAAGAAGCTTGATCGAAAGGTTGAAAAATGTATTTTTATTGGATACTCTTTAGAGTAGAAAGAGTATCATTGTTATAACCCTATCACAGGTGAGTTCAAAGTGAGCAGGGATGTTATTTTTGATGAGATGAACAGTTTGTATGTATTTGCTAGTGATGTATTAGATGATGATAATGATTATAATAGTTATATGCAGAAAGAAAAGCAAGAATCATGGAGTTCTAGTAGACCAGAAACATCATCTGGTACTACACCTATAGTGAGCCCTTGGTCTGGGAGACTAAGGAGTAGCCCCATATCTTCAGGTGTATATATAAGTGTTGCAGGCAAAGACAAAGGAAAGAAAAAAGTGCTGTATGGTAATGATACATCTACTAGTCATTTGGGATTTGATGGAGATTCTAGTGGTTTAGAGAGTTTGGAGATGAGCTTGGTATTCCTTCAGTTAGGACATCAGGTGTATAGAGAGCTCATAGTAATGTAAAGGCTCCATTGAGTGATCCATTAGTACGCAGGTCTAGCAAGTCAGATACCTTGTTAATAGATTTGGCTTTGAAGATTATGCAACTCACCATTATGCTTATACGGTGAAACTAGTTGAGGATGTTGAGCCCACTTGTTTTGAGGATGCTGTTGATCATGCTCATTGGGATGCATCAATGGATGAGGAGATGGCTTCGTTAGAAGCCAATAAGACTTGGGATTTGGTACCCTTTCCTAAGGGGAACAAAGCGATTGGCTGTAAGTGGGTTTACAAAGTCAAGCATAATGCAAATGGCTCTATTAGCAAGTATAAGGCTAGGCTGGTTGCAAAGGCTATGCTCAAACATATGGCATAGATTATAAAGAGACATTCGGTCCAGTTGCTAGGATGGCAACTGTTAGATGTGTGATTGTATTGGCAGTAGCCAAAGGTTGGAATTTGTAGCAAATGGATGTTAAGAATGCCTTCTTGCATGGTGAATTGCAAGAAGAAGTGTTTATGGAACAACTAGTAAGTTATGAGGATTTAGAGCATCCCATATATATGTGCATGTTAAAGAAGGCGCTCTATGGGCTGAAGCAAGCACCTAGAGCATGGTCTGACAAGATTGGAGAGTATCTTGTTAATATTGGATTTTGTATTTTTGATACTGATCACTCACTTTATGTGAGAAAGAGAGATGCAGGTTTCGTCATCATAGTCATTTATGTGGATGACTTGATTATTAGAGGTGACAATGATAATGGGATTGCTGAAGTTAAGGAATTCTTGAAGAAGAACTTTGAGATGAAGGATTTGGGTGAGCTGAGATACTTTCTTGGTATCGAGGTGATTAGATGTGATGATGGTATATGACTATCACAAAGGTAGTATGGCCTGGATATGTTATCCAAGTATGGTATGACATCATGTAAGCCTCTTTCAGTACCATTGGTGCAAAATGTGAAGTTGAGTGCCGACGTTGGGGATGAGATAGAAGACCCTACTATGTTCAGGAGGATGGTAGGGAGTTTGATTTACATGAGTATCACAAGGCCGGACTTGAGCTATGCTATTGGCCTTGTCAGGCAGTTTATGCAAATGCCTAGAAAGCCTCATTTGGATGCAGCTCAACGTATATTGAGATATGTGAAGTCCACTTTACATTATGGACTTTTTTATGAGGCATGTAAGGATGTATAGGTCTTTGGATACACAAATGCAGATTAGGTTGGTAGCATGTCAGACAGAAGATCTACTAGTGGATTCATGTTTTCCCTTGGTAGTGCAACAGTTACATGGAGCAGCAAAAGGTAATCTACAACTGTTTTATCAAGTACAGAGGCTGAGTATAGAGGTGCTGCTATGGCAGCATGTGAGGTGGTATGGCTGCAAAAGTTATTAGGTGATTTGGATATGCACGGAGGTTGTCCAGTTGTCATTCATTGTGACAACATGAGTAGCGTACAGTTAACGAGGAATCTAGTGTTCCATGTTAGGACAAAACACATTGAGGTACACTACTACTTTGTGAGAGAGAAGGTACTTGCAGGAGAGATTGACTTGGTATATGTTAGTACACAGGATCGGATAGCTGACATTTTCACAAAGACATTGGGTACAGATAAGCTTGAAAAGTTCCGAAGCTTACTTGGAGTTGCAGAGATAGAGTGGAGCTTGAGGGGGAGTGTTGAGATGGCAAGCTCAACATGTTCGGACATTGATGATGGATCACCTGGCTAGATAGGTCCGTATGTCTACACTTAGCATGTTGGCGGTCATTATGATACTCACATGGCCATTGACTTATCACTTATTATATTTAGTTTGCTACACCTACCTATAGAAGGCAAAGAAATCGTGCCAGTCGATTAGTGTAGTCTGTTATGTACTATTTGACTTAGTAGGCCACTTTCTGTTATGTTGTATCTTATCTATACTTTGTGTAGATTGTATAGCGTGTGGAAGAAGATGAAGAAATCAACAAGAAAACGTTTTGGCCTCTATCTCTCTTCTTGTGTTCTTGAGTGAGCTTCCTCTTGTGTATACAGTGTGTGTTTGGTGCAGCAGCTCAAGCAAGTTCTCCCACCACACGATTCTTGACATGGTCCTGTCTCTGCAACTGTCTATGTAGCTCTCTATGGCTCTATAGTGCTCTGTACTTCCTTATTCTGGATTGCAGGGGTAAAGGATGTAGAGAGGGATAAGCGAAATCATAAAAGGAAGAATAAGATAAAGTAGGAGAATCCAGAAATTTAGTAGTATCACAGAAGAAGGAAGTAAGGAAATGTGGTGGGAACGCAGATATGAAATGAGAAGATGGAGGAGGACAAGGAAGAAGGGGAGAAAATACCCAATCAATGATGAAAGGACATTGCGTAAAAATAGGAATATTAGGTGCATCTTTAGGTTGAAATAAAAGGGGTAAAATGACATGCGGTGTATTTTGAAAAAGAGACAGATAAGTGTCATACCTATGAGCCATTTGTTGATAGTAGGTCAAGGATGGAATTGATGGTCCTAAGGCAGAAGATCTAGCATAGGCCTCAAAAAATAAAGGATCAAAAGGAGGCTGCTTGGAAAGAAAAAGACATGAAAACTTGCAAAAATTAATAGCAGACAAGTTGGATGTCAGAATGATAGGGTGAGAAAAGGAAAAATGTCATATGGGAGGTGTAGGACATGATTGTCATATCAGATCATCATTTAGAAATAATAAAGGAGCGATTTACATGGAAAAACATCTAATTGACGTGAATTCTTTAAAAAATTAATAACTTTCAATTCGTTACATGGAACATGGATGGTAAAAAGAAAAAAGGTACAGTGTAAAGGGATAAAAAGGGTTGTAAGGTTGAATTTGGGTTTTGGTGAATGTAGGGATTGTTCACACGGAAAATGACCAAAACATTGTTTAAAAAGAAAGAACCATGCAAACCGCTGCTAGGAAAGGTAGACAAGGGCTGGTGGGTGGGCAAGGGACCCATGAAGGAAAAAGGAAGATAGGAGATAGACGCAGATTCTGTGAATAACAAATGCAAGATGTATGCTCGGCAGATGCGCAAGGATGCGGCCCCGCACTTAAAACCTTACTCGGTAGGGGAAAATGATGCCGCATGAACATAAGACTGGTCATCGGATTGTACTTTAATGTCCCGACACTTAAAACATTGACCATCATGTGCAAACAGAAGATGTAGGGTTAGAAGAACTTGGCCCATTTTGCCAAGATTTGTGTTTGACACTTAACATTGTATCCTGTGTTGCAATTGGCTGCAGGAGATACATAGATATTTTCACAGCATACGTCCAACGTAGCAGGGACCACATAGCAGCACCCAAGGAGGTAGCTTTGATGATAAAGGTGTAGGAAATCTGATGATGATGAAGAAGGTTGCACTCAGTGCACAGTCACTCAAATGAAAAGGGAGGAACAATCGCTCACCCCATAACTTACATCACTCGAGGTAATATTTATGGAAACCCAGATCTCACACCCGGTTTAGGAATCGACAAGGAGGATGATGCAGAGGGAGTATGTCAAGGTGCACAATTGATAGTGCATTAGTCCGTCCAACTATGTATGGCATAGGTGCAAGCAAGAGGGCCAGGGGGCCTTGTGGTGCAATGTACAAAACTGGATGGTATATCCTATGATGATGGTAGAGACCTATCCCATGGGGGCATAGGGAAATGAGAATGTACTTGAATCCAATTGTCGTAACGTCCCTCAATCCTCACCTCTCAATGATTGTTTTGAGGACACACCAGTCACGCTCAACCCCCTCTCAATGACACTCTGCTTGAGAATACATGAAGGCAACCCATTCCTTACATCCATTGATGTAATCCTCACAGGCACTTGTGCTGAGGTTGTATGCCATGTGTGTATGTGATGGTGCAACTGTGCATCCCGCCCTCCTGTGTCAACATACAGTGCAAGAAGGAAAACCAAGGAGCCTTATAGTGTAGTGCGCATAAACAGATCGTGCGTTGTGCATTAAGAGGCCCAACCCATGCGTACAACACTCCATTTACACATCACACCTCTCATTTGAATTGAAGGGAAAGGATTGGTTACTCACCTCACCCTCTATCTCATGCTCAGTGATAGATACAGAGGGTAGACCATACTCACATCCCTATCTAGTTAGCATGAAATCTCACATCACTCAAGGGGTTGTCGATGAAGGTCGCTTTGTCTATTATTGTCATCAGGGTGTTGAAGATGAGACGTACCTACGAAGGCAGCCAACACGTCTGGTACTTCAATGATTTGTATGAAAGATGGTCGGTTAAAGAGGATCAGATGGACTGATGAAGTTGCAGAGATAGCGCACCAAGGGAGGTGGTTTGGAATCGTATATGAAGAAGTTCTGCTAGTAAGTCAACTATCCTGAACTATGGGGTGTTACCACCTTTTCCATAGCCAGCTTCCTTCCCAAGGGTGTTTTTCACCCTTTCTTGGAATGAGGCTTGCTATGACAGGGAATTGCCTCCTTTTCTCCCATAACAGTATGTTGGTTTTTTTTGTTTTTATTTTTTTTTCTTTCCTACTCCTGAGGGTATTTCCATATTTTCTCGAAGAATAGGTCAGCATGACAAGGACCTAAGTCCTTTTCTCCCATACCTATATTTGTTTTTTTCTTTAAAAAAAAAAGGAATGGTTGAACTGCCAAGTTTTAGAACCATCATTGCTCAAATTGTTGGCTGAAAATGGAAGAGAGGAGAATAGGGGCGGGAGATGGAGTTGAAGGGATAGAGGGATCATGCCACATCATCAGCAGGAATTGAATGGCTATCAGAAATAATATCAAGAACAAAAATTGACATCCCATAGGGGGAGGGACTGTCAACTGCGATTGTCAAGATCCCTAGGGAGGGAAGTTCTTCTTTAGGTGATAGCCATTTATGAAGAAGGGGTCATCAGAGGCATCAATTGTCTAGACTTGGACTGAGCCATTTGAATCGACAACAAGTATCTTGTAAGGGCCCATCCAATGTTGTTGAAGCTTGCCATGAAACTTCCCAAATCACGAATCATAGGCCTGGAGAAGATCACCCTCCTCAAACTTCTTATGCTTGATGAAACTGTCATGATAGGCCTTGTATCGCACTTGTGTGGTTTCCATGCACTGTAGGGCCATGCGTTGAATCTCATCCAAACCTTCTCAATGCAATAGGCGACACTGGAGAGACTCATCATCTTTGAGGAATTCTTTGACTACCACTCGCAAAGAGCGCAACTCCAGCTCAATAGGGAAGATTGCTTCTATGCCATACACAAACTGGAAAGGGGTTTGTCCTGTAGCAGCCTTGTAAGAGGTTCTATATGCCCAGAGGGCCTTTGTAAGTCAATCATCCCAATCACGGCGATGTGCAGCAATCATTCTTGTCAAGATCGAGTAGAGGATGTGATTGGTGACTTCAACTTGGCCGTTGGCTCTGGGGTAAAAAGGGGTGGACTTGGGATGGCGGATCTTATATAGCTTTGTCAACTCTTCCATAATCTTATTAAGGAAGTGCGTACTTCGGTCACTTACAAGCTCTACGAGACTGCCAAAATGGGTGATGATATTCTCGTATAGGAACAGACCCACCCTATTTCCATCGTCTCGCTTCAGAGCTTTAGCTTCACATCACTTGGTGACATAATCCGTACATACTAGGATGCATCTATTCTACTTCCATCTGGTGGGCGAATCAATGGGACCCACAAAATCAATTTCCCACTTCTAGAATGGATTTAGGGAAAGAATGGGTTGCAAGGGCATGGCATTGGATTTGGTAGGCTTTCCCATTCGCTGACAAGCATCACATCTCTTGCAGTAGTCATAGGCTTCCTTGTGGAGGATTGGCCATCAGTATCCTACGAGCAAAGCCTTTCTAGATGTTGCTTCTCATGCAAAGTTTCCACCACATGGCTTGTTATGACAAGCCTTCAGAACAATCCTGATCTCGTCTCTTGCAACACATCTTCGCAACACTTCATCTTTGCCCTTCTTGTACAACCTTCTTGTACACTGTAGTGCCTAGCAAGGTGTAGGGGGATGATTCCAACATAAAATTCTTCTTCTCTTTGCTAGAGAGGCCGGGGGGGTACTGTTGAGTTGCTAGGAGGTTGGCTATGTCTACATATGAGGGAGTTATAGTCTCAACCAAGAATAAGGAAGCATTAGGCAGGTCCAGATCATCCTACTCCTCTTTTGCAATTTGAGGGATCCGTGATAGATATTCGGCAAGGACATGGAAACGACCAGGCTTAGTGACCACTTTAAAATGGAACTCTTGGATTAGGATAAACCATCTCATCATTCGACATTTGCTTTGTTCATCAGAAAGGACAGGGCTTCATGGTTCACGTAAAATTTGAAATGCGTCGACAATAGATAGTGTCGAAACTTCTTCAATGCAAGCACCTTGCTAAGTACTCAAGCTCTGTCACTGTATAGTTTTGTTCTCTATCAGTGACCTTTCAGATTGCATAATGTATTGGTTGATCCAACTTGGAAGAACCCTTCTGGGCATAAGATAGCACCTAGCACTTCAACTGATGCATCTGTGTGCACATGGAACTCCTTTGTCCAGTCACCCAGGAGGTTGTAGGATGGGTGCTCTGATGAGGCACTGTTTTAGGGTATTGAAGGCTTCTTCACAGTTATCAATCCAAAGGAAATCCGTATCTTTCCTTAGGAGCTTGTGCAAAGGGGCTGCCTTGGTTGCAAAATGTGCAATGAATCTTCTGTAGTAGCCCATATGGCCATGAAATCCTCTTAATTGCTTAAGGTTCATGGGGGCTGTCAAGGCCGCAATCTTCTTAATCTTAGCAGGATCTGCTGTTATCCCTTATCAATGTGGCCTAGAAGAATTCTTGATGAGACACCAAAGACACATTTTTCAGGGTTGAGAGAAATCCCATACTCTCGGCATCTGTCAAAACATTACTCTAGGTGTCCCTAATGCTCACGGATTAGGCTATAGACACAGAAGTCATCGAGATACACCTCAATGAAATCATGCAGATTATTTTGGAAGGCAGTCATCATTACTCATTGGAAGATAGTAGGAGCATTACAAAGCCCAAATGGCATCACTCTGTAAGCATTGGTTCCCCATTCTGTTGTGAAGGTTGTTTTCGATTGGTCCTCTTTTGCAATTTAAACTTGGTTGTATCTGCTGAATCAACCAAGAGGGAATACAACTCATGGCGTAGTGCCATTGTGTCATCCAAGAGTTGGTTTGTGAATGGGATAGGGAAATGATCCTTCTTCATCTTCGAGTTCAACTTTCGAAAGTCCACACATATTTGAAGTTTCCCGTTCTTCTTGGGTACGACCACAATGGGCAAAACCCATTCACTGCTAGCCATGGGTTGGATGAACTCAGCTTGTAGAAGCTTCAGTAATTCAGCCTTCATTAGAGTAGAATAATCGGGATTCATAGGCCTCTGTCTTTGCCTCACTGGTTTGGCATTAGGCTCAAGGTCAATGTGATGTTGAGAGACTGTAGGGTCAATCCCCTTCACGTCTTTGTACGATCAAGAAAATATATCTAAGTTCTCCTTTAGTAGGTATTGCAGGACCACTAGTTCTTCTTCTTAAAGATTTAGACCCACTTTCAGGTGACATTTAGTACCGTCAGCATCCATGAACATCAATTGCCTTTCACCTTCCACTTCACCGATAAATCTTGTGCTACAATAGAGACAATTGTGAAAGTGGGAGAAAGAGAGACTCCTTGTGTAGCTCTATTAGATGATGGTCCCGAAATCAATGTTATGGCATGCAGTTTGTATAAGAATGGAGGTTGACGGATTGATGTAGATCCACAATGGCGCATGCGGGCAACAAACAATTCATTAGGGGATCTTTATGCAGTGTGTCTGGCCCACGGATTGCATCTAGGTAGAGATGCGACTCCTTGAAGGGAGTGATCTCATCTTCTGATGATGCACTGGAACTACTGTTATCTTTTAATGGAGGCTTAGCTCGCTCTTTAGGAGGCTGAAAGGGTATCATTGAGGTTCCGACTTTGGGTTGGGGATGAGTTACTTATTGACTCGAGAATTCATTTTCTAAAGATGCATCCATGAACGTCACATAATATGAACTTCGTGCGTTCTATTTGAGCTCTACAGGTCCAGGGTTTGTTGGCAAGGTGCATCGTCATCATCTTCTTTAAAGAAGACTAACTTTGGATGACAAGAGACACTGCTGAAGGAAGGTCTATTCTTCTTAATCTATTTCTTATGAAGGCTTTGCGTATGACATGATTCCTGGATCAATCCAAAGGGTACCACAATCATTCTTTCAAATAAAAAGGGATCTTCTACTTGTAAGGCTTCAGGAACATCATGAACGTCTTCCTTATCTCTTCCTTTTGTGAGTAGGATAGATTCTTCTAGCTCGCTTTCATAATATTCATTTGCATTATCACTTTCGTCCTCTTCAAGTTTTGTTTCTACATCTGTGGGTGTTCTGTAAGAGAAGAAGAAGCTCTCTGTTATGTCTTCTACTTCTGCTTCTATTTCTACTTCTTTCTCTACTTCTATCTCTACTCTATTTGCCATGTAACAGGGAGAAAAATACATCCATGCTTCTATTTCGCTGTCAAAGGTGATTTCAGAAGTCATTTCGGGGTTTAGGCAGGAGGTATTCTCCCATGGACAAAGTCTTTGCTTCTCTCGGTAGTTGGCTTACAGTGCCCACTGTTAATGATTGTGCCTCTGTTTTCTTGGGAAATATATGTTTGACAGCCTCCTTGTCTCCTGATGTACCATCGGTTACTTCATTAGAGGAGTTTGTTATGACTTCGATGGATGTAGATCCATTGCCTTTTTGCGGTCCATACAATTTCAACACCACTTTATTGGGTCCTCTACCTAGGGTTAGGGTTTCTTTGAACCAGTTCGTTCTTGCTCTTGCTTCAAAAAGCCAAGTTCTTCCCAACAACAGAGGATATGAGGTCCCGTAAGGATTTGGTTTGACCATCAAATATGTCAGCAATAGTCTCTTCCCGTAAGGGTTGTTTTTATATATGGGAGGATACCCAACGATTTGATTCTGCTTTGGTCTGCCAATCTGATAAGCCACTATGTAGGTTGAATTCCTTGCAAAACTAGATCCTTCATTGTCACACCCGTCATTATGTTTAGTGATGAGCCTCCATCAATCAATGCATCTACAATAAAGCATCCTTCTATCCATACATAGATCTTTGGGGTTCCAGGATCTAGGAAGGTGTTAGCCACATCTATTTCCTTCACCGGTTGTGAGGCTATGTTGGACTTTGTTGTTATTGGGGGAGCAATCCTTAGGCCGTGCCTTCTTATCAAGATGCTTTTGAATCTTTTTCAGCAAGTGGGAGACAGCATCAGCAACTGTCAGAATGTTAGGTTTGGTTTAAAGGTATCTAGGTCTTTGACCAGATCATATTCTTTGATAGGATCCACAAGCTTTTCCAATCGATCAGAAAATGGGGCCACACCCACTTTTATCTTCCCTTTTTCCTTTAGGAGCGGCAACATTTGCTCTTCTTCTTCATGAGGAGATACTTTTGCATCCTCTATTTCCTGTGGACCTTTGGTCCCATCTCTACAACTGTCTCTGTAGATCTTTGTGGCTGTGTAGTGCTTTGTACTTCCTTATTCTAGATTGCATTGTTCTGCTTATCTCGAGGAATGTTGAACTTCATAGTCTTGGCAGAAGGAACGTTCTCTTTTGGAACTACGGATTCTCCTTTCTTTGCATGTGTTATGGCGGCCATTTCCAATTTCACCAAATTGGAAGTAGGTTTTGGGTCTTTTTTTGGGTATCGGAAGCAGATTTCACAGGGACTGGACTTGGACAATCTTTTGCAATGTGGCCTTCTCCTTTGCATCATCTGCATATGAGCTTGTAATCCACAAGTCTTTTAGGGTTTGGACAATTTGGTGAGATAAGACCATTTCCTCCATATCTGTAACATTCCACCTCTGATCTTTGACCACTGCCAGACTATCGTCCTTTATAGCTTTGAGAGGAAAACTCCTTGGACTGAAATTAGGACCAAACTCCCCAGGCTTTGGTCAAATGTCATGCATTGTCATTTTGGATTCTATCAAGTTGAATGTGGCGTCTTCATCTTTATTTCTTCGTTTGTGTACGTCTTTCAAAGAGTAGATATCCTCTATATGGTTCTTCCTCAAATAGTATGAACATAAGGCTCCAAGAATGGTTGGTTTTTGGGTACATTCAGTGGCTAAATGTCCCGCTTGATGGTACTTTCCGCACCATGTATTAGAACACATCACATGTCTCCCACCTCCTGCAAGAGTGGATATATTGGCGGTATTCACCTTCAGTTTCTGTAGCTGCTCTGTAATCACATCCATAAGCTCTTTCTTAATACTTGTGACTGAATTGGACAGGTAGTCCTTCAGATTTTCACCTCCTGAAGTACTTGTAGTAGGGTTTTGGGAAGCTTTTGTAATTACTGCATACACAAGTTGGGTTGATCGAGAGGGTTCTCTGTTCTAGTTCTGATTCAGAGCTCCTGTTGAGACTTGGGGTTGTTGATTCCAGGGGGTGTAGGATTCCATTGTTGTTGAGTCACCATTGGAGGAACCACTACTATTGTGGTTGAGGCATTGTCTTCTGTGGTCATTGTGGATTAGATGCATTGTAATGCGACACTATTTGCATCTGGGGGTAGGGGTAAGGAACTATCCCTGGAAATACATTTGATGGGTATACCATTCCTGGCATGGGAGGAGGTAAGACTCCTCTTCCTGGAGTCATTGACAACCTTGCTTCAACTTCGTCATACAATCTTGCGAACTTCTGATTGTAGGCCTCTCATGAACACTCCTTTCTTGATGCCTTCATCCAAATGATGATTGGTCCATCTCTTTAGGATGGATTCCATTCGTGAGATGTAAGCTTCTACTCTTTCTCCAGAGGACTTATGAACTCCTCTTGCATCCACTCTTCAAAACCTTCACGCCTGAATTTAGTGAGGAAGGCCAACTTCAGGTCATCCCATGTGCCAAAAGTTCATGTTGCTTGTCTCTCCTACCACTGAAATACTACAACCTCGAAAGTGGCGGGGAAGATTGCTAACAAATGCTCGAGGGTTCTAGCATTGTTAGCCACACATTCTACCATAAACTCTGCTACATGAAGATCATGGTATTCATTGTACTGTCCCTTAAAAATTGGCAATGGGACTACATTTTCTAGCCTACCATCAATATTTCCCGGACAAATTTGACGAGGAAGGGGACCTTGAGTCTCCATGGGGACTTCTGTAAAGAGTGATTTTAAGGCATCAAAGGAGGCTTCTGATGCAAGCTCGTTCTCGGCCTTGATTCTTGCCTTCTCTCTTTTCACATACCTTTGGACTCGTTCTAGTGCTTGCCTCTTGATTGCGTCATTCATCAAGGGATTGGCTCCAATCAATTGTCTGTACTCAACAGAACAGAATTAGAGGGGGGACTTCAGTCTCCAAAGGATTCTGTGGCTCTTCTACTTTCTTCTTTTCAACGTCTCTAAATTCAACTTTCAAACCACTACAGAGGGGGAGGTATTCTATTCTGAAAATATCAAAACTCATTCTTCTGAGGATTGTTGTTATGCTATCATCATAATAATGCTAGCTTCTAATGGTTTCAATTGTATATGTTGTAAAGAACACTTTATCTACCAGCTTCCAGTAGGTTGCCAGTTGGACAAACAGAAGATTGTCAGAACACCAAGCATCCCACGTATCTTGCTGTTGAGGATCTACAAATAGGTCCCAACTCTTTTCTTTCTTGTTTTTCTGAATCTCCATTGACCACGACTCCTGAAGGTTCTTCATGATATCCCACTTGATGATGTCTGGAAACTTCTAAACGAATGCCAAATATTCCATGGATGGTCATTCTCTCTGTTTCTGCACTTAAGTTTGTTCCCAAATAATTTGCCACCAAGATGCATGTTTCTACTACTTCAAGAATAGGAAAAGGAAATAGTCCACTACATAGAGCCTGCATCATGATGGTAATGTGTTTCTGCCATCATGGGATGAACTTATTGTGGAAAGTGGATTTGGTAATAAGAATCTCCAATTCTTTAGTGGAAGAAGAAACTTTGCAAATATCCAGTAAATTTTTCTCTTCTTGGCAATGCCATTTCCTTCATTTTCAGCCTCTTCTGATGCTTGTTGATGGCAAGTTTCCCTGCCTGCATACCAAAGATATGGAGCCCCAAGAGAAACACCAAGGAAAAGAGGTTTCTACTACAAGAAAATCTATCTTGTAACATCAACAAGCTTTTGTTTCATTCTTTTGAGAACCATAACAAGGAAAAGAACAAATCTTCACGCAGTATCATAGTAGATATCTCCCACGGATTTGATAGAATCAACCATAATCTTCAACATCTTCATAGAATCCATCAAAACTAACAATAACACAAAAGAATACACCACTTTTGAATGGTAATAATCACACACGATTCATATTTATTGTCTTCATAGTTCTCTTTTGTATGTGTCCTGTGATATGAGGGTGTACTTTGGAAACTTTTCCAACTTTTGAAAATGATGAATCTAAGTTCAAAATAGCTAAAACAAATGGAAGAAGTAGCTGCTGAAGACTAAAGAGAAGATTGAAGTGAAGTGATAGTAATGAGCTATAAAGAGACACTGCATTGGCTCTGGTGACCTTTCATATCAGACACACATCTTAGGAGGTGCATCCACAACCAAGAGAGGATTATTGAGAGTTACTATTGAGTATTGTAGTGAGGAGATGATGTACTATTGATTGAGAGAGAAAGAGAGAGTCAAAGATAGCTAATTATATCATAACAATATGTCCTTCTATGAGAGAGATCAACAGAATAGAACAGAGCAAGAACAGAATAGGAACAGGTCTACAGAGGGTTACAAAAGGTCAACAGAAAACATCAGAACCTTATAACTCATACTAAAACTATCCCACACTATCAAAAACTATTCAATAAGATTTCAAAAGACCTCAAGCTTCGTCAATCATCAATCCATGCTTCCTATAAAAGAAAATTAGAACAAAACAGAAGCTAAACAGAAGGTATCAAAACCAATTAGAACCTCAATAGAACCTATTAGAACATCAAAGAGCCTCATATTTCTACTGAGAATCATCATGAGCTTCCAAAACATAATCAATATAATCTAAAACACTCACAAACACTTCCAAAACAACTAATCATTACTCAAAATCCATCAAAAACCAACAATTCAGGCCTAAAAAACAATAAAAATTGACCAAAAAGTCTAGCCATTTCAACATTCAATATATCCCCACACTTAGAAAGGAAGCGTCCTCACGACCTAAGGAAAAGAAGTATATAACTTCAGTAAAGATCTCAATTCGATCATGTGTCTTCAACAACACTTCATAAAACCATCCAATCACGATCCCAAAAAGTAACTATATATTTGATAATACTACAATGAAAGGAAAAAACCCTTTTGGATATTATATCCATTTTTTTAAAAAATGATAGCAACACAAACTCATAAAGGATATAAGAGTTTTCTTTAAATCAACATCATCTACTGCTAGCTTTTAATCCAATATCTTCTTCATCAATCCAGCTTCAACTTTAGCTCCATTCAACAAAGATAAACAAGATACATATACCACAACTCACACCACTTACACCAACAATATTTGAGTGGCACTTCTTTGAAAGGAAAAAGATAAATAGATGTATTTAGATCAAACATCAAAGTTACAAAGGATAATGGATCAATGAAGACGATCCCTTTTAAAGGATTGATGATTTTTAAACCTTTCTAGGGATAAAGATTCATCCACAAAGGTTTTCGGAGGATTTTGTAAGAATTGTAAACAACACATTGTCTCGAGTAGGATAACAAATCAGCTTGGCAAGCACAAAGCATGAAAATAAAGCACATCCAACTGATGGATATCCACATTTATATTGACATCCAAACATAACTTTGGCAGTTGCTTTTGATCACTATGAGAGTGATGGTGCATAAAGGCTAGATACCATGAAAAATGGGTAGCCAGTCTCACTGATGCATCCAAAGATTGAGAACGAAGCTGAGCAAAATGTAAATATTTGTGAAAGGCTTGATTTGTAGTTTTTCATTCTCTTGGAATCACAGGCCAGTTAATTTGGGTTCCCGTCAAAGAATCTCCAACACTCTAGCTTCTTCGTCTCAGGATTGTCTGATCAAAACCTTCATATTCTATAACCAACTAAGGGGGAGTCTAAATAAAAGATGAAAGAGATGGGAAGGGAATAAGGGATAAAGGATGAAGAGAGGGATAGGCGAAATCATAAAAAGAAGAATAAGATAAAGTAGGAGAATCTGGCAATTTAGCAGTATCAGAAAGGAAGTAAGGAAATGTGATGGGTACGTGGATAGGAAATGAGAAGATATAGGTTATGCTAGGCAAGGGTCACGACTGTGGGCGACGGCTACATCGGGTAGGGTGGCAGCGCCGGCGGCAGTCGAGGCAATGAGGGAGGGGCCACTGAGGGAGAGGGGGTGGCAAGGGAGGAGGGAGAGGGGAGTAGGAAAGGAGGGAGAAGGAGGAGGGGGGAGAGGGATGAAGAGAGGAGGAACGTGGGAGACACGGGTGGGGGAAGGGGGGGAAAGGGAGAGAGAAGGAGGGTGGAGGGGAGAAGATGGGAGGAGGAGAAGGAGGTAAGAGGATGAGGGGGGAGGAAGAAATGGTGGGAGTGGCAAGGAGGAGGTGGGAGGGAGGAGGAGGAGATGGAATCAGGGAAAGCAAAAGAGAGGGAGAGAGAGAAGAGAGAAGAGGAGGGGGGAATCGTCCAGGAGAGAGGGGTTTTTTTGTTTAGAAAATGTTTTTTAAATAAATAAAAAGAAAGAAAGAAAAAAAAAAGGGGGGCCATCCTCATCCCGCATGCATGCGCGAGTAGGGGTAAAAAAATTTACAGTGAGGGGAAGCAACAGGGGCTGGGACAACTGCGCGGGTGTAGGAGGATGTAATGTTATGATGAAAACAGAAAAGAAACCAATGGTCATGCACTATGCGAGAGGCATGATACACGCAATTTGAACGGAAAAATTCATAAAACCGAAATTGTGCGCCGGAATGAAATGTTGTAAAATGGAAAACATTGCTAAAATTCAAGGAAAAGACATCGAAAAAGTGCAATGGGGTGTCTAAGAATAATTCATAGCATTCACATGGGAAAAATGTAAAAAGCGGGCCCGAAATCGCATACGAAAATTAATATAAAAAAATCCATTTGCTTGAAGAGCGGGAAAAAGAAAAAATGTGAAAAATCATGTCCGAGAGGCCTATCAGATCAAAACACAAGGTTGACGAAGATAAGAGCTGTTCACATGGAAGAAACTGAAAAATTGTACACGAAAAGAGATTTAAAAAGTAATATAAAAAGATCCGCACACCAAAACGAACGGCAATAAAAATGAAAAATTTTAACACACAGATGATCTTTAGGGATGACACATTAGAATGCAAGTGAGATGGGGTTAGGAGGTGTTCACATGGAAAAAACAATAAAATGGAGCTCGAAAACATCAATAAAAATTAATGACAAAAAATCCAGAGGTTCAAACAGGGCGGAGGAAAAAGAAAAAATGGACAAGAAGGATGGCCGTACATGGTCATCCAATTAGAATTGAATTTCGAGGAGAATACAATAGGTTCACATGGAAAAAGGGGAAAAATATGCACGAAAAAGAAATGAAAAGGTGCAAAAATTAATAATGGACAAACCGGATGTCGGAATGACAAAGTGTAATATATGGCACATGGGACGGTAAAAGGAAAAATGTATAGTGTAAAGGGATAAACAAGATTTTAAGTTTGAATTTGGGTTTTGGTGAACGTAGGGGTTGTTCACACGGAAAACAACCAAAACACCATTTAAAAAGAAAGAACCATGCAAACCGCCACTAGGAAAGGTAGACGAGGGCTCATGGGTGGGCAAGGGACCCATGAAGGAAAAATGAAGATAGGGGATAAATATAGATTCCGTGAATCACAAATGCAAGATGTATGCTTGACAGACGTGCACAGATGCGTCCCCACACTTAAAACCTTCCTGGGTAGGGGAAAATGATGCTGCATGAGCACAAGACTGGTCACCGGATTATACGTTAACGTCCCCACACTTAAAACATTGACCCTCATGTGCAAATAGAAGGTGTAGGGTTAATAAAACATGGCCTGTTTTGCTGAGAGTTGCGATTGACGATTGATGTCATGTCCTGTGTCACAATTGGGTATAGGAGGTACCCAGATGTTTTCACAGCACACGTCCAACGCAGCAGGGACCACATAGCAACACCCAAGGGAGGTAGCTTTGATGATGAAGGTGCAGGAAATCTGATGATGACGAGGAAGGTTGCACTCAGCGCCGCACAGTCACTCAATTGAAAAGGGAGGAACAGTCACTTGCCCCATAACTTACATCACTCGAGGTAATATTTATGGAAACCCATATCTCACACCCGGTTTAGGAATCGACAAGGAGGATGGTGCAAAGGGAGTATACCATGGTGCACAATTGATGGTGCATTAGTGCGTTCAACCCTGTTTGGCATAGGTGCAAGCAGGAAGGCTAAGGGGCCTTGTGGTGTAGTTTACAAAAAAGGATGACATATCCTGTGATGATGGCAAAGACATTCTGTGGGGGCATAGGGAAACGAGAACGTACTTGACTCCAATTGTCGTAACATTCCTCAATCCTCACCTCTCAATTATTGTTTTAAGGATACACCAGTCACGCTCAACCCCCTCTCACTGACACTCTGTTTGAGAATACAGGAGGGCAACCCATTCCTTACACCCATTGATGTAATCCTCACAGGTACTTGTGCTGAGGTTGTATGTCATGTGTGTATTTGATGGTGCAACTGTGTATCTCGCCCTCTTGTATCAACATACAGTGAAAGAAGAAAGGCCAAGGAACCTTATAGTGCAGTGCACATAAACACATCGTGCGTTGTGCATTAAGAGGGCCAACCCGTGCGTGAAACACTCCATTCACACATCTCACCTCTCATTTGAATTAAAGGGAAAGGACTGGTCACTCACCCCACCCTCTGTCTCACACTCAGTGATAGATACAGAGGGTAGAACATACTCACATCCCCATCCGGTTAGGATGAAAGCTCGCATCACTCAAGGGGTTCGATGAAGATCGCTTTGTCTATTATTGTCATCAGGGTGTTGAAGATGAGGCGTACCCCCAGGGAGGCAGCCAACACGTCTGGTACTTTGATGATTTGTATGAAAGATTGTTAGTTAAAGAGGGTTAGCTGGACATATGAAGTTGTAGAGACAGCGCACCAAGGGAGGTGGCTTGGAATCGTATCTAAAGAAGTTCTGTTGGTGAGTTAACTATCTTGAACTGTGGGGTGTCACCACCTTTTCCACAACTAGCTTCCCATCTGAGGGTCTTTGTCACCTTTTCTTGGAATGAGGCTTACTATGACAAGGAATTACTTCCTTTTCTCCCATAAGAGTGTGTTAAAAAAAAAAAAAATCCTACTCCCAAGGGTGTTTTCACATTTTCTCGAAGAATAGGTCGGCATGACAGGAACCTAAGTCCTTTTCTCGCATACCTATATTTTATTTTATTTTTTCAAAATAAATGAAATGGTTGAACTACCAAGTTCTAGAACCATCCTCGCCCGAATTGTTGGTTGAAAATGAAAGAGAGGAGAATAGGGGTGGGAGGTGGAGTTGAAGGGACAGAGGGATTAGGCCACATCATCAACAAGATCTAAATGGGTAGAAACAAAAAGTGACATCCCATAGGGGGAGGGAGTGTCAACTGTGATTGTCAGGATTCCCAGGGAGGGAAGTACTTCTTTAGGCGATATCCATTAATCAAGAAGGGATCATTAGAGGCATCAACTATCTGGAGCCATTCAGATTGACACAAGTATTTTGTAAGGGCACATCCAACGTTGTTGAAGCTTGCCAGGAAACTTCCCAAATCACGAATCATAGGCTAGGACAAGATCACCCTCCTTGAACTCCTTGTGCTTGATGAAATTTTCATGATAGGCCTTGCGTCATGCTTGAGTGGTTTCCATGCATTGTAGGGCCATCCGTTGAATCTCATCCAAACATTCCAAATGCAGCAGGTGGCACTGGAGAGACTCATCATCTCCGAGGCATTCTTTGATCGCCACTCGCAAAGAGGGAAACTCTAGCTCAACAGGAAAGACTGCTTCTGTGCCATACACCAATTGAAAAGGGATTTGTCATGCAGCAGTCTTATAACTTGTTCTGTATGCCTAGGGGGCCTCTGTAAGTCGATCATCCCAATCACGATGATGTGCGGCAATCGTTCTTGTCAGGATTGAGTAGAGGATGCGATTGGCAACTTCAACTTGGCCGTTGGCTTTGGGGTAATAAGGGGTGGACTTGCGATGGCGAATCTTATATAGTTCTTTCAAATCTTCCATAATCTTGTTAAGGAAATGCATACCTTGGTCACGTATTATGAGCTCTAGGGGACTGCCAAAACAGTGATGATATTCTCATATAGGAACAATGCCACATTATTTTCATCGTCTCACTTTAAAGCTTCAGCTTCATACCACTTGGTGACATAATCTGTACATACCAGGATGTATCTATTCTGCTTCCGTCTAGTGGGCAGATCAATGGGAGTCCTTGAATTCAATCCCCCACTTCTCGAATGGATTAAGGAGAAAAATGGGTTGCAAGGGCATGGCACTGGATTTGGTAGGCTTTCCCATTCGCTGACAAGCATCACACCTATTGCAATAGTCATAGGCATCCTTGTGGAGGATCGGCCACCAATATTCTATGAGCAGAGCCTTTCTGGCTATTGCTTCTCCTACAAAGTATCCACCACATGGCTTGTCATGACAAGCCTTAAGAACAATCCTGATCTCGTCTCCTGCAACACATCTTTGCAACACTTCATATTTTTCCTTCTTGTACAATACATTGCCTAGCAAGGTGTAGGGGGACTGATTCCAACAGAAGCTTCTTCTTCTCTTTGCTAGAGAGGCCATGGTGGATATTGTTGAGTTGCCAGGAGGTTGGCTATGTCTGTATACCAGGGAGTTACAGTCTCAACCAAGAATAAGGAAGCATTAGGGAGGTCTAGATCATCATGTGTTGAGATGGCAAGCTCAACACGTGCGAACATTGATGATGGACCGCTAGCTAGATGGGTCCGCATGTCTACACTTAGCACGATGGTGGTCATTATGATACTCACATGGGCATTGACTTATCACTTATTATATTTAGTTTGTTACACCTACCTACAGCTGGCAAAGACAGCGCCAGTCGATTAGTGTAGTCAGTTATGCACTGTTTGACTTAGTAGGCCACTTTCCTTTATGTTATATCTTATCTATACTTTGTGTACATTGTATAGTGTATGGAAGAAGAAGAAAAAAACCAGCAAGAAAACGTTTTTGCCTCCATCTCTCTTCTTGTGTTCTTGAGTGAGCTTTCTCTTGTGTATATAGTGTGTGTTTGGCGCAGCAGCTCAAGCAAGTCCCCCCACCACGCAATTCTTGACATGGTATTAGAGCCACACCACTGAGAGAAGCTGATTTCAAAGGCTAAAGTGAAGAAGAAGAAGCAAGGTTTGAGCAAGCAAGCAACGGGTAAGAAACTCTCCCATTCTTCCACTCTCTCTCTTGGATAGTGCCTGTGGAGGCTTCGAAAGCAAGGTCAAGTAAGAATCTCAGTTTGTTGTGAGATTTGGTGTGCGAGTAGATCACTGTATTTTGGGCATCTGAGACCGTTTCAGGCACCATTTTAGAGCCACAAGGTTGCAGACAACAGTTTCAAGGTACACTGTGATGTCAACTATATTAACCGAAAGTAGGTGCACAGGTTACAGATTGCGAATCTGTAATTTTTGAGGTGTTTGCAGGAAGCAAACATAAGGTTTATTTGCAAACAGGTTGTAGATTACATGTACTATTGAGCAATCAATGAAAAAGGTTGCTTGGTGTATTGCTGTGCACGTGTTGTGAAAGATTGCAGAAGACTAGCTTACTGTGTTGTATCCTTATTTGTGATAATGGCAAAGAACAGTAGAAATCTGATTATTAAGAAGCTCAACAAGAACAACTACCCTTCATGGAAGTTCTGTGTGATGAACTTTCTTATTGGAAAGGGCCTTTATGAGTTTGTCTCAGGTGAAGAAAATGAGCCAGAGCTGGGTATCCCTCCGATTGCAGATGAGTTAAAAGCATGGAAAGAGTGGAATGCGAAAGACAAAAAGGTGATATACTGGCTACCTACAGTCATTGATAATACTATGTTGGGACATATCAGGAATGCATAAACTTCACATGCAACTTGGACAATTTTTGAGAGCATGTTTTCAGTAAATACAAAGGCACGAAAGATTCAACTCAAGCAAGAGTTGAATGCCTTGAAGAAAGGGAAAATGTATGTCAATGAGTATGTTTTGAAGGTGAGGAGCATTGCAGATGCCTTAGCAGCGATTGATGCAATGCCAGATGATGATGATTTGGTTTCATCTACTCTGAGTGCCCTTAACAATGAGAAGGCATGGAAATCATTTGTTACTTTAGTATATGTACGAAAGCCATTTCCAGATTTTGATGAGCTGATCTCTCTCATGATTACTGAAGAGATCAATATGCAGGGTGATTCGTCTTGAAAGAAATGGTGAACAGGTCCAAGCATTTTACTCAAATTTAGGAAGGGGACGTGGAAGATCCTCTTCGAGAGGCCGTGGTATGGGACGTACTGCTGATAACCAGCAAAATAAGTTCAATCAACAGTTTGGTGAAATGCAAGTTTCTGGAGGCAGAGGAAACTTTAGAGGCAGGGGGCCTCTAGAGGAAGAGGTGGATGGCAGAATAGAGGTTTTGGAAATTGTGCTATTGTTTGCCATTATTGTGGCAAAACAGACCATATTGCAGCTCATTGCTATGCAAAGAAGGATGATATTCACAGTGGTAAATTGAAGTAAGGAAACTATGCATCGTCTTCATGACAAAATGAAGACAAAAATGAGTGTTTGTTTGTTATGCAGCATATGATGAATGCAGTTACAGGAAAGGGGACACATGATGATGTATGGTATGTTGATTCAGGTGCATCTAATCATATGACCAGTCATGTTGAATATGTTTGGAGAGATGCAAGACTTACAAAACCCAGGTTATGTGCAGATGGGCGATGATTCATGCCACCCAATTTCACACATTGAAAAGGTTCCCTTGTCCTTGTATGATGGCCACAATAAGAGTCTGACGGATGTATTACATGTGCCTTTAATTACAAAGAATCTAGTGTCTGTTGGCCAAATGGTAGAGCAGCGGTCGGAGGTCCAATTCAATGCAAAAGGTTGTTTTGTAGAAGACTTTAATGATAAGTGCAGATTGGTTGCAAAAGAAAGTAGAGTTGGCTGAATGTTCACTTTAGATGCTGGAATTCTTGTAATGGATACTGTTATGTATGCTAAAGGAAAAGGAGTAGTTGCAGATATTGAAATAGGGCATAAACGTATTGGACATGCAAATGTGCAAAGGCTGAAATCAATGCAGTGCAGAGGATTGGTTACAGGGTTGCCTTCTTTTAGAGTTGCAGAATTGCATAAAGTGTGTGAAGCATGCCAGTTTGGTAAGAAGGCAAGACAACCCTTCTCACATGATAGAGAAGTGAGTAGAAATATACTTGATGTAGTACATATACATGTTTGGGGCCTACACAGAATGTATACCTTGGTAGCAACAAATACTTTGTCACATTTATTGATGACTGTTCAAGGAAGCTATGGGTATACTTCATGAAGGAAAAGAGTGATCTGTTTGAGCACTTCAAATCTTTTAAGGCAGCTATTGAAACAGAAACATGCTTAAAAGTGAAGTGCTTGAGATCAGATGGAGGGGGAGAGTACCTCTCTAATGAGTTTAGTGGCTTCTTGAGGACTCATGGGATAAAGAGGCAATTTACTTGCACGTATACCCCACAACAAAATGGTGTTGTAGAAAGAAAAAGCAGGCATATTGCAAAAATTGCACATGCATTAATGGCTGAAAAGAATATGCCCAAACATTTTTGGTTTGAGCCTGTCCATACTGCTATCTATATTATGAACAGAACTCCGACAGCTGCAGTTCATGGGATGACTCTTGAAGAATGGTTTACTGGCAAGAAGCCTGATGTATCGCACTTGAAAGTATTTGGCTGTGTTGCATACGTTCATGTGCTTGATGAGCTACATAAGAAGCTTGATCCAAAGGCAAAAAAATGTGCTTTTATTGGATACTCTTTAGAGTAGAAAGGGTTTTTGCTGTTATAACCTTGTCATAGGTGAGTTTAGAGTGAGCACGGATGTTATCTTTGATGAGATGGGAAGTTGGTATACACTTGCTAGTGATGTTTTGGATGATGATAAGGATCATGATAGTTATGTGCATAAAGATAAACAAGAATCACGAAGTCTTAGTGAACCAAATGCATCATCTGGTACTACACCTACAGTGAGCCCTTGGTCTGGGAGACTAAGGAGTAGCCCTACACCTTCATGTGGATCTATAAGTGTTGCAGGGAAGGACAAAGAAAAGAAGAAAGTGCTGGATGGTAATGATGCATCTACCAGTCATTTGGGATTTAATGGAAATTCTAGTGGTTCGGAGAGTTTGGATGATGAGCTTGGCATTCCTTCAATTAGGCTGCCAGGTGTACAGAGAGCTCATAGTAATGTAAAGGCTCCATTGAGTGATCGAGTGGTATGCAGATCTAGCAGGGTCAGATACCTTGTTAAAAGATTTGGTTTTGAAGGTTATGCAGCTCACCGTTATGCTTATATGGTGAAACTAGTTGAGGATGTTGAGCACACTTGTTTTGAGGATGCTGTTGATCATGCTCATTGGGATGCAGCAATGGATGAGGAGATGGCTTCATTAGAAGCCAATAAGACTTGGGATTTGGTACCCTTGCCTAAGGGTAAGAAAGCTATTGGTTGTAAGTGGGTTTACAAAGTCAAGCATAATGCAAATGGCTCTGTTAGCAGGTATAAGGCTAGGCTGGTTGCAAAAGGCTATGCTCAAACATATGGCATAGATTATGAAGAGACATTCAGTCCACTTGCTAGGATGGCAACTGTTAGATGCGTGATTGCCTTGGAAGCAGCCAAAGGTTGGAATTTGTAGCAAATGGATGCTAAGAATGCCTTCTTGCATAGTGAATTGCAAGAAGAAGTGTATATGAAGCAACTAGTAAGTTATGAGGATTTAGAGCATCCCATATATGTGTGCATGTTAAAGAAGGCGCTCTATGGGCTAAAGCAAGCACCTAGAGCATGGTATGACAAGATTGGAGAGTATCTTTTTAATATTGGATTTTGTATTTTTGATGCTGATCACTTACTTTATGTGAGAAAGAGAGATGCAAGTTTTGTCATCATAGTCATTTATGTGGATGACTTGATTATTATAGGTGACAATGATAATGAGATTGCTAAAGTTAAGGACTTCTTGAAGAAGTTTGAGAAGAAGGATTTGGGTGAGCTGAGATACTTCCTTGGTATGGAGGTGATCAGATGTGATGATGGTATATGGCTATCCAACGGCAGTATGGCTTGTATATGTTATCCAAGTATGGTATGACAGCATGTAAGCCTCTTTTAGTACCATTGGAACAAAATGTGAAGTTGAGTGCTGATGTTGGGGATGAGGTAGAATACCCTACTATGTTCAGGAGGATACTAGGGAGTTTGATTTACATGACTATCACAAGGCTAGACTTGAGCTATGCTGTTGGCCTTGTTAGCCAGTTTATGCAGATGCCTAGAAAGCCTTATTTGGATGCAATTAGACGTATATTGAGGTATGTGAAGTCCACTTTACATTATGGACTTTTTTATGAGGTAGGTAAGGACGTACAGGTCTTTGGATACATAGATGTAGATTGGGCTAGCAGACAGAAGATCTACAAGTGGATTCATGTTTTCCCTTGGTAGTGCAACAATTACATGGAGCAACAAAAAGTAACCTACAGTTGCTTTATCGAGTACAAAGGCTGAGGATAGAGGTGCTGCTATGGCAATATGTGAGGTGGTATGGCTACAAAAGTTATTAGGTGATTTGGACATGCAGGGAGATGGTCCAGTTGTCATTCATTGTGACAAACATGAGTAGCATACAGCTAGCTAGGAATCCAATATTTCATGCTAGGACAAAACACATTGAGGTGCACTACCACTTTGTGAGAGAGAATGTACTTGCAGGAGAGATTGACTTGGTATATGTCAACACACAGGATCAGATAGCTGACATTTTCACAAAGGCATTGGGTGCAGAGAAGCTTCAAATGTTCCGAAGCTTACTTGGAGTTGTAGAGATAGAGTTGAGCTTGAGGGGGAGTGTTGAGATGGCAAGCTCAACATGTGCGGACATTGATGATGCTGTTGAGGCAAACGCACCAACAGTCGGGACTTTGGACGGACTTCTATTCTTTCAGAAGCTGCAACTCACGTTGGCGACAATCTCTCACCTTGTCTCTCATGCTCCGCTCTAACTAACCAAGCATTCTCCTCTCCAACCCAAGGAAGCAAGAACACAAGACTAGCTCGAGTTGTAGTGAACTCACCTAACTTACCTTTCGAAGGCTCAAAGATAGTTCCACGACCACGATCAACAAGATCCGATGCCGTCGCTCCTTCGCATCCACCACCAAGCACACCAACGAGTCAAAGAGCTAGTAGAGACGATGAGAAAAGCAAGAAGACGACGAAGAGCTTCACCTTCCCTCAGTTCCTCGCTCAACACACCTCTCACTCTCTCCCTCTCAGTCACTCTCAACACAATGGAAGCAAGATGATAGAATAGAAAGATTGAATGGTTGCACTAACAGAGCTTCCGCAGCATGAATGTGCCAAAAAGGGGTGAATACAACTGAGACCTCCCACCCTTATATAGATTTAGGGTTAGGGTTAGGGTTTGCGCCCCTTTTGCGTTTAGGGTTTCCACAACTGTGAATTAGGGTTTGCACCCTCTTTGGGCATCCTACCCACATAGTGGGTTTTAGGCCGGTCAATCCTTGAAACATGCTTGAACCTTAGCCTAAATAGACCAAGCCTACACTATTCTAATCACAATTACATGTGCGCAACCCATGCAACACATGTGGGTGCGACAAATACAACTACAGGTGATAAATACAAAGTGCACGGGAGTGAGCCCAACTCTCACAAAATAATACAACCATGATAGTCTGATGATGTCCATGAGAAAAAAGTAATATACAAGTGCCCAAAGTAATATAATGAAGCTCCACAAAATAGTAATCCACCAAAAAATAGTATCCATCACTTGCGCTTTCTGCAGCCTTCTCAAAATACCGTTAACATTATTTCCCCCCTAGACGAGTGCCAATCCCATGGCACTCACGTCGTAGGTAGCATGATGTAGCTTGCACCAAAGACGCGGAATGCTGGGAATAGTCCTGATGAAGTAGTAGTCCTGATGGAGAAGAAATGGATGTGGCTGACGAAGAATGGTGGTTGTTGAAGATGTGGATGTTGCCTGCTGCGGGTGGTACAAATGATGTTGCTCAAATTGTGGTAGATGGTGAGACTGATGGTGTTGCTGGTCACAAATCCTGTAAAAGTTGGCTATGCTGAAGATACACTTGACTGTTGATCCTTCTGATGAATAGAACTTGAATGGTCATTGGAAAATGGAATAGAGGTCGTAGAAGATGGGAGATGCAATGTTGATGTAGAAGTGATGCGCATGATTCTCCACAACTCGAATACCTGCAAAGTAAAACCTCATGTGCAGTCACTCCCTAAGGGAAAAGTGCTAGTCTTCTGATCGTGCACAGGACATATGATGATGTTGGTTTGGGAGATGGGTTGGAACTCCAGGCAAGCCTGAAGTGTTGTCCCACACTTGAGGACCCAAAACCGTGAATAGGTTATGGTGCAAATACTATAGTGTGTGCACGTGCATACATAGTCTAATACATAGGTAGAAGACTTCTCCATTGGTGCTTCTATTGATGATGATGCTCGATGATGAGGAAGAAAGGGAGCTTGATCTGATGAAGATGGAAAGAATGGTAGGTAATGAGAAAAAAAAGGTTGTTGTTGAAGATGCAAGGGAGACACCTAAGTGGGATAGATAAAGGAATTCTTGAAGCGCATGGTTCCCCATTGGATCAACCACATGTGGTAGGTGACCTGAGGTGATGTGGTGTTACTGAGATAAATGAAGTAGAAATGAAAAGTGCACGTGACTCAGGGTGACAGGTCTAACCTAGGCAAGTCGAGACTCCCTAGGTATGTCCTGACCTTGATGTGCCCTAAGCAAATGTGTGGGGAAATGGAAAAAGGGCTAGGGGGTGAGAGACGGAGCCATCCGACCAAAGCCATTGGACGCATCCAACTTGAGGACCCCTAGGTGCAGTGCAGTACATGTGAGTGCATATATATATATTATTTTTTTTGCTTTTTTTTTTTTTCCATCATGTGATGCACAAGGGAGTCACTCCTCAGGAAGTGGCTGCAAGGTAAGTGAAAGACACCCTTTGCTCAAAAGATATGGCTTAAGAAAGGTTATAAATGGGTGATTCTGGATAAAAAGGATGGGTACATTGAGCAAATCTGCTATCCACCATATCCTCAAGCAAGGCTATGCAGTAAGAGGGGAATAATACAGCTCGAAGAAGAAGTCTTGCCATGGCAATGCAGTCAATCCCTGTGTTGATGTCGAAGAATAAGGGTGGCAGGCCATCCTCATAGGGAGTCGGTGGTGGCTGCTGTAAGAGCTTGACTATGAGGCGGAGATAATTGCAAGTGACTATGAAGGCAGGATTGGGGCAATTTGAGTAGAGTTTAAGGAAACTGTCAAAAGAGGGTAGTAGATCACGCAACTGGAAGTGATAGATATCACTCTCATGCAGAGCATTGATATTGGGAATTTTGGGAAAGTTATGCCTGCCATGCTTCTCAGCATCATAGTTTCTGCCATACCTTCTCGGATAGGGGCAATGGAGTACATCTGTATTCCAATTTGAGTAGCAAAAGGCGGAATGGGCCATTTCATCCGCTTCAAGGATAGGATATCGTCATTCTGGTTGAAGCTTCCACACCTCTCGTGGCTTCTTGGTGAGATACTCCCTCTTGTTCTTCTCCTTGGGAATCTTACAAGCTCCTTTCAAAGCAGACCTATCCTGTTTCTTCAACCACTTCTTAGCAATCTTCTCTCCCACTTTAATAAGCTTTTGCACTATACTGACTGGTAAGGGTGTTCTGAATTTGGCATCTCCATAGACATTGAAATCAAAAATGATGGTCTCTTCCCTCGTCTGCTTCTCATGATAGGTCTTAATGGGCTCATCTAGATCCTCTCTCTGTGCCTCGATGCCTTGCATGTCAATGGAATACTCTGGCACATCCTAAGGGGTAGCCCTAAGAACTTGAACCATCCTATCAAAGCGCTCTTGGACCTCAAGTTCCTTGTCCGACATTGTTGGGGGTACCTGTATTTCCTCAGTAGCTCCATCTTCCTGCTCAGCAAAATCTTGAGGATCCATATAATCCTCAGAAGGAACCATATCTTCAAAAGGCTTTACTGCAATAGGGTCTTCAACAAGTGTCTCATATTGTAAGTCACATGGCTCAGTAGATGTTGGCTGGATCATTCCTACATCCCTCAATTCTTGATCATTATAGCCCATGTCATGCAAATGATCAATCATCTGGCTGCTAGTTGGGTTTGAGGTCAACAACATGAGCTCCTTACCCTGGTCAAAAGCGGCTAAGGCACCGGTAGCAATTCCCAACTGAGCTTTGAGTTCCTCCACATCATCGGTGCTTTTGGATGATAAACTGCAAATGGCCTGATGATAAAGCCCTTGCTGTAATGATAGTGCATGTTGATAGGCAGTTGCATGAAGCTTAAACTGGCGTTCCTTGTGAAGGGAATGAGCCAAGTCTGTGAGTAGCTATTGTAACATCTCCTCGTAAGATCTGTTAGCTTTTTCCTCAACTTGATTGACAGTAGTAGTCAGACTCATTGCAATTGTATCTTGCAACCCTGTAAAGGCTATCTTCATTTGCATCTGAGTCCGATGTGCTTCTGACAACTCTCTGGTGAGAGTTGATGTCCTTGCCTTTTCCTCCTTTAACTGAACCACAAGATCTGCAACCTGAGCACAGAGAAGTTCTTCCCTTTTCCTCAGGACCTCAACTTCTTGCAACTGTTCCCTTAGCCCCTCCATCTCCTTATTGTTCTCCACAATCTTAGTCTGTAAGTCGTGTAACTGCTGGGCTGAGTGTTTCAAAAATTCTTGATGAGATGATCTCTCTGCCTCATACTTATTTTGGAATTCCAAATTTTCCAGAATTTCTTGATCCTTGTCCTGTTTCAACTCTTCACATAAGAGCTCTAATGTGGTAAGACCATCCAAATTCGCTAATGTCCTTCTTGTGCAAACTTTTGAACTAGTGGTAGTCTCATCCGGTCGCAGCTTCTCTACACTAGAAGTGACTGTAATTTCTTCATTCTGTCTACCATGTTCCAACATGTTTATCTGGGCTTGCATGGTTTGTAAAGTGGTCATGAGCATCTGAAAATCTCCTAGACCAATCACCGATTGTTTTCCTTGAGTCTTTCCCTTTCCTTTGTCAGAATCTCCAGGTTTCCTAGCAACGTCTTCTTCAACTTCTTGTGGAGCGGAGGCTTCCTTCCCTCTCATGTCCTTAATGGATGATTCCTGTATGGTTGTGGCTTGATTCTCCTTTTCCTTGTGGAGAGCTTCTCCTAAGTGTTGTGCATTCTCTAGTGACTCCTCGATCGCTACGTGGTGCTCTGTCTTAAATTTTCCTTTCTTACTCTTTTTTTGACCCATCTTCTTTAGTGAACTCTCAACACTTGGCTCTTGTTCCTCCCTTGGTCGTTTGTCCTTCAGTTGACCCATCTCAGCAACTGCGGGTGTCACCTGAAAGGGCTCGGAGAGTCCCAAGGCTGTGGTGATGACCTTACTGAGTGCACCACCATAATTTATCATGCATATCTTGGCCTCAGTAGTGGTGAGTCTCCCTTCAGGAGTTTTAGGAAGAGTCTCATGTGCCTTGGCAAGGGATTCACAAATCTAATCCATCCAAAACTTATTTAAATCCTCATCAAGTATCATGTCTGATAAGATATCTTCTATGAAGCCCTTGGGTATCCTCCCTGCACGAGTGCTGGTCCTACTTTGCCGAGAGCATTCGGATGGCAAGTGATCACCGCTGCAATGTATGCACTACACGTTTTGTCGGTACGGTCGAGGCTGCCTGAATGAGTCAATCATTTTTAAGAGCTCTTGCTGTTGTTTCATCACATCAGCCATGAGATGCTGATTCTGGGTGTTTCCTATCTCAAGTTTGCCTCTACTAGATTGGGATTCATATTCTAGGCTTTTTCCTTTCTTGTTGCGAGTTCTCTCCTTGTGTAGGTCTTCTATGCGAATTGCTTCATCTAAGACTCCATTGAGATTTGCTCGATCTAGCACGGAATTGCTAGCCAGTGCCTCATAGATCGTTTCATCATGGATACCCTTGATGAAAGCCTTCGTGACTGCTTTAGCAGCTGGTTTTTCAGCTAGTGGGATTCTCTTATAGAGGCCTTTTAATCGAGACACATAGTCTCTCATGCTCTCTTCGTCGTGTTGTTCAGTATTCATGAGTCAGACAATTAAATTGTCCCCGTAGCCTGCCTCGGCAAATCACTTTATGAAGAGAGTCTTAAGAGCTGTGAAGGAAGCCTTCTCAGCTGGATCGAGGCCAGTAAACCAAGTACAACCCTTCTCGCCCATGCAAAGCCCAAAGGCTTGAGCCTGCTTGGCATCGCCTATAAGGTTATTGGCCTCGCAAACTTGCTCAAATTGCTTTATGAAGCTGTATGGGTCGTCGCCAGCACAATACTTATCAATTTGCTTGGCCACTAGGGGAACTTTGGCTTGGTCTCGTTGGGCAGGTGTATTACCCATCCCAATAAGCAGTGTTTGAGCCATGTGAGCTCCCACAGTGAGCAAGTCGGTATGATCAAAGAGCCTGCGTTGGACGAGGTCCGTTAAAGTATTAGTGGATGATCTTGATATTCCAGCATTCAGCAACATGTGCTTGATCCCATCCAGTTCGGTTTTCATGTTCAAAAGTTCTTGCTTTGTGTCCATGGTGTGTTCGAGGATCTTGCTAAAAGTACTAGTTCCTTGGTCTTTGAGGATCATGAGTTTTTCCTCAAGGTCTGCTGGGGAGAGTCGAGCACGATCAAAGCGTGCAGCTATTTGGTAGCTATCCAAGGACTCTCGGACATCTTGTGGAAGAGAGTCTAAAAATGTTGCTTCATCCATTGTGAAGGTTGTTGGGACAGTAAGAGTCTCGGGGCTAGGGCTCCCCTCCCTAGGAGGAGAGAGGATCACCTTGCCGTTTCGCAAGCGCATACAACTAAATCAATGAGAGGTTAACCTAGGTCTTAGCAATGGTCCTCAGTGAATGATGGTTCAAATGTTTCAGAACGTCCGAATTGGTTGTTTTGTTGAGTTGTTGAGTGGGAGTGAAAAGTACCTGAAGGGTTCTCTCAATATTGGTCAAATACACACATTCTCTTCATCGTTTCCATTTTTAAAGAAAAACACACAAAGTATGAAATCAAGATTTCTTCCTTTCAAATACAATGTGCATGGGAACAAGCAATTCCGCCAAGTATCACAACCAAGTCATGATGACAATATCGCAAGTAAGGACGGCACTTGATACCAATACTTAAAGCAAGAGGTTCAAATTTAGAATGTGAGTAAAACAAGTAGGAGTGAAGCTTAAGGCATAGGTTAAGAGATTATGGGTGGGAATGTCAGTGAGAGTTAAGAGAGGATGAGTGAGAGATGAGTGTGGAGACGTAAGTGGGGGATTAGTGAGAGAGGAGTATGAGTGAGGGGTGATTGGTGCAAGTGATAATTAGGGTTTGTGAGGGATTAGGGTTGGGGTGGTACTAGTGAGTGATAAGAGGTGGTGCGAGTGAATAAGGTGCTAGGTGGGTGCGAATGAGGTGGTGTGAATGAGTATGACCTAGGTGGTGCGAGAAGTAAGTGGGGGATTAGTGAGAGAGGAGTATGAGTGAGGGGTGATTGGTGCAAGTGATAATTAGGGTTTGTGAGGGATTAGGGTTGGGGTGGTACTAGTGAGTGATAAGAGGTGGTGCGAGTGAATAAGGTGCTAGGTGGGTGCGAATGAGGTGGTGCGAATGAGTATGACCTAGGTGGTGCGAATGAGGTGGTGTAAATGCGAATGACCTAGGTGGTGCGAATGAGTATGACCTAGGTGGTGCGAATGAGGTGGTGCGAATGCGAATGAGGTGGTGCGAATGAGTGTGACCTACGTGGTGCGAATGAGTGTTAGAGCAAGGGTGAGAGTTATGTTTGATGGATGGGAGTGAGAGTTAGTTGTGATGTGTTCACGGTTATGTGTGTGAGTGAGAGGATGGGGATGATGTATGGGAGTTAGGTTTGTGTGGGAGTGGAAGGGTAGGTGGTATGTGTAGGAGTTAGTGTTTTGATGATGTGCGGAAGTGAGACTTGGATGTTTGGGAGTGAGAATAATGGATGTTTGTGAGTGTCTATTTTAGTGCATGTGAGTAGGTATCTACGTGTGTTTTGTGCGTATGTTAGTGGGTTTTGTGTTGCGTATTAATGTAAGTGTATATTATGTGTTTTGTGCGTGTGTGTTAGGGTGTGTGCATTGAGTGAGAGTTTGAATGTGTGTGTGAGTGAGTTTTATATGTTGGATTTGTGAGTGAGTGTGTGTTTTAGTGCGCATACATTAGTGTGTGAGAGTGCGAGGGTGAGTGTAACTAGTGTATGTGGGTGTGAACATGGAAACGAGTGTTAAAGTGTGTATGTATGTGTGATGAGTAAAATGGGTCTATATGAACGTGCTCTTAAATATAAGAAAAATAAGCTTTTAAAAAAAGAAAATCTATCCTCCTCGAATGAGGTGGTGCGAATGAGTTTGACCTAGGTGGTGCGAATGCGAATGAGGTGGTGCGAATGAGTGTGACCTAGGTGGTGCGAATGAGGTGGTGCGAATGCGAATGACCTAGGTGGTGCGAATGAGTGTGACCTAGGTGGTGCGAATGAGGTGGTGTGAATGAGTATGACCTAGGTGGTGTGAATGCGAATGACCTAGGTGGTGCGAATGAGTATGACCTAGGTGGTGCGAATGCGAATGACCTAGGTGGTGCGAATGAGTATGACCTAGGTGGTGCGAATGCGAATGACCTAGGTGGTGCGAATGAGTATGACCTAGGTGGTGCGAATGCGAATGACCTAGGTGGTGCGAATGCGAATGAGGTGGTGCGAATGAGTGTGAGCTAGGTGGTGCGAATGAGTGTGACCTAGGTGGTGCGAATGAGTATGACCTAGGTGGTGCGAATGAGTATGACCTAGTGCAAATGAGGTGGTGTGAGTTGTAAGATTGTGCAAACCCTAGGCGGTTCAAGGATGGTGGTGCGAGTAAGTGAGGTGGTGCGAGTTGATGTGTTAGAGCAAGGGTGAGAGAAAAAAAAAGAGAAAAATACATATATATATATATATCTCTTTCCTATTCCCCTACCGACCCTTCTGGCCGACTTCCCTACTTATTCTCGTTAATCCGCTTCTCCTTCTCAACTACTTCCACTTCCCTTCTCTCTAGTCTTCTTCCTCAACTTCTCATATTCTCCTACGCTTTCTCTTCTTCGTACTCTTATCTTTTTCTATCCCCTTCTTCTTATTCTTCTTATTCACCTTCTTCTTCTTACTCTTGGAACACTTCTCTTCTTCTATCCCCTTCACCTTCTACTTACCCCTCTTTTTCCCTTCATCTACCTCACCTTATTCCCCTCTTTCTTCCACTTCTCTTATTCTTCTTCCTCACTCCTTCTTACTTTCTTCTTCTCTTGTTTTTCTATCCTCCTCTTCTTCTTCTTCTTCTATCGTTCTTCTATCTCATTTCTTGCATCTTCTTCTTCTTCTTCTTCTTCTTCTTCTTGTATTCTTCTTCTCTTCTTCTTACTCTTCTTCTTCTAGCTCTCTTCCTCACTACCTCTTGCCCTTCCTTTTTCTCTATTTCACCCTTTTTTTCATCTATCTCTTCTTCTTCCCAACCATCTTCTATCTACTTCTTCTTGGCCTTCTTTGCTTTCTTCTTCCTCTACCTCACAAGCCAAGAACTTTAGAAGACGAGTACAAAAGCAAGCAGTATATTTGGTTAGATCTCAACCATAAACATATATGTAACCAATGACAAAAGCAAGAACGATGAACCCTCATCTCCCAACGTTCCCACACAAGATGTCCAACAACAAGAAGAGCGCTTTGAGCTTTGAGTTTTGAGTTTTGAGTTTTGAGTTTTGAGTTTTGAGTTTTCTTGTGTTTTTGTGTTTTTGAGTTTATGGTTTGTGTTTTCTTCTATTCTACCCTATTCCAATCTCAATCCAACAAACCGGTTCCTTTCGATTTGGCCCTTCCTAACCTAGCCGCATGGGTTTCTGAAGCTAGCCACAAACGCGGACGATCGGAACCACATCGATCCTATCCATGCCCATGCACAAGCCTCCTATTCCGCCACATGGTGGGAGTGTGAGAACCTTGGCGGTTGCACCATCCTAGGTCCCTGCAAAACGGAACCAAAATGTTGAGGCAAACGCACCAACAGTCGGGACTTTGGACGGACTTCTATTTTTTCAGAAGCTGCAACTCACGTTGGCGACAATCTCTCACCTTGTCTCTCACGCTCCGCTCTAACTAACCAAGCATTCTCCTCTCCAACCCAAGGAAGCAAGAACACAAGACTAGCTCGAGTTGTAGTGAACTCACCTAACTTACCTTTCGAAGGCTCGAAGATAGTTCCACGACCACGATCAACACGATCCGATGCCGTCGCTCCTTCGCATCCACCACCAAGCACACCAACGAGTCGAAGAGCTAGTAGAGACGATGAGAAAAGCAAGAAGACGACGAAGAGCTTCACCTTCCCTTAGTCCCTCGCTCAACACACCTCTCACTCTCTTCCTCTTAGTCACTCTCAACACAATGGAAGCAAGATGATAGAATAGAAAGATTGAATGGTTGCACTAACAGAGCTTCCGCAGCATGAATGTGCCAAAAAGGGATGAATACAACTGAGACCTCTCACCCTTATATAGACATAGAATTAGGGTTAGGGTTTGCGCCCCTTTTGCATTTAGGGTTAGGGTTAGGATTTATATCCCTTTTGCGTTTAGGGTTAGGGTTAGTCCCCCTTTTGCGTTTAGGGTTTCCACAATTGTGAATTAGGGTTTGCACCCTCTTTGGGCATCCTACCCACATAGTGGGCTTTAGGCCGGTCAATCCTTGAAACATGCTTGAACCTTAGCCTAAATAGACCAAGCCTACACTATTCTAATCACAATTACATGTGCGCAACCCATGCAACACATGCGGGTGCGACAAATACAACTACGGGTGATAAATACAATGTGCACGGGAGTGAGCCGGCTCTCACAAAATAATACAACCATGATAGTCTGATGATGTCCATGAGTAAAAAGTAATACAGAAGTGCCCAAAGTAATACAATGAAGCTCCACAAAATAGTAATCCACCAAAAAATACTATCCAGCACTTGCGCTTTCTGCAGCCTTCTCAAAATACCGTTAACGCAACTGCTTGGCTAGATGGGTCTGCATGTCTACACTTAGCACGTTGGTGGTCATTATGATACTCACATGGCCATTGACTTATCACTTATTATATTTAGTTTGTTACACCTACCTATAGCTGGCAAAAACATATCGCCAGTCGATTAGTGTAGTCTGCTATGCACTGTTTGACTTAGTAGGCCACTTTCCTTTATGTTGTATCTTATCTATACTTTGTGTACATTGTATAGTGTGTGGAAGAAGAAGAAAAAAACTAGCAAGAAAATGTTTTGGTTTCCATCTCTCTTCTTCTGTTCTTGAGTAAGCTTTCTCTTGTGTATACAGTGTGTCTTTGGTGCAGCAGCTCAAGCAAGTCCCCCCACCACGCGATTCTTGACATCATGCTCCTCTTTTGCAATTTGGGGATCCATGACAAATTATCGGCTAGGACATAGGAATGGGCAAGCTTAGTGACCACTTCAAAATCAAACTCTTGAAAGAGAAGCAACCATGTCATCATTCATCCTTTGACATTTGCTTTGTTCATCAGGAAGGACAGGGCTTCATGGTCCACCTAAAATTTGGAATGCATCAACAAAAGATGGTGTCGAAACTTCTCCAATGCAAACACCATTCCCAAGAACTCAAGCTCTGTCACTGTATAGTTCCGTTCTCTATTAGTGATCTTTCGGCTTGCATAATATATTGGTTGATCCAACTTGGAAGAATCCTTCTGGCATAAGACAGCTCCTAGCTCTTCAACCAATGCACCTGTGTGCACATGGAACTCCTTTATCTAGTCAGGATGATGTAGGATGGGTGCTCTGATGAGGCACTGTTTTAGGGTATTGAAGGCTTCTTCGTAGTCATCAATCCAAAGGGAATTCACACCTTTCTTTAGGAGCTTGTGCAGAGGGATTGCCTTAGTTTCAAAATGTGCAGTGAATATTCTGTAGTAGCCCACATGGCCAATGAATCCCCTTATAATTGCTTAAGGTTCATGGCGGCTATCAAGGCTGCAATCTTCTAAATCTTAGCGGGATCTGTTGCTATCCCTTGTGCAGAGACAATGTGGCCCAGAATAAATCTTGATGAGATGCAAAAGACACATTTGTCGAGGTTGAGAGAAATCCCATACTCTCGGCATTTGTCAAAACATTGCTCTAGGTGTCCCCAATGCTCACGGATTAGGCTATAGACATAGAAGTCATCGAGATACACCTCAATGAAATCATGCAGATGGTTTTGGAAGGTAGTAATCATTACTCATTGGAAGGTAGCATGATTATTACAAAGCCCAAACGACATCACTCTGGAAGCATAGGTTCCCCATTCTGTTGTGAAGGTTGTTTTCGATTGGTCCTCTTCTGCGATTTGGACTTGGTTGTATCTGCTGAATCTATCCAAGAGGGAATACAACTCGTGGCTTGCCACTGTGTCGTCCAACAATTGGTCTATAGATGGGATAGGGAAATGATCCTTCTTCGTCTTCGAGTTCAGCTTCTGAAAGTCCACACATATTCAAAGTTTCATGTTCTTCTTGAGTTCAGCTTTAGTAATTCAGCCTTTACCCAGAGCAAAATATTATGGGTTTGATATGCTTTTATATTTGTCTCACTGGTTTATCAGGCTCAAGGTCAATGTGATGTTGACAGACTATAGGGTCAATCCCCTTAAAGTCTTTGTACGACCAAACAAACACGTCTAAGTTCTCCTTTAGTAGGTCTTGTAGGACCACTAGTTCTTCTTCTAGAAGATTTAGATTCACTTTCAAGTGACATTCAGTACCGTCAGCATTTAGGAACATCAATTGCCTTTCACCTTCCACTTCACGATTAAATGTCCCACGGATTGCATCTGGGTAGAGATCAGGCTCCTTCAAGGGAGTGGTCTCATCTTCTGATGATGCATTGGAACTACTGTTATATTTTAACGGAGGCTTAGTTTGCTCTTTGGGAGGCTGAAAGGGTATCATTGAGGTTCTGAGTTTGGGTTGGGGATGAGTTACTTCTTGACTCAAGAATTTGTCTTCTGAAGATGCATCCAGGAACGTCACATAACATAAATTTCCTGAGTTCCATTTGAGCTCTGCAGGACTGGGGGTTGTTGGCAAGGTGCATTGTTATCATCTTCTTTAAAGAAGGCTAACTTTGGACAACAAGAGACACTACTGAAGGAAGGTCTATTCTTCTTAATCCATTTCTTATAAAGGCTTTGCATATGACATGATTCTTGGATCAATCCAAAGGGTACCACAATCATTCTATAAAACTGAAAGGGATCTTTTGCTTTTCTGAGGCTTCAGGAATGTTTTCCTCATCTCTGCCTTCTCTGTGAGTAGGATAGATCCTTCTAGCTTGCTTTCATAATCTTCGTCTACATTATTACTTTTGTTCTCTTTAAGTTTTGTTTCTACATCTGTGGGTATTCTGTAAGAGAAGAACAAGCCGTCTGTTATGTCTTCTGCTTTTGCTTCTGTCTCTACTTCTATCTTTGACTCTATTTGCTATGTAATAGGGAGAACAGTACATCCATGCTTCTATTTAGCTGTCAGAGGTGATTTCAGAAGTCAGTTTGGGTTTAGCTAGGAGGTATTCTCCCATGGACAAAGACTTTGCTTCCCTCGGTAGTTGGCTTACAGTGCCCACTGTTAGGGACTGTGCCTCTGTTTTCTTGGGAAAGATTTGTTTGATAGCCTCTTCATCTCTTGACGTACCATCTGTTACTTCATTGGAGGAGTCTATTATGACTTTCATGGATGTTGATCCATTGTCTTTTTGCGATCCATACAATTTCAACACCACTTTATTAGGTCCTTTGCCTAGGGTTAGGGTTCCTTTGAACCAGTCCGTCCTTGCTCTTGCTTCAAAAACCCAAGGTCTTCCCAACAGCAGAGAGTATGAGGTCCCGTAAGAATTTGGTTTTACTACCAAATATGTCAGCCAATAGCCTCTTCCCGCAAGGGTTGTTTTTAAGTATGGAAGGATACCCAACTGTTTGCCATTGTGTAGGTTGAATTTCTTGCAAACCTAGATTCTTCATTGTCACATCTGTCATTATGTTTACTAATGAGCCTTCATCAATCAATGCATATGTAATAAAGCATCCTTCTATCCATATGCCAATCTCTGGGGTTCCAGGATCTAAGAAGGCATTAGCCACATCTACTTCCTTCATGGGTTTTGAGGCTCTGTTGGACTTTGTTGTTATTGGGGGAGCAATCCTTAGGCCGCATCTTCTTGTCAAGATGCTTTTAAATATTGTTTAGTAACTAGGAGACATCATCAACAACTGTCAGAATGTTAGGTTTGATTTAAAGGTGTCTAGGTCTTTGACCACATCATACTCTTTGATAGGATCCATAGGATTTTCCAATCGACTAGGAAATGGGACCACACCTACTTTTATCTTCCAATTTTCTTCTAGGAGCGAAAACATCCGCACTTCTTCTTCATGAGGAGATACTTTTGTATCCTCTATTTCCTGGACCTCTGGACCTATCTCTACAACTGTCTCTCTAGCTCTCTGTGGCTGTGTAGTGCTTCGTACTTCCGTATTCTGGATTGCATTGCTCTACTTATCTCAAGAAGGTTGAACTTCACAGTCTTGGTAGAAGAAACGTTCTCTTTTGGAACTACGGATTCTCCTTTCTTTGCACATGCTATGGCAGCCACTTCCAATTCCACCAAATTGAAAGCAAGTTCTTGGGTCTTCTGTTGGGTATTAGAAGTAGATTTCACATGGGCTAGACTTGGACAATCTTTTGTAGTGTGGCCTTCTCCTTTGCATTGTTTGCATAAGGGCTTGTAATCCACAGGTCTTTTAGGGTTTTGACAATTTGGTGAGATATGACCCTTTTCTCAACATCTGTAACATTCCACCTCTGATCTTTGACCACCGCCATATTGTCGTCCTCTGTAACTTTGAGAGGAAAACCTCCTTGGATCGAAATTAGGACCAAACTCTCTAGGCTTTGGTTTAATGTCCTACGTTGTCATTTTGGATTCCAACAAGTTGAATCTAGCATCTTCATATTTCTTTCTTCGTTTGTGCATCTCTTTTAGAGAGTAGATATCCTCTGTATGGTTCTTCCTCAAATAGTATGAATAGAAGGCTCCAGGAATGGTTGGTTTTTTGGTACATTCAGTGGCTAAATGTCCCGCTTGATGGCACTTTATGCACCATGTATTAGAACACATCACATCTTTCCTATCTCTTGCACGAGTGGATATATTGGCAGTATTCACCTTCAGCATGTGTAGCTTCTTTGTAATCACATCCATAAGCTCTTTCTTAATACTTGGGACTGAATTGGACAGGCAGTCCTTCAGATTTTCACCTCCTGAAGTACTTGTAGTAGGGTTTTGGGAAGCTTTTGTAATTACTGCATACACGGGTTGAGTTGATGAAGAGGGTCCTCTATTCTGGTTCTGATTCATAGCTCCTATTGAGACTTGGGGTTGTTGATTCGAGTGGGTAGGATTCCACTGTTGTTAAGTCACCATTGGAGGAACTCTTTGAGACTAATGTTGTTGTGGTTGAACCATAATTTGAGGCATTGTCGTTTGCAGCCACTGTGGATTAGGTGCATTGTACTATGTCACTATTTGCATCTAGAGGCAGGGTAGGAAACTATCCCTAGAATTCCATTTGATGGGTATACCATTCCTGGCATGGGAGAAGATAAGACTCCTCTTCCTAGAGTCATTGACAGCCTTGCTTCAACTTCATCATACAATCTTGCACCTTCCACTGCAGCTTGCAAATTGATTCGTCTTCTCAATTCCACGAACTTGCATACTTCTGGTTGTAGGCCTCTTAGGAACACTCCTTTCTGGATGACTTCATCCAAATGATGATTGGTCCATCTCTTTAGGATGGATTCCATTCGTGAGACATAAGCTTCTACTCTTTCTCCAGAGGACTGACGTAGGCTCATGAGCTCCTCTTGCATCCACTTTACAAAACCTTTACGCTTGAATTTAGTGAGGAAGGCCAACTTCAGGTCATCCCATGTGCCAAAAGTTCATGTTGCTTATCTCTCATACCACTGAAATGCCACACAGTTGAAAGTGGCAAGGAAGATTGCTAACCAATGCTCGGGGGTTCTGGCATTGTTAGCCACACATGCTACCATAAACTTTGCTACATGAAGATTGGGGTTTGATTGTCCCCCCCTTAAAATTGGCAATGGGACGTCCCCATGGGACTTGGAGTCACCATGGGGACTTTTGTAAAGAGTGCTTTTAAGGCGTCAAAGGAGGCTTCTGATGCAAGCTTATTCTCAGCTTTGATTCGTGCCTTCTCTCTTTTCACATACCTTTGGACTCGTTCTAGTGCCTGCCTGTTGATTGTGTCATTTATCAGGGGGTTGGCTCCAATCAATTGTCTATACTCAACAGAACAGAATCAGAGGGGGACTTCAGTCTTGAAAGGATTCTCTGGCCAACATCTCTTCTACTTCCTTCTTTTCATCAACGTCTTTGAATTTAGCTTTCAAACCACTACATAGGGGGAGATGTTAGAAGTCAAGCTCACTTCAGTTCGTCTTTATGAGTGACCGACATCTGCGACAACTAGTGTGTGTGTACAGCTGTCTCCATGTGACTACATTGAATAATTCGAGTATGTGTTAGTTAGTGACCTGACTAGAGTTAGTCAGTTAGGTCTACACCTAGTCTAGTTTACTTTTACACTATATTGTGGACTTCTCAGTTAGTTCTTGAATAATGAAGAAAACACAATGAGAGCCTAAAGGCTCATGGATATGGAGTATTCCCTGTCTCTCTCTTCCATCTTTGAACATGGTATCAGAGCATTGCCAGGTTGAGCTCTCTGGAGCAGGAGGGAGTCAAGAAGACTTGAAGAAGCTGAAGAACAAGGTTTTTTGAAAACAAAATAGGCTGCCATTACTCTATCAAGGTATGCATTTGCTCATTTGGACTCTCTGCTTTATCACAGTGGTTGAGGCCTTTCTGGGAGCCTTGGTGGGCATCTTTGAGCGTATGTAAGTGCTCATTGAGCCTCATGATGAGGAGGACTAGCTGTCAAACCAGATCTGGAAATCAGCGTGACTGCGCTTGCTGAACTGTTGATCACAGATCTCTGCAAACTATCAACTACATCATTTACTAAGTGATATGGAGCTTGTCTACACCTTCTGAAGGTACTTGAAGACTACAAGAAGCCATTGCTTGTGCTGGAGCTCTGTTATGAGCTGGGAACAGAGTACACAGATCTGTGAAAGTCTTAAACTATTGAGAAAATGAAAGGACAGCTTGCATTTGATTATCATTGAGCTACAAAAGCTCTTGGTTATGCCGAAAAGCATCAACAAGGCATAGACATTTGCTTGGAGGCCGTATGTATATGTTCTCACGTGTTGGAGCTAGTTTTTTAATGACTAAAATATTCAGATCTGGAAATATTTTAATGGCTGGAAACTGTCATACACAGTGAATAGCAAGCATTGTATCTTGCTGAAGCAATACATGTCACTTTGGAGCTTCTATCACCTATATAAATTGACATATGCATGCTGAATGTATGGAGGATTGTGGAAAGCATTGGATGCTGCTAAATACTCAAATCTGGACCTGAAATATTTGCCTTGACAGTGCTTGGGCTGGTTATGAACAGTCATGGTTATGAACAGTCATATATTCCTTGACAGTGATTAATGAAGACAGGTTGTCTATGCCTACCCAAATGCTCATGTATTGAACCTATCACTTCAAAGTGAATGTATGACATGTTTTGAAGATTTTTGGAGCTGAAATACATCTTGGTTACCAGAGTATTGGTTGTTTGTAATCTGTGAGCAGATTTATGTCACTTGTACTTGTTGGATATGCACTACTTTGTGCTCGAATGGCTATGTTTGGTTTGCCACATGTACTAGCAGATACTCTGGAGTTTTTGGGACATGTATGACATGTATACACATTGATTTTGGCCTTGAAATTGCTGTTGGTTACTCACAGTCTACAGTTTTCAGACTGCATCTTTGGTCCTTGGCAGTGAGGTTGCATAAGTTTAAACTGAAGCAAATACATAGCATATGTATTGACTATTTTACCTAGGGTTAGACCATTTGTTTTGGGACTGTTTTGGGTTATTATTGGGCTGAAATACCCTGGTTTTTTATTGCAATTAATTGCAAAAAACTATCATAAACGGTTAAGGACAGAACTTGGTCAGTCATACTTGTTGGCTTGCAGGTAGTCAAGTATCTGGTAGACATAGTCTATTGCATCATGGCTAATGCACATGGGACTAATAATATCACTCAGATAGTTGGAGAGAAGTTAGACAACAAGAACTTTGCATTATGGAAATTCAGAATGAAGAACTTTTTAGTTGGCAGGGGTTATTGGGATCTATGTATAGGAGATGAGGCTGCTCCTGAGTTGCCTGCAAGGAATCCAACTAATGAACAGAAAAGAGCTCATAGGCTATGGAATGAGAGAGCATGCAAGGTGCTGCATTGGTTTTCTCTATGTATATCTGATGCTATGGTAATTCAAATCACTGGATGTGAGCCTCCGAAGGATTCTTGGGACATACTGATGAAAAATTATGGAACCATAACACATGCACAAAAGATCCAATTGAAACAGCAGTTCAACAACATGTCTAGGAATGGTAGGAGCATCTAGGTGTATACCACGGAGATTAAGGCCATAGCTAATCAACTTGCTACCATTGGCTCAAGTGTATCAGAAGATGATATGATTGTTGTTGCCTTGAATGGATTAGGGAAAGAGTACAAAGATTTTGACACATCCATTTCTGTTAGAGAAGAGCCCCCTACCTGGGAAGAGCTAGTTGCTTTGTTGCTGCATGAGGAGGTCAAACTTGGTTTGAATACATGTTCTAGTGCATCTCAGAATAGAGACACTGTGTTATACTCTAGCCAGCATGGCAGAGGATTTAGAGGTCGTGGTTCATTTCGAGGTCGTGGTGACACTCGTAATGCTTATGGACAGCCGCAGCAGCAAGGTAATTGGCATGGTACAAATACACAAGGCTAGCGTGGATCTGGTGGGTTTAGAGGTAGGGGGAGATTACCCCAAGGTAGAGGTGGTGGATCTGGTTCATGGCAGTCATCTGATCAGTCCAATAGGGACAAGGATTGCCATTATTGCGGTAGGTATAGGCACATTGCAAAGGATTGCTACAAGAATCAGGGAGATATGAAGGCAAAGGGCAGACAGCATGGGCACTATGCATCTTCCAATGGTGCTCATGATGAGCAAGTTGATAGACTTTTTGCCATGCAGCATGTATCCAAAAATGCATCGAGACATAATAGAGATGATAGATGGTACGTTGACTCTGGAGCGTCAAACCACATGACACCGCATGGAGAGTGGTTTGATGAGATGGTTACATGTACACATGGTTATGTATGTACTGGGGATGACACCCAACATGACATAAAGCATAAAGGGATTGTTCCTCTCATGATGCCTGATGGCAAGAAGAAAGGCTTGCATGATGTATTACATATACCGACCATAACAAAGAATCTTTTGTCAGTGGGTAAAATGGAAAAACAGAATTTGCAAATGAGATTTAACAAAGATGGATGTTTCATTGAGGAGTATGGAAATGGCTGCAAGTTAATTGCCAAGGGCAGAAGAGATGGCAGGATGTTTACATTGGATGTGACCATTCCGGGACTTAAGGCAGCCATGTTTGCTCATGATGAGAGTGCCATTCGGGATGTAGAGATTTGGCACAAGCAGATTGGACATGTCAATGTACAAAAGCTGAAATCTATGCAGCAGAAGGAAGTAGTACTTGGATTACCCAAATTCAAGTATAATGACTTTGGTTATGTATGCCTTGCATGTCAGTTTGGGAAGTAGGCATGGTTTCCTTTCATGAGACATGTAAAAAACAGCACTATGCCTTTACAGTTGGTGCATTCTGATGTCTGGGGTCCTTCACATAATGCTCCTTTTGGAGGTGCATGGTATTATGTATCATTTATTGATGATTTCAATAGGTACACTTGGCTTTATATTTTGAAGCATAAAGATGATGTGTTTGATGCATTCAAAGACTTCACAAAGTATGTAGAAAATGAGTTGGGCTGCTACATATATTGTTTGAGATCAGATGAAGGAGGTGAATATGTCTCTAATTACTTTGATAGGTATCTTGCTAAATATGGGATCAGAAGACAGCTTACTTGTAGTTATATACCGCAGCAAAACGGTGTTGCAGAGAGGAAAAACAGGGTCCTAATGGAATTAGCTAGAGCTATGCTGAATGAGAAATGTTTGCCAAATGGTTATTGGGCTGAAGCAGTGATGACTGCTGTCTATGTGTTGAATCGAACCCCTACAGCAGGGATTCATGATGTCACTCCATATGAGAGGCTGTATAGTCATAAACCTGATATTTCGCACTTGAAGCTATTTGGCAACATTGCATATGTGCATATACCGGATGAGAAGAGGAAGAAACTGGACCCTAAGGCAGTGAAGAGTGTGTTTGTGGGATATGCACAGGAATGGAAAGCTTATAAGTGTTATGTACCTTCTACGCATGAGACACTCATAAGTAGAGATGTGGTATTTGATGAGTTAGCATCTTGGTATGGGAATCCTGTTGCAGTGCCTACTGATGGCTCACCCAGTATAAGTCATGCTGCAAATACTCTTGCAGAGAGTACTTCCATGAGTGGTCAAACAGGTGATGTATTATCTATAGTGAGTCCTTGGACACGACGATTGCGTAGTCACACTACTGCATCCACTGACATGGATATGTTAGTGAGGGGGAGAACAGATAAGGGAAAAGAAAAGGTTTTTGAAGATATAACAGGTCCACTCACTGTAGGTCATGAGTCATCTAGTAGTGACAGCTTAGACAGTGAATTGGGGATTCCATCTATTATGATGCCAGGTGCTAGGAAAAGTCATTATGTGCCGTCTCATGAGAGGCAAGCTCACAGTGAGCCACAGCTCAGGAGATCAGAGAGGGTCAGATGACTTGTTGATAGATACACTTACATTGGATATTCAGCCCGTCATTATGCTTATATAACAAAAGTAACAGATTTTAGAGAACCAAGTAAGTTTGATGAGGCAGTTGTGCAGATGAGGATTGGCGTGCTGCTATGGACGAGGAATATTCAGCTTTGGCTAAAAATGGCACATGGGATTTGGTACAGTTGCCTGAGGGCAAAACACCTATTGGCTGCAAGTGGGTGTATAAGGTAAAATGTAAATCAGATGGATCATTGGAAAGATACAAGGCTAGGCTGGTTGCAAAAAGGTATGCCCAGCAGTATGGTCTTGATTATGAGGAGACTTTCAGCCCTGTAGCAAAGATGGCTACAGTTAGAACTGTGATTGCTTTGGCAGTAGCTAGAGGGTGGAAACTATGGCAGATGGACGTAAAGAATGCCTTTCTGAATGGAGAGTTACAGGAAGAAGTATACATGGAACAACCTGAAGGCTATGTGCATCCAAAATTTCCAGCATATGTATGCCAGCTGAAAAAGGCATTATATGGATTGAAACAGGCACCCAGAGCATGGAATGCTTGCATCAGTAGTTATTTGCAGCAACATGGTTTCCGATTGGGTGATGCTGATCATAGTTTGTTTGTGAAGAAGACAGATCATGGCTATGTATTCCTAGTTGTCTATGTTGATGACTTGATCATTACAGGAGATGATGAAAGCGGGATTACTGAAGTAAAGACATGTTTACAGGCTGAGTTTAAGGTCAAGGACCTAGGATAGCTGAAATATTTTTTGGGGATTGAGGTTGTCTCCACAGAAGCAGCATGCTCAGGACATGTTACAGAAATATGGTATGGCTGATTGCAAGCCTATGGATACGCCTTTAGAGCAGAATGTCAAGCTGCAGATTGATGTTGGGACAGAGATTGAGAATGTTACCATGTATAGACAGATGGTAGGCAGCTTGATCTATCTCACGATCACTAGACCTGACTTGAGTTATGCTGTGGGGCTGATCAGTCAGTTCATGCAGAAGCCTCGCAAACCACACTTGGATACAGTCAGGAGAATTCTGAGATATGTAAAGAGTACCACAGATCATGGGCTATTTTATGCATATGGGAAACCCCTTGACTTGATGGGGTATACTGATGCTGACTAGGCTGGTTGCACTTATGATAGGAAGTCAACCAGTGGCTATGCATTTGGATTGGGTAGTAGCATGATCAGTTGGCAAAGTAAGAAACAGCCTACAGTTGCACTGTCCAGTACGGAAGCAGAGGATTGTGGTGCGGCCTTAGCGGCCTCTAAAGCTATGTGGTTAGAGAAGTTGCTGAATGACTTGGGAGTACACTTGGATAGCAAAGTAAGGCTGTACTGTGACAATTTAAGCAGTGTCATGTTAGTAAGAAATCCTGTTTATCATGCAAGATCGAAACACATTGAGGTTCACTACCATTTCATCAGGGAAATGGTTTTAGTAGATTAGATTGACTTGGAGCATGTGAAGACTGAAGACCAGGTAGCAGACATCTTTACCAAATCACTTGGTAAAGATAAGTTCAGTCACTTTAGACAGCTACTTGGAGTGATGCAGATGATTTGAGTTTTGTTTTGAGCTTGAGGGGGAGTGGTAGAAGTCAAGCTTACTTCAGTTCATCTTTATGAGTGACTGACATCTGTGATAGCTAGTGTGTGTGTACAGCTGTCTCCATGTGACTACATTGAATAAGTCGGGGTATGTGTTAGTCAGTGACCTGACTAGAGTTAGTCAGTGACCTGACTAGAGTTAGTCAGTTAGGTCTACACCTAGTCTAGTTTACTTTTACACTATATTGTGGACTTCTCAGTTAGTTCTTGAATAATGAAGAAAACACAATGAGAGCCTGAAGGCTCATGGATTTGGAGTATTTCGTGTCTCTCTCTCCCATCTTTGAACACGAGATATTCTATTTTGAAAATATCAAAACTCATTTTTCTAAGGATCGTTGTTATGCCATCATCATAATAATTCCATATTTTGATGGTTTCATTTGTATATGTCGTAAAGAACACTCTATCTACTAACTTCGAGTGGGTTGCTAGTTGGACAAATAGAAGATTGTCAGAATACAAAGCATCCCACATATCTTGTTGTTGAGCATCTACAAATAGGTCCCAGCTCTTTTCTTTCTTGTTTTCATGAACCTCCACTGACCACGACTCCTGAAGCTTCTTCACAATCTCCCACTTGATGATGTCTTGAAACTTATCAAAGAATACCAAATCTTCCATGGATGGTCATTCTTTCTATTTCTGCACTTCAATTTGTTCCCAAACAATTTGCCACCAAGATGCACATTTCTCCTAGTTCAACAAGAAGAGGAAATAGTCTACTACATAGAGCCTGCATTATGATGGTAATGTGTTTCCCGCATTGTGGGATGAACTTATTTTGGAAAGTGGCTTTGGTAATAAGAATCTCCAATTCTTTACTGGAAGAAGAAACTTTGCAAACATCCATTAAATTCTTCTCTTCTTGGCAATGCCATTTCCTTCATTTTCAGCCTCTTCTAATGCTTGTTGTTGGCAAGTTTCCCTGCCTACGCACCAAAGACATGGAGCCCCAAGAGGAACACCAAGGAAAAGGGATTTCTACTATAAGAAAATATATCTTGTAACACCAACAAGCTTTTGTTTTATTCTTTTGAGAACCATAATAAGAAAAAGAACAAATCTTCACCCAGCATCATAAGAGATATCTCCCATGAATTTGACAGAATCAACCATAATCTTCAACATCTTTATAGAATCCAACAAAACTAACAAGAACACAAAATAATACACATTTTTTGAATGGAAATAATCACATATGATTCATCTTCATTGTCTTTATAGTTCTCTCTATCAATCTGTCATAGAAGGATATATTGTTTTGATGGAATTGGCTATCTCTGACTATCTCTTTCTCTCTCAATCAATAGCACATCATCTCCTCACTACAATACTCAATAATAACTCTCAATAAGCCTCTCTTTGTCATGGATGAACCTCCCAAGTGGTGTGTTTGATATGAAAGGTCACCAGAGCCGATACAATGTCTCTTCATTGCTCACTACTGTTACTTCACTTCAGTCTTCTCTTCAGTCTTCAACAGCTACTTCTTTCATTTGTTTTAGCTCTTTTGAACTTAGATTAATCCTTTCCAAAAGTTAGAAAACTTTCCCAAAGTACATCCTCATATCACAGAACACATACAGAAGATCTACAGAACATAACATAACAAGAATAGAAGGTCTACAGAGGGTTACAAAAGGTCAATAGAAAACATCAGAACCTCATAACTCATACTAAAACCATCCAAAACTATAAAAAAATATTCAATAAGCTTTCAAAAGACCTCAACCTTCGTCAATCATCAATCCATGCTTCATACAGAAGAAAATCAGGACAAAACAGAAGCTAAACAAAAGGTATCAGAATCAATCAAAACCTCCACAAAACCTATCAGAACATCAGAGAGCCTCATATTTCTACTAAGAATCATCATGAGCTTCCAAAACATAATCAATATCATCCAAAACACTCTCAAACACTTCCAACACAACTAATCATCACTCAAAATCCATAAAAAATCAACCATTTAGGCCTCAAACCAACAAAAATCAACCAAAAACTCTAATCATTTCAGCATTCAACACAATCCGGCTAGTCTTAGCACTAGGGAACTTCACCAAAAAGGGAATCATGGACATGGGGGCAGGAGTGAGTGTGCTAATCCATGCGGTACTCAAAACTTGGGGTAACCTAGTGGTTGAGACTGCTAGGTTCAACATCACACTGGCTAATGGAATGAAGGTGAAATCGTTCGGAGTGTTTAAAATTTAGCTAGTGAAGATCGTAGGAATCCAATTCTCTGTTGACTTCATAGTCATGAAGGGAGTGGACTATGACATTATACTAGGTCGACCCTGGATGCGCAATGCGAGAGTCATGGAGGACTAGGGCTATCTTCCTAGGCAATCAAACAAAGACCATAAGAGTGGAGATGGACACATGATACACTACCCATGTCGACTTGGATGCCATCTCCACCATGCTAAAGGGCGACTGACAAACTAGGTGATCCTATGGAGCCCTTACCAAGTATATCCTATGCCCTGAGGATGAGTGAGACTAGATGTATGTTCTTGCTACCATTGACCTACCATTCTCAAACATTGAGGAGTATGAACAAGCCATCAAGGCAACCGGCAAACTCGAGGGCATACCCTTAGTGCTAGTCTACATGATGATCGGAAGCCTATGCGTGGGAAACTAAACCTGATCATGTTCCGAGTACCAAACAATAGACAAGAGCTCTTGGAGATCTCAGGATATCTGATAAAAAAATTGAATGGCAATCCAGTCACAAAGCTCAAGCCTCTCTAAGACCTCTTAGACGATGAGCCTGAATGGCAATAGTCCAAGGTGCATGATGTAAAGTTGAGGTACAATTGGGTCTTAATCCTCGACCAACAAAAAGAGAAATGTTAGAACCTGGAGAATGATGAGCGACCGAACAAAGGAAACTCTAACGACGAATATGAGAACTCATGTTCCTTCAGTGATGAGAGCAAAAGGGAAATCGATATCATAGAATACGACACGGGGGGATGTATAATCAAACAAATATGAGTAGACTCCAGTCCACATAGGTAGAATGCCCTTAGAGTAGAGAAAGGTGTTAGATATCATGATTGCGATCGAACTTGGTTGGAGCACACAGGTGCAATCGATTACGAGCAAGCAGGCCTAACCCAATCGAGTGACACACCAGCACTGTGAATGGACTCACCTTCTGAGCTACGACCACCAAGAGAGAGCCCGTCTTCTAGCGAAGACGAAGAGTTCAATTCTGAGTTAGAAGTCAAATCAGATAGTGACCCTGAAATACCTTGACCCCCCAAGACTAGATGCACCAAGGGGGACCTACCCATCCACCTAAGACACTGAGGGTTAAGGGAGGAACAACGGAAGCTACCTAAAGAAATGCAGATAGAAGAACAATGAAAATCACAAGACTTGCCAAAACGATTCACGAAGTTCAAAAAGGGAGATAGAGTAGTGATCTTGCTAGGAGCCAAATGACAGATGCAAGTAAGTTAACCAATTGAGGGACCCACCAAGGTCAAGGAGGTCAATTTAGCCAGGGAAGGGGAGATCCCATGACCTGTCTTTATAGCCAATGACTTGACTAAGGAAGAGGAAGTACGTCTCATTGCTCTCTTGCAGGAGTATGTAGACGTCTTTGCTTGGTCCCTAGAAGAGCTCAAAGGGATAGCCTCAATCGTGGTGACTCACAACATACCCATGACAATGGATGCAACTCAAATTAACTTGGTGAACGCAACTCAGATTACCCAATGAGCTTTGCTAGCAGACAAATCACTGAGACCGAAAAAAATTACTCAAAAAATGGAGAGAGAGAGCTTGGCCATGGTGTTTGTCGTAAAGAAATTTTGACATTATCTTTTGGCTATGCCTTTTACTTTCTTTGTTGACTATCAAGCCTTGTTGTATCTTGTTGACAAACCATGCGCTAGAGGACGAATCACTAGATGGCTTCTTCTACTTTTGGAGTTTGACATCTCTGTGGTGGTGCATAAAGGGAAGCAACATTACATGGCCACCCTTTTGTCTCGTATCCCCACGGGACAGGCGACTAGACAAGGCATTGTGGGTGAACTGCCAGACGTGCATCTATTTTGCTTATCCAGCAAAAAGGATTTGTTTAGAGATGATGTGATGCCAGATTGGGTAGATGACATAGTTCAAGTGCTTGAGCACGAACTGTTAGAATGACTAATAGAAAAATCTCGCCGACTTAGGCAGCTCATCTTGAAGATGCAACCATATCAGTTGATAGAAGGCCAACTTTATAGGCTAGGGCAAAACAGATTACTACGTAGATGTGTGTGTGAGCATGAGATGCATGACCTAATGACAGAGGCACATGGAGGAATCACATGAGGACATTTTAGCGGAGACGCGACAGTTCGCAAAGTGCTACAGTCCCAGTTGTGGTCGCCTACCCTCTTCCAAGATGCAGCATGATTTGTGAAGCATTGTGATGAATGCCAACGGACTAAAGTCTTGATTCGTAAGGATCACATGGAGCTAACCCCAATTATCACACAACAATCCTTCGAGAAATGGGGGAGACTTCATCGGATCCATTAGTCGTGCGGCACAGTATTCATGAGCCAAATACATCATTGTGGCCATCGACTATCTAACAAAATGGGCAAAAGCACAAGCTATAAGAAAGAATGACGCTAGGACCACTGCTAAGTTCTTATGGGAGTAAGTGATCTCACAGTTCGGGCTACCTTATCGAACTAGTTAGTGACCAAGGCACACACTTCAACAATGAAGTGATACCTCACCTCCTGTCCTCCTTCCTAATCATCCATTAGAAATCCTCACCTTATTACCCTCAGGATAATGGTCAAGCCTAATCCACAAATAAAATCTTAGTAAATGTCCTGACCAAATTCATCTCTGCTTGATGCAATGCTTGGGATAACAAGCTGATGGCGGCCTTGTGGGCCTACCTGCACAACTTACAAGATGGCTATAGGACAAAACCCCCTTTAGATTAATATATGGTACAGAGGCAATCCTTCCCTTGGAATTCTTCGTACCAAGCCTCATGATAGCCTTTCAAGAGAGATGGGATGGCAAGGAGGCATGGACAGAATGCTTGATTGAACTCGAATGCTTATCGAAAACTCGACTTTTAGCCACCCATGTGCTAATATGCAAAACGGTAAGATGCAAATGCTGGTTTGATAAGCATGTCAAGCAGTGCAACTTTGAACTGGGTGACTTAGTACTGTTGTACTCAGTCAAAGAACATAAGAAAAAGCTCAAGTTTCAGGGGCTAGGACCTTTTAAGGTTAGAACCATCAGCCGAATTGGCAACGTAGAACTCGAAACCCTAGAAGGTGAGGGCATAGGCTTCTTCAATGGCAGTTGCATAAAGAAGTACTTCCCTCCCACACACCCATTACAAGAGCCCCCAATGCTAGCACAAAAAAAAAAGTTTCAAGTTGAATCCTAAAAATAGCACTAAAAGACTTAATTTAGGAGCCTAGTCTTTCTTTAGCTGCATACATAACATCCTTGTCCACGTACGAGTAGCCACTATCACTGAGATGGACGGTGAGGATGAGGAAGTAGTAGCATCATCTTACAGCACTAAAAGACTTAATTTAGGAGCCTAGTCTTTCTTTAGCCGCAAACATAACATCTGTCAAGATTGTGGGAGAGAAGGAAGAAGTCTCACTTGTAGCTTTCTTGCTTGCACAATAGGGGAATACACACAAAGGTGGAGACTGAAAACAATTTTCCTCTTCTTAGTTGTGTAAGCCAAAAAGAACTCAAGTACATAGAAATAGAAGAACCCTATATATGGTCTCAAACCAAACTCAACTAACTAAGGTGGCATACTAACTGAGCCACGAACTAGAGTAGATAAGGATAGCTGTCATCTAGCTATTATTCATGGACGGTGTACCAACCGCATCTGCAACTGACAAGTCGGTGACATAAATGCACAATGGTCACCTTGGCATATCACGAGTGGAGCTCGATATCTCAACACTCCCCCTCGAGCTCAATCTCAATTCCTGCACACCAAGCAGGTCTCTGAACTTGCGCAGCTTCTCTGCGCCCAATGCCTTCGTGAATATGTCAACTACCTGATCCTCTGTGCTGACATAAACTAGATCAATAAGACCTAGTAAAACCCTCTCCCACACATAGTGATAATGCACCTCAATGTGCTTTGTTCTAGCATGATAGACTGGGTTATTTTCCAAGTGTATACTGCTCATGTTGTCACAATAAATGACAACTGGCCCATCTGTAGGTTGATGCATATCATAAAGTAGCTTATACAACCAAGCTACCTCACATGCAGCCAGTGCTGCACCCCTATACTCAGCCTCTGTACTCGACAAGGCAACTTTAGGCTGTTTCTTGTTGCTCCAAGTGACTACAGCACTCCCAAAAGAGAACACATATCCACTCGTAGATCGTCTATCAGAAATGACTACCAACCCAATCAGCATCAGTGTATCCATGCAACTATATCTGAACCCCAGTCTCATAAAGTAGTCCATACTGCAATGTGGACTTCACATACCTGAGTATGCATCTAGCCGCATCCAAATGCAGTTTCCTTAGAGCCTGCATAAACAGACTTACCAATCCAACAACATAGCTCAAATCTGGCCTGATAATATTCATATAAATCAAACTTCCTACTATGCGTCTGTACATAGTAGGGTCTTCCAGAAGCTCACCTGCATCTGCGCTCAAATTCACATTCTGCTCCAAAGGAACTGAAATAGGCTTACAGCCTGTCATCCCATATTTGGACACCATGTCCAATCCATACTGCCTCTGTAAGAGCCATATCCCACTTGGTGATCTAATCACCTCAATGCCCAAGAAATAACGCAGCTCTCCCAAATCCTTCATCTCAAACTTCTGCTTCAATAGCATTTTCACATGAAGGATATCCTCATCACTATCACCTGTGATAATCAAATCATCAACATAAATGACAAGCAGCATAATACCTTTCTCTGTTTTTCTCACATAAAGTGAGAAATCTGCCTTGGAAATCTGAAAGCCAATAGTGACAAGATATTGTCCTATCTTGTCAGACCATGCTCTAGGTGCTTGCTTCAAGCCATACAATGCTTTCTTCAACTTGCAAACAAACTCATGATGAACAGCATGCACATAACCTGGTGGCTGCTCCATATATACCTCTTCTTGCAAATCACCATGCAAGAAGGCATTCTTTACATCCATCTGATGTAAAGGCCATTCCTTTGATGCAGCCATAGCAATGACTGCTCTTACGGTTGCCATCCTTGCAACTAGACTGAATGTTTCTTCATAATCAATGCCATATGTTTGTGCATACCCCTTGACTACTAATCTTGCTTTGTATCTGTTCACAAAGCCATCTGCATTGTGCTTCACCTTATAAACCCACTTACAACCAATTGCATTCTTACCTTTAGGCAAAGGTACCGATTCCCATGTAGCATTTTCTTCCAAGGCATCTATTTCTTCATCCATGGCTTTCTCCCATTTTTCTTTTTCCATGGCTTGCTCAAAAGAAGTGGGTTTTGGTTCATGTATCACTTTGACCATATAAACATAGTGAATGGCTGTAAATCCATCATATTTTAGCCTATCCATAGGATACCTAGCTCTGGTAGACCTGCGCAAAGTAGGTTCACTCCCAGATGCTCTCAAAACATCCCTGGTCTTCCTTACTCCAGGTGTAACAATAGAAGGAATACCCAACTCATCATCAATGCTCTGTTTTGAGCCACTGGATTCACCATCCACATAAGAGTGACTTGCATTCATATCAAACATGGGCTGATCTACCTTCTCTTTTCCTTTTCGTGATACCTGAATACCACTATCTACATTACTTTGAGAAGATTCTTCCGATCTCAATCTGCTTGTGCATAGCGAAGAATGTGAACCACTGCTAGAGGATGTTCCAGGTCCACTAATATTTTGTGACTGCTGCTGTGAATTCTGTGCAGCATTACCATTTTGTGCATCTACATCATCAATCACATTTATTGGTTTATACCAGCTACTCATCTCATCAAAAACAACATCTCTGCTCACTGTAAACTTACGAGTAGAAGGGTTATAGCATCTATACCCTTTCTGCTGCAGAGAGTAACCAATAAAGATGCACTTCTCAGCTTTTGGATCCAACTTGGATCTCAACTCATCTGGCACATGAACATAAGCAATGCAACCAAAAATCTTCAAATGAGAAATATCTGATTTCCTACCAGTATACCTCTCCTCTGGAGTCATCCCATGTATTGCTGCAGTGGGAGTCCTATTCATTATGTAGACTGCTGTAGCAACTGCTTCAGCCCAGTAAAAATCTGGCAAGTCTTTTTTGTTGAGCATGGCACAAGATACCTCTCCAATATGCTTGTTTTTCCTTTCTGCAATTCCATTTTGTTGTGGAGTATAACTGCATGAATATTGCTACTTTATGCGATGCTCCTGCAGGAACCTTGCAAACTCATTTGAGAGGTACTCTCCCCCTCCATCTGACCTTAGGCATTTTATTTGCAGGCCTATTTCGTTTTCAACCATAGCTTTAAGAGTTTTGAAATGCCCAAAAACTTCACTTTTCTTTTTCATAAAATACACCCAAACTTTTCTGCTATAGTCATCAATAAAAGTGACAAAATAATGATAGCCTTCAAGAGATGCAGCTTTAGTAGTCCACACATCAGAGTGAATTAATTCCAATGGCTTCTTACTCTCTTGAACATGTCTAGGAAATGGTTTCCTTGCCTGTTTTCCAAATTTGCAGGCTTCACATACCTTATGCATTTCTGCAAAGTTGAATTTAGGCAATCCTGCAACAATATTTTAAGCCTGCATTGATTTAAGTCGTTGTACATTAACATGACCAATGCGTTTATGCCAGATATCAATATTTGCAACTACTCCGGTCCCATGTGCAAACATTGCTGCACTCGATTCAGATATGTCTGCATCCAACGTAAACATTCTGCCCTTCTTCTTTTCTTTTTCTATCAAGCGACCTTTATTTTTCATATCCTCAACAAAGTATCCATGAGCATTAAATCTGACCTGCAAGCCCTGCTCAACCATTTGACCAACAGAAACTAGATTCTTGGTGATATTCGGGACATGAAATATATCGGACATGTATTTCTTTTTCCCATCCTGCATAGACAAAGGAAATTTTCCGATCTGCACAATAGGATGTGCAGTATCATTACCAGTCTCCACAAAACCTGGTTTTTCCATTTTCCTTGCATCCTCCATCCATTCTGCATGACCTGTCATGTGGTTTGATGCACCTGAGTCAACATACCATACATCGTTGCTTTCTTTTGCACTTGTCATAGAATTGTTCATGTATTGCACCATAAACAAATGCTCATTTCTGTCATCACCCTGTCTACTAGAAGATGCATAATTCCCTTGTTGCAATTTTCCATTCATGATGTCATTCTGCTTTTTATAGCAGTCCTTAGCCATATGACCCATTTTACCATAGTAGTAGCATTCAACATTGTTGTTTGCATTTTGGCCTCTTTGCCATCCACCACGACCTCTTTGGCTCCCCCTGCCTCTAGAGTTACCACCTCCTCCTCCATAGGACTGGTTTTCTTGAGTTTGCTGCATATTCTGATTTCTACCACAGCCTCCAGATCGGCCTCCTCTACCTCTTCCAGCATTTGAGTAGAAGACAACTTCTTTTGAAGTTCCTTTTGAAGAAGATGCACCACCATTTCTCTGCTCCTCAGAAATTAGAAGAGCAATCAACTCCTCAAAATCAGAAAATCTTTCACGGACGGAAATGGATGTTCGGAACTGTGCATAATCCTTTCCTAGACCATTCAAGGTCACAGAAACTAAATCATCATCTTCCAGTGGCGACCCAATGGAAGCAAGTGCATCTGCAATCTTCTTGACCTTCATGTGGTAGTCATTGATGCTCATATTTTCTCTTTGCACATTATGCAACTCTTGCTTGAGCTGTATTTTCCTGGCTTGAGTATTTGTGCTATACATTTTTGACAAAGTATCCCATGCCTCCTTTGGCGTACTTGCATATTGAATATGCACAATCATAGAGTCTGAAATGCTGATAGACAGCCAGTACATAACTTTCCTGGCTCTCTCATGCCATGCTTTAAATGCTTGCATTTGCTGTTGATTGGGAACATCAGGAAGAACTGGTTCTTCTTTATTTCCTGCAACAAATTTCCAATATCCTTTTTTCATAAGGAAATTTGTCATTCTAAACTTCCATGCTTGGAAGTTGTTCTTGTCAAGCTTTTCAGTGACAATCTGTGAAAGAGAATCAGACGCCATTATAGAACACTGCAAAAAATTCTGTCACTGCAAAAAACACAGCTTCAGCCTCACAAGGGCAAATCTACAAAACTGACAAAAGTGGTATTTGACCACACAGTCACTTCCTAGTGACGATTTTGCATCAACAGGCAACAAGGATGATTCTGTAACTCCTAATGTCTCTGCGCACATGCATACGATGCAATTTCTACAGTAACTTTTCACCGACCTGTAAAACAGTGGTCGCACAGCATAAAACTGGGCCTTTTCCTGAGTGCATGCAAAAAAGTTCTGCCTCCAAAACAGGCCCCGAAATGGTCTGAAATAAAAAAACAGAGCAACCAAGGGCTAAAGCACTCTTCCGCAACATATACTGCCCTCTTGCTACACCACGAAGGGCGTCTCAATCTGAGACAATGTACTCTTGCACTTTCCGGCTATGCTACCTGTAGAGACTTTCTCCCAAAACAGAAGAATGAAAGCAACACTGGTCCTCTTACCACAACACCGCAAACTTGTTTTGCTTTCTTGAGCTCCTTACCACGAACAAGGCTCTGATACCATGTCAAGATTGTGGGAGAGAAGGAAGGAGTCTCACTTGTAGCTTTCTTGCTTGCACAATGGGGGAATACACACAAAGGTGTAGGCTGAAAACAGTTTTCCTCTTCTTAGTTGTGTAAGCCAAAAAAAACTCAAGTACATAGAAATAGAAGAACCCTATATATGGGTCCCAAACCAAACTCAACTAACTAAGGTGGCATACTAACTGAGCCATGAATTAGAGTAGATAAGGATAGCTGCCATCTAGCTATTATTCATGGGCGGTGTACCAACCGCATCTGCAACTGACAAGTCGGCGTCATAAATGCACAACGGTCACCCTGGCATATCACGAGTGGAGCTCGATATGCCAACAACATCCCTATCCACGTACGAGTAGCCACTATCACTGAGATGGACGGTGAGGATGAGGAAATAGTAGCACCATCTTACCTAAGCATGATGGTCATTGCTAAGCACACATGCACCATCAATGCATTAATCGATGAGGGAGCTGATTTTGATATCTTAACCCATGACCATTGGACCCAAATTGGCAAATTGCTATTGTAGCCCACTAATGCTAAGCTCAGCCCTTATGGAGGCCAACCCTACACACTTTTGGGAAAGTGCAAGGTTGCAGTTTCTATTGAGTCTGAAAGCATGTCGATAATCTTGGTGTTTCCCAACACTAAGAATACAAGCACATAATCACTGTTAGGACGAACCTTCAAGAAGCAAGCTCATTGTACTATCAACTATGAGTCACAACGTATCCACCTAGCCATATGTGACGTCCGAATAGTTGCATCTTTCAGCAAAGGGCACCATGACTCCTTTCAAGTCTGCAAAGCCACCGTCAAGCCTAAGGAGGGGTATTGTGACTCATCACAACCCATCAAACCTCAAAGTCAACAACCCACTGAACCTAACACTGATGCCAAGAAACCCCAGTTCAAATGGGTACCTAAGCATCAAGGACTACCACCACGAAGTAGACACCCACGCCCTTGCGGCACTAAGGGCCCACACTCAAAACCTAGGAAGCCAAGACAGAATTGTAAACAACAACGCAGGGTCAAACTGCGATGGGTTCCCAAAATCTTGTTGCAAGCACATGGCTACTATGAGGGTAATCCCTGGATTTGGCTGCCTAAAGTCAAAACAACAAAAACTACTACTCAAATGCAACGCTCGAACTTGGCCACACGAAACTAAGTTGGAGACACTCAGACCATAAGAGAAGCGGGCCACTAAGTCCATAGAATCGCTAAAACCTAGGTTAGTAATGCATAAGCCAATCTGTCAACCAAAATCACAACCTGCCTACTAATATAACACACAACTCTCACGCTGATGATACCCCTCAAATATCAGACACATCTAGTAAGCACAACAACCGCAACTACAACCCAACCCATCGAACATAAGGCCAAGCTACAACCTAAGGAGCAAACTCAGTTGCGACCATTAGCTACTGAACTCTTTAGTTTGTCAAGCCTCAACCACCCGCCAGCCTTAGACCCTCTTATGAGCAGCGATCAATTCTAACGTTGGCCATAGAATTAGCTAAAAACACATGGAATGACTTGGTTGCATGCCTTAGACACTTGGATGAGACTTTCATGTCGCTTGCTAAAAGCTATGATTTCTTAGACTTGGGGCTCTTGGACGATGAACCTTTGGCAATGGAAATACGGACACTCCCTTATTCTTGGAAAGAATCAAAATTTGTGTTTGTCAAACTTTCAGAAGCACCTGCGGAGCTAATTGCCATCGAGGTCTCCTACAAACAAGCGCAACAACAACGCCTCATCACTACATATGACAAGTGTGTAGCTTATGCCAACAATCAAGAAATAGAAGACTTGAAATAGCTTGCATCCAAAAACTCCCCTTTCTTGAAAAAATGGTACACTCTAGGACTGCAATGGAAGGTAGAAAGATGCCAATTAATAACTAATACTAAGCAATGACATGCAATCAAGGCATCAAAATACAACCCAACCTATGTAGCTCCAACTTCATATAGGGTGTTGACTACTCTTCGTAATCGACCCCTCAAAGAATGCATTAAGGGACATCCTTATTTAGATCACATCCTCACTGAGGAGGAGCTGCATGTTGCTAGCTAAGTGTCCTCCAATGACTTCTTACTTGATGTCCTCACTTACATTACACATGTAGGCATCCGCCCTTTCAATATGAATAGCTATACTAATTTAGAAATTTCTATGCCTGGCTCATGCAAAAGTAAAACACTAAGATTATGTGCGGAAGACCCTTCACTAAGATTATGTACTGAAGACCCTTCATCCTCTAACCCTTTAATCCTAGGAAGGATTCTTCTCATTTTAGAAGGGGGAGGGGGTAAGGTGAATCAAACCAAACACATAAGGAAAAAAATAAAGGAAAAGCACACGTTGCAAGGGTAGGATGCAACAACATGTAATTGAGGAAAATGTCAATAAAATTTGAAATCAATAGACTACTAGGAGCAAAAAGTCTACTTCTGCACTCAGCCATTTCAGTTCAGCAAGTATGTAGTTCTTTCATATTGCTTGTAATTATTCTGAAAAACACTAATGGTGAATATGGCTTAATGACAGGCACCCATCATAGCAAGGCTGGAAAATTGCATTTTTTAGAAGAAAAACAAGTGAAATACGGACTTTCAGTGGAAACACAAGTCTTTAAGCAATTCAAGTTCCGCCGGCATATCTTCAACCTAGAAGACATGGCCATTGAAGAGCAAGCTGTGAGGCAAATCATTGAGCAATGCAATATGCAAAAATACGTGGAAGTAGTAAGCCAAGGGATGGGCTACTTCCACTGTGCAAAGTTCTTGAGGGCTTTCCATAGGAACCGCGGCACTGTAAATGTGCATGAGGGAGAGGGAACTCGTCAGGTGCAGATTGAATTGACCGTAGAGTTGGTGGAAAAGGCATTGGGCTTGGCAAACAAAGTAGAGAGGAAGCAAAAAAGAGATGTATATGCCTTGCTAGGAATGGACAAGGTAAAGGTCCACACCAACGACGACATCAGCTTAGCAGATATCTTGGATCTCAAAGTCCCAAATCCAAGCTAGGATGGTGCACATGTTGTTCTCTAGTGAGAGGTACAACACCATCATGAGCCGCATCAATGTCCTCCTTCTAGAGAGCATCGTAGCAAGGTCGTTGGATGAGGTGAACCTCAACAGTTTTGTGAGGAAGACCATTAAGACCTTAGCAAAAGCTTTGGCAATGGTGGATAGCTTGGCGGAGGAGAATCTCCTGCCAGCAAGGCTAAAAGGAAAGCTTAATCTTCAAAGGTTGCAACCATCGGATTCGGTGGGGTCCTCACCATGATCATTAGGGAATCCTTGGGACAAGGGCAGGAAGAAGCATGAGAAGGAGTAGATCAAATGCCAAGCAGGTCACCCCCGCACCAGAAGCAGGAGGCATAGTTCAGTGAAAGAACACTGAGTGAGGAAGAAGAAGATAAGGAAAAATAAGAGCAGACTAGTCGGGGGAAGGCTAAGAAGATAAAGAAGAAAATTGCGCTAAGAAAGAAGGAAGAGGAGAGGAGAAAATAAGAGAAGGCAGGGACTCGTAAAAGGCTCGTTGGGAGTTCAAAAAGGCTAACGAGGAAAAAATGAGAAAGTAGGAAGAGGAGTTGAGAAAAAAGGAGGAGGAAGATATGGCCCTTGCCACACGCAGGTCCATTGAGTAGTAGTCTAGGCAAGGCAAAGCCGGAACCTACAAGCCCAATCAGAGACAAAGGACTGAGCTCAAGTGCCCATGTGTCCGAGTTCACGCCATCTGCAGTGCAAGAAGGCAAGGGAAAGGCCCCAATCACCCCCATTCCCACTCTCTTGATGCCCACCACCACCACCACCATCGCCATCTCCACTCCCAGTTCTACGACCCAGGTGGACACCGACCACTTAATGGCTTGGGTCCAGTACTTCGTGAATAACGAAGTGGGCCAAGGAGCAAGAGAAGGAACCCCCCTGGTAGGAACCAAAAGGCCAGTTGTGGGCAGACGGCGAGTCGAGGCAAGACCCTAAGAGGCAAAAGGTGGCAGGCTCCACAACCTCCGTCCCCACAACAGAGAGGCCATTGAAGAATATGACGAGTATGTCAAAGAGCTCCTCTCTCAATTAGAGAAATCCAAGGAGGAGAAAAAAATCATGGTAATAGAGCTCAAAGCCAAAAAAGAGGCCATGGTTGCATCCTAGTTAGAGAAAACACGCCAAATGGCCATGGCCTAAAGGGAAGTTCACGAGGTGAAGGAGTCACTACAAGCTAAGGAGAAGACAGAAACGGAATGGCATGCTCAATTGAATGAAGAAAATGAGGCCATACTATGCCTACAATGGCACAATGAAAAGATTGTGGCATGCTACAAATATCTACAAGCGGAAATGGAGAAAATCACTAAAGCCACATAAGAACTGGAGGAGCTGAGGGAGGAAAGAGCTTGTAGGTACGAAAGAGTGGTGGAAGAACTAACCCAAGAGGCTGCTTCAGCACAGGAAGTGCAACAAAAGCTAAGGACAGAAATGGAAGATCAAGAACAATGGTGGCTGATAGTGCTATCTCAGAGGCAGGGGGGAACACCTCGAGGATATGAACAGGAGGGCAAAAGAATGGGCTAATCTAGAATGAAAAAAAGAGTCAAATCCTTGGCACGTTGTCTCGCTCAAGTCGAAAAACAAAATATACTTCCTGAAGGCAAAACGGAAGCTGCCCAAGTGAGCTTCCAAGCCGAGGAATTCACCTTCCTGGATACCCTATTGGACGTCACCCAAGCAAAGGAGGGAGAGTCCATAGAGGCAATGAAAAAGAAATTGGGAATGGCTAGTAGGGCACTGAAAGTAGGACTACAGATGCCACCACAACCTAGTGGATTTGGCCCAAGCCTAGAATAGCAATGATATGATCTCCTATTGGCAAGCCTAACCTCGCAGGAAGTGGACGCACTCGGGTTCCGCGAAGAAGAGCAGTAGGAGTCAAGCTAGGAGAGAGAGGTGGATGTGAACTTTGAAATGAGATCACACGAAAAGGAGCTTGTTCCACCGCCGCCTTCCCTACGGCTTGAAGAGTAGCAACATGCAGACACCTCCGCAGAAAGAAAGGCGGCACGGAGGGAAAGAAAAAAACAAATGGTGGAGGACAAAAGGAGAAAAATGGAATGCCAAGGGAGTGAGAGCACCCCGGGCACCTATCCCACCATGCGAGGATGATGCCCCAGTGAGCTTCCATGCCGACCTTGTAATCTAGGAGAAGCAAGAAATGTCCAGGAACCCCTTGGACTTTAATTTCCAGTTCCCCACCACCTTGCGTAGGGTCTTGCCTATCAAGGTGGTGGAGAAGGTGATTAATATTGAAGCAAGCCCAGACAAAAATGGTTGGAGGAGAGAGAGCAAAATCCCACCTTATGGGCCATTGAAGATATCAAGTTTTGGCAGAATAAGGTTTTTGAAATGCCAAGGTCTGTGGCCGGCTACGAATGTCAACCTAAATGGAGAAGAAGGTTTTGCAACTCCAACTTGGACACTTGGATGGCCTTTTGCAACAGTAAACCCTTCGAGCGGAATGACCCAATCTTTATGCCTTACCCTCAAAGGGTGGGAATGGATTTTGACTCCAGTTTTCCACAACTGCTACGACTTCCCTATAATCTATAATCCTCATTGTACTACATATGAAGAGGCCCTTATCTTCACATCAGAGAACTTTTATGATACCCTAATCCAATTCACTAACAAATTCTCTTCATGCCCTATCCCCACCTTTATTACTACTTGTAATTACCTTAGACTGCTTAGGATATTCCTCAGGCAAGACCCCACCTCACAGGAGTGTGGCCTTCCAGTACTCCGTTTTGATCCTAACACTATAGATAGATGTGTGATGGCTCAATGAATAATGCAGGCTGCTCTATTGCCTTCATTTTTCTTAGTCCTTCTAGAGGATATAAATGATAGCCGCTTCACCCATTGCAATCATCCATTCCTCTCCACCACCACCCTTAAGGTCTGGCTAAACCTCAAGGGGTATCTCCAAAGCCACCAATTTCTTAACAAATCTATTAAGCTCCCTTATCCACCTCACTTTGATGATGAAGATTAACTTCTCGCATCTCGACTATGTAACTTGGGCAAAAAAAAAAGATATCACATGTAGACATCGCAAGCTGCACATTGATCACAGTCACTGTACCTAGGGGTCCTCAAGTTAGGTGCGTTCGATGGCCTTGGTCGATGGCTCCATGCTTAACCCCCTAGTCCTTTGGATTCCCCATGACACTTGCTTATTAGGCACATCAAGGGCAAGAAATACCTAGGAAGGTAATTCTTGCCTAGGGTTAGACCTGTCACCCTAAGCTCCCCGCACCACACCTCCCTTATGCACAAATTGGGTCCTCAAGTGTGGGACACCGCTGAGGGCTTGCCCAAGGTTATAGACCCATCTCCCAGTTCCACAAGCATGGGCACCACGCACTCCACGGTAAGGTAGAAACACCCCCAAGTAGTGCACCTTTCTTTTCTTTCCAAGTACAAACAAATGCCCTAACCACCAGCTCCAGAGGCCCCATCATCCATGCAATGTACTCCCATCTTATGAGACATGTCATCATGCAGGCACAACAAGCAAGGGATGGACGCCATAGCCCCATTCAAAAAGTGAATGAAGAAGCTCATTTGAAATAGCATAGGAGAAGGCAGCCAGGGAGGGTGAAACGACATATCTATCCAACTATATCTTCAATTTCAAAGATGGATCCGCACACCTGCCTCTCTCTATGCAGGGATTCACCCAACTTTATCTTCAATTTCAAAGGCATAAATCCCTCCATCACACCTTCCACTAGGGCTTGTATAAGGGCCTCCCAGGTCCATAAATCCCTCCAACATCAGGGCTCATTCAAAACTCAAGGGTCTTCTAGATCCATAAATCCCTCCAACACCAGGGCTCATTCCAAACTCAAGGGCCTTCCGAATCCATAAATCCCTCCAACACTAGGGCTCATTCCTAAATCAAGGGCCTTCCATATCCATAAATCTCTCCAACACATGATCTACTAGGGCTCGTATACAAACTCAAAAAGCCACCCAGCTACTCTAGCTACACCATCCAACTCACTACCTAGCAGTGCCATGGGACTAGCACCTAGGAGGGGGGTAATGTTAATTGCAAAGTGAAGGAAGCAGAAAACAAGGCATCAAGAGGAAAAGTGCAAGGCATAAAAAAGGAAAGGCACCCTACAAAAGAGTGGGCCCAGAGGAAATGTAAAATCATGGGAACAACCATAGGAGTTTAAGACGCAACCATGGAAGTTGCAAGAAGCCAAAAGCAAGAAGGCTCACCTTTAAATATAAAGGCGCACCCAAAACCTCTGTAAAAGAGTGCTAGGTTCCCTCCTATGCAATTTGTAACCATGAATGGGCAGGAGGACCAAGCTAGGAAGAGAGGAGGACAAATGGGAAAAAGGGCCTCTCCGGCCCTATGTAAAAAAGGGGATAAGGGGATGACCACCCAAAAGGGATTTAGGGTTTTGTATATAAAGTTCAAAAAGTGAATGAGAGCTCATTCTTTGGTGTGTGGAAAAGTGGATTCTTCTTCTTCTTCTCTTCTTCTCTTCTCTTGCTTTCTTGTGAGTTCTTGAGGGAGGGAGTGTGAGTGAGTGAGGGAGTGTGTGTGTGAGGGTGAAGGATCTTGGAGGTGAAGCCCTCCACCATCTCCTCTCTTCTTCTTTTTTCTATTTTCTTCTCTCATCTCGCACTTGGTTATGGAGGATGGAGCTTGAAGGAAGATGCTTGAGGATGCTTGAGCGTGCATCATGAATCGTGGAGCTATCGGAGTGCTTGAGAGAGGAAGCAACTCAATTGGGCATTAAGGTAAGCTCACTACACTCATAGAGAGGGATAGCACGTCGACTATGTGAGAGGTAGCCATTAGTGCTTGCTTGAAGTGCTTGAACAATAAGCGGTCCGTGGGTCTTGGGAGTTGAGCTTGCGCCTCTACAATGCATTTGTTAGCATAGTTGATGTGGCAATCTATGATGAATTTAAATACACATCCTAGTAAGATATCAGTTTCCACTCCTTCCAAGCTTATAAGAACATAGAAGGAGATAAGAATGGTCTTCATGTCTATAGCCAGTTGTATTTTACACTTCCCCAACAATGAGTAAAGTTAGCCTTCATAGGGTTAGCCTCATTCTTACTACTAACAATATGGAAGGGTATTGTAATCAACACTTCACTAGTGAGTGCATGGACTATAAGCTCTTTGGTAGGAGCCAATCAGATTTGAAAATAAGAGAGTGGAATGATAAGATCATCCTCAGCTCGGTTACTAATAGTGATAGATGTGACATTAAAGGTTCTAGAGACCAAAGGCTAGTTGTGGGCTGGTAGGTGAGTTGTGTATGTTGCTCCATTTTTTCATACCATGTTTGCTCAGTCCACCACGATGGCTCATATGGGAATATTTGTTTCTTTCATGGGTGGTTCATGCAAATAATAGCCAAAAGGTCATACCATTTGATATGATTTCCATTGAAATGGCCAATGCTTTACCCATCCATGATTTCTAACTCCACACTATTAGTTCTACACTGATGGTACAATCATGGTATGTCTTTCGAATAGTATGAACTATTTAAGAAATTTTAAAAATCAAATACTATACTTGGATCATATTGATGGCCGTATTCTTGGCTTTTGGTTAATCAATTGTTCCACCATATCAACATGCTTGCATGGAGCTATGCTATCTGAGAAAGGATGTTTAGAAAGAAGATGCTCATAGGTGAAGTGTTGGTTGCACGAACATGCACTATCTTCTCCTCGTGAGAATTACCTCACCTCTTGTTAATCTCACTCTTTTACTCTCATGTTGATCCTCACTCTGAATCTTTTCAAGAGTAGCCTTCTCTTGATCATGAGTTGAATTGTGAAGAGAGGACCCTTCTTTAAATAGTTTTCTAGGGGAGAGGTAGGGGTGGGGTTTATATCTTTATTTATTTGATTAATAAGGGGGGATTTTTTTGTTTTATTACCTAAATAAAAAATTGTGAGTGTCCGCTAGTCTAATCCATGGCACATCTTTTAGTAGTCCATCAGTAGGTTTTTTGAAAATGGTGGTGCTCCCTTGGAACATCACGGGGTTTGTCACTTAGGCCCTACTAAGTCTACTTTGCAACGGGAGAGTCCGGCCGAACCCACTAGGATCGACCTGAAGTTTGGGTTCTTAAAATTGGGTGGGTCTCCTAGCAGCTAACTAGCGTCAGTAACTTTGAGTCCCACTTTTAGAGGATCACTCAATCTGAAGCGAACTTGCCATTGCACTTGGTTCAAAGAGAATGGGAGACGAAGGGGAGTGCGGTACATCAGCCCTCCTGCCCATAAGGCAAAATCCCATTCTGGCCCCCTAAAAAAATGCAAGTTGATTCTACCTAATGCTTAGTTGGTCAATTTACTGTCTTCCTATTTCTATTGCCGATTTAGAAAAGCTCCTAGCTAACCGGGACCACCCTACCATTGGACGGACCCATCAGGGGTTACGTCCACCCGCTTTCCTCTGATGATGGGTCATCTTTAGTTTTTTAATTACCTACAACACATTTATTGGAACATATACAACCAACTTCCTTAATTAGTCCATTAAGTCACAGGTTCCTTCACATAATTTATCTCACCAACGCGCATACAATTCGAACAGTAAAGCAAACTTCTTTATTATATTGGAAGTTTATTATAATTTTCATCTTTCTGTCCCGAGGGGGGTATTGTCTTATATGGTGGAGGAGGGAGGGCTTCACGAGGGGGGAGAGACGGCCATTAACGGCCACCACCCTCCACCTAGGGGGCTGCATGCCCCCCTTCTCTTTCATTACTCCCTCTCTCTCTGTCTCTCTCTCCCCGCCATGTAGTTGGCAGGGGGGAGAGGGAGAGAGTAAAAAAATTTAAGTTAATCTTTAAAAAATTAAGAAGGGGGGAGATATTACATCCTCTCCCCCTTAGAGGAATCGAGATGTCCTCATCTCGAGAAGACTTGGGGGTATTGTTGGTTGAGAGTATTTTCATCCATCTAGGTGGCATCCTCTTCGGGATAATCTTTCCACTGAATGAGGTATTCCCTCAAGGTCCTTGATCTCAAATTCCTCTCCCTAACATCTAGGATTCTATCAGGCTGTAGCTCAAGGACTCCTTGGCTAGGCATTACAATTTGATGATCGTCAAGTACATGATTCAAATTAGGTAGATACTTTTTTAATAAGCTACGTGGAATACATTATGAATCTTTAGAGTTGCAGGCAGCTATAGTTTGTAAGCATTAGGCCCTAGGCACTTGGTGATCTTATAAGGTCCACAATACCTCAGAATTAGCTTCTTGTACTCTCCCAAGGACAGTGAACTCTTTTTAGGGCATACAAGAATGAAGACCATATCACCTTCGACGAAGGATCTGTCTTGCCATTTCAAGTTAGCGTAAGCCTTCTGTCTATCCTTGGCAGCTTGAATGTCTTGTCTTATTAATTTGATTTGATCATCCATGTCTTCCAACATCTGTGCAAAAGCTTCTACCCTCAAAGTTGGATCCGAGAAGTTCAAATGGGTACGACAATCATGCCCATACAATGCTTGGAAAGGGGTCATCTGAATACTCTATTGGTAAGAAGCATTGTAGGCAAACTCAACCAGTGGTAAATATTGAATCGACCTTTTGGGTTCGCGATAGCAGTATTCCCTAAGCATATCTTCAATGATTGTTGATAGTCTGGGTCCTTATTTACTTCATCCTTGGTCAACTCAATGATAGGATTAGTTGGCATTGATACCATTGTAACTAGAGTTTCTGATCTAGATGATTCTTCAGTGATAAGAGCATTAACGAAGGCTTAACGGCTAAGGGCATCTGCTACTACATTTTCTTTACCACGTCTGAACTTAATTTCAAAGTCATACTCTTGTAGAACCTCGATCCAATGTTGTTGCCTCATATTAAGATCAGGCTGAGTAAAAATCCACTTAAGACTTTTATGATATGTGACCAAGGAAAACTTATTTCCAAGCAAGTTATGTCTCCATAATTTGAGAGCATGAATCACAGCTAATAAGTCCAAGTCGTGAGTAGCATATTTTTGCTCATGGGTTTTCAATTTTCTTGAAGAGTAAGCTACAAGATGTCCTTCCTGCATTAGTACACATCACAATGCAAGAGAGCTGGCATCTGTGACAACTTCAAATTCCTTGCTTAAGTCAGGTAGCCTTAAGATAGGAGTAGTTACCAAACTATGCTTTAGTTGCTCAAAGCTAGACTGTTCGATTGGCGTCCAATTAATGGCAACTTGCTTTTTAAGTAAGTTTGTAAGAGGTGCTGTAATTTGAGCATAGTTTCTGATGAATACCATATACCATCCTCTTAGACCTAGAAAACTTCTCACTTCCTTGATAGTGGTTGGGGGTGGCCAATCTTGAACGTCCTTGACCTTGGCAGAATCTACTGATATACCCTCAGCAGACACTATGAATCCCAAGTATTCAATCTTCCTTTTGAAGAACGCACACTTCTTCTTCTTGGCATACAACTTGTGTGTTCTCATTGTCTCTAGGACAATGCGAAGATGTGGTTCATGATCTTCTTCCTCCTTAGAATAAGTTAGGACGTCATCAAAGAATACAAGAATAAAATCATCAAGATGAGGTCTAAAAATGTCCTGCACTAACCTGTTGAAGGTAGGTGGAGCATTTGTCAACCCAAATGACATCACGATGAATTCGAAATGACCGTATCTTGTGTTGAAGTCACTCTTTGGAATATCTTCATTCTTGACTCTAATCTGATAATATCCTAACTGAAGATCAATCTTAGAAAAAATATTTGCTCCTTGTAGACGATCAAGAAGCTCATCTGTCCTCCCGATTAGGTACTTATTCTTTACTGTCACCTGGTTTAGCCCTCGGTAGTTGATATAAAGACGGAGAGTTCCATCTTTCTTCTTTTGGAATAATAGTGGGGCTCCCCATGGTGAACTACTTGGCCGGATATACCCTTGTTTTAGTAGTTGCTTGAGTTGCTCTTTTAGTTCGATGGCTTCAGGAATAGACATTTTGTAAGGTCTCTTTGCCACTGGAGCTACTCCTGGAACAAGTTTGATCTCATGATCAACTTCTCTTTTCGGAGGTAACTCAGTTAGCTCTTCAGGAAATATGTCAACGCACTCTTTTAACCAAGATGGTTCTTCTTCTGCATGACCATCTTGATTTATCTTGTTAAGCTTGATCAAGTAAACAAGTAATCCTTTCTTCAAGCCTTTAACAATTCAAGAAGCTTTTGCTAATTGAACTTTAGGTTTCCCTGTTTCACCTTGTGTAGTTGCTATTTCACCATTCAAATCCTAAAATGTGACTTGACCTTTTCCACAATGGATATGAGCATCATTGGGAATCAGCCAATCCATTCCTAGTTAACATTCATAGGTTCCTAAGTTCATTACTCTGAACCTCATACTTGAAAGGTTTTCTCCTAGGTTAAACTCTACCTTGGCAATTTGCTGTGTAGAAAGTACTTCCTTTCCATTTGCTAATTCTACAAGCAGTTTTGATGCATTTACTGTATCTATTCCTATATTCTTAAGACACTTGGGTGAAATAAATGAGTGTGTACTTCCATAGTCAATCAAAACTTTAAATGATTTACCTTGGTGACTAGCCGGTGTCTGTATTACCGAATATTGACAATTTGGTCCTTTCCTGTGGAATGCAGCATGAACAGTTGCTCTTTCAATATCTTCTTCCAAAGTAGGGTCTTCCTCCTTATTAGTCTCTTTTAGGGTAATATTTGACGTTCTTCCTCTTGCCATAGCTACTTGACCACGGCCTTTGGTAGCTCTGCCTTGACCTCGAAATTGGCCTTAGTGATGGTTCCTGCCAAGCTTTGGACAATCTCTCTTGAAATGTCATGTCTCATTACAGTGGAAGCACCTAAGACCATCCCTATTTCCCTGGGTACGAACAAAATTTCCAACTGCATTGGATTTTGCCTTCTTCTTCTATCCTTGGATTCTTTTTGCTTGACCTTTGAATCCTCCTTTGTTTTGGTTATTGTAACTCCAGAGCTTATTGTTGTTAGGCTTTGATTGTACTTCCCACACAATAGGAGCAGCTCGAATCAAAGAAACCTGGAGGTCTATGGGGCGCATTGATTCCAAACGAGTGTTCAAAGGATAATTTAGTCCATTGAAAAACTTGGACACTTGTTGAACAGTATCCATGGGGGGTGCATATTTAAGAAGAGAAACAAACTTGGAGTAGTATGCTTCCAAGGTCAGTCCCATTTGCTTCAAATTGAAGAACTTATTCATCTTTTGGGTGCGATAAGCTAGAGGCAAATACCTTCCTCTTATAGCTTCTTTCAGCAAATCACAAGTAATGGTATTTTCAGGGACACCTTGATCTCGGCACCACTGCTTCCACCAAAGTCGAGCTTCACCAATTAATTTTAGCTTAGCTATCATGGCTTGGTTGGCTGGGATAGTTCTAATAGCAGTAAAATAATCCTCCATAGATTCAATCCAAATCTTTGCATCAGCTTCCACATTTCGCCTTTCCTCTCAAACTCTGGAGGTTTGACTTGCTTCAAAAGATTCATTTTCTCTTAAGCTTCGTTGGGAATTATTGTGGATGCGAGATTTTGGGAAATTTTCAGCAATTCGTAAGTTGAATTTTACAAATCTATATAGCGTCAATAATAGAGTTCACTACTCAAATTATCTCTTGCTTAGTTTATTGAAACAACTCTCAAATAAACTCTCTTCCTATGCTAAAGTTAAATTGCAATTTCAAAGGTTTCAAGAAAAAAAATAAGGTTGCATTATTTCTCTGATTGATAAAGTATCAATCAATCTTTTATTACAACGGATGTACAAGGTAATCAAATGGAAGGAAATGCATTATTTAGATGGCTCACAGGCTCATCTTATTTTCTTTCAGGGAAGGATTCCCTACTATAATCTAAGCATGACACTCTAATACATCCTTTATGAAGTAACTTGGATTCAGAGAGTAAATATCTAGGAATCTATATTTTTGAGGGAGTTCAGGAAATCCGTCTTTTTTGTAGTTGCGATGGCTAGAGCGACCTATGACTTTTATTCTGTGAACTAGAAGGATCTTTGTAACTTCCTCATAGATATAATAGTTTAGTTTGATCTTCTTGCCTCTAGTATATAGGGTTGAGTTTACATTGGCCTCATGAAATAGATAGATCTTGACAACTTTAAGATCTTCCATCCATTTTACCCTTTTCAGATTATTTTGAAAATAAGCTAGACGGATTGCATCGATATAGCAATATCCTCCACTAATCATCAACCGTCTTTCACGATATAGAGGCGAGGGGTTGTACAACTAATCTAGTACCTGCATCATCTGAATTCTCCATGGATGAATGCATAGCTGACATAAACATTACTCGAAAGATCAAGAATCGCTTCCAAGATTCGTTATTCTGCCATACTTCAAAACATACATTAATAAATAGAAGAAAACATGTCCTAGGCTATGCTTAGATTTTTTTTTTTCTTAGGCTTACATCATAATCTATACTAATGTGTACTCTGATACCAACTCAGAGGTGTTCACTAGCCTCAATCCACGGCACACCTTTCAGTAGTCCCATCACTAGGTTTTTCGAAAATGATGCCACCCGGTGCTCCCTTGGAACATCACGGGGTTTGTCACTTAGGCCCTACTAAGTCTCCTTCGCAATGGGAGAGTTCTGGCTGAACCCACTAGGATCAACCTGAAGTTTGGGTTTTTAAAATCAGGTGGGTCTCCTAGCAGCTAGCTAGCATCAGTAACTTTGAGTCCCACATTTAGAGGATCACTCGATCTAAAGTGGACTTGCCATTGCACTTGGTTCAAAGATAATGGGAGACGGAGGGGAGTGCGGTACGTCAACCCTCCTGCCCATAAGGCAAAATCCCATTCCAGCCCCCTAAAACAATGCAAGTCGGTTCTACCTAATGACTAATTGGTCAATTTACTGTCTTCCTATTTCTATTGCTGATTTAGAAAAGCTCCCAGCTAACTGGGACTACCCTACCATTGGACGGACCCGTCGAGGGTTACGCCCAACCGCTTTCCTCTGATGATGGGTCATCTTTAGTTTTTTAATTACCTATAACACATTTAGTGGAACATATACAACTAGCTTCCTTAATTAGTCCATTAAGTCACAGGTTCCTTCACATAATTTATCTCACCAACACGCATACAATTCGAACAGTAAAGCAAACTTCTTTATTATATTGGAAGTTTATTACAATTTCCATCTTTCCGTCCCAACGAAAGATACACAGAATTTCATAAGGATATTCTGTCCACCAAGACTCCACCCTCATAACTAGTATTTAGGGTTCCAGGATCCCATCCTGGGTCACGAAGGGGCTCATCAGATTCTTGGAACAATGCAGGATTTACAGCCAGAGCCCCCTCTAGCCTTTACAATTCCTACTGTTTGAGACTATCCCTACTGACAGACCTTTTGCCTACGGAGCCGGTCCAAGCCTCTCATAGCGATAATCATGACCCCCTTGGAGTAGGGTCTCGCCGCTAGCTTGGGGGTATCGTAGCGTGATCCTTCATTTTATTCTGCTTGAAAATAATTTCAATCAGAGATCTAGATTCTAGCAAACACAAACAGTCCTTTCAAATATGTATCAATGATGCAATGACAATCACCCCAACATGTAATTCACAACTTCACATAGCCAAGGTAGACCTTATCCTAAGGTAACCTTACATTCTAATGAGGATTATCCTCCCCATAAAGAAGTGTTGAGTACATCTCTTATAACATGTTAAGCAAGGCATGAATTTCTCGTTTGGGCTCACTTATCCAACATAAGCAAAATTCCTTAAAGAAATATATTGTGTCAATAACTCAACGAGATGACCTGCAGGACTAAAGTAATTTGAGCTTCTACAACGATAAATAAACATATATAAACACAAAAACTCTTTGATAAGAAAATGAGGAGGTAGAAATAGGGGTCCTCACATGAATTGGTTGAAAAAAGCTGGGTACATTACATTCTCTTCCCTTAAAGAAATCGAGATATCCTCACCTCAAGAGAAACTTGGGGTGATCTCTCTAGAGAATGGATTCCTCTATCCATGTTGCATCTTCTTTTGATAAATCCTTCCACTAGATTAGGTATTCCCCATAAGGTGTGATTTCTTAAAGGCTTTCCCTTAACTTTTAGAATTGTCATTAATTTAACCTCAATAATTCCTTGAGTTGGCATTACAATTTATTTGCCATCAAGCTTATGCTTGGGATTTGGAACATAGGATTTTAGCAAGCTTATGTGAAATACATTATGAATCTTTAGATAAGGAAGTATAGCTATCTTATAGGCACGTGTCTTGAGGTATTTTATGATTTTATATGGATCACAATATATGGGATTGAGTTTCTTCAATTTACCAAGTGATAAGGAATTTTTCTTGGGTTGAATCCTTAAAAAGGCTATGTTGCCTTCCTAAAAATATTTGATCTCTCCTCTTTGGAATCATATAGGATTTCTATCAGCCCTTGGTTGCCTTTGTGTCTGGATAAATTTCCTTGAATTATTCATCCATGTTGTCTAGCATCCTTCTACAAGTTTTAATATTTATGGTGGGATCAGAGAAGTTTGAAGGAGATAAGCACTCTTGCCTATATAATGCTTGGAATAGTGTCATCTCAATGCTTTGTTGGAATGAGGCATTATAGGCATATTTCACAAATGGAAGGTACCAATCCACCTCTTTGGCTCTTGGCTACAATAGGCTCTTAAGATATCCTCCAAGACCTGAGTGATAGGCCATGTTGAAACCTAGCAAGGTTCCAATGACCTCAAAGGGACTAGTCCAAATTTTAGAGGTAAAGAGATTGTTTCAATGCCATTTTTCATCCTTTTTGGGAGCATCTATAGTCAGAATATCTCCTTGATGAATATACTAGTGATATCCGATGTCTTACAAGTAGATGTAAATAGCAATGATAGCATGAGTTAACTTAGCAAGTATGTCTATAATCACCAAGATGGAATCATATCCTCCTTGCATAGTGGGTAGGCTCACAATAAAATCCATACTAATATTTTCCCACTTCATTTGAGGAATATCAAGAGGGTGTAGTTCACTAGGTAGTTCGATCTCTCTAGCCTTAACACTTTGATAGCTCATGCATTGAATTACATATATAATGATATCTGCTTTCATTCTTGGCCAATAGTAGCTTCTTCTATTTGCATTTAGTGTCTTAGCATAGCTTGGATGTCTGCCAGACACAAGACTATCATAAGCTTCCCACAATATCTTCTTCTTCAATCCGCAACTTTTGGGTACATGAAGCATTTGCTGGTAGTGCAAAAGCTCATCTTGAAGAAGATGGACCTTGAACTTGGCCTTATCCTTTGGCTCCTCTTCTTCAGATAGATAATTCTTTTTTTTTCTAAGTATTCTAGATCATTGTGGGGGCTTTACTAATTATTGTATAAAGAATGGGATTACTAGGCATTGAGATGAGACTTGCAAGGCTACCTTGTCTTTACGAATCTTCAATTATTAGGGCATTCAAGAAGGCTTTTCCATTGAGAGCATGATCCACCATATTTTATTTGCCATGGTGATATTTGCTCTCGAAGTTGAACTCTTGCAAGACTTCAATCCTTCTTTGCCTCATGTTGACATTGACTTCGTGAATATGTCAGGGTTATTTGCCTTCGTGAATATGTCAGCTACCTGATCCTTTGTGCTGACATAAACTAGATCAATAAGACCTAGTAAAACCCTCTCTCGCACATAGTGATAATGCACCTCAATGTGCTTTGTTCTAGCATGATAGACTGGGTTATTTGCCAAGTGTATACTACTCATGTTGTCACAATAAATGACAACTGGCCCATCTGTAGACTGATGCATATCATAAAGTAGCTTATGCAACCAAGCTACCTCACATACAGCCATTGCTGCGCCCCTGTACTCAGCCTCTGTGCTAGACAAGGCAACTGTAGGCTGTTTCTTGCTGCTCCAAGTGACTGCAACACTCCCAAAAGAGAACACATATCCACTGGTAGATCATCTATCAGAAATACTACCAGCCTAATCAGCATCAGTGTATCTGTGCAACTGTATCTGAACCCCAGTCTCATAAAATAGTCCATACTGCAATGTGGACTTCACATACCTGAGTATGCATCTAGCCGCATCCAAATGTGGTTTCCTTGGATCCTGCATAAACTGACTTACCAATCCAACAACATAGCTCAAATCTGGCCTGGTAATAGTCATATAAATCAAACTTCCTACTATGCGTCTGTACATAATAGGGTTTTCTAGAAGCTCACCTGCATCTGTGCTCAACTTCACATTCTGCTCCAAAGGAACTGAAATAGGCTTACAGCCTGTCATCCCATATTTGGACACCATGTCCAATCCATACTGCCTCTGCAAGAGCTGTATCCCACTTGGTGATCTAATCACCTCAATGCCCAAGAAATAACGCAGCTCTCCCAAATCCTTCATCTCAAACTTCTGCTTCAATAGCATTTTCACATGAAGGATATCTTCATCACTGTCACCTGTCATAATCAAATCATCAACATAAATGACAAGTAGCATAGTACCTTTCTCTGTTTTTCTCACATAAAGTGAGAAATCTGCCTTGGAAATCTGAAAGCCAATAGTGACAAGATACTGTCCTATCTTGTCAGACCATACTCTAGGTGCTTGCTTCAAGCCATACAAGGCTTTCTTCAACCTGCAAACAAACTCAGGATGAACAGCATGCACATAACCTGGTGGCTGCTCCATATAGACCTCTTCTTGCAAATCACCATGCAAGAAGGCATTCTTTACATCCATATGATGTAAAGACCATCCCTTTGATGCAGCCATAGCAATGACTGCTCTTACGGTTGCCATCCTTGCAACTGGACTGAATGTTTCTTCATAATCAATGCCATATGTTTGTGCATACCCCTTGACTACTAATCTTGCCTTGTATCTGTTCACAAAGCCATCTGCATTGTGCTTCACCTTATAAACCCACTTACAACCAATTGCATTCTTACCTTTAGGCAAAGGTACCAATTCCCATGTAGCATTTTCTTCCAAGGCATCTATTTCTTCATCCATGGCTTTCTCCCATTTTTTTTTTTCCATGGCTTGCTCAAAAGAAGTGGGTTTTGGTTCATGTATCACTTTGACCATATAAACATAGTGAATGGCTGTAAATCCATCATATTTCAGCCTATCCACAGGATACCTAGCTCTAGTAGACCTGCGCAAAGTAGGTTCACTCCCAGGTGCTCTCAAAACATCCCTGGTCTTCCTTACTCCAGGTGTAACAATAGAAGGAATATGCAACTCATCATCAATGCTCTGTTTTGAGCCATTGGATTCACCATCCACATAAGAGTGACCTGCATTCACATCAAACATGGGCTGATCTACCTTCTCTTTTCCTTTTCGTGATACCTGAATACCACTATCTACATTACTTTGAGAAGATTCTTCTGATCTCAATCTGCTTGTGCATGGTGAAGAATGTGAACCACTGCTAAAGGATGTTCCAGGTCCACTAATATTTTGTGACTGCTGCTGTGAATTCTGTGCAGCATTACCATTTTGTGCATCTATATCATCAATCACATTTATTGGTTTATACCAGCTACTCATCTCATCAAAAACAACATCTCTGCTCACTGTAAACTTACGAATAGAAGGATTATAACATCTATATCATTTTTGCTGCAGAGAGTAACCAATAAAGATGCACTTCTCAGCTTTTGGATCCAACTTGGATCTCAACTCATCTGGCACATGAACATAGGCAATGCAACCAAAAAATTTGAAATGAGAAATATCTGGTTTCCTACCAGTATACCTCTCCTCTGGAGTCATCCCATGTATTGCTGCAGTGGGAGTCCTGTTCATTATGTAGACTGCTGTAGCAACTGCTTCACCCAAAAAAAATCTGGCAGGTCTTTTTCATTGAGCATGGCACGAGATACCTCTCCAATATGCCTGTTTTTCCTTTCTACAATTTCATTTTGTTGTGGGGTATGACTGCATGAATATTGTTGCTTTATGCGATGCTCCTACAGGAACCTTGCAAACTCATTTGAGAGGTACTCTCCCCCTCCATCTGACCTTAGGCATTTTATTTGCAGGCCTGTTTCGTTTTCAGCCATAGCTTTAAGAGTTTTGAAATGCCTAAAAACTTCACTTTTCTTTTTCATAAAATACACCCAAACTTTTCTGCTATAGTCATCAATAAAACTGACAAAATAATGGCAGCTTCCAAGAGATGCAGCTTTAGTAGTCCACACATCAGAGTGGATTAATTCCAATGGCTTCTCACTCTCTTGAACATGTCTAGGAAATGGTTTCCTTGCCTGTTTTCCAAATTTACAGGCTTCACATACCTTATGCATTTCTGCAACCTTGAATTTAGGCAAACCTGCAAGAATATTTTGGGCATGCATTGATTTAAGTCGTTGTACATTAACATGACCAATGCGTTTATGCCAGATATCAATATCTGCAACTACACCGGTCCCATGCGCAAACATTGCTGCACTCAATTCGGGCATGTCTGCATCCAACGTAAACATTCTGCCCTTCTTCTTTCTTTTTGCTATCAAGCGACCTTTATTTTTCATATCCTCAACAAAGCATCCATGAGGATTAAATCTGACCTGCAAGCCCTGCTCAACCATTTGACCAAGAGAACCCAGATTCTTAGTGATATTTGGAACATGAAATACATCGGACATGTATTTCTTTTTCCCATCCTGCATAGACAAAGGAATTTTTTCAATCTGCACAATAGGATGTGCAGTATCATCACCAGTCTCCACAAATCCTGGTTTTTTCATTTTCCTTGCATCCTCCATCTATTCTGCATGACCTATCATGTGGTTTGATGCACCTGAGTCAACATACCATACATCATTGCTTTCTTCTACACTTGTCACAGAACTGTTCATGTGCTGCACCATAAACAAATGCTCATTTCTGTCATCACCATGTCTAGTAGAAGATGCATAATTCCCTTGTTGTAGTTTTCCATTCATGATGTCATTTTGCTTTTTATAGCAGTCTTTAACCATATGACCCATTTTACCACAGTAGTAGCATTCAACATTGCTGTTTGCATTTTGGCCTCTTTGGCTCCCCCTGCCTCTAGAGTTACCACGTCCTCCTCCATAGGACTGGTTTTCTTGAGTTTGCTGCATATTCTGATTTCTACCACGGCCTCCAAATCGGCCTTCTCTACCTCTGCCTCTACCTCTTTCAGCATTTGAGTAGAAGACAGCTTCTTTTGAAGTTCCTCCTGAAGAAGATGCACCACCATTTCTCTGCTCCTCAGAAATTAGAAGAGCAATCAACTCCTCAAAATCAGAAAATCTTTCACGAACTGAAATGGATGTCCGAAACTGTGCATAATCCTTTCCTAGACCATTCAAGGTCACGGAAACTTAATCATCATCTTCCACTAGCGACCCAATGGAAGCAAGTGCATCTACAATCTTCTTCACCTTCATGTGGGAGTCATTGATGCTCATATTTTCTCTTTACACATTGTGCAACTCTTGCTTGAGTTGCATTTTCCTGGCTTGCGTATTTGTGCTATACATTTTTGACAAAGTATCCCATGCCTCCTTTGGCGTACTTGCATCCTGAATATGCACAATCATAGAGTCTGAAATACTGATAGACAGCCAGTACATAACTTTCCTGGCTCTCTCATGCCATGCTTTGAATGCCTGCATTTGCTGTTGATTGGGAACATCAGGAAGAACTGGTTCTTCTTCATTTCCTGCAACAAATTCCCAATATCCTTTTCCCATAAGGAAATTCGTCATTCTAAACTTCCATGCTTGGAAGTTATTCTTGTCAAGCTTTTCAGTGACAATCTGTGAGAGAGAATCAGACGCCATTGCAGAACACTGCAAAAAATTCTGTCACTGCAAAGAACACATCTTCAGCCTCACAAGGGCAAATCTGCAAAACTAACGAAAGTGGTATTTGACCACACAGTCACTTCCTAGTGACGATTTTGCATCAACAGGCAACAAGGATGATTCTGTAACTCCCAACGTCTCTACGCACAGGCATACGATGCAATTTCTACAGTAACTTTTCACCAACCTATAGAACAATGGCTGCACAGCGTAAAACTGGGCCTTTTCTTGAGTGCATACAGAAAACTTCCGCCTCCAAAACAGGCCCCGAAATGGCCTCAAATAAAAAAAACAGGGTCGCCAAAGGCTAAAGCCCTTTCCCGCAGCATATACTGCCCTCTTGCTTCACTGCGAAGGGCGTCTCAACCTGAGACAATGCACTCTTGCAATTTCCGGCTGTGCTACCTGCAAAGATCTGCTCCCAAAACAAAAAATGAAAGCAACACTACTCCTCTTACCAGACCACCGCGAGCTTGGCTTGCTTTCTTGAGCTCCTTACCACGAACAAGGCTCTGATACCATGTCAAGATTGTGGGAGAGAAGGAAGGAGTCTCACTTGTAGCTTTCTTGCTTGCACAATGGGGGAATACATACAGAGATGGAGGCTGAAAATAGTTTTCCTCTTCTTAGTTGTGTAAGCTAAAAGAACTCTCATACAAAGAAATAGAAGAACCCTATATATGGGTCTCAAACCAAACTCAACTAACTAAGGTGGCATACTAACTGAGCCACGAACTAGAGTAGATAAGAATAGCTATCATGTAGCTATTATTCATGGGCGGTGTACCAACCGTGTCTGCAACTGACAAGTCGGTGACATAAATACACAATGGTCACCCTGGCGTATCACGAGTGGAGGTCGATATCTCAACACTTGCGAAATCATACAACCCACTCGTATGATGCTAGCATTAGTAAGTAATGACTTCAAATTCCTAAAAGAAGTCAAGGAACTTGAATACTGGTGCAGTATTAAGACATGCCTTTAGCTTACCAAATCTCTCTTGCTCCACAAGAGTCCACATTATCTTGGTTTTCTTTTTTATAAGTTTAGTCAAGGGGGGTATGGTGATTATGAGAGCATAATATTTTATGAAGATGTGGTGCCATCCTATAAGCCCTAGGAATCCTCTGATTTCATGAATAGTCTATACAGGTGGCTAATCCTAGACATCCTTTACTCTAATTGGATCAATAGAGATCTGTTTGGTCAAGATAATGAAGCCTAGTTATTCAATATTCTTTTTTAAGAAGATGCATTGTTGAAGCTCATGCTCCAACTACCAAGACCCATGGACCTCTTATTGTTTCAAGCGTTTCAAGCCAAGTGCAATGGCTATCTTTCACATAGTCATACATGATCTCGTAACTACAAGTGTAGTGAGCTTATCTCCATGCTGGATTGAGTTGCCTCCTCCCTCAAGCACTCCAGTAGCTCCACGATCCAAGACACAAGCTCAAATAAGTTCGATCCTCAAGCTCCAAGCTCCATGGTCCATTGTTGCACATGAGACAAGAGAAGAGAAGAGAAGAGAATAAAAAGAAGAGAGGAGAAGATGGAGAGCTTCTCCACCATGGTCCCTCATCTTTACACACTCACTCCCTCACACTCCCTCTTTCAAGAACAAGTGCAAGCAAGAAAGCAAGAAGAAGAAGAAGAAGAAGAAGAAGAAAAAGAGGAGAGCTCCTTTTAGCCACACACAATAATGAGCTTCTCTATTCACTTTTTGGCTTATATACATGCCCTAATCCCTTTTGGGCACCCACCCCTTTTTTACATGAGTGGCCGTTTGACCTTGGTTCTCTTTTCCTTTTCCCTTCTATTTATATTGTGGCTTCACCCACACCCATCTACTTTTTACAAATTGCACAGGAGGGAGCTTGGTTGAAGGATTGTCATGGAGGTCGATGATGCGACCTTGTGGGGAGAAGCATGTCAAAATGGTTTAGGTTGTGGAGACTGAGAGTGGATTGAGTGGGTGATAGGGAATTTGAAGTTAATGGGTTGTCGTGTTGTTGGTCAAATTCACCTAAAAAGGAAAAGAAGATGCACTACCTAGGGGTGTGTCTACCTTGTTGTGCAATGCATTATGTCTATGCTAGTGGAACTCCGAGTTGGATTGAACTGACCTAGGATGTTATCCCACACTTGAGGACCTAGTTTGTGTAAAGAGGAGGTATGGTGGGCGTAGCCTAGGGAGATAGGTCTCTAACCATAGGTGAGTGTGACCTCCCTAGGTGTGTCCTACCCTTAATGAGCCCTAAGTGTGAAGTGGGGGTACAAAAGGGATAGGGGCTAAGGCACAAAGCTAGCTGACTGAGGCCACTGGATGCACCTAACTTGAGTACCCTTATGTGCAATGGTTGTGGTACTCTAGTGTTATAGTGGACTTAATTTATTCTTTCCCTCTTTCTTCAATTTGTCTCTTCTTTTTCTTTCCTTTTTATTTATTCATTTTTCTTTGTTTTCTTTTTTCCTTTCCCTTTGATTTTCTTTTTATTTTTGGTACAAGTAGAAGGAGAGAAGATAGATGTCATCCTCATGCTCTTTAGGAGCTTCACAAGGGGGCCTAAGGGATTTGCTAAGGAATGCAGGGCTTGGCATGTAGCCCTTCTCATTAATCCTTACATTGAGTGGGGTAGTAGAGAGGAAAGGATGGTTACATTTCAAGAACCTACTGTCACTCATATCTTCTAAGAGACTCATGCAAAATGCTGGCAAGAGAGCGGCCCTCAGAATGAGGTGAGTCATTACATAGCTATCTATCCCTACATTGATGTCAAAGTAGAGTGGTGGTGAGCGCTCTTCCTGTGGTATTTTCTTTTGTCTTAATAGGATTTGCAAGAGACAGAGGTAAGGAAGGCAGGATCAAGGCATGCCATGAACTCATCTAGGAAGTGAGTGATGGAAGGTTGGAGATCTTAAGCTCCAAAAATAAGACACTCTTCAGGACTGGAGGCATTGACATTATATATCAAGGGGAAGTCTTACCTGCCATGCTTCCCCTAGTCAAAATCTAGAGTGTGGCACCTCAAGTAAGCCATGTAGGTGGGTTCATTCCTTTCGTATGGGAGTGTATTACAAAAGGCCATCCATGCCTCAAACTTATTGTCCCAAATCTTCAAGTACCATTTAGGCTAGGACCCATAGCCTCTGACTTTTTTTGGCTTCTCCATTACCTTATCCCCTTAGTATCGATTAGGTTCTCTTCTCCAAATTGTGGGATTTTCGACTCTCTCATCTTGCCACCGCTTTCCTAGCCTCTTGAGGATTTGTATGGCCTCTTCAATCACTTGTGGAGGTAGCACCTTATTCAAAGCATCAAAATAGAAGAATTTGAATTCAAATGGTGTGTACCTATTCTCCCACTGCTCTTAGTGATTCGACTCCTGTGCTGAGTTGATTGGCAATTGTTCATCACTTTGCGGCATTTGGACATCGAGTGTTGCTTGTGGCATGGCACTAAATTTTCTCCTTCTGAGATAAGCCAATTCCCTATGTTTTCTTTTTGCCTCGATTATTCTTTTCAAGGTGGTCGAGTCTTCCTCTTGCCTTTTACTTCTATTGATGGAGGTGGGGGTGGGCTTTGTTCAGCAAATAGACCTTTGCGGTCATCAAGCGGCTCCAAATCTGGGCCTTCCTCCATTGATGGTTCTGATTGGGTGGTGGTTGGCTATTCATGTTATTCCTTGTCTCCCATTCCTAGCTACTCTAAGTCTTCTCAAGAGAGTCCTACTTGCAGTAGAATCTACCTTTATTGTTCTAGACTTAGGCTTGAGCTAGTTCTAGTGGTGTGTTCTTGGAGCCCATAATTGATGGCGCTTCTTGTGATTTCCAATTTCTTCTTTATGCCTTCTACATTATCCTCATCTCCATTTGAGTTAATGAATCGTAGTGTTTAGAAAGGCATGTTGTTGGACCTCTAGCCCCGCCTCCGTTTCTTCTATGTCATGATTTGTCCACTTTCTGCTAGAGCGAGGCATTCGTCCAGGTCTCTAACCCTTCCACTATTTCTCTCTTTCCGGGCCTTGGCCTTCTCCTCCATCCTTCCTTGGTTGTTGCCTAACTCTCTTGATAAAGTCGTCATCACTTCTTCATGTTCTTTCCAGATGTCAAGCATTTCTATATTGTCTTATTTATGGAAATTCAGCTCTTCATGTAGTCTTTCCTACTCTTGGAGGGTCTCAAGGATTTGGCTCTTGGTCTCTAGTAGCTTTTGCAAAGACACCTCATCCTTTTGCACCTTGGCCTCCTATAGTTCTTTCAGTAGTAGCTTTTTTACATTTTCTCTTTACAGTGTTGCACATGAGCTTGAAACTTCACTCTTTTCAGCTCCTCAGTGAGCTCATTTGCGGTCTTCTTCAGTTGCTCAAGGACCTCTTCCATGTCCTTCTCTCCCTACAATGAGGCTTGTAAGATCCGTTTCCAAGCTTGTTTCCTCCTCTACCTTCTCCAACAACTCGAGCTTCCCAACTTGCCCTTATGTCCTTTTCAATAAGAGTTCTTGTGTTCTTTCTTCTTCTTTTCTCACCTCCTCCTCCTTCTTTGCTTCTAACTCCTTTAAGTCATTCAATTGCCTCTGATAAACAATCACTTGCTTCATCTTCTCGAGCTAATAGGCAACAAATGCATCTTTTTCAATCTCCAACTATGCCATAGCATCCTTTCTTTCCTCTTTCATCTTTTTTGGCTATCCTTGGAGCTCCTGTACATATTCATCGTAATTATCTGTTGGTAGCAACGCTAGTGACATGGATGTTGTTGATGTTACTACTTTGGGCTGCTTTGGATCTTTTCTAGATTCAGTGTCCCTTGTGACTGGTCTCTTTGCTCCTAACACAGGAGCTCCACCACTACTTTGGGCTTCTTTGGATCTTTTCTAGTTTTAGTGTCCCCCCCCTATGGCTGGTCTTTTTGCCCCTAACACAGGAGCTCCACCAATGGGCACTAGGTCTAGTTGCTTTGAGCTCAACAAGTACTACTTTGAGCTCAGCAAGTGCTATTTTGGGCTTTGCTTTGGTCCACTTGGACTTTTGAGGTCTCTAGAAGAGCAATAGATGTGACAATCAAGGCTAGAGATGGTGGGTGCAATGGGGCCTTTCCCTTGCCCATTGTGATAGGTTCTTGAGCCCTCTCTTCTACAGTGATGCTTGTCCCATGTTCTTCTCTTGGGCTTCTCTTTATTGACTCTCGAGGGTGGGAGGCCTCTTCAATTGATAGCCTCATGGCCAGGGCCAATTGCTCATCATCTACTCTTTTCAACCTCTCCTCCTCCTCTAGCTACTTTCTCTTTCTTTCCTCCTCTGCTTTTCAAGATTCTTGTTCAATCTTCTTCAGCCACTCATTCTCTTCCTCTTGCTTCTTCCTTCACTCATCCTCTAGCTTCTTCAACTCCTCTAATTGCTTCCTCTTTCTTGCAACTTGCTCAATTTCTTCTCTTTGCACCCTTGCTACCACTTCATCTCCCAGGTTCCTTATGGAGAAGGGTATTGGAGTCTACACCTATAGTGGGGATGGAGCTAATGACTCATGGGAAAGGGAGTGCTCTAGGGTCACTTCCACTACTTCAGGGTTCTCCAAGTCTCCAACGGCCTCCTAGATAATTGCGGTGAGCACATCTTCAAATCCTATGCTTGTGATGTTACCCGATGGTTTCCTTCATGCCTTCCCTACTGTGGAAGTTGGGGACTCCTCACCTACTAGTCTTTCATTAGTATTTAGTGTCTTTGATGAAGCTTCAATGGTTTTCTACACATAGCCATTTCAATTCACTTCGTCTAAGGACTGTTTGGTCGGGAGGCTCTCTAGTAATGGTACTCAAATCCTGCTCATTAAAATGTTGTACCTCTAACTAGAGAATAGGGCATGGATTGTCTTCACTTGCAGCCTAATCTTAGGGTCTAGAATGTTAGCTAGGTTGACTTTGTCATTTGGGAGGACCAAGGCCTTGTCCATTCTTAGCATGCTGTAGACATCTCTTGTAGGCCGCCTCTCAATTTTGTTGACCAAGCCCAGCGCTCTTTTCACCATTTTGGTGCTCAGTTCAACTTCAACCTTGTGGGTTTCTTTTCCTTTTCTCACTGTTACAGTGTCATGGTTCCTATTAGCATAAAAATTTTGCAGGATTTCTGCACACTTAGTGTAATCCACAGCTTACCCAACCTTCTCTACATGCTCAGGTTGGATTGGTTGACAATCTACTTCATAGTTTATTCTTCCATGACCGTGTCTTCCAAGTTCATGATGTTCATGAACTTAAATTGGTTGTAGGCCCTTATTTCTATCATTAGGCCATACTTCACCTGATCTTCTTCTGTAAATGGAAGCTTGATGCCTTTGTCTTGACCTGCCATGTCGAATTCCTATCATGACATTACAGCTCACCATTTGTCTTCTTGAGACATCTCTCGACAAGATAAGTAGATAATGAATGCAAGTTATGGAAAGTTGAAATGCTTAAGTCTAGCATGAAAACTTTTGCTTCAAGCAGTCCACACATTTCAACAAAAATTCTCGAATTTTTCCTTGATCATAAGTTGATATTCATTCATCTTTTTAGCTTTTAAATTCGGTTGAGATTTAAGACATGTCTTATTTTCCACCTTACCCCTTCTCCCCTAGGAATGATGTGAATCCTTCTTAGGATTGGAAGATGAAGGGTTAAGGGCATTAAGTGCATGTTGCAATGCTTCACTTTTGCATGAGCCAAGTGTAGAAGTGTGGGTTATACTCCAAGTGAGCATATCGGTCAATGTCGTGAGGTCGAATGCCTACATGGGTAATGTAGGTCAGGACATCAGTTAGGAAGTCACCAAATTTCATTCTACTATCAATATGCAATTCTTTCTCAATCAAGATCTGATCGAAATAGGGGTGGGCCACGACATATTCCTCTAAAGGTCATTTTCACGTGATGGACAAGACTCTGAATGAGGTAGAAGCCACATAGGTAGGGTCATACTCAAAAATCTTGATGGTGCATCTCTGCTCAGCATTGGTCATAATTGGGCAACCCTCTTGTTCCTATTGGAGAGGGAGAGCATACCATTTACATTGAAAGGAAGAGTAAGTGTCGACCAACTTTGTAAGTTCTTCTTGCTCTTAACCTATGATAGAGACTTTTCTCTTGCTACAGGAGGTGATTAGCCTCCATTTAAATGAGCTTGCTCTCAAGATATCTCTGTGGTGATTAGTTACTGAGCTACCATGGGGACTTTAATGAACATGAATTGAGATTCTTCCCATGTGCATAGAAGTGCGTGCACATCAATTTCCAAAGGCTCTTCTAAGAGACCTAGGTCCAACCGCTCATAGCTTTTAGCAAGCATAGTGAAGGCAGCATCCAAACATCGAATGCAAGTGACCAAGTCATCCCCCATATTCTCAGCTAAATCAAAGGCCAAAGTGAGAATAGATCATTGCTCATAGGAGGGTCTAAGGCTTGCGGGAGGTTGGGATTTGAATGGGCTAGATAACTCAACAATTGATGCTTGGTGCATGGATTGGTTAGTAGAGCTCTCATTAGCAACTTGTGTGAGGGGCTTGTCTTAAGGCCACAAGGTTGCACTGCTTCCTATTTGTGGCATAGCAAGCACACGGGGAGTGTCGAGCTATTGTGTTGATTTAGGGGCAGCAAGCTGCGGATTTGGTGGCTTTTAGTTCAGGTAGCTTCGTAGTTCTAGGCAGCTTAGAAGGTTCACGAGATAGGCTAGGGGTTAGCAGCTAGGGGGGCACACATGATACTCATGATCTAAGGCAACCAAACCTAGTTGTTTCCTTCATAATAGCCTTAAGCATGCAACACGGCTTTAGGCACCCATCATTGAGGCTTAGTCATTCATTTGATTTGATATCGCTAACTCTATCTCCTAAGCGTAGGATGTGACGTTCAAAAATTATGGGTCTGCGCATGTTGGCTTTTAGGTGGCCCCAATTGTCATTTAGGTACCCATTTGAATTGTGGCTTAGTGGTTTGGGTCATGTGTCCTTTGGGTTGTGATCGGTTTGTCCTTGTGGGGTGGGACGAGTTTCACAAACCCCCTCCTTAGAGTTTGCACTAGGATCCCCTACTGGTCGTCAATGGGCTTAGATGGAGCCATGCTACCCTTGCTGAAAGCCATCACTATGCGAACACTACTAGCAACAAGGTGAATATACTGTGAGTTGTAATCAACATTGCAATGGGCTTGCTTCTTGAATGTGCGATCCAACAGTGATTCCCTACCAATGGCCTTAGTGTTAGAAAATACATAGAATATCATAGGGAGGATTTGAATCTCGATAGAGACCACTACTTTGCACTTTCCTAGTAGTGGGTAGGATTGCTTCCCAAATGGGTTGAGCTTAGTATTCGTGGGTTGCAATTGAAGTTGACCAATGAAAGTCCAATGCTCATGGATAAGGATGTTAAAGTTTGCTCCCTAATCGATAAGCGCATTGAAAGCATGTATTTTTTTTAGCATTGACTATTATTCACAAGTAAGCAGGTGATATTGCTTCCCCATATGTGTCCTTGATCTCTATGATAGTGGCCTCTCTTACATTTATAGGGGGTTGTAGCATTGGCAGCTCATACAATGGATGGATTGGAGGGTAGTACTTCTTGAGGCGACTACCATTAAAGAAGCCTATGCTCTTTCCCTCTAAGGTCTCGAGATTGACATTGCCAAATTGACTAATATTGCGAACTTTGAAGGGCCCTAATCCTTTGAATTTAATTTTCTGCTTATGGCCCTTCACAGAGTACATCAACACGAGGTTACCTTACTCAAAGTCATGCTATTTGACATGCTTGTCAAACCAACTCTTGCATCGTGATTTTTCATAGATTAGCACATGGGTAGCTAAGAGCCAGGCCTCAGAAAGACATTCCAGCTCTACCAGGTATTCTGTCCATGCCTTCTTTCCATCCCATCTCTCTTGCACTACTACTCTCAAGCTTGGAATCAAAAACCCTAGTGACATGCTCACTTTGGTCCTATAGGTCAATTTGGAAATCCCACTACCATCTTGTAGGCCATCCTATAGGCCCATAGTGTTGCCATAAGCTTGTTATCCCAATTTTTGTGCGAGGCAAAGACCACTTTAGTTAAGACATTCACTAGGATTTTGTTCGTGGATTCAGCATGACTGTTGGTTTGGGGGTAGTAGGGTGATGATCTCCTATGCATGATCAAGAATGTGGATAGCAAATAAGCAATCACTTAATTAATGAAGTGCGTACCTTGGTCTCTAACTAGCTTGATGGGGTAACCAAATCATGAGATCACTTGCTCCCAAAGGAACTTACCTGTAGTCCTAGTGTCATTCTTCTTGGTGGCTTGAGCTTCGGCCCATTTTGTGAGATAGTCAATGGCTACTATGATGTACATGGCCAGGGAGAATTGTGCCACAGGATTGATTGGTCTTATGAAGTCAATTCACCATTTTTCAAAGCATTGTCATGCTATGATCGAGGTCAAATCCATCTTATCTTTATGAATAAGGACCTTGGTCCTTTGGCACTCGTCACAATGCTTTACAAACTTGGCAGCATCGTGGAATAGGTTAGGCCACCACAATTAAGATTGTAGCACCTTGCGGGTCATGGTATCTCTACTGAAGTGCTCTCGACTGATTCTAGCATGTGATTTAGTGAGCACATCATGCATTTCTTGTTCACACATGCATCTTCGCAATAGGCCATACTGTCCCAATCCATAAAGTTGGCCGGCAATTAACTGATAGGGCTGAATCTTAAGGATAATGTGCTTTAGCCAAGCCTTTTGGATAGGTCTCTCAAGTAATCTCTACTTCAAGATCTGGACTATGACATCTATCGATATGGCATTAAGTCTGCCCTAAACAAGTTTTTTCCACTGGAGATGCACTAAACTCCCTTATAGTTCGTTGGTGGTGGCAAGTCGACAATATAGCCCTAATTTTGGAGAAATTAGTGGCAATGCCATTTTTGGACACCACATGCCCTAGGATACATCTATGTTTTATCCACATTTGGCATTTCAAGGGGTTTAAAGAGAGACTATACAATCTACACCATTCAAAGATTGCACGAAGCTTATTTAGGTATTCAACTCAACTAGAGTTTATGCATAGGTCATCAACGAATACCTCTAGTTCTCGCCTAAGCATGTCCTTGAAGATGGCACACATTAGATGCTAAAAGGTGGCACGTGCATTGGTCAACCCAAATGGCACGACTATAAAGAAAACATGCTCCATTCCGTGGCGAATGTCATCTTGTGTCTATCATCAAGGTGCACCTGAACTTGGTTATAGCCCGAGAAGGCATCTAGAAAACTGTAGGCTTCTTTTCCTGCTACTCTCTCGAGTATGTGCTCCATGTAGGGCAATGGATAATTCTCTCATAATTGCAACATTGACTTTTTTGTAGTTCATGCACACTCAGATCTTTCCGTTCTTTTTCAGGACAATTACAATGCGTGATACTTAGTCTTGTGTGCCCAATCTCGCAGATGAATCCAGTCTTCAATAGTTTATCTGTAATGTACCTGCCTTCATTACGTGAAGAGTAACATTTTAGTAGTCGCCCAGAGTTTACCTTCTAGCCATCTCTATCCTTACTCAACCAGAATGATCGGACCGGCTAGTTAACCCTAGGTCTACCGTGTAGGGGAATCATCTTGCTGTTACCCACGGAGAACTGATTTGAAGGTTCCTGATTGACCTAATCGTCACCTATCACCAACTAACTCACATCCAAAGGTGTCCTTCGAGAGGCTTCTTGTTTGAAAGGAGACATTACCATTATCCCTGGTTCATGGAGTATAACGCTTTCTTCCAGTAGTAGACTAAGGATTTAAGAAATCCCTAGCAATGCTCTGGCACAGCCGCCATACTTTTTCCCAAAGATAATTTACAGTTCGGTTCTAAGACCAAACCCTAGGTAAGTCGATGAATCGGCCCTTTCTAGAGTTTCTTCCTAGCATTTGTTTTTGGGGAAACCTCTAGATTAACTGATACTACCCTACCATAGGATTGAATCATCGGGAATCCATCCACCCACTTTCCTTAATGAATTTTCTTAGTTATCTAAATTACCTATCACATTATGTGAAACGTATAAAAATAGCTTCATTAATTAAAAATTCATTTATGCACAGCTGTTCATTTATGTAATTTACTCACGGACATACAATCAGAATAAAACAAATTCATTGATTATATTTCATAATGTGTGTTCTTCTACCCATATAGGAGAAAAATTACAATTTCACATACTGCCTCATCTAGCACATATGCACGTCACCAAGATCAAATCCACCTAAAGCTAGTGTTTTTAGGAGTCCCAAGTAGAATTCGGGCCATACAAGGGACCAAGTAGTTCCTAGATGCATAAAGGATTTGCCAGCCACAGCCTCCCCCCCCCCCCCCTTGGCACCCTAACCACATCCTACTTAATATGATCCGTGCTAGGAGACCTCTCACTATTGGAGTCCGTCCATGCTTCCGCGGTGGTAAAAACACCCCCTCTTAGTATGGGGATTTAGAACCTATCCATGGGGGAGGGGCTCCTCAATTTATATATATTCCAATACTTAATTCAATCATGATCTAATATAGAAAATCACAAACAAGATTGATGTCTTGAAGAAATTTTGACTTTAAACAATCATGCAACTTTCAAGTGATGATTAATCTCGTAGCAATCGATCTTTGAATTTCATGCAATAAGCTCTTCCCCTTGGAATTTAACTAGGGTATCTAGATTTTGGGGTCTCTAACTTCTTAGTTTAAGGTTCATGATGACATTCTTATAACCCAAGTTTCTTAGTCTTAAGTCAGTTTCTTCAACTTAGAGATATTTCCGGTCTTTAAAATCTTCTATCAAGCTTCTAGATTAAAACTTTATCCTTGACTAATTTCTTTAGGGTTTCGTTCTTAATAAATTCATCTTGAAAATTTCCTCATAATTTCTCTTGAGTTCTAGGTTTTTGTAGTTTTCCTAACAATTTTCTAGCCTATAAGATATTCTAATAATTTACCAAGTGAATGCTCTAAGATTGTAGACTTATCTTATTTCTATTGAATTCGGATAGAAATTTTTAGAAAAATCTGTGGTATCACGATTGGTAAAGGATTGTTATCCATGCTCATGACTCCATTAGTGACTCCCATGCTTGCAACTCCAACCGTTACTTCCACGTTAGTAGGGTCACTCGCGATTCCCACTTTTGAATTCTTTTTCCTTGGGACCATGACAAAAATATGATTTGTAGAAGGAGAATAACACGGCAGTAATACTGGATAGCAAAGGTGTAAGACTCTTGATGATGATGATGCTTATTGTGGGATTCAATGATGAATGCCTCACGGATGGTTTTTCTCATTTCATGGAGAGTGATACTTCTCTCTCCTAGGCAGGTAAGGGTAAGAACAAGAGTAACTCTTTCTCTAGTATAGAGCAAGAGCGAGAGAATAGGTATGATCTCTCTCTCTCTAGTAGATGGAGTAGGGATGAGAGTAGAGGTATGGATTTTAACCGAATTGATGGAATAGGATAGAATTCTTCAGTGTCTTCTCTTCTAGGATTAGAGGAGAAGAGAATGAGAGACCTTCAGCATATCTCCTCCTTGGGTTGAATGGAATAATGTCTCCTTGTCTCGTGAGTAGAGTCTCCTCCTCTCGTATTGACGTAGTAGAGTCTCCTCATCTTGGAATCGCAAAATAGAGTCTCCTCCTTCTTGATCAATGTCTCGTCCTCATCAAGATTGCTCTTTATCGATCTGTTTGGTTATCCCCATTCCCTCAATTTATAGTTTTTGTAGAGGGGTCATTGATCAAAAGCACGTTCATTTTTATGTGTAGTTTTTTTTTCCCGAGGGGGGGGAGGGGGGGAGTTAGTATCCCTCCCAGTCTGCAATGCAATGATGCTGACGTCCATGATAAGGAGGATGCTAACATTCATGAGGAGGTTTGTGTTCGTGTTGTTAATTACGTCGACGACCATTTTTTTTTCTTTTTTTTGATGAAAAAAGCTTATGTAAAAACATTACATCATCTTCCCCTTAGAGGAATCGAGATGTCCTCATCTCGAAAGAAGTTGGAGGTGTTGCTTACGTAGGGTCATCAATCCAAGTGGCATTCTCCTCAAGATAATCCTTCTACTGGATGAGATATTCTCTAAGGGTCCTATTCCTAAGGATTCTTTCTTTTACATCCAAGATTCTATCAGGTTGAAGTTTAAATATACCTTGGCTCGTCATTACAACTTGTCGATCATCAAGAGTATGATCCGGATTAGGTGCATAGGGCTTCAAGAGACTTACATGGAATACATCATGAACATTTAGGGTTTCAGGAAGTTGTAGCTTATAAACATTAGGTCCAAGAGCCTTTATGACTTTGTAAGGTCCACAATATCTTGGGCTTAACATCTTGAATTTTCCCAAGGATAAATAACTCCTCTCTTGGGTGTACATGGATAAAAATCTTGTCCCCTTCTCGGAAGATTTGCTCTTTTCCCCCTAGGTTGTCATAGGCTTTCTGTTGTTCCTTGGTAGCTTGTATATCTTGCTTGATGGTTTTGACTTGTTCGTCCATCTCTTCAAGTATCTTCTTAGAAGCTTCAACCTTCAAGGTGGGGTCAAAGAATTTTAGCGGGGTTAGGCATTCTTGCCCATATAGAGCTTGAAATGGGGTCATTTGAATGCTTTGATGATAGGATGCATTGTAAGAAAATTCTACCAAAGGTAGATATTGTATCCACCGTCTAGGTTCTTTACAACAATATGCCCTAAGTATGTCTTCAATGACCTGATTTACATGCTCTATCTGTCCATCAATTTGAGGGTGATAAGTTGTACTAAAACAAAGTTGTGTATTGAGAGCTTCAAATAATACCTTCCAAAAATGTGAAGTAAATATAGAATCATGATCACTAATAATTCTCTTTGGCAGTCCATGAAGTCTAAAGATTTCTTTGACAAATAACCTAGCAATATCTGAGGCTTTGTAGCTAGTTTTGACCGAAATAAGGTGGGTAACCTTAGTCAACATGTCCACAATTACCATAATCGAGTTCTATCCTCCTTCAACTAAGGGTAATCTAACTAAAAAATCCATATTAATGAATTCCCATTTCATCTGAGGAATATCAAGTGGCTGTAGCTTTCCTGGCAACTTAACTCATTTGACTTTTATTTGTTAGTAACTCAAGCATTCAATTATATATTTAAGTATATCACTTTTGAGCTTCTCTCAATGATATATTTTACTAACTACATTGAGAGTTTTGGTACAACTAGGATGTCCTGAAAATGGGGAATCATGAGCTTCCCATAGTATCTTCTTCTTAAGTTCTTGACTAGAAGGAATACATAATCTTGTTCTAAAGTATACAAGTCCTTCATCAACAGAGATGTTAAGATACTTTGTCTTAAGCTTAGAATTTTGTTCTTTATTCTGAATTTCCTTCAACATTTGTTGATATTTGGGATCATTATTCACCTTGTCCTTGGCTAGCTTGATGACGGGATTGCTAGGCATTGATATCATTGTAGCTAGTGTTTGAGCTCTAGGAGGGATAAGTATATTCAAAAATGACTTGCGGCTTAAAGCATCTGCAACTACATTCTCTTTGCCCGGCCTATATTTGATCTGAAAATCATACTCTTGCAAAACTTCGATCCACCGACATTGCCTCGTATTTACATCTAGTTGAGTGAAGATCCACTTAATACTTTTATTGTTGGTTACTAGTGAGAACTTCTTCTCGAGTAGATAACGTCTCCATAACTTAAGAATGTGGATAATTGCAAGTATCTCCACATCATGAGTAGCATAATTTCCCTCATGAGTCTTCAATTTTCTTAAGGAATATGCTATTGGATGTCCTTCTTGCATGAGTATGCATCCCAAAGCAAGAGAGCTTGCATTGGTCACCACTTCGAATTCTTTGCTAAGATCGGGTAGTTTGAGGATCAGAGTCGTGACTAAGCTTAGCTTAAGTCTCTGTGAAAGCTAGAATGTTCAACTTGGGTGCATTTAATAGTAACTTGCTTCTTGAGTAGGTCGATGAGGGGTGCAGCAATCATGGCATAATTCTTGATGAAGACCCGATACCATCCTGTTAAACCCAAAAAGCTACGAACTTCACTTATGGTGGTTGGAGGTAGCCAGTCTTGTACATCCTTGATTGGAGCCACAAGAAAGACACCAAGGAAAAGGGGTTTCTACTGCAAGAAAATCTATCTTATAACATCAACAAGCTTTGATTTCATTCTTTTGAGAACCACAACAAGAAAAAGAACAAATCTTCACGCAGCATCATAGTAGATATCTCCCATGGATTTGATAGAATCAATCATAATCTTCAACATCTTCATAGAATCCATCAATAGAACAAGAAACACAAAATAATATACCACTTTTGAATGGAAATAATCACATAGTATTCATCTCCATTGTCTTCATAGTTCTCTCTCTCAATCTCTCATAGATAGATACATTGTTTTGATAGAATTGGCTATCTCTGACTCTCTCTTTCTCTCTCTATCAATAGTACATAATCTCCTCACTATAATACTCAATAATGACTCTCAATAATCATTCTTAGGTCATGGATGTACCTCCCAAGAGATATGTCTGATATGAAAGGGCACCAGAGCCATTACAGTGTCTCTTCATAGCTCACTACTATCACTTCACTTCTGTCTTCTCTTCAGTTTTCAATAGCTACTTCTTCCATTTGTTTTAGCTCTTTTGAACTTAGATTCATCCTTTCCAAAATTTAGAAAACTTTTCCAAAGTACACCCTCATATCACAAAGCACTTACAAAAGATCTACAGAGGATTTACAAAATAGAAACAAAGCAATAACAGAGGCTCTACAAAGGGTATATAGGGGGTTAACAGAAGGTCATCAGAGAATATCAAAACCTAATAACTCATACTAAACCCATCCCAAACTATCAAAAACTATTCAATAAGCTTTCAAAACACCTCAACCTTCATCAATCATCAATCCATGCTTCATACAGAAGAAAATCAAAACAAAACAGAAGCAGAAGGTATCAAAACCTCAACCGAACTTATCAGAACATCACAGAACCTCATATTTCTATTGAGAATCATCATGAGCTTCCAAAACATAATCAATATCATCCAAAAATACTTTCAAACACTTCCAAAACAACCAAATATCACTCAAAATCCATCAAAAATTAACCATTCATGCCTCAAAAATAACAAAAATCAACTAATATCCCCACACTTAGAAAGGAAGAGTCCTTGCAACCTAAGGAAAAGAAGAATCTAAGGTCAATAAAGAGCTCAATTCGATCTTCTTTAGTATCTTCAATAATCCACCCAACCATAACCCCAACAAGTAACCTATATATCTGATAAGACTACAATGAAAGGAAAACAGCCTTCTTGATATTATGTCCATTTTTTTAAAAAAAATTGATAGCAACACAAACTCACAAAGGATATAAGAGTTTTCTTGAAATCAGCATCATCTTCTACTAGCTTTGAATCCAATATCGTCTTCAATAATCCAGCTTCAACTTCAACTCCAATCAACAAAGTTAAACAATATACACATAACACAACTCACACCACTTATACAAACAATATCGGAACGGCACCTTTTTAGAAGAAAAATGTAGATAGATGTATTCTGATTAAGTATCAAAGTTACAAAGGATAGCAGATCAATGAAGATGATCCCTTTTAAAGGATTGATGATTTTTAAACCTTTCTAGGGATAAAGGTTCATCCACAAAGGTTTTTGGAGGATGTTGCAAGAACTGTAAACAACACATTCTCTCCAATAGGATAACAAATCTGCTTGGCAAGCACAAAGCATGAAAATAAAGCACATCCACCAGCTGATGGGTATCCACATCCATTAACATCCAAATATAACTTTGGCACTTGCTTTTGATCACCATGAGAGTGACGGTGCATAAAGGCTAGATACCATGAAAAATGGGCAGTCAGTCTCATTGATGGATCCAAAGATTGAGAATGAAGCTGAGCAAAATGTAAATAGTTGTGAAAGGCTTGATTTAGAGTCTTCCATTCTCCTGGAATCACATGCCAGTTAATTTGGGGTCCTGTCAAAGAATCTCCAGCACTCTAGCTTCTTCTTAGGATTGTCTGATCAAAACCTTCATATTCTGTAACCAATTGAGGGGGAGTCTGAATAAAAGATGAAGGAGACGAGAATGGAATAAGGGATAAGGATGAAGAGAAGGATAAGCAAAATCATAAAAAGAAGAATAAGATAAGGTAGGAGAATCTGGCAATTTAGCAGTATTAGAAAGAAAGGGAGTAAGGAAATGTGGTGGGAACGTTGATAGGAAATGAAAAGATGGGGGAGGACAATGACAAAGGGGAGAAAATACATGATCAATGATAAAAGGACATTGCGTAAAAATAGGAATATGGGGTGCATCTTTAGGTTGAAATAGAAGGGGTAAAATGACATGTGGGGGTATTCAAGAAAAGAGTAAGCGCCATACCTATGAGCCATTTGTTGATAGTAATTCAAGGATGGAATTGATGGTCCTAAGGCAGAACGTCTAGCATAGGCCTCAAAAAATAAAGGATCAAAAGGAGGTTGCTTGGAAAGGTAGGATAACAGATCCACCCTCAATTGGTTGAAATTTTGCACGAGACAAAGCCTTTAACTGTCTTTGATTTAAGATCACAGAATCCAACATAGAATGCCAAGAATCCTCTGGACGGTCAGCTACTCTAGAAGAATACTTTTGAAACATTTCATCAATTTGAAGCTCCAACTGGTGTACATAGAGTAGTGCTTGCAAGACTACATCACCAATATACCAAGAGAGGTCTTCATCATCTATCTGGAATTAACAAGTCACCTCTAAGGTACACATTGTTGAGAGATCGAGCTCCACTCGTGATATGCCAGGGTGACCGTTGTGCATTTATGTCACTGACGTGTTAGTTGCAGATGCGGTTGGTACACCGCCCATGAATAATAGCTAGATGACAGCTATCCTTATCTACTCTAAATCATGGCTCAATTAGTATGCCACCTTAGTTATTTGAGTTTGGTTTGAGACCCATATATAGGGTTCTTCTATTTCTTTGTACGAGAGTTCTTTTTGGCTTACACAACTAAGAAGAGGAAAATTGTTTTCAGCCTCCACCTCTGTGTGTATTCCCCCATTGTGCAAGCAAGAAAGCTATAAGTGAGACTCCTTCCTTCTCTCCCACAATCTTGACATGGTATCAGAGCCTTGTTCGTGGTAAGGAGCTCAAGAAAGCAATCCAAGCTCGTAGTGTTCTGGTAAGAGGAGCAGTGTTGCTTTCATTTTCTGTTTTGGGAGCAGATCTCTACAGGCAGCACAACCGGAAATTGCAAGAGTGCATTGTCTCAGGTTGAGACACCCTTCGTGGTGAAGCAAGAGGGCAGTATATGCTGTGGGCGAGGGCTTTAGCCCCTTGGCGACCTTGTTTTTTTTATTTGAGGCCATTTCGGGGCCTGTTTTGGAGGCGGAAGTTTTCTGCACGCACTCAAGAAAAGACCCTATTTTATGCTATGCGACCACTGTTCTACAGGTCGGTGAAAAGTTACTGTAGAAATTGCATCGTATGCTTGTGCCAGAGACATTGGGAGTTTCAGAATCATCCTTGGTTCCTGTTTAGGCAAAATCGTCACTGGGAAGTGACTGTGTGGTCAAATACCACTTTCGCCAATTTTGCAGATTTGCCCTTGTGAGGGTGAAGCTGAGTTTTTTGCACTGACAGAATTTTTTGCAGTGTTCTGTAATGGCGTCTGATTCTCTTTCACAGATTGTAACTGAAAAGCTTGACAAGAACAACTTCCAGGCATGGAAGTTTAGAATGACGAATTTCCTTATGGGAAAAGGATATTGGAAATTTGTTGCAGGAAATGAAGAAGAACCAGTTCTTTCTGATGTTCCCAATCAACAGCAAATGTAGGCATTTAAAGCATGGCATGAGAGAGCCAGGAAAGTTATGTACTGGCTGTCTATCAGTATTTCAGACTCTATGATTGTGCATATTCAGGATGCAAGTACGCCAAAGGAGGCATGGAATACTTTGTCAAAAATGTATAGCACAAATACGCAAGCCAGGAAAATGCAGCTCAAGCAAGAGTTGCATAATGTGCAAAGAGAAAGTATGAGCATCAATGACTACCACATGAAGGTGAAGAAGATTGCAGATGCACTTGCTTCCATTGGGTCACCAGTGGAAGATGATGATTTAGTTTCTGTGACCTTGAATGGTCTAGGAAAGAATTATGCACAGTTTCGGACATCCATTTCAGTTTGTGAAAGATTTTCTGATTTTGAGGAGTTGATTGCTCTTCTAATTTCTGAGGAGCAGAGAAATGGTGATGCATCTTCTTCAGGAGGAACTTCAAAAGAAACTGTCTTCTACTCAAATGCTGGAAGAGGTAGAGGCAGAGGTAGAGGAGGCCGATCTGGAGGCCGTGGTAGAAATCAAAATATGCAACAAACTCAAGAAAACCAGTCCTATGGAGGAGGACGTGGTAACTCTAGAGGCAGGGGGAGCCAAAGAGGTCGTGGTGGATGGCAAAGAGGCCAAAATGCAAACAGTAATGTTGAATGCTACTTCTGTGGTAAAATGGGTCATATGGCTAAAGACTGCTATAAAAAGCAGAATGACATCATGAATGGAAAACAGCAACAAGGGAATTATGCATCTTCTAGTAGACAGGGTGATGACAGAAAAGAGCATTTGTTTATGGTGCAGCACATGAATAATTCTGTGACAAGTGTAGAAGAAAACTATGATGTATGGTATGTTGACTCAGGTGCATCAAACCACATGACAGGTCATGCAGAATGGATGGAGGATGCAAGAAAAATGAAAAAACCAGGATTTGTGGAGACTGGTGACGATACTGCACATCCTATTGTGCAGATTGGAAAAATTCCTTTGTCTATGCAGGATGGGAAAAAGAAATACATGTCCGATGTATTTCATGTCCCGAATATCACCAAGAATCTGGTTTCTGTTAGTCAAATGGTTGAGCAGGGCTTGTAGGTCAGATTTAATCCTCATGGATGCTTTGTTGAGGATATGAAAAATAAAGGTCGATTGATACCAAAAGGAAAGAAGAAGGGCAGAATGTTTATGTTGGATGCAGACATGTCTGAATTGAGTGCAACAATGTTTGCAGATGGGACCGGTGTAGTTGTAGATATTGATATCTGGCATAAATGCATTGGTCATGTTAATGTACAGCGACTTAAATCAATGCAGGCCCAAAATATTGTTGCAGGATTACCTAAATTCAAGGTTGCAGAAATGCATAAGGTATGTGAAGCCTGTCAATTTGGAAAGCAGGCAAGGAAACCATTTCCTAGACATATTCAAGAGAGTGAGAAGCCATTGGAATTAATCCACTCTGATGTGTGGACTACTAAAGCTACATCTCTTGGAGGATGTCATTATTTTGTCACTTTTATTGATGACTATAGCAAAAAAGTTTGGGTGTATTTTATGAAAAAGAAAAGTGAAGTTTTTGGGCATTTCAAAACTCTTAAAGCTATGGTTGAAAAAGAAACAGGACTACAAATAAAATGCCTAAGGTCAGATGGAGGGGGAGAGTACCTCTCAAATGAGTTTGCAAGGTTCCTGCAAGAGCATGGCATAAAGCAGCAATGTTCATGCAGTCATACCCCACAACAAAATAGAATTGCAGAAAGGAAAAACAGGCATATTGGAGAGGTATCTCGTGCCATGCTCAACGAAAAAGACTTGCTAGATTTATACTGGGCTGAAGCAGTTGCTACAGCAATCTATATAATGAACAAGACTCCCACTGCAGCAATACATGGGATGACTCCAGAGGAAAGGTATACTGGTAGGAAACCAGATATTTCTCATTTGAAAATTTTTGGTTGCATTGCCTATATACATGTGCCAGATGAGTTGAGATCCAAGTTGGATCCAAAAGCTGAGAAGTGCATCTTTATTGGTTACTCTCTGCAGCAAAAAGGGTATAGATGCTATAACCCTTCTACTCGTAAGTTTACAGTGAGTAGAGATGTTGCTTTTGATGAGATGAGTAGCTGGTATAAACCAGTAAATGTGATTGATGATGTAGATGCACAAAATGGTAATGCTGCATAGAATTCACAGCAGCAGTCACAAAATATTAGTGGACCTGGAGCGTCCTCTAGCAGTGGTTCACATTCTTCGCCATGGACAGGCAGATTGAGATCAGGAGAATCTTATCAAAGCAATGCAGATAGTGGTATGCAGGTATCACGAAAATGAAAAGAGAAGGTTGATCAGCCCATGTTTGATGTGAATGCAGGTCACTCTTATGTGGATGGTGAATTCAGTGGCTCAGAACAGAGCATTGATGATGAGTTGGGTATTCCTTCTATTGTTACACCTGGAGTAAGGAAGACCAGGGATGTTTTGAGAGCACCTGGGAGTGAACCTACTTTGCACAGGTCTACGAGAGCTAGGTATCCTGTGGATAGGCTGAAATATGATGGATTTACAGCCATTCACTATGCATATATGGTCAAAGTGATACAGGAACCAGAACCCACTTCTTTTGAGCAACCCATGGGAAAAGAAAAATGGGAGAAAGCCATGGATGAAGAAATGGATGCCTTGGAAGCAAATGCTACATGGGAATTAGTACCTTTGCCTAAAGGTAAGAATGCAATTGGCTGTAAGTGGGTTTATAAGGTGAAGCACAATGCAGATGGTTCTGTGAACAGATACAAGGCAAGATTAGTAGTCAAGGGGTATGCACAAACATATGGCATTGACTATGAAGAAACATTCAGCTCGGTTGCAAGGATGGCAACCGTAAGAGTAGTCATTGCTATGGCTGCATCAAAGGGATGGTCTTTACATAAGATGGATGTAAAGAATGCCTTCTTACATGGTGATTTGCAAGAAGAGGTCTATATGAAGCAACCACCAGGTTATGTGCATGTTGTTCATCCTGAGTTTGTTTGCAGGTTGAAGAAAGCCTTGTATGGCTCGAAGCAAGCACCTAGAGCATGGTCTGACAAGATAGGACAGTATCTTGTCACTATTGGCTTTCAGATTTCCAAGGCAGATTTCTCACTTTATGTGAGAAAAACAGAGAAAGGTAGTATGCTACTTGTCATTTATGTTGATGATTTGATTATAACAGGTGACAGTGATGAGGATATCCTTCATGTGAAAATGCTATTGAAGCAGAAGTTTGAGATGAAGGATTTGGGAGAGCTGTGTTATTTCTTGGGCATTGAGGTGATTAGATCACCAAGTGGGATACAGCTCTTGCAGAGGTAGTATGGATTGGACATGCTGTCCAAATATGGGATAACAGGTTGTAAGCCTATTTTAGTTCCTTTGGAGCAGAATGTGAAGCTGAGCGCAGATGCAGGTGAGCTTTTGGAAGACCCTACTATGTACAAACGCATAGTAGGAAGCTTGATTTATATGACTATTACCATGCCAGATTTGAGCTATGCTGTTGGATTGGTAAGTCAGTTTATGCAGGCTCCAAGGAAACCGCATTTGGATGCGGCTAGATGCATACTCAGGTATGTGAAGTCCACATTGCAGTATGGACTATTTTATGAGACTGGGGTTCAGATACAGTTGCATGGATACATTGATGCTGATTGGGCTGGTAGCATTTCTGATAGACGATCTACCAGTGGATATGTGTTCTCTTTTGGGAGTGCTGCAGTCACTTGGAGCAGCAAGAAACAGCCTACAGTTGCCTTGTCGAGCACAGAGGCTGAGTACAGGGGGTGCAGCAATGGCTGCATGTGAGGTAGCTTGGTTGCATAAGCTACTTTATGATATGCATCAGTCTACAGATGGGCCAGTTGTCATTTATTGTGACAACATGAGTAGTATACACTTGGCAAATAACCCAGTCTATCATGCTAGAACAAAGCACATTGAGGTGCATTATCACTATGTGCGGGAGAGGGTTTTACTAGGTCTTATTGATCTAGTTTATGTCAGCACAGAGGATCAGGTAGCTGACATATTCACGAAGGCATTGGGCGCAGAGAAGCTGCGCAAGTTCAGAGACCTGCTTAGTGTGCAGGAATTGGGATTGAGCTCGAGGGGGAGTGTTGAGAGATCGAGCTCCACTCGTGATATGCCAGGGTGACCGTTGTGCATTTATGTCATCGACGTGTTAGTTGCAGATGTGGTTGGTACACCGCCCATGAATAATAGCTAGATGACAGCTATCCTTATCTACTCTAGTTCGTGGCTCAGTTAGTATGCCACCTTAGTTATTTGAGTTTGGTTTGAGACCCATATATAGGGTTCTTCTATTTCTTTGTACGAGAGTTCTTTTTGGCTTACACAACTAAGAAGAGGAAAACTTTTTTCAGCCTCCACCTCTGTGTGTATTCCCCCATTGTGCAAGCAAGAAAGCTACAAGTGAGACTCCTTCCTTCTCTCCCACAATCTTGACACACATAGGACATCAATATTGAGCCTGGGACTACAGAATCCTCAAACACCATCCTAATCACTTGTGATAACAGATTCGCAGACCATGTACCACTCCAGCCATCCTCTAGAGGAGATAAATCCATGGTTGAAATTTTAACATAAAAGGCCAACATCTGTTGTTGATAATGAACAAAGAAAGAGTGGGTGGGAGGAACAAACTCCATAAACTACTCAAAAGTAGTCCATAAGTTATCCATTCTAGACTACAATATCTCAACCTTGGCCTGAAATAAAGGACATAAAGTGGCGTTCCGTTGAAGAACAGCCAAGTCCTGCTGAGACATAAAAGGAATCATGGGAACACTGGGACTTGGGGGAATGGATTGTGATTGTGCCAGTTGGTCCTTCAACTATTTAATCTGGGAGGCTTGGGATTCCACTCTATTGTAAACAATCTATAAGTCTGATAGTTTCGTATCGAGAAAAGTCTTGAACTCTTGAGCTTCTTTGGACATTTTCTCTTTCTCTTCAAAAACCTTGGTGACCTCTGATTGAGCTTCTCCTAACTGTATTTTCAAAGAAGATATTTCTTCTCTATGGGTCTCAATCATTTTGGTATGCTGCTCCATTTTCTTAAACAAATCAGAAAGAGTGTCTTTGGCAGAGGCTAGCTTTATTGTTGCCTTATTCATCTTGTCTTTGGATTGCATCAATTCTTCATAAAAAGAAGAATATAATTGTTGAGCACAAGCTATCACTGAGAGTTCAATAGAACTTTGGATGTCTTTGCAAAGGAAAGGAATGGCATCCCCCATCACTAAGCGGTTCAACGAAGGAACTGATATATCCAAAGAACCCTCTCGATGTGCCTTGAATAAATTGTTGCATGTGAGGTAGACATGGAGTTCACTTCCAGAGGTAGCAAGAACTGACACTGAAGGAATGAATGGTGGAATTGTCTTTGCTACACGCTTCAAGCACTTCCGTTGAATGACCATTAGAGGAGGGGAATCAGTATCCTCTATGTCAATGGGTTCGAAATCTTCTAAAGGTAAAGGGGGAGGGATTGGATCAGATGGAGGAGGAGGTAGAACACTCTTCCTAAGGCCTAAATATGTCAAAAAAACATATAAATATGAACCAAATGTTACATTGGTAACATTCCCTCTAGTCGCCTTGACAAAATGTTGGTCCATCTTCATAAGAAGGTAAGTGCTCCAGTCAATGAAAACTCCTCTTAAAACCATCCTAGAAGTTGTGAAGATCTCCTTGGACAAGTAGTGAGATGGTGACTTGGCAGGCATGAACCTGTCCTAACGGAATTGGCAGACTATCTTCCAGAGAGGATCAGTGATCATTGAGGAAAGACACTCCTAAAGTGTTAATCGCCTTCTTGATATCGAGGACCTCTTTATTCTACTTCTGTAATAGCTTGAGGATGTCTTCATTGGAGAATAATTGTCTGGCTGTGACAAAGGGTTCCCCTTTGTAGGGAAGGGACAAAGCCTTCCCTAACCCTCTAAGTGTCAGGATTATGGAAGTACCATGAACCAAGCCTGATTTCTTACTGTATGACGCGATAAACTCATCACAAAGGGCTGGATCATCTAGACTTAGAGGAAGAGGAGCAACCACAAAAGATGCAAGGCCAGCTATTGCAATAGGCTCAAAAGTCACTAGGAAAGAATAATCCCTACTGATCAATGGGACGTACTGAATATAGGAGGAGGCGTACGAGGTGCCATTCAGATAGTGAGCACACAACACAACTCACAAACAAAAGAGATGACTGCAAAACCATAGAAAAGATCAAAGATAAGATATCAACCAAGGGTTTGAACAAGACTCGACCGACTTTCCCCAATCAAGGCACATCCTAGAAAAACTTCGACATGACCTCTAGACATATGCGACCAAAAGCTTCATTCTATGCAACAGACATGCACCCGAGACTCTGTATTAGAGGCAGATAAAATGAATTCAAACCGTACCCTTAACTGTATAAACCAACCAAATCAATAACCACACACATCATAACCAGAACACCATTGACCATCAGTGGATGAGAAAGACCATTCTCAAGACTACACGTGTCCATCCCACGAACTGTGTTTATTGAAAAACGGAAAAAAGAAAGTGTAGTAGTGAGGGGAATGATTTTAATGAAGGGTTCATTTTAATCAATTATTAAAAATCAATGAAAATTTATTAGGTTGTTAAGCTTATTATGAAAACATTAGTTTATTTTTAAATTGTTATTTACAATTTATTAAGGTGAAGCGGTGCTTTTAACGAATCCCGGACTTCGATACCAAGACTGGGTCTCTAAATGCAGATTCATTAATTAAAAATTTAATGTGTCTAAAGTGCTCTTCTGTTTCAACACGTGCATTTTTGTGATAGTAGCTGGTTTATTTCTATTGAAAATTAAGATGTCTTTGAAACACACATAGCGCATACAAAGTGAACGACTGGTTGAGCTTTATTTAATTAAAAAGAAGGTGTTTTTAGCGCGAATGCACATGCCATGGTGGTGATTAAGGTTCATTTTAGAAATTAATATGTGAATTTTGGGGTAGCGAAAAAAAATGAGAAGGGGAAAAGAATTACCTGAGAGTATATGTGTGTAAGGATATATTGAATGCGCACGTATCAATCCCACAATGCAAATGAATCTCAAAAGAGAAAAGCCAACACTGAAAAAGATTTAAACATGGTAAGCTCCAAAAAAATAAATAAGAAACATGCTTTTTTTTCAAGGATTTTTCAAAAAATAAAAATTTGGCCATGTTATAAAGCATGCTCAATTTATTTAAAAAATCAAAATTAAAGTATAAGGTGGATGCACTTTTTTTTATTTTTTTGAAATTTTAAACAATTTTTGACAAAATTGTAATGGATTTTAAATTAATCTTGGAAGTTTTTGAAATTTTTACAATTTATTTGTAGAATTTCAACTTTGAAAAATAATTCAAAAAGTGTATATTTGATCAAATGAATTTTTAGTTATTTTTTGGAAATTGTTATTATTATTGTTTTTAATGTGTTTTAAAGGGTTTTTTACCATTTTTAAATGAAAAATGGGGTACCCGATTGTGTGGGAACAGTAGCTACACACACCCATGAAAAAATCAGACACGCGTCCTCGCGCATGAAGACCCGCGTGAAAAACCGCACAGACGCGAATACCAAAACCTTGCACGCGAATGCCAAATAGTTGCCCGCACGGGCCACGCACACACAAACATGCCAATACATGAACACATGGAGTGGGGGGTGGGGTTGAGCCAATGGGGGAACTGGGTTAATGGGGTAAAGGGGCTTAGGTTAGTTGAAGGGGTGGCGTTAGGGGTTAGGGTTTAGTGGGGGGGTTAGGTTAGTTGAAGGGGTGGGGTTAAGGTAAGTTAATTGGGATTAGGTTAGGGGAATTGGGGGTAGGACTAGTTGAGGGGTTTTAAGTTAGGTGGATAAGGGGGTAGATTGAGTTGGGTGAAGGGGAGGGGGAGGGGGATGGGCGGGCAGCGGGGTGGGCAAGGGGGTAGGGTAGGGGGTAGGGGAAGGAGGGTTGGTGGGATTGTAGGTGGGGGCGTAGGGAGGTGGCACCACGGGCGGTGGCTACAACGGGCATAGCAGACCAGGGGGCAACGGGCTGCAGCGAGGGGGGCGACAACGACGACGGGCACAAGCCGAGGGGCAAAGGGCAACACAACGGCGGCGACGGCATGGAATGCGGCAACGGCCGGGAGGAGAGGAGGGGGAGTGGAGAAGAAGTAGAAGAAAGAAGAGGAGGAGGAGAAGGGGGAAGGAGAAAGAGGGAAAGGAGGGGATGGCAGGAGGAGGAAGAAGGGGATAAGGGGAGGAGGAGATGGGGAGAGGGAAAAAGAAGGTGGGAGGAATAAGCAGGAGGAAATGGGGAGGAGGAAAGAGAAGGTGGAAGGAAGGAGTGGTGGAGGAGGAAGAGGGGAGGAGGAGATGGGGGGAGATGAAGTCGGGGAGAGAGAAAGAGAGGGAGAGAGAGAGAGAGAGAGAGGGAGGAATGAGAGGGGGGAAATTGGTTTTTTTAAATTAAAAAAGTTTAAGATAAAGAATTTATAATAATAATATTTTTAAAAAAAATGAAAAACAAGGAAGCCCCCCTCGTCCCATGCATAAGTGCGAGGCAAGGTAAAAAAAATTATAGCGGCGGGAAGCAATAGGGGTTGGGACGACGGCACGGGTGCGGGATGACACAATGGACGCAAGGTCATGAGTAAAAATCGAAAAAAACAGGCGGGCACAAGCGACGTGAGAGGCATGATGGGCGCAAATTAGCCGAAATTTTTATAAAACCCAAACCGGGCACTGAAACGAAATGCGGGAAAAATGAAAACTATGTTAAAAGTCAAGGGGGAGACAGTGGAAGAAGGCAACGGGGTGTCCGAGAATAATTCAAGGCGTTCACATGGGAAAACTGTGAAAAATGAGCTTAAAAAGGCATACAAAAATTAATACCAAAAAATCCATTCGCCGAAATGAAGCACACAAAAAAAGGAAAAATGTGCAAAAAGGCATGCCGGATAGGTCTATCATGTCAAAATACCGTTTGGATGAAGATAAGATTTGGTCACATGGAAAAAACCAAAAAATCATACTCAAAAAGGGAGTCGAAAATTAACATTAAAGGGTCTGTGCACTAGAACGAAGGGCAGTAAAAAGGAAAAATATCAAGAAATATATAATATTGAGGGATCTCACATCAAATCCCAGTTCGGATGGGGCAAGGAGGCGAGGCGTTCACATGAAAAAACAAGAAAATGGAGCTCGAAAACTCTAATAAAAATTAATAACAAAAAATCCAAAGGGCAAAATAGGGCGAAGAAAAAATGAGAATTGTGCAAGAAGGGTGGTCAAACAAGGTTATCTAGTCAGAATTAAATTTCTAGGAGAATGGGGCAGGTTCACATGGAAAAATGTCAAAAACGTACGTGAAAAAGACACGAAACCACACAAAAATGAATAACGGACAACTATACATCAGAATGATAGGCAGATAAAAGGAAAAATTTTCAAGGGAAGGCGTAGGATAGGGCTAGTTCATCAGAGCGTTGTGTCGGAGTGATAAGGATGCGTTCACATGGAAATACATCCAAATGTGCGAGAAAAGTGTCAAAAATTAATAACGCAAAAACAGGAAATCATAACAAGGGGATGTAAAAAGGAAAAGGGTGTTAGTCAAAGGGACGAAGAGGAGTATAAGATTGGATTGGGAGTTTGGTGAACGTAGGGTGTGTTCACATGGAAAAGGAAAAAAATTGCACAGTAAAAGTAAATGCAAGGGACACGACCTCGACAATAGGGGGTACGAGGGTGGGTAGATAGGAAAGATACCCCATCAGGGTAGAACTAGTACGGGGTAGATATAAATGATTCGGTAATGACAGATGCAGGGGGTATGCACATCAAACGCGTCGGGACGAGTCCCCACACGTAAGACCTTACCAGTTAGAGTAGATTGATCGGCACGGACTAGGACTTGTCAACCGACTCAACGTTGATGTTCCCACACTTAAAACACAACATGCACTAACAAACAGAAAGGTAGGGTTAGGAACACTTGGCCCATTTCGTAGATGGTTGAAGGGAACCGTCATTGTTGATGTAGGAAGATTGAACCTGTCATCAGGTGGCAGGAGGGACTAGGGCACGCCACAGAACACGTCCAGCATGGCAGGAACCATGCAACAACACCTAGTGAGGTAACTTTATCGGTAGAGTGCATCGATTCAAACTTCGATGACAAATAATAGAACTCTTAGCTCACGAACACTCAAGAGGATGATAGAACAGTCGCTCACCCCATGACGCACATCGCTCAATGAATAAGCATGAAATCCCATAACTCACACCTAGTTTAGAATTGAACAAGGGGAAAATGATTGGGAGGGAATATGCCAGTGTGCACAATTAATGCTACATTCGTGCATTCCACCTATCTGGCATAGGTGCATGCAGGAAGGCCAGTGAGCCTTATCATGCAGTGCATAGAACAAGATGGTGTGGCTTATGATGGTGGAAGAGACCCATCCCGTGGGTGCATAGGGTAATGAGAACGTACCTGACTCCAATGTTGTAACGTCCCTCAATCCGCACCTCTCAATGATTATTTTGAGGACACACCAATCACACTCTGACCCCCCTCTAACTAACACTCTATTGGAGAATACAAGAGAGCAGCCCATTCCTTACACCCATTGAGATAAGCCTTACAGTCGCTTGTGTAGAGGTTGTATGCCTTGTATGCATTTGATGGTGCAACTGTGCATCCTACCCCCTTGCCGGCATACAGTGCAAGAAGGAAGGCCAGGGAGCCTTATAGTGCAGTGCACAGGAATAGATAATGCTTTGTGCATGGAGAGGCCCAACCCTACGTGCAACATTCCATTCATACATCGCACCTCTCATTTGAATTGAAGGGAAAGGACTGGTCACTTACCCCACCCTCTGTCTCACACTCGTTGATAGATACAGAGGGCAGACCATACTCACATCCTCATCCGGTTAGGATGAAAGTACGCATTGCTCAAGGGGTTGTCGATGAAGATCGTTGGTTGGTTGTCGACAAGGTGCCGATGAAGAGGCATACCCAAGGAGGTAGCGAACATATCTGGTACTTGATTTTATCTATAGAGCATGTCGACATGTCTTTGGAAAAGGTAGTTTGTTGTAGGGAATCAATCCTTCGAATGAGACTGTTGATCCAGTGCACGAAGGGAGGTGGCTCTAGAAAGTTGTGACTGAAAAGGTTCGGCTAGTGGTTCAATTGTTCTAACTATGGGGTGTTGCCATCTTTTCCACAGCCAACTTCCTGTCCAAGGGTGTTTACCACCTTGTCTTGGAACGAGGCCTGCTACGATAGGGAATCGCTTCATTTTCTCCCATAGTAGTTTTTTTTTTCTTTTTTTCTTTCCTACTCCCAAGGGTGTTTCTACCTTTTCTCGAAGAATAGGTTAGCATGACAGGGACCTAAGTCCTTTTCTCCCATTACCAATATATCTTTTTTTTGTGTTTTTGTGAATAAAGAGAATGGTAGAAATACCATAAATCATGACCATCCACATTACCACTGCTGGATCAGACGAGAGGAGAATCGAATAAGGATGGGAGGTGTCTGGGAGGGGTGAGCAGAATGAGACCGCCTCATGAGAAAGATCGTAAGGGCTATCAGGAGTACGAAGAGAAGGACAATGTGACACCCAAAAGGGAAAGGGTAGGTCAACTGTGATTGTCAAGATCCCAAGGGAGGGAAGTACTTCTTCAGGCGATAGACATTGATTAGAAAGGGATCCTTAGAAGCGTCAACGGCTTGCACTTGGACAGAATCATTAGGATTGACAGTAAGGACCTTATAGGGACCCATCCAACGTTGTTGTAGCTTTCCAGGAAACTTGCCAAATCAGGAATCATAGAACAAGACAAGATCACCTTCTTTGAACTCCTTGTTCTTAATGAAGCTGTCATGATAGGCCTTGCATCGCGCTTGAGTGGTTTCCATGCATTGCAGGGCCATCCGCCAAATCTCATCCAAACATTCCAAATGCAGGAGGCAGCGCTAGAGAGACTCATCATCTCCAAGGTGTTCTTTGATGGCCACTCACAAAGAGGGCAACTCCAGCTCAATAGGGGAGACGACTTATATGCCATACACCAACTAGAAAGGAGTTTGTCCTGTAGCTGTCTGCTTGTAAGAGGTTATGTATGCCCAGAGGGCCTCTGTAAGTCAATCATCCCAATCTGCGTGATGTGCAGCAATCGTCCTTGTCAAGATTGTGCAGAGGATGCAATTGGTGACTTCAAGTTGGCCGTTGGCTCTCGGGTAATAGAGGGTGAACTTGCAATGGCGGATCTTATACAGTTCTATCAACTCTTCCATGATCTTGTTAGGGAAATTAGTACCTCTGTCACTTACCAGCTCGAGGGGCCCGCCAAAATGGGTGATGATATTTTCATACATGAACAGGGCTACGTTGTTACCGTCGTCCCGCTTCAGAGCTTTAGCTTCACACCTGGTGTCATAATTCGTACATACCAAGTTGTATCTGTTCTGCTTCCACTTGGTGGGCGGATCAATGGGACAGGAATGAGACCCACGAAATCAATCCCCCACTTCTCGAACAGCTTTAGGGGAAGGATAGGTTGTAGTGGCATGGCACTAGTCTTGGTGGGTTTCCCCATTCACTGACAAGCATCACATCTCTTATAGTAGTCATAGGCATCCTTGTGGAGGGTCGGCCACCAGTATCCTGCAAGCAGAGCCTTTTTGGTTGTCACTTCTCCTGCGATGTGTCCACCACATGGCTCGTCATGGCATGCTTTCAATACTATGACGATTTTGTCTCCTGCAACACATCTTTGCAACACTTCATCTTTGCCTTTCTTGTACAGTGCACTGCCTAGCAAGGTGTAGGGGGCTAATTCCAACAGAAACTTCTTCTTCTCACGGCTCGAGATGCCAGGGGGATACTGTTGAGTTGCCAAGAGGTTGGCTATGTCTGCGTACCATGGGGTAATTGTTTCAACTAGAAACAAGGAAGCATCAGGAAGGTCTGGATCATCATGTTCCTCTTCTGCAGTTTGAGGGATCCATGACAAATGATCGGCTAGGACATGGGAACGGCCAAGATTAATGATCACTTCAAAATCAAACTCTTGGAACAAGAGCAACCATCTCATCATTCATCCTTTAACATTTTCTTTGTTCATCAGAAAGAACATAGCTTCATGATCCACGTAGAACTTGAAATTGTGAAAGATATGGATTTAGAGCATGGTTATGGTGGCTTGTAAGCATAGACTGGACTCATGATGGCATTGACCAAGGGCTGAACTCAACTATTACAAAAGTGAGTTAGGTTCCAAGATGGCATCTTGGACTCATAAAAAAAATCTTGTGTATTGACAGTGACAAGACACTTTATTGGAAAGAAAATAGCTCTATCATTGCATTAGAAAAAGAGTGCAAGTACAATGCTTTATAGGAATTGAGTGGTAGTACTTTCTCCTATTGTGCATATGGGATTCTGGCCCTGAGCTCTCACTGCTCCTCACAAAGGGACTGAAGTAGGTGTGATTGTAAATATCTAAACACCCCTCCTCAATCACAACCAGAAGTACAAAGCGTATAAAGGCTTTAGTGAAAGCAACACCTGCAAAGTGTGGGCACACCATAAACATGGCAAAACATGATGGATGTCTAAAGGCTATAGTAGGGGCCTCACAAACATGATGGACATCCAAAGGCTGTAGTAGGGGTCTCACAAAGTGTACAGAGGCTGTAGTACAAGGCTAAATAAGGAGTTTACAAGTTTATGTCTGAGGCATTAGGGTTAGGAAATACAAAACTAAAAAAGTCTATCTGAATAGAATGACTGATAAGGTTTGTCCTTCTCCTAGTGGTCTTTTTCTTCTTCTTCTTCCTTTGCTCTGTTTTCTTCTTCTTCTTTGACTGCAATTAGATAGGCCTTTTGGGACCTCTTTCTAGCATGGCAGAACTTCTCGGTGTGTCCGGTCGACTTTTGCAAAAGTCACAGAAGATCCTTCTTGCCTTTGTACCTATTGCCAACATATAATGCATATTCATCTCTAGAGGTACTTGGTTCTTCCTTAGTTTTTAGCTTCTTTTCCTCCTCTAACAATGATGCCTGGATATCAACAAGTTCAAGATTTGGCATGTTGATTAAAGTTGTTGATACATTATTATATTCAGGAGGCAAAATCTTAAGTAGAACACCAATTCAAACATCTTCTTCCATTTTAATGTTGATTCCTACAAGTTGGGTTAGAAGGCCTTCCATGTAATTTAGATATGTTGGCAAGTGATGTGCTGGACTTCATTTCAAGCCTGAAAAAATCAATTAAGAGACCATACTTTGATGATTTAGAATGTGCATCAAACAAGGTGTCAAGTCTCTTCCATGTATCTTGTGAAGTTTCACAGTTATCCACATGGTGGATATAGCTGTTGTCTAGTTCCAGTTTGATAATAGCGTGAGCCTTATCATTGTTCTTTTGCCAAGTGACAGCAAAGTCCGCATCACGAGGCTTCTTTTCTTTTCCAATGGTAATGGCCTAGAGGCCTTTCTTCATCAGGATGAGTTTGATGCGGGTCTGCCAAGTATGAAACTCGACTCCTTTGAAATGGGCAGTTGAAGAATCTTTACCCATGTTAGACTTGTAGGAACAATAGCAAACCGGTTTCATAATTATCAGATTTAAGCAGCACAAGAGATAATCTTGAGTGTGCTAACAAGCAGAAGTGCCAAAATAACACTAAGTGATAAGTAGCAAGTGATACTTGTGGAGCCAAATGCTTGGTAAATGCTCAATAGGTCTTCATCAATCTTCTATTCCCCTCCTTGATTTGCTTGCTGAACTACTTACTGGGAACTCAAAGTGACAGAACTTTGAGTAGGGTAAGCAGAATGGGAAGAATGAGATGTTTGATTTGATCCCTTCAACTTGAGTCCTACTGCTTGAGGTCTTCAAGACTTCAAAACAAATCTTCAAAATCTCCCAAATCTTTTCTAAGACTCTCAAATCGGTGTGCTCTTGATTTGTTTGAGTGGCAAGGGAGAGAAAATGAAAGAAAAATAGAGCTTGAAGTTGTAATGGCTATGGAGGGTCTGTCTAGGGTTTCCTGGCCGGCTGTTTTTTCACTTATAGCAGTGTATACAAGCGATTATTTTAGAAGATCTCTGGTGGGTAGAAGGCTCATAAAGTGGGCTTCAATTGCCCTAAGATCGCAGGGTAGATCTCAACGTGTGCTGGCTGCGCCGATTGTACGACCACGAGAGGGCGCAGATCTGTCAATGACATGGAATTTTCAAAATGTTGGGCTTATTTTGCATTCATCACATTGATTTTTGTGCCAAGTGCCTCGATTAGAGGAACAATTGTGTAGAAGAAACCATGAAGAATTATGCCCTCTATTGCAAGATCTAGTTCCTCAAAGTTGGTTGGGTCTGTCTGGCTATGGCTGCCACAAGCTTTGACTGAAGATAAAGTTGAAAAATGAAGTCCTAAAGCTAGATGTGAGCTAAGCAGAGATAATAAGAGGTGAGAAGAGACTCGAGAGGAAGTGCCATGCTCAGTTGAGCTCTGATACCATGTGAAAGATATGGATCTAGAGCATGGCTGTGGCGGCTTATAAGCATAGACCGAATTCAAGATGACATTGACCAAGGACTGAACTCAACTGTTACACAAGTGAATTAGGTTCCAAGATGGCAACTTGGACTCATAAACATAATCTTTTGTATTGACAGTGACAAGACACTTTACTGGAAAGAAAAGAGTACTATCATTGCATTAGAAAAAGAGTGCAAGTACAATGCTTTATAGGAATTGAGTGGTAGTACTTTCTCCTACTGTGCATATGGGATTTTGATCCTAAGCCCTCACTACTCCTCACAAAGGGACTGAATTAGGTGTGATTGCAAATATCTCAAAAGAAATGCATCGATAGTAGACAGTGTCGAAACTTCTCCAATGCAAACACCATTGCTAAGCACTCAAGCTCTGTCACTATCTAGTTTCGTTCTTTATTAGTGACCTTTTGGCTTGCATAATATATTGGTTGATCCAACTTGGAAAAACCCTTCTGGCATAATACAGTGCCTAACCCTTCGACTGATGCATCTATGTGCACATGGAACTCCTTTGTCCAGTCAGGAGGATGTAGGATGGGTCCTCTCATGAGGCATTGTTTTTGGGTGTTGAAAGCTTCTTTGTAGTCATTACTCCAAAGGAGATCTTCATCTTGCCTTAGGAGATTGTGCAGAGGGGATGCCTTGGTTGCAAAATGTGCAATGAATCTTCTGTAATAGCCCACATGGCCAAGAAATCCTCTCAATTGCTTGAGGTTTGTTGGTGCTGTCAAGGTGGCAATCTTCTCAATCTTCATCGGGTCTGTTGCGATCCCTTGTGCAGAGACAATATGGTCCAGAAGAGCTCCTGATGAGACACCAAAGACACATTTGTTGAGGTTGAGGAAAATCCCATACTCTCAGCATTTGTCAAAACATTGCTCTAGGTGTCCCCAATGCTCTCGGATTAGGCTATAGAGACAGAAGTCATCGAGATACACCTCAATGAAATCATGCAGATGGTTTTGGAAGGCAGCCATCATTACTCATTGAAAGGTAGCAGGAGCATTACAGAGCCCAAACGGCATCACTCTGTAAGCATAGGTTCCCCATTCTGTTGTGAAGGTTCTTTTGGATTGGTCCTCTTCTGCGATTTGGACTTGTTATATCCGTTGAATCCATCCAAGAGGGAATAGAGCTCATGGCCTGCCACTGTGTCCAACAATTGGTTTGTAAATGGGATAGGGAAATGATCCTTCTTCATCTTGGAGTTCACCTTTCGAAAGTCCACACATATTTGAAGTTTCCTATTCTTCTTGGATACAACCACAATGGACGAAATCCATTCACTGTTAGCCGCAGGATAAATGAACTCTGCTTCAAGGAGCTTCAATAAATCAACTTTCACCAGAGCCGAATAATTGGGATTCATACTCCGTTGTCTTTGCCTTATAGGTTTGGCATCAGACTCTAGGTCAATGTGATGTTGACAGATTGTAGGGTCAATCCCCTTCAGGTCTTTGTACGACCTTTAGTAGGTCTTACAGAACCACTAGTTCTTCTTTTAGAAGATTTCGACCCACTTTCACGTGACGTTCAATACCATCAGCATCCAAGAACGCCAATTTCCTTTCACCTTCCACTTCACGGATAAAAGTCCCACTGACTCCTTCAAGGGAGTAGTGTCATCGTCTGATGTTCCACCAGAATCAGTGTCCTTCTGAACAAATGACTCATTAGTCTATTGGGATTGTTGGAAGGGTATTAGAGCTTTGTTTTTTTCTATGTGAGTGGTGATTTCTTCTAGACTTAGGGATTCATCTTCAGAGGATGCGCCTAGGAATGTCACATAGCATGGGCCTTCTATAAGCCATTGCTCTGATGGCTCTAGCTTCTGTTGACAAGGGGCATCATCATCATCTTTTCTCCAAAATGAATGGTCATGGCAAAAGGAGCCAGTAGTAAACTTAATTTTTATATCTTTGATCCATTGCTTATGCAGATTCTGCATGCTTTGTGATCCATTGGTCAACCCAAATGGAACCATGGACATTCCATCCAACACCCTGAGATCCTTGGCCTCTGAGATCTTTGTAGGGATATCAACAAGATCGTCTGCTATTAGAGGAACTTCTTCAATTGCACTTTCATAACCTGCTTCTTTTTCTTCCTCATTAGATTCATCCTCTTCCTGTAGAGGATCTGTCTCTGCTTCTATAAAGGCTCTATATAAGAATATTAGGTCCTCCATCTCTGTGTCTGCTTTTGCTTTTGCCTCTATCTCTACTTCTGTCTTTGTCTCTGACTCTGCTACCATGTAACAAGGATAACAATACATCCATGCTTCTATTTCGCTGTTAGAGGTGATTTCAAAATTCCGGTTGAGGCAAGAGGTATTCTCCCATGGACAAAGACTTTGCTTCCTTCGATAGTTGGCTTACAGTGCCCACTATTAGGGACTGTGCCTCTATTTTCTTGTGAAATATCTGTTTGACAGCCTCTTTGTCTCTTAATGTACCATCTGTTACTTCATTGGAGGAGTCTATTATGACTTTGATGGACGTAGATCCATTGCCTTTTTGCGATCCATACAACTTCAATATCACTTTATTGGGTACTCTGCCTAGGGTTAGGGTTCCTTCGAACCAGTCTGTCATTGCTCTTGCTTCGAAAAGCCAAGGTCTTCCTAGCAGCAGAGGGTATGAGGTCACATAAGAATTTGGTTTGACCACCAAATATTTCAGTCAATAGTCTGTTCCTGCAAGGGTTGTTTTTACGTATGGGAGGCAATGGTTTGATTATGCTTTGGTCTATCAATCTGATAAGCCATTACGTAAGTTGAATTCCTTGCAAGCCTAGATCCTTCATTGTCACATCCATCATAATGTTTACTAATGAGCCTCCATCAATCAATGAATCTGAAATAAAGCATCCTTCTATCCATACACTAATCTCTGGGGTTCCAAGATCTAGGAAGGTGTTAGCCACATCCACTTCCTTTCATAGGTTTTGAGGCTCTATTGGACTTTGTTGTTGTTGGGGTCACAAACCTTAGGCCACGTCTTCTTGTCAAGATGATTTTGAATCTTTTTTGGCAACTAGGAGATAGCATCAGCAACTATCGGAATGTTAGGTTTGGTTTAAAGGTGTCTAGGTCTTTGACCATATCATACTCTTTGATAGGATCCATATGCTTTTCCAATCAACTTGGAAATGGAGCCACACCCACTTTTATCTTTCATTTTTCTTCTAGGAGCGGCTACATATGCGCTTCTTCTTCATGAGGAGGTACTTCTGCATCCTCTATTTCCTAGACCTTTGGTCCTATCTCTATAACTGTCTCTGTAGCTCTCTGTGGCTCTGTAGTGCTCTGTACTTTCTTCTTCTGGATTACATTATTCTGTTTTTCGAGAGAGAGGTTGAAGTTCATAGTCTTGGTAGAAGGAATATTCTCTTATTACTGCAACGTAGTGGGGAATATTGCTAACTAATGCTCGGGGGTTCTAGCATTGTTAGCCACACATGCTACCATAAACTTTGCTACATGAAGATCAGGGTCTTTATTGTACTCTCCCCTAAAAATTAGCAATGGGACTAAATTTCTTGGCATGTCATCAATATTTCCAGGACAGGTTTGACTAGGAAGGGGACCTTGAGTCACCATGGGGACTTCTGTAAAGAGTTCTTTTAAGGCGTCAAAGGAGGCTTCTGTTGCAAGCTCATTCTCAGCCTTGATTCTTGCCTTCTCTCTTTTCACGTATCTCTGGACTCGTTCTAGCACTTGTCTCTTGATTGTGTCATTTATCAAGGGGTTGGCTCCAAGAGGGGGCTTCAGTCTCTGGAGGACTTTCTGACCAAAATCTCTTCTACTTCCTTCTTCTCAACATCTCTGATTTCAGCTTTCAAACCACTACAGAGGGGGAGATATTCCATTCTGAATGTATCAAAACTCATTCTTCTTACGATCATTGTTGTGTCGTCATCCTAATAATGCCAGCTTCTGATGGTTTCAATAGTGTATGTTGTAATTAACACTTTGTCTACCAACTTCTAGTGGGTTGCTAATTGGACAAAAGATTGTCAGAACACCAAGCATCTCACGTATCTTACTGTTGAGCATCCACGAACAAATTTCAACTCTTTTCTTTCTTGTTTTCGTGAACCTCCACTGACCACGACTCCTCAAGCTTCTTCACGATCACCCACTTGATGATGTTTGAAAACTTCTCAATGAATGCCAAATCTTCCATAGATGGTCATTCTCTCTGTTTCTGCTCTTTAGTTTGTTCCCAAACAAATTGCCACCAAGATGCACGTCTCTATTGCTTCAACTGAAGGAGGAAATAGTCTACCACATAGAGCTTGCATCATGATGGTAATGTGTTTCCGCCATTGTGGGATGAAATTCTTGTGGAAAGTGGATTTGGTAATGAGAATCTCCAACTTTAGCGGAAGAAGGAACTTTGCAAACATCCATTGAATTCTTCTCTTCTTGGCAATGCCATTTCCTTCATTTTCAGTCTCTTTTGATGCTTATTGATGGCAAGTTTCCCCAGCTGTGCACCAAAAACATGAAGCCCCAAGAAAGACACCAAGGAAAAGGGGTTTCTACTGCAAGAAAATCTATCTTGTAACATCAACAAGCTTTTATTTCATTCTTTTGAGAACCACAACAAGGAAAAGAACAAATCTTCATGCATCATCATAGTAGATATCTCCCACGGATTTGATAGAATCAATCATAATCTTCAACATCTTCATAGAATCCATCAATAGAACAAGAAACACAAAATAATACACCACTTTTGAATGGAAATAATCACATAGTATTCATCTTCATTGTCTTCATAGTTCTCTCTCTCAATCTCTCATAGATAGATACATTGTTTTGATAGAATTGGCTATCTCTGACTCTCTCTTTCTCTCTCTATCAATAATACATCATCTTCTCACTACAATACTCAATAATCACTCTCAATAATCATTCTTAGATCGTGGATGTACCTCCCAAGAGGTATGTCTGATATGAAAGGGCACCAGAGCCACTACAGTGTCTCTTCATAGCTCACTACTGTCACTTCACTTCTGTCTGCTCTTCAATCTTCAATAGCTACTTCTTCCATTTGTTTTAGCTCTTTTGAACTTAGATTCATCCTTTTCAAAATTTAGAAAACTTTTTCAAAGTACACCCTCATATCACAGAACACTTACAGAAGATCTATAGAGGATTTACATAAAATAGAAACAGTGCAAGAACAGAGGCTCTACAGAGGGTATATATAGGGGGTTAACAGAAGGTCATTAGAGAACATCAGAACCTCATAACTCATACTATAAAAAACTATTCAATAAGCTTTCAAAAGACCTCAACCTTCATCAATCATCAATCATCAATCCATGCTTCATACAGAAGAAAATCAGAACAAAACAAAAGCTAAACAGAAGGTATCAGAACCAATCAGAACCTCAACAGAACTTATCAGAACATCATAGAACCTCATATTTCTACTGAGAATCATCATGAGCTTCTGAAATATAATCAATATCATCCAAAAACACTTTCAAGTACTTCCAAAACAACCAAACATAACTCAAAAATCCATTAAAAATCAACCATTCAAGCCTCAAAAATAACAAAAATCAACCAAAAGATCTAGTCATTTCAACATTCAACATTGACCTTAGACAGCAGATCTACTGAAATTCCTTCTATTGAAACTTTAAACCCTAAATACTCGATTTGCTTCTTGAAGAACACATACTTCTTCTTCTTAGCATACAGCTTGTGAATCCGCATTTTCTCAAGAACTGTCCGTAGTTATGACTCGTGACTTCCTTCATCCTTGGAATATGTTAAGATACCATCAAAGAATACAAGAACGAAATCATCAAGATAAGATTTGAATATATCTTGCATTAATCTATTGAAGGTAGCAGGGGCGTTTGTTGATCCAAATGACATTACGATAAACTTGTAATGATCGTAACCTGATGTGGAATATCTTCTTCCTTGATCCTGATCTAGTAATACCCTGATGTGAGATCAATCTTGGAGAAAATATTTTCTCCTTGTAATCGATCAAGTAGTTCGTCTATCCTTGGAATCAAATACTTATTCTTGATTGTTACTTGATTTAGCCCTCGATAATCAATGCAGAGACAGAGAGTCCCATCCTTCTTCTTCTGAAATAACACTGGAGCTCCCTAGGGTGAGTTACTGAGTCTAATGTATCCCTGATCTAAGAGCTATTTGAGTTGTTCCTTTAGTTCTATGATTTCTGGAATGGACATTCGATATGGTCTCTTCGCAACTAGTGCAGCTCCTGGTACTAGCTTGATTTCGTGGTCAACTTCTCTCTGTGGTGGAAGTTTAGTTAGTTCTTCAAGAAATATGTCAATATATTCCCTAAGCCACGGCGATTCATCTTTAGATTCTTTATCTTGTTCAGTCTTAATTAATGTGATTAGGTATACAGGTGAGCCTTTTCTTAAACCTTTAATGATTTAAGAAGCTTTCACTAATTGAATCTTTGGTTTTCCTGCTTCTCCTTGTGTGGTCACTTGTTGTCCTACAAGATTCAAGAATGTGACTTGGCCCTTTTCACAATGAATATGAGCGTCTTTGGGAATTAACTAGTCCATTCCTAATAGGGACTCACAGGTTCCCATGTTCATCACTTTGAATTGCATGTTGGTCTGATTGCCACCCAGATTAAACTCCACCTTACTGTCTATTGTGTTGAGGAAACTTCTTTCGCATCAGCTAACTCAACTATTAGCCCAAGTGCATGCATTGTGTCTTTGCCTAGTTTTCTAGCACACCTTGGTGATATAAATGAATGTGTGCATCCACAATCAATCAAGATTTTAAAGAGTGTACCATTAAAGGTTGATGATGTTTCAATCGTTGAGAACTGTCGATTTGGTCCCTTCTTGTTGAGAGAGGCGTGAATTCTTGCTCTCTCCATGTTGGTTTCCAAAGTGGGACCTTCATCATCTTCTACTTCCTTGAGGGTTATGCTGGCAACTCTTCCTCTAGATGTGGATGTCTGATTCTCATCGTTCACAACTTGCTTTGGCGTTCATTCTATTCGAGTTTTGGGCATCGCCTTTGGATGTGGCCAAGTTTGTTATAGTAATAGTACTTGAAAGTATCATTATTACCACCAGTAAAGTTCTCCACCACTGATGTCTTAGCCTTCTTATTGCTATTAGTAGATTGGAATTGACCTTGGGCTCTTTTTGCATAGCCCGCCCCTAGTTATATTTCTATTTTGAAACTTATTATTCTAAGGCTTATTATTTCTTGGTTTCAATTGGAGTTCTTGTACAATCGGTCTTACTCTTATCAATGTATCTTGGAGGTCAGATGGGCGCATTGCTTCAAGCTGTGTGTTCAGGGGATCATCCAATCCCTGGAAAAACTTGGATACTTGCTGCGCAATATCCATAGACGATGCATACTTGAGAAGTGTTACAAATTTCGATTAGTAGGCTTCCAATGTCATTCCAAGTTGCTTTAGACCAAAGACTTCATTCATCTTTTGTGTGCGGTGTACTGGCGGGAGATACTGGCCTCACGTTGCATCCTTTAATACGTCCCAACTAATAGACGCTTCGGATATTCCTTGGTTTTTACACCATTGTTTCCACCAAATTCAGGCTTCTCCTGTTAGCTTTAACTTGCTGATCATTGCTTGATTAGCTGGGGTAATTCCAGCAACAATGAATATAATCTTCCATGGACTTGATCCATATTTTCGCTTCGACCTCGATGTTTTTGCCTTGGCCATCAAACTCAAGTGGTTAAATTTGCTTAAGTAGGAACTTCTTTTCTTGGATCTTAGCAACATTAAGTGTAGGAACAACTTCCTGGGGTATGATAAGATTTTCTCTAGTTATCTCTACGAATGTTATCATACAATTTGCTCATATCTTTTCAAAAAGAAAAATCATTTCAGAAGGAAATTAATACTTTATATTAAATTTTCAAGGAAGGTTACATCATGATAGAGTTTTCTAAATTAACTTAAGGAATCTAACCATGGATTTCAGATATATCTATTGACTCGTAAGATGGTTTTTTTGAATTATTCTTAGTTTTTCTTTCATCGTAAGGGAAAAATACATGGTTTATTTGGGATGGTTGGTTATTTGGGAGAGATGATTTCCCTGATACAATCTAAGCATGGATTTGGATACATCCATTGGGTAATAATCGGGCTTTGAAGAAGGGATATCTAAAATTTGGTACTTTAAAGGAAGATCAATAAGTCCATCTTTGACATAGCTGCGGCATTTAGAGCGACCAACAACAACCATAACTCGCTAGGATGACCTTTGTCACTTCCTCGTAAACATATCAATTTAGTTTAACCTCCCAACCTCTAGTGAATAAAGTTGAATTCACTCTGGCTTCATGGGATAAATAAACCTTCACGACTTTAAGGTTTTTCATCCATCCTATCCTCTTCAAATTGGTTTGAAGGAAGGCAAGACGGTTTACGTTGATATAACAATATCCACTGCTTATCATTCAACGTCTTTCCCGATATAGTGGAGAAGGATCATAGATACAATCCAGAATCTGCATTACTTGCATTCTCCATCGATAATCCGCAGAATGCATTGCCGATGTAAACATTGTTCAGAAGACAAGGAATCACTCCCAATATTCGTGTCTCTCTGGGTAGGATAAAAAATACATATCAACAAGAGAAGGGGAAAACAACTCATATCTTAGGTTACAATTACCATTTTTTTAAAAAATTATTTTGGCTATGATACCAATCGTAACATACTCACCTTGATTGCGTGACGAGTAACATTTTAGAAGTCGCCCAAATTTTTCCTTCCAGCCGTCGCTATCCTTACTCTAACCAGAATGATCGGATTTTATCCCGGCTAGTCTAGCCCGTAGGGGAAGCATCTTGCCGTTACCCACGGAGAATTGACCTGAAGTTTCCCAATTGACCTAATAGTCACCTATCACCAACTAACTCACATCCAGATGTGTCTTTCGAGAGGCTTCTTGTCCGGAAGGAGGGACTGCCATTACCCTTGGTTCATGGAGTACAATGCTTTTTTTCAATAGTAGACTAAGGATTTGAGAAATCCCTAATAGTGCTCTGGCACAACCGCCGTACTTTTCCCCTAATATAATTTACAGTTAGGTTCTAAGACTAAACCTTAGGTAAGTCAGTGAATTGACCCTTCCTAGAGTTTCTTCTTAGCATTTGTTTTTGGGAAAACCTCTCGGCTAACTCAGACCACCCTACTATAGGATTGGATTCATCGGGAATCCATCCACCCACTTCCCTTAATGAAGTTTCTTAGTTATCTAAATTACCTACCACATTATGTGAAACAAATAAAAACAGCTTTATTAATTAAAAATCTATTTATGCACAGCTGTTCATTTGCATAATTTACTCATAGACATACAATCAGAATTAAAAAAATTCATTGATTATATTCCATAATGTGTGTTCTCTTACCCATATAGGACAGAAATTGCAATTTCATGTACTGCCTCATCCGGTGCATCTGCACATCATCAAGATCAAATCCACATATAGTTAGCATTTTTAAGTGTCCTAAGTAGAACTTAGGCCACATAGGGGACCAATTTGTTCCTAGGTGCATAAAGGAATTACTAGCTAGAATTCCCCCTAGCACCCTAACCACCTCCTACTTAATATGATCCCTGGTAGGAGACCTCTCGCCATCGGATTTGATCCATGCTTCCACGGCAGTAAAAACATCCCCTCTTGGTATGGGGATTCAGCACTTATCCTTGGGGGAGGTATAGGGCTCCTCAATTTATATATGTTCCAATACTTAATTCATCTAGATCTAATCTAGAAAATCACAAACAAGATTTGATGTCTTCAAGCAATTTTGACTTTAAACAATCATGCAACTTTCAAGTGATGATTAATCTTGTAGCAATCGACCTTTGAATTTCACGCAATGAGCTCTTCCCTTTTGGAATTTAACTAGGATATCTAGATTTTGGGGTCTCTAACTTCTTAGTTTAAGGTTCATGATGACATTCTTACAACCCAAGTTTCTTGGCCTTAAGTCAGTTTCTTCAACTTAGAGATATTTCTAGTCTTTAAAATATTCTATCAAGCTTCTAGATCAAAACTATATCCTTGACTAATTTCTTCAAGGTTTCGTTCTTAATAAATTCATCTTGAAATTTTCTCATGATTTCTCTTGAGTTTTAGGTTTTTGTAGTTTTCCTAACAATTTTCTAGCCTATAAAATGTTCTAAAAATTTACCAAGTGAATGCTCTAAGATCGCATACTTATCTTATTTCTATTGAATTCGGATATAAATTTTTAGAAAAACGTGTGGTATCACGATTGGTAAAGGATTGTTATCCATGCTCGTGACTTTGTTAGTGACTCCCATGCTCGCAACTCCAACTATTGCTTCCACGTTAGTAGGGTCACTTGTGATTCCCGCTTTTGAATTCTTTTTCTTTGGGCCATGACAGAAATATGATTCGTAGAAGGAGAAGGACACGCCAGTAATACCAACTAGCAGAGGTGTAAGACTCTTGATGATGATGATGGTTATTGTGGGATTCAATGGTGAAGGCCTTGGGATGGTTCTTCTAATTTTGTGGAGAGTAATACTTCTCTCTCTCCTAGGAAAGTAAGGAAGAACAAGAGTAGCTCTTTCTCTAGTATAGAGCAAGAGTGAGAGAATAGGTATGATCTCTCTCTCTAGTAGACGGAGTAGGGACGAGAGTAGAGGTATGACTTCTAATTGAATTGATGGAATAGGATAGAGTTCTTCAATGTCTTCTCTTCTCGGATTAGAGTAGAAGAGGATGAGAGACCTTCAGCATATCCCCTCCTTGGGTTGAATGGAATAATGTCTCCTTGTCTCATGAGTAGAGTCTCCTCCTCTTGAATTGACGGAGTAGAGTCTCCTCATCTTGGAATCACGGAATAGAGTCTCCTCCTTCTTGATCAGCGTCTCATCCTCATCAAGAGCACTCTTATCGATCTGTCTAGTTATCCCCATGCCCTCAATTTATAGTTTTTGTTGGGGGGGTCATTGATCAAAAGCATGTTCATTTTTATGCGTAGTTTATTTTTTTGGGGGGGAGGGGGGAGGGGGGAGTTAGTATCCCTCCCAGTCTGTAATGCGATGGTGCTTACCTTCGTGATGAGGAGGATGCTGACATTCGTAAGGAGGTTTACATTCGCATTGTTGATTACGTTGACGACCATTTTTTTCCTATTTTTGACAAAGAAAAACTTACGTAAAACCATTACATTATCAATGTCTTCCTTTACGGTGTGAGTATGCTTCAAATTCATTTGTTAAGGTCACTACTTTACTAGTGTTGCATTTGAAGTCATTGGAACATTATGTCTTACAACTCTTGGATCGACTCCTTTGAGTTCATTTAAGGACCAAGCAAACACGTCTATGTACTCTCACAAGAGAGCAACGAGATCAACCTCCTCTTTTAGGTCATCAACTATGTACTCTCATGTCTATGTACTCTCACAAGAGAGCAAAGAGATCAGCCTCCTTTGAATTCATTTAAGGACCAAGCAAACACGTCTATGTACTCTCGCAAGAGAGCAACGAGATCAGCCTCCTCTTTTAGGTCGTCAACTATAAACACGAGTTGAGGCTTCGCCCCTTCCCTTGCTAAGTTGACTTCCTTGACTTTGGCAGGCCCTTCTATTGATTCACTTGCCTATCCCCACCTCTTCACTCCCAACAAGATCACTACTCTATCTTGCTTCTTGAATTTAGTGAAGTGCTTTGGTAGTTCCTTGAGCTTCCTTAGTTGTTCGGCCTCGGGCCCCTTTGGTTGCCCTCTCTTTTCCTCCTTCAACCATCTACACCTTAGATGGACCAGTAAGTCCCCCTTTTGGTGCATCTAGTTTTAGGTGGTCGGGGTATCTCTGGATCACTCTCGGAGCTTAATTCTGATTCTGAGTTAAACTCACAACCCTTGCTAGAGGAGGGAGTCTCCCCTGGCAGTCATAGCTCTGAGATTGATTATGTTTTGAAAAGAGGCATGGCACTAGGTTGGGCTAGCCATGCTTGCTCATAGTCTATCATGCCTAAGTGATCCAACCAAGTGTGATCACATTCAATTATGAAGACTCTTCTCTCAATTCTAAAAGTGTTGGCTCTATGCGGCTTGGAGTCTACTCTTATATGTTCAATCAATTGGCCATTTGTGTCATACTCTATCATCTCGGCCTCCCTAAGTGATCCAACCAAGTGCGATCACATTCAATTATGAAGACTCCTCTCTAAATTCTAAAAGTGTTGGCTCTATTTGGCTTGGAGTCTACTCTTATATGTTCAATCAATTGGTCATTTGTGTCATACTCTATCATCTCGGCCTCTTTTTCACTTTCCTCATTCGCAAAGCAGCAGTCCTCGTACTTGTCACCCGAATCACTACATTGTGATTGCTTGTCATTGTCTAGGTCTCTATTCTCAACCCTTTTTTCATCCATGATCAGTGCCCACTTGTACATAAGGATTAGGCCGTGCACCTTAGTCAATTGCCATTTCGGCCCATCCATGAGGTCTTGGAGTGGCTTGAGATTGGCAGCTAGGTTAGCGGCTAGCTCCCTTTTCAAGTACTTAAGAATCCCTTGGAGCTTAAGTCTATTAAAATGAATATGGAAAGGGACATAAGTTTGTTCTCTGCTAGGGCTTCTGGCCATCATGCAAAGTGGCAGTGAAGGTGGGGTCTTACCCTTTGGTAGTTGGGATGTGGTGGCTTTGCGGAACTCACTTGTTATCCTTGCAACCTGCTAATCCTCTTCTTTATTTGGAAACGGTAGATTGATAGTGCCTAGGATATGCAATCCAATCTTGGTCATCTTCAAGACAAGGAATATACTTCATTAATGGCCCATAGGAATTCCTAGCCTGTGAGTCTCCCTTCAAGATAGAGGAGATGGCATCAAAGTCGACTATTGTGGTCTTCTAGGTGTCCATCTTGACTCTTACAGCCTCTGACCTATTACCTAGGAAAATAAGGTCTTTACCCCAATCTTCTATCACTCATGTGTTCCACATTTAGGATCGGGCCTACCAGAATGTCATAGTCCACTCTCTTCATAAATATGAAGTTTACGGAGAACTAGGCACCCACTATTTTCAAGGGCTAGTCCTTCAGCACTCCGAATGGTCTAAGTTTCATGCCATTAGCAAGTATGATCTCCAATGGTAGGTCACCCCATTCTTGTAGGGCCGCATGGCTAAGCACACTGACTCCTGCTCCTATGTCTATGATCCCCTTTCTTGTGACGTCTCCTAATGCTACCACTGGTAGGGCCACATGCATCTTTGTGCCCTCCCAAAAATCATTTACATGCAAGGACTTAGGCACCAGATTCAGTGTTAGGCTCGGTATATGTGTGGTTGCATCATGGTCGTGCAAATCAGTTGCTCCTGCCTCACTAAATCCCTCTACCCATTGCTTTAACTCTCGCCATAATGCGAAACTTTGCCTAAGCAGATCCCCATTGGTAGGGTCATAAGGGCTGATATCTGTGTTGTAAGCAAGCTACTAGGTGCTTGCCTTTCATTATACTCTACACTCTTTTGCCACTTTTCTTGGTGGTGGGTAGTCTACATACCAAGCCTGTGGCACCTAGGCTTTGTCTTTGTGGTGCTACATGGGGTGTGGATGCTCCTCTAGATTTTATGTGAGTAGGTGAGATAGACATGCTCACACTAGAGAACTCATTGACCTCATCTTTTAAGATGGGCTCAACATCCTTTAGTGAAGGGGAGCTACAAGCTCTACCCCGAGACCTACGGACCGCTTATTGATCAAGCGTTTCAAGCCGAGCGGCCATGGCTACCTCTCACATAGCCGATGCGCCATGCCTACCTTACGAGTGTAGTGAGCTTACCTTGATGCTCGATTGAGTACCCTCCTCTCTCTTGCACACTGGTAGCTCCATGATCCTTGTGGCAAGCTCAAGCAACCTCAATCCCTCTCCCATGAGCTCCATCCTCCATAGTCAAGCGCAAGACAAGGGAAGAGAAGAGAAGAGAAGAAGATGGAGAGAGAAGATGGAGAGCTTCTTCTCCACGATCCCTCACTCTCACACACTCACTCCCTCACCCTCTCACACTCCCTCACTCCCTTGCTCAAGTACAAGCAAGAAGGCAAGAAACAAGAGAAGAAGAAGAAGAAGCTTTAGAATGAGCTTCTCATTCACTTTTGAACTTTATATACATGCCCTCCCTTCTTTGGGCGGTCATCCCCTTTTTTACATGGCCGGCCATTGGCCTAAGCCCATTTCTCATTTCCCACCATTCTAATTTATCATATTTCCAATTAATGCATACAATTTGCACAGGAGCGAGCCTGGCACTCTTTTACAAGGATTCGGGAGCGCTTCCACATTTAATGGTGCGTTTTTTACTCTTTTGCTTTCTCCGGGCGACATTGAGACTTTCTGGGGATCGTACCCGAACATTTAAATTTTTCAGGGTCTGTTACCGGTCAAGGCGCCTTTTCCTTCTTTTATCCTGCACCTTTTTTGCTATTTCCTTTTTTCCATTTTCTTGCTCCTCTGCTCCATTTTCCTGCTCCTCTGTGCTGCGGTAAACACGGTAAACATTACCCCCCTCCTAGCCAATTACCAGTCCCATGGCACTGCGGTGGGAAGTAGTGCGATAGTACGGATGTGTCTTGGTGGAGTGAAGCTGATCATTGGCCTCGTTTTCTTCTGTCTTGGTGGAGTGAAGCAGCGTGTTGAGGAAAGTGTGCTGTTGGGCCATCATAGAGAGCTAGGCAGCCTCTGCCTAATTTTTAGTCAACACTCTATCTCCTTCTACTTTGGCCAATTGGCGTGCCAGGTCTCGTACCCTCCTTTCGTTGTGGTCAGCCCACTCCTTCACTCTCTTCTCCATATCTTCCAGGCTCTCCTCATGATGGAGGGTCATAGCCATGAGTCGTTGCTCTTGGTCTTCGAGCTCGCAGTGTAGGCGGGACTGCTCCTAGTCTTCATTGGCGATATGCGGACTAAGCTGATCCAACTACACCTGCATTCTTTGCACATGCTCTTCTCTTAGCTTTTCTAGCTCTGCAGTCTCATGTTTGATCTTCTCAAGCTAGTTTTATGCCTCCTGGTTGACTGCAGTGAGCTGGGTTCTTGCACCGCAAGTGAGCAGTGGTCTCCCTCTCTCCGTTGAGGCGATCCATTAGGATTTTTCTTCTTCTCTCCCAGGTAGCATCATGTTCCTTTAGGGTTTTTGCTTCTTCTGCATCTCTATTGCTAGCTTCCTCCTTTAGCACATCAATCTCCTTTTGGTACTCTGCTATCTGTTTAGTTTTCTCCAGCTGGAGAGTGGCTCTTGATTCTCGCTCTGTTGCCAACTCTTCTATGGCAGTTCTCTTTCCTTCCTTGGCCTTTTCTAGCTACGAGAGCAGCTCGTTAACGTACTCATCGTACTGGCCTATTGGAGGTGGGGAATGGGACATGGTGGCGGCGGTGGTAGTAGCTTCTATTTTCTGTCTTTTAAGCTCTGGGCTTGGCTCCACATCAGCCGTGGCTGCCCTCTTCACTCCTGGCACTGGGGTGGCTACGCCAGCTTCTCTTGCTAACTCCCTTTCCACCAGGAACTGCAGCCATGTGACCATATTGCTCTCATCAACCTTTGGCAAATTTCCTGGGGCGGGGATGGTTATTATGGAAGCAGCAGGGCTAGTTGGCACAAAACTGGTAGAGACAGGCGTGATGGCCTCCTTGCCCTTGCCCTCTGCGAGACCGGCGGCAGGATGGGATCGGCACATTCAAGCTCGTATCTGGGTTCTCATCCTCCTGAGGAGGGGTTTGCTTTCTTTGTCGTTGATGTTGTTCCACAGATAGGCGAGTTGCAAGTTCTATACCTTCTTGTTCCTTCTTCCTCAAGGCTTCTTCCTCCTCCTTAGCCCTTCTTTTCCTCTCCTCTTCTGCCTTTCTAGACTCCTCTTCCACTCTCTGTGCATCCTCTTTTTCTTTCCTTTTCCTCTCTGTTTCCTGGGCTCTTGACACTCTTTGCGCTTTTTGCAGTTCTTCTTTCTCTTTCTTCCTCCTTTCTTCTTCCCTTTGCTGTTGGAAGCGCTTAGTGTGCTGCTCTCTTTGCTGCTGCTGGCGCTTTTCTTCTTCATCACTACTCTCGTCAGTTTCTTTTTCCTCGTCAAAGCCAGAGGATTCTTCGTTGTGTGGTGAGGATGGCGGTCTCTCCTGCTCCTCCTCTGCTGCTCCTACCTCCTTTACTGCTTCTTCAATTAGGGTGGTTAGTACACCTCCATATCCAATGAATGATGCTTTGGAGGCGGCCTTCTTCCTGTCTTTTGCTGCTGGGGATTCACCTCCAACAGGTTGGCTTCCCAGATCAAGCGCTACGGCAGCCTTCTCGATTGTGTGTCTTACATAATCATTCCAGTCAATCTCTTCTAGTGCATTGGCCGCGAGGCTTTCGAGCACAGGCACATTTATCCTACCCATATTTGCAGTGTATCGATGGCTGGAGAAGAGGATGTGCATGACTTTAGCATGCATGCGGATTTTGTCATCAGGGATGTCCTGGATATTGACTCCGTTGTTGGACCGCACCTGGCCCCTGTCCATTTTTAGCATGGCGAAGACATCCCTTTTTGGTCTCTTTATGGCCCTTGATTCCAGGCCTAGTGCCTTTTCTACTAGTTTCTTGCTTAAGGGTACCCTGACTTGCCTGGCAGCATCCCCCCTTCCCACAGTCACCATGGCACTCTTGGAGGCAAAGTTGAAAGTTCATAAGAATTCAACACACCTTGCATGATCCACATTTTGCTCTGCCTTCTCCACATGCTTGGTCATATTGCACTTTTCTATGACCTGCTTAGCTGCTTCCTCCATTTCCACGACCCTGGATAGGTTGTGGACAGTTCGGAAATTCAGCCGTCTATAAGCTTGAATTTGCAGACTCGGTATATATTTTTGCTTTTCTTATTCCATGAAGGGAACCTTATGAGCGCGATCTTGATGAGCCATCTTGGGTTCCTGCCCAGCAAAAATACTTGTCATTAATCACAAGTGGAAAAGGAAAACATGGCTAAATGAAGCTAAGCATGAAAAATACGCAAAATAGGAATGCAAAGAACTTGAAAATTTTTGCTAACTTTTTTTTTTATAATCACTGAGTTCAACCTTTCAACAATTATTTATGCCTTCTTAGCCTTATTCCTTCCCCTCGGAAAGATGAAAATCCTTTCTAGGATTGAATGAAGTGGTGAGGATATCAAAGGTGATTGTGATAGGGTGTTCCGGCCAACAGCCACTCATAAAATGCAGGGTTGTACTCAAGTTGAGCGTGACGATCGAGTTCACAAGGTTGTACAAAAACTTGGGAGATATAGGTCAAGACATCGTGAAAAATATCTCCGGTATTAAGGCGGCTTGCAACGTGCAGTTCTTCTTCCGTAAGGAATTGGTCAATGTAAGGATGGGCTAGGACCTGGTCATCTAAGTGTTGGTTCCGCGTAATGGCCAAAACTCTAAATGAAAGAGGTGCCACATAAGTAGGATCATACTCAATGGTCTTGATTGCCCTCCTTTGTTCAGCATTTGTCATGATACGACAGCCTTTCTTTTCCCATTGGGTCCACTTGGTTGTAAGTGGGTTTATAAGGTGAAGCACAATGTAGATGGTTCTGTGAACAGATACAAGGAAAGATTAGTAGTCAAGGGGTATCCACAAACATATGGCATTGATTATGAAGAAACATTCAGTCTGGTTGCAAGGATGGCAACCGTAAGAGTAGTCATTGCTATGGCTGCATCAAAGGGATGGTCTGTACATCAGATGGATGTAAAGAATGCCTTCTTGCATAGTGATTTGCAAGAAGAGGTTTATATGGAGTAGCCACCAGGTTATGTGCATACTGTTCATCCTGAGTTTGTTTGCAGGTTGAAGAAAGCCTTGTATGGCTTGAAACAAGCACCTAGAGCATGGTCTGACAAGATAGGACAATATCTTGTCACTATTGGCTTTCAAATTTCCAAGGCAGATTTCTCACTTTATGTGAGAAAAACAGAGAAAGGTATTATGTTGCTTGTCATTTATGTTGATGATTTGATTATCACAGGTGATAATGATGAAGATATCCTTCATGTGAAAATGCTTTTGAAGCAGAAGTTTGAGATGAAGGGTTTGAAGAGCTGCGTTATTTCTTGGGCATTGAGGTGATAAGATCACCAAGTGGGATATGGCTCTTGCAAAGGCAGTATGGATTGGACATGCTGTCCAAATATGGGATGACAGGCTGTAAGCCTATTTCAGTTCCTTTGGAGCAGAATGTGAAGCTGAGTGCAGATGCAGGTGAGCTTCTAGAAGACCCTACTATGTACAGGCGCATAGTAGGAAGTTTGATTTATATGACTATTACCAGGCCAGATTTGAGCTATGCTGTTGGATTGGTAAGTCAGTTTATGCAAGCTCCAAGGAAACCGCATTTGGATGCGGCTAGACGCATACTCAGGTATGTGAAGTCCACATTGCAATATGGACTATTTTATGAGACTGGGATTTTGATACAGTTGCATGGATATACTGATGCTGATTGGGCTGGTAGTATTTCTGATAGACGATCTACCAGTGGATATGTGTTCTCTTTTGGAAGTGCTGCAGTCACTTGGAGCAGCAAGAAACAGCCTACAATTGCCTTGTCGAGCACAGAGGTTGAGTACAGGGGTACAGCAATGGCTGCATGTGAGGTAGCTTGGTTGCATAAGCTACTTTATGATATGCATCAACCTACATATGGGCCAATTGTCATTTATTGTGACAACATGAGTAGTATACACTTGGCAAATAACCTAGTATATCATGCTAGAACAAAGCACATTGAGGTGCATTATCACTATGTGCGGGAGAGGGTTTTACTAGGTCTTATTGATCTAGTTTATGTCAACACAGAGGATCAGGTAGCTAACATATTCACGAAGGCATTGGGTGCAGAGAAGCTGCGCAAGTTCAGAGACCTGCTTGGTGTGTAGGAATTGGGATTGAGCTCGAGGGGGAGTGTTGAGATATCGAGCTCCACTCGTGATATGCCAGGGTGACCGTTGTGCATTTATGTCACCGGCTTGTTAGTTGCAGATGCGGTTGTTACACCGCCCATGAATAATAGCTAGATGATAGCTATCCTTATCTACCCTAGTTTGTGGTTCACTTAGTATGCCACCTTAGTTAGTTGAGTTTGGTTTGAGACCCACATATATAGGGTTCTTCTATTTCTTTGTATGAGAGTTCTTTTTGGCTTACACAAATAAGAAGAGGAAAACTGTTTTCAGCCTCCACCTGTGTGTGTATTCCCCCATTATGCAAGCAAGAAAGGTACAAGTGAGACTCCTTCCTTCTCTCCCACAATCTTGACAAAAAACTCTAAGGGCAGAATGGCCTCCGTTCCATAAGTCAGCCTAAAGGGTGTCTGACCTATAGCCGTTTTAAAAGCCGTACGACAGGCCCACAAGGCCGCCATTAACTTGTTGTCCCAGTCACTCGGAGATGTAGATACCACTTTTGTGAGTACATTGACTAGGATTTTATTGGTGGATTCTTCTTGTCCGTTAGCCTGAGGGTAATAGGGCAAGGATTTTCTGTGAATGATAAGAAAAGTAGAGAGCATATGCGATATCACCTCATTAATGAAGTGTGTACCCTGATCACTGACTAATTCTATTGGACACCCAAACCGTAAAATCACCTGCTCCCACAAGAACTTTGCAGTGGTTCTAGCGTCATTATTCCTTGTAGCTCTTGCCTCTGCCCACTTTGTTAGGTAATTAGTTGCCACTATGATGTAGTGAGCCTGAGAGTACTGTGCCGCGGGACTGATAGGTCCAATGAAGTCAATGCCCCATTTTTCAAAGGGTTGTTGGGCTATGACAGGGGTCAACTCCATTTTATCTTTGCGCACAGGCACCTTGGTTATTTGGCATTTGTCGCAGTGCTTCACAAATTTAGCAGCATCACGGAATAGGGTGGGCCACCATAGTTGGGATTGCAGCACCTTTTAGGCTGTTGTATCCCTGCGAAAGTGTCCTCCAGCGATTCCGCCATGTGCTTCTTTCAATGCATCATGCATCTCATGCTCACACACGCATCTGCGCAACAAACCATCTTGTCCTAACCTATAGAGTTGGCCGGCTATCAATTGGTATGGTTGGATTTTCAAAATAGTCTCCTCAACCTGGCCTTCTCAATTGGTCTCTCAGGTAATCCGTTCTCCAGCACTTGAACTACATCATCGGCCCAATATGGCATCAGATTAGCTTTAAACAATTCTCTCTCACTAGACAGGTTAAAGAGATGAGCATCCGGTAAATCGTCAGGTATGCCTTATCCAGTGGCTTCTCCTATGGGTATGCGGGACATATGGTCAGCCATGTAATGCTGCTTTCCTTTGCGTACAACCACAGAGAAGTCAAATTCCAATAGGAGAAGTAACCATCTAGCTATGCATCTTGTAGCGCAAGGCTTGTTCACAAGATAGAGCAAGGCTTGATGGTCAACAAAGAAGACAAAGGGAATGGCAAACAGATAATGTCTAAATTTCTTTACAGCAAATACCATGGCCAACCCCTCTCTTTCTGTGGTGGAATAATTCATCTCGGTCTCTGTGAGCTGCCTGCTGGCAAAACTCACCGGATAGTCTAAGTTATGTTCACCAGGCTAGCATAGCATGGTCCCAATAGCAAACTTAGAGGCGTCTATGTGCACATGAAATGTTATGTTCCAGTCTGGGGCTCGTAAGATTGGTGCAGTGGTAAGAGCCTTCTTCAACTCTTCATATGCGCGCTGGCATTCCTCAATCCACTCGAACACGATCAACAGCTTGTACAATGGTCTAGTAATCAGTGCATAATTTAGTACAAAGCAGCGATAGTATCCAATATGTCCTAAGAAACACTGAACTCCCTTGTAGTTATTGGGTGGCGGAAGGTCAACAATGACTCTGACTTTTGAAAAGTCTATGGCGATACCGTTCTTTGACACCACGTGCCCTAGGATACATTCGTGTTTCATCCAGAATTGGCACTTCAAGGGGTTCAACGAGAGGTTGTATAACCGACACCGTTCAAAGACAGCTCTCAATTTCTCTAAGTGTTCGGCCCAACTAGAGTGTACACATAAGTCGTCTACAAACACCTCTAGTTTGCGCCTAAGCATATCTTTGAAGATAGTGCACATTAAGCGTTGAAAAGTCGCAGCTGCATTCATCAGCCCAAAGGGCATGACAATGTAGGCGAATACACCCCATTCCATGGCGAAGGCAGTCTTGTGCTTGTCATCGGGGTGCACTTGCACTTGATTGTAGCTCGAGAAGCCGTCCAGAAAGCTGTAGGCCTCTTTACCTGCTACCCTCTCAAGCATGTGCTCGGTGTATGGTAAAGGGTAGTTATCCCTCTTCGTAGCAGCATTAACTTTGTTGTAATTAACGCACACCCAGATTTTTCCATTCTTCTTCATCACAATCACAATCGGTGATACCCAGTCTGTGTGCTCAATCTCATATATGAATCCCGCCTTCATGAGCTTATCAATCTCCTCTTTTACTACATGGGCGTGTTTGGGATTCATGGGGTAAGGTCGTTGCTTTGTTGGCACTGCATCAGGGACCATTGGGATATTATGAGTCACAACCCTAGGGTCGACCCCTTTAAGTTCTTCCAATGTCCAGGCAAATACATAAATATACTCTTGCAAGACTGCAACAAGTTTGGCCTCCTCATCCTCGGTCAAATCATCTGCAATGAATATAGGTCTTGGCTTTTCGCCCTCCCCAGTCAACTTGACTTCCTTGACTTTGGCGGGTCCTTCGATCGGTTCACTAGTTTGGCATCTTTGCACCTAGCAGAATCACTACTCTGTCACCCTTTTTAAATTTTGTAAACCGTTTGGGTAGATCCTGCGGTTTCTTTTGCCTCTCTGCTTCTGAGTCCTTCACTCGCGTCATGGCCTCCTCATTTAATCTCCTGCGCCTTAGGTGGGCTGGCAAGTCCCCTTTTGTATGTTTGACCTTAGAGGGTTGGGGTATCTCGGGATCACTCTCAGTGCTGACTTCCGACTCCGAGTTAAACTCGCATCCCTCGCTCGAGGAAGGAGTTTCCCTAGGGGGTCGTAGTTCAGTAGGTGCATCCGTCTTGAGCACTGGGATTACCCATGGTCATGCTACTCCGGCTTGCTCGTAATCCACGGCTCCTATGTGTTCTAGCCAGGATCTATCGCACTCCATCCGCATGACTCCTTTTTCACTCCAATTTGTCTTTTCCTTCCTGGTTCTCGAGTCTGCCTTGATTTGTTCTATCGTTCTCCCTTCTGTGTCATACTCTACTGTATCTATCTCTTCCTCACTTTCATCTCCTGTAGAGCAGTAGTCCTCATATTCCTCATCGTCAAAGTCTTGTTCTTTAGACCGTTCAAGCTTTCCTCTTTAGTCTCCTTGTCGTCAGTAACTAAAGCCCAATTGTATAACAAATTCAGATCGTGGACTTTGGTCCATTTCCATCCTGGCTTCGTCAACAAATCACATAGAGGCTTTAGGTTGGCAGCCAAGTTGCCCTTCAGTGTGTCTGTCAGATACTCTATGATTTCCTGAAGCTCTAGCTTATTGCTGGGGATATGGAATGAGACAGGTTTCCTTGGGTTGAGTGAGCTTCCTGCCATCATGCAGAGTGGCACAGTTGGCTCCTCTATTGGCATGGTTGCGGCTTTAGCAGCCTGCCGATATAGTTCTTCCTTATCTGAGAATGATAGGTCAATGGTTGCCAAGACGTGCATCCAATCCCGCTCATCCTCAAGGCAGGGAATATATTTAGTGAGTGATCCATAGGGTTTGGTCATTTGAGTATCGCCTTTTAGCATGGCTGAGATGGCATTTAGGTCAACGGGGGTCGTTTTCCAAGTGTCCATCTCTACCCTTACTGCTTCAGTTCTGCTCCCTAGGAAGATCAAACCATTCCCCCAATCTTCAATGACTCGAGCGTTTCTCATCCAAGGTCAGCCTAGCAGTATGACGTAGTCCACTCCCTTCATGACAATGAAGTTCACGGAAAACTGCACACCTGCAATCTTTACTGGTCAGTTCTTTAAGACTCCGAATGGCCTTACCTTCATTCCATTTGCTAATGTGACATTGAACCTAGCAGCCTCTACAGGAGGGTTTCCCCATGCCTCTAAAACTGCATGGCTCAGTACGCTAACACCGGCGCCTGTGTCTACAATTCCTTTCCATGTCATATCTCCTAAGGCTAGAACAGGTAGGACTGCATGCATTTCAGTGCCTTCCCAGAAAGCATTGATGTGCAATGACTTAGGAGTTGAGTGTAGAGTTAGACTTGGGATTTGCGTAACTGCAGCATGATCTTGCTAATCAGCACCCGTAAGTCCTATGTGTCCCTCCACCAAATCTTTTAACTCCTGCCATAAAGAAAGATTCTGCCTAAGCAGGTCTTCTATGCTTAGAGTTACTGGGGTGGACAGCAAGGTTGCAAGGAGACTGCTGGGCTCTTGTCTTCCCCTAAGGCTAGCACTCCTGGGCCATGCATTCTATCTGCCCTGGTAAGTCCCTCTTTGGCCTTGTTGCTGAGTTGCCCCCTGTGGCAAGGATACACTTTTAGTTTATGGTTTTGTGGGTGAGACTGGTGTGCTCACGCTGGAAAAATCATCCATTGGATCTTCTAGTATGGGTTTAGCATCCTTGAGGTGCTCTTGGGCATCCTTGACCCACTCCTTGACTTTGGCTATAGCTTCGAGTTGCCGTTTGGGATGGGGATATTCCCCTACCTTGGCACTCCCTAGCTCAGCTGTCTTCGGGGCTGAGGTCTCTGCCTCTGCATCCGTGACTTTCTTTCCTATCACTAACGTCGTGGCTTCCTCGATTTTAAGGGTTATCTTCACGTCTGTTCTCTTTTTCCTTCTCCTTCGGCTTTTCTTTTCTATTGAGGCTGTGTCGAGGTTACTTGGTCCAGGCAAGGAGATACCTGCCTGCCTTGTTTGAGCTCGCATCATAACTTGTAGTGGGATAGTTGTGTCCTCACTATCAAAGGTTTCCACTCCAAACAGCCCCAGAGGTACTGATGGTACATTGGCAGAGCTAGCTGATGGTTTCCGCCTAGGGCAATCAAGAAACAGGTGAGTGATCCCACATCCTGTGCATCGGAGATCCGCTTTGTCCTTGTTAGCCTATTCCTTCTCTGGGCAACGTGATGAAATGTGGCCTGGATGGTCACAAACTTTATATACATGCCCTCCCTTCTTTGGGCGGTCATCCCCTTTTTTACATGGCCGGCCATTGGCCTAAGCCCATTTCTCATTTCCCACCATTCTAATTTATCCTATTCCCAACTAATGCATACAATTTGCACAGGAACAAACCTGGCACTCTTTTACAAGGATTTGGGAGCGCTTCCACATTTAATGGTGCGCTTTTTACTCTTTTGCTTTCTCGGGGCGACACTGAGACTTTCTGGGGGTCGTGCCCGAACATTTAAATTTTTCAGGGTCTGGTTACCGATCAAGGCACATTTTCCTTCTTTTATCCTACGCCTTTTTTGCTATTTCCTTTTTTCCATTTTCCCGCTCCTCTGCTCCATTTTCCCACTCCTCTGTGCTGAAGTAAACACAGTAAACATTTAGGTGCTCTTGGGCCTCTCTCACCCACTCCTTGACCTTGTCAATCACTTCCAATTGGTGCCTCGAATAGGGATATTCCCCAACCTTGGTGCTCCCCTTCTCCACTATCTTAGGAGTAGATGTTTTCACTTTTCCACTATCAATTTTACGTGCAATTATTGTCTCATCTCTCTTTCTTCTCCTCCTACGACTCCTCTTCCCTATGGAGACTTCATCAAGGTTGTTAAGTCCAAGTAACGAGATACCGGCTTGCCTCATTTATACCCTAGTCATGACATTCAATGACATGGGAGTGGCCTCGCCATCAAGTGTCTTGACTCCAAATAGCCCCAAAGGTATGGATGGCAAGATAGTTGAACTAGTGGATGGTTTTCACCTAGGGCACTCGGCATACAAATGAGTGATTCCACACTTAGGGCATCTCAAGTCACCCTTTTCTCAATTAGCCTACTCTCGTTTAGGGCAATGAGATGAGATGTGTCCTGGGTGGCCAAAAGCATGCGATAGGTTCTTGGTTTTGATGTCCTAGGCCTGTACCGCTTCCCAACCTAACTCCATCACTAGTATTGGCCTAAAATCCATTAGAATGGGGTTACCCTCTTTATCATAGGAGACATAAGGGTTTATGTATGCCTCTTCCTCATCTGGCTCCTCGACATAATGCACTATAGTGTTGCTCAATGGATGGGTCACGAAGGGTCCAGGTGGTCTAGGTATCCCTGTGGGGTTGATGTCCATCCTAGGGATAGTTAGTGTTATATCATTGGGTGCTAGAAGAGCTAATGGAGCTTCCCTTCCATAAGGTAGCGGTCTATTCCCTAGGAAGTAAGGCTGATTATATGGTTGTGGGTATAGCAACCGTCTCGACAATCGGCAATGCATTACATCATGGCCAAACCTACTGCAATTGGCACAGGGTTTGGATATAGGATCCATGCACTCGGCTAGAAGGTGGTTTCCTCCACAATGCACGCATTGCACATGAGGTCTTGTAGACCTTCTCATCATCTGTGAAGCTTAGCCAAATCTAGCTTCATGTCCACCAATTCCTGGCTCTGATTGACATTATTGGCTCAATCTCTCACTAGCAATCATGGCCCTCTCTAAGGTTCTAGAGGTTGCACTATCTCAAATTGTGTCCTTGAGCTTCTCTCTCTGAGCATGTCATCCACTCATATGGCTTCTTCTCAGAGTCCCTAGCTAGCACATCCCTTTGCAGGTTCGAGTTGCTCACCAAGGCCTTGTAAATCTTGTCACTCCTAATTCCACTTATGAACATAGTGGAGTCTACTCATTCGCTAGGTCACTCTGTGAACTAGGATTCTCTTAAAGAGACTCCTCACATAGGTGGTGTAGTCTCAGATATTCTCCTTGTCCTTTTGACAAAGGTTTATCAGCTGAACAATAAGGTTATTTGAGTATCCTGCCTCAAAGAATCTCCTAATGAAGAGACTCTTGAGAATGTTGAAATTATTTCGTTCGGTATTGTCTAAATTAGTGTATCATGTTCGTCCTCCTTTATCCCCAATCCAAAGACCAAAAACATGTGCATGTTGAGGAAGGTTTGTTAGGCTCTTCGCCTCGCATTCCTGCTCAAACTTCTCTACAAAACTATATGGATTTTTATCAAGTTGATACTTGTTGAGTTGCTTGGCAACTACAGGTATCTTTGTTTGGCTTTTTGAATTTGGAGTAATACCTAGTCATGCTAGCAATGAAGTTGTTAGGGCTACTTCGCTCTACTCCATAGCTATGTTATCTATGAGTCGCTTCGTGAGAAGCTCACTCAACATAAGGTTGGCTTCAAGCCCTCTTTCCCTCTCAGTGTTGGGTTCTATTCTATTTCTATTGGCAAGCGTTAAAACTCCTTGGACCTCTCATATTTCTATTTCCTACCTTAGCCTCTAAGCTTGTTGCTCCTAATTATGGGCAACTATGATTGAAGCACTTTCTTTGCCAGTCTCTGCTCTTCCTCATGGTTTGCTATGATATCCTTGGTTGGTCTATTGTGATGCTCCATTTTGGTTTGCAAATCGTACCGATTTATCATTTGCTAGATGTCGATCGAGAAGTATCCCAAGTCAAGCTCACCATTTTTGGGATTGGTACTGGATCCCGAAATTTCATCTCCTGGGCTACTAGAGTGTCAATCAAGTTGATCAACTCGGGTAAGATTGAGTCCCTAAGCACATCATCTCCTAGTGCTCTCCAAGAGGCTTGCTCTAAGGCTCAATGTCCTTGGTCACATGTTCAAGATCTAGAGGTCTTCTCCTATTAATGGGTTCATTTGGTCTTGCTTATCTTGCATGTCGGTTCCTTGTCATTTCAGTCAGTTCTCAATTTTAAGTGCACTCAGGTGCTCGTGGGGTACTTCCTTCCATGCAAAGTGTGAAATCAAGCCTTTGGCTTTCTAGGTGCACTTCAAGTGATTCTTTATGTAGTGTGTGACTGTAATGAAAACAATGTGGTACAACACACACTTTTCTAGTGCACTCCTGTAGGTGGTGGTCACTCTAACATGTTCGTTTTTGGGTCCTTTGAGACGTTTTGGATGGGTGATCTTAGAGGTTGTATTCACAACCACTCCCTAGGCTGCTAAGTCACAAGTTTTGGAGTGCGAAGACTCTACAAAGCCTTTTGATGTGTCAGGGGGCCTATGGGGGTGTTGCTTCTGGGCTCTGTCTAGTCTAAGAAGGCATGCTAGTTTTGTCAACTTGTAGGTTTTATTTTTAGTGTATGAGTATCAAGAGTCCAATTCTCAGAATCAAACTCTCCGATTTTGGTCTGGTGTCCGAGTGGTCAACTCAAACGGTCCAATTCTGAGTGCTCGAATGTTGGGCGTTCGAGTGCTTGGGGTCCAAGTCGAATTGCGTTCAAGTTGGATGGTCTGATCAGGGTGGTCTGAGTCTAGAGACTCGAAGGATGAGTCTATCCCGAGTGGACAATTGGTTCGAGTGTCTAAGTCCAGTGACTCGAACGAATAAGGGCATTCAAATGTGGATGGCCTGACTAGAGCAATCGGACCCTACATCAAGCATCCAATTACAGCAGTGGATTACAGAACAATGAAAAATCTTTGAAAATCCTACATGTGCCTTGCTAATGACTACAATCAAGGTGCTAATAGTAATCAACAAGCACCAAGAAACATCCAAAACACACCTGGAGGCAAAAATGCATTGCGATGAAGGTCACCATGCACAATCTCTCCTCTTTGCCTATAACTCTCTCTCTCTCTCTCTCTCTCTCTCTCTCTCTCTCTCTCTCTCTCTCTCTCTCTCTCTCTCTCTCTCTCTCTCTCTCTCTCTCTCAAATGAGAAAATGAGCTCTCCTACCTGTTCCTGACCTATTAAAGCCCTTCTATACTGAGTTCTAATCTTCCCCCTCTCTTCCTTCTTTTGATGCATCACACATTAAAGCTCTTTTTCTCTCCCTTTTTCACTATTTGGCCTATTTACAATAGCAGAAACCCTATTGTGTGCATAACCTTATTTTTCTTATTTTTTCATTATCCTAAAGCATTCAAATCACAATCAAATGCCTAAAACACCATATTGGGGAATATGGGAATTTTCCAAAAGTTTGGGATAGGTGGTCAAATCTTTGGATTTGTCATAACTTGAACACTATAACTCCAAATCGAGTGCTCTATAGCTCTCTAGATTCCATTTTTCAAGTGCTTTCTAATGATAGGTCACATCATATGGTTTTGAGAAACTTATATGCATGTTATCGAGTGCCACCTTTTTAGTATTCAAAAAATGGGAATTGGGAGATTCCCAAACTCACTAATATTGTGTTCTAACTAATCCAACCTACTCATCTAGATTAAAAAATCACAAAACTTACTTACCAAGGAGATCGAATACCTCTTCAAACTCCCTCACTTCCTACCTATCTACCTCAAGCACGGCTTCAGGGAAAACCCTACTTCAATACTATGCTCGATCGCGAAGACCCACAAACTACTTATTGTTTCAAGCATTTCAAGCCACGTGCAATGGCTACTCTCACATAATCGTATGCACTCTTACACCTATGAGTGTAGTAAGCTTACCTCCATGCTCGATCGAGTTGCCTTCTCCCTCAAACACTTCGATGGCTTCATGATCCAAGGCGCAAGCTCAAACAAGCTCGATCCTCAAGCTCCAAGCTCCATGCTCCATTGTCATGCATGAGACATGAGAAAAGAAGATAAGAAGAAGAAGAGAGGAGAAGATGGAGAGCTTCTCCACCACAGTCCCTCACCTTCACACACTCACTCCCTCACACTCCCTCTCTCAAGCACAAGCACAAGCAAGCAAGAGCAAGAAGAAGAAGAAGAAGAGAGCTCCTTTTGGCCACACACAAGAATGAGCTTCTCTATTCACTTTTTGGATTTTATACATGCCCTAATCCCTTTTGGGCACCCATCCCTTTTTTACATGACCGACCATTTGGCCTAGGTCCTCTTTTCCTATTCCCTTCTATTTACATTGTGGCTTCACCCATGCCCATCTATGTTTTATAAACTGCACAGGAGGGAGCTTGGCACTCTTTTACAAAGATTTAGGGGCATCTTTGCATTAAAATATGTGCCTCTTCCATTTTTACAATCACCTTGGGTTTTTAAGGTGTCTTTGTGATAGTCTCATCTTTTATTCGGATATGATGTTTATTCTTAATTGTTATATGATTCAATCCATGAAAATCAATGTAGAGCCTTAGGATCTCATCTTTTTTCTCTTGGAAAAGTGCAAGGGCATGCCAATGTGAGGTGATGGGTTGGATGGACCCTTGTTCTAATAGTTGCTTTAGTTGTTCCTTTATTTCAATGGCTTTAGGAATAGATATTTTATAAGGCCTTTTTGATTGGTTTAACTTCAAGGGTTAACTAAATCTCATGATCAGCTTTATAGCTAAGAGGTAACTATGTTAGATCTTCAAGAAACGTATCAGTGTATTTGCTAAGCCATAAATGCTCTTTCAGGTCCTTTGGTGGTTCTATCTTATTTAATTTGATTAATTAGATGGGTGGTCCTTTCCTTAAACCCTTAATTAGTCAAGTATGTTTGGCTAATTGCAATGTAGGTTTTTCCACATTTCGTTGAGCTTGAACTAAAGTTCCTTTGCTATTATTAAAGGTGATATTTCCTTCCTCATAGTGAAGACTTACTCGATTAGGGACTAGCCAAATCATTCCTAGAAGATAGTCACAAGTCCATAGGGATAAAACTCAAAAGTGTACCTTTGTGTATTGGTTTCCTAAGTGGAGTTCTATGTTTTTTATTATCTGAGTTGAATAGATTTCCTTTCCATTTGCTAGCTTGACTAATAGTTTTTTGACAGTTTCAAGTTCTAGTTGTAACTTATTTATATATTTAGGACACTAAAGAAATGAGCAGCACCTCTTAGACCTTTGTAGGCACTTGGAGGATGGTATCTTGGGATTGGGCCTTTTTATTATTGATAGTTACATGGATAGTGCCTCTTTTCACTTCTTTGTAAATGGTAGGGTCTTCTTCTTTTTTCCCAATTTAGGAAACAAGCTTGGCCATATATACCTCCTCTCACTCCTCATCCTCACTCTTGATTATTGAAATTTTCCCTTGCTAGAGGGTGAAGAGGAGGTTTTGCACTAGGTTGTTTACCATGGTGGGATACTGGGCTAGAAAATGGCTTGGCTAGTTGCATCTAAAGCAATGAGGTTAGGCTCCATGATTAGCATTGGCAAGATTAAGGTGGTTGTTATTGGTTGGGCAATTTGGGGCATTGTTGACAATATTGAGACGGCCCCAATTCTGATTTTCCATTTAAAGATTAACTTTGGTTCTCTTTGGGCAAGGAAATCCTCAGTGTGGAATGTGTGGAGTAGCCTACAAATTACATCTAGGAAGGGAGTCCAGGAGCTCGCAATAGAGCATCCTTGAGTTCGAAAGACTTCATGGCTTTTAGATGCCTATCTAGAGGCAAATTCATCCCTTGACAGAAATGAGCTCTTGTTGTGTTATTGTCATCTTGGGGGCATACTTTAGGAGGGTAACAAAATGAGAATAGTCGTTTTCCACTATCAAACCTTGTTGCACGAGCTAAAAAACTTGTCCATCTTTCCAATTTGGTAAAACGGGGACAAGTACCTTCCTTGGATAGTTTCTTTAATCTACTCCTAGGTTTGGGAGATCTTTGTGATGGCTTTGTCATGGCACCACTGCTTGCACCAAAGAGGGGCCTCTCTAGTGTGGCGTAATCAGGTAATCATAGTTTGATTGGCTATAGTCATCTCCACTGTAGAGAAGTATTCCTCCGTTTGTTTAATCTAATAGTATATCTAAGCTACTATAGACAATATCAATTATTTTTCTTTACATTTAAAATGTTGTGCCAAAATGTATAAGGGCTCTAATAATGCTAAGGTACATCAATTTGAAGTGGAGCATGGGATGCAAAAGGTCAATGCATCAATTATGTGATGCATTTCCTTTACTTTTGAGCCACCTTGGGTTACATTCTTTTCCTTCTTCAATGGTGACACACTAAATGATATATTGATGTGGGGCCCTTTTTTAGAATGTAAATATGGAAGGAGAATCAAGTACCTATACAAGCCATCAATGGGATTCAGACCTAACACAGATATGGTACCCAATGGAGAGGAGAGGGTGAGGATTGTGGGCATCATATGCCAAACATGATTTATGCAATGGTGGATGGGATGAAGGTTGTGCATAGGGCCAGTATCATCCATTCAGACTTGCATTCTAATAACATGGTAAAAGGCTTTATAGATTGGGGTCTAATTTTTATTTTCAGTATGATAAGATCGACTCTCAATTTGCAATATGGGACACTAGATGAGCCCATGTACATAATAAATGAGCATCGACAAAAAGGAGAGTTGGAAAGGAGAAGAAGGATATGGATTGCACTTGAGATCTACAACCCATTGTGCCAATCTACCTATAGCAAGGAGTCAAATGTGTATGCAATGGGTTGGCTCATAGTTTGCCTTGTAGAGTTTTGGCACCTAGGGTGGAAGTGCTTGCTTGTGGTTGTATAGGGAACCAAAGGATGTCCTAGATGAAGTGATCATGCAATTGATAGAGTTTAAAGCAAGGAATTGCATGTTAGGAGATGATAGGCTCATGTGAATGTCTTTATAGATCTCGATGACTTTTTAAGGGCAGAGTGTGGCATTGATCCTACAAAGACACAAAGACCACTCCTAGAGCTTGGTCTTGTCCTAGCTCACCCCTTCTAAATAGCTCATCTCTTGTAATATCTACTCATATTATTAAAAAATATATATCTCAATTGTTGGAGTCTCTATGACTTGTGAATCTAAAGTTGTCTTGAAAAGAGTCACTTTTTTTTTTGTAAAACTCTATACTCCATGGAATACAATTTATAATTTGTGTCTTAAGATTAACTTAGTTATCTAACTATAATTTTGGTAATTAACTCAAGATTCCAAGTCTTTATCTGTCTCATCCAATATTTTCATGGTAACGTTGATAGTTTTCTCAAGTTTTGAAATTTACCATTTTCATTATCTCCTACATTTTATATCATGGTGTGAGATTTTATAGTTACAAATTGTTTGTAGTTAGTAGAAATTAATCACAACAGTCTTTGGCAATCTAACAAATATAACTATGACTAGAAATGCTATTAGTAACTCGCAGACGTCTACAAATCAACTGGATATGTCCATGTATAAAAATGAAGCAACTAATGAGATTGAATCACAATGCTAAAATAGTACGAGACCAACAAATCCCTATTATTGCTACTAGTGTTACAACACTTAAAGCGTGATTTAGGTCTCTATAGAAACCCCAATTTTTGCTTATAGAAATAAATGAAGAAGGGATACCAAGTTTTTGAAAAGCATACAATCTAATAAGAAAAGAATTTGATTTGGTGCCTTGAAAATTGTATATTTCAACTAAATTAGGTGAGTAAATTTCCATTTATTGAGCCGCTCATACTAGTAAATGGTGCTAATCCAAAAGAAACTTGATGTATGGTTTGCTCATGAAAGAAAGGAACTGATTGTAAGTTGTAGCTCAAACTTGATATTATAGAAAAGCATGTATGCGAAGTTTATGAAAAAGCCATGTTTGATGAAAAAGAAATAAGTCAAGTGACGTGAAAATTAGTTAAGATTGTTTACATCTAAGGAATGTCCAACTATATGAGAAGCATTTACATCATGAAGCACAAAGTGAAATATCGTCAATCAACACTTTGTTAGAAAGAATGCAAGATATGAGGTTAGAAAGCAAAATCTTACAATTGAAGGTATTCTTTGTATTATTGATAATTGTTAGTATATTTATAATATATGTTCTATTTTTAAATACTAACTTGTAATGGTTTCTCTATCATACTATTTTTCATATCTTAAGGCAAGGGAGACCAATGGTGGACTATCTTAAGTATGAATAGTTTTTATCACAACTCGCTATTGATAATTTTCCACGTTTGCAATGGTCATGAAATAGTCAATGGGATTGGGCAGAAGCATTAGATAAGGTTGCTAAGGAAGATTTAAGAGAAAAAATCAAATCTTGTCAATTTTTTTTCTCTCTCATTGGATAAGGCCATGATTAAATATAATACTAGTTGGCTTTGCATAAATGATTATTGTGTAAAAAAATTCATGTTTGACATGGATATATTCTCATAGTTAGATGAGTGCAAAATGATGCCATGACTAAAAACACATTTTTACTTGTCTAAGAAAGCTGGATTGAGTATTTTGCAATTATGAAAAGTTGAGTACAAAAACTAGTTCGTATGGGGGTTGATAGAGCAACAATTATGCAAAGATATCGGTCATGGATTTGTGTTTGATTGCAAACTTCTATAGCATATTTTATGGTAGGGATTCATTGTATGGCACACCGAATGAACTTGGCCTATAAATTAGTTGATGAATTTGATAGTGTTGCAAAGATGGAGCAATGGATTAGTCACATTCACTAGTAGTTTCTTTTGCAGAAGTTCCAAATGATATTTGAAGTTCTAAGAGATGGCAAAGGGTTTAATAAAGGATAGAAGAAGCATGTGGGCGTAAGGTAGATCAACTTGTACTTTCCAATTAAGAGATTATTAGATGATTATCTATCTTTAGTGAGACTCCTGGATAGATTGGTAGCTCAAAAGTTGAAGGATGCTAACAAGGCATTGGAGTTGTTCACAACTTTGACAGATTTTGAGACATTTCTTATATTATTAAGTGTTTCAATGTTCTTTACCTCGACATATTACATATACTATTTCTTTTCCAATTTGAAGTCTAACACTTTTTTTTTCTTTGTAGGGACTGTTTCTCTCCTTGTACAGCTTAATATCCTAGTGAAGCTTGCTCAAAAGCAAACAATGTATATGGCTAAATATAGTAATATTCAAAAGATGATATGCTTATCATTGGATTCTTTTTATGTTGATATGAATTCTCCTCTATATGGGGAGAAACTCAAAAAATGGCATGAGATCTTAAACTTTGAATTAGAACTAATCAAAAGTTTTTTAACAATAAATAAAAATGGTACAATATGCATCAAAGCACATTTAAGATTAATACATCTTTATGTTTCTAGGAAGCAAGTTCTAGGAAAACTTAAAGTTGCAAAGTTTGTGGCACATGAAATAAGAGAAAGGTTTCCAAAAAGTGAACTATTAGAGGCAATGTTAATAATGTATCCACAATTTTGGAACCACAACAAGACATCCAAGTTCTTCAAGTAAGTTTCAAGGAAAGAGTCAATTCCTTAAATATCATTTTGGAAAAGTTGTGCATGTACATGAGTCCGAAGAAACAATGTCAATACTAGATGTAGATGCACTTTCAGAGTAATCACAATGCTCTGGAGATACTATATGGCACCAGTTTAGTGAGCTTATAGAGCCTCCAAGATCAAGTGTGCTATTACTCAATTATGGAACAAGTTGGGCACAAGCCAAGTTCTCCAAGAATATATAATGAACATTTTTGGCCTGCTAACTTGGCTCAAACAATGACTTTAGGGTCAATACAGGATGAAATAATGTTTAACATCATGGGGTTTTGAAGAATAAGGTGTGCAACAAGCTAAGTATAAACTTGGATATCTACATGAGATTATATATTTTCCAATTATACTCAATAGAGAACTTTCCATGTGATCAAGATTTAGTACATTGGATATCAACTAATGCTGTGCAAAAATGTGTGGATATCAAACAAGGTCAACATCACCAACAACATCTTTAGCAAACCTAGATGACAATGATGGAGTATCGAGTACCACTAGATGGCAAGCTTGAGACATTCAAGCATTTTTCATTGTATACAATTAACCTAGGTAGAAATACTCATCAATAGAAAAGGTAGATCAATGTTGCACTCTATGTGATGAATATATTATCTACGGATATTTGTTCACAACAAGTTTAAGCTTTGATAACTTTGTGCTTTCTGATTTCCCTTGCTTTAGTCATACTACTTTATTTCCCTTAACATAGTTGAAGTTTGAACTATCTTTCATTCTATGGTTTCGCTAGCTTATTATCAAGAAGATTCTATCATTATTAGTCTAAAAATAACCATTTTAATTTTTTATATCTTTACGGGTCTCATTAGAAGTATCCACCAGATCGATTATAAGTTTTCTTTTATTTAGGCAAAAAATCACCTCACTTTCTAAAGTCTAGGCAAGAAATTTAGCCATCTACAATTTAAAATTATAAATAGGTTCTTAAAGGGATCCTTGATAAAGATGCTTAAGTCAACAGCTCAACATGCTCTTCGGATTGAACTTTCCCAGGTAATACTTATTATACAGGAGGATGAATCCTTGGAACAATCTATCAAGGGCTTCATAACATCACAATCTACATTATACATCACATTGATACTTGGGAAAACAAGTTATAAACAACTTACTACAAAAGATATGCCTATAGTGCAAGCCCTCATAAGCACCTTGAAGTACAAATTGCTAGAGAAATTCCCACACCAAAAGCACTATCAGCACTTCCCTTGCCCAACCTTAAGCAAGTCTATTAGCTCATTAAGGTGCATAAGTGAACCACTCAACATGCTCCCAAGATTGTACTATCATAGGTAATATCTACAATAAAGGAGGATCAATACTTGGAATAATATATCAAGAACTTCACAGCATAACAAGCTATGTTGGACATCCTTATTGCGTTTGACTTTATGATGCCATTGATACTTAAGAGGCCACTTTGAATTTGTATTGTCAAGTGCCAAATCAAAACAAGTATCCTAGCTTATGGGAGATGGTTAGTAGGTCAAGTTCATAGAGAAGATTTTTCCCACTCTTGCAAGGATAGGTAGATGTGAGGAGCCAAGTATGCACTAGAGCCAAAGGAAGCACGTAGAGAGAAACCAACATGGTGGCACAACCTCTTTGATACCAACAACCATATAATTTTTAATTTTTATAGTAACCTAACTAAAGAGAGAGGGTGGAGCCAATATGTTGTCCCTATCGAGGTAGCATGAACTTTCATATTACCTAACAAATGATCTAAATTGGCATTGCCAAGAACCCAAAGAGCATTGAATTATTTAAACCTCAATATTTAGTAGTGTCATTTAGTGATTTTGTTAAAACAAATACCGGCCTTTTATATCCTCATTCATCAGCACTTGCAAATACTAAAGGATACTTGTTCTCTAGCTTCACCAAAAGAAACTCTTTATAAAGATACACAAAAACCATTGTTCTTTAATATCAATGAAAGGATTAGGATAGCCCCATGGGTTGATTCATTCTTTGCTCAACATTTCTACATGTATATTCTTTGAAGACATGAATGAGAGCCACATTAGACATTCTAGTAGAAATGTGGTTGATAGTTAAGGAACACTTGATAAGTGAGGCATGTCTCTCTCTTAGTCCTAGAACCTACTCCCCACATCCTCACCTCATATATGTACTTTTGACTACATTACAAAAAACTTAAGTCTTATACAAAGAGGTTTTATGTCCTATGAATTTCAAGTCTTGTGATGCACTTGTGGACACAAACTTTCAAGTACATTATTTTATAGACCTTCATGCCACAAGAACATACATTTATCCTAGAAAAATGATTGAGGAAAATGGGCACACTATGTACATCTTTATATAGCAACATGAGCTTATAAATAAGAAATATCTAAACTTAGTTGAATGATATTTTTAAACTTACACAAATAATGCAACTTATGTAATAGGGATAAAAGCATTGAGTTCACATCCCTGCTACTTTGAGTGCACATATGCATGTTGTTCTAGGCTAAATTTTAGAGGAAAATGTAGTTTGCAATTTAAACGCCACCTTGCTTTGTTAGTAGTTCCTATTTTTTTGGAAAAACCAGATACAAATATAGGAATTCAGCAAATCATGATCTCTCCATGGGTACATGAAAGGAGTGATGATTTGACAAATGTTTTTGGTACTTCTAATGGTTCTCTTCACCTAACCAACATAATCTAGTTTGATTTTTGATATTTCATGGGGAACAAAAGCAAGGTACATCAAGTTGCCTACTTTGTTCATGCATTTGAAAATGGTCTTTTATAAAATAAGAATAAATTGAAAAGGTCATTAAGTGCTTTACATTCCTTAAGAGTCCTTGAGGTCTATATGATCGAAAAAGTACTTTACACAAACCATATTGCTTTAATATTGAATATGAAACCTAAAATATAGTTTATATATTCATAATCTATGCATGTAACTATGAAACGAAGTTTGAAAAGCTCCAACATGACTACATTGTCTAATCTATCCTAATCAAATTCTAGACCATCTATTATAGGGAGATATTTGCAACCCAATAAATGTGAGGATTGATCATGTGCTAAATCACCTAACTATCTCGTGACCTTTTTTTTAAAAATGACATTGAAATGTGCCAAAAACCTGTTATAATGAACGGGCAAATTTGTGAGACTTATAAAATTGCAATAACGCACAAGTGTGGGATCCCTAACCAACTACATGACATTTTTGGAAATAATTGCTCCTAACAAGAGCCTTTCAAATGTCATTTTCTAGAGATACTCAAAATGGAAAATTCTAGAAAACATAAAACTTGGAAGCATTAATAAAAAGAATGACAATGATGTGAATGGTGATTTACATCATGTGTCCTTTCCTATATCTCATTGAGCATAAAAGATATAATCATGGAAGCCGACTGTAATCCATAATCAGTTCATAGCATAGAGAAGTAATGCAACTCTTTGAATCTAAGGCTTAGTGGCATTAACACTTTCCTTGTTCTATTACATGATGTAACAACAACTTTAACAAGCACAATCAGGTTACGCTATTGCATATGCAATGATACAACATATTGCGAACAACTTGTAATGGTATCCAAACTTGGAATGTACGAAGCACTATGGCATAAAGAACCATTTCCATTCTATGACAACAAAGAACCTATGGCAATGCATTTGAAAGCTTTATATGGAATGCTTTCATGGATACATCTAAATGCAAAAAATGTACAAATACTTTGGAACAAATCGGTAAATGTAGACTTTTTGGACTTCATCCTTCAAGATACTCAATGTAACTACCTCTCTACCAAAAATGACTATTCCCAATAGCATTAGCATGTTCATATCCAATATGTGTGCTCAATAGCATAGATCAAAGGTTAGATACATTTCTCTAACTCACGCTTTAAGGGGGTGAAATTCATAGTGTGTAATAGTATCTCTCTTTTCTAAGAGAATTTTGAAAATCCTGTCAGCCAAAGAGTGTTTCCTTCATTTACTAACCATATAGGCAAGCTTTTAATGCATTCATCTCCACAATTGTTTGGTTTAATAGTACTCCCACTATTATCACCTTTTCTACATCATGCAATTTCATTTGGACCTTTTGACATGATTTTCATGAACATGATTAAAGCAAGCTTTGTCTCTCCTTCCAACATACCCAAGCATAGCACATGATCCAGCTATGATTGGGACTCGTGCTTGTACGATGCTTGATAGTGGCATACCCTAACTTGGTCTTTGGATCGATTGTGCTTTTATAATTGCTTCTAGTAAGATGCTAACTAGTAAACCTGAGAAGCTTTTCACCACAAAGTTGTTGTGAAGAAGAAGCGATGTGAAGGAAAAGGCTAATGGGTGTAGTGCTTAAGTTGAATGATTGTGGCACCACTAAGGACCATAGTGTGGGTGATGGTGAGAGATGCAAAGTTCCACTTCAAGGGTGGTGGTGATGAGAGGGCTCCATTAAGGACCACATAATGTGTGACTTCCTTTTGTCATGTTTTGCAATTTTTACTTTAAAAAAAAACATGTGTAACTTTCCATGCACTTGGAGTGTTGGAAGTGTTGTAACTTTTCCACGAAAGTGTGAGTCCCATGCATACCTTTCTCTTTCATGGGGGAATCGTGCAAAAGAGAAAAGGAAAGCGAGAGAAAATGTCATGCATGGGAGAAAATGTCATGCATGGGACTGTAGTGAAGTGACGGAAGGAGGCTAGTGTGTTGGGTGTGAGAGATGAGTGGGGAGAGGGGGGGTAATGCTCTCTCTAGTGATGTATGTGGGATGTGGGTGGGGCGAGAGAGAGAGAGAGAGAGAGAGCTCAATCGTGCATGGGATGACGAGGTAGGGCAGCTTGATCGTGTGGTCGTAAACAACGGTCATGATCCGAGTTTGTGGCTAATGGTAAAGAATTTGTGTATAGTATAGGCCGCTGATTGGCTGGCTTGTGCTCTCTTTGGCTCGTGATTGGACGAATTAGCCTTTCCTTTTTTAATTAATATTGTTGTGGTGTGCAGTGACGAGCACTCCTCTTCCCTTCACGTCACAGTGACATGTCTCTCTGTTTTTGTTGTGCCCGCGGGCCTTTATAATGCGCTTCCTCCTCCACAGTCCATACCACCATGCTCGCCTTAGAGTGAGTGGTCCGGGGGGGTCCCACTCCCCTCCCCTCCCCGTACCCATAATAATAAATAATAAGCAACCCCCCGCTCTATAGTCTATAACCTTATAAAACAAAATAAGCCTCTGTCCAACCTTTGAACTTTATATATCTCCTGTCGCGGGTCCCTGCAGTCCAAACTTTCCGGTGATCCTCGTCCCTCAATCGAGACACCGATCCATCACAATCCTAGTTTAATATTTGTAGCGTGCGGAATTGTTCGCGATTTTTACATAGCGGCTCATCATCATGGCCCACGTCACGTGCAAATCCATATCTAAGGGCCGGGATCACAACTGCCTGCAAGCAACGGTAGATACGAAGATCAATGTTCACCGAATAGCATTTCTTGGGAGCCTATTCCAAACGCCTTTAACCTCCATCCGCGCGCGCGCATGTTATTTATTTCCTAGATTTGCAGCTCCTTTTAATATGATATTGTACTAATATAACCTTGTAATTTGGATTGCAATCTTTAAGGAAATTCTCATTTCCTCCCCATCCCCACACTTTCATTGACACTAAGCCTTGGTTTTTCATGAAACTTTGACATAGATTTACGTTCCACCAACGGTAGCAAACTCCAACACTTGAAAACAACTTTTTAGGCTATAAACAAGATAAACTACCTTGACATTTGATTTAATGTCTTACATGCAAAATAAGGTAGATAATTTGTTAATATCAAAAAGATATTCTTTGCAACTTCTACACAAGGAACCGGCCAAAAGGATAGGGTACTCAACCTTAAGCAACACTACCAAATCGTCCTTATAACTACCTACATACTTAACCAAAACTTTAGCATCCCTTTTAGAAAAATGCATGAGCAATTAATAGGCCACCTTCAAGGTAGGATTCTTCCCCTTCAAACTCTTCAAGCAAAGTCCCTCAAACATATGTTAACTGAGTCAAAGACAAGTTCATAATGCTCCAAAATCTCTTTTACAAAAGGGCCCTTCTCAAGTCCTCGTTCAATATTCCTCTCAGACAAGAAGGCAAAACTTAGGGAACTACTAGAAAACCCTCTTCCTTGTAACAAAAAATACATATTGCTTTAAAGAAGATATTCTTGAATCATGTTTCCTCAAGATCCATCTAGGATCATTCTCTCCTTCCTTTAGAGAAACTATTTACAGTTCACTTCTTCCTTCTATTCACATAGTACTTCATGCATCATCATCTTTAATGATGTTTGAAGTTATCCAATTATCATTGACCTTAGTCAAGTTCAATTGTGACCACTCTCCTTCCTATACTATTAAGCTAATGGCTTGCCTTATGTGCTCTTCAATCCATCAGCACAAGCCTTTGGCATTCTTGAGGGACCTCTACTACCCCTTGAGCTATCTTGCCATTCAAGAGCTTTACTAGACTATGGATGAGTCTTTCACTCTCAATGGGGCTCCACTAAAAACTTCTAAATGTCTTGGCCCACAATTAATCAAGGTAGCTCCAATCCACCATCATGTGTGCTTGATCCAAGCAACAACAAACGACTATTTTTGTGAACCTTAAGTCTAAACCATATCCCTAATCAACTTCTTCAGTCTCTCTATGGGAAGTGGATTACTCAGATTGTTGAATGTTGTCTCCACGCTATTGCTGAGAGCCTTTGGCTTGTAGCTATGAGCCTAGATCTTATAATAGATTATGCTATAGCTCACAAGCAAGGATGGTTAGTGTTCAAGAATGATCTAGATAAGGCATATGACTTTGCTAGTTGGTCCTTTGTCTTGAAGGTGCCAAATTCTTGGGTTTGGCATTTCTTTTTTTTAAACTTAATTCTAGCCCTATTCACTAATGCCTTAGGTGAGCTAGTTGAAATGGAATTTTGGAAGCTCTTAACTTGTTTAGTTTTCAATGCAACTACCATATGAGCATTAGGTTATAGAACTAAATGAACATGATGTAATAATCAGTATCAGAAATGCACTTACTCAAGAAAATCTACAATAGGTTTATCAACATCTAATGTCATACCATGCAAAAGTATTTGAATCCTTCATTCAAAGGTTTGTAAGCACTGCTATCCATTGGCCATGTATGCTTTTTCTCTTCAAATATCTTAATCACTCACCCTTGTTTACTAGCCCTCGTCTCTAGTGAAAAGCGTTACTTTCAACATTTAAAGGAAAATTTTGGGTGCAACATGCAAATCAAATTAGGAATCTTTGTGTTACCTTCTTTGGACTTGCTTATTCTTGGTATGTGTATCTTACAAGAGTAAGAAACAAGATCTATGTTTGATGCCATGAAAGTAACACAAATTCAAGTTTCCATCTTGTTTTATGGAATCAACTATTGCTTAGGGATGGAAGAAGATGTGGAATTTAGGGTAACGTGCTTAACTTCCATCACAATGCTTCAAAATGTTTAGGAATACAAAAAATGGAGAATCCTATAGGAAGAAACCATTTGTAAAATGATTTAAGAACACCTTCTAACTTCATCAATACTAGTTTGTTGGAAAAGGCTTCTTTTTTGCAGTGAGATTGGATGTGCTATAGATCCTATATTTTTAGATCACTTAGGCACTTTGCAAGGGTCTATCCTACAAAAAATCAATCTTAGAAAAAGAAGGAAGAGAGAAATAATGGGAATGGGAAGGTGGAGGATGAATGTATTGCAAAATTGCAACCTAAAGTAGGCACTTCTACAAAGTAAGCTAAGTAGGGAAAAGGGTCTCTAAACGTTAATGATTCCCATGGTCAAGGAAAGCAAAGAAACATTCCAAGTCCCAAGTGGATACATCAAGTACAAGTCAACATATCAATAAAGGTGAAGGTAGTGTATATCATGAAGAAGGAAAACAACGAACCTAGTAAGGAAGATGCGTAGTAAACAAGTAGGTGCAAGAAACCTTCACACAAAAAGATAATGAGACAACCATAGGTGGAAAGGAATTTCTATGGAGTGTTGTACAAAGATATGGATGACAATTTTGATTTTGATGATATATAACCCTAATAGGGTCACTTCTAAAATCACACACCTCTCTTACAATGCAAGAGGAGACTTGAATGAGAAGAAATGGACTACGTGTATAGAGAAGAACACTCATAAATTCAAGCCAAGAATCATAGCTTTTTAAGTAGTTGAGCTAGAAGCTTGATTGGAGGAAAAGAAAATGTCATATCAAGGGTATGAATGTTTTGTGACAAAATGGCAATCCACGGATGTTGGGTACACTCAACCTCATGTGAACTAAAACAAAGAATGTAGTGGTATGATCCAAATGGTTGCTGAGAACTTCAATGGATGGGGAGGAAATGGACCTCATTTGAATTATACTCCTAGTTTGTCACCCACATTGAGCTATAGTGACCCAACCACATTGAGCAAATAAATGGGAGTGGTTGTTCTCTAAGCTTTGCCTCAACCATTTCATTATGATAAGTGATTGGGACATGACAACTTAGGATTACAATAAATTCCAAAGTGTGTTTTGATTATTAGAAAAGAAAATGATAAATAGGATGTTCTCTCAGTTATGCAAAAAAGTATAGATGCAAATAGCTTAGATGCAAGGGAGGGTAGCTTTTTGACTTGGCAAAATTAACACAAAGGCACAAATTGGTGAGCTACAAGACTTGACTACTTAAGCTCTTAGGAGGAGGAAACTTTTTGATAGTGTTGGGAAACGTAAGCTATGGTGCTTTGTCTTGATGTGTCTCCTAATCATAGCTTAGATTCAAGGGATGGGCACTTTTTCACTTGATATAATTGACACAAAGGCACAAATTGGTGAACTCCAAGACTCCACTGCTTAACATCTTAGGAGGAGAAAACTTTTTGATAGTGTTGGGAATTGTATGGTTATGCTTTGTCTTGATGTGTCTCCTAATAATCATCTAATTATGCTTTATATCTTTTAAAAAATTGAAATTTTATTAGAGAGGTTTCAAGTTGAACTTTCTCTTATCAAATCAAAAGCATAAGGGAAATGTAAATGGAAAAGCGCACGACTAGTTGTATTTTAAATCTCAAAAGAGCAAGAGGACTAACAATAGCATCACAACAAATGAATATGAGGACGGGTACATACAACATACAAATAATTTATGCATATGTTTGGTAAGGATCTCTTAAACATTGTGGAAAGTCCATGATGGTAGTAGAGCAACAATTAGAGGAAAAAACTAAGTTCTTCCCAAATTGCTCGAAGAGTAAACATCCTTGGAAAGGTACCGATAAGGATGGACAATCTCTTTACAGGAAGGGCTAGATTTTGTTGTCAAAAGAATGAAGCATGGAAAACTTATAGGCCATGAAGGACTATGTGCAAAGCACCTATATCGTCATTTCGAACAATGTTAAATACTTGTATTGAAGATTTGTGCCAAAATTGTAGATTTAGATAGCTCAGATTCAAGGGATGGACACTTTTCACTTGGTATAATTGACACAAAGGCACAATTGGTGAGCTACAAGACTCGACTGATTAAGCTCTTAGAAGGAGGAAATGCTATGATAGCGTTGGGAAATGTAGAGGTGTGATTATGCTTTGTCTTGATGTTTCTCATAATCATCTTAAGTATGCTTTATATCTTTTAGGAAATTGAAAATGTATCTAGTGACTAAGATAGGGTTCAAGTTGCACCTTCTCCAACCAAACCAAAAGCACAAGAGAAATGTAGATGGAAAAGTGCCCAATCAATTGTATTTTAAAATCTCAGAATAACAAGAGAGCTAAGGATAGAATCACTACCAAATGAAGATGAGGATGGCTATCAACATACAATATATGAATGATTAAGAAATCATGCATGTGTTTGATAAGCATCTCTTAGACTTTGTGGAAAAGCACATGATAGTAGAGGAACAACTCGAGGAAAAAACTTAGCTCTTATGTAATTTCTTAGAGAGCTAGATTTTGTTGTCAAAAGCACGAAGCATGGCAAACCTATAGGTCTTGAAGGACTACATGCAAAGAGCATATATAGTCCTTCCAAACAATGTGGAATACTTGTATTGAAGATTTGCCAAAATTATAGATGCAAGTAGCTTAGATTCAAGGGATGGGCATTTTTTCGCTTGGCATAATTGCCACAAAGGCACAAATTGGTGAGTTGCAAGACTTGACTGCTTAAGCTCTTAGAAGGAGGGAACTTGTTGATAGTGATGGGAAATGTAGAGTTGTGGTTATGCTTTGTCTTGGTGTGTCTTCTAATCATCTAATTATGCATTATATCATTTAAGAAATTGAAAATTTATTAGAGAGGGTTCAAATTGAACCTTCTCCAATCAAATCAAAAGCACAAGGGAAATGTAGACAAAAAAAGTGCCCAATCAGTTATATTTTAAAATCTCAAAAGAGCAAGCCTGGGTCTAAGGATAGCATCATTACCAAAGAAGATGAGGATGGATATCGACATAGAACATATAAATGATTAAGAAATCAAGCATGTCTTTGATAAGCATCTCTTAGACATTGTGGGAAAGCCCATGGTAGTAGAGGAACAACTAGAGGAAATAACTAAGCTCTTCTCTAATTGTTTGGAGAGTAAACATCCTTGTAAAGGCACCAATAGGGGTGGACAATCTCTTTACAAGAGGGGCTAGATTTTATTGTCAAAAGCATGAAGCATGGCCAATCTATAAGCCCTGAAGGACTACGTGCAAATACTATATAGAGTCCTTCTAAACAAAATGGAATACTTGTATTGAAGATTTGTGCCAAACTAAAGATGCAAATAGCTTAGATTAAAGGGATGTGCACTTTTTCACTTGGCATAACTAACACAAAGGCACAAATTGGTGAGCTACAAGACTTGACTAATTAAGCTCTTAGGAGTAGGGAACTCTTTGAAAGGGTTGGGAAATGTAGAGTTGTAGTTATCTTTGTCTTGATGTGTCTCTGAATAATCTAATTATGCTTTATATAATCTAAGAAGTTGAAATTTTATTTAGTGACCAAGAAAAGGTTCAAGTTGAATCTTCTTTGATCAAATCAAAAGTACAATGAAAATGTAGTTAGAAAAGTGACCAAATCAACTATATTTTAAAATCTTAGAAGAGCAAGAGGGCTAAGGATAGCATCACAATCAATGAAGATGAGGATGGCTATCAACATACAACATAAAAATGATTAAGAAATTATGAATGTGTTTTTATGTTGAGACGACAAGCTCAACACATGCGAAGATTAATGATGGACCGCCTGGTTAGATGGGTCCACACATCTACACCCCGATAGGATCGAAGGCACATCGGCTAAGTGAGAGATAGCCATAGGTACTCACTTGAAACAGTTGAACAAAAAAGTGGTCCATGGGTCTTGGCAGTTGAGTGTGAGCTCCCTCTACACAATAAAAGGGTACAAAATCCACTAGTCAAGCCATCAACTCAAATTAGTAGCTCACAAAGTTAAGACATGATGCTATCTAGGAGTGAGTGGCCATTATATTCAGGTTGTTACACCTGTTTACAGCTGGCATAGTTATAGCGCCAGTCGACTAATGTAGTCAGTTATGCATTGTTTGACTTAGTAGGCCACTTTCCTTTACGTTGTATCTTATCTATACTTTGTGTACATTGTAAAGCATATGGAAGAAGAAGAAGAAACCAGCAAGAAAACGTTTTGGCCTCCAACTCTCTTCTTGTCTCTTGAGTGAGCTTCTCCTTGTGCATTCTATGTGTGTTCGGCGCAACATCTTGAGCAAGTCCCCCCACCACGCGATTCTTGACATGTCATGGTATCAGAGCTGCACCACTGATTGAGGCTGGTTTTGAAGGCTAAAGCGAAGGAGAGGAGCCAAGGATTCGAGCAAGTAAGCAACGGATAAGAAGCTCTTCCATTCTCTACTTCTTCTCTTGGACAGTGCCTATGGAGACACCGAAAGCAGGGCAAAGCAAAAATCTCAAATTGCAGTGAGATTTGGTGTGTGCAAAGAGCGTTGTGTATTTGGCAAGCTTGTCTGCTGCTATTTTGGCCATCCGAGGTCATTTCAGGCCATGTTTTAAACTCGCAAGGTTGCAAACAACAGTTCAAGATACCCTGCAATTTCAGCTCTGTCTGCCGTATACAGGTGCACAGGTTACAGATTTTAGATCTGTAAGTTCAAAGGTGTTTACCAGTGAAAAAACACAAGGTTTATCTACAAACTAGTTGCAGATTGCATGTATTATTGAGCAGATAGTGAAAAAGGCTGTCTGGTGTATTGCTGTGCACTACAGGTCGAGGATTGCAGAAGATTTGCTTGCTGTTTGGTATTAGTTTTGTGATAATGGCAGAGAACAATAGAAACCCCATCATTGAGAAGCTCGACAAGAACAACTACCCTTCATGGAAGTTCTGTGTCACGAACTTCTTTATTGGAAAAGGCCTCTACGAGTTTGTTTTAGGTGAAGAAAAGGAGCCGGAGGTGAGTGATCCTCCAACTACAGAAGAGACAAAGGCACGGAAGGAATGGAATGCAAAAGACAAAAAGGTCATATATTGGCTGTCTACAGTAATTGACAATAATATGTTGGGACATATTAGAAATGCAGAGAATTCATATGCAGCTTAGACCATACTTGAAAGTATGTTTTTCGTAAATACAAAGGCACGAAAGATTCAACTCAAGCAAGAGTTGAATACATTGAAGAAAGGGAAGATGTCTATCAATGAGCATGCATTGAAGGTGAGGAGCATTGCAGATGCCTTGGCAGCGATTGATGCAATGCCTGATGATGATGATTTGGTGTCGTCTACCTTGGGTGGACTTAACAATGAAAAGGCTTGGAAGTCTTTTGTAACTTCCGTATATGTCAGAAAGCCATTTCCAGATTTTGATGAGTTGGTCTCCCTTATGATCACTGAAGAGATCAAGATGCAGAGTGAGACATATAAAAAAAGTGGTGAACATGTCCAAGCTTTCTATTCCAATTCAGGAAGGGGACGTGGCAGGTCCTCTTCAAGAGGCCGTGGTAGTGATAACCAGCAAAACAGATTGAATCAGCAATTTGGTGATATGCAGGTTTTAGGAGGTCGTGGTAGCTTTAGAGGTAGGGGGAGCTTTAGAGGAAGAGATGGATGGCAGAACAGAGGTTCTAACAACCTTGGTATTGTGTGTCACTACTGTGGCAAAACATGTCATATTGCAGCCCAATGTTATGCCAAGAAAGATTATATTCACAGTGGTAAGTTGCAGCAAGGAAACTATGCATCATCTTCATGACAGAATGAAGACAAAAATGAACGTCTGTTTGTTATGTAGCATATGCTAAATGCTGTTACAGGAAAGGGAACACATGATGATGTTTGGTATGTTGATTCAGGTGCATCCAATCATATGACCAGCCATGCAGAATGGTTTGGAGAGATGCATGATTTGTAATTATGTACAGATGGGTGATGATTCATGCCGCCCAATTTCACACATTGGAAAAGTTCCCTTGTCCTCGCATAATGGTAAGACAAAGAGTCTTTCAGATGTATTACATGTGCCATCTATTACAAAGAACTTGGTGTCAGTCAGTCAGATGGTAGTGCAAGGGCTGCAAGTCAGATTTAATGCAAAGGGCTGCTTTGTAGAAGACTTCAATGACAAGTGCAGGTTGGTTGCAAAGGGAAGTAGAGTTGGACATATGTTTACTCTGGATGCTGGAATTCTTACTATGAATGCTGCTATGTATGCTAAAGGAAAAGGTGTTGTTACAGATATTGAAATTTGGCACAAACGCATTGGACATGCAAATGTACAAAGGCTGAAATTAATGTAGTCCAAAGGGTTGGTTACAGGTTTGCCTACATGTAGAGTTGTAGAATTTCATAAGGTATGCGAAGCATGTCAGTTTGGTAAGTAGGCAAGACAACCCTTTTCACATGACAGAGATGTAAGCAGAAATATCCTTGATGTTGTGCATACAGATATTTGGGGGCCTAGACAAAATATATCTCTTGGAGGCAGTTCATACTTTGTCATTTTCATTGATGATTGTTCTAGAAAGCTGTGGGTATATTTTATAAAGGAAAAGAGTGAAGCGTTTGAGCACTTTAGAACTTTCAAGGCTGCAGTTGAAAGAGAAATAGGCTTGAAAGTAAAGTGCTTGAGGTCAGATGGAGGGGGAGAGTACCTCTCGAATGAGTTTAGTGATTTTCTAAGGTCTCATGGGATAAAGAGACAGTTCACATACAGGTATACCCCACAGCAAAATGACATTGCAGAAAGAAAAAATAGGCATATTGCAGAAGTTGCATGGGCATTAATGGCTAAAAAGAATATGCCCAAACATTTTTGGTCTGAGACTATCCATACTGTTGTCTACATTATGAATCGAACTCCCACAGCTGCAGTTCATGGGATGACTCCTGAAGAATGCTTTACTGGCAAGAAGCCTGATATATCGCACTTGAAGGTATTTGGCTATGTTGCATATGTTCATGTCCAGATGAGCTACAGAAGAAGCTTGATCCAAAGGCAGAAAAATGTGTCTTTATTGGATACTCTTTAGAGCAGAAAGGGTATCGATGTTATAACCCTATCACATGTAAGTTCAGAGTGAGCAGGGATGTCATCTTTGATGAAATAAGCAGTTTGTATGCATCTAGTGGTGATGCATTGGATGATGATGATCATGACACTTGTGTGCATGCTGAAAAGCAAGAATCACGAACTCTTAGTGGACCAGAGACATCATCTGGTAGTCCTTGGTTTGGGAAGCAAAGGAGTAGCTCTACATCTTCAAGTGCATCTAGTAGCACTACAGGTAAAGACAAAGGAAAGAATAAAGTGTCAAATGGCATTGATGCAGTTCTTGATGGAGACTCCAGTGGCTTAGAGAGCTTGGATGATGAGCTTGGTATTCCTTCTGTTCAGGAAACCAGGTGTACAAGGAGCTCATAGTAATGTAAAGGCTCCATTGAGTGATCCGGTGGTACGCAGATCTAGCAGGGTCAGATACCCTGTTAAAAGATTTGGTTTTGAAGGTTATGCAGCTTACCATTATGCTTATATGGTGAAACAAGTTGAGGATGTTGAGCCCACTTTTTTTGAGAATGCTGTTAGTCATACTCATTGGGATGCAGCAATGGATGAGGAGATGGCTGCATTAGAGGCCAATAAGACTTGGGATCTAGTATCATTGCCAAAGGGCAAGAAAGCTATTGAATGTAAGTGGGTTTATAAGATTAAGCACAATGCAGATGGTTCTATTAGTAGGTACAAAGCTAGGATGGTTGCAAAAGGCTATGCCTAGACATATGGCATAGATTATGAAGAAACCTTCAGTCCAGTTGCTAGGATGGCAATTGTCAGATGTGTGATTGCTTTGGCAGCAGCCAAAGGTTGGAGGTTGCAGCAAATGGATGTGAAGAAAGCCTTCTTGCATCGTGATTTGTAGGAAGAAGTGTATATGGATCAGCCAGCAGGTTATGAAGATTTAGAGCATCCCACGTATGTGTGCAGGTTGAAGAAGGCGCTCTATGGGATCAAGCAAGCACCTACAGCATGGTCTGACAAGATCAGAGAGTATCTTGTCAATATTGGCTTTTATGTTTCTCATGCTGATCACTCACTTTATGTGAGAAAGGGAGATGCAAGTTTGGTCATCATAGTCATCTATGTGGATGACTTGATTATTACAGGTGATAGTGATAGTGGGATTGCTGAAGTCAAGGACTTTTTGAAGAAGAAGTTTGAGATGAAAGATTTAGGTGAGCTAAGGTACTTCCTTGGCATTGAGGTGATCAGATGTGATGATGATATATGGTTGTCCCAAAGACAGTATGGCTTGGATATGTTGTCCAAGTATGGTATGATATCATACAAACCACTTTCAGTCTCGTTGGAGCAGAATGTAAAGTTGAGTGCTGATGTTGGGGATGAGATAGAAGACCCTATTATGTTCAAGAGGATAGTAGGGAGTTTGTTCTACATGACCATTACAAGGCCAGACTTGAGCTACGCTATTGGTCTTGTGAGTCAATTTATGCAAGTACCTAGAAAGCCACATTTGGATGCAGCCAGACGCATATTGAGATATGTGAAGTCCACACTATATTATGGACTTTTCTATGAGGCAGGTACAGATATACATGTGTTTGGATATACAAATGCAGATTGGGCTGGTAGTATGTCTGATAGAAGATCTACCAGTGGATACATGTTCTCTCTTGGTAGTGCAGCAGTTACTTGGACCAGCAAAAAGCAATCTACAGTTGCTTTGTCAAGTAGAGAGGCTGAGTATAGAGGTGCTGTTGTTGCAGCATGTGAGGTAGTATGGCTGCAAAAGTTATTGGCTGATTTAGATGTGCAGGTGTGGAAGGTCCATTTGTCATTTATTGTGACAATATGAGCAGTATAGAATTGGCTAGGAAATCTGTGTTCCATGCCAGGACAAAATATATTGAGGTACACTACCACTTTGTGAGAGAGAAGGTACTAGCAGGTGAGATTGACTTGGTGTATGTCAGCACACAGGATCAGATAGCTGACATCTTCACGAAGGCATTGGGTACAGAGAAGCTTCAAAAGTTTTGAAGCTTACTTGGAGTTGTAGAGATGCAGTTGAGCTTGAGGGGGAGTGTTGAGATGACAAGCTCAACACATGCGGACATTAATGATGGACCACCTGGTTAGATGGGTCCACACGTCTACACTTAGCACGTCGGTGGTCATTATGACTCTCACATGGCCACTAACTCATTACTTATTATGTTCAGGTTGTTACACCTACTTACAGCTGGCATAGTTAAAGCGCCAGTCGACTAGTGTAATCGGTTATACATTGTTTGACTTAGTAGGCCACTTTTCTTTATGTTGTATCTTATCTATACTTTGTGTACATTGTAAAGTGTGTGGAAGAAGAAGAAGGAACCAGCAAGAAAACGTTTTGGCCTCCATCTCTCTTCTTGTCTCTTGAGTGAGCTTCTCCTTGTGCATTCTGTGTGTGTTCGGCGTAGCATCTTGAGCAAGTCCCCCCACCACACGATTCTTGAAATTTTAGAGGAGGGGATAGATTTTGTTGTCAAAAGCATGAATCATGGTAAACCTATAGGCCCTGAAGAACTATATACAAAGAACCTATAGAGTCCTTCCAAGAAATGTGGAATAATTGTATGGAAGATTTGTGCCAAAATTATAGATAAAAATAGATTAGATTCAAGGGATGGGAACATTTTCACTTGGCATAATTGACATAAAGACACAAAGTGGTGAGTTTCAAGGCTCGAATGATTAAGCTCTTAAAGGAGGAAACTTTTTGACATTGTTGGGAAATGTAGAGCTATGGTTATGCTTTGTCTTGATATGTCTCCTAATAATCTAATTATGCTTTCTATCCTTTAATAAATTGAAAACTTATTTAGTGACCAAGAGAGGGTTCAAGTTTAGCCTTCTCTAATCAAATCAAAAGCACGAGGGAAATGCATACAGAAAAGTCCCCAATCAGGTGTATTTTAAAATCTCAGAAGAGGAAGAGTGCTAAGGATAGCATAACAACCAATGAAGATGAGGATGGATACCAACATACAACATAAAAATGTTTAATAAATTATGCATGTGTTTCATAAGCATATCTTAGACATTGTGGTAAAGGCCATGCTAGTAGAGGAACAACTAGAGGAAACAACCAAGTTCTTCTATAATTTCATGGATAATAAAGATCCTTGTAAATATAGGATGAAGAATGTCTTTATAGGAGGGGCTAGATTTTTTTGTCAAAAGCATGGAACGTGGCAAACCTATAGGTCTCAAAGCACTACCTACAAAAGGCCTAAAGAGTCCTTCAAAACAAAGTGGAATAGTTGTACTGAAGAGTTGCACCAAATTCTCAATTCATTTAGGAGTAGATGGGCATTGCTAAAGAAGTAAATGAAGGCCAACGAAGGTAATCTCAAAGTTGACCAATAGATTCTTAGTTAATGGAGACCAATAACTATGTTGAACATAGAGTACAACACCATGGCTAAGGAATTAGCATACAAAATCAAACTATACCTTCCTAAACTCTTTCAACTGAGACTATAGTATGGCACTATATTTGGTAGGAGACTTTAGGATGCAATACTTTATTTAGTCCTCACGATCAATTGGATTTGTAAAAGAACACATAACTTTTCTTTGATTAACATGGAATTTGAGAAGGTTTATGGCACAATCTCTTGGCTTTTAAATCTCTGAAGGCACTAGAGGCACTTTGCTCTAGAGGAGATTCTATAGAATGGTAACAACTCTCTTTTTATTAATGCATCTTGCAAATAATAATAATGGGTTCATATCCAAAAGCTTCAACCTAGAATGGTATGTAAGGTTAGGGTGCACCTTTGCCCCTTGCTTTTTGCTATTGTCATTGAGCCAATGTTAAGAATGTTGGAAATCATTTTTTTTGTAGGCTCTTTCAGATGCACAAATGTTGTTGATGAGGATGCAAATGTTATAGAGGTGGACGAAGAATCTTGCAAGGAGCTTTTGAAGATGTACGAAGAATTTTTTGTTTCTAGCTCTATAATCAGTAGAGAGAAAACACAAGTTGCATATCTAATTTGTGGTACTATACTTGAGTGGCTACCAAATTGGGATTTCATGCAAATTAAGTTTGAGGTGATTTTTAGATGCATGACTTTCCCTTTAGGTTTTAGGCATTGGCAAGTGGGTTGGTGATGACCAAAACCCTCCTCTCATCATATTTGGCTACAAGGCTGGCTACAATGTAGTTCCAAATCTCCTTTGGAACTACATCAAGTATTAGTACCAAGGATTGCATATTTTGACTACAATGTTGCATGCATGAACATAATGGTTGGTGGTTCTAAAGTGGGTGAGAAACCCAAAAGGAGATGCCTCCTTAACTTGAATTATTTGGCTTCATTAGTATCCCCTTTATATGGATAACATTAGGAGGTTGATGAATCTCTTTTTGAGAAGGGTATATAGTGGTGGATTCATGTTTAGGGCCCATTAACATGTGGATGGAAGGATCTAGAGGCTTTAGCTCAAGAGTTTGGCCTTAAAAATAAGAAGGAATGGTTGATCAAGATTTTTTAGAAGAACAAAGTAGACTAGCCCACCTCAACAACATTAGAGGTTCTCCAATTGTTAAGGAATTGGAGATGTCATAGTGGGAAAAGATTAAATTGGGTTAAGCAAAGAAAATATTTCAATCTTAAGCCAAAGGGCTTCATTGAAAAGGCTAGACAAGGTTGAAAGAGGAGATCTCCCAATGATATTCTAGTAGAGGAGAGCAAAAGATGTTGGAAGGTCCTTGCCTCCATGGATTGACAAACCCTTTTTTCTAGAGGGTGCTAATAAGAGAATTGTCCACTAAAGCTTGGGTAGAAGAACACATATGTACATTCTAGAATGTCTCCTATATAGGAAGAGTGACAATGGTGTCTATCATTTATTTGTGGGGATTCTTAGAGATTAAGAAAGTGTGGAAAGCCTTCTAGATATGATGGAGAAAGCATGATTGCATTACATTATTAAGTGTAGATCAGCCCACTTAGGTGATCGAGGGAGTATGGACGAAGAGATTTACCACATCTAGGAAATAATTAAAGGTAAAGTCATGAAGAGAGTATAGTGTATTAGATGTTCCATTAACCATGGAAAAGCTAACTTTGAAAAGGGTGGCATGGAGGATGCTTTTAAACATAGCCTTCAAGACATAATAGCTTTAGTTAAACAAGTTTCTTTCAAGATTTTCTATAGCGCCTTGAAGATGGCTTTGGAAATTTACCTTTATGATGTCAACCTTTGGGCTATAAGTCATTTCGCATAGGGGAAGATGAGCATATGTTACTCTCATAATGAATTTCACTAGCGTTGCCATATCAGAATATGGTGGCTATTTTCTTTTGTCTTCCTAGATTGCTACACTTAAGTTACAAATCATAAGGACTTGTGTGAACATCGAGTATAATGGCATTTGATAATATATGACTTTGCTCATGCACCATGATTTTGTATGTTAAGGTTTGGAACTCAAGTAACAGGTCACATTATGTGGAAGTGGAGTATAAGTGATCTTCAAAGATTTGAAAGATCAATCTATCCATCCTTGTGGATCAAAAGTTGATAGCCAAAACATTTATTCTTGCCTATTCTAAGTACTTGCCAACTTTTTATTATGTGAACATATTGTACTATGGCTATGTATTTACATCATCACCTAAAGGTAACTAGCTTGATGTATGTGTAAGAAAAAAGCAAGATTATAGGTAAGAAACTTATATGAGAATGTACTATGCCCTTGCCATCTTAAGCCAACGCAAGCCATTTTATATAACAAGCTACATGTATGACTTCTCCCCCTTTGAAAGGCCAAGTTCCCATTATTCATGCTTTTAGCAATAAAATTTGGCTCAATTACAAAGACGTAATAACACCTATCCTTGATTTTTTAACTCCCTCCTTTTCTCTGTCAGTTATTGATAGCTTTTTGCAGCATCAATGCATGGCTTGCATTTATGGCATAGCTCTAATGCATGTTGTCTTGGAGACATGATACACATAAGTCAAGTAACTTGTGTGTGTTCACTAAATTAATGTAGAGATGTTTGTCTATGCATATGTCTATAGTTGGTGAATCTCATGACCATCGAGAGTATATTGTGAGGGGGGGAGGGGGGGATAGAGGATAGAAAATGTGGGTTAATTTTTGTTTGACAAAGTATCACACACCCAAATGCTCACAAGAGGGGAGTGCCTCCCCTACAAATACTAGTTGAGAGAGCAGACAAGCATGCTAGTAGTGTGCAAATTAGAAAGCTTGCAACCCAAATGAATGATGGAGCTTGATCACAATGGGAATCTCCTCTTGAATTATCTCACCAGGGAGGACTAATCGAGTGTTTGAATTAGCAATGGCTCAAGTCTTTATGAACATGTGATACAAACATAGGTGTCTGATTGAGTAATATGCTTAGGAAGACTTTAACCCACAACCTTGTGATTGTAAACCCAAGTCTCAAGCACTAGGCCGTCATCTCTAAGAAAGTGGGATATTTGTGCTCAACTACTAGTAGGATAGTCTAGGAGATGCATGGAGTACTCCCCTTTGAAGGGATATTGTCTATCAACTAGTGTTCACAAAAAACCGAGGTTTAATGTAAAATGAATGGAAAATTAAAAAAAAAAAACCCTTCAAAATTGAAAGAAGAAGATTTAAAACCTCGAACTTTTGAAAAATTTTAGTCATAAAAATGGCAAATACATTTAATTTGATTAAAAAATCCCTGCAAAAATTTGAGTTGGAGGTTTTTGTGTCTGCTATGAAAAATATTTTTCGTGAACGCTGCTATCAACTCAGTTTTGCCAGTTAGAGGAACCTATGGATGTGTGGATCACATTGATTATTGCACAATGACTCCCACAACGTGCAAGTCGTTAGGGACGTTGGTGTGAATGGGCTCTTGTTGGTCCATGTATGTATGTATGTATTCAGTTAGTCAAACGTGTCGAGAAGTTCTGTTGTCTTTTTATTTTGTAGGATAAAAATGCGAGAAGCAGCGAAAGCTAAACAGATAGATAGATGGATTCCATCATGGATCTGTTTAGAAGAGAGGTGGCCTACACGTGTCAGCCTTATAGATCTCGCTTGACGGCGGCTGTGGTGGGCTTGGTCAAACATTTGAAAGTGGAGAGAAACGAAGGAGAGAGCCTAGACCCTACAGGGACAGAGCCTGGCGCGCGCGCGACTCCCGAGAGAGAGAGAGAGAGAGAGAGAGAGAGAGAGAGAGAGAGAGAGAGGTAGCCTCTGTAGGGTGGCAAAAGGGACTGCTCATTTAAAGCGCGACGAAGGGTTCGGCGGACCGTTGGGAGTTGCATTCACACATATCATCCGTCCACACGTATATATGAAAATGGCCCCGCCTACCACCACCACCACCACCCTGCCTCTTCTACTAATATGTGACAATATCATTCTCTCCTCTCTCTCTCTCTCTCTCTCTCAGCTGGACTCCACTCACAAACACGCACTATCTCTCCCCCCACCTTCTCTCTCTCTCTCTCTCTCTCTCTCGCCAACATTATACCGCCACTACCACCCTAATTTATTCATTATATCTTTCGTGAATTGTGATTCATGTATGCAGCATTTACATACAATTTTCTATAGGCTATATATCATGAGCTGAGCCTGACAATCTCAACTGTCAACAAGCCGCACTTGCCATCGACAAAGGATCTCTCTCTCTCTCTCTCTCTCTCTCTCTCTCTCGATTCTCTTGCAATCGATCACCATCCTATCCCACTGTCTCTCTCTCTCTCTCTCTCTCTCTCTCTATAAGAAGGTACCCTACCGTTTTGCAGAAGCGTTGAGGAATGCCTAACTTGCCCAATTCCTTTGACACTGAGTTTTATGTCATGACGACCAACAAAGGACCATCAACCTCTAAGTCGATGGACCAAAGAGTGATGTTCGCCAGTACTCAAGAGCCAGACAGTGCCCCAATGACACCAGAAACAGATATAACGCCTCGGCTTAGTAAGAAGAGGAGGCTGAATTGTGATCACTTGGGTGAATCGGACCTGCGAAATGCCGCTACTGTTGCTGAGTACCCGGCATGCCCGCAGGTTCCATGTATTGACGCAAGGATAATACTGCAGGTACTGTACTACAAAATTGGGATCAACTTTTTGCCATGGTTGTATCGCTATTACGGTGTAATTACCTCAACATAAGTTAATATTAATTCCTTGTCTGTGATGGCAGGAGGCACATGCGCATATTGATCAATATAACGGCGACAATGCTGAGCTCTCTACTGCGGACAATATTCATGAATTAGTTGGAGTTCGAGCTTCCTCCATATACGACGAGGAACAACAGGTATATTACTTCTTAATGTGTATGGGATTAATACCCGCAGCCATATAAATTTACTGGCTAAGTGCATCACATAATCAACCATTAAAGTAAATTGTTTGCTGTGGATGATGATTTCAGTCTATGTCGGCTCTATTAGACCACAATTTCAATGAGCGCTTGCGTGCCCTACAGAGCCTCATTCCTAACGGTCTTCAGGTACTTAATCAATCTATTGGCTGCCACTTAACTCTGGCGTACAGCTAATTGCAGCAGAAATTTACCCAGTTTTGACAAACACGTCGTTCTTATAAACATAGATGACCCCTCTTTGCAGTTAGAGAAGGATGAAATTCTGAGAGTGGCGGTCGACTATGTCAAAGCATTGGAGAGAGAGATTCAAGTAATTATTGACTCCCTGCAATTCCTCTTAGACCTGTATGAATTACGAGTTCCGAAACTGCAAAGGAAGATGGAGTAATTCGTTAATGCTACACGATACTAACTGCTGTACTCTGTGTATAATATATGTGTTTGTGTTCCTGTACACAGACGTTCGATCTGTCGATGAGTATGCAAGCTTGGCCTGCGTCTCCGTCCACAGAGGCGACCGCAGGCGGCAAGAAGATATTGGGCGCAGATCTTGACCAGCAACATTATGCTAATTTAAGTACTACTGCTTCTCCTCCTCCAGCTACATTAGAAGCCCTTTCTAGTAATTCACTGCAGAGAAGGGGTCTATGCATTGTTCCCCTGTCTGCCCTCGCTAAGGCCTTTTAAAAACTTAAAATCTCCATGAATGTGCGGAATGAGAGCTAATCACTGTTGGTCTCTGAGTCCCATGTTTCGAACATCGCCGGCTCTCGGCCTGCTGTAATTAATTGCTGATTTGCTTGTAGAGCGACGGGCGTGAAGGTCCTCCAGTAAGAATTAGGAAGCAAAAACTTGGGGGAACGCTATTTTGCAGAATCGAAATCAAAACTACTGCATGTATCATCCTTTTGATGAGGGACATAATATATATGTCTTTGTCGAAAATTTATCGCCAAAGCTCTGAACATAACATTTCCCGCAGTTCACTTTCATGACAGTCGATGTAACGTTTTTCCATTGATGGGTCTGGCAAATAATTGGTTCTTCCCTTGTGTGTGTGCTGGTTAGCTCCAATCGATGGGATTAGTGGAGTTTGGTCACCCCCTCAGAAAGCCTTCTCAAAAGGGGTGTGCAAGCTCATAAGTGGGAGTGCTAGCAACGAGGGTATTGGTCATCCCCTCCGAAACCCTTCTTAGGGAGATGTATCACGTGCTAACTTACATATCGAGTGGTAGGAATGAGATATTTGGATAAAGCGATAGCATTCTTTTTGCAAGCAATGATTGTGGCAAAGCATCAACATGCTGAATTTGTGCAAACGCTCATGTGCCTTGCATTCTTTGGTGTCCTTGGTCTTGGATTTATTGCGGGGAGGAAAAGTAAGAGACAAGAAATACTTCAATGTATATAATTCAAAAACCTTAATATAACACAACGCTTTTTGCTTAGTCTTTTTTGAAGAGAGAGACATAAATATGACTCAAGACGTACTAAGTGCTCCCTAGCTGCCGTGAGATTAAGGGTGATGACGTTGTTTATAGAGTCAAGTGGTTTTGGAGTCTTTCTTGTAAGTTGGAGAGTAATTGAGCAAGATGTGGCTAGAATCCATGTCTTTTAATTGTGTATTTATAATTAATTAAGTTTTGACATGTTTGTATCTGGAATTAGTATTCAACTTTTATTAAAAGTATATTAAACTCTTGTATGGTCTTGAGAAAGGTCTAAAAAGCTGAATTATATGGGTGTAAATCTTCAAGTAGGCCTTTAACATCAATGATTTACAATAAATTTACAAGTGATTGAAGTCCAACTTTAAAGCATCCTTATGGGAAAGATCAAGTGGAAGCAAGGAGCGCGGAAAAAGTTGAGCTACAGCAGTTATGCCTATACCATGCATGGCATGTTTGCTCCTATCTTGGCTTACAGGGAGAACATGTGACAACATAACATAAGACTTCCCTACACACCCCAAAGTCCCAAGAGCGAGAATTGATGGGGGAATGGAAGTCGAATCCTATGCCTCTCAACTAAAAGAACAAAGCCTTGCGGCTTAAATATGCTAAATAAAGGTCAATGATGGGGTAAACTAAAGTCTCTTCTCTTTGAGAATAAGAAGATCCATAGGGTTGAGATGGAGCTTCCCATGCCAATTGTTTGGTAGCAATATTTTGATTTCTTCACAAAATGCGCTCTATTGATGATTATAAGAATAAGTGTGACAACATAACTTTGTTTGATAATTTGCTTGCGAGAATTACAAAACACATTGATTCCTTACCATCTATTTGCTAGATACAATGGGACCCTGCCACATGTATATGTAAGTCTAAGTAGTCACTATCATGTAATGAATAAATAAATCATGAAGCTCCACAAAATAAGTAAATAAATAACATATTATTTTCATTGCAAAAAAGTAATAAATTATCATAACAAGGTAGCCAAATGTCTCCTTTAGTATCATTTGTCTCAAGTACTAAATTGCTCAAAATTGCTTAAAATTGATATCTATACATCACTTATAATGTATAGGTGTGCGGGTACTATAATGTAGCAAAGTGTAGTGAATAGATGGATGGTGTAGGCATAGATGCATTTATCCCCAACACCTTGCTACTTAAGGATGAATGTGACTCTATTGAGGAGAGAACAAGAAGAAAGTGACAAAGTATAAATGTACATAAAGTACAATATGATGAGGAATAGACATCATCTCATCCAACACCCATCATCTTTTTAAGAAGGCAAAATGCTCCACTAAGAGAATTTTAGTGAGTAAAACTACAGGATTTTGATCAATTGAGATCTTGAGACAGGCTCAATGGACTTGTTCTCAATGACCTCTCTCTGATAAAGTTGTAATGCATCTCAATGTACTTTGTCTTCGCATGGAAGGCTGGATTCTTGGCCAATTGAATATCACTCATAAAATTCAAATATAGTGTAGGGACCACATCAATAATACCAAGGTCTGCCATCACTAGATGGTCCCAACTAGAGAGCCTCCTTGGAAGTCTCAGTAGTCACAATATACTCTTCCTCTATCGTAGATAGGGCCATGCGTGTTTGCATCCTAGACATCCAACAAGAAACATCCCCTTCAACAAAGATAAAGACATAGCCAGAGATGGATTTCCTACTATTTGCATATCTTGCATAATTAAAGTCAGTGTAACCCATGACTTCTATATCCTAGCCACCATAACACATGTACATATCTGCAGTACCCTTTAGATACCTCATGACACCCTTCACGATGTCTCAATACCGCTTGCCAAGTATAGCCATATAGGGTGCCAACTCCCACTGGAGATATTGTGTTAGGATGATTGGCTATCATGGCATATATTAAATTGCCCAATATGGATGCATAAGGGATCTTTGCCATCTTGACCTTTTGCTCATATAAAATTGCTAAAGGGCATTCTAGATGTACTCCTTGTGTGTGACAGGTAAAGGAGACCCTTAGAGCGATTGCATGCGATACACATCTAAGAATATGTGAGGCTTGTCCCATGTCTTTCATCTCAAAGCTCTTCTTGAGCTGACTTTTCAAGGCATTTAGCTCCTCTTCATGAGCACTCCCATTAATTAATATATCGTCTACATAGACTACCGAAATCATAAGGTTGCCATCATAGGCCTTCTTTGTGTATAAACATGGATCCATATTACTGTGACTATATCCTTGTGAATGCATGAAAGCATCAAAATTATAGCATCTTCTCTAGGTGCCTACTTAAGGCCAAGGCTCTTCTCAACTTGCACACTAGGTGTTTCTGCATGTTTGCTCAAAGCCTTTAGATTGCTTGCATAAATCTCATTATGCAAGTTCTCCATGTAAGAAATATGTCTTTACATCCATCTGATAAAATTCTAGATCTAACTATGCAACAAAAGCTAGTACCAAGCATAGGGTAGTCATCTTGACTATAGGAGAAAAGACTTCATCAAAGTCAACACCATGCTCTTGCTTAAAATCCTTAATAACCAATCTAGCCTTATATACTATATTGGGACATTCAAGGGTGCCCTTTAGTTTGTACATCCACTTGCATGACAAAACACACTTTTCACTAGGCAAAGGAACCAAATCCCACATTTAATTTTTTTGTAATGAGTCTATTAACCCCAAATCGAGATGGCGAAAAAATGAAGAAAAAAGCCAAAGGAAGATGGAAAAAGAGCAAAGACACGTAGGCGGCCTCTAAAGATGAATCGGGGCAAAAAGCGCAACTTTAAATAAAAAGGCGCCTCAAAAAACTCGAAAAACTCTTGTAAAAGAGCATCAAGCTCCCTCTTGTGCCAATTGTAAAATATTAGATGGGTATAGGCTAGAGGCACAAGGCTAGAAGAGGGAAATGGAAAAAGGACCTTGCCACAATGGCCGGTCATGTAAAAAAGGGATGGGTGCCCATGGGATTTTAGGGTTTGTATATATAAAGTTCAAAAAGTGAATAAGAGATCATTCTTTTGGTGTGTGGCAACAAGAGTCTTCTTCTTCTTCTCTCCTTCTCATCTTCTTGCTTGTGTGTGCTCTTGAGGGAGTGAGTGTGAGAGTGTGAGGGAGTGAGTGTGTGAGAGTGAGGGATCAAGAGGGTGAAGCTCTTCACCATCTCCTCTTCTCTTCTTCTCTTCTCTTCTCTCTTCTTGCGCGCACGGCTATGGAGGATGGAGCTTGGAGGTGGAGGAGGCTTGAGGATGCTTGAGCTAGCATCTAGGATCGTGGAGCTACCGGCGTGTGTGAGAGAGGAGGCAACTCATATCGACACTAAGGTAAGCTCACTACACTCGTAGGGTCGATGGCGCATCGGCTAGGTGAGAGATAGCCATTAGTGCTCGCTTGGAACGCTTGAAACAATAAGCGGTCCGTGGGTCTTGGCGGTTGAGCGAAAGCTCCCACATTTTGGTTCCATTGCCGGGACCAATGGATTCAAGCTTGAGCACTTGCGTGCATCATATCGAGCATCGAAGTAAGGGATTCATCCCCAAAACGGAGCTTGAGATAGGTAGGAATTTTGGGTGTTTTTGATCTTCAAAACAAGTAAGTATTTTGGGTTATTTTATTTGTTTGATGATTAGGAAATATGGAGAAATCATTTCAGTATTTTGCTTTCGATTCTTGTTGCATTTAGAGTAGGATAGGATTAGGAAAACACACCGGAGAAGGGTAGGGTTTACTGTTGCAAAACAGGGCAAAAATCGTGCACAAAATGGCAAAAAGCTCGATGGTGATGCCTAAGATCGGCAAGTGAGTGATTGGGGGTGTCAATCCCATACCCGGGAAGGGGTATAAGAGCCAAGAGGCCAAGGGAGAACTCATTTGCAACCATTTCAGTGAGAGAGAGAGAGAGAGAGAGAGAGAGAGAGAGAGAGAGAGAGAGAGAGAGCTATTGCCCGATTCGATTTGATCGCACCAACGATGAGCCCACTACTCTATCCAGGTATATGAATCCCTTCCCTTATCCCCTTAGGTAGGATCTAGACGTTTGTGCCTGATACGATTGAGTAAATCACAAGAAACGATCGAAATCAAACTCGCGCTGTTGACGTGCACCGTGCTCGGCCCGTCTGAACAGTCACTTCTGGGCCGAGTCCCAGAATCGGCCCTCAGCCCTATTTCACTCGGCCCACTCGGCCCAAACCCTAATCGGCCCACTCGACCCACTTGCCTACTCGGCCCATCCGATTCTACCATTCGGATCGTGGACCAATTCGGCCCTTTGCCATGTGTCAAACTCGACTCTCCGCCCACTTGCCTCGGCCCGTCCGAGCAACCTTGTTCGAATCGACCACTCGACCCGTTCGAGCCAATTCGTTCGAGTAACTTCGTCCGAGTCCGCTCCTCGGCCCGTCCGAGCCCACCCTGTCCAAGTCCCAAATTTGGCCGTCAGCCCATGTGCCTCGACCCGTCCGAGTGACCCGCTCAGACCCTGCAATTCGGACCAGTTGAGCAAAGTGTAGATTTTTGTCAAATTTTTAGAAATTTGACCTGACCCGACTAGAACTCAGCAGCACGAACTGTCTAAAGCCCTCAGGACGCTCAGAACTTGATTCTGGCACAGGGAATATGCAAAATCATAGGGCGTAGCCGCTTAGCAGCTAGAAGTAGGCAGTTGCGAGACCCAGAGACTTAGACGCAAACCATTGAGTGGTAAAGCCTGATTGGACCAAAAACTAATGAGGCAACATATTAGAGAAACCCTAAACCCTGACAAGATGGCCAAAAAATTGACCAACAAGCCTATTAGGCCCGAAACAACGCGAAAGTGCATAGGATGCCTAGAAAGTGGTTGTTGCACTCACCCTGAATTTCCGCACTTGAAGTACACTTAAGGAAACTGAAAGCCTGATTGAGCACAAGTGCACAGGAAAAGACGCATACATTGAGTGGCCATAAATTGAGGATTGTATTCAATAACCGAAGGAACTCACCCAGATAAACCACTCAAGGAACCCACCAGTAGGAAAGGACCCAAGACATACACAAACCATCAACGTGCAAAAGTAGGACCAAGAAAGGGGCGCCGACGAAGTGGATTTGACAAGTCTACTGAACCTGATCGATAGCTTGGTGGAGCATAATAATTCGACGATGGCAGAAGAAATTTCAGACCGCAGATCTAACGAGGAATTTGACTTAGGAGCCTTTCTAGATGCTATTCAGCTGGTCAATAGTTATGACGCCCATGCCCGGTATGAGCACCACGGCAGGACAGCAGACGCTATCATCGCAGATCTAGAAGAGGAGAGAAAGCTGGCCCGCAAAGCATTGCAAGGCATGACTGAATACAATAGGGATCAGCAGGCTAGGAGCCAAAGACAGAGCATGGAGTTGCAAGAGGTGCAACCGGTGCTGAACCTGGCTGGCAGAAATCGAACAGACCATGAGAGAGCACTAGAAGGAGACTTAACTCTGAGTGAGCTTCTCATGAAGCGGTTGCTCGATAACACAGCTGTAGAGCAAAGTGCCACGGCTTTAGCGACATCACTACTCACAAGATTTGGAGCAAACCAGGGCTCGAAGAGCCAGTCTAATATTCCTATTGTTGCCAAGCAACTCGATAAGTACCAACCCCTTGACGATCCATACAGCTTTGTTAAGCAGTTTGAGCAAGCCTGCGAAGCCAACGGCCTCAACGACCTGACTCAACGCTCTCAAGCGTTTGGGCTTTGCTTGGGCGACAAGGGTAGGATGTTGTATACAAGCTTGGATAACGCAGAGCGAGTCAACTTCGATGGCCTCAAAGATCTCTTCATTAAGAGATTTGCCGAGCCCGGATACTCCGATAATCTACTAATACGCTTGATGAACGTCAAGCAGAAAGAGAAGGAGGACATTCGCGATTACGTGACCCATGTGCAGAGTCTCTTCAAGAGAATCCCTACTGGAGAACGGCCGACTGAAAGAGCAGTATCAATTGTATTCATCAGCGAGATTCAGAACGAGGAACTATATAAGGCTTTGACAGGCAACTCGGTCAACTTCCAAGTCCCAACCAACAAAAGGGAACTCCAGGAGATACTGGAATACCTAACGGACAAGCTAGTTGGCAATCCAACTGCAAATTTCAAACCACTCTAGGATCTCTTAGATGAATCCAAGTGGCAATGGACCAAAGTGCATGACTTAAACCTCATGTAAAATTGGGCCCTAGTTCGTGACCAATGACAAGAGATATATCAAGCCCTAGGAGACGACGAGCAGTCTGATGAAGAGGATTCTAACGAGAATACGAAGACTGCCAATCTTTCAGTAATGAAAGTAAGGGTGAGGTAGATACCGTGGAGTACGACACTAAAGGACAAGAAATAGAGCAAATACGAGCAGACTCCAAGCCGCAGAAAAAGAGTATCTTCAGGATGGAGCGAGAAGTCATGCGCATGGAATGTGATCGCACCTGGTTGGAACACGTAGGAGCCATAGACCTTGAGCAAGTAGGCCTAGCCCAGCCAGGAACGACATCAGTGCTTAGGACTGAATCACCATCTGAACTGCGCCCACCAGGGGAGACCACCTCTTCTAGCAAAGACGGAGGGTTTGACTCTAAATTGGAGGTTAGTTCGGATAGTGATCTAGAAATCCCTAGGCCGTCCACAACCAGACACACCAAGGGGGACCTACCCGTCCACCTGAGGCGCAAACAATTAAGGCATGAAAAGGCAAAACAACCCAGGGATACATGAGCGGAAGAACAGTGAAAACCGCAGGACCTCCCTAAACGATTTACAAAATTCAAAAAAGGGGATAGGGTGGTAGTTCTGTTAGGTGCCAAACATCAAGTGCAGATGAGCAAACTAATCAAAGGACCAGCCAAGGTCAAGGAGGTAGACCTAGCCCAGGAAGGAGAAACACCCCGACCAGTCTTCATTGCCAATGACTTGACTAATGAAGAAGAAACGAGTCTTGTCGCTCTCTTGCGAGAGTACATAAACGTGTTCGCCTGGTCCTTAGAGGAGCTTAAGGGGGTAGATCCGAGTGTCGTGACTCACAACATACCCATGACGCCAGACACAACGTCGGTCAAGCAGTGACAGTACCCTATGAATCCAAAACATGCTCATGCTGTCAAGGAAGAGATTGATAAGCTGATGAGAGTGGGATTCATCTACGAAATTGAGCACACAGGCTGGGTATCGTCTATACTCATCATGATGAAGAAGAATGGAAAAATTTGAGTGTACGTCAATTACAAGAAGGTGAATGCTGCTACCAAGAGGGACAACTATCCGTTGCCGTACACCGAGCACATGCTTGAGAGAGTGGCAAGCAAGGAAGCCTATAGTTTTCTGGACGGCTTCTCAGGGTACAACTAGGTGCAAGTGTATCCTGCGGACAGGCATAAGACGGCCTTTGCCACTGAGTGGGGTGTCTTTGCCTACATAGTCATGCCCTTCGGGTTGACTAATGCCCCTGCCACTTTCCAACGCCTCGTATGTACCATCTTTAAGGACATGCTTCGCAAGGAGTTAGAAGTCTTTGTCGACGACCTCTGTGTCCACTCGACCTGGATCGAATATCTAGACAAACTCCGAGTAGTCTTCGAGCGGTGTCGCTTATATCGTCTCTCCTTGAACCCCTTAAAGTGCCAGTTTTGGGTGAAGCATGGATGCATCCTAGGGCATGTGGTGTCAAAGAATGGCATTGCCACTGACTTCTCGAAGGTCAGGGTCATCGTTGACCTTCCACCCCCAACCAACTTCAAGGAAGTTCAATGCTTCCTAGGCCATACTGGATACTATCGGCAGTTTGTACTGAATTATGCGTCGATTGCAAGACCATTGTACAATCTGCTTATTGTCTTCAAATGGACCGAAGCATGCCAACGGGCATACAAAGAGTTGAAGAAGGCTCTAACCACAGCACCAATCCTACGAGCCCCAGATTGGACCATTACCTTCCACGTGCATATCAATGCTTCTAAGTTTGCCGTGGGGGCAGTGTTGTGCCAACCTGGTGAACACAATTTAGACTATCCAGTGAGCTTTGCTAGCAGGCAACTCACTGAGATGGAAATGAACTACTCGATGACAGAAAGAGAGGGATTAGCCATGGTATTCGTTGTGAAGAAATTTCGACATTATCTTTTGGCCACGCCCTTTACCTTCTTCGTGGACCATCAAGCCCTGCTCTATCTAGTAAACAAACCTTGCGCTACAGGACGCATAGCTCGATGGCTCCTGCTTTTAGAGTTTGACTTCTCCGTGGTGGTACGGAAGGGAAAACAACATTACATGGCTGATTACATGCCACGCATTCCCACCGGAGAAGCTGTGGACAAGGTGTTGTTGATGAACTGGTCGACGCCCATCTGTTTAACCTTTCTAGCGAGAGAGATCTATTTAAGTCTGATCTAGCACCATATTGGGCAGATGACATAGTTTAAGTGCTTGAACACGGGCTACCTGATCGATCGATAGAAAAAGCCCGACTTAGGCGATTAATCCTTAAAATCTAGCCCTATCAGCTGATTGCAGGCCAAGTTTATAGGCTGGGGCAAGGCGGATTGTTGCGCAGATGCATATGCGAATATGAGATGCACGATGTGCTCTCAGAAGCGCACGGCGGCATTGCCGGAGGGCACTTTAGCGGAGACACAACATCATGAAAAGTGTTGCAGTCTCAACTGTTGTGGCCCATGCTTTTCCGTGATGCAGCACGATTCGTCAAGCACTGTGACGAGTGCCAGTGACGAAGGTCCCAATTTGCAAGGATCAAATGGAATTAACCCCAGTTATTGCTCGACAACCCTTCGAAAAATGGAAATTTGATTTCATTGGACCCATCAGGCCTACGGTATAGTATTCGCAGGTCAAGTACATCATTGTGGCCATAGATTACCTCACTAAATGGGCAGAAGCGAGAGCAACACGAAAAAATGATGCTAGAACGACTGCTAAGTTCTTATGGGAGCAAGTGATTTCACGATTTGACTGCCCCATCGAACTGGTCAGTGACCAAGGCACGCACTTCATCAATGAAGTGATCGCGCATCTCTTGTCCACCTTCCTCATCATCCATCGCAAATCCTCGCCATACTACCCTCAGACAAACGGCAAGGCTGAATCAACGAATAAGATTCTTGCCAATGTCCTAACCAAGGTTGTCTCTGCTTCACGCAGTGACTCGGACAACAAGCTAATGGCAACCTTGTGGGCTTACCGCACAGCTTATAAAACGGCTGTCGGTCAAACCCCCTTTAGGCTGAAATATGGAACAGAAGCGATTCTACCATTAGAATTATTTGTTTCTAGCCTGAGAATAGCGCTTCAAGAATGATGGGAAGGGAAGGAGGCATGGACACAACGCCTAGTTGAACTCGAACGCCTCTCCGAGACTCGTCTTCTAGCCACCCATGAGCTGATCTATGAGAAAGGCTGACGCAAGAGCTGGTTTGACCAGCATGTCAAGCAGTGCGAGTTCAAATAGGGTGACTTAGTGCTCCTCTACTCAGTTAAGGGGCATAAGCAAAAAATGAAATTTAGAGGTCTTGGACCCTTCAAAGTCTGTGCGATCAACCAAACAGGCAATGTCGAACTTGAGACCCTAAACGGTGAAGGAATAGGCTTCTTCAATGGCAATCGTGTCAAGAAGTACTACCCTCCTATGCATCCTTTGCATGAGCCACCGATGTTAGAACCGCCTGTCAAAGTATGAGTAGCCACAATCACTGAAATTGACGACGAGGATGAGGAAGCCGTAGAACGCGCATACCTCCGTATCACGGTCATGGCAAAACAAACATGTGCTTTCAACACCTTGATCGATGAGGGAGCAGACTTCAATGTCTTAACCCATGATCATTGGACTCAACTTGGCAAACCACAACTTCAACCCACCACTGCCAAATTAAGCCCATATGGGGCCCATTCCTACGCACTACTCGACAAGTGCAAAGCAGCCATTTCTATCGAGTCTGAAACTATTCCAATGATTTTTTACGTGTTGCCAAATGCTAAAAACGCAGGCACAGAGTCACTGCTGGGGCGAACTTTCAAAAAGCAGACCCACTGCAATGTTGATTACGCGTCGCAGTGCATCCACCTTGCGATAGGCAACGTTCGCATTGTTACAACTTTCAGCAAGGGCTATGCAACCTCATCCCGGGCCACAAAGCCACCGATAGAAACGTATGTAGTCAAGTCTAAGGAGGGGGGTAGTGCGCGGCCGCCACTCCCCGAATTTCATAGACCGCAACCCATAGCAGCCAAAGCTAAGGCCCCACAGCCTCGCCTTCAATGGATGCCCAAACAACCGCAACAACCACCTAGGAGTCGATGCTCCTACCCTCATAAGACCAGAAACTCTACACCTAGGAGGCCCAGACACAGTTATAGGAATAGACGCGTAATCAGTCAAAGATGGGTTCCCAAAGCCCTCTTGAACGCTCAAGGCTACTATGAGGGCAATGCTTGGATATGGATACCTAAGGCCCACACGGCCAAAGGCACCACTCGTACGCCAGCCTCAAGCTTGATCATCCCAAAAACTGTAAAACCTCAAAACCACAAGCTGCAGAGCTTCCCTGACCCGCAACCATCAAGTTCATCCACGCGTGAACCCAAGAGAGTCGCCCAAGCCTATTGGCCCACGCGACAGCCACCGTCGCAAGAGGCATCACCTACCAGAGTCGATCTGACTTCCCCAATCCATCCTGAAAGCAGCAGGCCGTTATTCGAGGGTGCTGCTAACCCAACCTTCGTCCCAGCGACCCAATCGCAAGCTCAAAAACACTCACCACCGCAACTTTTCGTCGCCAAAGGCTCAAGTCCTATCAAACCCCAACCACCCGTAGGCCTTAGGCCCTTTTACAAGAGGAAATCCTTTCTCTCACTAGCAGCTGATTTAGCTAAAGAAATAGGGGATGACGTGGTGGATTGCATTAAGCGACTGGATGCCACTTTTGTGTCGCTAGCTCTGAGCTACGATCTCCTCGACTTAGGCCTATTGGATGAATCCTTCGCAACCTAAGTTCAAACGATGCCTTGTTCTTGGGAAACGTTTGAATTCGCATTTGCAAAAGCCGCTACCTCCGCTGCTAAATTGCTCAGCAGTGAGATCTCCAAAGAGCAAGCAATCAAACAACGCCTCATCACGTTGTATGATTAGCGAACCACTTCTGCCATCACTGACCAAGAAGTGGCAGAGCTGTCAAGACTTGCTGAGGACGAAATCCTAGTTCTTAAGGCATTGGCACTCTCTTAGGTTGCAATGGGAAGTTGAAGGATGCCGAATAATGACCAATGTTGAGCAGCGCTGCGCTATCAAAACAACAGAGTACGACCCCGGCATATGTCGCGCCAACCTCATATCGAGTGTTAACCACTCTTCGGGGCCGTCCTATAGAAGAACACATCAAAGGGCACCCCTACCTCGATTGCTTGTTGACCGAGGAAGAGTTACACATTGCTAGCCGAGTCAACTCTAGTGACGTCCTAACAGATGTTCTCACATACATCACCCAAGTGGGTATTAAGCCCAGCGTTGGACGGTGAAGCCCAATTGGAATACAATCCCAATTTCTATACTTGGCTCCTTCACAAGTAACCCCTACACCTCCATGCCGAAAGCCCTTAACCTTATGACCCTAAATCCTAGGAAGGATTCTTCTCAAGCTAGAAGGGGAGGGGGTAAGGTGAATCAAATCAAAATCAGTAAATCAAATCAAAGTCAGTCAAACATATAGCCATATATTATAAAAAACAGATGGGGTAGAAAAAGGGCATGGAAATTTTGAAGTAAAGGACAAAAAGTCAAAGTCTGAAAAGGAGAATCTGCATTAGATCTTAATGAATTCATTCAAAAGCATAGAGTTTTTCTTTTTCAGCAAATTATTATGTCGCAAGCACTAATGAAAATTACAGTTTATGATAGGAACAAAAGATGTCGCAGCAAGACCGCGTCTACCGACTCCCGTTCACAGACGAGGAAAGAGAGCAATATCGCATCCACCTAGAAAACCGCGACTTCGGCCAGCTTAAGTTTCGAACCATCTGCAACATAGAAGTTGTGGTGGCTAGGGAGGAAGCGGCTAGGAGGGTGGTCGAGCAATGTAACCTCAGCAAGTACCTTGAAAAATTCTCACATGAGCCGGACCACCTGAAGTGCATAGAGTTCCTTAGATCTTATGACCCAGACCAAGAATGCGGCACAGTGAACGGTGGATAGAGGAAAAAGTGCCAAGCAGGTGTAGGTCTGTCTAGACCCACCAGCCTTGGTAGAGAAGGCGTTGGGGTTGAGCCAAAGACGGAGAGAAAACAGAAGAGGGATGTCTATGCGATGCTGAAAATGAAAAAGGAGGAGGTACTCACCAATGATGGCATCAACATCCTAGACATCCCCGATGCAGAAACTAGGCTGCAAGCAAAGCTGGTACATGTCCTCTTCTCCAGCCAATGCTACAACTCCTTGATGCACCGAATCAGCGTATCCGTGCTCGAGAACATAGCGGCCCACACTCTGGACGAAGTTGACTGGAACAGATATATAAGAAAAACTATCGACCAGGCAGCTAAGGCATTGGCTTTAGGAAGTGTGCCAGCAAGTGGAGGGTCCCCAGCCTCTAAGGCTACAGAGAGGAAAAAAGCTTCATCCAAGGCCTCTTACATCGGGTATGGAGGTGTCTTAATGGTGCTTATCCAGGAGGCCGTGAAGGAGGCGCAGGAGGCAGAAGAGGGGGAGGGGGAAACACCCGACAGATCACCTCCTCATCAACACCAGGAGAGGTCCAGTGATAGGACTGAGACCAAGGAAGAAGGGGAGGAACAAAAAAGTAAAAAGCAGGTTAAGGAATCCGAGAAGAAAGCATCACAAAGGAAAAAGAAAAAGGATGACGAGGGCCGCAGGAAAGAGAAAGAAGACTTGGAGAAGGCCAAGAGAGAGTCCCTTAGGGAGGCCAAAGAGAGGGAGAAGAAGAAAAATAGGAAGAAGAAAAGGAAAGGGAGCAATTACAGAAGGCTAAGAAGGCATCGAAGCAGGAGGCAGAGGAGAGAAAAAGAAAGGAAAAGAAAAAAAAGAGAAAAAGAAGGAAGAGCAGAGAAAAGCAGAAGAGGAAAGGCGAAGAAAGGCTGATGAAGAAGAGAAAGAACTAAGAAGGAAAGAGGAGGAGGACCTAGCTGAAGCTATACGTCGGTACATAGAACAACAATGCAGAGCTGATGAACTGGAGAGTTTGAGCCCACATAGAGAAGAAAGGCCTGGGTCAAGCACACAGCTGCCGGAGATTGTGCTGCCCGCCATCATTACGGGCAAGGTCAAGGCCCTGATCCACCCAATTCCTACTCTATTGGTGCCTCCCACCGAGCCAACAACCATCACTCCCAGCATTCCCACCAGTACAGATGTATCAAATCTTGTGGCTTGGATGCAGTATTTCATTAAGAAGGAGATAGCCCAGGGGATGAGCATTGAAACTACGGCTACAGGACAAAAGCGGTCGGCCACAGACGCAGAGTCTAGGCAAGATCCCAAGCGACAAAAGGTGGAGGCCTCAACAACACCCATCCAAACAACGATGACGCTGCCAGCTAATTATGGCGAATACGTCGCCGAGCTACTCTCGCAGTTGGAGAGAGCTAAGGAAGAACGCAAGGTAGTGGTGTGGCTGAGTTGGCAGCAGTTGAGAAGGAATCAATAGCCACCTTCCAGCTTGACAAAACAAGGATGATAGCCATGAAACAAAGGGAGATCGCAGATCTCAAGCAGAAAATAAAGGCTAAGGATGACAGAGAGGAGCACTAGAGGCAGCAGCTCAAGAATGAAACACAGGAGCTGGTGAAGATGCAAAGAGAACATAAGCTCTTGATAATGCAATACACTAGGAGCTCATTACAAAAACCGCTAAAGTTGGAGAGCTCATGCCTGAGCTCAACGCTAGGGATGAGAAAAGAAAGCAGGACATGGAGGAGCAGCAAGAAGAGATTGAGCGCCTAACCGGTCAGTTGAACACGAAAAGAGAAGAACAGGAGAGGTTGATCAGGGAATTGGAGGACCAAGAGCAAAGGCTCATGATACTGACCCTGAAGCAAGGGGAGAGCATGGAGCACATGAATAAGAAGGCAGAGGAGTGGGCGATGCATAATGAAAAGAGGGTGAAGACACTGGCATGGTGCCTCGCTCTGGCAGAAAAGGAAAAGATCATTGTAGAGAGCAAGGCAGAAGCCGCCCAAGTGGCCTTCAATGCCCAACAAAAAGCCTTCCTCGACACCATCAGGGACACTACCCTCTTAGAGGAGGGAGAGCCGTTGGAGGTGGCACAAAGAAAGCTCAACATTGCATGAAGAGCCCTACATGCAGGACTACAATTGCCACCCCAACTTGCAGAGGTTAGGCTGAGCCTGAACGAGCAATGGAAATACCTATTGCTGGTCGGCCTAACCCCCCAAGAAGCGGATGCCCTAGGATTTGAAGAGAGAGCAGCATAGGGAAACCGGCAGGGGAAGGAAGCCGAATTCGAAGTCGATGTGAATAGATTCGCGGAAGATGTGATCCCACAACCCCCCTCGCCACACAATCAGGAACAACAACCACTTGACCCACCCCTGGACAAACAAGCCATGCTCGAGGAGCGACGTAAAAAATTGGTGGAAGAAGCCAGGAAAAGGTTGCAAGCCAAGCCAGTCGTGCGGCCATCTGCATCCCTTCCACCATGCCTCGATGATCTCCCAACGCAATTCCACGCGGAGCTGGTGGCTGTGAATGGCACGAAATCGAAAATGACCCTTTCTCTTTTAGCTTCCTTATGCCTAACAGCCTGAGAAGGGTCCTGTCGATCAAAGTAATGGAGGAGGTGATCGCGGCTGGTAGCCGACTAGGCCAAAAATGGCTGGATGATAGGGCAAAGACCCCCACTTTGTGGGGCACAGAGGAAGCAGAATTTTGGCAAGACAAAGTGTATGAAGTGCCACACACCGTAAGGGGCTACAACTACCAACCCCTCTGGAGAAGGCGAATATGCAATACCAACATGCTCGCCTGGATGGCATTTTGCAACACCCTACCCTACGAGAGGAACGACCCCACATTCATGGCGTATCCTCGTAGGGTAGGAGTGGATTTTGTCGCCACCCTCCATGGGAGGCATGACTTCCCCGTCATCTACAATTCCAACACCACCTCCTTCGAGGATGCTCTACTTTTTTATTCATGAAGCCTAACCGACTCCATGACGCGCTTCCTCACGGAATTCTCCTCATATCCCGATCCCGCTTTCATAACTACGTGTAATTACCTTAGGCTCCTTAAGCTCCTACTCAATCAAGATCCGACACCGCAAGAAAATGGCTTGTCTCCCCTCTTTTTTGATCCCAATGCTATTGATAGTTGCACTATGGCCCGCTTAATGATAAGAGCTAGCCTACTACCTTCCTTTTGCCTAGCTCTCCTAGAGGATATGAGTTACAGCCAATTCACTAGGTGTAATCACCCTTTCCTTTCCACCACCTCTCTCCACGTCCGCATGAACCTGAAAGGGTACATGCAAAGCCACCAATTTTTGCGCAAATCCATCCTCCCTCCTTCCCCCCCTCATTCAGATGAGGAGACTTAGACTTGGCTGTCATACTCCTGATGTAATACTATCCCTAAATGTATCTCATTAAAAAAAAAGAGAACCGAAGAAAGGAAAAGCATGAATGCCATTCCACACTGAATGGATGCAAAAACTCACTTGCAGAACCACTTAGCACCACAAAAGCACGATCACTGCACCTAGAGGTCCTTAAGTTAGGCATGTTCGGTGGCTTCGGTCGGCCGGCTCCTCTCCTAACCCCCTAGCCCTTTTTCCTCCCCCACTTCATGCTTAGGGCACATAAAGGGCAGGACACACCTGGGGAGGTAACACTCACCTATGGTTAGACCTGTCACCCTAAGCCACTGGCACTGCACCCCCTTGGCACAAATGGGGTCCTCAAGTGTGGAACATTACCCAGGCTCGCTTGCGGTTAGACCCACCTCCCCATTCCACTACACGAGCACAATGCACCAACACATTGAGGAAAGCACTTCCCTTAGGTAGAGTACCGCACCTTCTTCTTCGGGCACCCCAAAAGCGCCAAATCACCAACTTTGGAGGCCCTCGTCCCCCCATGACATCCAGTTAGTTGCTCCGACAAACATCATTCTTGAGCTTCCACAAGCACCTGAAGTTACATATGGCCCTCGCCCTTACACCAACGCCGAAGTGCCATGGGACTGGCACCCGTTTAGGAGGGGGGTAATGTTAATCGCAAGTCAAGATGGCGAAAAAATGAAGGAAAAAGCAAAAGGAAGATGGAAAAAGAGCAAAGACACACAGGCGGCCTCTAAAGATAAACCGGAGTAAAAAGCGCAACTTTAAATAAAAAGGCGCCTCAAAAAACTCGGAAAACTCTTGTAAAAGAGTGCCAGGCTCCCTCCTGTGCCAATTGTAAAATATTAGATGGGTGCAGGCTAGAGGCACAAGGCTAGAAGAGGGAAATGGAAAAAGGACCTTGCCACAATGGCCGGTCATGTAAAAAAGGGATGGGTGCCCATGGGATTTTAGGGTTTGTATATATAAAGTTCAAAAAGTGAATAAGAGATCATTCTTTTGGTGTGTGGCAACAAGAGTCCTCTTCTTCTTCTCTCCTTCTCATCTTCTTGCTTGTGTGTGCTCTTGAGGGAGTGAGTGTGAGAGTGTGAGGGAGTGAGTGTGTGAGAGTGAGGGATCAAGAGGGTGAAGCTCTTCACCATCTCCTCTTCTCTTCTTCTCTTCTCTTCTCTCTTCTTGCACGCACGGCTATGGAGGATGGAGCTTGGAGGTGGAGGAAGCTTGAGGATGCTTGAGCTAGTATCTAGGATCGTGGAGCTACCGGCGTGTGTGAGAGAGGAGGCAACTCATATCGGCACTAAGGTAAGCTCACTACACTCGTAGGGTCGACAGCGCATCGGCTAGGTGAGAGATTGCCATTAGAGCTCGCTTGGAATGCTTGAAACAATAAGCGGTCCGTGGGTCTTGGCGGTTGAGTGAAAGCTCCCATAGAGTCATACTCTGACTACACAGCTCCCTCCCAAAAGTTACTATCACCTATGTGCATGGCCTTGTGATAAATAAGAGGATCAGTAATATCTATCACCATAGCACAATCCATGTCTATCTCTAGCACATTGCCTCAAAACAAGCAATGGGACCTATACATCCTATCTAATATCATGGTCATGGGCCATTGGAGCATTAGTTGTAGGCTATCTAATTGGTTGTATAGAAGCATGAGGCTCCTCTTGAAATATCACCATGTAGACCTCAACTACCTACTCAAGTTGCTTATGCATTTTCTCCTCATTGAAAACAACACTATGGCTACATGGATGGATGACCTTTCGAGCTTGCGGATCCCATAGGTAATAACCCATCTCACATATATCCCCATAACCGAGAAAGATGCGTTTCACTACCCTAGAATTGAGCTTATTGCGCTTGTCCATGGGAACATCACAGAAAGCCTCACAACCAAAAATACACAAATAAGTATATGATGGAGGTTTTCCATTCCAGACCTCCTCTATAACCTGATAGTCATGACCTTCAGAGCTTGCGGATCCCATATGTGATAACCCATCTCACCTACATCCCCATAACCAAGAAAGATGCATTTCACTAACTTAGGATTGAGCTTATTGCAGTTGTCCTTCGGGGAACATCTCATAAAGCCTCACAACCAAAGATATACAAATGAGTATATGATGGAGGTTTTCCATGCCATACCTCCTCTATAACCTTATAGTCAATAGCAATGTGTAGAAATCAATTAATTAAGTGTACAATAGTAGTAACTGTTTCAATGCAAAAATGTTGTAGTAAGCTTGCATGGCAAAGCATGCCATGAATGCTCCACTGATCACCTTGCTCATATGCTCAGCCATACCATTCTAGGGTGGGGTATACAAGGCAATCAAGTGACACTTAATATCATTTTCGTAGCAAAACTACTCAAAGGCATTAGATACATATCACCCCCATTGTCAGATTGTAGGCGTTTCAAGACTAGTTCTCAACAAGAGCAAGCCAATGTTGAAATGTAGTTGATACTTTGATTTCTTCTTTATGGGGTATGTAGAAACCTTATATGAGTAATCATAAATAAAAGTAATGAAATACTTTGTGCTATTTAATGAGTAACACAGTATAAGTCCACAAACATCAAACTGAATAAGAGCTTGAGGCTCACCCATATGTGTAGCGTTAGACTTCTTATTTGAACTACGTGTTTGCCTATCATAAAGGCAATGATCACAAGAATCAAAACATTTATAGTCAAGGGGTAGAAGAGACTACAAATGGGTAAGAATTTTCATTCTCTTGAATAAGATGTTCCCAAGGCGATGATTCCATAACGATACATGTGGTATTGAAGCCATTGTCAAAACATCATTGATAAACTCAGATACAAGTAAGGGATAAAGAGTACCAAACTTGGCACCGCATGCAATGACAAGGTTTCCAGTGGTAATCTTAATAAGGAATAACCAAAAGAGAGAAAGTAACATGTATCATCCAATTGCCTACTCTAGTAGAGAGAGTTGAATTTTGATTAAAGTCAGAACATGGCATATACAATGTAAAGTAAAGATACTTCTCAAAGAAAACTGTATCCATACATCTCCAATACCAACAATATCTAATGCCAAGTCATTAGCAAATCTGATAGATCCTGTCATGCTATGATAGGAGTGGAATCACTCTTGATGAGGGAAAACATAAAATGAAGCTCCTAAATAAATTAGCTAATACTAAGCATAAGTAGATGAGGCATTAGTCAACTATGGAACATCAAGAGAAGAAGCTATAAGTATGTAATTATCATCGGAATCAATCTACATGACATTAATCTCTTCAATCTTGACAGTGGACTTACTAGGGACAATGTTGCAATCATCATTCTTTTCCTACACTTTGACATTTTCCTTTTTCTTGTACCTGTCTCATCACACATTTTATGGCACTTGGATGAATATGACCTGCTTCCCACAATAATGACAAGTCAATACAGACTTATGGCCATGGGACTTACTACGAGATTATCCACATGACTAGGAATGAGACTTTTAAGAGTCTCTCCCATGGAAATAATTACTTTTCTTAGCATTATTACTTTTGACTATCAAAGCATGAGAGCCACTGGAAGCATCAACATTCTTTCTGTTAACTTATTCATTCAATAATGCACCCTCTTCTTCCTACAAGTTCAGTCCATTAGTAGACATATTTGTACACAGAGTAGTACAGAATGTGTTTCATGATTCAAGCAATGTAACCAACAGGAACAATGCTGGAAGATTCTTTTTAAAGTCACTCCCCTACGAAGACAAGTGGCTGAAAATAGAATGAAACTCATCTAAGTGGGCCGACACGGAGGTCCCCATCTTCATATATGAAGGTCCATGAGTTGCTTCAGCCAATACATTTGAGAGACATGGCTTTACTTATTATAGACATCACAGATCTTCTCCCATAACTGCCAAGGCAGTTTGCCCTTCAAAGACAATATTGCAGAATCCTTGCTTAGAGAGTGACAAAATGATTGTAGATTTATATAACTCATTTAATTTAGCCCAATCCTGCACATCAAAGTGTTCAAGCTTTGCACCCTCATGTCTCAATGAATTAATCTAAACTTTTTGCATAAAACTTGCCATATCTGTGTCTTCTAGTAGCTATACTTAGCCCCATGCCATTTTTGAATGTGCAAGATAGCATTGTCATTTGATTCACCAACCATCATGCCAACAAATGAAAGCATAGTACAAGAAGACATGCTGCTATAAATGATTGCAAATCAATCCTAAATCATAACCAAGACAAAATCTAAATGGAAGAAAACACCAAAGTGTCAGGCTATCCACTAGCTAATGCCGGTAATGAACTACCAAATTAAAGCATTTGCTCTCATAGATAATGTATAAACCTGTAATTACATCACTACTATAACAAATGTAGCAATATGAGGATCCAAGTGTAGGTGAAGCAAACAAAAGATCAAGCTCCCACTTCCAGGAATATCCAAGGAAACAATTTGAATATTTAGAAGCAACTAGCAATGAAGATGCATACAAATGGTACCAAGATTTGTCACAACCTAAATGTGTTAGTAAACCATACATCCAATAGGCATAGATATCATGCATGTAGCAGGTCTTAGGAGGAATAAAAGAGAACTATCAAATTGTTAGGACTTAAAATGGGCTCAACAATGGTTCTCTCACACTCTAAGCTCACAATAGTCAGGCGACCTCAAATAACCAACCCCCATGGCGACCATGAGCAGCTACCAATGACTAGAAGACCTCTCAAAACTTTAAAACATTACGTTGTCTAGTCCACTCACCTAATTGCCTACTCGACTCCAAGCTAGAGTACCCAATATAAGGTGTAGTACACCACATATATGTAACATAGGCTCCTCCTCGAATGATTGTCATAGCCTTTAATCACGAGTGTACTAACTTGTTTAGGGATTGGCCTATCGGTCCTCATCTTATATCATAGATCACTACATTGACTTCACTCTTTCTCACCACTTAATACTTATGAATCTCAAACCTAGTTAGCTTAGGTGAACCTGGTGCACTTAGTCAAATGAATACAATTGCCATGCATCCGTGTATGCAAAATAATGCTTGCATGCATAAAGTGAATGAAATGTACATAATCATGATTAATGTAGAAAACATTATGTATATAATGCAAATAGTCTTTTAATATTTTCTCATGAATATGCTCTAGCGATATGCAGCATTACTACACAAATCCAAGGGCGCCAAGTCTCCCTAACTCATGCTATCCTCGAATATACAAACAACACATGATTGTCCTACTAATGAGATCCATAAGATTTTAGAACATTTCAGTAAGATATTTTAGTTTTGGGACACATTAGTTAAATTGGTTTACAAACAACACAAGGGACATCCCTGTGCTACGAAAACACTTATTTTGAGCCTACAAATCCTAGTTTTTATGGATTTTTAAGTTGTAAATGGAATATGTTTATATGTTCTGAAACTTCATGTCATTCTAAGCATTCCACTAATTGTCAATATTTTTTGTGATTGTTTGTATTTTGTACTTTTTATATATTTATCGATAGAAAATAAAAAATAGCAAATTGAAAATTCAAAGTGCTAAAAATTAAGAGTTAACATTTCTTTTCCTTTAAAATAATTTTTCATTTCACTTTCATTTACTATGAAAATTAACAAACTTACTGATAGAATATTTTACCCCATAACACGGGTATTGCCTTGTATGAGAATCAAGGTTGCTAACACTCTCTTGCAAGCCACTGAGGCTCTTGGATGACTCCCACGTGCTTCAGTAATATGTCACGATCATTCTTTGTTGCACACAATCCATCTCTCATGATCACTCTCCCCTTCCATCTTTCTCATAAGAACAAGAATTTTATATGTAGAGGAGGAGGAGAGAGAAATACAAAAAATTTAAAATTCTCATTTCTTCGAATCAACCTGTGAAAATGGTATCATCATGTAGAGCTTGACAAATGGGCTGTGATTATAAATTCAAAAGTGTCAAATGGTGCCAGATTGTGAGAGAGGAGATCAACATAGAGGGTGCTATGATGGCTTTCATCTTCTGCATTCTCTCTCACATTTTTTTTCTTTTTTAGCTTCAAAGGGCTATGTCTTTTGATATTTGGACATATAACCCTTCAAAATTGGCTTGTTATTGACCACATATTTCTCCCCCACCCTTTTTCCCTCAAACTAATGTCATTTTACATGCATTCGACATCTAAATGCATGGGTTTTATGCAAATATCATGGCTATATACTTCTCCACTATGTGTGGACTTGATTTTGTGTTCTACTCCACCTTTAGCTTTAAGAATGACTGCACCTTGTGCCTTAAATACTACATTTCACAAACCACTTTTAAGTTGAAAATCTTCATTTTATGCCAAAATCACTTTGTGGATCCACCTAAAAAGTCATAAAATCCCATAAAGCACGTATTTAATTTCACCTCTCATTAGTGATTATAGGATAGAGTGACGCAATCTATAGAATCCACAAACCAAACCTGTCAACACAACACAAGATGAAAACACACTTGACATGCAAAGAAACAATTGAAGAACAAAGTGAATATCAAGTATTCAACCCCACAAACCATGGATTCGATGGCCAAGACTAGAACCAATAAATGAGGGTTCCTCCATGGGAATAACACTTAATAATTATCCCTACTATCAAACACTCATAAGGTGACCTAAATGACATCTTATCTCAGCCAGAAAACCACCTAAGAGAAAATCTATCCTCACATAAGGCTCACAAGCACTAATAAGAGGCCTAGGCAGACTCTCTACCACTTAGGCTCCATTAATGATAAAATATAAAAATGCTAAGTCCAATATCCCCTTTGTGAATTTATTTATCAATCCATCAAATGTATAAAATTTTCATTTTTCTTTTCCTCATCGAGCCATTTGTTTGGACCATAGTGCCCTAAGGAGATCAAGTCATCTACAATGGGCAACTCAAACCTAAGAACCTACCAGAACCTCTCAAGGTGACACACATGTTTTATTTCCACCACCCCCCCTCCCCCCCCTTTAACCCCATGTCTAGGTCTTATCCCAAGGAGGATAGGGCATTAGCCCTAGGCCTTTGACTCGAACCTAGGGACCTACCAAGCCCTCGCAAGGTGTATTTTTTTTCCGTAATGGGACTTATGACAAATTCTAGCTAGTAGGCCAAAAATGAAAACCCAACCCCTCGCTCTCAATAGGGGACTTTGTCGTGGCAGGAAATCAAATTGAATACTCCTAGCTATGCTGGCTACCCTATGGAAGACAAGTGGTCCCACATTGACTATCAAACTGTCAAGAATGATACCAAAGATCATCTTATGAGCACCTTCAAGAAAGAAACTAGCAACTAAGGTACTCCACTTAGCAAGGATACACAAACTCTAGCCCAAGTCCTGACCAAGGTGATTAAGTCACTTTGTATTGAGAATATCCAAAAAACAATACTAGCTAACAACCCACAAATTAAAAGCACCTGCATCAAGAAAAAGATTAATTGGCCCTCTTAGCCTAATGAAATATGATAAGAAAACACTAAACCCAGTAAACCAATGCTAATTTAAACCCTTGACCCTTATTGAACTCTCTTAAAGTAGAAATCCTAGATCAAGGGATGGGCCACTCAATCCCCTGTGTTTGTACCTCCATACAAAAGGGTGCCAATCTCCATGGTATCTCCTCTTTATTAAAGTTTATATTCCTTGTACCATTCTAGATATAATAATTAGAAAAATCATGTACAAGGATCAATATCAATATATGAGCTTATGCTTATAATCTTCAATATCATGACCTAAAACTAGTATGGGGTCCACACCTCTTTCTACAAAATCTTTGCATGTTTCTACAAAAGGTGAGACTAATGTCTCCCTAAACACTGACATAATGTCCTCCACGTGGACACTTTTATAGCAAGGAGCTTGAAAGCAAGCTACACTTGGTGTATCCAATGGCTTTTCTAGTCCATGTATACTTAGATCATCCTTCAAGTCACTAGATACAACATTTCCCTCTCTAGCTAAACTTTTAAATCTCCATACATACTAAGGTTGAGATGCCCTTGGTTCTGGTTCAATCATAAGCACAATCTTTTGCTTATCATTCATATTCTTAGTCAAGGGGACTTGCTGTATAGGATAAGAACCAAATGGAGGTGAGGAGCCCAAATGTCTCCTCCTCCTCCTTTTCTTTGATGACCAAGGCCATCCTTCTTTAAATGGCTTTCTTGAGACATGGTTCTTTTCTACCATAAGAGAAGAACCACTAGTTCCCATGCCATGTGCTCCATTGGATCCTAGTAAAGTTTCTTTTGAATCAGTCATACTAGAAGTATGTAGTCTACTATTTTGAACTGTCTGCATCGGGAAAACACATGGTCTTCTTATGGGTTCATCCACCTATTTTTCATGCTCATTAGCACATGTAGGTCTTGTAATATCTACATGTTTTCTACTAAGTTTCAGATCCTCGCCATAATGCAAAGGATCTCTTCACTCTTGAACTGGATGTACAAAATTCATACCCTTCTCCTTGAGCTTATTATCTTTAGTAACTCAACTATTTCCACTTTCTTTTTGGAAAATGCTTGTTCTTTGGCCTCGGCCATGGTTTTTGGATTCCTTAGTGTAATATTTATACTAGCATTGAGGTCTAGCCCCTTCATAAATAGTTCTCTTGGTGCATCATCAGGTAATGAATTAAACCTCCTCAGCTGAAGCCTAATGAAATTATCAAAGGCATCTATATAAGACTTAATGCCCCTATAAGCATGCTTCTTAAATAGCCAAGAGCTTCCCAAGAACTTGATCCACATGTAAGGTGTTTTGGAACTAATCTAGAAAGAAGTCATACAGCTCTTGGATTCAGCTTATGGTTTCTAGGTATAATTTTATACCACGTTTATGCTTCCCTTTTAAGGGTATTAGAGAACCACAAGAGTTGATGGGTATTAATAACATATCAGGTTAAATTCTTTGATGTGTACCATATGATCCTCATCAAGAGGAAGACCATGAAATATAGGAAGATCTCGAAATTGAAGAGGAGGATACTTCAATCTGATCTTTGGGATTGGCACACACAATCATCCAAGTCCTCATAAGTAACTTCATTTGTAGTGGTTTGCACATTGGTATGGGGATCATTTTGTTCTTGGTAACTATATGTGTATCAATCCTTTCCTTAGCTATAGTATTGCTACATAAGGTGGAAAGGGTGGATAGCTCACATGAGGCTAAACCTTTACCACTTAAGGAGTGCTTAGCCTTAAGGCTTAATTCCTCCTCCTTCCTTAGAAGCGATCCCCCTTGTACTTGCAAATCATCCAAGACCTAACATATCCTTAGATAGTCAAGATGTGGAAGTAAGTTAGGAATTATAACATCATGTGTAGGAGGTCTAAGTGCACTCTTATCTTGAGTCATATACCGTGCAATGCTTTATTCATCCTTAAATGAAAATTTCACATAGACACTTCATTAGATTTATTTGTATGAGATGCACAAGAAGACTTAACTCGCAATACCTCAAATTCAAACATGAGGTCATTTGTAGGAAAAAAATTTAATAACATGGCCCATTGGTGGCCAACAACAACCCTTATTGCCAATCCACAAAGGATTGATATACCATCTTTAACACTTCTTGAACTACTCATCCTAGAAGCCATGATACAAACTTGAAACCACTAGGAATGATCCCTTATTCCTCTCCTTTAGCCTTCAAATGGAGAGTTATAGATGTGAACCATGTGTCTTAAGCCCCTAGCAAGAAATCATAAAGACTCCTAGCAAACATACCACCTATTGAGACCTAAAATGGGTTTGACAATGGCTCTCTCACACTCTAAGCTCACTATCAGACTTCAAACAACCAAACCCCATGGCCCTACGGCCATGAGCGACTGGCAATGACTAGAAGACCTCTCAAATATCTAAAACATTGCATTGTGAATGAAAGGTGTACAAGCATTATTAATGTAGAAAACATTGTGTATATGCAACACGTAGTCTTTTAATATTTTCTCATGAATATACTCTAGCGATATGTAGTGTTGCTATATAAACTCAAGGGCACTAAGTCTTCCTAACTCATGCTAACCTAGATTAACATATGATCGTTCTACTAATGAGATGCATTAGATTTCACAACATTTTAGCAAGATATTTTAGTTTTGTGACACATTGGTTTATTTGGTTTACAACAGATGGTACGAGGTCCACCTTGTGCTACCAAAATGCTTATTTTGAGCCTAAAAGACCCTAGTTTTTATGGATTTTTAAGTTGTAAATGGAATGTATTGGTATATTCTAAAACTTATGCAATTCTTAGTATTAAACTAAAAATTAGTATTGTTTTAGTTCTAAATTATTTTTTCTTAATCTGATCTATTTATATATATTTATTGATAAAATTAAAAAATAACAATCTGAGCATGTACATATCTCAATGAGTCCCACTATCTCAATAGACTAAGCTCAACTGCATAGAACCCAAAGCTTTGTTGCTTGAATGAAAATTATCAAAGTAGCTCAAGTGACTCCCATTGGAACAAAGCTGAATGCCAATTGAGCATGACAAGCTCAATCGATCGAATACATGACATCCGAGCATCCAAGATACATCAAATACATAGCTAGGAACATAAAACACAATAGAATCTATAGCAATTGACCAAAGCTCCAAGACATGCAACTGAGATCAAATGCAAAGCTCAAGGCATTCCATAAGGATATCCAGGTGCATATCATCAATTTCATACATAAATACATCCACTGAAGTACTCAGATAACATCAAATGCCAATAGGCATAGTCTTTCATTTGCAAGCTCAAATCAAGACAAGGACCTCAAGACATTTGCCAAATATCCTAGCATCAATGTATGTGCAAATAATAGAGGTTTGGAGGCTAAAATCAAGGCCCAAAGCATCTCAAGACATGGTCCAAACATCCACCAATGATTGTACTATCATATGAGCATCGGTAGGCATATGAATGATCTCACATAGTAGGTGAAATGGCCATCTCTATGTTATGACAACGTGTTACCTTGAGTATCTAGCTACACACAGAGGTTTTGAAGCTTAAAATAAATGCTCAATGATGAATGCCAATGTTGGGAGGGTAGGGAAGCAATGCCTAATGATCACTAAGTGCAAAGCAAGCAGTAGTATTACTGTTAATGCTAGGGAAATGCCCTAAAGAAAGAGTTGCAAATTGAGCTGTCTACATTGATTACACTGGAGCACTTAGTAGTGCTCAATTAATCCTTTGGAAGGCCAAGGGAAAGATCAAACAACCCTAGAGCAAGCTGAGATCAAACAATTACCCCGAATGGATAAAGTCATGGGCTGCCAAGAACAATGAGCTATAGGTATTCACAAGTTGAAGCAAAACTAAAGAAGCAGCTCCTTGAACCAATGCTTTGATACCAATCAAAGGGAGAAGCTTGAGTGGAAGCATGAGCAAGTAAAAGTAAGAGAGGTGCAAGCTATGGAGGATGGAGCATAGAGCAAGATAGGGAGACTCAATATGTGGGGACTCCAATAGTCACAATGTGTGACTAGCCTTTCCTTATTCATTAGTCACCGAAAGAATAATGTGTTGGCATGGCCTTTGGTATCTTAGGTGGCTTCAACAATTACTTCTAGCATTGTAAGCTTGAATATGTTCACTATTCTAGAGTTGTTGCCACTTTCTCCTAGGAATTTTGATGTGCTTTTAGCCCGTTTGTTGCATCATAAGCTAGTCTTGAGCTAAAGACCTTTTCTACAATCTTAGTCTTGAAGTTATTTCATATTTGAGGGCTATTCTAGTTTCCAAATTCTTTCACAAGCTAGGATAGTTTCTAGAAGTATTTATAGTTATCGTTTATACTAGTAGTGTGTCAATCAAGCCTATTCAAGCCATGGTCGAATCTTCTTCTAAGGATACAACTAGGATAAATTTTTAGGGGCACATTTTAGCCCAAATGCTATTTTTTGGGGGTTTTCTTGATGACGTGGCTAGTCTTTAAAGCTTAAAACTTAAAAGATACCCCTTCTATTTCACATGAATTTTATATTGTAGCCAAAATTTTATCCCAAAATACTAGAAAATAAGGTTTCATTCTAGCAATATATCACCCTATTTTCCAAAATCTTAGCTTAGATAAGCTAAATATTCACCCATGTATTTATAGTCATGAAATCATATGGGTCCTCTTTTTTTACCTTTGCTATATTGATGAAGAATTCTTGTTGCTCTTGTTTCTTAGCGACCTCAATTGATCTCTACATTGGTAGAGTATTTGGTTTGTTTTCTCAACTTGCCTTCCATTTTCTACCATAAGTGACCATGTTGTGTGTCCACTATCTTACTAAAGCCTTGCATCAACTTGAGGTAGAAAGGGACCATGTGTAGTAATGCACATGTAAACAACATGTGACAACTTGTGAGAAGTTAGGCCAATGTAACACATAGGGGAAAAATTCATGATTATCATAGAATCAAAGCAGAAATGCAAAACTAGGCATGCCATTATGAATGCACATGCACAATGCACACAAGTGCACCCCATAGTGGATAGTACATCTTCACACATGCACATGAATGCACCTATACCATTCAATACGCTCCACATCTAGATCATCTTGTTTTAGAACCCATAGAAAACTATGCATAGTGCAATCACTCACAACCTTAGAACTCACATCATGTCTTTACACACTGTGCATTGGGGGTACTATGCGCCATGTACCAACCCTTGTACACTAAACCCTAAAGTGCACTATACTATCAATTGAACCATCCCCACCCAACCATAATGCACTCAAGCACAATAGCACAGTGATTGTGCACAAGCCACACATATCCTCAACCCTTAGGCCACTTCATACATGCACCAATCTAATGCATTAGTGGACCAATTGCACAAATGTGTGTGTTTATGTGTGCTTGAGAGCACTTGAGTACGCTTAGATGCACCTACACTTAGCTGCACTCACATTTAGGCATACTCGCACATGCATGTGCACTTGTGTACACTCATGTGTACTTATGTACACTTGTCTATGCTTTAGAGCACTTATGCTCACATGTGCACCTATACTTCCACCAACAACATGCAATTGCACACACACACACACACACACACACACACACACACTCTCTCTCTCTCACACGCACACGCACATGCACACGCGCATGCGCACGCACACGCGGGCATTCACACGCACCGGCGCACGTGCCCATGCACGCGCCCGCGCACGTGCATGCACACACGTGCGCACGCGCGCACACACACACACACACACACACACACACACACACACACACACACACACACACACACACACACACACACACACACACACACACACACACACACACACACACACACACACACATTCATTAAATGAGAAGGGTTCTTACCATAGCAGGAGAAGGAAACCCTTAAGAAAAGCCAAACTCAATGGGAAAAAATAGAGTATCAATAAAATCAAAGGAACCCACAGTCAACTTGAACCTTAAAAATGTAGTTAAGGTGTTGCATAGTGAGGCATCTTTATGCACTTGTTTGAGAAAAAGAGAAAGCCTATTTGTGCATAATGCACAAGTAAAAATTCAATTGTAACCAAGAAAACCTTTATTGCTAAATAATTAAACAATTCTAAAAATAGAAAGGTATGAACAAAAACAAGGAGACTTAGGAAAACCAACGATAGAAGATAAGGACCAAAACAACAAATCAACAAGAATACCTAGGACTTAAGTTTGCAATGTAGGCGCATGCGCTTGCAAAGTAGACATGACCTTTCAACTCCTACATCAAGTAGAGACCCCAACCCAGGTAGATATATATACATTGAAAACACCTCTATTCATGATGTTTTCAACCAAGTTATCCAATCAAACCACCTAGAGGCAAGAGCGACCATGGGAACAGCAAAAAGCATAATGGACAGAACTAAGGGTTCAGAAGATGCCTCGAATGACTTCCATGCCTCAAATGACAGCTTCCACAAGCTACAAAGAATTTTACATCTCAAGTATGACCCTTGATGCCATGGAAAGGAACCTTTGAGAGTTGTAAGGCCAGGAAACAAACACCCACAACTAGCTAACTGGATCTCAACAATGACACTAGATATCAACTTGCCACCATGCAAGAAGAAATGTAAATCATTTGTAGAATACTATTAAATATAAGAGTAACATGATCATCACAGGATTCCCTCTTGGATCTTGTACGACAATGCCTATTTGATCACTCTATTATGATGCAAGTAGGGACCCACATCACACACACCATCCTGACCAAAATGGAAAACACTCGGAATACTAGAGACTAGGAAAAGATTCCCATGCCCACAAAATAACTGAGACAAGTTCCATGCCATTGATGGACCCTATAATCCAATTAGTGAAGATCTAGAAAATGATAGGACAAGAAAGTTTAGGATGACAAGTCTCTTGAAGGATAAATATATTTGGAATTACAATAAAGGAGACATAGTAGTAGCATCCGAAGTTCCTATGCAAAATGCTATTGCAGAACATGTATGTTAAGAAGCAATAGAAAGAACTCCTCAAGATTTTAGAATCCTTCAAAATTTCTAGGCTATACTACTAGAATGTGCAATGTATTCATTGTGGTGAGAACTACCTTCCTTTGGAATGTCCCCAACCACCTCAATCATGCACTAATTGTGGATGATTCATTTATGAAGTCCACATAGGCTCCCTAGCCCTAAATTTGCCTACCAAAAATTTAAATGTGTCCTAAATTATGCTAGATAGAACCAATTGGCCCATAATTGGTATTCGTGGCCCCTTAAACAGCCATGCAACAAGTTGAAATTATCCTCTCTAAGATCTTTAGATTCCCATACCAATTTTCGTCCATCCATACAATGATACCCCTGTCCACATCATTGAGGAACTAATGGAGAATGAGGAATAAATTAATCCTTTTGTTTGTTATGATGATAAATAACATTTGATCCTCATGGACTATCGTACTATATTTGCTATGATGTTGATGTAAATAGAGTTCTCGTTTTCTCTTGGAATTGTGGGTAGCAAGTACACATTTCCTTAAGATATCTACAAAAAAAAGAGTAGTCTAAGAGGAGTGATGTTGACCAATGTTTCCTTGAATGAAAAATCACACACATGTATCTAGACTATCCATAGCCTAAAACAAGCAATAGCAAGGTAATAGTGTCTCAGCTCCCTTGAGCATGTGGAAAGGATCAATGATGAAGATAGCATTCTCATTCCTATGCACACTACTACTCGCGCATAGAGTAAGATTCGGGGAATGAGAATTAAAGGCCCATGATGATGAATGGATCATTCATTGGCAAGAAGAGCACCCATAAAAGGAGACAAAAAGTGGAACTCAAACTCAAGAGTTAAGGACTCTCGATACTACCACAAATGGCTGCCACCTCTAGTATAGAGAATCCTACAACAATACCATAGATTGCTAAAGAAACCATCACCAATGAAAAGGCATGCCTCAACCCAAATTAGTAGCTAGCTACAATTGACAAGGTCAAGGAATGGGTAAAGGGGACTCAAGATGAGTTGTAGATAGGGGAGACTAATGAGGCCTTGAGAAAGAGAAGCTATGAGAACTTGATGAAATCACAATTGAACCCCTGAATGATCCACAACCCATAGAACAAGAGAGTCTTCTCTTGTTCTTGGTACAAGTAGGCTACATTATATCTATGAAACCATCGAGCCTACTATCATTTCATCCCTTGCAAAAGTTACCATTTCACTAGAAACTCTACTCAAATGTAACCCATTGATTTGGCAAGGATTGAAATATTGAGTAGAAGGAACAAATCCTACGAAATCTCACCACATTCCACAACGTGCTTTAGTGCACCTCCAATACTAAGTGCTTTAGGGGTTAACACATTCCAGGATGGATCTTAGCCACATGCTCTTCTTCCCTTGGAAACCCTTGGAGACTCTATACGATGAGGAATTGTTAACATTGGAGCCATTGGGAGCATAGTTAAGCAAGGGTAATCCAAGACTGGAATAACACGCTAATTAAACCAATGCATTTTAATATGACCATTTCTGATGGGTTTAAAGTCAAATTAATGGAAGTCTTAAGTAATCTCTAATCAAGATTACTAGGGTACAATTCAGGGTTTACTTTGTTGTCATGAAAGGAGTTGACTATGACCTATTTCTCGGTTGGCCATGGATATATAATGCATGTCTCATTGAGGACTAGGAAAATGGTTTAGCCTTTCTAAAAAATAGGAAGGAAGGAAATTTGTATTGAGATGGAGACTTGGAAAACTTTGCGTGTGGACTTAGACGCTATCTTTGCACTATTACAAAAGGAGATTCAAATTACCCTCCAATCTCCCAATTATTGTCTAGATATATTCCCTCTCTTGAGGATGAGTAAGACTTTATGCACATTCTAGCCACCTTGGAATTGCTATTTACAAAAGAGTTGAAATATTGATTGATCTATGAACATGTGAATTAGAAAGGTGCACAAGATACTTCATCCCTCATTGTAGAACCTCACTCAGAATCAATTTTAGTACCACTCTTTATGATGGCCCTTGACTTAATAGCCATAAATTTTCAGGGCTATCCTACCCCAATGGAAAAGCTTGCATTATGCAAGATTCTCAACTTGTGGTGGCCATATATCCATAATCTAGCATGTAAGAATTTGACCTTCTTGAAGAGTTGTTAAATAAACCCATATGACAATGAAGAAATCTATACCAAGTCCTATTAAACTTCTATAATAGTCTCTTTGCCTCATCAATAAAAGTGTAAGGCATAAATGCTCAAGAAATAAGTGAACTCAAGGACTACTAATCAGTTCTTGAGGGGTGCACCTTATAGAACATGCAAGATACCACACGAGTTTAAACGAAAGGGTATCTTATTTAGTAATATTTACAATATTTATTTACAAAAGGGGGTTTTAATTATAATTTGAAAAAAAGCCATAATTTTAGTAAAGAAATACCCTTTGAATGTGTGTTACAGATGATTTCTATAGATGTGCCCCCCTAAGAGACAGTTCAAGATGATGATAACTTTGATGCTGAGATAATGATTATGAGACTAATGGTCACACCATTGAGTAAATCTATATGGACCCTAAACTCTCTCAGACTAAGAGCCAACTTATTGATGGGGGTATTACGAGGCTAAACTCGAAATTGAAATGGCTTGAATACCTCACGGTACTTGACTACAAACAAATGGGGCATTAGCTCAATGGTTGCTATCTAGAGCTCGAGGTATTCATACTTAAAGATGACATAATTAGAGTCTAAGAGAATACCACGATAAGTATGATTCTAACCCCCAAAAATTCCTCACCCAAGCTAATATGCTAAATCTAAGACTAAACTTCCAATCCATTTTAAGAGAAAAACACTTAAAACACAATATCCATATAGCGAGTCAAAAACCCAAAGCTAGAAAAAACCATTAGAGAAAGTATGAACTAAAAAAGGGCCCTTTAGCTTAAGGGATAGTCACCTTTTTTGTGCAAGATTTGAGGTAGACCAATAAGAGAGGGGGTTTTGTGCATATTCTATCTAGGTTTTCCCCCAACTTTGCTAGTTTTGCCAAAGAGAATAGTGGTTTAGTAGAAAATGAGAATATAATTTGAATATTTTTATACCTAGAGAAAGGAGAGAATCTTACTTAAAATTTTGCATTTGGTTAAAAATTATTTTTTGGGCTCATCAAAATGTGACACACATCACAGGCCCCAAAAATTGTGCCAAGGCTAGTACCATTACAGTCGATTGTAATGGCATGATTTGTGAAACACACATGAATTCAACCCTATGGCCCCCTATTACAAGGCCTAAGACCTTACCATTGGGCTAAAAGGCCATTTGTGTTATGACACCTAGAAATAAATGTAATAACTTGAAACTCTTATCATGTCTTTCCTTTTAAAATTGAAAACCTTAGATATTCTTGGTCAAAACCACTTTTGGTGCTTATCACATCATCCATGCCCACTATCTTATCTAAATTAGAAAAAATAGTCTTCTCCTAATCAAATTCTTATGAGGCCCTTTTTTAATCCATATTTCCCTTAGTGACAAGACCTTCCCCCATGATTTGCAAAATTAAAAAAGAATGATCAAATAGTTGTGTTCCTCCTTAGTGGAAGTATGAAGGCACATCTAACAAACCTATTGAGAGACTGATAAAGATCAAGAAAGTAAACATTGTGGCACCTAGGGAAGCCCCTAAGACTATGTACATTTCCAAGAACCTTAGTGCGGGGGATGAGAAATAGTGGATTAACTTGCTAAACAATATTGGGATGTTTTCAGTTGGAACTACTCGGACCTTAAGGATATACCATAACAAGTTCTCACCAACACAATCTCTCTTATGATTCCAAGCATGTCAAGCAGCAACCCTACCCTACCATCATGTCAAGGAAGAAATTAATAAGTGCATCATCATGCCACTTGGGCTAATTAATGGTCCAACAACCTTCCAAAGGCATATGTGCACAATTTTTAAGGACATGCTATGGAAGTGGCTCGAGGTGTTTGTAAATAATCTATGTGTCTATTCTAACTAGGAAGAACAACTTGATAAACTTTGCCTAGTCTTTGAGAGATGTAAGTGATATACACTTTCCTTGAATCCTCTTAAGTGCCAATTTTAGGTCAAGGATGGAATAATCATAGGCCATGTTTTTCCCAAAAATGGAATCACAAGTGACACTATTAAAATTAAAGTCATTATGAATCTTTCTTCACCCATCAATCGAAAGGGAGATGCAATGCTTTCTTGGCCATATCTACTATTACAATCACTTTGTGCTAAACTACGTTGCTATTACACAAACACTCTATAGAACACTTGGCCATCTCTTGTAAAGAAAAAAAAACTTCTTTCAATTTAGCGTGAAAATCAGATGTAAGTCTATAGGAGCGGTATACTTGGGTGGCCTAGATAGGGGAATGTTGAGCTTTCTATGAAGCATTGACGAGGGCTATCATGTTTGCTTCTATTTTAAGAGCCTAAGATTGGATGATAACATTTCGTTTACCTATTGATACCTCCAAAATTGTAATTGAAGTGATGTTGTGCCAACCCGATGAGCATAATATGGATTTTCGAGTGAGCTTCAATAGCCTACAACTCATTGATCCAAGAAGCTATTGAAGCACATTCACATTGGGAAAGAAATTTGGATTTTTTAAAATCTTGAGAAGCACATGATGTTGGCCGTTTAATGGTAGTAGAATAAAGAAATATTATCCACTTAGACACCCTCACATGAACCACCCATGATGAATGATCAAAGTCCTCTACTATGTATAGAATCAAACTTTTATGAATAATTCGAGTAAGAGTAGCAATATAACCCTACACCACACTCCAAACCAAACTCATCATATCCAACTATAAATGTTTGAGCTATTACCATTAGCATCTTAGAATTGGAAGATGATCCCCTTATTAGCATACCTCCACTTTCACCTTACAGCAACTAAGTCAGTCATGGTTGATGCACTCATTGGTGAGGGTTCAGATTATAACACACTTACTACTTTTGTAAAAACCTAGTCCAACCACTGCAGTTGCAACCAATGGATGCAAAGTTGAATCCATATGCAGGAGGGCCTTACTCCTTGGTGGGAAATCGTAATTTGACAATTACCATTGAGATTGAGATTGTCCCACTCCTCTTGTATATTATTTTGGACTATGAAGGAAATGGCATTGAAATTATTTTAGGATAAAGGTTCAAGTTCATGGCAAATTGCAATGTTAATTATGTTGATAAAAACATTCAATCACAATTAGTAGAGACACGAGGAATTCTAATCTTTAGTTTCAAAGAAGACTTGTCTAAGTTTACTTAAATTACCCCTACATCTCAATCCAACCAATCACCTATAACCATGATGCAGGACCAGCTGACTCAAGATATGCCAAAGTAGCAGTTGCAAGTCTACTAAACACTTTCCTCATTTACAATGGCAACACTCCTAAAAGACATTTTTGCCATTGATATGCTACACCATCTTTGTAGCACAACTACTCTCTCTCTCTCTCAAGATGGTATATAAACCACCACTTTGAAGTTGCTAGTGTAGGAAACAAGGTTGTCACCATGATTGAACAACGCAAGATTGTTAATCTTCTCAAATATGATTCAATGTACTATGAGACTACATATGTATGTGCCATCATTGAGGCTTGCATGTTGATGTCCCCCAAGTAATTTCTTCATTACCTTCTTACTGACTAATTACTAAACTAAAGAAGAGCTCCATATCACAAGTCGGTTCAATGGCCACTCACTCCTAGATAGCATCATGTCTTAACTTTGTGAGCTACTAATTTGAGTTGATGGCTTGACTAGTCGATTTTGTACCCTTTTATTGTGTAGAGGGAGCTCACACTCAACTGCCAAAACCCACGGACCACTTTTTTTTTCAACTGTTTCAAGTGAGCACCTATGGCTATCTCTCACTTAGTCGATGCGCCTTCGATCCTATCGGGGTGTAGTGAGCTTACCTCGATGCCCAAATGAGCTGCCTCCTCCCTCAAGTACACCAGTAGCTCCATGATTCGAGATGCAAGCTCAAGTATCCTCAAGCCTCCCCCTCCAAGCTCCATCCTCCATAGCCACATGCGAGAGAAGGGAAGATAAGAGAAGAAGAAGAAGAAGAAGAAGAAAGGAGATGATAGAGAGCTTCACCTCCAAGATTCCACACCCTCACTCCCTCACTCCCTCACTCCCTCACACTCCCTCTCTCAAGCACTCACAAGCAAGAGAAGAGAAGAGAAGTCAAGAAGAGAAGAGAAGAAGAGAAGACGATGAGTCTACTTTTGCCACACACCCAAGAATGAGCTTCTCCATTCACTTTTTGGCTTTTATACATAACTCTAAATTCCTTTTGGGCAGTCATCCCTTTTTTACATGACCGGTCATTGTGGCAAGGTCCGTTTTTCCATTTCCTTCTATGTGCCTTCTATTTGCCTTCTCTCTTTACCTATACCAATCTACCTTTTACAATTTGCACAAGAGGGAGCCTGGCACTCTTTTACAACAATTTTAGGGGTACCTTTCATTTAAAAATGCACTTTTTCCTTTGACTTGATTTTTGAGGCCGCCCTTGCACTTTTAGCCATTCTCCATCCTACCTCTTCCATTGCATCTGCATTCTTGACTTCTTTTTCTTCCATCTCAAACTGGGGTTAACATTAGCCCCCTCCTAGCCGAGTGCCAGTCCCATGGCACTGATGGGTAGTAGTTGGGAAGTGGGATGCGTATAGCTAGCTGGCTTTTTTAACTTTATGTACAAACCCTTGCAAGGAATGGTGTTGGGTAGATTGGCCCTTGAAATTGAAGATGTAGTTGACGCTGACCTTGAGTGGATCCGTCCCTTGAAATTGATGATGGTGTTAGATGGAACTGTCCTCTTGCTTTCTATGGTTGCTACGCTGCAATTTCACCATAGCTTTTTCCTATTCCCTTCAAGGCGCCTTATCCCTTTGCCAATGTTGGTTTGGTATGCTGATAAAATGAATTACATTGCACCTTGCGCATTCCTTGCGAGAGCCCTCGAAAGTTCTCCCTCATCCTTGAGAGAGCCTTGCTAGAATATCTAGTGCTTTCCCACATTCTTTGTGAGCACCCTGCTAGAATATTCGGTGCTCTCCGTTGTTTCTTTTGAGCTTGCCTTCTCTTCCACTTTTCTCGCCTCAGAAAAAAGAGCTTCTCATTCACTTTTTGACTTAGGTTTGTTCTTCCTAACATTATCCCCCTCCTAGATGAGTGCTAGTTCCATAGCACTTGTGGTTGTGAGCTGATAAGGATCCGTTGATTTAAAAGGTGGTCATGTGAGTCAATGATGATGAGGCCTTGTGGGGATTGGTACTGGGGAAGAAACTGATCACTCGGTTGAGGTGATGGAGGCTAAGAGTGAATTGAATGGATGATGGGGCTTTCGAAGCTGGTGGGTTCTAGCATTTGTATTTAGTTGAAAAGAAAAGAAGGTGCACTACCTGGGGCTGTAACTACTTATCATGTGGTGCATTGTGCTTGTGCTAGTGGAACTGGGAGTTGGGTTGAACCACAAGAAAAGCTTGGGTAGTGTCCCACACTTGAGGACACTACCACATGCAGTCCTAGGAAGTGTCCCACACTTGAGGACCCAGTTCGTGCATAGGGGAGTTGCGGTGAATGCAGCCTAGGGAGGTAGGTCTAACCATAGGTGAGTGTGACCTCCCTAAGTATGTCTCACCCTTGATGTGCCCTAAGCGTGTGAGTGGGGAACCAAAAGGCTAGGGGGTGGCCGCCACAAGATGCGCCTAGCTTGAGGACCCCTAGATGCAGTGCTTGTGGCCTATGTGAAGTGAGGTGCTCTAATTGTTTTGCTTGTGAGGTGCTTTTTAAAAAAAATTACATGGTCACAATGAGAGCTAGTCTTTGTCATCTGAGTGGGTGTTCAAGAATTACCGAATCTGCAAGTACCCTTTGAGGTTAAAGTGGACTTACAGAGTGGTCGTAGAAAGAAATGGATGATTGCAATGCGTAAAGCCGCTATAATTCATATATTTGAGGAGGGAAGAGCAAAATGAAGGGAAAAGAGCAGCTTGCATCATCAATCAAGTCATGATGCAACTATATATGGCATTGGGATCAAAATAGAGGGTTGGAAGGCCCCATTTCTTGTGGAGTGGGATCTTGCCTAACTAGTATTCTAAGTAGTCTAAGGCAATTACATGTGGTGATGAAAGCAGGGTTGGGGCATGAGGAGAAATCATTTACAAAGTGAACTATAGAGTCTTCCAAATCTTAGGGTGTGAAGATGAGGGCCTCTTTAGGCTTAGTACAATTAGCATTGTACATTATAGGGAATTCGTATCAGCCATGGACATTGGGGTCAAAATCCACTCCTACTCTTCGAGGGTACGGTATGAAGGTTGGGTTGTTCCGCTCGAAGGGTAGGGTGTTACAAAAAGCCAGCCAAGTGTCCATATTTACATCACAGATACGCCTTTTCCATGTGGGCTGGCACTCGTAGCCAGGACAGATCTAGGAACAACAACTTTATTTTTCCAAAACTCGACATCTTTTGTGCCCCACATGGTGGGGTTCTGCTCTCTTTCAGCCAGCCATTTCTCCCTGAGTCTCCTTCGGATGTTAATCACTTCTTCCACACTTTGATTGGCAAAATCCTGTGCAAGTTGGCGGGGAATTGGAAATTAAGATCAAAGGGTTTTCTAGTAGTCTCTTGTTGTTCCTAGATTATCAAGTCAGCGTGAAAGCTTGCTGGGAAGTGGTCCTGACTTGGTGGGATGGATGTAGATGGCCCCGTAGCCTATTTAGCAACCAATATCCTTCATGCTTCCTCCACCATCTGATTCCTCTTTTCTTTGATTACATCTTTTCTTTCTATGGAGGCATCTACTTGTTGCTGATCTTCTGGTTGTGGAGGGGAAGGATGCTGTGGGACTAATTCTTCTTCTTGAGGTCCCAACCCAAAGCTCGGTCTAGCCCCTTCTCCTTACTCGTCTCCTTGGGCTGCTTTCTCTGTGAACCCTATTGCATTTATTTCTTATGGTGTCAAGCCTGCTTGCAATAGATATCTTTGTTGCTCTTCAAGGGTTAGGATGACTCCCATGGGTTGCGGTGGCACCTAAAGGCTTGCTCGTAGGGCTCTCCGTGCAATACCTAGCTTCTTTTTAATGGCATCCATAGCCTCTCCTTCCTCTGTTTGAGTGACATCTAGCAAGGAGTTGAGGAAGGCGTGTTGTTGGGTTTCAAAGGCCACTTGGGCAGCCCCTACTTTGCTCTCAACTAACACTTTATGTCTCTCTGCCTGATCCAGATAGAGTGCCAAGGTTTTGACTCTCCTCTCATTGAGGTTTGCCCAACCCATGGAGGATTCACTAGTAGTAATAAGGAGTCATCACCTACATGCAAGAAATATATGAAAATACCCCTTATCTACCCCCTATTTATGGGACCTTACCTTATAAAATGTATCTTCCTTCCCTTAAATAACCCCCCTCCCTTACATTCACATGGTACCATACGGTAAACCCTAGTGGACCCCCCGGGGCCCAACCTTTAACTCTCTTCTTCAATTCTTCACGGCCTTCCCCTTGCCTTTGAGCCAATATGACAAGCCTCTATTCTTGATCTTCAATTTCTCTTTTGATTCTTTGTTGTTCCTCCTGTTCCAAGGCTCTCTCCTATTTCGATTTTTCTATTTCTTTGTGCAATTTGAGGGTCTGCTCTTGTCTATATGCTTCCAATGTTGCAGTAGCATCCCTGAGATTTGCCATTTCTGCCTGTAGTTCTTTGCATAACTCTCCCAAATCCAAAGTGTTTTGTTGCATCCTCATGAAGCTTTGCTTTTCTTTACCCAGCCTTGCCTCCCATTGTCTGTCTTCTCCTTCCTTTGTTTTGAGTGCTTCTTTTAGCTCGTATATTTCTTTTTGGCACATGGTCACCTGTTTGGTCTTTTCCAGCTGGAAAATAGCCATCAACTCCTTCTCAGCTTCCAACTCAACAACTACTATTTTCTTATCTTCCTTAGCTTTTTCTAACTGTAAGAGCAGTTCTTTGACATATTCATTGTAGTCAGTAGTTGGTGTCATTGTTGTAGAGATGAGAGTAGTGGAGGTTTCCATTCTTTGTTGTTTCGGGTCTTGTCTTGATTCTGTGTCTACTACTGGCATGATTTCTTCTGCCCAATGGTTGTGGTTTCTACACTCCTCCCCTGTGTGAGTTTCTTATTGACAAAGTACTGCACCTAGACCCCATGAGATTGTTGGCATCTACTATGACCGGGGTGCCTTGAGTAGGGGTTACTACTGCGGTGGTGGGTATCAAGAGGGGTGGGATGGGGTCAATAGGGGCTTTGCCCTTGCCTTCGGTCATTGTCGATGATGTCGTTTTTCTGGCACATGTGCACTCAATCATGGGCCTTCATCTCTTTGTGGGATCAAGGCACCCAGCTCATCTTGCCTGCCTTGTTGTTCAATGGATAAGCGCGTGGCTAGCGCGATGTCCTCCTCTTCCTTCCTCTTCAATTCCTCCTCCTTTTCAATAGCCTTTCTTTTTCTCTCATCTTCATCTTTCCTCGATTCTTCTTCCAGTCTCTTAGACTCTTCTTTCTCTTTCCTCTTCCTTTGCTTTTCCTCTTTCTTTGACTCCTTCTTTGCCTTTTGTAGGTCCGCCTTCTCCTATGTCATCTTTTCCTTGGGCTATTTTGGTTTCCTTTTGCTAGACTAGGCTTCTAGCTCTCCCTCCTCCTCGCTAACCATTCTCTCGCTTGACTATTCTTGTAAATGATGGGGAGGTGACCTTCCAAGTGTTTCATCAGCCCCTTCCTCCCCATCTTGTGCATCCTTTATGGATTTATGGATCAGAGCAATTAGGATCCCCCCATATCCGATGAATAGGGCTTTGGATGATGGTTTCTTCCTCTCAGTTCCCATTGATACTGGGGATTCCCCACCAGCAACTAGCTTGCTTCCCAGGGCTAGTGTCCTAGCAGATTGATAAATGGTTTTCTATACATAGCCATTCCAGTCTATTTCATACAATGTGTGAGCTACCAAGCTCTCTAGCATGGGCACATTGATTCTGTGCATGAGGGAGTTGTATCATTGGCTACAGAAGAGGGAACATATGACTTTTGCCTACATCTTGATTTTTGGGTCGGGGATGTCCTGAATGCTTATGCCGTCATTTGTTAGGGCTTGCTCCTTTCTCATGTTTAGCATGGCATATAAATCACACTTTTGTCTCCTTTCCACCTTGGATTCCAGACCCAATGCCTTCTCCACCTCAGCTCCTATCATAAAACCATGGTTCACCATTAGCATTTTTAAGATAAACAGGAGTTAATCATGCTTTTATCGAAAGGAGAACATGCTTAAGCATAAAAAAGAGAATTTTCCTTCGAGCAGTTCTATTCATTTCCAACATTTTATGGCCCTTTTCCTTAATCACGAGTTGATTTTCATATATTTTGGACGTTGATCGAGACTTTAATTTTTCCTTGCATGTTTCATTCCACCTACATGTTTGGCTTCACCTCTTGACTCCACCTGTTGATTTCACCTTACTTCACCTTACCCCCCTCCCCCCTTGGGAATGAGAAGAATCTTTCCTAGGATTAGATGTTGAGAGGTCAAGGGCCTTCAATGCGTGTTCTTGGGGCTTTACTTCTGCACGAGCCAAGTATAGAAATTTGGATTGTATTCTAATTGAGCATAGTAATCCATGTTGAAAGGACAGATGCTTGCTTGAGTGATGTAAGTGAGAACATCCATGAGGAAGTCACCAAAGTTTACTCAACTAGCAATGTGTAACTCCTACTCGATGAGAATTCAATCTAGATACGTGTGGGTCAAGAGGTGCTCTTCTAGGGGTCAGTTTATGGATGGTGGTCAACATCCTATAGGAGGTTGGAGCTACATAAGTGGGGTCATACTCCAAGGTTTTGATGGCATGTTGTTGCTTAGCATTAATCATGATTTGGTAGCCCTCTAGCTCCCATTGAAGTCAGAGAGCATACCATTTCCTCAAGAAAGAGGAGTTGGTGCTAGCGAGTTGTTTTAACTCCTTGATTTCTCTGTCTATGGCAAGGAGAATGCTCTTTTGATAGGACTTACTCAGGAATTGGTTTCATGCATATTCTACGGGGATCTCAATGGCAATTAGCTCCTCAGGTGCTTCGAAAGCCTTAATGAATACAAATTTTGATTTTTCCCAAGAACAAGGGAGTGTACGCACTTCCATCACTATAGGCTCATCCAAAAGACCTAAATCCAATCTATTGTAGCTTTTAGCAAGTGTCATAAAGGTAGCATCCAAGCATCTAAGGCAAGCAACCAAGTCATCCCCCATATTCCCTGCTAAGTCTATGACCAAGGTTAGAATTGATTTTCGCTCATAAGAGCATCTAAGGCCGATTGGTGGTTGGTGTTTGATGAAACTAGATAGTTAGCATGTGATTGTTGCAGCTTGGGTTGCTCCCGAGGTTGTGGCTTGGCCTCTTGTTTGACTGGCTGGTTGGAGCTGCGGGTGTTGCGCTGCTATATGCTTTTGAGGCCTTAAGGGCACAAGTTGGAGCGGGTTGAGGCAGCTTGTGAGTAGCGAGCTGTAGCTTTTATTGATAGCTCGGCTTAGGGTTTGATAGCCTAGGATTTTGAGGTTCTATGAGTTTTGTAGCCTAAGTCTCTTGTGGCATGTGTGCCTTAGTTGCCTTGATGACTTGGGTGGTCAAGCTTGAGGGCGATGTTCGAGTAGTGCCCTTGGCTATCATGGCTTTAGGTACCCATATCCATGCATTACCCTCGTAGTAGCCTTGAGCTTGCAATAAGGTCTTGGAGACCCATCGTGGCTTATTGGCCATTTGTTGAGGTCAATAGTTTTGTCTTGGCCTTCTAGGTTTTGAGTGCAAGTTCTTAGCCTTGCCGGGTTGTAGGAGCCTACTCCTAGGTGGCGGGCCTTGATGTTTAGGTATCCATTGAAGCTTTGGTTCGTAGGCCTCAGCTTTGACTCCAATGATTTACTTGTCTTGAAGTATGGCGGGTGGTGACAAGTCACGACCCCCTTCCTTAGGCTTGATGGTGGGTTTCTCTACAGATGGCTTTGCAGACTTTGAAGGAGTCACACATCCCTTGTGTTGAAAGCAGTGACTATACTCATGTTTCCTATGGCAAAGTGAATGTGCTAGGACTCATAGTCAACATTGCAACAAGCTTTCTTTTTAAATGTGCGTCCTAATAGCGATTCCGTATCTGAATCTTTAGTGTTTGGCAACACATAAAAGATCATTGGTAGGCTCTCGGACTCGATAGAGATTGCTACTTTGCACTTTCCTAAGAGTGCATATGATCCGCCCCTAAATGGGCTAAGTTTGGCATTAGTGGGTTGTAACTACGGTTTGCTAATTTGGGTCCAATGCTCATGAGTTAGGACATTAAGGTCAGCCCCTTCATCGATCAATTCATTGAGGGTGGTCGTGGCTATGACCGTTATGCTTAGGTAAGATGGTTCTATTGTTTCCTAATCCTCATCTTCAATATCCGTAATTGTGGCCCCTTGTACATTGATAGGGGATTCTAGCATTGGAGGCTCATGTAATGGGTGCATGGTGGGGGAGTATGTCTTGATGCGACTGCCATTGAAGAAACCTATGCCCTCCCCCTCTAGGGTTTCAAGTTTCACATTACCCATTCTACTGATGGTGCAGACTCTAAAAGCCCTAGTCCCCTAAACTTCATATTTTGTTTATGATCCTTGACTGAGTACAAGAGTACTAAGTCTCCCTGTTTGAAATCTCACTGTTTGACATGCTTGTCACACCATTCTTTGCATCTTTCCTTCTCACATATCAGTGTGTGGATGGCTAGGAGTCAAGTTTCTAATAGGCGTTTGAGCTCAATTAGGGGCTCTATCCATGCCTTCTTTCCATCCCATCTTTCTTTAAGAGCGACTCTTAGGCTAGGAATGAAGAACTCTACGGGCAGAATTGCTTCAGTCCCATAGGTCAACTTAAAGGGAGTTTGTCCCTACAGCCATTTTATAAGCTATACAGTAGGCCCACAAGGTTGCCATTAATTTTTTATCCCAGTCACTACGTGAAGTAGATACTACTTTGGTCAAGATGTTCTTTAAGATTCTATTAGTAGACTCGGTCTACCATTTGCTTGAGGATAGTAAGGTGATGACTTTCGATGGATGACTAGAAAGGTAGATAGGAGGTGAGCGATCACTTCATTAATGAAATGCGTGCCTTGGTCACTAACCAGTTCGATGGGGAAATAGAATCATGAGATCACCTGCTCCCATAAGAACTTGGCAGTTATCCTAACATCGTTCTTCCGAGTTGCTCGTGCTTCAACCCACTTCGTGAGATAATCCATGGCAACGATGATGTATTTGTCTTGTGAATACTGTGTTGTAGGACTAATCGACCCAATGAAGTCAATTCCCCGTTTCTTGAAAGGTTATCTTGCAATGATAGGGGTTAGCGCCATATGATCCTTATGAATCAGGAATTTAATCAGTTGGCACTCGTTGTAGTGCCTTACAGTTCGTCTGGGATGCACATCTGGCAATTCATCCGGGATGTCCTGTCCAACGACTTCTCCTGTGGGTAAGTGAGACATATGGTCAACCATCTAGTGCTACTTCCCCTTGCGTACCACCATAGAGAAGTCAAATTCTAAAAGCAGAAGTAACCATCGAGCAATGCATCTCGTAGCACAAGGTTTATTAACAAGATAAAGTAATGTTTGATGGTCAACAAAGAATGTAAAAGGCATGGCCAAAAGATAATGCCAAAATTTCTTTATAGCAAATACCATCGCTAAGACTTCTCTTTCCATTGTTGAGTAATTCATTTTTGTATCCGTGAGTTGTCTGCTAGCAAAGCTCACTAGATAGTCTAGGTTGTGTTCACTAGGTTGTCACAACATGGCTCCCACAATGAATTTCGAAGCATCGATGTGAACACGGAAGGTGATTGTCTAGTCTGGGGCTCGTAGAATTGGTGCAGTGGTTAGAGCTTTTTTCAATTCCTCATATGCACGTTGGCATTCCTCAGTCCATTCAAATACAATTAGCAACTTGTAAAGAGGTCTAGTGATCAATGCATAGTTCAACACAAAGAACTGATAGTATCTCGTGTGGCTTAGGAAGCATTGCAATCCCTTGTAAATGGATGGTGGTGGAAGATCGATGATAACCTTGACTTTTGAGAATAGCCATTCTTCGACACCATGTGCCTAGGATGCATCTGTGCTTTACCCAGAACTGGCACTTCAAGGGGTTTAGCGAGAGACGATATGATCGACATCATTCAAAGACCACTTGAAGTTTATCTAAGTGTTCCTACAATGTAGAGTGAACACACAAATCATCTACAAAAACCTCTAACTCCTTCCTAAGTATGTCTTTGAAGATGGTACACATGAGCCTCTGGAAAGTAGTCAGTGCATTAGTCAACCCAAAGGGCATGAGTATGTGAGCAAAGACACCCCACTTAGTGGTGAATGCAGTCTTATGCCTATTGTTAGGATGCATTGCACCTAATTGTATCCCGAGAAGCTGTCTAGGAAACTGTAGGATTCTTTTTACCAACCACTCTTTTGAGCATGTGCTCTGTGTATGGCAATGGATAATTGTCTCTCTTTGTATCAGTGTTTACCTTATTGGGTGAGACCTAGTATGTGTGCTTAATCTTGTAAATGAATCCTTCTCTCAATAGCTTACCAATCTCTTCTTTTATTGTGTGAGTGTGCTTGGGATTCATTGGATACAGTCATTGCTTGACCAACGTTGCATCGGGTATCATGGGTATGTTGTGAGTCACTACACTTGGATCTACTTCCTTCAGCTCATCGAGGGACAAGCCAACACATATATAGCAATGAGATTCGCTTCCTCTTCCTCACTCAAGTCATTAGCTATAAAGATAGGTCGGGGTGTCTTCCTTGGCTAAATTGATATCCTTGACCTTGGTGGGTCCTTTTATTTGTTCGTTGGATTGCCCCTGGCATTTAGCTCCCATCAAGGTCACTATCCTATCACATTTTTTTGAACTTCATGAATCAATGTGGTAGGTCTTGCAGCTTTCTTTGCTCAGCTGATGGTTCCTTGGTCTGTTTCCTCCTTTCCTCCTTCAACCTTCGGTGCCTTAGGTGAATGGGTAGGTCCCCTTTGGTGCATTTAGTCTTAGGAGGTTGAGGTATTTCGAGATCACTATTTGAGCTTACTTCTAACTAAGAATTGAACTCTTAGTACTTGGCTCGAATAAGCATGCTTGCTCGTAATCTATCGCTCTGATGTGCTTCAACCAGGTGCGGTCGGAATCCATGTGCATGACTCCTTTCTTGATCCTAAAAACATTCTTCTTGCTGGTTTGGAGTCTGCTTGTATTTGTTCTATCAATCGACCCTTAGTGTCATATTCTATGTTATCCATCTCTCCTTCGCATTGGTCACTAAGGGAAAAATAGTCCTCGTACTCATCCTTAACGCTATCTTCATCTGACTACTCATCGTCTCCTAAGTCTTGACACGGCTCCTTCATTTTTTCAGTGAGACTAAGGCTCAATTGTACCTCAGGTTTAAGTCGTGCATCTTGGTCCATCACCTCTCAGGTTCATCCAAGAGATCTTGGAGAGGCTTAGGGTTAGCGGTTGGGTTTCCTGCTAACTTGTTTGTCAGATGCTCGAGGATCTCAAGGAGTTCTTGTTTGTTATTGGGGATATGGAATTTGACAGGGTTTGGTCATTCATTTGAGCTTTTAGCCATCATGCTGCAGACTGGCACTGAAGGTTCATCTCTGGGTTTACTGACTACCTTAGTAGCCTACTCGTACTTCTCGACGTCTGAGAATGGCAGATCGATAATGTCTAGTACATGCATTCAATCTCTCTCATCTTTTGGACAAGGGATATACTTAGTCAATGGCCTGTAAGATTTTCTAATATGGGCATCACCTTTTAGCATGGCTGAGATGGCATCAAGATCTCGATTAACATTGTCTTCCATGTGTCCATGTCTACCCTCACTGTCTCTATTCTATTGCCTAAGAAGATTAGACCATTACCCCAGTCCTCTATGACCCGTGAAGCATTGCGCATCTAGAGTCGGCCCAACATGACGTCATAATCTACCCCCTTCATGACTACAAAGTCCAAGGAGAATTGGACTCATGCGGTCTTCAAAGGCCAGTTCTTTAGCACCCCAAATGGCCCTTACCTTCATTCAATTAGCTAGCATGACATTAAACCTAGCATTCTCAATAGATGGGTTACCCCAAGCCAGGAGTATTGCATGGCTAAGCATACTAACTCCTGCCCCTATGTCTACAATTCCCTTTCTTGTGGTATCTCCAAGAGATAGGATAGGTAAGATAGCATGCATTTCTGTGCCTTCCCAGAAAGCATTGACGTGTAAGGATTTGGACATTGAGTACAACGTTGGACTCGGTATTTGTATCTTTACATCATGTTCATGCAAGTCAGTGGGGCAGCTTGCTCCATCAAACCTTCAATCTAGTGTTTTAGCTCTCTTGCCATAGCGTCAGGTGTCAAGATTGTGGGAGAGAAGGAAGGAGTCTCACTTGTAGCTTTCTTGCTTGCACAATGGGGGAATACACACAAGGGTGGAGGCTGAAAACAGTTTTCCTCTTCTTAGTTGTGTAAGCCAAAAAGAAGACTCATACAAAGAAATAGAAGAACCCTATATATGGGTCTCAAACCAAACTCAAATAACTAAGGTGGCATACTAACTGAGCCACGAACTAGAGTAGATAAGGATAGCTGTCATCTAGCTATTATTCATGGGCGGTGTACCAACCGCATCTGCAACTGACAAGTCGGTGACATAAATGCACAACGGTCACCCTGGCATATCGCGAGTGGAGCTCGATCTCTCAACACTCCCCCTCGAGCTCAATCCCAATTCCTGCACACCAAGCAGGTCTCTGAACTTGCGCAGCTTCTCTGCGCCCAATGCCTTCGTAAATCTGTCAGCTACTTGATCCTCTGTGTTGACATAAACTAGATCAATAAGACCTAGTAAAACCCTCTCCCGCACATAGTGATAATGCACCTCAATGTGCTTTGTTCTAGCATGATAGACTGGGTTATTTGCCAAGTGTATACTACTCATGTTGTCACAATAAATGACAACTGGCCCATCTGTAGACTGATGCATATCATAAAGTAGCTTGTGCAACCAAGCTACCTCACATGTAGCCATTGCTGCACCCCTGTACTCAGCCTCTGTGCTCGACAAGGCAACTATAGGCTGTTTCTTGCTGCTCCAAGTGACTGCAGCACTCCCAAAAGAGAACACATACCCACTAGTAGATCGTCTATCAGAAATACTACAACCCCAATCAGCATCAGTGTATCCATGCAACTGTATCTAAACCCCAGTCTCATAAAATAGTCCATACTGCAATGTGGACTTCACATACCTGAGTATGCATCTAGCCGCATCCAAATGTGATTTCCTTGGAGCCTGCATAAACTGACTTACCAATCCAAAAGCATAGCTCAAATCTGGCTTGGTAATAGTCATATAAATCAAACTTCCTACTATGCGTCTGTACATAGTAGGGTCTTCCAGAAGCTCACCTGCATCTGTGCTTAGCTTCACATTCTGCTCCAAAGGAACTGAAATAGACTTACAGCCTGTCATCCCATATTTGGACAGCATGTCCAATCCATACTGCCTCTGCAAGAGCTGTATCCCACTTAGTGATCTAATCACCTCAATGCCCAAGAAATAACGCAGCTCTCCCAAATCCTTCATCTCAAACTTTTGCTTCAATAGCATTTTCACATGAAGGATATCTTCATCACTGTCACCTGTCATAATCAAATCATCAACATAAATGACAAGTAGCATAATACCTTTCTCTGTTTTTCTCACATAAAGTGAGAAATCTGCCTTGGAAATCTGAAAGCCAATAGTGACAAGATACTGTCCTATCTTGTCAGACCATGCTCTAGGTGCTTACTTCAAGCCATACAAGGCTTTCTTCAACCTGCAAACAAACTCAGGATGAACATCATGCACATAATCTGGTGGCTGCTCCATATAGACCTCTTCTTGCAAATCACCATGCAAGAAGGCATTCTTTACATCCATCTGATGTAAAGACCATCCCTTTGATGCAGCAATAGCAATGACTGCTCTTATGGTTGCCATCCTTGCAACCGGACTGAATGTTTCTTCATAGTCAATTCCATATGTTTGTGCATACCCCTTGACTACTAATCTTGCCTTGTATCCGTTCACAGAACCATCTGCATTGTGCTTTACCTTATAAACCCACTTACAGCCAATTGCATTCTTACCTTTAGGCAAAGGTACCAATTCCCATGTAGCATTTGCTTCCAAGGCATCCATTTCTTCATCCATGGCTTTCTCCCATTTTTATTTTCCCATGGCTTGCTCAAAAGAAGTGGGTTCTGGTTCCTGTATCACTTTGACCATATATGCATAGTGAATGGCTGTAAATCCATCATATTTCAGCCTATCCACAGGATACCTAACTCAGGTTTACCTGCGCAAAGTAGGTTCACTCCTAGGTGCTCTCAAAACATCCCTGGTCTTCCTTACTCCAGGTGTAACAATAGAAGGAATACCCAACTCATCATCAATGCTTTGTTCAGAGCCACTGGATTCACCATCCACATAAGAGTGACCTGCATTTACATTAAACATGGGCTGATCTACCTTCTCTTTTCCTTTTCGTGACACCTGCATACCACTATTTGCACTGCCTTGAGAAGATTCTCCTGATCTCAATCTGCCTGTCCATGGCGAAGAATGTGAACCACTGCTAGAGGACGCTCCAGGTTCACTAATATCTTGTGACTGCTATTGAGAATTCTGTGCAGCATTACCGTTTTGTGCATCTACATCATCAATTACATTTACTGGTTTATACCAGCTACTTATCTCATCAAAAACAACATCTCTGCTCATTGTAAACTTACGAGTAGAAGGGTTATAGCATCTATACCCTTTTTCCTGTGCAGAGAGTAACCAATAAAGATGCACTTCTCAGCTTTTGGATCCAACTTGGATCTCAACTCATTTGGCACATGTACATAGGCAATGCAACCAAAAATTTTCAAATGAGAAATATCTAGTTTTCTACCAGTATACCTCTCCTTTGGAGTCATCCCATGTATTGCTGCAGTGGGAGTCCTGTTCATTATATAGACTGCTGTAGCAACCGCTTCAGCCCAGTAAAAATCTGGCAAGTCTTTTTCGTTGAGCATGGCATGAGATACCTCTCCAATATGCCTGTTTTTCCTTTCTGCAATTCCATTTTGTTGTGGGGTATGACTACATGAATATTGCTGCTTTATGCCATGCTCCTGCAGGAACCTTGCAAACTCATTTGAGAGGTACTCTCCCCCTCCATCTGACCTTAGGTATTTTATTTGCAGGCTTGTTTCTTTTTCAACCATAGCTTTAAGAGTTTTGAAATGCCCAAAAACTTCACTTTTCTTTTTCATAAAATACACCCAAACTTTTCTGCTATAGTTATCAATAAAAGTGACAAAATAATGACAGCCTCCAAGAGATGCAGCTTTAGTAGTCCACACATCAGAGTGGATTAATTACAATGGCTTCTTACTCTCTTGAACATGTCTAGGAAATGGTTTCCTTGCCTGTTTTCCAAACTGACAGGCTTCACATACCTTATGCATTTCTGCAACCTTGAATTTAGGCAATCTTGCAACAATATTTTGGGCCTGCATTGATTTAAGTCGCTGTACATTAACATGACCAATGCGTTTATGCCAGATATCAATATCTGCAACTACACCGATCCCATGTGCAAACATTACTGCACTCAATTCAGACATGTATGCATCCAATGTAAACATTCTGCCCTTCTTCTTTCCTTTTGCTATCAAGCGACCTTTATTTTTCATATCCTCAACAAAGCATCCATGAGGATTAAATCTGACCTGCAAGCCCTGCTCAACCATTTGACCAACAGAAACCAGATTCTTGGTGATATTCGGGACATGAAATACATCCGACAAGTATTTCTTTTTTCCATCCTGCATAGACAAGGGAATTTTTCCAATCTGCACAATAGGATGTGCAGTATCATCACCAGTCTCCACAAATCCTGGTTTTTCCATTTTCCTTGCATTCTCCATCCATTCTGCATGACCTGTCATGTGGTTTGATGCACCTGAGTCAACATACCATACATCATTGCTTTCTTCTGCACTTGTCACAGAATTATTCATGTGCTGCACCATAAACAAATGCTCATTTATGTCATCACCCTGTCTACTAGAAGATGCATAATTCCCTTATTGCAGTTTTCCATTCATGATGTCATTCTGCTTTTTATAGCAGTCTTTAGCCATATGACCCATTTTACCACAGTAGTAGCATTCAACATTATTGTTTGCATTTTGGCCTCTTTGCCATCCACCACGACCTCTTTGGCTCCCCTTGCCTCTAGAGTTACCACATCCTCCTCCATAGGACTGGTTTTCTTGAGTTTGCTGCATATTCTGATTTCTACCACGGCCTCCAAATCGGCCTCCTCCACCTCTTCCAGCATTTGAGTAGAAGACAGTTTCTTTTGAAGTTCCTCCTGAAGAAGATACACCACCATTTCTCTGCTCCTCAGAAATTAGAAGAGCAATCAACTCCTCAAAATCAGGAAATCTTCCACGAACTGAAATGGATGTCCGAAACTGTGCATAATCCTTTCCTAGACCATTCAAGGTCACAGAAACTAAATCATCATCTTCCACTGGCGACCCAATGGAAGCAAGTGCATCTGCAATCTTCTTCACCTTCATGTGGTAGTCATTGATGCTCATACTTTCTCTTTGCACATTATGCAACTCTTGCTTGAGCTGCATTTTCCTAGCTTGCGTATTTGTGCTATACATTTTTGACAAAGTATCCCATGCCTCCTTTGGCGTACTTGCATCTTGAATATGCACAATCATAGAGTCTGAAATGCTGATAGACAACCAGTACATAACTTTTCTGGCTCTCTCATGCCATGCTTTAAATGCCTGCATTTGCTGTTGATTGGGAACATCAGGAAGAACTGGTTCTTCTTCATTTCCTGCAACAAATACCCAATATCCTTTTCCCATAAGGAAATTCGTCATTCTAAACTTCCATGCTTGGAAGTTGTTCTTGTCAAGCTTTTCAGTTACAATCTGTGAGAGAGAATCAGACGCCATTACAGAACACTGCAAAAAATTCTATCACTGCAAAAAACACAGCTTCAGCCTCACAAGGGCAAATCTGCAAAACTGACGAAAGTGGTATTTGACCACACAGTCACTTCCTAGTGACGATTTTGCATCAACAGGCAACAAGGATGATTCTGTAACTCCCAATGTCTCTGCACACAAGCATATGATTCAATTTCTGTGGTAACTTTTCACCGACCTATAGAATAGTGGTCGCACAGCATAAAACAAGGCTTTTTCCTGAGTGCGTGCAAAAAACTTCCGCCTCCAAAACAAGCCCCGAAATGGCCTCAAATCAAAAAAACAAGGTCACCAAGGGCTAAAGCCATGTCCCGCAGCATATACTGCCCTCTTGCTTCACCGCGAAGGGCGTCTCAACCTGAGACAATGCACTCTTGCAATTTTCGGCTATGCTACCTGTAGAGATCTGCTCCCAAAACAGAAAATGAAAGCAACACTGGTCCTCTTACCAGAACACCACGAGATTGGCTTGCTTTCTTGAGCTCCTTACCACGAACAAGGCTCTGATACCATGTCAAGATTGTGGGAGAGAAGGAAGGAGTCTCACTTGTAGCTTTCTTGCTTGCACAATGGGGGAATACACACAAGGGTGGAGGCTGAAAACAGTTTTCCTCTTCTTAGTTGTGTAAGCCAAAAAGAAGACTCATACAAAGAAATAGAAGAACCCTATATATGGGTCTCAAACCAAACTCAAATAACTAAGGTGGCATACTAACTGAGCCACGAACTAGAGTAGATAAGGATAGCTGTCATCTAGCTATTATTCATGGGAAGTGTACCAACCGCATCTGCAACTGACAAGTCGGTGACATAAATGCACAACGGTCACCCTAGCATATCGCGAGTGGAGCTCGATCTCTCAACATCAGGTGCTGTCTGAGTAGGTCTCCTAGGATTAGCATCACAGGGTGGGGTCACCAGTGTGGTGAGAAGGTTGCTGGTTAATTGCTTTTCTCCAAATCCTACATTTCCAGGTCAATGGTCTTGACTGATTTGGTGGTAGTAGTATCATTCAAGCTTCGTCTAAGCGGCACTGCTTGTGGTGCAGTTGCACCTCTCAATTTTGGCTGTGGTGGTGAGATTGGCATGCTTATGCTTGAGAGATCATCGATCTTCTCTTCTAATATGGGTTTAGCATCTTTTAGGTGTTCTTGGGCCTCTTTCACCCACTTCTTCACTTTCTTGATGGCTTTGAGTTGGCACTTTGGGTTGGGGTATTCCCCTACCTTCGCACTTCCATTCTTAGCTGTCTTTGGAGAGCTGACGTTTCTACCTCTGCATCCATCACCTTTTTTTAGCAAGTAGCATTGTGGCACTCTTCATTGTTAGTGTAACCCTTGCATTGGGTTTCTTTTTCCTTTGCCTACAACTCTTTTTTCTGATTGAGGATGCTTTTAAGTTGTTAGGCCATGGCAATGATATACCAGCCTGCTTCGTCTGTGCTCGGGTCATGATATGCAATAGGATGGGTGTGGCCTCGCCATCGAGTGTCTCAACACTGAACAACCCCAATGTGACTGATGGCATGATTGCTGAACTAGAGAATGGTTTTTGTCTAGGGCAATTGATAACAAAGAGATGAGTGATTCCACACTCCCCACATCTAAGATCTACCTTGTCGTTGGCTTGCTCCCTCTGGGGGAACCATGAGTAGATATGTCCTAGGTGATCTTGGGTTTGCCCTCCAACATGAGATCAGCTCTTGGGTGTGCCATCCTATGTCTCTACCTCTACCTCTACCTAATGCCATCACCGGTATTGGTCTGTAATCCATAAGGATCAGATTACCCTCTTTGTCATACGAGATGTAAGGGTTCACGTAAGGTTCCTCATCATTCAACTCCTCCACATAGTGGATACGAGCATCGCTTGGTGGATGGGTCATGTAGGGTCCAGGTGGTTTGGGTATTCTAGTGGGGTTTATCTCCATCCTAGGAATGGATGGTTTAGCATTGTTGGGTTCGAGGAGACCCATTTGGGCTCCTTTCCTGAAGAAGTTTGGCGGCCTATTCACTAAGTAAGGATGACTGTAAGTAAGGTTGCAAATACGAAAGTTTCCTTGGTAGTCAACAATGCATGGCATCGTGGCCAAACCTACCACAATTTGCACAAGGTCGGGACCTAGGGTCCTGACACTTGACTGAGAGGTGGTTTTCGTCACAATACACACATTGAATATGAGGGCATGTGGGTCTTCTCATCATCTCTTATAGTTTGGATAGCTCAATCTTCATCTCTACTAGCTTATGACTTGGGTCAATACCCTTTCCCTTGTCCTGAGTACTTGGGCAGCTCGATGGCGTTGAAACTCTCTCGGAGTTCCTAGGGTTAGTCTCTTCTCGGCGGAGCTTTTGGAGCGTCTCTCCTTGAGTTGGTCATCCACTCTAATGGCCTCTTCAAGGACCTTGGTTAGCATGTCTCGCTGCAAGCTTGAGTTGCCTACCAAGGCCTTGCAGAGTTCTTCACCCCATATCCCATTGATGAAAACTGTAGACACCACTCTCTCCATGGGTCGTTTCATCATTGGGATTCTCTTAATAAAGAAACTTCTCACATGGGTCACATAATCCCTGATGTCTTCCTTATCTCTTTGTTTCACGTTCATGAGTCGTATGATCAAGTTGTTTGAGTACCTAGCCTTCGAGAATCTCTTAATGAAGAGATTCTCGAGGTTATTGAAGTCATTGTGCTCTACATCATCTAGGCTGGTGTACCAAAGCCCATCCCTTATTGCTCAAGCATAGGCCGAAGGCTTGTGATTGCTGAGCGAGATCAATGAGGCCGTTGGCTTCACAGACCTACTAAAATTGCTCTACGAAGCTGTAGAGATCATTGTCCAGTTGGTATTTTTCTAGCTCCTTCGTGACTACAAGGATTTTGGATTGGCTCTTGGAGCCCCGGGTAACTCCTAATTTTATAAGCAATGAGGTAGCCATTGCAGCGGTGCTTCGCTCGACGGAAGCGTTGTCTAGTAGTCACTTAATGAGAAGCTCACTTATCGTAAGATCTCCTTCCAGTGCTCTTTCCCTCTTGGCATCGGGTCCTATTCTATTCCTATTTGCTAGTGCTAACACTTACTAAATTTCACGCACTTCCATGCTCTGTTGCAAGCTCTTGGCTTGCTGGTCACTAGGCTCTACAAGGCTTCCTGTACTAGTCTCCTTTCCTCTTCCAAGTCTACCATGACATCCTCGGACGTCCAACCATGGTGGTCTGTCTGGGCATGTAGATCATAATGACTAGCCATTGGATCTCTGTCACAATACTGCCTAGGTCGAGCTCTTTGTCTCATCTGTGGTTAGTGCTTGTTTCTGCCATGTCAGCCGTCTCTCTCTCCACCAAGTTGTCGATGAGATTGATTAGATCGGGTAGATCCACTCCTCCAATGGTGTCTTTCCTTTCTAGCTTCTCTGTTGCTTCTTCCGCTTGGTCCTATGCTTGGGGTTTTGATCTCCGGACTATGTCTCCAAGTCTTCTAATGGTGGGTTCATTTTATGGTTATGTCTAAGTGCGTTTCTTGTTAATTATGAACAATCCTCAATTTACAGTCACTTGATGTGTGTGTGTATACTTCTTCTGTGCACTATGCTCAATCATGATTTTAACTTTTATTAGTTGTACTTCAAGTGCTAGAAAATAGTACGAGTGAGAAGGTACAGTGACTATGTGGCTCTTGCACTCTCGTTTACGGATTTGGTCAGATAGGCTATAAGTTTCGGTCAATCTCACATCGGTCCTAGGGTTTATGCTGCATCATTTATATTGATTGAGGTTTGTTGGGGATCTATGACTCGGTCTCATGTTTCTTAGTGGCTTGGACCGTGGCTAGAGTCACTTCTAAGTCCGCATTTTGATGATTTACCTGTTTCTGGTCTTCAAGTCAAAAATTTGAAAAAATCCAAAATCGGCCTCATAGATCCAAATTGCAGGGGCCGAATGAGAAAGAGTTAAGGGTTGAGTCACATGGGCTGAATGCCAAGTTGTTCTGAGTGGGGTTGGGATGAGCGGTGGGCGTCTAAATGATAGCGGGCCAAACGGCTAAAGAAATGAGGGTCGAGGGCTGATTTTGGGGTTCCCGTTACTCAGACAAGCCGAACATAGCACGATTTTGGCTGATGCAACAACAAATTGATTGAATCACAAGATTAATGGCACGCCCTATAGTAAGCACCTTTAGATCAAAACTATAGACAGAGGAGAAGAGTTGTGTGTACGTGCAATGCGCTAAAAATACCTAGGTGAATCGATCGATTGAATGTGGGCAATAGTCTCTCTCTCTCTCTCTCTCTCTCTCTCTCTCTCTCTCTCTCTCTCTCTCTCTCTCTCTCTCTCTCTCTCTCTCTCTCTCTCTCTCTCTCTCTCTCTCTCTCTCTCTCTCTCTCTCTCTCTCTCTCTCTCTCTCTCTCTCTCTCTCAGAATGCAACAGTTGCAAATGAGCTCTTCCTTGACCTCTTGGGTCATAAACCATTCTTCGGCTAAGACTCCACCTCTCCAATCACTCTCTTAATGGCATAAATCCTTTTGAGTATCCTTTTTCCCTGATTTGTGCCGTGTGCCCTATTTGGGCTTGTTTTACAGCAACAATCCTATAAGCTTTCCGCTTTGATTTCTCAATCCTACCTACTCTAAATGCAACAATAATAAAAAGTGAATCACTAAAATGATTTCTTCTATTTGCCTAATCATAAAAAACACAAAGTACTTACTTGCTTCGAAGATTAAACTCCCAAACCTTATACTTACAAAGAGCACTAGTTCGGGGACGAACCCTACTTGGTCGCTTTATTTGAAGTGTGCAAGTGCTCAAGCTTGAACCTATTGGTCATGACAATGGAACCAAAATGTAGAGGAAACTCACACTCAATCGCCAAGACCCATGGGCCACTTGTTATTCAAGTGTTTCAAGCGAGCACCTATGGCTATCTCTCACCTAGCCAACACGGCTTTGATCCTATCGGGGTGTAGTGAGCTTACCTCGATGCTTAAATGAGTTGCCTCCTCCCTCAAGCACACTGGTAGCTCCATAACTCGAGATGCAAGCTTAAGCATCCTCAAGCTTCCCCTCCAAGCTCCATCCTCCATAGCCGCACGTGAGACGAGAGAGGGGAAGAGAAGAGAATAAGAAGAAGAAAGGAGATACTGGAGAGCTTCACCTCCAAGATCCCTCACCCTCACACACTCACTTCCTCACACTCCCTCTCTCAAGCACTCACAAGCAAGACAAGAGAAGAAGAGGAAAAGATGAGTCCACTTTTGCCACACACCCAAGAATGAGCTTCTCCATTCACTTTTTGGCTTTTATACATAACTCTAAATCCCTTTTGGGTGGTCATCCCTTTTTCAAATGACCAACCATTGTGGTAAGGTCCTTTTTTCTATTTCCTTCTATTTGCCTTATCTCTTTACCTATGCCCATCTACCTTTTACAATTTGCATAGAAGGGAGCCTGACGCTCTTTTACAACAGTTTTAGGGGTGCCTTGCATTTAAAAATGTGCTATTGCCTTTAACTTGATTTTTGAGGCCACCCTTGCACTTTTAGCTGCTCTCCATCCTGCTTCTTCCGTTGCATCCACATTCTTGACTTATTTTTCTTTCGTATTGAACTAGGATTAACATGTTGGTACATAAATAAACCATAAATATCATTTGTATATAATAATAAAACTTTCCACACATATTATGACCTAGTTTTCCAAGATAGGAAGCTTGCTCCAATCTTAGAGGGGTGAGGGGGAGACCCTCAAGTAGGTCACCTAAAAACATGTAAGTGTAGCCAAAACTGATTTAGAATAAGGCTATATTCAATTCTCAACAATATGCCAACCTTGGAATAACAATACAAATGTATGAAATGTACTAGTTCAATTTTGAGCTCTTAGCAGCATAGAGAGATTGGTAAACCACTATCACTCACTTAGGGAATTTGTGATGGCAAAGTGTGCATTTTTCATAGATGCGGATCTAGAGCATGGCAAAGCTATGGAGGTTGGAAGGTAGAGACCAAACTCATGATGACATAGACAAAGAAGAGACAACTGTTACACAAGTGAATTAGGTTTCAAGATTGAGACTTGAACTCATAAAGACATTCTTGTGTATTAGATAGACAATGACAATGACACTAACTGAAAGAGGAAAGCATCATGATATTGTATTCATCTCTTATGAAAGTGATAGTCAAGTACAACATTATATAGAGTTCTTTGGTAGCACTTAACATCCACTGTGCATATGGGATTTTGTCTCTCTTCATAGAATGGACTGCATCTTCCTAGCCTAGCTGTCCTATACAAAGGGACTAAAGTAGATGTGATTGCAAATATCTCAACACCCCTCCTCAATCACAACCAAAAGTACAAAGTTTGTAGAGGCTTTAGTAAAAGCAACACCCAGAGACTGTCACAGAAAAGGCTAAGTGTGGGTACCACAAACATGATGGACATCCAGAGGCTCTAGCAGGGGCCTTACAAAGTGTACAGAGGCTGTAGTACAAGGATAACTGAGGAGTTTGACAAGTTTATGTTTGAGACATTAGGGCTAGGAAACACAAAACTAAAAAAGTCTATCTGAATAGAAGGACTGATGAGGTTTGTCCTTCTCCTGGTGGTCTTCTTCTTCCATGTAATTTAGATGTGTGGCAAGTGGTGCTGGACTTCATTTCAAGCCTGAAAAACTCAATCAGGAGACCATATTTTGATGATTTAGACTGTGCATCAAACAAGGTGTCAAGTCTCTTCCATGTATCCTGTGAGGTCTCACAGTTATCCACATGGTGGATATAGCTATCATCTAGCTCTAGTTTGATAATGGCATGGGCCTTTTCATCGTTCTTTTGCCAAGTTACAGCAAGATCCGCATCACGAGGCTTCTTTTCTTTTCCAGTGGTAATGGCCCAGAGGCCCTTCTTCATCAGGATGAGTTTGATGCGGGTCTGCCAGTTGTGAAACCCGACTCCTTTGAACCGAGCTGTTGGAGAGTCTTTGCCCATGTTAGACTTACGGGAATAGTAGCAAATCAACTTCAGAATTTTGAGATTTATCAGTGGAAGAGTAGATTACAATGTGTCAAGAGACACAAGTAATGACAGTGTGAAAACACACTATGCGGAGACTATGTCTGTGTTGATGTTGAGCTTGAATCTTCTTTGTTCGGGGTCGTCGATCTTTCTTCAATCTTTCCAGGTTCTTCCCATCCTTGATTTGATGTTGGGACAATAGATCTGAGTAACAAATGCTTCAGTTGATCAAGAAGAAGCAAGAGCTTGAAGTGAAAGAAGAAGCTTGAATTAAAGTGGCTATGGTGGCTTGGTCTTCAACTCTTCCAAATGTTCAAGATCTCCCCTCCTTGATGATTTGATGGGAAAATTGATCAAATCAAAGTGGCAAGGGCTTTGTTGAGTCCTAAGGAGAGAGAAACTGATGGATTTTTGAGCTTGAAGCTCAAGGCTATGGTGGACTGTGTTAGGTTTTCTGCCAGCTGCTTGGTTTTTTTCTCTGTGTGGGCTGTATACCTGATCATTTCCCAAAATTTTTACATGGATAGAAAGTTTATTCATAGCCTTCCAAAGCCCCATGGTCGCAGGCTGAAATTCATTGTGTGATGATGGCGCAGATGGTACGAACAGGAAGAGGCACAGATCTGCCAGCGAGAGGAAATTTACGCAATGCTGGACAACTGGGAGGCCAATGTTGCAATGTAATGTGATAAAGAGAAGCGCCTGGAAGTGAGGAGGAGATCCTTAGAAGAAAGTGTGGCAAGATAGAGCCTCTGTTGTGAGATCCAAGAGCTCAAATGATTGCAGGTCTTGTCTGGCTATGGCTGCCAACTAGGCAAGATGGGCAAAAGTGAGGAAATGGAGTTCATTGCTCAGCCAGCTCTGATACCATGTCACAGATGCGGATCTAGAGCATGGCAAAGCTATGGAGGTTGGAAGGTAGAGACCAAACTCATGATGACATAGACAAAGAAGAGACAACTGTTACACAAGTGAATTAGGTTTCAAGATTGAGACTTGAACTCGTAAAGACATTCTTGTGTATTAGATAGACAATGACAATGACACTAACTGAAAGAGGAAATCATCATGATATTGTATTCATCTCTTATGAAAGTGATAGTCAAGTACAACATTATGTAGAGTTCTTTGGTAGCACTTAACATCCACAGTGCATATGGCATTTTGTCTCTCTTCATAGAATGGACTGCATCTTCCTAGCCTAGCTGTCCTATACAAAGGGACTAAAGTAGGTGTGATTTAGTCCCTTTGTATAGGACAGCTACTTTAGTCCCTTTGCTACTATAATTAGTCCCTTTGCTACTATAATTAGAAAAATAGAGGATTCAAGTTCAGATACTTAGCTAAAAAAGGAGAATATTGGAAGAGCCATGAAACCATGATTGAACTCAACCCCTATTTCCTCATACAAGGGGTTTTCCATGAACTTTGAGAAGGCGATATTGACTTGGTTGCTCTGGGAAACCTTTGACCATATAATTGTTACGTTTGAGCTTGCCTAATGAGCTATTCTATCAAAAGGTATGATATCAGTTACTTGATCATAAATGTACCGATCAATTTGTGTCATCATTCTATCTTAAAGATGATGTATAATTTCCTTGCTGCAACTTGCCACCCACTGCAAATGTCATCCTTCTTTTGTAATATGACCTATTATTTCACAATAATGATAAAAAATACTAGAATTATTAGAGTCTATGTTCTACCATCCACCTCTTCCTCTAGAGCTCCCCTTGCCTCTAGAATTATCAAGGCCTCCCGAAAAATCAGCTTGCCACCAAATTGTTGACTGAACTAGTTTTACTAGTTACTAGTACATCCCATATCATGATCTCTTCAAGAGGATTTTCCATGTTCCCTTTTGAGTAAAATGGTTGGACCTATTCACCCATTCTTTTAGATGATTTGCCCTCTACATATTGATCTCTTTAGTGATTATGAGAGAGACCAACTCATCAAAATTAGGAAACGACTTCTGTACATATACACAAGTAACAAATGATTTCTAGGCCTTCTCATTATTTTTAAGGCCATCCAAAGTAGATGAAACCAAATCATCATGATTAGGCATTGCATCAATAGTAGCTACGGCATCTGCAATGCTCCTCGCCTTCAAAACATACTCATTTACAGACATCCTCCCTTTCTTCAAAGCATTCAACCCTTGCTTGAGTTGAATCTTTCGTGCCTTTTTTGTTATTGAAAACATATTCTTGAAGGATGTCCAAGATGTTGCATTTCTGACATGCCCCAACATGGTGTTATCAATGACAAGATAGCCAATACATTACTTTTTTGTCTTCTACATTCCATTCTTTCCACGCCTTTAATTCTTCTATAGTGGTAGGATTATTTAGCTATAATTCATTTTCTTCACCTACAACAAACTTAAAGAGACCTTTTTCAATAAGGAAGCTCATCACATGGAACTTCCATGATGGATATTTATTCTTGTCTAGCTTCTCAATAATAGAATATCCATATCTCTTACAATCATTGATGTAAATAGAATTCCCCCTTGAAGATATTTTGTTGAGCCTAGCAAAACCATTGCCAACACATCACCAAAATACAAATTTAGGCTAGCCAATACTGGGTAAGCAAAGAAAATTACAAGATTAGAATAAGAAATATGAAGCTTAATATATTGACCAATAACCTTATATGAATATTAAGGGGGTAATATCTATAAATAGTTGAAAATATTTTCCCCAAAAATCTATATGTACAACATCAAGTGTATTCTTGCTTACATCTCTATCATGCAAAAATGGTTCCCTTGCTTGCTTCCCAAACTAACATGCTTCACAAAGTTTATGTAATTCTATAACTCTAAATGTAGGAAAACTAACCTTCTGGGGACTATATTAATTTTAACATTTGCAAGTTTGCATGTCCAATACACTTGCACCATATTTTAATGCTTACAACCACATCTTTGCCTTTAGTATACATAGCAACATTTATAATAGGGATTCCAATATCTAAAGTAAACATGCGACCAAATTTTCTTTCTTTTGCAACTAAATTACTCTTATTCTTGAAGTCTCCAATAAAACAACCCTTTGCATTAAATCTAACCTAAACTCTTGCTCTACCATTTGACTAATAGATACCAAATTATTTATGATGGATAGTACATGAAAAAAATCCAAAAAAATACATTGTCTGACCATCATGAAAGGACAGTGAAACTTTTTCAATATGTGAAATTGGATAACATGAATCATCACTTGTCTCTCAATAACCTAGACTTTACAAATCATGCATCTCTCCAAACCATTGAGCATGGTTGGTTATATGATTAGATACACATGAATCAACATACCTTATATCATCACATGTTCCTTGTCCTATAATAGTATTCATCATATACTATTTTGAGGTAGGCTAGCCTCTCAACATCAATGAAACTATAGACACTGTGTGGAGTCCATCACCTCTCCATATAATATTTGAGAGGCAAATAAAGGATTTCCAAGATCTTCATGAAATTTTCCTACCAAGAGTAATCAAATGAGTGCAAGGCAGATTGGTATACAGTGCAAAAGACTAGGTAATCATACCATAGTTCACTTTGGATCTATATACAACAAGTTAAGTTAATTTAAATCACAATTATTTACAAAACAAGATTTCTTATAGTATAAAAGAAGGAAAAACCATATGTATTATCCCATTATTTATATGCAAAGTATTTACTTACAAGCCATGTGACATACAAGATCAATTGTGAAATTTCTCTAAGGAAATAGTATGATATTTAGGTGACTCACTCATAATATTTAAGGCTAAGTGCTCAGCAACAAGGAGATTAGGGAATATCTCCACTTGATACCCAAAATCACGGGATCTTTAAGTGAATATGATGCAGTTGGGTCGGATGACATGAGTAATCCTCTTATAAGCCCACTAGGCTCGAGTCATGGCCTCATCCTCATGATACTCAATAGGACCAGGGGGGACAAGAATAAAATGTAAAGAGTCATACAATGTTGATTCTCTCAGCCCAACGGATCCATACTAACCCATGTGCTATGTTCACTAATAGGTGTCGAAGAATTGGTAGTGAGGTGGAACAAAAAACTAGTCCATGGTAGACTACACTGTTAGGAGAAACATCATACAAAATCCCTCCTACACAAAACATAAAAAAGAGTGTTCTTAACAATTGCTACAACTTAATACACTATATTAATTGCTAATTTATTTTTAGTTTTTTTTTTGTGTTGATTGGTTATCATACATTCCAACATATTCATCTCAGATATCTAGTGGTACAAACAAGGTGGTGGCTGAAGAGGCCAAGTATAACCACTTAGTAGGGTTCCTTCTAGATTTGTGGAGGTGGGCATCATTAAATAATGGACTCACCCACACAATTATTTGCGATCCCAAAGTATTGCAAGCAAAGGTGCATGGACATTATGACCTTTGAATCCTATGATACGATCATTTTGGCCAACTTACTAATATGGATTGTATTATTTGTGGATTATTTTTCATCCCAATTTATTAGATGACTAGTGGTTGTACACAATGAAAGTTGCTCCATGGTCCTATAGGTTCTTTTAAGTATGTAGCCTAATTGAAGTCTCACCAATGAATCTATTTTAATGGATGGTACTTTAATGAGGACAAAGAAGTGGGCATGCCTGGTGAGCTCAAGAAAGAGTCTATTGGACTAAGTGTTTATGGACAAAAGGATGAGCTCCCATATGAGAATGAGGGAAAGCAAGAGATGACAAAGGAACAAGAGTTTTTTTTACGGAGTCATGAGTGTCTAAAATAGTCATCTCCAACTTTATGAGCCTAAATCTAACCCAACAAGGTAGGAGCTTTGACATTTAGACTATCATGTGTTTTGATGGAGAAGGTAGAATTTTTTGGAGCATGCATTTCTTTTTTGTTCAGATTTAGGAGTGTTCACACTAGTTGGTTATTTTCTAGCCAAGTGCATTTCTTTTTTAGTGGGATTCATAGTGATCAAGATGGGGTGACTAGCATTTATAACAGTGATCAATATCTTCTTGATTATTTTATTGATATGTGCATCTAGTTAGCATTTATGGCTGCTTCTAGATCAAGCCACCTAGTTTTTGGGATTTTTGGGATATTTATACCTTGCTTCTATGATTGGCTAGTCATTTAGGTTTGCAAGTTTTAATACACTCTGGCATTCAAGGATACTCCATATGTTGGTGTTGCTATGCATCATTAGCCTAATCTGGTGCCCTCACTCACACCTTAGGTTGTGTTAGGGATTGATTAGTCCTTTTTGTATTTAACATTCTTTTGAAGTTCAATGAAATTTTTTTTCTTTCATTCTCTTCTTTCATCACCACAATCTTTCTCTTCCCTTTTGTCTTGTATTCATGAATCCTCATCTGTTGTGCACTCTCACATGGTATCATCACCAAAGCGAGGACTCAAAGGTTTTCTAAAGAGAAGATCACACCCAGATTTCTATTTGAAGTAGATCGATTACAAAGTATGTAGATTTTTTACCTTGTTTGGGCCTTCTACAAAGTAAAGGGGCATGTACAACTTCTCTTTGTAGCGTGTAAAAAGTTTCCCCTCCATTTGGTCATCCAACCTCAAAGTTTAGGAGTTTTGGTGTGTTTGCAAGTCTATTTGAAGAGTTATGGAGTAACAATTTGATAGGTTTGATGACCTCAAATGATATTTGGAGACCATTTAGCCTCATTTAATGGGAAGTCCATCAATCAGATCATCACAAAGTGATGTGAAGATTGGCATTCAAAGCCTCGTTCTTGCTCTAATAGGTCAAGAAGATCGGAGCCCCCTTCTCCTCACTCTGCTTCTCTACATGTTTCTCATAGGGCATGTATTAGATATCCTCATATAGTCATAATGGGCCCTTTTATTTAGGTGCCTATGCTTGCTTCTTTTGCCAAAATAAGATTGAATGGATGGTGTGCACTACTCCCTAAAGAAGATCATGACTTGATTATGTGAACTACTCCCTTTGGCTCTGCAAAGTGGAATGTATCCTTGATGTCTTTGACTTGTGGATCCCAACCCCCCATCCAACATAGGATCTCCACATTGGTTCTACAATGAACCAAGTAGCCCCTTGGGATTGGATCAATTCTAGAGTCCAATCTTTTCTCTTCATGAGTCTACAAGCTTTTGTTCTTATGCATGTGCGTAGACTTTGGATTGTAGCAAAGGTATGGATGAAGCTCTTTTCACTTTACCATCAAAAGACCTATTTCCACCATATCACCATAGGGAAGAAACTTCATATGCTCTATATTGATGATTTCCCTACTATGTAGGGTCACATCAATAAGATGGAGGGCATGGGAGATGATCCTTACATACCTTGGTAGGACGATCTCATAGAAGAACATGGTAATGATTCTCATTATTCATGTTCTTCTACTCCCTAAAGAAGATCATGACTTGATGATGTGAACTACTCCCTTTGGCTCTACAAAGTGGAATGTATCCTTGATGCCTTTGACTTGTGGATCCCAACCCCCCATCCAACATAGGATCTCCACATTGGTTCTACAATGAACCAAGTAGCCCCTTGGGATTGGATCAATTCTAGAGTCCAATCTTTTCTCTTCATGAGTCTACAAGTTTTTGTTCTTATGCATGTGCATAGACTTTGGATTGTAGCAAAGGTATGGATGAAGCTCTTTTCACTTTACCATCAAAAGACCTATTTCCACCATATCACCATAGGGAAGAAACTTCATATGCTCTATATTGATGATTTCCCTACTATGTAGGGTCACATCAATAAGATGGATGGCATGGGAGATGATCCTTACATACCTTGGTAGGACGATCTCATAGAAGAACATGGTAATGATTCTCATTATTCAATTGACATCTTCCAAGTGTGATGACTAATACACCAACTTACTTGCTTCCAAAGTTTGAGAGTTTTTCAATGGGAAAAGCTAGCTATAGTTGTCTTGGAGCATGAAGTGACTAAAAGAGATTGGTACTAGTGGATCTAGTCTTAGTAAGGCTTTTATTGCAAGTTTGAGAGGGGGAAATATGAAGGACAAGAAGGCAAAGAAAAATAATTAGAAGAAACCCAAAATATATTACCACAAAGCAAGAGAGTACTTGCCAAGGGTGAAGGGCCCTTATATTACCTTGTGGTGACCATCATGAGCAAGGAGCCTTGAATGTGTCACCATGGAGTGAGAGAGGCCCCTCCCAAGAGCCCCTTATCACTTGTTGAAAGTTGTGGGGTAAACCTACAATGTGCAACTACAAAAAGAAAGAGAGGCTACTCCCAAGTGTGGAGGACCCCTATATTGCTTTGTGGTGACTATTGTGTGTGAGGAGACCTCAAATGTATCACTACTTAGAGAGAGAGGCCCCTTCCAAGGGTGGAGGACTCCCATATTGCTTGCTAGTGACTATCATGAGTAGAGAACCCCAAATTTATCACCACCAAGTGAAAGATGCCCCTTTTCACGGAGAGAGACCCCTTCCAAGGGTGGAGGGCTCCCATATCTCTTAGTAGTAACTTGATAATTAGACCAAGTGAGAAATAGTTATTGAAGGTTGTAGAGTGTACATCCCACTGGATGATGATGTAACACATGCAACTATAAATAAAATCTCGAGTAGGCCCAAACTATTTGTCGAAATTTTGTTATACTATCATCTATCATTTTAGGAATTTTCACCCAAAAAAACCCATTTTGTATAGTGAACCCCTCATGGATTACCACCAAGCAAGCAAGTCCCCTCCCATAGGTGGCAAGCCCTAGTATTACTTGGTCATAACCATTGTGTGGTGGTGTAAATCATAATATGTCATTACCAAGTGAGAAAGGTCCCTCCCAAGGGAAGAGGACCCCCATATCACTTGGTTGTTGTGACCCTTTGCATGAGTCACCAACAAGTGAGAGAGGCCCATCCCAATGGTGGAGGGCCCTCATATCACATGGTGGTGACCCTTATGTGTAGTGAGGTTGAGAATTTTATGTAGGAGGTTTGTTTGGCTTGAAAAATGGTTTTACTTTCTCCTTATTTTCTCTATCAAGAACAAAAAATAGGATTAAGTTCACAATTTGAAGTTTGAGAATGATGTAGAGGAAACCCTAGCAGAAAATATATTTATTTTACTCTACAATGCATGCACTCATTCCCATGCTCCTGAGTTGTCATGTATGTTACTTTTCCACTTCCAAATGAGAATATTTTGTGCTCCTATAGGAATGTGCTAGCTATCCACATGGAGGAATAGAAAATAATAACTTTAAGTGGCATAATGACCATAAAGGCACATGAATATACTCACACTCATGACTCTACGATTGACAACTTTGTAAAGAGCAAGCTAGCCAGAATACTAGATAAATTACTTGGAAATGCATACAAAGATATAGAGAACTGCTCAGTACACTCAAAGAGATGTTATCTTTTGTAATTCTCCCTTACATTCCTTTGTTATTTTCCCTAGAGGTGCATGTTGAGGGATAGGAGACAACCTATCATTACTATTAGACACAGGTTAAAGAGAGAGATGAGATGATACCCTTTGATTAGAGGAGGAGAGTGGATGTTACTCTATAAGGAGGAGAGAGATGAGATGATACCCTTTGATTAGAGGAGGAGAGAGTGGATGTTACTCTATAAGGAGGGAGACAAGATGATACCCCTTGATGTAGAGGAGGAGAGAGTGGAGGTTACTCTACAAAGTTTTAATTGATCCCTAACTACCATTGATGACCTAGAGAGAGAATGTGCAATATTTTAATGCATGTGAGAAAAAAAGCATGTCATGCTATATTTATGGTGTCAAATGACCAAGACAATTTGTTGTTGGTTGATATCATGAATTGACTAGCCATTTGGTAGGATTATAGTCTTTCTACCTTAGCACAATTTGGTTAGGTTAGGCATTGGACTCGATAGATCTACATCTCTTAGTTTACTTTGTGGTTAAAGATGGAAAGTTTGCAAAACAGGAAAGTAGATCCTCAAAAGCATTGAAGCAGCAACAATGGCCTATTGAAGAGGAAAAAGTTGCAATAGTTGAAATGCTCGACCTAGCCAACATGGGAAAGTATGAGGCATCAGTGGCACAAGAGGATGGGAGTGGCACAATCCCATTGTTAACATTACATTTACTTGAAAGTGATGAAAATAGACTAGTGTTTAGTTTGTGCTCTCCTTGTTCTTGGTCAACCAAAGTGTTTGGTTTTCTTTTCTAAGAATGTATCTTTGCAATCAAGTTCTAGTGTACAATGTTGACTTTCTTATATGAGCTGGGGACTCAAGGACATCAACTATCACCAACTCCAAGTCAACAAGGCCCAAAAAAGGTACAACTCTTTCACAATACATTGGCAAATTGAATCATACAAAGGTGCATATTTGCAAATACTATGTCATGAAATTATTATAGAGAAAGATTGTATTGATTTGAATAAATTATGTACAATATATTCCTTGTCACAAATTATGATTTTTCACAATGAGTATTCTCCGGACAATGCAAGGCTTCCCCTTTTTGTGCTTAAGGTGCTAACTAGGTTTTATATGTACAATTTGCATCCTTACTCAAAAAGAGAATTTGGACTAGATACTTCTGACATACAAGACACAATGGTAGTGCACAAAAGGCAAATAGCATACTAGAAGTTTTCTAGTGGTTTTATAGATTAATTTGGCATAGAACAAGGTCAAAAGAAGATAAGAAGGCATGCCAAAACTCGAGCATAGCTCTTGCATTACAAATATCGAAACAAAAGAGATAACAAGCATACAATAACTCATGTGTGAATAATTTTTTTAATACTAGCTAGCCTCTAGGAACAGACAAGGCCAAAGGTGGGGCTCAAAGGGTAGATAATCAAATATTTTATTCCTAGCTATTTGGGATCAAAGAGTATGGTTTCATCTTCTTTGCCAGCATTTCATCAACTTCATCATTCTCATCCTCCAAGGTCAAAAATTGTATAAGTGGTATTGGCATTTTGAGGCAATGGCTCCATAGGAACCCTACCTTTCATCCATTGAAAAAAATCTCTTTTTGAGCGATGCAAATTGTATGCTTCCTAGACCCTCATTGCAATGGCATGAGCATCATATGACATGAAGTGAAGTGCCCTTAATCCATACCAAATGACAAACACCTACAATGCAAGTTGGTTTTTGATCAAAATTATTTTCTATGCATATATTAGAAGGGCATAACCTCCACAAAACTTGGTTAGTACTCACAACAACAAAAATGGAGCAAGTGATTGCAATGAGACCACATCCCCTCTTTCATCTCCACTATCGGCTTATGAGGTGACTTTAGATAAATTATTTTCTTTTCTAGAGGGAAAGTTCTTTTACCCATGAGATTCAAACTACTATATTTCAATCAAGATATCTAATTAAGCCCTTAGTTTTCTTTGAGGAACATAGTATACATTTTGTAGTCATTAAATAGTGAAGCTAGTGTTTGCTTACTGCTTTGATTTAGTATATTTAAGTAAGCAAGCACTATTTTGAAAAATGCTATTTTCAAGTAATATTTTAAGTGAATACCAGTTACTTGTATGTGATTTTTCAAGAAAGTTATTGATGGTTTAAGTTCATATTGAGTGTATGGGAAGAAAATGTGACTATCCCTAAGCACACTATTGAGTTCCACTATTTGGAACTAGTTCAAATTGGGCTCATAGATAAGAGATCTCTTCACAAGTTGCAATTAATCACCCAATACTATGATGAATAGTGGGAATCTAGGGACACCTTCATGGGTCCAAGTCAAGATCAATTACATAAGCATGTATCCATTCCAAAGGTCTCTATACTAGTTAAAGGACGGTTTACTAAAGGCCCAATACTAATAATTCAAATTAAAGGATGGTTTAGTGAAGGCATAGTATTGATACTTCTAGTTTAAAGCATCTTTTGCTCAATATTGGATTATCTATCCAAGCTAATTTTGGTTTGATACAAGCCTAAAGTTACCTTTGTGTGTGTTTGAGGACAAATGGTTGATGACTATTGTATTTACCATGTTTTGAATAAAAGGATTGTTTTCATGTGTTTTTGTGTATGTAATCTAAGGGTGTGTGACAAACCTATGCTAAAGAGTTAATTAAATAAGTCAATTTTGAATGTACATACTAAATGTACTAGGATTCTAATTAAAAAAACTATAGACATTTTAGGTGCATGCATGGAAAGTGGAGGAAAACTTCCCCGATGAGAGTTTTCCTATGGCTTGGTGGACTCAACTAATTTTGTGGATTCTCAAAAAATAGATTTAGATCTAAATGCTTGCCCTAGGGTCCAAGTCTAGGATCCTAACATAACATCCTTTTATGAGGCTAGTATGAGACTATGCCTTATGGGAAGAGGAGTTAAGTTCTACTCCCTCTCATTTATCTCTCATTGAATCAAGGATTGTGCTTGCCTACTTTGAGTTATGATTGATGACATAATATTGGCCTTTTTAGCTTGACACTAGAATGTTGTTAACAACTATCGTTAAGTCACTAGGAATCTTAGGTTGATCATCATAACTCAAGCTAGACAATCCTATGAAAGGTAGAAAAAGCAATCAACTATCTAAGCTCATGTATTACATGGCTTGTATAGGTGGTGTCACTTATAGCAAGTGATTGGGGGTGAGTGACTACCCAATATTACTCATGTTGAAGATGCAAGTTTAGCATTGTTAATTAGCATACATGCAAACAACTATTGATTATCATATAACTACTAATTATCATATAGGAAAATAGCTACTAATTAGCATATAGCTACTAATGGGCATACAAGCATACAATTGGTAATTAGCATACAACACATTACTAATGTAGCACATTGCTACTTAGCATATAGACAAGTCATTATAATTTTGATACTTTTGAGGATAACTCTATGAATATGACATTATATAAAAATATTTATTTTAAGATAATAAAAATCATGTGTACTTTATGGAAAAAATAAAAAATAGCACAAGTCCACTGGTCAAAAGTTTCTCCGACATATGAGCAAAAATTTAAAGCAAATCATACCTTTTTAGAAGGAAGTCTTTCAGTGTGAATATCTCAAGATTTGGCTATTAAAATTATCCTATGTAAAAAGTCAAAATGTTTCTCGTAAAGTGATTTACAACTTGACCATTGGGATTGGTCAAGTTCAACTTAGATCTCCAAAATCTAGGATATATTATGGCTATTTGAAAAGTGCAAGAGATTAAGACTGTACCTACATGCATACCCGAGTAATTGAATATCTCAAGCTATAACCATAATCACTACAAGGGAATGGGGACATAACAACGTCAGTTTGCAACACAAAATAGTAGCATTGCTATTTGCTTCGCTATTTACGTCGCTAAATTAATTAGCGATGCCATTAGTGATGTAGATAGTGACACTAATTGCAATGCTGATAACGATGCTTAGCAAGGCAAACTGCAATGTTGATAGGCGACACTTAACGATGCTAATTACGACACAAACAGTGATGTCAGTATAAGAAAAAAAAGGGATGAAAACCCAAGCATGGCATTTGCCACAAACATTTTCGAGAGAGAGCAAGAGAGTTCGTCACCTTGATAGGGAGAGGGAGAGGAAGAGGAAAAGAGAGAGTAGGAGAGCTCCTCATCGCCACCGCCACCGCTGCCACCATACACAAATAAGAAGGAGAAGTGTGCGAGGGAAGAATAAGGGACATCGTGAAGAGGAGGCGAAAAAGAATTCATCATCGAGTCTTTTTGGTAGGTACATTGCCTCTTCTTGCTTTGTTTTTGTGTTTTCTTCCTTTCTTTTTTTTGTTTTTCTTCGTAATGAGATGCATTGAAAGAGAGAGAGGAAGAGAGAAAATGAGAGAGGGAGAAGAAGGAAAGAAGAGGAAGAGAGAACGAGAGAGAGAAAAAGAGGAAAGGTAACAAAGAGAGGGAGAGGAAGATAGAAACGAGATATGAAGGAAGGGAGAGGAAGGGAGAGGAAGAGAGAAAGAGGGAAGGGTAGCAAAAATAGAGAGAGGAAGAGAGAAATGAGATATGAAGGAAGAGAGTGAGGACAGTGAGTGAGAGAAACAATGAAGGGGGGAGAGAAACAAAGAGAGAGGCAAAAAAGAGAGAAAGAAAGAGAGGGGAGAAAGAAAGAGAAACAGAGAGTGAAGGAAGAGGCGGAAGAAAAGGGTGGGTTAAGGAGAGGAAGGAGAGTGAAAAGAAAAGAGAGAGAGGGAGGGGAAGAAAAAAGGACGAAGCTAGGGAGAAAAAGAGAGATAGAGAGAACAATAAATATAGAGAGTGAGAGAGAGAAATGAAAGCACCGAGAGAATTAGAGAGAATATTTTCTATCTTTCATTTTAATTTTAACAAGATGAGTTGAGTGAGAATGGAGAGGAAAAGAGAGAAAGAAATAGATAGAAGGGAGGGAAAGAAAAAGAGAGAAGAAGTGAGAGTGGGAGGGAAGATGGGGGAGAGAAAGAAACATTATGTGAGAGAGAGAGAGAAAGAGGGGGAGAGAGAAACAAAGAAGGATGAAGGGAGGCAAATAAAAAAAGAGAAAGAGAGAGAGAAAGAGGGGTGGGGAGAGAAACAAAGAAGGATGAAGGGAGCCAAAAGAGATGGAGGGAGGGAAAAAAATAAAGGAAAAGGGAGGGAAAGAGGAGTAGAGATTAAAATGGAGGAAGATCACCAATGAGGGGAACAAAAACCTATTGTTTGACATAACATAGACTAAATGGAAAATGATGATGGTTGCAATATCCAAGATCGCGAGGCGTATCTTAATGAACGTGTCCCATGTCCTTGCACTCAATGCAAGATGGCAATTAGATGAAAGCATCGCTTGTCCATAGATTTCATACAACGCTTCGACGAGTTTCAATCAGAGATCATTAACTAGGCGATCTTAGACTTTGAAAAAATGGGAAGAAAAGTGTGTATCAATCATACTTTACATTTGCAAAGTAATTGAATATCATATACAAAAATATTAGACGTGCCCATGAAATTTGTACAGAGAGGTGATGCTTCATCCCAAGGAATGCACCTATTGCAGCCCATTAGAAAAGTTTGTGGGTGTGCGATGGATGGATTGCTTGAGACGATACACCAACTGGACGGCATGCCACAAACGACACCCTCGATACCAAAGGAGACAATGGACCTTTCGCACCTTTCTCCAATTATTGGAACCTAAAATGGAGGCAATGATCGATGCATTAATGCCCATGGATGTCGAGACATCTGATCCACTGAGAGAAGAAGTGTCTATACCATTATATGATGGGTGCTGAGTATCTTGCCTGAAGACACTGCTTGTGCTTCTAAGTGTGCACACAAAGTATGGGTGGAGCGATGTGAGTGTGATCGAGTTGTTCAAGTACATTCTATGCTCTGTTGATTTTTTTAACTCTATAATAAAATTAAAAATAGTTTTTGTGCTCTTCAAGGTGTCTTCTATTTTTTTTTCCAGGTTGCTAAGGTATCATATATTACCACCTGGAAACGTGATGCCTAAGTCCAATGATAATACATGATTGGTGTTACGAAAGCTTGGCATGGATTACAATAGCATCCATGTATGTGCCAACAATTGTGTGCTATTTCAAGGAGACTGCAGGACTGTGGAGACATGTCCGAAGTGTGGTGCTCACAAGTAACAACAAGAATTGCAAGGGCAAACCATCCCTCAAAAGGTTCTTAGACACTTTCCACTTATATTGCGTATACGTCACATGTTTCATACATCAAGAATGGCGAGCTTGACAATGGGCATACATAGAATAGACCCACAAATGGAATCCAATGAATATCAATATATTCATGTGCATGGAGCCACATTGACTCCACCTTTCTAGGCTTTGCACGAGAACTAAGGAGTGTTCGGCTTGGTCATGCTATGGATGACACGAATCCATTTGGTCTCAACTCAACTTCTTACTGCGTATGGCATGCAGTTCTTGTTAACTACAACATCCTGCCATGGCTTTCTACGAAGAAGAAAGGACACTTGATCCTTAGCTTGCTCATTCTTAGGCACTACAAGGTCAAGAACATGGGCGTCTACCTCCATCCATTAGTTAATGAGTTCACAATTCTCTCTCTCTCTCTCTCTCTGGCTTAAAACAATTATAGCAACTCTCTCCTATAATACTACAATACTACCTTTGGGCTTCTCTTATGTTAATAACTTTGGACCTGTATCAAAATGCACACATACATTCTCTCTCTCTCTCTCTCTCTCTCTCTCTCTCTCTCTCTCTCTCTCTCTCTCTCTCTCTCTCTCTCTCTCTCTCTCTCTCTCTCTCTCTCTCTCTCTCTCAACTTCCTCTATTTAAAAGTTTTTGGTCTAAGTATAATTAAACTAAAAGTCACATTTTGATTATAATTTTAATAGTATAAATTTTTAAAAAAACTTTGATAAGCCTTTATTTTTCCACATACACAATGCAAAGACAATAGCCATATTATATGTTATGTTAATTATTAATTTTCTATGTTAGGAAAAAAGAAGTCCCAAAAGAGAGGACTGATTTTTGTTCATAAGGTCCAAACATTCCAATATAGTTCATTCAAAAAGTCTCAATCTATTGTGTCTCATATTAAAACATATCATAAATATACATATAATTTTATCTTCCTAACTTGTAATTATATTTTATCTCTTCTCTCTCCAAATATTATTTTAAAACTTCCCTCTCATCTTCTCTCTCATCAAAAAATCATTTAGATATATATATATCTCTTCTCTCTTTCTCTATTGATTTTATTGAGTCCTAATAACTCTAGAGAGAGAGAGAGAGAGAGAGAGAGAGAGAGAGAGAGAGTTGCGAGATACACATAGTGAGAAATGAAGATAAGGGTTATGCACAAATACATATATATACACACATAAAGAGAGAGGCACATACACACATGCACTACTTAATTTGTTATTTAGTTAGTAATTTAATTACTAATTATTTTTTAATTAATTACTAAATAAAAATAGAAAGAGTGGGGAGAGACAGAGACAGAGACGAATGAGAGAAGGAGAAAGCACGATAAACGAGAGAGAGAGAGAGAGAGAGAGAGAGAGAGAGAGAGATTATGTGACTTGCTTTAACTTTTTTGGTCAAGAAGTGGGTTGCTAGCAACTCGTCGAGAAGAGGGTTGCTTGCAACCTCTTCTCGATATGAATTTTTTTTCACAAGTCTCCTCCATGATTTTTTTTTTTTGCCGAACAAGGGGGTTGCTAACAATCCCTTCTCAGTGAATTTTTTGTCACAAGTCCTCTCTAAATTTTCTTTTCACTAAACATGGAGCTGTTAGCAATCCCTTCCTAACAAAAAAAAAATCATAAGTCCCCTTAGAGAGATGGAGGCAACTTATCAATTTTTCTTTGTTGAGAAGGGGTTGCCGATGGGGTGACCCTTTTTTGTGACAAAATTTTTTGTGTCCCCTTAGAGAGATGATGGAGGGGATTTGTGATTCAAATCTCAAATCTCTCTCTCTCTCTCTCTCTCTCTCTCTCTCAGGGGACATGAAATTTTTTTTTCACCGTAGCTACCCTTTCCTACCATGGGGGAGGAGAATCATTGTATATCTGGAAAGGTCCCATGGGTCATAATTTGGCCTTTCGTGGATGATAATAAACTACTCTACTCTCTCTCTTGCCGAGAAGGGGTAGCCAAAGACCCATGTTCAGTAAATAAATTTTGCATTTCCTTAGAGAGTCCCTTAGAGAGATGATTATAAAGCCACATAATCTCTCTCTTTATTGCCAAGAAGGGGTTTCCGGCAATCGTTGTTCGGCAAAAAAAATTCACATCCACCCCTTAGAGAGATGATTATAAAGTCACAAAAATCTCTCTCTCTCTCTCTCAATGAGGAAACTACTACAACATTCAAGTGAACAAAGATTTGTTCTTCTAGTTTACATTGAAGATAAAGATAATTTTAGTTCTTCTAGTTCACATTGAAGATAAAGATAATTTCAAACCAAATGATGATATTGAGTCTCAAAAGTCATGCAAGTTAGCAGCATGGAGACTTCTCTATAGGCATAATTTGGTATCCTTCTATAGAAGTATATTTGCAATGGTATCTTGTCGATGTGTTCTCTATCTGTAATAGAACTATGAATGGTAGGTTCATGTTGTGTGGGCGATTGGAGAAGGGGATGATGCAAACTTTGCCAAGGAAATGCACAGATTAGGTGCACTTGAAGGAGGAGTAGCTCATATATAAGAATTACCAAATTGAGCAGCAATGGAATGAGGAGGTATACCATAGATGTTTTATGTTCCTCAACTACCCAAAGGTAAATTCCCCTCAAACAAGAATGCATTACACAAAAAACATTCAAATGAAAAAAGTGCAAGAGACATAAGGATCCAGATTCTTGGTAAGTAATTCCACATGTATTCTTTAGAATATGTCACACTCAATGATACTATTTGTGGATGATAGCATAAAGAAGATGCAATGTAATTTGCCTAACTCCTCTACATATCCATTTACATTTCAAGAAAATCCAATGGATACCATCCTCTTCAATCATATGCTGCCCTATTTGATTGAGGAAAATTCCTTCAATATTATCTTCTTGGAATACATGCTTCCATGTTTGACTCTGAGCTAGAAGGTTTTCATGGGGGAGTCTAGGAGTTTGTTAGAGACCACCCATTTCACCCTCTAGAAATGGACAGTTGGATTGATATTTAATGTTTGTAACGAATATATTCATTTGCTTTGCACATAGTAGTTCACTAACTTGCAAATACATTTGTGGATTTAGAATGTTTTTGTAGTTTTTGTAGTAAGTTCATACAATATAAAATGAAATATATTAGTATATTAAAATATTTGATTGTTGAAGTTTGGAGTTTAAAATGAAGAATTCTTGAAAAGAATAACAACTACAAGTAATAAAACAATATGGAGCTACATTTTACTAAGATTGTGAAGCAATTGCTTACAAGGGTCTATTGTCAATGAATGCATAACTTCAATCCATATGTAAGCCCAATCAAAAGAGGAAGAGAGAACAATGTGCAAGCACAAGTGGATGTGTGTCTATAATTTGCTAGTGTATGCATAATTAAAATACTAACACATCAAGATGTAATTATGAAATACATGAAAAGAAGGGAGAGAGGGGGGATGTGAATGTATATTAGTATGATATCTCATATCTATGCATAATTGAACCATTAACATTGTGGTAATATTATCAAAGTAGATAAGCTTAATCTAGTAATGTAAATAAGTTAAGGAGAGAGAACTACTAATACATCATGAGAGAGAGAGTGTGTGTGTGTGTGTGTGTGTGTGAGAAAGAGATGATGCATGGCAAATTTGGGGATGAAAAAGACAAAGACAAAGAGAGATAGAGAGAGGGGGTGCTATTGAGGGGGAGGAGGAGAGGGAGATGCATGTTGTGGGTCTCCAAGATATGAGAGAGAGAGAGAGAGAGAGAGAGAGAGAGAGAGAGAGAGATGTTATTAAAAGGAGTGAGATATTGGTGGTTGCTCTCTAATATATAAGGAGAGAGAGAGAGGAGAATCAATTGTGGTTCTGATGAGGAGGAGAGTAAGATGTGGCGGTGTAGTGGCAGTGCTAGTGGTGCTAATGTTATTGAGTATGAGGAGAGTGAGATGTCGATGGTTTGTCCCCAACATATGAGAGAGAGAGAGAGAGAGAGGAGAATTGGTTGTGGTTCCAATGAGGAGGGGGAGATTAAGATGTCATGGTAATGGTGGTGGTGCTAGTGGTGGTGGTGCTTGTGGTGGTGGTGGTGGTAGGGGTGGTGGTAGAGGTGGTGGTGGCAATGGAGGAGTAGCATTGGTGCTTGATATATGCCCAAAATAAAAAGAGGACCAAGTGGCATATATGGAATAAAACTTGAGGTTGTCAAAAAAAGCTTGCCCAAAATCTCGCTCCGAAATCTCACTTCTCACATGCACTCCTTTCCTTATGCTTGCACTTTCCACTTTGTGTCGATGTCCTAGGACTTGCTTGGCATACGAAGGCACAAGATTTCCTTATGCTTGCACTATGCATGGTGTCTAGGTCCCATCTCCTAGTGGCTTGGGACACCATGATTAGTGTAGTCATGCACTTAACCTTAAACAATCTGAGGCTTGCACTTTTTTCTTTGTGTCGGTATCCTAGGACTCACTTGGCATACAAAGACACAAGGCTTTCCTTATGCTTGCATTGTGCATGGTGTCCAGGTCCCACATCTGGTGGCTTGGCACTAAAGGGGCACCATGATTAGTGTAGTCATGCACCTGACCTAAACAATTTGAGGCTTGCACTTTTCACTTTGTGTCGGTGTCCCAATCCTTGCTTGGCACACAAAGACACAAGGCTTTCCTTATGCCTACACTACACATGGTGCTTGAGTCCCACATCCTCATGGCTTGGCACTAAAGGGGCACCATGATTACCATAATCATGCACTTGGCCTAAACAATCTGAGGCTTGCACTTTCCACTTTGTGTCGGTGTCTTAGCACACAAATACACAAACCTTTCCTTATGTCTACAACTGTGCACAATGTCCCAATCCCACATTCTAGTGGCTTGGCACAAAAGGGGAACCGTGATTAGTGTACTCATGCACCTAACCTAAGCGGATTGCAACTTTCTCATTTTAGAGAGAGAGAGAGAGAGAGAGAGAGAGAGAGACTCAAATTCACTTATATGTACCTCCTAAACTTAGTAGGTATAAGTACCATTGAGAAAACAATGTAACAAGAAAATATATGTAAATCAAATAAGAAGTTACTTGTTGAAATATGTAAATACGAGCTATTTAGTGCCATTTTAGCTATGGAAGATGATGTTATGAACGAGGTTTGTTGAAACCTTGGAAAAAGGAATGTATTAAGGAGCAAGGTGATTTCTAGAACTAAAAACACACATAAAATGAAGGCCTTTCACACATTGGGGAAGATCAATTTAGATGTCACTATGACTAGATGGATTTCTAGCACGATTGGAAATCTTATGGAAACTTGGAGCAAGAGTAAATCTAGTTTTAGAAAAGAGTTTGATGGTGAGAAAGTACACAAATGGGATAGCTTGTATACTGAAGTATGAGCTACTAAAAGAAAATCTTATAGAAGTGTCAAGAGGGCAATTTCTTGGTATAAAAAGATGTGCTTTGTGTGTGTGCAAAGTCTTGCACCCACTTCAAAGATAGGATCTAAAGCACAAGATCTCCATAGTCTTTGTGCTTGTGTGCCTAGTGTATATACCACGACATATCTAAGTAAAAATGAGATACTCCATGGAGAAGAATTAGGAAAATGTACATATGGTATAATATTCAAAGTGAGAAATATAGGTGTAGTCATGTTTGATTCCAATATAATCTATGCTATAAAAAGTATTATACAGTGAAGAATTATAGAAGACAAGTAGAGCAACGCAAGGAGATCATAATGAAAATTAGGCACCAAGTACTAGTCCACGTCCTTGCAGCCACCCACTATTAAAGAGCCCTTATGGACTATTACACCATACTTTAACAAAGGTAGCCATGGGGACTTCATGATTCAACTCCCTCATCACATGGATGATTCACAAGATTTTTTTACCCATGTGGTGGCAAGAGAAGGCATGATGAAGACAAGTATTTAGCAAGTCATCAAATACAATGAATCACTATATTTTGCAAACACGTCTTGTCTATCATGCATGCTTTAATTTTGGGAATGTGTTAGCTACACAAAGTGAGGTGGGTGCACACATATTTACATCTAGGATATATTATTTTGGATTTTTTTGGTGAACTGTGCCATGTGGGAATAATAGGTTGGGACAAGGCTTTGGATTTCTTGGAGCAATGAAAGGCATTTGCAAAGCCACCTAGAGAGTGCCATGACAATGATGAAACATATGCAAGAAAATTGGATCAATGCAAAGAAAATCATGCACGAAGGAAATGGCTAGCCCTTGAGTTACAAGATATATTGAAGGGTTGTTATATACACTCATGTTAGATGTGTATGCAACACTACGAAGGTGTTTGAAGAGGAGAGAGAGACAGGGTTGAGCAAATGTCTGAACCATTCAGGTTCCATCATCTTCTTCTCATTATTTCATCATTGAGTAAAACACACATACAAAAGTAACATAGAGTAAGTGACACGCTGACTAGACAGACTAACCATAGTCAGGTCACCGACTAGCTAACTGACTTATTTAATGTAGTCACATGCAGGAGACAGCTATACACTAGCTGTCATGTCGGTAGTACATAAAGACAGTCACACACTACATGGGGAGCTTGACTTCTAAGCTTGACTTCTAACACTCCCTCTCAAGCTCGAGACAGCATCTGCACACCAAGTAGCTGTCTAAAACCACAAAACTTATCTTTACCCAGAGACTTGGTAAAGATATCTGCTACCTGCTCATCAGTCCTCACATGCATAAGATCAACCTTTCCTGCAAGGACCATCTCACGAATAAAGTGGTAGTGTACCTCTATGTGTTTTGTCCTGGCATGGTAAACTGGATTCATGGCCAGGAGTACACTACTCAGATTATCACATAACAGTTTCACTGGAGCATCAACCTGAATATCCAAGTCAGCCATAAGCTTGAGCAGCCAAGCAATCTCACATGCTGCCAATGCAGCCCCCCTGTACTCTGCCTCAGTACTAGATAAACCAATCGTAGGCTGCTTCTTGCTGCTCCAACTGATCATGCCGCTACCAAAGCCAAAGGCATAGCCACTCGTAGATCATCTGTCAGTTGAGCATCCTGCCCAATCTACATCTGTGTATCCAATTAGTGTCAAGGGCTTATCTCTAACATAGAACAACCCATAGTCTACAGTGGACTTAACATACCTCATGATGCGTCTAACTGCATCCAAGTGCGGCTTTCTCGGCTTCTGCATAAACTGGCTTATCAGCCCTACTGCATAGCTCAAGTCAGGCCTAGTGATGGTCAAGTAAATCAGACTACCGACCATCTGCCTGTACATAGTCACATCTTCTACTTCAGCCCCAGTGTTCATGTCTAGCTTTACATTCTGGTCCAGAGGTGTATCCAGTGGTTTGCATTCAGCCATGCCATACTTCTTAAGCATTTCCATGGCATAGTGCTTCTGCATTAGCCATAAGCCATTTTCAGCTGGTACAACCTCAATACCCAAGAAATACTTCAGATTTTCCAGATCTTTCATGTCAAATTCAAATTTCAGCATCTTCATAGCATGTTGAATTCCCATGTCATCATCTCCAGTGATTATCAGGTCATCAACATATATGACCAGCACTACCAAGCCACTGTCAGTCTTCTTTGTAAACAAGCTGTGATCAGCCCTGCCAACAACAAATCCAAGACTCTGCAAGTAACTGCTGATCCTAGCATGCCAGGCTCTCGGAGCCTGCTTCAGCCCATACAGTGCCTTTTTCAGCCTGCACACATAATGCTGAAAATCAGGGTGCTCATACCCTTCCGGCTGAACCATGTATAAATCCTCTGCTAAATCACCGTTGAGGAATGCATTCTTAACATCCATCTACTGCAATTTCCAGCCTTTTGCAGTAGCCAAGGCAATAACAGTTCGTATGGTTGCCATTTTTGCAACCGGGCTGAATGTTTCATCATAATCCAAGCCATACTGCTGAGCATATCCTTTAGCGACCAGCCTTGCTTTGTACCTTTCCACACTGCCATCAGACTTTGATTTTATAAACCCATTTGCAGCCAACAGGCTTTTTCCCTTCAGGTAGTGGTACCAAATCCCAAGTCTGATTTTCAGCCAAGGCTTTCATCTCTTCGTCCATAGCCATGCACCAATTTTCATCCTTTGTTGCTTCAGCATAAGTACCTGGTTCTTTGATCTCCATCACTTTTGTCATGTAGGCATAATGCTTTACAGAATAACCAAAGTATGTCAACCTGTCAACAGGGTATCTGACCCTCTGCGATCGTCTAGGCTGTGGTGCACTACTCGATTCCCCTCTCTCATGAGGCGAAATATACCTGTTCTGCCTCCTACCAGGCATATAGACAGTCGGAATGCCAAGTTCACTGTCTAACGTATCAGCAGACTCATATCCAGAAGTCATTCTGCCAGGTGGCATCATACCATCCTCAGTAGCTTTCTCTTTTCATTTGCTATCCAAGACATCATAATATCTCCCCCTCACTGACATACCAGTGTCAGTGGACGATGAGTGTCGCAATCTCCCTGTCCATGGGGATACTGTCTGCTGACTACTAGGTCCTGTCATATCAGTGTTCTGCTACAACTCAACTGTAGATACATGAGTGGAAGGCATATCCAATGGCACTGCAACTGGTGATACATACCATGAGCCCAACTCATCAAAGATGACATCCCTGCTTACCAAAGTCTCCCTGGTAGAGGGATCATAACATTTGTATGCCTTCTTCTCCTGCGAGTATCCAATGAACACACTCTTATGCGCTTTGGGATCCAGCTTTTTCCTTTTCTCATCTGGAATGTGCACATAAGCAAGACAGCCAAAGACCTTCATGTGTCTTACATCCGGCTTATAGCCATAGAGCCTCTCAAACGGTGTCATGTCATGAATGCCTGCAGTGGGAGTCCTGTTCAGAATATATGCGGCTGTCACAACAGCCTCTGCCCAATAGTAAAGCGGCATATGCTTCTCATTCATCATGGCCCTAGCAGCTTCCATCAGAACCCTGTTCTTCCTTTCAGCTACTCCATTTTGATGCGGAGTGTAGCTGCAGATTAGCTGCCTATACGAATGCCATTTTCAGCCAAAAAATCAACAAATTCATTGGAGACATACTCCCCACCGCTATCAGATCTCAAGCAAGAGATGTAACATTCAAATTCCTTCTCAATCTGTGCTTTAAATTTTTGAAAAATAGCAAAGACCTCATCTTTTGTTTTCAATATGTAAAGCCAGGTATATCGACTGTAGTCATCAATGAAAGATACATAGTATCTGGAACCCCCCATAGATGCATTATGAGCTGGTCCCCAAACATCAGAGTGCTCTAACTGCAGTGGTCGTGTACTCTGTCTTACATGCCTGACAAACGGCAATCGTGACTGCTTATCAAACTGGCAAGCCTCGCATACATGACCAATATCTGAATATTGGAATCTAGGTAACCCTGTTACCAGCTGCTTCTTCTGCATGGTCTGCAGCCTCTGCAAATTGACATGCCCCACTCTCTTGTGCCAAATCTCTAAGTCCCTGATAGTGCCAGAACCCTGGGCAAACATGGCGGAGTTCAGCTCTGGCAGTGTAGCATCAAGAGTGAACATTCTTCCATTTCTGTGGCCTTTCGCGATCAACTTGCATCCATTGCCAAACTCTTCAATAAAGCAGCCATGCTTATTGAAGCGAACCTGCAAGTTCTGCTCTGTCATCTGGCCCACAGACAATAGGTTCTTCGTAATCGAAGGGACATGCAAAACATCATGAAGATTCTTCTTCCTGCCATCATGTACAGCCAGAGGCACTTTCCCCTTGTGCTCTATGCTATGCTGCGTATCATCTCCTGTGCAAACATAGCCATGCTTATCTGCAACCATCTCAGTGAACCAGTCACCATGTGGGGTCATATGGTTTGATGCCCCTGAATCAATATACCATACTACATCATCAGATGATTTTGCAGCAGCCTTATCCTTGACATATTGCATGGCAAACATCCTGTCACCAGAGTCATCTGCCTGACTGGACGTGGCATAATGTCCATGTTGCTTACTTTTTCCAGCAGTCTTTTGCAATATGTCCATATTTCCCACAGTAATGACAATCCTTGTAGTTATTCGGATTTTCTGACTGACGCTGCTACTGCCATGAGCCTCTGCCACGGGAGTTAGATCTCCCCCTACCTCTGAAGTTTCCACCACCTCTGGCATTTGACGATTGCTGATTGCTATTGTTAAAGGATGCATTTTGCTGGCTTCCTCTGCCAGATCCAAAACCCCTGCCACGACCGCGCTGGTTCGAGTAAAAAACTACATCCTTATTCTTGGAGTTGCTTGACCCTGTAGCCAAGCCAAGCTTCACCTCTTCATGAATCAACAATGCAACCAGCTCGTTAAAGTCGGGCATTTCAGCCCTCACAGACACGGATGTGTCAAATGACTTGTATTCTGGACCCAAGCCATTCAAAGTCACTGCAACCATATCTTCATCTTCAACCTGTGAACCAATAGATGAAAGCTGATCTGCTAAGGTTTTAATCTCCGTGACATAGTCCTATATGGATCTGTTCTTCCTCTCTATATTGTTGAATTTTTGCTTCAGTTGTATCTTCCTGGCACTCGTAGTTGTGCCATAGTATCTGACCAATATGTTCCATGCATCTACCGGACTCTTACAGTTCATAATCTACATCACCATAGCATCTGAGATACATAATGAGAGCCAGTGTAGCACTCTACGAGCTCTTTCTGTCCAAGCTCGATGCGCTCGTCTTTGATCAGCTGTGAGGTTCCTGTCTGCTACCTCTGGTTCAGCTTCAACACCTGTCACTAGGTCCCAGTACCTTTTGCCTATCAGAAAGTTCTCCATACGAAACTTCCATATCGCATAATTATTGCTGTCAAGCTTCTCCCCCACAATATGGGTTATATTATCAGTTCTATCCGCATTTGCCATGTCGTAGACACTGCCTGACTACTTGCAAGCCAATGACAACCTGACTACCTTCAGCCTGTAAGACTTTATGACAGTTTTTCTGCAATTAATTGCAGGAAAAAAATAGTAAATTTCAGTCAAATATCAGCCCAAACAAAGTCACAATTGGTTGATCCAACTCATAAAGACAACTACCAATACATATGCCTAATGTTCGGTTCAAATTTAACTCCTGCAAATCCACTGCCAGGGTCCAAAAGCATGCAGTCCAAACCTGTAAACTGCAATTACAGCAGCCTTTCCAAAGTCAACCTCCACTTGGATACATGTAATGCATGTTCCAAAGCTGCTTAGTTGACTGCTGGTACATATGCCACTTCAGACATCAGCTAGTGTATTCTTAACAAGTACCAATGCCAACAATTTATGTAAAATTTGCAGTCAATAAACCAGCATAACCCGCTTCAACTAGCTCAAAAAAGTCCTTAAATCAGACCATACATTTGCTTCAGTATGTCACCGTCAGTACATGACTATGTAGTGACAATACCCTGTCTACATCTGACAAGCAAGTCAAACAAAATGTCTGCAATTTATATTCATCCCAAGAAGACAAGATTTCTTTTATTTCAGCTGCAAACTTCCAGTATTCAGTGGCATTTGATGCTCCTCTCAACCCAAGACAATTCTAACATGCATATGACAGCATATATGTCTTTCAGATGTCTGCATCTGTCACTCTGTGCTTCAGTAGAAAGCAAAATGCTTACTGCCCACAATCCAAGACAGTTTCCAGCCAAAAAAGAAGCTTCAAATCTGTGTATTTCAGCCACCAAACTCAGCTTGCAATTGATCAAGACAAGTACATGTAGCCTCCAGCATGTACCTATACTTCACAGGTGCTTCTGGGCATACTCAAGAGCTTCCAATGCTCTTCAAAGTGTTGTAGACTCCATGTATGCTGTGTATACAGCAGTGTAGACAATTTACACCATTCTGCCCACTCTATTTCAGCTCATATCAGAGCTCAACCACAAGTACTTACTCCATGTACTTCACAAAGACCTTTTTCAGTAAGCATACATGCTTCTCATGACCCATTTATGGTCACCATTGAGTGCAGTAGATAGTGCAGGCCTTCAGCCCAAACAGGCGCAATCACGCTGGTTGCAGACCCCTATTTTTAGTTCTTGCTGATGAAGATGATGATGGTGGTGTTGATGCCACACCCAAATGCACTCTAAACAGCCTCCTCAAGGCTCTCAAGAAGCCACAAGCTCTTATCTTGACCCTGGAGTGTGTAATGAACAAATACCTACCTACAGTCCACAATGGCAACCTGTCTGCACAAAGGAAAAATGAGTCTTCACTTCCTGGAAGTAGATCTTCACTTTCTCCAGCTCTCAGAGATCCACCAAGTCCTGCTCTGATACCATGTTAAAGAGGAGAGAGAGACAGGGTTGAGCAAATGTCTGAACCATTCAGGTTCCATCATCTTCTTCTCATTATTTCGTCATTGAGTAAAACACACATACAAAAATAACATAGAGTAAGTGACACGCTGACTAGACAGACTAACCATAGTCAGGTCACCGACTAGCTAACCGACTTATTTAATGTAGTCACATGCAGGAGACAGCTGTACACTAGCTGTCATGTCGGTAGTACATAAAGACAGTCACACACTACACGGGGAGCTTGACTTCTAAGCTTGACTTCTAACAGAAGGGTGTTAAGGAGATTTGTCACTTCTATGGGGATGCATTAGACTAATTTGACTTAACAAAAGCTATCACTCCCTCCTTTCAAATGATTAGACACTTGTCTCAAATTTTTGAAGAAAAGATGATGAATACAGATCTAACAAGTAGGGTTTCATCTGAAGAGATGAATTAGCTTGTTTGGAAGCATCCTAACATGAATGGGGACTAAGCCATGTGCCTCTTTGAGGAAATGAAGCCAATTTCCATGTGAATAATTTGTTGCACCATGTAAATTATGCCGAAGTACTTGTTACTAGCTTCACTTCACGCTATATTAGTGCATGTCTTTTCTATTGTCATTTTTCCTCTTAAACAATGGAATGCCTTGCATAGAGGCATGTATCATTTTGAAATAGCTTCAATATGGTTATTTGTATCTTGTTTCTGGATAAAATAAGCATCTATCCTTGGATGTCTATTGCAATTATAAAATTAAACAGTAAAGTGTATTTTTTAGAGTGAGAAAAAATTAGTGCTTGTACTAAGTAGTGAAACCACAAATCATATTTGTGTTACATGGTACAATTACCAATTATGCACATACTCTTATATAATAGAGCCATTTATCAAAAATTTTCCTTGATGTGAGTGCATGTTTCCTACCCTTGAGAAGCTATTGATTAATATCATCTCTTTTCCTATAATGTATCTACAAGGCCAACAATTCATGGATTCAAAAACTTACATGAAGGTTTTTGAGCATAAATCCAATGAGAAAGTGCTTTTTTTGAGTATGGCCAAGTTGTCCACATATGGTGGAATACAACAAGAGATAACACATGATGGCCTTATTTGTGGTTCAAATTTAAATTTTTTAAAGAAGATGAAGATGATGATAGTGGATGTTACACACTAAACCTGATACAAGAAGAACATTGGCATGTAGAAAAAAATGTCAAATTTATCACTATGAAGAGGGATTCAATCACAGTAGATGAGGTTGGGGATGAGAATCATCCCAGAAAATAGATACGTAAAGACTTGGATGATACTATAGAAGTTACAAGCTTCAAAGCAAGCGATAAAGGTGACCATGCTATGTGCAATCTAGGTGATAACCCAAAGAAAGCTATAAATAAGCTCAAGAGCACATGGCTTTGAAAGTTGGCTAACCCAATGTGAGAGTACTTGCAAGAAGTTGTGAGAGCTCAATCCACCAAGAGATGATAAGTTCAAGTTTACCACGGAAGATCTGGATGGTGGACCCTTGGTTCAAGTATTGTGTCATGAATGTGGATCTCCTTATGGATCAAGAGTAAGTGGTATGCAATCTACCTACTCATGCATTTCTAATTTCATGAGAACCCATGTATTGGAGAATCAAGCACATCAGAGAATGTATGTAACAAACCAAGGGTTGAAGGTTGGAGTGATATCTAAAGGATGTAGAAGAAAGCAATGAAGATGACATGACTAGAATTTTAGTTGTAATAGAGGAGATGAATATTTTCAATATCACTCATGAAGGCAACTCACTTTTTTCTAACAATTGAGACCTTGAATTAACTACTTTTTATATATGGCAGTTGTTAGTTTAGGAAAGAGTCACTACTTCAAATTTATTTAAAAATGTTTTATGTAAGCATTTAAGAGCTGATCCCTAATCACTTTGGATATTAACTTTGTGAGTTTTAGCTTGAAATCATGTAGGATTTGATTTTGAGCTTGTTGACGCAACCTTGCATGACTATAAAGACAAAGGAAAAGTAAGAGTTCTATGTAAGTATGATAAAAAATTGTTGCCCTTGTATCCTTGAAGACCAAATTTGCAAACACTCCTTGAAAAGCATATAAAGCCAAAGTCTCACATTATGGTTATACCCAAAACATCATCCACCAACCAAGAAATTTTAGAAAATGCTCGAGGATGACCAAGAAAGATTTTTGAGGTGGTTCCACAACAAAATTCATTAGGTGTCTTTCTCCAGTCAACTAAAAAGATGCAACACCAATAGATTTGGAAACGCCTTCTACTTGTGCAAGTGACTCAAACATGTCTCCTCCATGTGAGTTGAATTTTCTTTGTTGGGGATTATGGCAAAGAACTATGACTTACAAAGCTTGTGAAGTTTATATAAAATCTATGCTACATGACCTTAAAATAGGGAATGCATGGTATCCATAGTCATACACAAAAGTTTCCTTATATGACAGATCTATTGAAATCAAGGCATATGGATGTTATAGACATACAATTGTCTTCGTATTTCGTATGGTAGATAACCCTTTGAAATTTTCACTTGTAAATATTGCAAACAAATTCCCACTTGTGATTACTTTCGCATGAGAATTTATAGAGAGAGGGCTACTATTGAGAGAAGAGAGGGGCTAGGAACACAAGAGGAGGAAGAAGATTGGATTATCTTAGTAGTGAAGAGCTTAAAAATGTGACAATTGATACCAATAAAAACTTGAAAGAGGCCCAGATGGAGCTACGATGGTTTCAAGCAAGAGTTTTTTCACTTTCTATGAGGATTAGGCCGCCCCAAAAGAAGCAAACTTTGAAAGCCTAAATAGGAATGACATACAATGTTTTTGTAATAATATAGTTATCGAAAAGGTAAATTTCAAGGCAAACAAGCCTTGTGGGACTTCAAGATGTACCAATGAATGTAGTGTGAGCCAAGCACACACAAAGATTCATTGAGTCTACAAAGACCATGTTTGAGCTCATTAAACATTTGGGTGTGGGCCATGCTTGGATGACTTTTTGAGAGCCAACCTTGAAGGGCCATCTATGTCTACTACAGAAAGGCAAGGAAAGAAAGTATTTCACTTCATACCTAGAGTACATGAATACATCTTTGAGTTAGTGGTGGGTAAGATATATATGGATGCAAAAATAAAATATGGAGTACCATCAATGGTTTTGATCATCATCCTTGGAGATGAGACAACCATCAAATGTCACATAAGGTCAGCATAGATATGGCTTGCATATTTTCCTACTTTCCATCATGTAGAGAAAGTATACAAGCAATAAAAAGCTAAAGAAGACTTCATTTGGTGCAAGTGGAATGCAAAGGATGACACTCTTTTTAGGTTTTATGGAAGTAAAGGAAAACATCATCAATGCTATTGCAATGATACAATTGTTCTAAGAGAGGGATCACAAGGTTATGACAATATAGTGATGCCTTTCAAAACCGTGTGGTGGGGAGCTATGCAAAACTTTTGATAGTAATCCCTCTTCATGAGAGTCTTCCAAATGACTAGCTTTGGTGGTACAAGCCATATGTAATCGATTTGATAGTGTTTTTTCATAAATCAATGGAGTCTTGTGAAATGTTTATGGGATGAAAAGTTAAGGGGTACAATGGGTCTGATAATTGGACATGCTTCAGATGGGGACAATAGACCATGCAAGCTTATGCTTGAATATTACCTTGGGAAGAACAAGGACCAATTCATTATTAATTGGTGTGAATTAAAATTAAAAGTGAGGATTGTGAAAGGACGTGTATATGGTTTACATGATCAAGACTTTATACATTGTGGAAAAAATCTTGTTGGTCCACTCGATAGCCCTACTTGACAATTTGGAATTGGTAATGTCTGGATTACACTCAATCATGTTGCAATGGTCTACAAATCATTTTCCATCAATCAACACAAGTTACGAGATGGAGATATACAAACAGATAATCGCAACTACCTAGAAGATTGCAAGCAAATAGGTGCAACATCGTATGAGGCAATTACAAAAGAAAGAGTGAAGCATACAAGGAACTACTGCATATTTGCATATTGTGGCTAATTACATTGATATTTTCTTGTCACCATATCTAAACTTGAAGGAGTGTGTGGTGATGGTAGCGAAGGTTACAAGCTTTGGAGGTTATGGCTACATCAACATGCCACATATAACTTGAAGGAAAACTTTATAAGTAAGGAGACCTACATAGATATTCAACTTTCATGCCATTTTTTGTGCTTCTCTCATAAAGATATTTCATGTACTTTTCCTACTCTCAAGTGTCCATTACACCTCACTGGATCAGATGCAATTGAAATTTGTTTTAGTAAAATTGGAGGTATGGAAAAAAAAGAAAGAACCTTTGACTTTGGAGACCGCCGCCTACATATAGTGTTGGTAGTTTAAATAAGATCACCATGCATGAATGTAGTTCAGATGGGCTAATCTTCTCAAGGGCTCATAAGAAGTAGGAGCATATATGAAAGTGTTTGAATAAACAAGAAGAATTTCCAGAGGAAGATCTAGGTAACTATGAATGTGTGTCTTCAAATGACATAATAGTAGAAGATGCATTGAAAGAGGACTTGCAACAAGCGCAAATGTTGTATCGTCATTGGGATTGAAATCTAGCAAAGTAGATAAATTGAAGTGGTGGTCACAGCCTTGGGAGGATATAGATTCTATGTGGTCAAAGATAGATGATGAAATGGGGGATGCTGATGAATATGATGACTTTCAACAACCAACCAATGATGAAGAAAAATTAGAGAATCGTGATGGGGATGATTACATCATTTCTTTTAGTAGTGAGATTTGACATGACATTGATGGGCTCTTAGATGAGGTTCATGACTCAAGTATTGTTATAGAAAGACAAAAGATCGACCCGATAGTAGAAGTTGATGGAAATTATAACTTCAAGACCACATTGGTCAATCAATTGAGTGGGAGTTCAATGTTGTCAAAGGATCTATTGACAAGAGTGAGGCAAGGTGTCTACTTTGACTCTAAACCAAAACCACAATCATCAAGTAATGTGAATTTCTTTGGGATAGGTTGTGATTGTGTAGTATATTTTGTGTATGATAGACAAGATCAAGGAAGTGGTAAGCATCCAAAGAGAGATGGGAAAGCCACAAACTTGAATAAAATGGATGGGTCTCATAGCATGTAGTACCTTGGTAAAGTCCAAAAGATGAGGAAGAAAGTAGGAAGTAGATATGTGGATTGTAAACGAGGCTTTGATTAGTTTGGTTAGTACCAAAGGGTGAAAAGATCATGTATGTTCACATATGACTTAATAGACTTGAACATGATTCCCATAGAGTCAATGATCACATTGGAAAATCTAACATACAATCCGTGAAATGGAAGATATCGAGTAGATGAGAATGACTATAAGTTATTTAATGACTTTCTCAAGTGTGTTGAGTAATCACATGCATGCTCAAAGTAAGTAATTTCAATTTAGAATAAGCTATGTATTTTCTTTTTGAATAATCTCATTAGGCTTTTTATAGTGTCTTCTTTCCTATAGGAAATGGATCTTCAAGCTAGCACTTCACAAGGCTAGGACATACTCTTTGTAGCTAAAGTATTGCTACTAAAGGGTTTTTTTGAGAGCTCTTTGAGCTAGTCTTATGGAAAGGTACTAGGTTGACTGAAGTATGTCTTTGTTGCTAAAGTATTAAGGTGATGTATTGGGATTACATCCTGGCCAAACTATATCGTATATGTTGTATGTAATATCTAGTCTTCTTTTGATTTTAGTTATGCTACATACTTTGTATGTGCTATTGATGAGTGCTTGACAAAGAGATTTTCTTTTGTTTTTTCTTTCAAAGCAATTTTTTGGCATTTGATCTTTTGGGATTCCCATGCAACATTATGTGCATGGAGGTAAATAGTGATGAAAGCAATGGACGACAACATACTTATATTCACTTGTTTATATGGTACATGTATATAGATCTTCTTATACTATAGAGTCCAAATGTATAGGATATACTTTGGACATGTGGGTCTTGGAGATTTCCACATACATCTTTATGTCATATTGCTATTGTAAAATGTTGTAACATCCTTTTAACAAAGCAAAGAAATGATTCCTACACATATTGTAAGGTCTTGAGTTTTTTAAATTTAGAATATGAAAATTTAGAATTCTTTAGGACTAGTTAGCATGTGATGTTAATTCTAGTGGTGGTTTTCATGTTGAAATGTCCTACCATCAGGACAAGATCTTGGGAGATTATGAAAGCTTCAATTTATGTTTTAGTGATGCAATGAGGCCTTGGGAGCCACGAGGAAGAATGATGCTAGGACCACTGCAAAGTTCTTGTGGGAGTAGGTCATTTCACGGTTTGGCTGTCCAATCGAACTTATAAGCGACCAAGGCATGCACTTCATTAATGAGGTGATTTCCCACCTACTCTCTACCTTCCTAATAATTCATCGGAAGTCCTCTCCCTATTACCCTCAGGCTAATGGCCAAGCCGAATCCACAAATAAAATCTTAGTCAACGTGCTTACAAAGGTAGTGTCTACCTCAAGAAGTGACTGGGACAACAAGCTAATGGCGGCCTTGTGGGCCTATCGCACAGCTTATAAAACGGCTGTAGGACAAATGCCTTTTAGGCTGACGTACGGAACTGAAGCCATTTTTTCCTTAGAATTCTTCATCCCTAGCTTAAGGATAGCAGTCCAGGAGCATTGGGAGGGAAGAGAGGCTTGGACCAATCGCTTAGTGGAGTTAGAGCGCCTAATGGAGACTCGACTCCTCGCCACTCACTCACTGATTTGTGAGAAGGCTCGACGAAAGATGTGGTTTGACAAGCATGTCAAACAGCGAGACTTTGAACAAGGGGACCTTGTTCTGCTATACTCTGTAAAAGGACATAAACAAAAGATGAAGTTTTGGGGGCTAGGGCCTTTTAGAGTACGCATGATTGGTAGAATAGGGAATGTTGAGTTAGAGACACTTGAAGGCGAAGGAATAGGCTTTTTTAATGGCAGCCGCATAAAGAAGTACTATCCTCCTTCCCATCCATTACATGAGCCACCCATGCTAGAACCCCCAATAAACGTCTGCATGGCTACTATAACCGACCTTACAGATCAGGATGAAGAAGCAGTGGCACTGGCGTATCTACGAATCACAGTCACAGCAGGAGCGACGTATTCTTTCGATGCCTTGATTGATGAAGGTGCCGAATACAACATCTTGATGCATGACCATTGGACACGCATTGGTCAACCGAAACTACAGCCCACTAATGCTAAACTCACCCCATTTGGGGGTAATGCTTATTCACTCCTAGCGAAGTGCAAGGTAGTCATTTCTATCGAGTCTGAAAGTTTACCAGCTTTCTTCCATGTGTTTCCTGACACTAAAGGAGCCGGTAATATGTCACTATTAGGTCGTACTTTCAAGAAGCAAACGAACTGTAATGTGGATTACAACCTAAACCGCATTTATCTTGCTATAGGCAATGTGCGTATAGTGATGACTTTCAGCAAGGGCTGTCCTGATTCCTCCACCATTACAAAGCCACCGATAGAAACCCCTACGACCATGCTCCAGCCCAAGTCTAAACAGAAGAAAACTACGGCCTCATGCCAGGCTCTTGACCCTAGGCCCAAACCCACCAAGAGTGCTCCCAAGGCCAAGGAGTCCAAGCTTACATGGGTGCCAAAATGGCAAAGACCACATCTGAGTAGGCCACACAAACGTGATCCTAAACGCCAAAATAATCAGCCATCATGGCCTAAGAGGCAGTCTAGACGCTATCGACATAGACACACAACCACGCCGCGATGGATCCCCAAAGATCTCTTGCGAGCACAAGGATACTACGAGGGAAACCCCTGGATTTGGGTGCCTAAAAATGGCCAGTTAAAAAGCTCATCTACAAGCAATCTCACCCCAGTGAGGGAGGCTTGCATACGTGGTGCCCAGGGCATAGTCAACAAACCATTGCCCGTTGTGGCTAGTAAGCCCCAGCTCATCTATCGACCAAAGCAAATGCCACAAACCTTAAACTTACCTAATTTAGAGAACTTAAAAACCCCCATGACTGCTCACTGAGAACCCAGCACTACTCCCATGCCCCCAAAGCTTCCTACAGCACCTCAATGTGCTTCCGAGTGCAAAGCCCAACGTGTGACACCAATGATGGAGTCACCACTATCCAATCCAGTTGCACCATCCCCACCAGCAGGTCTTAAACCTTCCTACGTGATACGACCTTTCCTCTCCTTGGCTAAAGACCTCGCCGCGACTTCTGGGGATGACTTAATAACCTGCATCAAGATGTTGGACAAAACTTTCACTACATTCGCTAGAAGTTATGAGAGGCTAGACCTAGATCTTCTTGACAAAACACTTGCTTCGAATGTTCGTGCATTACCATGCACTTGGGAAGAATACAAACTTATGACCACTAAATTCCCCAAAATTGATGCCGAACTGATAGCAAACGATGAAATCTCAAAGGAGCAAGCTGCCCTCAGAAGACTAATCACTTCATATCGTAAGCCTCCTCGTTCTGTTCCCTGTACACGAGTTGCAAGAGCTCACGCAAATGGCAAGATCGCCTTCCACGTTCTTGCAGCAGTGGTTTGCTCTGAGAATCCAATGGGAGAAAAAAGGTTGTCGGATAATGACCAATGCTGAGCAACGCAGGGCAGTTAAAACCATCGAATATGACCCTACTTATGTGGCACCTATCTCGTTTAGGGTTTTGGCCATCACCCGCAACCAGCATTTAGACGACCATGTGCTCGCTCACCCCTACATTGACCAATTCCTCACGGAAGAGGAATTACATGTTGCTAGCCGCCTTAATATTGGAGATCTCTTTCACGATGTCTTGACCTACATCTCCCAAGTCTCCATCCAACCGTATGCTCTTGAGTGTCATGCTCAACTGGAATATAATCCAAAATTCTACACGTGGCTTCTTTACACGTAACTCCTACCCCAACATGCCCAAATCCCCTCACCTTTTAACCCCCAATCCTAGGAAGGATTCTTTTCTAAGCTGGAAGGGGAGGGGGTATGTGGGTATGTGGTGAAGGTGAAAGGAATCAGATAGGAAATGAATAAAAAGGGGGTACAGTAAAGTAAAGGTAGTGAAAAGCATAAGCATATAGTATGAAAAAATGGCTTCCTAAAAAATTCATTCAAGAGTTTTTATTCTCACATAAACAGCAAAGTGATATGTGGAAAATGCTAACGAAAGTTACGAATTATGGCAGGAGCAGAAAATGTCACAGCAAGACTGCACCCATCGACTCCCGTTCACAGACAAGGAAAGGGAGCAGTGTCGCATCCATCTAGAGAACCGCACCTTCGGCCAACTCAAGTTCCGAACCATCCACAACATCGAAGTTGTGGTGGCCAAGGAGGAAGCAACCAGGAGGGTAGTGGAACAATGCAACCTTACAAAGTATATTGAAAAATTCTCACAAGAGCCAGATCACCTAAAATGCGTAGAATTCCTCAGAACATACAACCCGGACCAAGAAGGTGGCATTGTAACAGTGGGCCGAGGAGAGGGTGCAAAGCAAGTGAAAGTCCGATTGGATCCAACCTTGGTGGAGAAGGCTTTGGGATTGGTACCAAGGATAGAAAGGAGACAAAAAAGGGATGTTTATGCCTTGCTGAAAATGAAGAAGGAAGAGGTGCTCACAAATGACGGCATAAGCATCCAGGACATCCCTAACACAGAAGCCAGGTTGTAGGCCAAGTTGGTGCACGTGCTCTTCTCCAACCAGTGTTACAATTCCTTAATGCATCAAATTAGCGTGCCGGTGCTGGAGAATGTAGCAGCCCACACCCTAGACGAAGTAGATTGCAATGGGTACGTGCGGAAAATGATTGATCAAGCGGCCAAAGTGCTAGCCCTAGGAAGTGCATCAACAGGAGGAGAATCTCCGGCTTCTAAGGTTACGGAAAGGAAGAAAGCCTCCTCCAAGGCCTCCTTCATCGGGTACGGAGGAGTCTTGACTGCACTCATCCAGGAGGCAGTAAAGGAAGCACAAGAGGTGGAGGAGGGAGAAGGAGAAATGCCGGAGAGGTCGCCTCCTTGCCAGGACAAAGGCAGGTCCACCGATAGAACGGAAACAGAAGAAGAAGGGGAGGGACAGACTAGCAAAAAGACAACCAGGACAACGAAGAAGAAGGCAACGCAGAGGAAGAAGAAGAATGACGAAGGCAGGAAGAAGGAAAGGAAAGACTTGGAAAGGGTGAAGAAGGAATCCTTGAGAGAAGCAAAGGAGAGAGAGAGAACAAAGAGATAGGAGGAGGAGAGGGAAAAAGAGGAGTTACAGAAAGCAAAGGAGGCGTCAAAACAAGAAGCAAAAGAGGAGAAAAGGAGGGAAAAAGAACAAAAAGGGAAAAAGAAGGAGGAGCAGAAAAAAAGGGAGGAGGAAAGGAAGAGAAAAGCAGATGAGGAAGAGGAGGAGCTACGAAGAAAGGAGGAAGAGGACCTGGCGGAGGCCACCTGCCGGTCCATTGAACAACAGTGCCGAGCAGATGAACTAAGGAACTTGAGCCCGCACAGAGAAGAGGGGCCATGGTCTAGCACACAGGTGCCAAAGTTTCTGCCACCTCCAGTCCCTGAAGGCAAGGGCAAGGCCCCACTCCATCCGATCCCTACCCTCCTGGTGCCTTCCGCAGAACTCACCACCATCACCCCCAACATCCCGACTAGTGCAGATGTGTCAAACTTCGTGACGTGGATGCAGTATTTCATCAACAAGGAGATGGCCCAGGGGCAGAGTACGGAGACTACGGCCACAGGACAGAAGAGGCCAACCACGGATGCGGAGTCCAGGCAAGAGCCCAAAAAGCAAAAAGTCGAAGCCTCAACCTCGCCCATTCACACAACGATGACGCCATCGGCTAATTACGATGAATACGTCGCCGAGCTGCTCTCCCAATTGGAGAAAGCAAGGGAGGAATGCAAGATATCCATGGCCAAGTTGGCAGCAGAGAAGGAATCAGTGGCCACCTTCCAGCTGGATAAGACAAGAATGATAGCCTTGCAGCAGCGGGAGATTGCAGATCTGAGACAAGAACTGAAGGCTAGGGATGAAAGGGAGGAACACTAGAGGCTGTTGCTCGAAAACGAGACTCAAGAGTTAGTAAACATGCAAAGAGAGCACAAGCTCCTAATAGTGCAGTACCAGGAGCTTGCTGCACAATTTGCTCAGATTGATGCACTCGTGGCGGAGCTGACCGCCAGGGATGAAGAAAGAAAACGAGGCATGGAGGAGCAGCAGGAGGAACTCAAGCGCCTAACAGATCAGCTGACCTCTGAAAGAGGAGAACAAGAGAGGCTAGTCAGGGAACTAGAGGATTATGAGCAAAAACTCATGATGCTAGCCTTAAGACAGGGAGAGGGCTTGGAAGTAATGAACAAAAGGGCAGAAGAGTGGGCTATGCACAACGAAAAGAGGGTGAAGACACTGGCGCGGTGCCTTGCTCTGGCAGGAAAGGAGAAAATCATCGCGGAGAGCAAGGCGAAGGCAACCCAAGTGGCCTTCAGCACTCAACAGAAGGCCTTCCTCGACACCATCCTGGATGCCATGCATGCAGCGCAAGGAGAGCCATTGGAGGCAATGCAAAGAAAGCTCGGCATGGCAAGAAGAGCCCTACACACTAGACTGCAGATGCCACCATTAGCTGCGGAGGTTAGGTTGAGTTTGGATGAATAGCAAAAATACCTAATGCTGGCCGGCCTAACCCCCCAGGAGATAGACGCCCTCGGATTCGAGGAAGAAGCAGCACACGCAGAACAGTAGGGGGAAGAAGCAGAGCTGGAAATCGATGTGAATCGATTCAGGGAAGACGTAGTCCCACAACCCCCCTCGCTGCAAGCCCAAGAGCCGCCTGCAAAAAGAAAAGTCGTCTCTAAAGAAAGACGCAAAAAGCTGGTGGAGGAGGCCAGACAAAAACTGAGAGCCAAGCCAGCCATGCTACCCTCCGCACCTCTCCCTCCGTGCCAGATGATCTTCCCGCAGGATTCCACGCAGAACTGGTGGTGTGGGAGGTACAGGAACTAGGAAAGGATCCATTCCCCTTCAGTTTCCTCCTACCCAACAGTCTGCGGAGGGTCCTGCCGCTCAAAGTGATGGACAAGGTAATCATGGTCGATGGCCGGTTGGGGAAAAAATGGTTGGAAGAGTGGGAAAAGACCCCAACCTCTTGGGGCACAGAAGCGGTCGACTACTGGCAAGATAAGGTTTTTGAAATATCCCACACTGTACAAAACTACAAGAGCCAACCCCTATGGAGGAGGCAAGTATGCGATATAAGCATGCTCGCCTGGATGGCGTTTTGTAATACCCTTCCATTCGAGCGGAACGACCCTACCTACATGGCGTACCCTCGAAAGGTAGGGGTAGATTTTGATGCCACCCTCCACGGGCAGTATGACTTTCCCATTATTTATAACTCCACTGTAGTATCCTTTGAGCACGCCCTTCTTTTTACCGCAGAAAGCCTAGACGAGTCTATGATGCGCTTCCTTGCGGACTTCTCCTCATGTCCTAACCCCGCTTTTATAACCACTTGTAATTATCTTAGGTTACTTAGGCTACTTCTTAAGCAGCACCCGACTCCATAAGAGCGCGGCCTGCCTCCCCTATTCTTTGACCCTAATGCTATAGATAATTGCGCCATGGCTCGTCTCATGATGAGGGCTAGTCTCCTTCCCTCTTTTTGCCTAGCCCTCCTAGAAGACATGAACAACAGCCAATTCACTAGATGCAACCACCCCTTCCTCTCCACCACTTCCCTTCATATACGCATGAATCTGAAAGATTACATGCAAAGTCGCCAGTTTTTGAGCAAGTCTATCCGACTCCCTTCTCCTCCTCATTCCGATCAAGACAATTAGGCCTATGTATCATTTCAAAAAAAAAAAAGCACCACAGTCATTGCACTTAGGGTTCTCCCTATCCCCCTCCCCCACTTCACGCTTAGGGCACATCAAGGGCAGGACTTTCAGACCTGTCACCCTAAGACTCACACCGCACCTCCAACGAAGCACGAACTGGGTCCTCAAGTGTGGGATGTTACCAAGGGCTTACCCAAGGTTAGACCCATCTCCCAGTTCCACTGCCACGAGCACCACACACTACACGGCGAGCAGACACACCCCTTAGGGAGTGCACAACTTTTCTTGCAGGTTATGTTCGACTCTCAAGAAATGGCTACCCGCGGAATAAGATCACCCACGGTACCCTTTAATGACCCAAACTTCTTTTCATGCGCCGGCATCCAACCATCCTGCTGATGGCCACCATGATCGAACCAAGTCAAGGTAGAACTGCCATTGGCATAGATCTTGGAACCTCATCATCTGAAGATCCATGCCCAACACCTCAAGATCCACGGATCGCTTATTGATTCCACAAGCCTAAAGACCTTCAACTCAAAACTGAAGACCTTCAACTCAAAGACAAGGATCTTCAATCAAAGCCACGGGTTTTCAAGACAAACAGCGTTCGAGGGGTTTCTCCAAAATAAATCCCTCCAATACCATCCTCTAAGGGATTGCTTATTGCTTCAAGCGTTTTTGATACTCAAAAGACGACCGGCTACATAAGGGGCACCACAACAGTGTGAAAGATGCCGAGTATCTTCATGGAGCCTAAAGCACGCCGAAATCTTTCCTGGTCATCGTCCACAACCTCCATCACCTATCATTCCCCCAACCACCCACCTACCTGTTCTGCCTAGCAGCCGACCTAACTAGCCACTAGGTCCCACTGCAGTGCCATGGCACTGGCACTTGGCTAGGAGGGGGGTAATGTTACCATGTTATCGCAGCACAGAGGAGCGAAAAATTGAAAAAAATGGAAATAGTAAAAAAGGCGCAGGATAAAAGCAGAAAAAGGCGCCTTGGCCGGGAGCCAGTCCCTGAAAATTTCAAATGTTCGGGCACGACCCTCAGAAAGCTTTGGTGTCGGCCCGAGGCAACAAAAGAATTAAAATGTGGAAGTGCCCCCGAATCTTTGTAAAAGAGTGCCAGGCTCGCTCCTATGCAAAGTGTACTCATTAGTTGGGAATAGGATAAATTAGAATGGTGGGAAATGGGAAAAAGGCCTAGGCTATGGCCGGCCATGTAAAAGAGGAAAAAGGGGATGACCACCCAAAAAGGATTTAGGGCTTTGTATATAAAGTTGAAAAGTGAATGAGAAGATCATTCTTTGGTGTGTGGCAAAAAGAGTCTTCTTCTTTCCTTCTTGCTTGTGTGTGCTCTTGAGAGAGGGAGTGTGAGAGTGTGAGGGAGTGAGTGTGTGTGTGAGTGAGGGATCAAGAGGGTGAAGCTCTTCACCATCTCCTCTTCTCTTCTTCTCTTCTCTTCTCTTCTCTTGCGCGCGGCTATGGAGGATGGATCTTGGAGATGGAGGAGGCTTGAGGATGCTTGAGGTAGCATCAAGAATCGTGGAGCTACCGGAGTGCAAGGGAGAGGAGGGTACTCGATCAAGCATCAAGGTAAGCTCACTACACTCATAGGATCGATGGCGCGTCGGCTAGGTGAGAGATAGCCATTAGAGCTCACTTGGAACGCTTGAAACAATAAGCATTCTGTGGGTCTTGGCGGTTGAGAGAAAGCTCCCATAGCACTAGTGGACCTTGTGCACGCTCGACAATTATCTCTGATATCTGCTTGCTAAGCATGCTAGACTAAGGATCTACTTTTTGATAGGTCATGTTTGGTTTCTTGATTTCAATCGTGAGGGGCTCAATCACTCCAATATTTTTGGTTCGAGACTTGGATTTTTGTTTAGGTTTCCTTCTACGCCTCTTTGCTTTTGACATAATTTGGGCCTCTGACAGAGGTGGTTTAGTAGGGGGTTTTGGTACCCAAATCCATTGGTTGCCTGCATAATACCCTTGAGCACGAAGCAACGCCTTGGATATCCATCGCAGCGTTGTGCTAGCTCTCCATCGATGCATTTGTCTATAAGGCTTGGGCTTCTTTTGGGGTCTTCTACGATATTTGTAAGTCCAAACCCTATCCTTGGCCTTGTCTCCTAACCTTTTTGTTTCAAGTATGGCCTCACTCACTAGTTCCCTCCATTCAACCTGCGCTTGTATCAACTCTTTCAACAACTCCTTGCTCTCATTACTAGGCTTGCTTGGTATGTCAGAATGCTCCTTGCCCTTCCCTTGAGGTTTGATGAGGTCACCCTTGCTAAAGGTTGTGACTATCCTCACACCCGATAGTGTCAGGTGTATACTCTGTGCTACATAGTCAGTCTCACAGTTGGTCGACCTTTTGAAGGGTCTTCCCAGGAGGGTTTCCTTACCATATTTAGCACTATTTGGAGGAACATGAAATAGGATAGGAAAGCTTTTAGTTTCAATTGTTGCAAGGATATTGCACTTCCCTATGAGTGCTTGTGGAGGTCCCCCATAAGGGCTAAGAGTTGCATTAGTCGGTGTCAGCTCTGGTTGGCCTAGTAGGGTCCATGCCTCATAGGTCAAGACATTAAAATCTGCTCCTTCATCAATTAGAGCATCGATAGTATGCTCTCTTTTCACGGTGAGTTTGACCCTAAGATAAGCAGGTGATACTATGTCTTCATCTTCTGAGTCTTGGCTTGTAAATTTAAGCCTTCTGACAAATGCCCTTGAGTCCCCAACTGCACGACCAGATGTGGATTCTCCACTGGTGCCTTGGATCGTCAGTGTAGTGCTATTCAAGGAGCATCTATCGTCAGGATTGTCATATCTAGTCATTCTTGCTATTGTAGCTTGATGTTGTTGCTTTCCGCTTTGACTAGATGCAGTCCTAATGCAACACGTATGTGTTTTTGCAGTGTGGCCTTTTTTCTCTTGTTGGCTAGATGGGCCCATTGAGGCCTCTCTGCAAAATCTACTTTGGTCCCTCATCTTAAAGAAGATTGTTTCCTTATTCTCAATTATTAATAGGACCTAGTTGTCTACTTCCTTGCTCAAGGGAACTAACTTTTCTCCAGCAAGTCCTGGCTAAGTGGCCAAACTTCCCGCATATGTTACATTTAACATTGGGATAGTATCAAATGGAAGTATTGATTGCCACAAAATTTATAGCTAAACCTTGACGGACCACCCTCTTTAGGGTGTCAACTTCTTATTAAGTTTTGTTGCTACTTCAATAAGTTTATGTCTATGGCTATTTGTCTATATTGTTTACATATCATGTAAGTATAATGCTTCATCATGTCATTGGCTTCCCTAACAACAGGGTGATGCACAAGACTCATAACCATAACCATCCACTTGGCATCCCGATGGCCTAACTACTTGGTCAGGTATTGGTGGGCAATTAGTTGGCATTACATTGGGATTTGTCATTTTTCTTTCACTATTTAACGGAGTCATTTGGCTAGTCCACTGGCATAGTAGCATTAGAAGGAGCGAGGCAACATAGGTACATTTTGCATCACACTACCTCTTACATTAGGGTTGGTCATGGGTGTACTTATTATTGCACCTTAACCTCCACTAGCTGTGGTTAATGCCAAATTATTTCTAGGACCTAGGCTTGAATAGAGGTTTTCCCTAGATGCATAGACCACTTGTAATCATGACTCTATCTCCTCTGCTCATGTAATGGTGATATCTATATTAGTGAGAGGAATACTTGCCTACACTTGGATGTTAAAATTCCAACCCATGGGCAACATGTGGAATAGGAATAGAGGTTTGTAATTTTTAAAACGCCTCCTTCAATTTCATGGCATAAGCTTGAGCATTCTCATGAGGCTCTTGACGTGTTACATTCAAAACATGCAGCCAATATTGACCACCTCTCTCAGGGGCAAACTCTCTTCAAAAGGCCATATAAAATAGATCTATCATAGTTATGGTTCCAGTTTCCAAGCCATGATGCCACACTATAGCTCTTCCTTTAAAGTCATATTAAAGAACATAAGATGTCCTTTGTCTTGAATCTAGAAATTAAACATTAACTTTTGGAACTCACTAATATGGAGTTACGCATCCTCTTCTGCTAAGTCATTAAAACTAGATAGAGGAAAACCAAGAGTTGGAAAATCCATCATTATTGTAGTTATCACAATTGGTTGTGCCATAATAAGAATCGGGTTTGCTCTAGGGATTTGTATCAAGGGGGTTACACTCCCACTCAAAGTAGACTGACTTTTCCAAGAAAGAGGGATGCTAGAGCTTCCTTCTCCCCCTAACAGACTAACTGCAATGATAGGGTCAACAAGACCTCTCACTCTTGGCAATATTGGACTACTATGCTTAGGAGAATACCTCCTAAAGATCTCTACTCTCCATATGGCCCTTCAGCTCTTTCTTAACATTGAATCTTATCTTGAGGGTTTCTAGGATATATTGGATCTATCTCAACACTCTTTGGCATACACTAACTGACAAAGTCCCTATTAGTCAAGGTTCCAAAATTGCAACTTATTAGCAACTCTTTGTAAATGCATTACTTTTTGAGACCAAAAATGGGCCTATTGACACTGGCTGTAGCCTAAGCTCCTATACACACCAAACAACCCTCCTGGCCAAGAGCATCTAGATAATACAAAATGGTTTATCTAATTAATGCATTTGTAGACATAAGCTTCAAACTGTATTCCAATGGTTTGCTCTTCCCAACTCCAAGCATAGAGAGCTTCTCAAACATAGGTGACTACTTCACCTCAATTTACACACACAAAGGGCACCCCCAACTGAATGCTATGGCCCCTATGGCTCTCCTCCACCCCAAGGATTGGACGTGGGTTACGTCATATTGACACATAAAGAATAATGAAACATAGTCCATTTTATTTATCTCTTTGTGTTTCAAACTCATCTACCCATCTTATTCCACCGACACTAGATAGTTGTGGACTAGACATATGTGTGTCTTAAATAAGTCATATACGTTAACTCTAGTTAGTCAACATGAGCTTGGCTATTGCAAGATCTAGAAAATAATAACTTGTGAAGTGATTTGCAAAGGGAGAAACAAGTGTTGGCAGCCATAGCTCAAGAAACGATGAGCATCAAATGGTGTTGAAGTTTATGCCTATTGGAGCCTACAAAGGTTGTTTAACTAGGTGAAATGCCAAGTGAAAGAGCTCATTTTGACTAAGCATTGACAAAAGAAGACTAATTGCATCAAAAATGTGATCTGGAGAAGCTTTGCACCTATTTTCCCTACATGTTTGGACAGCATTGCAATTGTGATATTGCATATCTCTGTGGCTCAACATCTTGGTAGTGTCATGCCCTTTGTGTGGGATATGATTGGCACTACTAATGAGCGCTTGGTAATGCTCATTGTTTATAGTAAGAAGTAGTCACCTCTGGCCCCTAAAACTCAATGTGAATAGGAAGAAGAATGTGCATGTCTAAAATTGCATGGATAGCACTAATCATTGCTATGTTAATCAAGCTACAGATGTTTGGCCATTTTGGTTAGTATGCTAGGCACTATATAGTGCTTGTTGTAGCTCATGGAAATTAGAAGTAGAAGCACATATTATAACAACTACATATCATCATGATAGAGAAGGAAATGTGCATGTTTTGTATGCAAACTTTGGCATTGATGGTAGCATCTCAAGTGTTGGTTATCAATCATCATACGTATTGACATAAGTCATAACAGACTTGGCAAGGAGTTTGGAGATGGCATTGCATACCTTTCATTTGGCATCATCTTGTGAGGCATTGGCTCAGCCACATGCTATATATAGCAAGCATATTATTATAGTAGACAGTATCTGATACATACTCGGGTTGCTTGTGCCTCGATGAAGTGAATATATTAATTCATTGAAGCTTGGATGATGTTTCATCACAATGGAATGCTTTGAAAGCTACTATGAGCTTTGAATGCTCACATTTGGAATGTTTCACTACTATTAATGTAGAGGACTGGTTGTCTATTGCTTGTGAACAACTTGACTATCATTGTTGCTTGAAGACTAGTTAAGCATTAACACTATTATGGCTATTTATTGATCCCCAAAGGTGGTGCTACATAACCTACTTTGGTTTGAGGCTATTTGGAGCTCAGAATATCCTTGTTCTAATAGATAATATACTATTGGTTACTCACAAACTACTGGGGTTATAGACTATTGTCTATCATTGAATGTTGTGTCTACTTAAATGTCTACTATGCAGACAATGCTACTTGCTTGGAATGCTATTACATCTAGATGCTTTTGCCACATGTTTGGGGATGTTTTTGACATGTCTGTGAGTTCAAGTACACTAGTTATTGTTGCAGAGAATTCACTATCATAAATCTAGTGGGCTGAAATGATCCTGACCTAATAGTGAATTATTTATGCATTTTGGATAAAGGTTTTGGAACTCCTATGTCTACAATATGCTTAGATGAGCTACATTAAATTGATGCAAGGTAGAAACTAATGTATTTTTGTTATTTGGATATTATCAAAGCACCTAGATCAATGAAAGAGTTAATTGTTGTGCAAGGAGTCAAGCAGCACTGATTGTCTAAGACGACAATAAATGCCTTCAGTTGCAAAGATGGCAAATGCTATAGGGAGTGACAACATAACACAGATTGTCAGTGAGAAGCTCGACAATAAAAACTTTGCCTTATGGAAGTTCAAGATGTAAATTTTTTTAATTGGAAGGGGCTATTGGGATCTCTGAATAGGAGATGAGGCTAAACCTAAACTTCATGAATGGAATCTGACTACAAAGTAATTGAGATTGCATAAGCAGTGGTCAAAAAGAGCTAGTAAGGTCATGCATTGGTTCTCTTTATGCATTTTGGATGCCATGGCAATACAAATTACTAGCTGTCACACTCCAAAAGATGCATGGAACATTCTGATGAAGAACTATGGAAATGTTACTCATGCTTAGAAGATTTAGCTGAAACAACAGTTTAATAACATGACACAGAATGGCAGGAGTATTTAGGCATACGCTACAAGATCAAAACTATTGCAGATCAACTTACATCCATTGGCTCTAAGATTGAAGATGATGACATGATTGCAGTCACACTAAATGTCTTGGGAAAGGAGTATAAATCCTTTGATACATTGATCCTTATGAGAGGAGATGCCCTTAACTGGGATGAATTACTTGCCCTATTACTGCATGAGGAAGTCAAGCTTGGTTTGAACACTAGTCCTAGTACCTCTTGGGGTAGAGATATTGTGTTTTACACTAGTTAGTGAGCTAGAGGTGACAGAGCTCATAGAGCTTTTCTTGGTCGTGGGGGGACACTCAGAGCACCTATGGACAACAACAACAAAATGTATGGCAGGGTTCTAATGCACAAGGCCAGTGTGGACCTAGAGCCTTTAGAGGCAAGGGGAGACCACCTAGATGTAGAAGTGGCTCTTGGTATGATCGATCTAACATGGATAAAGACTATCATTATTGTGGTAAATATGGACACATAGCAAAGGACTACCACAAAAAGCAAGTAGATATGAAGGCAAAAGGTAGACAACATGGAAATTATGCATCTTGTAGTGGTATCATGATGATCAAGCAGTTAGGCTATTTGCTATATAGCATTTTTCCAAGGATATGACTAGGCAAGGCAAGGATGAAAAGTGGTATATAGACTCATGAGTATCTAATCATATGACTCTACACAATGAGTGGTTTGATGAATTGACATTAGGTTATCATGGATATGTATGTAGTAGTGATGTCACACGCCATGATATTCAATATACAAGTGTGGTTCCACTAGTCATGCTTGCATGATGGCAAGAAGAAGATTCTATATGATATGGTACATGTACCCTTCAATTTCTAAGAGCTTATTGTCTATTGGCCACATGGCAAAGTAGAATAATCTACAAGTCAGGTTTAACATGGATGGCTATTTTATTGAAGAGTACAAAAATGGCTTTAAATTGATTGCTTGAGGCAAGAGAGATGGAAGGGTGTTCACTTTGGATGCATCTATGCGTGAGTTGAAAGCAGCCATGTTTGCCCATGATAATGGAGCAGTTAGGGATATAGAAATATGGCACAAATGTGTTGGTCATGCAAATATCCAGAGGCTAAAAATATGCAGCAAAAGCAATATTGTACTTGGCTTGCCAAATTTTAAGTATACTGATCTAGAACATGTATGTTCTATCTTGTTGTTTGGGAAGCAAGCAAGGTTTCCATTTATGAGGCATGTCAGAAACAATTCTTGACATTTGCAATTGATGCATTCAAATATATGGGGTCAAGCTCCTCATAATACCTCTTTTTGGTGGTGTTGTCAGGTATTATGTGTCATTCAATGATGATTTAAATCAATATACATGGGTGTATATCCTACAGCACAAGGATATGTGCTTGATATATTCAAGGATTTTAAGATGCATGCTAAAAATGAGTTTAGCTATTATATTTCATGTCTAGTTCTGATGGAGGTGGAGAATATGTGTCTAAAGAGTTTGATAGGTACTTAGCAAAATATGGCATAAAAAGATAGCTCGCATGCAATTACGCACCACAGCAAAATGGCGTGGTAGAGAGAAAGAATCGTGATCTTATGGGAGCTACCAATGCAATGCTTAATGAAAAGAACTTCCCAAATGGTTATTAGACTGAAGTAGTGGTGGTTACTGTTGTTTATGTATTAAAAAGAACACCTACAGTTGGAATTCATTACTTGACTCTATATGAGAAATTGTTTGGGCACAAGCCCGTCAACATCAGCCACCTTAAAGTATTTGGTTGCATTGCTTATGTTCATGTGCTTGATGAGAAGAGAAGGAAGTTAGACTCGAAGGTAGTTCAGAGTGTCTTTCTTGGATATGCATAAGACAGGAAGACCTACAAGTGTTACAATCCCTCTACCTCAAGAGACCCTCATCAGTAGGGATGTAGTATTTGATGAGTTGTCATCATCATATGGTGGTCTGAATGCAGTGGTTTATGATGCACCAGTCAGCTCTACTCATGCTAAAAATTACTCTTCCACTAGCTCTACAGTGAGTAGACCCACATGTCCTTGGACAATAGTCCTTGGACAAGATGACAACACAATTATGATTCTGCATCCACCTACATGGACATGTCAATGAGGGGGGGATTGGATAAAGGGAAATAAAATATGTTTGATGATGTTACTAGCTCACTTACATCTGGATATAAGTCATTTTGTAGTGACACTCTTGATAGTGAATTGGGCATACCATCAATTTATGAAACATGTGGTGTAACGCAAAGCACGTATGTGCCACCTCATGAGAGGCAATCGCATAGTGAACCGCAACTAAGAAGATCAAAAAGAGTTAGGAAACCAATTTTCTTCTTGCTTGCTTGTGCTTATGCTTAAGAGAGGGAGTGTGTGTGAGAGTGAGGGGCCGTGGTGGAAAAGCTCTCCATCTTCTCTTCTCTTCTCTTCTCTTCTCTTCTCTTCTCTTCTCTTCTCTTCTCTCGCGCATGCAACTATGGAGCATGGAGCTTGAAGGTGGATGATTGAGGTTGCTTGAGCTGGTATCTCGGATCATGGAGCTACTGGTGTGCTTAAGAGAGAAGGGTACTCGATCAGGTATTAAGGTAAGCTCACTACACTTATAGGCTTAAGAGCATGTATAGTTATGTGAGAGGTAACCATTGGCATTCGGCTTGAAACGCTTGAGCAATAAGCAGTCTGTGGGTCTTGGCAGTCAACTGAAAGCTCCCACATTTTGGTTCCATTGACAAGATCAACGAATTCGAACCTTGAATGCTTGCGCACTCCAAATCGAGCATTGGAGGGTTTTTTCCAAACCGATACTTGAGATAGATATGTAGGAAAAAAGGGTGTTTGATCTTTGTACAAGTAAGTGTTTTGGATTTTTTAAGTTTGGATAAGTTGGTTTGATTAGCATTAGCATTTTCTTGTGATTTGTAGGCATTTGCAAGCATTTAGGTAGAAAAAAATAGGAGAAGAGAAAAAAAAACCACAATAGGGTTTTGTGTAATAGTAGGCCTAAATCGAAGAAAAATGGGATTGTAATTCAAAAGAAGAGGAAAAGGCATCCAAGGAATATTGGAGAGGGGGCCTGAAACCTTGAGAAAGGGGGAAGAGAGCTCATTTTCAAATTCAAGGCTGATACACACACACACAGAGAGAGAGAGAGAGAGAGAGAGAGAGAGAGAGAGAGAATTAGAGCTCTAGGCAAAGACAAAATCAAGCGCATAATTTGAAGGTTTTGGACTACCCCAGCTATACAAAAACCTTCATTAGCACTTAATCATTGATTCTGGAAGTCCCCAGGGCTTAGCATCAACTACAGAGATCAAACAAATCAAAATTTGGCCTCACAAGTTGTTTGTGTTGCAAGAATCGGATGCATGTCACATGGACCGATTCCTAGAATCTGACCACTAGGACTCGGACAGAGTCTGATTTGACCCACTCGAACACCTACACTTCCTCATCCAATCGGATGTCACTAGCTAGCTTGAGTCACTAGATAGACTCGGAGTCAAACAGCTAGACTCAGATGATTAGACTGAGACCCCACCTGATCGCAAATAGCTGTCCGATTCAGACCGCCTTCCAATTCGAGCAATCAACTCGGACTTGGACAGTCCAATTTTCTCACTTGGACAGACCCAGAATCAGACAATTTGATTTTGGGAGTAAGAAAATCCGATTCTAGGAATTTGACATCTAATAATGGGACACGCTAACCAAAGCTTGGAAATTGATTAGTCTAGCACATCATCCAGGCCAAATAGAGCTCAACCCAAAGCAAGGCAACACCCTTATAGGAATCCAGACACGTTGAACGGCTCATTAAGCCTCCAAAATTCAAAGGTTGCAATTCTGCTACCTAGGAAGCAACCTCGAACAAAGCCTCTTAGACCACCCATCCGAGACGTCTTAAAGGACTTAACCAAACCGCTTAGAGTGACCACCACCTAAGGAAGCAGACTAGAAAAGTGTGCTGCATCACATTGGTTTCGTCACAATCACACATTACATGAATAATCACTTGAAGTGCATTGAGACAACAGAAATCCTGATTTCACACTACGCACGAAAAGAAGCACCCCATGAACACTTGAGCGCACTTAAATTTGAGGATTGGCTAAACTAATAAGGAACTCACATGCAAGATAAGTCACCTAACAAACCTACTAATAGGAGAATACCCTCAAATCTCAAATGCACGGCCAAGGCTACCAAGTATCAAAACAAGCCTCTTAGAGAGCGAGAAGACCGACACGATTAGGGACTCAACCTTACCTAAGTTGATCAGTTTGATCAACAACCTAGTGGACCAAGAGGTTGACCAAATGTCAAGACCAAGCTCCAATCATGAAAATGATGAGCTCAACTTGGGAGAGTTTCTAGTCGATATCTAATAGATGATCAATTGATACAACTTACAAACCAAGATGAAGCATCATGGTAGGCTGGATGAGGATATCATAGCTGACCTTGAGGAAGAGTGGAGGTTGGCTAAGAAGGCATTGCAGGCATTGCTGCTTACAACCAGGAACAATGATCTCAAAGGCTGATGCAGAAAATAGAAATGTGAGAGGTCCAATGAGTTTTAGCGCTTGCCGATCGAAATAGGATGGGATCCAATGGGAACAGAGAAAGAGTACTAGAAGTCAATCTCACGTTGAGCGAGCTTCTCACAAAGCAACTCATAGATAGTACGACTGCAGAGCAAAGTGGAGTGGGCCTAGAAACTTTGTTATTGGCGAGACTAGGAATCACTCCAAATTCGAAGAGCCAAATGAAGATACCCATAGTTGCCAAGCAACTCGACAAAAGCACCAACCCGACAACAACCCATATAGCTTCGTCGAGTAGTTCAAGAAAGTGTGCAAGGTGAATGGCCTAACAAACCTTGCTCAACATGCTTAAGCTTTGGTTCTTTTTCTTGGAGATAAAGAGTGAATGTGGTACACCAATCTAGATAGCACCCACCACACAATTTCAATACTCTCAAGAGTCTCTGCATCAAGAGATTCTCTAAGACAAAGTACTCGGATAACCTTATGGTTCAACTATACTGATGAAAGTCTCAAAAGGACAAAGGAGGACATTAGAGATTACATCACCCATGTGCGGAGTCTCCTTAAGAGAATCCCAATCGTAGAGCAACCTAGTGAGCAAGCAGTCTCTACCGTATTCATAAGCAGAATCAGGAGTTAAGATCTCTACAAGCCTTGGTAGGCAACTCGAACCTGCAAAGGGATGTGCTAACTAGGATCTTTAAAGAATCCATACATGTAGATGAACTGCTCAAGGAGAGAAGCTTGAGAGCCACAAGCCGAGATAGTGCAGCCCTAAAGCCTTAGAGAGAGCTACAACTGCTACCGAGAGATCTAGGCAGGGCAACCAAGAGAAACGATCCGAGCCAAGAATTGGCAAATGTAAAGCTAGACTAGCCAAGCTCCAAGAAATGATTAGAATACCTCCACGACCTCACGTGCAATGTGTCCATTGTGGAGGAGACCACCTCTCGAAGCTGAGTGCACGGATCCTAGATCCAAACCTTGTGCCAACTGCGGTAGATTCGGTCACAATGTTATGCATTGTCGATTACCTAGGAGGTGATTACCATATCCGCAGCTTTATAACCAACCATACTACTTGGGGAATAGACTGCCACAATTTGGAAGGGGAGATCTATTAGCTCTCCCAGTGCCTACTAATAATGCCAAGCCAGTTGTCCCCAAAATGGATATCAACCCTACAGGCATACCTAGACCACCTAGACCCTTCGTGACCCATCCATCGAGTGACGCTCCAATACATTACGTAGAGGAGCCGAATGAGGATGAGGCATATGTGAACCCTTACGTTTCATATGATGATGAGGAAAATCCCATTCTAATGGAACTTAGACTAGTACTGATGATGGTGTTAGGTCAAGGAAGGGGTAGAGGCCTAGGAGAGCAAAACCAATACCCAATCTCATATTGGGCTTACATCCACCCAAGGCATACTTCATCTCATTGCCCAAAACAATAACAAGCTAACCAAGAAAAGGCCGACTTGAGATGCCCCGAGAGTGTGGAATCACTCACTTATATGCTAAATGTCCCATGTGAAAACTGTCTACTAGCTCAGCCATTGTACCTTCTGTACCTTTGGGGTCATTTTGAGTCAAAACACTTGATGGTGATCCCACTTCCATCTCGTTGAATGTTGTAACTAGAGCACAATGAAGCCGGCTGATATTTCATTGCGAGGACCTAGCAATCTAGATGCAGCCTCAATAGGAAAGAAGACTAGCTTAAGGAAGAAAAAAAGGGATAATACCAAGGTGACACTAAAAATGAACAACGTAACCACTCTAACCAGAGGGAAGCAAGTGGCAAATGCAAAGGTAGAGACTTCAGCACCTAAAATAGTAGAGAAGGGGAGTGCCAAGGTTGGGGAATATCCTGATCCAAAGTGCCAAGGTTGGGGAATATCCTGATCCAAAGTGCCAATCAAAAATAGCTGACAAGGTTTAAGGATGGGTGAGAGAAGCCCAAGAGCATCTAAAGGATGTCGAGCCCATCCTAGAAGACGAGATCAAAGAGTTCTCCAATGTAAGCACGCATGTCTCACCAGCACACAAAAACTCAAGGGATGCATCCACACCTCATGTAGAACCACAAAGACAATGTGTAGTTCTTTAAGCATCCATTCCTTTTGTTGTTTCTCCTTATGAAACTCTGCATAGGTCTGGGTCTTTACTCTTTCCAGCTTTGCAGTGAGCTCATCTCTGATTTTCCTCAGTTGCTCGAATTGCTCCTCCAAGTTCTTATTTTGTTGTAAGAGGGTTGAGAAATCCATCACCAACCCTATCTCCTCCCCTACATTTGCATCCTAGGGCTCTTTTGCACTCTCTTCTTCCTTCTTCGCATCAAGCTCCTTCTTTCAATCACTTATTTGCCTCTACTAGCTAGCTATCTGCTTCGTCTTCTCTAGGTAATGGATTGACAATGCCTCTCTTTCTGGCTCCAACTCTGCCAATGCTACCTTCCTCTCTTTCTTCACCTTTTCTAGTTAGGCTAGCAGCTCCTTTACGTATTTGTCATAACTCATTGGCACTAGCATAGCTAAGGGTATGGATGTCATCGAGGCTTCTATTATGGGCTTCTTCAGGTCTTTCCTTGACTCTACATCTAAAACCACCTATTTCTTTGTTCCTAGCACTGGAGCTCATCCACTTGGTGTTGGACTAAGTTGTTGCACTGTGTTGATTAGGTATTGCACCCAAACCATCACATTGATTTGCTTCACCATGGCTCTTCTACCGTTTCCTATGTGGTGGTAGGCATCAAACCCATGATAGACAGTGGTGAGTGTAATGGAGCCTTATGCTTGCCTACCACTATCTTTGCCATTGCAGAACTTGTGCTTGGTGCATCTTCTAGGATCCTCCTAGCGAGCTCTTCTGAACAAGAGGGTTGGTCAACTGACAATCTAATGGTGAGAACCATCCACTCATCATCTTCTCTTTTTATCATTTCCTCCTCCTCTCTTTACTTCCTCATTTGCTCCTCTTCTAACTTCCTTGATTCTTTTTTTGCAGCTTCCAAGTCTTTGTCCTCTTCTAATATGGTTCCCTTCTTTTTTCCTAGAATTCTCGACATGATTTTTCCCTTTTCTTCATGGCTCGATGGGATAGATCCCTCCTCACCTTGCTCACTATAGTTCTTTCACTCAAACCCTCATGTTGTTGTTGCTGGGCTTGGAGGTGAGCTTCCTTCTTTTTTGCAGCTCGCTCTGTTTCTTCCTTAATGAATGAATGCACTGGAAACCCATGGGCTAGTGAGCACTCGGGAATTTCTTCCACTACTTTCCTTTCTATATCTCCCACCGCCTACTCAATTATGGTGGTTAGCATGCCCGCGAACCCTATGTTGGTCGCTTTGGCTATTGGCTTCTTCCTTGTTGTCTCCACTATGGAAGTCGGAGATTCCCCACTTGTTGTTCTAGGGCTTGTGGCTAGTGCCTTTACTGATGACTCAATGGTCCTATGCATATAGCCATTCCAATTGACTTCATCCAAGGACCTAGCTGCAAGGCTCTTGAGCAGCTATACTCTGATCCTGCTCATCAGAGTGCATTGTACCTCTGGCTACTGGAGAACAATGTGTGGACCATTTTTGCCAATAATCTGATGTCGGGGGGGTTGGGGATGTCAACTAAATTGATCCATCATTGGTGTACACCTGTCCCTTGTCCATCCCCAACATGCCATAGATATATCTTTTCAGTTGTTTCTCGAGTTTGCTGACAAGCCCTAGAGCCCTTTCCACCAGTTTAGGACTTAGCTCAATTTCTACTCTTCAAGTCTCCTTCTCTGGCCTCACTATCACTCTTCCATGGTTCCTATTGGCATCAAAGGATTGTAGACACTCTATGCACTTGTTGTAATTGATGGATTGGCCAACCTTCTCCAAGTACTTTTGCTGAGGTTGCACTCTCAATGATCTATTTCACTGCCTGCTCCTCTATCAACATGTCTTCTAGGCTCTAAATGCTTCTTTATTTGAGCTAGTTGAAGGCTCTCATTTCAACAGTCAAGTTGTATTTGACTTGCTCCTTCTGATAATGAAAGCTTGCTACCTTTGTCATGGTGCCGTGCCATCTTGGGTTCATGTCATGATGCAACAACTCACTATTAGTTTGCTTGAAACGACTTTTTGCAAAAGATAAGAGGATCACAAATGCATGTTATGGAACGATGAAATGATTAAGTATAGAATGAAAAAAAATTCTTCAAGCAGTCTACACATTCCAACGAGAATTTCATGAAATTTCTTATCAAGTACAAGTTTACTTTAACCATCCTTTTTTGCTTTTGAAATCTGGTTTGAGGTTCAAGTCATGGTTTCTTGCCCACATTACCCTATCGCCCCCTCCATCAAGAATGATGAAGATCCTTCCTAGGATTGGAGGATGAAGGATTAAGGACGTTAACAGTGTTGTTGGCTAGCTAGGTTTTACTTCTTCATGAGCCAATCATAGAACTGTGGCTTATACTCTAAGCGGGTGTGATGGTCCATGTCATACGGCCTAATGCCTACGCATGTAATGTAGGTCAAAACATCAGTTAGAAAGTCACCAGAGTTCATCTTTCTAGGCATGTGTAGTTCTTCATCGGTTAGGATTTGGTCCAGATAAGGGTGGGCCAAAACATGAGCTTCTAATAGTCAAGCAAGTGATGGCCAAGACCCTGAACAAGGTAGTAGCCACATGGGTTGGGTCGTACTCAAAGGTTTTGATTGCACATCTTTGCTTGGTGTTGGTCATAATTTGGCAGCTCTCTTATTCCCATTGGAGACACAAAGCATACTACTTTGGCAGGAAGGGCAAATCAAAGTTAGCTAGCTTTTTTAGCTCTTCTAGCTCCTGGTTTGTTACAGAGACTCTACTCTTGCTATCAACCCCGCTGTTTGAGAGCTTGCTCTCAAGAAATCTCATTGGCAATCAATTTCTTGGCCACCATGGGAATCTTGACAAACACGAATTCATATTCTTCCCAAGTGCATGGCAAGAAGAGTATATCCATTGCTAATGGCTTGTCTAGGAGGCCTAAATCCAACCATTCATAGCGTTTAGCAAACATGGTGAAGGTGGCATCCAAGCGTCTGATGCATGTGACTAGGTCATCCCCCGTATTTGTGGCTAGGTTCAAGGCCAAAGTGAGGATAGATATCCACTCATATGAGGATTTAAGGCCTGCAAGAGGCTGGGGTTTGATGGGACTGGATAATTTAGCAACTAATGCCTACTTCATGGACTAGTTAGTAGGGCATCTGTCAGCCACTTATGCGATGGGTTGGTCTTGCAACTCAATTGGTGTGATGTTTTCTACTTGTAGAATAGTTGGGACACTACAAAAAGAAGTTATTTCCCAAATGAAGCCATTCAATTCATAATACAAGAAATAGACTAAAATGCCAAGAAACCATAGCCAAGGTGGCTAGGCATGAATGATATTACCAATGTTGGCTGAGAATCTAATGATGAGTGGCTGCAGTATGGTATGCACCCCAAGCTATGGTGGCCAAGAGTATGCACCCTCTTAGATGGTGGGAGGTTGAGACCTCAAACATGTAATGTTGTAAAATGGCAAAAAGATACTAGGCTAGTTATAACTTAGCCTTTTATACTTAACCCTAGTAGGCTAAATATTGGCTAAGGCATTTAAGCACTTTTACTCTATTACAAGCCATCCTGAAATAGAAGTCCATGTTGAATAAGACCAAATAAGGTGATGAAGAAAGACCGTGTAAATGGAACAAACTATTGTAGATTGTCCAAAATAGGTTGTAGTACAAATCTGGCTATATCTTAAAGTAGAAGTGTCCAATTTCCATATATGAGGTATAGAAATGTAGAGGACAATATGTAGTATCTAGCTATGTCATCAAAATCAAGTTTTGATGAAGATAAAGCATTTAACTTCAAAACAGAAATTTATTACATCAAGCTGATTACTGTCCAGTGAAAGAATTATCCTCTTGAAGAAGCCATGGAAATTGTTCTAAATATAAAGCATGTTTCCAAGAAGATTCTTCCAAAGGTAAACCCTTCCACTTAATAAGATACTCCACAAGTACTCGGTTTCTTGGAACTTTCTCCCACTTACCAATAATCTTTTTAGGTAGTTCTTCAAGAACTTGGATTTCAGGGCCAACATACTTCTTGAGTTGAGATACATGAAAGACATTGTGGATGCATGTATTTGAAGGTAAATCAAGTTGATAGGCAAGATCCCCAACTCTCTTAACTATTTGGTATGGACCATAATACCTATGAGTGAGTTTATTATGTCCTCCCTTAGGAGAAGCATAACGGGATTTTGGAACCTTCAAGAAACCCCATTCACCTTTATCAAACTCCACATGTCTTATTTTCTCATTCGCATAGGCCTTCATTGTCTCTTGAGCTTTTCCAATGTTATCCTTGCATTTCTTCATAAGAGCCTCCATCTTCTCTAACTATTTACGAGCGTAGGATCATCATGAAACAATGCAAAAGGAACTTGAACCTTGTAACCATATAATGCTTCAAAAGGAGACATTCCAATACTCATGTGGTGAGTATTATTATAACAAAATTCTGCAAGATGAAGCCAATGGTCCCATGCACTTTAGGTGTCATGGTAAAAATGACGCAAATAAACTTCTAGCCATTTGTTGACCCTTTCAATTTGCCCATCCGTTTGTGGATGATAAGTTGTACTAGAAATCAAAATAGTCTCCATTAAAGAGAAAAAACTCCTCCAAAAGCTGCCCATAAACTTGGTGTCACGATCAAACACAATCTTCATTGGCATTCCATGAAGCTTAAAGACACATTCCATGAACTGATCAGCCACTTGCCTTGCTATAAATTGAGCCTTTGCTGGAATGAAATGGGTTAATTTAGTCAATCGGTCTACCACCACATAAATGATATTCCAACCCTGCTTTGTTGTAGGCAATCCCATTATGAAATCCATGCTAATATCAGTCCACTTTCCATGAGGAATAGGTAGTGGCTGAAGCAAACCACCAGTGTCGCATGAAATTTGTGTGGGGGGTTCGTGAAGTCGCTCGCCGCACAGGGATGCTTTGAGATGGGAGAATGCACCGAAATAAACTTATTCAAAAGAATTTTGAATGAGACAAACAAATTCTTGATTTAAAAATATAGGCAAAATACAAATTCATAGATTTCAAACTGAAAGAAGAGAAGAAGGTGAGATGATAAAATTTTATGGAGAATTTTCGAGGAGTATGAAGCTCGACTCAGAAGCTTGATGACGCACAGAAGTTGTTGACGATCTTCAAAAATAGGCGAGAAGCTTTAAGCTCAACTCAAGCAAATCTCCATAGTGACTCGCGATGTTGGTATCTTCGATGTAGGTGAGGGGCTTAAAGTGCATCCTCAAGCCTTTTCTCCAAAATTCAATGACGGTCCTCGAAGAAGGTGAGGGATACAAGATCAACCTCAAGGCTTACACACACTTGTGATGATGCTGAGCGAGATCTCATGAACTTGTTGAAGAAGCAAGGAGCATTAAGCTTGACTCAAGAGCTTCTCTTCACGTTCTTCTTGGAGATAACAATGAGTGTTCAAGGAGTATCCCTCCCAATCTCCTCATACTCCTTTATATAGATTTTTCGTTGAGGGGATTTTTCTCTTTCATAGGTTGTTTTTAAAGCAAGCATCATAAAAATGGATGGCTTTTAGGTTTAAAGCTTTAAAGCTAGCTTTAACGAAGGTTTTTTGCAACGTGTATAGTGTATCTTTTGTCAATCAGTTCACCATGTTTATCAATTTGCTTTTGGTAAAAGCTGCCTACTAAGATGACGAGACCGTCTGATGTTGAGCCTGATGATGGCCATGCAATGTAGTTAAGACGGCATGACAGCAGCCCCTTCGTTTGGAGCTTGAAGACGAATACCCTTCTGGACACTAGCTCTCTTGTCTGTCTTATTTGAGCTTCGTTTTGGCAGAAATAGCCCCGCTATAACACCACTTGTTGCAAGCAACAATATCATCATCTCTGGATCAAAACCTTACTGATCATCTCAAAATATGCTTTAATTTTCTGAAGCAATGTTGCATTGCTCCACCTTCATAGCCAATTCGACAAGCTAGAAGCCTCTATCCTTCCTCCAGTTTAGTACCAAGATCTCCACAAACTCTCTCTCCTCATCTCCTCCTCCAAAATCCGACCCATTACACAGCTGGTGTAAGCCATGAAATAATGAAGCCGAATTCAGAAACCTGCTATCACACCTACAGTAGTTTGCTTGTGACCCTTCGAGCTCCAATCGACCAGACGTCATCAATAATCTTTGTCCTCCCACCCTATCACGATGGTGACTCCGCTCTTTCTTTACATGGTTATGCATATATTCACCTCGATTGGCTGAGCTCTTCTCACACTTCCACACGCTCCTGCATGGCCGCCTCCACCCAAGCCTTTCCTTCATTGTTTTTTTCTTATCCTTAGCTTTATCACCTCTCCTTAGTCAAAAGCTCCTTCTTTTCCTCCCGCACACGGCAACACTCCATATCCATACACATGCAGTTCCAGATACCATGCATAAAGTCGAATTGCAGTTAGAGCAGCAATTGATCCACCTAGAGAATGGCCAACAAATCACAATGCATAGCCTTCACATCCCCCACCAGGTCCAATAACTGAGTGCTTATGCTTGTTTTAACCATTGAATACAGGCACTTCTGTTCTTGTTATTTCAGCATGGTCATCCATTCGTTCTGAGCCAGATAGCTGTCTCGCTATTCGTGTAACAGTTGGCAGAACTTAATCCAATAGTCTCTGATGCTAATGCTTTAATAGCAACAACATAAAGAAGCTTAATGGAAGAAACTAACAACCTTGATGAGAATTCATCATTATAGACAATGCTTGTGATAAAACTCAAGCATGCATCGGCAATTTTAGTGTCCACACATGGCCCCTTAGCACCTCCATTAAACCACATGTGTTTGTGTTTCCATACCCTATGATTGTTATTCCAAGTTTGTAAGCAAGCCTTTTTCACCAAAGTTATTGGTCAATGAGATCAGCCTCTCCAAAGCACTATCGCACGGGGAAAGTCCAAAACCAAGCTGATCTTTTCCTTGGATCCTTGAGCCTTCAAAACAATTACCTTCATATGAACCTGTTTTTCCATGCAATGTGCCCTATCAAGAATATGCTTTTAAAAGAGAATTTATGCTCAATCATTCATGCAATTTGCAACGAGAAAACATGTAATGCAATCATTCAAACGATGCTTTCACACAAAATTTTATGAATGCACTGAAAACATTGTGCCTAACCTAACTACACGTGCTCATGCATCATGCAATATGCAAACAAAAGACACACACAACGGAAAATAAATTCCTAATGGCGCTGACTAATGTATTCAAATTCTTGGTGAAGAACTCCACCCTCAGATTTGTAATGCTAGATGCACAACATCACGACATCCGCCTCCTCCAAACCTGGACATCCTCCGAATGGGCCACAGCTACCCATCCTCATCACTGACAAGCTTGATGGTCAATGTGATCTCCTCATCTTCAGTAAAATCATCTGCAATGTCCATGTCTTCATCTTCATCATCTCTTGGCTCAAGTCTATCATAAATCTCATCATCCAACTCCTCAACGGCATAGGCTGCATTATCTCTTCCCTTGAATAATTTGATTCTTTTCCCTGCAATTGGAATCCACAAGGTTGTACCATCAAGCTCTGCTAAGGAATATATAGCATTGTCATAGACATGCTACACCAAATAAGGCCCAAACCATCGTCTCAAAACCTTGCGAATAGCACTATACTGATTGTCTAGACTGTTGTCATAGAACAACACCCAATTTTCCTTCTCAATCTCTCTAGGTCTCAATCTATGTCTGCTACTATCAAACCGGTCTTTATTGTGAATTCTTGCCTCTTTGAGTTTTTGAAATGCACTCTCAATATCTTCAGGTCTTCTCTCCAACTAACGAATACAAAGAGCCAAAAGATCCTCCCTAGTCATCTCTTCTTGCTGCCATGGTAAAGCACTCCAAGTAAGTGTGCATATCTCTGTAGGCATGACTAGCTTCTGCCCATACATCAGCTTAGCTAACATATATCCTATATTCACACTATGAGTAGTGCGATCAGCCCATAAGGCATAAGGCAACAACCTAGGCCACTCCTTGATCCGTCCACCGCATGCTTTGGCCAAGGCTTTCACAATCGGCAGATGGCCTCTTTTGCTCTTCCTGTTGCCTTCTGGATTATATGCCGAAGTCAAAGCAAGTTTAATGCCAAGGCGAGAGAAAAACTCCCTAGCCTCATCAGCATCCAACTCACATTTATCTACAGTGATTTTCCCAATGCATCCATACCTGCAAATAACATCCTCCAACAGAAACTTACAAACCACTGAAGTAGACTTCGTCCACAATGCTCTTTCTTCCACACTCGATTTGTGAGATCTTCTCGTTCCAAAACAATGTAGCACATCTGCCATAAACTAACAGGCATAGTAATCAAATCAAGAACCCATTTGTAGTGAATACATAGCAAGTAGGTAGGATGAAGCTCATATCTATGCCTCACTAAAGAGAATAACTAACAATCAGGGCATGTCTCAACAAACTGTAAGATATCTCTGTACATTCCTCTCCACCAATAGCATTCTTTAATCTTCTCATAGGTCGCTCAAATAGCTCGATGTCCAACCCAAAGACTTTCATGAAATTCTTTCATGATCCATACCTGTGAAGCTCTGTCGCATACAACTCTCAATGGATGTCCTCTTCGCTTTCATGGATGCTTCCAAAGTAGGCCACTTCACAAGAAGAAACCATAAGCTTTTCTCCTTATCTTCTTGAAGTCTGCATCAGACCATTTATCTTGTCTAGACATAGTACTCAAATAGCGACCAATCTATAAATACTCTCCTGTATACAAAGACTCATCAAAGCTTTCGAAAGCAGACACATGAGAAATATGGTCAGCATGCATGGCTAAAAGATCAGCCCCATCATCATCAATGCAAGAAAAATCTAGGTCATCATACCTCGCTCGTGAAAGCATATCGGCTATTGGGTTATCTTTACCTACTATGTGCTTGAACTCAAGATTCATGGATTTTATGTACCCAATCCACCTAAGCATGGAAATATCTGGAGTAGAACAACTCGTGATCATACCTAGAAGAGACAAACAATCAGTCTCGACCACCACAGCAGCTCCAATGAAGTGCTCTTTGTCATTCTTGAGAGTCGTGACAACTCCTAAGAGCTCTCTCTTAATCTGTGAATACCTACGTTACCACTCGTTTAGGACTTTCACCCCAAACCAAATAGCATACATATTCCCATCTGCATCATCTTGGCCAATAGCCCATCCAGTGCCGATAGGACTAGTATCAACAGTAAGAACAATAGGTCTCCCACACTCATAATCTACTTTTTGAAGAGTCGGAGTAGCTCTCAATAATTTCTACATAGCTTTATTATGTCTTATCTCCCAAGAAAAACACTGCCCTTTCCTCACAATCTCGTAGAGATCATCTGCAATATGAGAAAAATGAGGAATCCAAATAAGATAAAACATACAAGCTCCAAGAAACCTGCAAACCTTCGAAGTAGAAGAGCAAGTCTCCGCAATCTTCTCTATGGCATCAACCTTCACAAGAGAAGGTTTCCTGCCATAATATCCACACATATGTCCAACAATCAAAACTTCTTTGACTCCAAAAATAGATTTCAACCCTGACAAGGTCAAATCCACTTTCTCTAGCCTTCAAAGAATCCTCTCAACATCTCTGATACATGTGGCCACAAAGAACTTGCATCCATGATCATCTAAAGTCTCATCCTTCTCTTTTTCCAAAAAACCTTTAATAGGATGATCATCAATGAAAGGCATGGTAAGCTCTAGAATAAAATCTCATAGAACCTTATTCATCCCTTTCATCATATGGGCATCATATGGGCAACCGAATTAGTAGCTCCTTGTGGAAGCATACACATTCGGACAAGGCCTAAGGTATCTTCATCATAGCCAAATCTCTACTCTCAAGGGCAAGCTGGAATTGGTCATATCTGGAAAAAAAATCACCAAGTGAATAGATAGCACGTCCAGCAAAAGCTTCGGCAAACTCAATCTGAGTGTCCCATTCTTCTTAGGAACTGTGAACCATCTATTAGAATATGGAGGGTTCTAGAATTCCCATCCTAATCTGCTCATTCAAAAGCTCCACCAATTTTGGCAAGTGAGCCCTAGGTACAAGAATAGACCATAGATTCCAAGGGACAAGCGGAATGGTTAAAATAACCATAGGTATCACAACCCTAGGATCAATGCACACTATCTCATGTGGGAAAAAATTAAAAGCTTTCCTCTATCTACACAACATCTCCTCAAAACATCCAACCTCTTTTAGAAGCAAAAAATCTTTAGTTCCAATCTTCATCTCTTTCAGTGTCTCAGCTAAAACCTTGTGTCTAATACCTACAAGATCTCATAAAGGAGGTTTCATAGCAGCTCTCCTAATCATCTCATCATTGTCCAAAGGTAGCGGTCTTGCAACTAGTCTAACCTTCTTGTCAACTGTCTTATATTTTGTCTGAACTCTGGCGTCATTGATACAACCTGCAAATTCTAGCCCTTGTTGAAAATACCCTGGTAAACACAAATTTTGCTATGTATAAACAGCAACATCCAACTCCTTTTGCTGAAATATTTCAGCAAAGAATACTTTTTGCTGAGAATCCTCGACACACCCAAATTCTCTTGAAGCATGAAATCAGCAATTTCGCAATACATCTCCAGAGAATGGACTTGTAAGACATATGACAATTCTTGATTGTCAGTATTCAGCAATTCTAAAAGTTCTTCCATAGTATCCGAGCATGAAAGGCCATCAAAGAGACCATCTACCCTATCTTCTTCTGGTAAAACACCTGCAAGCCTCAATTCTTTTTCTTTTCTCTTCACATACTACCTGGCAGCTCTAGGCATATCAAAAACATGCTGAAAATACAAAGTACTTTGAGAGGTTACACCATAAGCACATAAGGAAAAACTGCCACTTCTAGGAGGCGAGAGCTTTCCCTGACTCGTACCACTATCGTCTCGCAAGATAGTGATACCTAACAAAAATCTACCTCTCCTACTGGAAGAGGTGAATCCCTCAAAGAATTCTTATTTCGTTGCTGATGGTTGACACAAACTATCATGAATTGGACAGCCCTCTTCCCATCCTTGCTTCAGATCCGTGCATAGGCAAACCCATTGTCCAAAACCTTACTATCGATTCGATACTCAGCAATAAATGGCTACCCCAAAATAATAGGATAAGAACAAGAATTATCTACAAAGAAATGATAAGACTCACCCACATCTCCAATAGAAATCTTCAAGTTCGGACAAGCAGCATACAAATCTCCTACAGTGTTGTTGGCCGCACACATGCACCAACCATGATCCACATCAATTGGCCATCTACCAATATCATATAAACCTCACACTATGACATTAATCTCATAGCCATGATCCGAAAGAGCAACACAAGGAGTCTCTGTCTCACCAAGCTTGACTACAATCTCCGTAGTCACATGAGCCTAGTGGCTATGAGAAAAATGGCTACAAGACACCAATCTAGGTGCATTTTCACTCTTAGTGTACTGTATTGGATGAAGTAAAGGCCGAAGAGTCTTCTTGGACTGCATACATAAACCTCCATTTGTAGATTCCTCAATAGTCTCTTCATTAGAACCAATCTCCTCAATCTGCAACCCATAGAGAATAGCCTTGGCAACAGATAAAGCCTCTCAATGGATCATATCTTGTGTCAGCTCTTTTTAATGATGTTGATGATAATATCATGAAATTCTCTTTTGGCAATCCCCAAGACTTGTCCACCCAAGAGTAAATTCAATTTTGCAATTAAGAATCCGATCCTCAAGTACCTTTTTCAAGTCCGTAGTCGTCTCAATGTCGGAAAGCAACTTGAATCCAAGTTGCTTTTTCGGCTTCAAATCCTTTGTCTTTGGGGCCTTCTAATCTTCTTGCACTTTCAACTTCTGAACATTAGCCATACTCTGCTCTGGTCCTGAAGAAGAAGGTTGAAGAACGGGATCACTTCTCCTAGTCACCCTCTTTGATCCTTCATGCTGATCATTATCTCTTTTCTGCTTCTCTTCAACAAGCACTTCAAATCCTTGAGATTTCGAGATGTAAACATAGATAGAAAAGACATCAACATGATCATTCCATCTAATCCCTTTTCTGATCGCATCTCCTATGGCTGAAAGTTTGAATGATGAAGCTTTTCCCTTCTTCTCTGCATGCAGTGCATAGGATCATAAAGGAGATTTTTCCTTCGACAACTACTCCAACTGAATACCATAAGCAGCAGCTTCTCTTGCCACCTCTTACATCACATAAGAAGAGTGCAAAAGAGACTCCTCCAATAATTTCTTCATACCTCCTTTACAAAAATTTGGTTTAATCAGTTGTTCTATATCTCCGAAACATATCATTCTGTCCTTCCAGACTACCAACTTCAGTCTTTTTGCCTCTTCAAAATCTTGACAATCCTTCCGCTCATGGTTTGGACTATCATACCACATGTAATGGCAAACATGATCATTTCTGGAAGAATTTGTAGGAGTAGAAGAAGTTGGGGCAGAAATTAGAGCTCGGCTAAGTGGTTGCTACTCCCTTTTGGTCATCTTAATTTGAAGATCTTTCAAGTTCTTTGAAATTTCCTCCACCATATCTTTGATAGTCAATTTTGCAGATGGCCTGACAATCACAGAGCGGGAATAGGCATAGGCATAAAAGTAGGCATAGACACAGGATGAGAAATAGAAGAAGAAGTGGAAGGAGCAACAAGAGAAGTAGAAGAAGTCAAGGTAGGAGAAGAGATTGTTGGGGTTGATTGCATGCCATTCTGCAAGCGAGCCTTCCATCTCCACCTCTTTGTCAATGTAGAAACTGCATCAACAGCATCTTGCCGATCATTCTTCAATCCCATAGGCTACATACGATCTTCAAGAAGCTCTCTCAACTCATCTTGAAGTGTAGGATCAATCGCCTGCAAGAATAACTCTACTTTCTCTGAGTTCAGAGGTATTTGCTCTAGTGCATCCAACTAGTTGTATCGCTCTTCAAACTCCCGCAACAACTCGGAAGCAACAAGTCCTTTGTTGGGCTGATAGACCCACTCTCTGAATGTCTTCCGTGTAACATTACCATAATCCTCCAGAAAATATTCGTCTTTGATCACTTTCTTGAAAACATTCCAGTTAGAGTCTTCCAAAAACAAATCTATCACTCTAACCCGCAAAGCAGGCATGACAAGCCATAAGAAATAGTTGCTCCAATTGGACGGAACTCCGAAGAAGTGCATCTGGCTTTCAAAGGCTTTAAGGTAGGTTGAAACATTCTAGCCATCAAATAATTTGCACTCACTAACCATAGCCTCAATCACCTTGGTCGCACCATGTGTATGCTCTTATTCTTGATCCAACATTTGTTGTTGATCCAATTGTTGCTTATGCAACTGTGATGTTGTTGCATAAATAACAGCATTTGTTGATTCTATATCATAATGGCTGAAGAAAGAGTTTGCCATAATGTCTTCATCTCATCGCTCGAAAAGGAAGAAGCAGTCGATAAAGTGGATGGAGTATTCGAAGAGTCTCCCATATCGATGATCTGAAGCGATGCTTTCACATCAGGTTCACCAGATGTCGCACGGAATTTGCACAGCGGGATTCCTGAAGTCGCTCGTCGCAGGGACACTTTGAGATGGGAGAATGCAACGAAATAAACTTATTCATAAGAACTTTGAATGAGAAAAACAAATTCTTGATTTAAAAATATAGGCAAAATACATATTCATAGATTTCAAACTTAGAGAGAAGAGAAGAAGGTGAGATGATAAAATTTTATGGAGAATTTTCGAGGAGTATGAAGCTCAACTCAGAATCCTGATGACGCACAGAAGTTGTTGATGATCTTCAAAAATAGGCAAGAACCTTTAAGCTCAACTCAAGCCAATCTCCATAGCGACTTGCGATGTTGGTATCTTCGATGTAGGCGAGGGGCTTAAAGCGAGTCCTCAAGCCTTTTCTCCAAAATTCGATGACGGTCCTCGAAGAAGGCGAGGGATACAAGCTTGTAATATTTCCACACAATTAAAAATTAGTTGATTAGTTTGAAATTTAGTTAGTTAATTAATAAATTAGTAAGATTACTAACTAACATTAATAATTAACCAATTTATTTAATTAAAAATATAGTTTAAAAAATCAAGAGTCATAAATCTAATATCTTTCTCTAATTGACAAGGACTATAGCCACCCTTCACGAAAGTAACAATGTCAACGAGAGTTATGAGCCGTATTAATCACTAGTGTTAATGTGTATAGTATGGATGGTCCAAAGATATTAGATTTTTAGGCAAAACTAGCATATTTTAGATATTACTTATCGTAAATATCCTAAAAAGATATTGAAATTTTTAGAACAGGATGTCATGAAAAAAAGCAAGTGATTTTCTAGCAAGTTTTGGAGATTTAATACAAAAAAAAGGGATTTGCAAAATTGTGTGAGCCGCGATCATAGTTTGCAGGCAGTAAACAATACTTCAAATAGGGAGAGAAAGAAGGAGTGATCTAAAAAATTTCTAATCAAGCCAATGGAACCATCAAAGTTTTGCACTTCTTCGGAGTTCCATCCAACTATGATCTTCTTTGAAGTGATCATAGTTTTGCCCTTCTTCGGAGTTCCGTCCAACTATGATCTTCTTCGGAGTGATCATAGTTTTGCCCCCCTTTTGGAGCCAATGGAACCATCAAATTTATGATTTGAGCATCAGATCACTCATTTTTTCAAGATCCCCTCCACCAAGGGCTCTTTTTCTCAACCACAGCCCCTTTTCTCTAATTCACTATAAATATGAGGCATGGAGGCACAAGGGAGCACAAGGAGAACCTGAGAGAGAGAGAGAGAGAGAGAGAGAGAGAGAGAGAGAGAGAGAGAGAGAGAGAGAGAGAGAGAGAGAGAGAGAGAGAGAGAGAGAGAGAGAGAGAGAGAGAGAGAGAGAGAGAGAGAGAGAGAGAGAGAGAGAGAGAGGGAGGGAGAGAGAGGGAGCGAGGAAGGGAGGAAGGGAGGAGACCTTAAGAGGCTACAAGGGAGAGAGTTAGCTCAATTCTCCCTATCTCGATCTTCGCCATCTTCTCTTATGCTCTTCCATCTCAAAATCCATTCCTTCCTTATCTCTCGAATCTACTTACGGACAATGGCCCCCAAGTGAAGAATGCCGCATGCGGATGGCAATCCAACAACCAGCAATGAAGCTTCAAGGAAGGCATCACTGTCAATCCAACTGCGGTACCTGTCGTAAGTAATGTATTTCCAAATTCGTAGATGCTTGCTTTGATTCTCGCATGAGATACGTTAGGCTCCGTACTTTGCCATGCTAAAATAGGTCATTGAAAAGGATAAATCGCATCTCAAATATTCAAAGATGAAGTTTGCAAAGTGCTTGTATCAAGGGAAGTTAATTGCACCTAGTTGCTATGCGACAAATCCATCATAGCATAAGCAGCATATGGCACTCTAAAGTATTAAGCATCGATGAGTCTTCGAGTAATCTTTACCTAGGAAAATATTGTTTAAGGTTTGCAAATGCACATAGATGGTACATACATGGGAGAGATTATGTGAACTTTACATCAATGATACGCGACTCCTTTCCTTAGGAGAAAGGAAGATAAAGCCAAGATAAAATGCTACATAGTGGGGAAAGACTAAAAGATAAATGTCACTTAGAGAAGAGGCATAAATGAGCTTGCTAGATTGATTAACTCGTATTGAAATGGTAGGACTTACGTCATGTAAAGAATTTGAACCCTTAGCATATGCCTTAGCCAAAAGAAGAGAATATTAAGTAAATTTTACTCTTTGGTCCCAAGGGGGAAAGCAAATGTGCAATGGAAATGTTATTGTGTCTATTCTTGTAATGCTTGGAAAAGAATACCATTTTTTTGCTGGTTAATTGAACAACATGCTAAATACTTTTACAATCAACTGATTGTTGGATTGTGGTTTTGGATGATTATTCCAAGTGCTTGTGGAGCCCCGAGAGGAACACCAAGGAAAAGGAAATTCTCTTGCAAGAAAATCTATCTTGTAACATCAACAAGCTTGTTTATCATGTTTCATATGATCACAATGAAGAAAAGAACACCAGGCACAACAAATCTTCATGCAGCATCATGTAAATCTCCCACGGTTTTTAATAGAATCAACCATATTCTTCAACATCTTCACAAAATCCATCAATAGAACAAAGAAAGCAAAGAAGTACACCATCTTTGAATGGAAAAATACATCACATAGTATTCATCTTCAATATCTTCATAGTCTTCTCTCTCAATCTCTCATATACAATCACTCTGTTTGAGTAGAATTGGCTATCTCTGACTCTCTCTCTCACACTCCATCAATAATACATCATATCCTCACTACAATCTCTCAAAATCACCCTCAATAATCACTCTTAGGTCGTGGATACCCCTCCCAAGAGGTATGTCTGATATGAAGAGTCACCAGAGCCACTATAGTGTCTCTTCACGGCTCACTACTGTCACTTCACTCTAGTCTTCTCTTGAGTCTTCAGCAGCTACTTCTTCCACTTCTTTCAGCTCTTTTGCACTTGTATTCACCTCTTTCCAAGGCTAGAAAACTTTCCCAAAGTCACACATACATTCCACAGAACACTTACAGAAGCATACAGAACAGTCTACAGAACAGCTACAGTACAGAACAGAACAGAAACAGAACAGAAGCAGAAGCTCTACAGAAGACCTACAGAAGGTTACAGAAGGTCATCAAAACCTCATAACTCACTCTCAAACCATTTCAAACTCTCACAAACCATTCAATAAACTTTCACAATATCTCATTCTTCATCAATCAATACTTCATCCCTCCTTACAGAAGACAATCAGAACAAAACAGACCAAAACAGAACAAAACAGAAGGTATACAGAACCATTCAGAACCTATCAGAACATCACAGAACCATCAACAAACATCATGAACTTCCAAAACACAATCAATATCATCCAAAACACACTCAATCCACTTCTAAATCAACCAATCATCCCATAAAATCAACCATTCAGCTCTCCAAAACAACAAAAATCAGCCAAAAAACAAGTCATTTCAACACTCAACATATCCCCACACTTAATAAGGAAGCGTCCTCGCGACCCAGGAAAAAGGGAATACAAGTTCATGGAAAAGCTCAACTTTGATCTTCAATATCTTTTCAAAAAGAATCCATCCACCACGACCCCATCTTATAACATGTTTCTGATATAAAAATACAAAGAAAGGAAAACCCTTTTGAAATTAACACCTCTGATCAAACTAAAAATCATCACAAATTTGTAAAGGATATAAGAGTTTGCTTCTTCTTCATCTGCATCAGCTTCAACTCTCCAACCACGACCCCATCTCTACAAATCTCCAAAACATAGCTCGTACACAAAATCCAATAGGAAACCACCACGTTCGTTTGACATAAAGGAACTCACAACACAAACACTAATACACAACACAACCATCTGAATGACTCCTTCAAAAAGAAAGTTTTTCATTAAAAGCTTCCACCATACATTGGAAAGGTATCAATGAAGATGATCCCTCTTAAAAGATTGATGTTGTCGAAATCGATCCATAGATAAGGATTCATCTACAAAGTTTTTAGGAGGATTTTGGAAAAATTGGAGACATCACATCCTTTCCAACAGGACCAAGTATCTGCTAGGTAAACAGAGGGCATGAAAATACAGTATCTCCAGCTGTTGGGAATCAATGCTAACGTTGACATTCATGCACAGCTTTGGAATAGGCTTTGAATCAGTATGAGAGTGCCTATGCATATACGCCAGGTACCAAGCAAAGTGAGCAGTTAATCTCACTGAGGGATCTGCAGACTGTGAATATTGTTGGGCAAAATGAACATAGTTTTGATAAGCTTGACTAGAAGCTGTCCATTCTCTTGGAATTACTGGCCAATTAATCTACGGTCCTGTAAGGCAATCATCCGAACTCCATCCCCTTCTTTTGGAAATCTGAGTATCAAAACCGTCACAGTCACTAACCAACTGAGGTGGTTGAGATATGGAAGTGTTAGGAGAGGGTAGTGGAATAAGAGAAAGTGGATGTAGGGAAGGATAGGAAAAATCATAAAAGGAAGAAAAGGTTAAAGAAGGAGTGGCAGAAATTTGTAAGGAATCACTAAGGAAAGGTGTTAACTGATAAATAGGAAATGTGGAGGGTACATTAATGAGGGGTGAAGGACAGGGTGGAGAAGGGGAAAATACCCTATCCTCAATAAAGGAACAGTAAGTGAAAATAGGAATTTGAGGGAAATTGGAAGGTTGAAAAAGAAGTGGTAAAATTACTGTGGAATTAGTTTGACAAAGGGAAAAATATATAGCATAGCGGTGAGCCAATTGTTGGTAATAGAGGAGGGTAGGAACAGAAGGTCCTAAGAGAGATCGTCTATGATAGGCATCAAAGAAGGTAGCATCAAATGGATTATGTTTGGAAAGATAGGTTAAGAGATCCATCCTCAGTTGGTTAGTACTCTGTACAAAGGTAGGAGCTGTGTTTTGTCTTTGATTTAGGACCACCGAATCAATCATGGGATGCCACGAATTATCCTGACAATCAACTACTTTGGAGGAATAACTTTGAAACATATCAGCTATGCGCAACTCCAAATGATTGACATATAAAACAGCCTGTAAGACCACATCCCCACATACCATGCCATATCTACCTCATCTGGGATTAACAAATCTCCTCGGAGATACATGTATGACATCAACATGGTGTCTGGCGTGACAGAATCTTCAAAGACCATTCTGACTACCTCTGTCAACAACTCAACAGACCAAGCCCCACTCCAGCCATCCTCTGGAAAAGGTAAATCCATCGTGGAAAGCTTCATGTAGAAGACCAACTTCTGTAAGTGGTAGTGGATAAAGAAAGAATGGTCTAGTAGGACAAAGTCCTGAAACTGTTCAAAGGTAGACCATAACAAGTCCATTCTGGACTGCAATCTTTCCACTTTGTCTTGGAATAGAGGGCACAAAGTAGCCTGTCTCTGTAGGGCAGCTAAATCCTACTGTGAAAGAGAAGGAATTCATGGAACAGGAGGGCTTGGAGGAACAGAGCGGGACTTTGCAAGCTGATCTTGCAACTGCTGGATTTGGGAGGCTTGGTTGGCCACTATGTCATTAGCCATCTATAAAGCTGAAAGCTTGTCATCTAAAAGAACTTGGAATTCTTCCGCTTCGCTGGACATCCTCTCCTTCTCTGCTGAAAGGCTAGTAACCTGTGACTGAGCCTCGAATAACTGGGTCTTCAATGAAGAAATCTCATCGCTTTGAGTGGCAACCAGTTGGGTTTGCTGTTCCATTTGCTTAAATAGATCTGCTAGGGTATCCTTAGCAGAAGCTAACTCAGATGTTGCCTTATGCAACTGGTCTTTAGACTGCATGAGCTCCTCATAGAAAGATGCGTACAGCTGTTGAACACAGGCTGTCACAGACAACTCAATGGAACTTTGAATATCCTTGCAGAGGAAAGGAATGGCATCTCCTGAGACGAGACTGTTCAGGGAAGGAACTGAGATCTCCAAGGATCCTTCTCTATGTGCTCGGAACAGGTTATTGCAAGTGAGATACCCAGGGAGTTCACTGCCAGAAGTAGCAGGGATAGGCACTGAGGGAAGTACAGCAGGGGCTTTATCCGCTACCCTCTTCAAGCGTTTGCGCTGTATGACCAGGGGAGGCGGAGAATCATCATCCTCAATGTCAATAGGGGCTGACTCTTCTGAAGGTGGAGGAGGAGGTACTGGATCTGATGGAGGAGGTGGAGGCACATTCTTCTGTAAACCTGAATAGGTCAAGAAGGCAGACAAATATGATCCGTAGGTAACATTGGTAACATTACCCCTCGTGACTTTAACAAAATGCTGATCCATTTTAGTAAGGAGGTATGTGCTCCAATCAATAGCAACGCCTTTCAGCACCATCCTGGAAGCTGTGAAAAGCTCTTTGGACAAATAGTGGGATGGCGTTTTGGCAGGCATGAACGTGTCCTGAAGGAACTGACACATCGTCTTCCATACGGGATCAGTAATCATAGAAAAAGAAACTCCTGAAGAGTTTATCACTTTCTTAACATCAAGGACTTCCCTTGTCTGCTTCTGCAACAGCTTGAGAATCTCTTCATTAGAGAAGAGCTGACGAGTGGTCACAAAAGGTTCTCCTTTGAAGGGTAAAGACAAAGCCTTCCCTAGGCCTCGAGACGTCAATGTCATAGACATTCCTTGGACTACGCCTGTCTTCTTGCTGTAAGAGGCCAGGAACTCATCACATACGGACGGATCCTCTGGAAGTAATGGAAAAGGAGTGGCCACAAAAGCAGCAAGTCCTGCCTTCGTGAGGGGCTCAAAAGTAAGTAGGGACGAATAATCCCTACTAACTAATGGGACGTACTGGATAGGGGGAGGAGCATGAGAAGGCGCCATTCAGATGGTTACACACACACCACAAACACAGACAATCAAGGAGAATGCCTGCAAAGCAACAGACAAAAAACCAAGGATAAGAGAATTACCAATAAAACGTGACTCGACCTACTAACCCCAAGCAAACCACATCCTAAAAAAATTTGACATGACCTTGAGACAAATGCGACCGAAAGCTTCATGCGATGCATCAGACAAACACCCTGAACCCCGTATCAGGCAATAAAAGAAAAAAAACTACATACCATACCCGTAACCGTAACTAAGACAGGAAACCAAAACCATACCATATCCGACGCATATCAAAACTACATCTGTGATAGAACTAAGACTGGACCATGGAAAATAACACTAATGAATGCGTATACCCATCCCACGAAACGCTTCATTAAAAAGGGAATTAAGTGCAGTGAGGGGGGAATTAATTTAATGAAGGGTTGATTTTAATCATTTATTAAAAATGGGTGAATTTTTATTAGGTGATAAACCTTAACAAGAAAACGGCGATTCCTTATTAGTTATTCAATTACCAATTATTAGGTTAAGCGGTGCAGTTATTCGATTCCCAGACTTCGATTCCCGACTGGGTCTCTAAATGCAATTCATTGATTATAAATTAAGGTGATGTGGAGCGCTTTTTTGCCAGCGCGTGCTCATGTGACGGCTGGTTGATTTAAATTAAAAATTTAAAGTGCCTCTGTAGCACACGTAGCGCGTGCTAAGTGAACGGCTGGTTGATTTTAATTTAAAAAGTATGTGTGTTTAGCGCGAATGCGCGTGGAAACTGTGGGTGAATTAAAGGGTTTATTTTAACAATTAATTTGTGATTAAGGGGGAAATGAAAAATAAATAAAGTACATAAAATAAATACCTGGAAGGGGTGTGTATGTAATGCAGGAATGCGCACGGAAGAGTTCCAGTAAAGGAAAAGTAAAGAGCACTGATGAAACAACAATGACAACACCTTAGCAGATGTGTTGATTTGGTTTGTGTTGGTTTTTTTTTTATGTTTATTTATTATTTTATTTTTAGTTGTGATGATTTATGTTTGAATAAATGGAAAATGAGCAAGGGAGGTGAGGGGAATTTTTTAGAATGTTTTGAGAAATTTTTAGAATTTTTTACAATTTTTTAAATGAATTTTCTACATTTATTGGCAATTTAGGGGTAAATTTAGGAAATGTGGAATTTTCAGAAATTATAGGGTTGGCAATTTCCAGCAGACAAATTCCCAAAAATTGACAAAAGGCAAAAGGAATTTTTAGAAATTTTTCTGATATTTTTTTATGGAAAAATTAATGTAGTGATTAATTAAGTCACCTAAATCACATTAATCAAATAAGTCAGTTAGGCATAAGTCAATTAAGTCTGGTTAGTGGGGTAAGTCATGATAGTCTACCTAAAGCAAGTCAGGTTAGTCTAAGTTGCTTAGGTTAGTCAACTAGGCTAGGTTAATCAACTAGGTTAGTCAGCTAGATTAAGGGTTAGTTAATTGAGTGGACTATGGTTAGGTTAGTCTAGGTTAACTATAGTTAGGTTAACACTAACCTAGCTAGGGGTAAGTTAAGGTTAGGGGGTGGGATTAGGGTTAATCAACCTAACTAAGGTTAAGTTAGGGTTAGTTGAACCTAGTTAGGTTAGTTAAGTAACTAGGGTTAATTAACACTAATTAGGTTAGTTAACTGAAATTAAGTTAGTGACTAACCTGAGGAGGGTTAGTGGAGGAGGAGGGTAGAGGAAGTGGTGGTGGGGGTGGGGGAGGAGAAGGGAGGTGGTGGCGGACTCGGCGGCTGATGGCGGCTCCACGCGGCGGCGACGGCGGCGACGAGGCGGTCCTGTGGCGGCCAAGGCAGGGGATGGGGGAGGGAGAGAATGGGGAGGGAGAGGCGGGGGGAGAGAATGGACGGAGGCTGGGGGAGGAAGTGCTGGAGGGGGAGGAGAAGGAAACGCTGGCGGGCTGGGGGGGGCGCTGGGAGGCGCTGGGGGGAGGGGAAGAAGGCCGCTGGCGGGGGAGGGGAAGAAGGCCGCTGGCGGGGGCAGGGAGGAGAAGGCGAGGAGGAAGGCGCTGGGGGGGCAGGGAGGGGTAGGGAGGACAAGATGGCGGCAGGCGGGGGGAAGAAACGCAGCCGAGGGAGGGGTAGGAGGCAGCAGGCGCTGGCGGGGGTAGGAGAGGCTGCTGGCGGGGGGGCTGGGGAGGAGAAGGCGAGGAGGAAGGCGCTGGGGGGGCAGGGAGGGGTAGGGAGGAGAAGATGGCGGCGGGCGGGGGGAAGAAACGCCGCCGGGGGAGGGGTAGGAGGCAGCAGGCGCTGGCGGGGGTAGGAGAGGCTGCTGGCGGGGGGGCTGGGGAGAAGGAGCAGGAGGGAAGTCGGGTGGAGGCTGGGAGAAGGAGAACGCAGGAGGAGAGAGAGAAAGAAAGACGGGCGGTTGGGGGCAAGGGTAGGCAGTTAGGGGGAAGGGGTGGGGGGGCCCATGGGGGGGGGCCATGGGATGGGCAGGTGGGGGGAAAGGGTGGGAGGGCAAGGGCGCGTACCCCCGTCCCGCGCGCGTGCGCGGGGCAGGGTAAAAAAATTTACCGTGTGATGGACCTAAAAACGGGCCGGCACTGGCTCATGCACTAGCCGGACCTCGTCACTATGCACAAGACAACCCCTCGACCTCACGGCCAGGAGCGTCTATCAAAATCTCTGCCTTCCTAAACATTGCGTTTGTAATACGTTGTAGTCCAACTGATCCTAACCCAATATTACTCCTCAGAGGGAGTCCCTTTCACATGGCCAAAAGGCTCGAATCACACACACATGGGGTTCCTCCTACGGCTGAATGCCGTCAACCCTCTGCGACTCTCCTACACCTTGGGGATTGGCCCCTCGATGCGCCGCTCGACATTTAGACATTTCGCACAAACGTCGCTCAAGGTACCAAATAAACGTATCCAGGAATGTACCATTGTCCTTACTTGACTTCCCCTTTATGATCCCACGACTAGCCTACAGCATAGGAACCTCACGCTCTCAACGGTGGGTCAAGGGCCTACTGAAGACAATTGCTATGCGTATCCAGGAGCTGACTCTGATACTTTTAATTTCCTCTAAATGATCATGCAAAGAGGTGGATGCCTAGTGCTCAAACATTTTAAAAACCAGCAGCGTGCAAGTGCAAAACATCTCTTTCATGCTTTTCTTTCTAACCGCTTTGTGCTTCGCTGCAACACCTAGCACCGAAGTGATCTTCGTGCTACTAGGTTTTAATTTTTATCATTATTATTCCGTCCTAGATGCAATGCATATAAAATCAGCAAATTATCCCTCATGCTCAGCGGCATTTAACCATTTTTTCCACAACTCTACCCTTCCCCGTTGATAGTGCATCATTGCATTCATTTCTTTCAGGGTTTCCTTGTCATTTTATGTGGAGAAAGGAAGGAAACACGCACTAAAACATATAAACAAGGCTGAACTGAAGCATAACTTCATGCCCCAGCCTTGCTATACATCAACAAACATAAATCCTATTTTTTTTTATTTTTCGTAGCCCCAAATGTATTTTTCCCCTATTTTTCATGGTTCTTTTATCATTTTCTCGCCATTTTCTTCATTTTCTTGTATTTTTTAAATTGCTGAAAATGAAAACCAGTTTGTGGGCTGTGGCCCTTAGTTCATTTGCAACAAAATTGAAAGATTAGTTGATGTGTATCGACAGTTTTCCCCATTTATATGCCCAAAACCCTTGTTTTTTCCCATTTTTCATACGTTTTCGGGTTTCTTGACATTATTTCGAGCCATGAAATGCATGTTTTTCATAATTTCTGGTTATAAACAGTAAGAACTCAGAAGAATCAGCAGCATAATCAAATCTTAGTCCATATGAACGGCATTCCATCAATCAAAAGCATAAAACACTAAATTTTCTTTGTAATTTTTTTAGTTTACCGCTTAAACGCGTGTTTCGGGTTTTTTTTCCATGGCTGTAGATTTGGAAAACAGCTACACTTCATGTCCAGCAACATCACAAATCACCATTCTCAGCCCGTGTAGCAATCCGGTCCATGCCGGACAAGCCTCCATCATTCTTTCTTCTTCCTTCTTCTTCCCACATGATCTTGCCTTTAGAAGAGAGAGAGGGAGGAGAGAGAAAGACTGAAATCAGAATTCTCCAAAGAGGGCATCATTGCGCGAGCGAAGGGCGGCGATAGAGTCTGCATACAGAGGGAAATGAGGGGCAATGATGATTGGGGGGGGTTGCATTGAGGCTGGAGATGGCATGATCAACCATGAAGCGCATTTTTCGGTGCCTGTTCCTCACGCTTCCTCTCCACGATTTGTTGCATCATCAACCTCCAAAGTTTCATGTTACATTTAAATTTGGGCTCCCAAAGGTCACTTGCCCATTTTGGCCAATTTTTGTCCACCCCTTCGCATCTTGACCGGTTTCTTGGCCATTTCCCCGTCCGGACTCGGAATCGAGCTCTGAAAAATCCTGGGCGTCCGGCTTAGCATCCCGCATTGGCCAGTAGCTCGTGCCAACCCGCACGACTGTCTGAAAAATTATGAAAAATCAACAAGTGTCGCTCGGGCGCCTTTAAAGCACTCTGGCGCTTAAAATCGTCCTAGATCGAGCCGCCGCCTTTGACAATGAATATTTTTCCCTTGATATTCATAATTTTTAGCTATTTTTAAGCACTTCTCGTCACCTAAATTCCGCTCTCATTGGCGACCACGGGATAGGGCGACTCAGCCCGTCGAATCCACGAACATATCTGCACATAAACAACCAAAGAAGCATCAAACTGATACAAAATAATTATCATCATAAAACTCAGCACAATGCTCCCCCCACCCCTGGCAGAACCAAGGCATAACATCCACAAGGAGTAGGCCTAGCATCATTTAATAGAAGATCGGAAGCGAGTTACTAACCAGCTGCTCCAACACAGCCAAACAAAAAAAACCTATCAAAGAGGTTGCCCTAAGTGGTAGTCTGCACTACTTACCAACTAAAGACAATACAACTAGGAGCTCCTACAAGGCGAGGACTCCTATAGCCTGATCAAAGGATATTTTCATTCAGTGTATTTCTTCTTTTGGGATTTGTATTGGATGAACATACTTGGGCATGTAAAAAGGAGGGAGCTGAGCGTAGTGACCCAAGGAGAACAGGGCATCGGTCTCAGGACCTGTCTCGGCACCCAAGAACCTACCAAGCCCTCGCAAGGCGACACTTAATCCTTTTCTAACGCTCACTTTTATTTTCGCTCCAACCTTCCTTGTTTTGATATTATTTTTCCAGCAAGAAGCCACCCCTAGGAAGACAAGGTATCGGCCCCGGGTCTGATTCGTCCCCAGGAACCTACCAGGCCTTCGCAAGGCAATGAGCAACGGCTTATATATTTTCATTTTTTTCCTCTTCGTTGATAGGGGTTAGAACCCCTTTTTACATACCTTCGCATTGATAGTCATCTTTTAGGATATTCAAGATTTCTTGACATCATTATTATTATCTTCTAGCAGGCTTCTCTAACTGCCTCACTACTAACAAGAACTCCTAGAACGGCTGCCTAGCAGGTTAGCAGGACAGGGCCACTAGGACTTCCTTCTAAAACAGGTCTTTCAATGTCTAACAATGTCTTTACAGGAGGCAATGACTACTCCGACCTCCCTCAAACATACTTAGCCTAACCCTGGGACTTCATGCCTTGGTTGCCGGTCCCCAAAAAAAATAGATCCCCTCGACAAGTACAAATACACATATAACAGGAAAGAAAGGTACTCGTAAAGGAGAAATATCACCTGGATTGGCCACAAGAAGCTTCCATCGCAGCAAAGGCTCCTCCAGGCTCCACCAAATTCCACGAACCACGAAATCTGTCCAGCACAACACTAAAACAAAAACCCAATTAAACGCACCCGCACTAGACAGGGAAATGGCCCTCTTGGCCTAATGAAATCAGACATGACTTTGCTACAAAACTGAATCGGCCCTCTTGGCCTAATGAAATAAAACAATACTATGCATAACATCCTCCTGGAAACAACCATGATAGACATCAAAGCATACTATTCCCAGGGGAACAAAGGCGCATAGCCCTAAACTAGGTGCATTAAATTATGACCTATCCCTCCTGCGTATATCGCAAGAGGTGTTCGCATCACATGGCGTCGAATCAGTCTGTGGGTCCCCGATAATAAAGGTAGATGAGTCTCGCTTACCCTCTGCATCACCCAAATCAACCATCGTCTGCCAAAGAGGGCATGTTCAGAAAGCATACCCCACAAACGACCAGGTCCTGTCTCACCATCAATAGATATATCGGGACAAGGGCCACAATTAAAGAAGAGGTCCTCTTCATACGCAAGATTAGCCAATGAATCGGCAAACTGATTCCAATTCAGTGGAATCAGCTGAAAAGACACTCTATCGAATTCGTCTAGCAGGGCTATAGCAGTGTGATGGTACATACAAAGGATCGGGTTCCGCACCATGTACGTCCCATTGAGTTGATTTAAAACCAACTGAGAGTCCCCTTTCACCAACAACTAGCGGATACCACCCTTTTTTGCAATATTCAAACCCATGATCAGGGCTTTGTATTCGGCCATATTATTAGTAAAATTCGCCCCGAGATAAGCAGCTAACTTCATGACAATGCGTCGTCGGGGGTCGCGGATGACAACTCCTACACTTCCTTTTTTGCATGCACCCCTGGACGCCCCATCAAAGTACAAGGTGTACGTCCATAAAGGGTTTACATATCCTGCCATCCTGAACTCTACTCGTAATTATGGTAATCGAAATTCAGCATATTCAACGGGTGGACTGTAGGCTCCATCCCTCCATCATCATTGAATTCGACAGGGATGCTCGTCAAAATTTGTAGGCAGTGATGGCAGAATACCTTGATTTCCCAAATAAATGTCCCGCCTTCTTGCTCAATCACCTTGTATCCTTTGCTCCACCAAATGAGCTTTCCCTGATGATACCTCTGTTCCAAATATGGGTGTTCTAAATAAGGGATCAGACGACCCATCAACCTCTATCACAATTTCCTTGCAGATGTTTGATCGATCTTTCCTAGACCTGCAAGGCAGTCATAGCATTAGTGCAATCAGAAGTAATAAGGTTTAATCTTATTAAGATTAACCTTATTTTTAAATTCTATCCCCTCAAGGTCAGCTAACAACACTGTAGATTTATTCTTTCCTATCCTAACGATCTTATAGGGCCCATCCCATTTGGGTTCTAGCTTGCCTGGGAATAATTCACGTCGTGCGTCATAATACAGAACAAGCTGTCCTTTCTTGAAGGTGTATTTCTTGGCTTTGAGGTCGTGTAGCTTCTTCATTCGGCGCTTCGCCACTTCTTGGTGCAATAAGCTCTGCAACTTAAGCTCGTCTAAATGGGCCAATGTCGTCAAGCGCTCAAAAAGAGCGTCTTCATCGCTCAAAGAATGATTGATGGCAAACCGAATGGTCGGCAGCTCAATTTCCAAAGGCAAGACACACTCCTCCCCATATACTAACTTGAACGGGGTATGGCCAGTGGCTCGTTTGAAAGTCGTATTATAAGCCCACACTGCCACGTATAACTTTTTATCCCAATTGCGTTTCTTTTCCGACACAATTTTGGACAGGATGCCCACAAGCTGCTTGTTGGTGCTTTCAACTTGCCCATTGGCTTGCGGGTTATAGGGGGTTGTCTTGTTATGCTTGATATTCCACAACTCTGTCAAACCTTTGATCACCTTATTCAGGAAATGAGTTCCGCGGTTCGACACTAATTCTTTCGGTGGACCAAACCGGCATATTATCTGCTCTAAAAGGAAACTAGCAGTTTCTTTAGCATCATCTTTCCTTGTTGCACGTGCTTCTGACCACTTTGTGAAGTAGTCAGTTGCTACAATGATGTATCGCTTTTGCGTAGTCGATGACGGAGTAATAGGACCCACAAAGTCTATTCCCCACTTCTCAAATGGAAGTATCGCCATGATAGGGGTGAGTGGTCGTTTCCTATTCTCTCGACTATCATGCCGTTGGCAAATATCGCATCTCTTAACATACACAAACGTATCCTGGAAGATGGCAGGCCACCAATAACCTGCTCTTAAAGCCTTTTGTGCTGTAAGCCGTCCAGCAAAATGGCCACCGCAAGCAGAATCATGGCACTCCTCCAAAATGAATGGCACCTCGTCAAGCGTCACACATCGGCGATAGATATCATCAACCCCTTGCCGATATAATGTACCTGCGATCAAGGCAAACTTTAACGCTTGCTGCTTAATTTTCCTTTTCTCAGCCTTAGATAGTTCGGATCCCGCCTCTCCCGTTGATAAATAATGCGTTATTGCAGCATACCAGGAGGGAATAGATGCCGTATCTATTTTAAATATCATCTCCATGTCACTACCTTCAGCCACAGATTCTTTCGGCTCCCCAAAGTCCACTAGACATTCCACGATGCCTTGCAACCTTGGTGGCTTACTCTTGATTTCATAATCAAATTCCTGCAAAGTGATCAACCACTTCGCTAAACGATCAGGCGGCTGTAACTTGTTCATCAATAGTCGAAGTCCCTCCGCCTTCGTATAAAGCACGACTTTCTCATAGAGAATGTAATGCCTGAACTTCTTGGTCCCAAAGACCATCGCTAGACACAGCTTCTCCATGTAGGTGTAATTGATTTCGGATACCCCCAGCTTCCGACTAGCAAAAGCAATCGGGTGGTACCACTTCTCTTCCCAAAATTGGGCTAAACAGCAGCTGATACTATACATGGTGGCTGCTGAAAATATATAGAACACCTCACCTCTTTTAGGTGCTTTTAAAACGGGCGCTCTTGCTAGCTCTTGTTTCACGTCCTCGAATGCTACCTTGCAAGGATCACCCCATACAAACGAACAGCTAAAGGACAATAAATTTGTAAGCGGCAACGTTCTTTCTGCTAAGGCGTTAATGAATCTACGGTAGTAACCAACCGAAGACAGAAAGCTATGAACTTCTTTCGGAGTGCGTGGTGGACCCATGGCAACTATAACTTTGACCTTCTCAGGGTCTGTCGCAATTCCTACCGAACTGACCACATGGCCCAGCAATAGCCCATAAGGTACTCCAAAAGCACACTTCCGTGGGTTTAGGGCGATGCAAAATTGTCTACAGCGCTCAAAGCATTTTCTCAAAATGATCAACTGCCTTTCCATCACGGTGGCGGCCCCTAAGTCATCAATAAACACCCTCAACTCTTCAGGGGATATGTCACCGAATGTCTTATCGGCTGTTCGTTGCCACGAACCAGGCGCATTGCATAAACCAAAAGCCATCACGTGGTAAGCAAAAGTGCCAAATACAGTGATAAAAGTTGTTTTCAACTTGTTCTCTTCTGCAATTGCCATTTGGTTATATCCTGCAAAGCAATCCATAAATGAATATATCTCCCTACCCGCTAATTGATCCAAAATCTGGTCAATAAATGGCAACGAGTAGTAGTCCTTAACTGTCTGCTTATTCAGCTCCCTAAAGTCTACACATAAACGGATCTGATTATTCTTCTTCTTTCTAATCACAACTGGCGAACACCATTCCGTGTGTTGCACAGGAAAAATCAAACCCGCTTTTCGAAGCTTCTGTAACTCTTCAAACAGGCCGTCCCTCAATTCGAAAGGCATACGCCTTACTTTCTGCCGTACAGGACGACTGCCCTCTTTCAACGGAATTGTATGAACAGCAAGACTAGGAGGGATGCCTCTCAGCTCATCGTAACTCCATGCAAAGATATCACGGAATTCCTGGATCAAGGCCACATAGTCCTCCCTTTCTGCTGTGCTGAGCATAGAGCCTAATTTGATTGGCCGCGAATCATCAAGCGTACCAAGGTCTAGCTCGATAACATCTGCATCTCTTATACGATCTTGGCCCTCTATCGGCTCGTTCAAAGTGATCTGATAGATGTCCTCCGTGGTGGATCCCTCTTTGGACTCATCACTCGATGATGTCTCACTAGCAGATAAATCTTCTAATGTCTCCAATTCTGTAGAAGATAGAGGAGCTCTCTCACTCTGCGGGGACTCAGGATAAGCATCAACCACCACACGCTGGGCACCTCTGCCGAATATCAATCGACCGGCGGGTATATCCACTTGGCAATCCGCTTGCAAGATCCAAGGTCGTCCAAGTAATACTTGGTAACTTGGCCGCCCTGCAAAACGAATCACCCTAAAATCCAACATGCATTCTACATTTGCAACAGTGACATGGACCTTAGTAATGCAGCCTTCCGGCTGTCTCAAACTGTCATCTGCCATTCTGAGAATTGTGGAGGTGTCTTTCTGAATCGCAAGACCTAACCTTTCCATCAGTTCAGAACTCATAATGTTAACAGATGATCCCGTGTCGACAATGGCATAATCCACTAATATCCCATCGACATAGGCTGCAACCCTTGGGCAATGCTTCTCAGCATGCTCAAACCAGTCATCACCAACTCGCGCAATACCCAAAGGTTCTACGATGTACCCGGTACGTAGGATCTTTCTAAATTCCTTGCGTACTCCTGGGGAAAGCTTAATAAGCTGCAAAAGGTTCACATCCGGCTTGACTTCGCAAAGAGAGCCCGCCAAATCGAATTCATGATAGTTCGATAGAGCTCGCTTTTCACGCCAAACCATCCGCTCTTTAGGTCGCTGAACTGGCTTTATTGCCTCTTTCTTAACTTTCACCTTCTTCTTTGGTGCTTCCTTATCGGCTTTACTCTCTACGGGCTTCAAAGGTCCCCCTTCTAGGATAGGATCCAAAACTTGCGTTCCTTTGTCGCCTTGTTTAGGGTTTCCGTCGACAGGCTTATCCATGTCGGCTTCTCTACCCTTTTTACCTCTTGTCAGGACAGCTCGTAGATTAGAGGTTTCAACATCATTAACGCGTACAGCCTCAATCAAACTAACCCCACTACCACTTGGTAGCTCCTCCACTATAGTCTTTGGTCGTTGAAGTATTTGTTTAGGCCCATTTTCTGGCTGGGAGTCATTTCCTTGGGCACGATGATTGACAGGCCCTGGTTGCCGACTACCACGCTAGAGAGAACTGATCTTACTCCAGCAAGTAGCTGCTAGATGGCCGGATTTTCCACAAATGTCGCACTTAACATTGGGGCAATTTCGTGGATAGTGCTGCCCACCACACCATTTGCAACTAAACCTCGACGGTGCACCCTCCTCCGGGTATCTACTTCCTATCAAATTTTGTTGTTTTTTAAGGAAGTTGACATCAACAGCTATTTGTCGATACTGCTCCGTAATCATGTCGGTATAATGCTTCATCATGTCCTTAACCTCGCCAAGAACATTGGAAGAACTCGACTCATAGCCTTGGTCATTACCATGTCGTTCAATCGGCCTAACAATTCGATTAGGCACAGGCTGTTGAGCTGCAGGCATGGTGTTAGAATTGACCGCCTGGCCTCCACTACTTGGAGCCATTTGACTGCCCGTAGGCATCGACATGCTAGGGGGAGCTGGTAGTAAAGGGACATTCTGCATCATGTTCCCTCTCCCATTAGGGTTAGCCATCGCTATCCCTTGGCCACTACTGCCATTGGCTATTGCCATATTGTTTCCCAATACTAAACCCATATTCAAATTGCCTCGAGAAGCATAGGCTGCTTGTAGTCGGGATTCCACCTCTTGTGCTCGTGTAATGGCAGTATCTATATCCCCCAAGGGGACACTACTCAACTGCAATTGGATATTAAAGTCCAACCCATTTAGGAAATATTGCAATTGGGCAGCTGCGGGGATAGGAATAGAGGTGTCCAACTTACGGAAGACCTCTTTTATCTTCTTCGCATAAGCACGAATATCCTCGTGTGGATCTTGGCGGGTCACGTTGAGTACACACAACCAATATTGCCCACCCCTTTCAGGGGCAAACTCCCTTCGAAAAGCTCCATAAAATGCATCAATGTTCAATATGGTTCCGGCTTCTAAACCATGATACCATATAGCGGCTCTTCCTTTGAGAGTCATATTGAAGAACATCATTAAATGTCCTTCCTCTTGAATGCGATAGTTAAACATCAACTTTTGAAACTCCCTAATGTGGAGTTCCGCATCTTCCTCAACTAGCCCATTAAAAATGGGTAGCGGGTAACCTAGAGCCGGCAAATCCGTCGTTCCTGCTGGAATTGCAATAGGCTGCGCCATGACGCGGATTGGATTTGTACTAGGAATAGGGGACGGTGGGGTTACACCTCCCGTACTTGATATAAACTGGCTTATAGAAGGAAGGGGAGCACTAGAGCTTCCACCTTCTCCTAACTTGTTGCTTGTGGTCCTAAGACCACTAGATCCACTCCCTCGTAAGGGTTCAGCACCGCTACGCTTAGGGGAATATCTCCTAAAAATTTCAGCACGTCGCCTAGCTCTTTCGTCTCTTTCTTGCTTTTGGATTTCTGCTAGACGATGCTTATCAATAAATAACGGATCAAGCTCAGTATCCTCTGGCATAAACTACTAGTTGATCCTTAAACAACCAGGATTCGAGAACCGCCACTTTTGAGCAGCTCCCGGCAAACGCACCACTGATGGACCTAAAAACGGGCCGGCACTGGCTCATGCACTAGCCGGACCTCGTCACTATGCACAAGACAACCCCTCGGCCTCGCGGCCAGGAGCGTCTATCAAAATCTCTGCCTTCCTAAACATTGCGTTTGTAATACGTTGTAGTCCAACTGATCCTAACCCAATATTACTCCTCAGAGGGAGTCCCTTTCACATGGCCAAAAGGCTCGAATCACACACACATGGGGTTCCTCCTACGGCTGAATGCCGTCAACCCTCTGCGACTCTCCTACACCTTGGGGATTGGCCCCTCGATGCGCCGCTCGACATTTAGACATTTCGCACAAACGTCGCTCAAGGTACCAAATAAACGTATCCAGGAATGTACCATTGTCCTTACTTGACTTCCCCTTTATGATCCCACGACTAGCCTACAGCATAGGAACCTCACGCTCTCAACGGTGGGTCAAGGGCCTACTGAAGACAATTGCTATGCGTATCCAGGAGCTGACTCTGATACTTTTAATTTCCTCTAAATGATCATGCAAAGAGGTGGATGCCTAGTGCTCAAACATTTTAAAAACCAGCAGCGTGCAAGTGCAAAACATCTCTTTCATGCTTTTCTTTCTAACCGCTTTGTGCTTCGCTGCAACACCTAGCACCGAAGTGATCTTCGTGCTACTAGGTTTTAATTTTTATCATTATTATTCCGTCCTAGATGCAATGCATATAAAATCAGCAAATTATCCCTCATGCTCAGCGGCATTTAACCATTTTTTCCACAACTCTACCCTTCCCCGTTGATAGTGCATCATTGCATTCATTTCTTTCAGGGTTTCCTTGTCATTTTATGTGGAGAAAGGAAGGAAACACGCACTAAAACATATAAACAAGGCTGAACTGAAGCATAACTTCATGCCCCAGCCTTGCTATACATCAACAAACATAAATCCTATTTTTCTATATTTTTCGTAGCCCCAAATGTATTTTTCCCCTATTTTTCATGGTTTTTTTATCATTTTTCCGCCATTTTCTTCATTTTCTTGTATTTTTTAATTTGCTGAAAATGAAAACCAGTTTGTGGGCTGTGGCCCTTAGTTCATTTGCAACAAAATTGAAAGATTAGTTGATGTGTATCGACGGTTTTCCCCATTTATATGCCCAAAACCCTTGTTTTTTCCCATTTTTCATACGTTTTCGGGTTTCTTGACATTATTTCGAGCCATGAAATGCATGTTTTTCATAATTTCTGGTTATAAACAGTAAGAACTCAGAAGAATCAACAGCATAATCAAATCTTAGTCCATATGAACGGCATTCCATCAATCAAAAGCATAAAACACTAAATTTTCTTTGTAATTTTTTTAGTTTACCGCTTAAACGCGTGTTTCGGGTTTTTTTTCCATGGCTGTAGATTTGGAAAACAGCTACACTTCATGTCCAGCAACATCACAAATCACCATTCTCAACCCGTGTAGCAATCCGGTCCATGCCGGACAAGCCTCCATCATTATTTCTTCTTCCTTCTTCTTCCCACATGATCTTGCCTTTAGAAGAGAGAGAGGGAGGAGAGAGAAAGACTGAAATCAGAATTCTCCAAAGAGGGCATCATTGCACGAGCGAAGGGCGGCGATAGAGTCTGCATACAGAGGGAAATGAGGGGCAATGATGATTGGGGGGGGTTGCATTGAGGCTGGAGATGGCATGATCAACCATGAAGCGCATTTTTCGGCGCCTGTTCCTCACGCTTCCTCTCCACGATTTGTTGCATCATCAACCTCCAAAGTTTCATGTTACATTTAAATTTGGGCTCCCAAAGGTCACTTGCCCATTTTGGCCAATTTTTGTCCACCCCTTCGCATCTTGACCGGTTTCTTGGCCATTTCCCCGTCCGGACTCGGAATCGAGCTCTGAAAAATCCTGGGCGTCCGGCTTAGCATCCCGCATTGGCCAATAGCTCGTGCCAACCCGCACGACTGTCTGAAAAATTATGAAAAATCAACAAGTGTCGCTCGGGCGCCTTTAAAGCACTCTGGCGCTTAAAATCGTCCTAGATCGAGCCGCCGCCTTTGACAGTGAATATTTTTCCCTTGATATTCATAATTTTTAGCTATTTTTAAGCACTTCCCGTCACCTAAATTCCGCTCTCACCGTGACGGGATTGAAATGATGCGGGGAAGACGGTACGGGTTACGCGGACACGACCGGGGCTCGTGGAGACTCGGAAAAGCGAAAAAGGGCGCGTTCACGCGCAAAACGGGCGCGAGAAAAAACGTAAAAATAAAGAAAAATTAATAACTCCCAATCCGGACGTCAAAATGAAATAGCGTAAAAACGAAAAGTGGGCAGGACGACAGGGGGGAAACAAGGAAAATACGGGACGGGGGTTCCGGGAGGGGTAAAGGGCGGTCACGTGCAAAAAACACAAAAAACGAACCAAAAACGCAATTTAAAAATTAATATCGAAAGATCCGTGCATCGGAATGAAGTGCAGAAAAAAGGAAAACTGTGCAGAAAGATGTGCCCGACAATCCTATCACATCAAAACATAATCCCGACTGAGAGAAGACGCGTTCACATGGGAAAAACCCAAAAAATAAACCCGAAAATGGGATCGGAAATTAATATCGAACAAAACCATTCACCGGAATGACATGCAGTAAGAAGGAAAAATGTCCGCAGGAAGAGGTGGCACAGGGTTATAACGTTAAAACGCAGTTCCGGCGGAAATAGGAGGGGTTCACATGTGAAAAACTCCAAAAATACGCCCGAAAACTCATTTAAAAATTAATAAGTAAAAATCCAGAAGTCGAAAAAGGGTGGAGGAAAAAGGAAAAAGGTGGGGGACGGCACAGGGGACACGGCTGTCAAATCAAATTGGAATTCCGATACAAATAGGGCAGGTTTACATGGAAAAATGTCAAAAATACACACGAAAAAGTCTTAAAAAACCGGAAAATTAATAACGGACAAACCGTGTATCGGAATGATGCGGAATAAAAAGGAAAAATGTCAGGGAAAAAGCGCTAGTCAGGGCTATGACGTCAGAGCATGAGTCGGAAGCAAGAAAAGCGCGTTCACATGGAAAATCGTCTAAATTGCGTAAAATGCTTCAAAAATTAATAACTCAAAAATCGTGCACCGGAACAGGGGTAGGTAAAAAGGAAAAATGATCAGTTCAATGGGGGGAACAGGGCTATGAGGTTGGATGAGGACTTTGGTGAACGTAGGGTGCATTCACATGGAAAGACCTCAAAATCAAAGAATGAAGGAAAACTGCAAGGAAACAGCCCCAAGGGTGGGTGAAACATAACCGGATGGGTGGGAAGGAATCCCATTAGGGTAAAAGCAAGGCAAGGCATTCATGCATGAGCAAGATAAGGCATATGCAGAGGGGTATGCAACATAGATGCGCAGGGACGCGTCCCCACACTTAAGACCTTAACGGATAGGGTTAACCGAACATTAGGGACCTAGGACCACGCCATAGACCATCCACTAACTTCCCCACACTTAAAACATGAACATCACTAAGAAACAGAAGTTGTAGGGTTAGAAAAACTTGGCCCGTTTCGTCAAGAATCAAGGTTGAATGTCAACGGCACGTCCACGGTGGTTATCGGCGCTGGAGGAACCAAGGCATCTTCTCGGCACACGTCCTTCATGGAAGGGACAACGCGGCAACACCCAGGGAGGTAACTGATGGAAGGAATCGCAGGAACGATGATGAGGGATACTACACTCAACTCACAATCACTCAAACGAAATGAAAGAACAGTCACTCGCCCCATAACTAATATCTCTTGAGGAATAAGGATTAAGACCCATATCTCATACCCGGTTGAGGAATCATCAAAGGGGAATTGGTACAAAAAGAGTATGCCAGGGTGCACAGTTGATGGTGCATTAGTGCGTTCAACCCGTCTGGCATAAGTGCAAGGAGGAAGGCAAGGGAGCCTTACAGTGCAGTGTACAGAACAGGGTGATGTGTCTTGTGATGACGGTAAAAACCCATCCCGTGGGTGCATAGGGAAAGTGGAACATACCTGACTCCAAGTGTCGTAACGTCCCTCAATCTCACCTCTCGGTAATTGATTGAAGAAACTCCAGTCACACTCAACCCACCCTCTGTCTCACGCTCTGTTGATAGATACAGGAGGGCAGCCTTTTCCTGAAACCCGTTGATGTAATCCTCACAGTCATTTGTGCAAAGATTGTATGCCTTGTGCGCATTTGATGGTGCAACTGTGCATCCCGCCCTGTGCCGGCATACGGTGCGAGAAGGAAGGCCAGGAAGCCTTATAATGCAGTGCACAGAAACAAATTGTGCTTTGTGCTTTGAGAGGCCCATCCCGTGTGTGCAACACTTCATTCACACTTCTCACCTCTCATTCGATTTGAAGGAAAAAGACTGGTCTCTCGCCCCACCCCCTGTCTCACTCGTTGTTGATAGATACAGAGGGCAACCATACTCACTTCCCCATCCGGTTAGGATGAAAGCTCAAATCACTCGATTGTTTGTCGACGAAGATCGCGTCATCAATTGTTGAAGAGGCGTACCCAGGGAGGTAGCCATCAAATCGAACATTGTGTTGGATAGGAACATGTCGTCTGCTAGAGGACAGTTAGTCGCTTTGCAAAGAGACCCAGGACACAGCGTACCAAGGGAGGCAGCTTCGGAATTGGATCCTGGGGATATCAATCAATGAATCCACTTTCTGGACTGCTGGGTGTTACCACCTTTTCCACAGCCAGCTTCTCGCCCAAGGGTGTTTATCACCTTTTCTTGGAACGAGGCCTGCTATGACAGGGAATTGCTTCCTTTTCTCTCATAACAGATTTGTTTGTTTGTTTGTTTTTTTCTTCTTTGTTCTTTTTCTTTTTCTTTTTCTTATTTTCCCCTATTCCCGAGGGTGTTTCCACCTTTTCTCGAAGAATAGGTCGGCATGACAGGGACCTTAGTCCTTTTCTCCCATGACCGATATTTTTTTTTTTCTTTTCAAGATTGAGCAAGGGAATGGCAGAACTACCATTTGTCAGAATCCACCTCGCCACTGTCGCTGGTGGAAAATAGAGGATAAGAAACCAAGACTAGAAGGGGGTTTTGAGGGGACAGAGGGTTGCGCCCTCTTCATCAGAAATGATTAAAGAACGGCTATCAAAAGTAGCATCATAAGAAGTACAATGCCGCACCAACGAGGGGAAGGATCAAGTGTCCGTAATTGTCAAGATCCCCAAGGAGGGAAGTACTTCTTCAAGCGATATCCGTTGATCAGAAAGGGATCATCAGAGGCATCAACGGTCTGCACTTGAACAGAACCATTAGGGTTGACTGCAACTACCTTATAGGGGCCCATCTATCGATGTTGAAGCTTGCCAGGAAACTTGCCAAAGCGTGAATCATAGGCTAGGACCAAATCACCTTCTTTGAACTCCTTGTGCTTGATGAAGCTGTCATGGTAAGCCTTACGTCGAGCTTGCGTGGCTTCCATGCACTGTAGAGCCATCCTACGAATTTCGTCCAAACATTCCAAGTGCAGGAGACGACGTTGCAGTGAATCATCATCCCCCAAACGCTCTTTGATAGCCACTCTCAAAGAGGGTAGTTCCAATTCAACAGGAAAAACTGCTTCTGTACCATACACCAGTTGGAAGGGTGTCTGTCCCGTTGCTGCTTTATGGGAGGTTCTGTACGCCCAGAGGGCCTCTGTAAGTCGATCGTCCCAATCACGACGATGTGTGGCAATTGTTCTTGTCAGAATCGAGCAGAGGATGCGATTGGTGACTTCGACTTGGCCGTTGGCTCTGGGGTAATAAGGAGTGGACTTGCAATGGCGGATCTTATACAACTCTGTCAACTCTTCCATGACTTTGTTAAGGAAATGAGTGCCTCTGTCACTTACCAGCTCTAAGGGACTGCCAAAACGGGTGATGATATTCTCGTACATGAATAGGGCCACGCTGTTACCATCGTCCCGCTTTAGGGCTTTAGCTTCACACCACTTTGTGACATAATCCGTACATACGAGGATGTATCGGTTCTGTTTCCTTCTGGTGGGAGGGTCGATCGGACCTACGAAGTCAATGCCCCACTTCTCAAACGGCTTCAAAGGAAGAATAGGTTGCAGTGGCATGGCACTTGTCTTCGTGGGTTTCCCCATTCTTTGACAAGCATCACATCTTTGACAATAATCATAGGCATCTTTGTAAATTGTAGGCCACCAATAACCTGCTAGCAAAGCCTTCCTGGCTGTAGCTTCTCCTGCAAAGTGACCTCCACATGGCTCGTCGTGGCAAGCCTTCAGAACAATCCCAATCTCATCTCCTGCAACACATCTTCTGAGCATTTCATCTTTGCCTTTCTTGTACAGTGCACCGCCTAGCAGGGTGTAGGGGGCTGATTCTAACATGAGCTTCTTCCTTTCCCGACTAGAAATACCAGGAGGGTACTGTTGGGTTGCCAGTAGATTGGCAATGTCCGCATACCAGGGAGTGACAGTTTCTACCAAGAATAGGGAAGCATCAGGGAGGTCGGGATCATCCTGCTCCTCGTCTGCAGTTTGTGGGATACGCGACAGATGATCAGCCAGAACATGGGAACGACCAGGCTTAGTAATCACCTCAAAGTCAAACTCTTGGAATAAAAGGAGCCATCTCATCATTCGTCCTTTCACATCTGCTTTGTTCATTAGAAAGGATAGGGCCTCATGATCCACATAAAATTTAAAGTGGGTAGATAGGAGGTAATGGCGAAACTTTTCCAAAGCAAACACCATTGCCAAGCACTCCAGCTCGGTCACTGTATAGTTCCGTTCCCTATCAGTGACTTTTCGGCTTGCGTAATAGATCGGTTGGTCCAGCTTCGAGGAGCCCTTTTGGCAGAGGACAGCACCTAAGCCTTCAATTGATGCATCAGTGTGTACATGGAACTCTTTCGTCCAATCAGGAGGTTGCAGAATGGGTGCCTCTATCAGACACTGCTTCAGAGTGTGGAAGGCTTTGTCACATTCTTCCGTCCAAGTAAACTCTGCATCTTTCCTCAGAAGCTTGTGCAACGAAGTTGCCTTTGTTGCAAAATGGGCTATGAACCTTCTGTAGTAACCCACATGACCTAAGAATCCCCTCAACTGTTTGAGGTTGGTGGGTGCTGTCAGAGCTGCAATCTTTTCGATCTTTGCAGGGTCTATTGATATCCCTTGTGCTGAGACAATGTGGCCCAACAAGACTCCAGAAGAGACCCCAAAGATGCATTTGTCGGGGTTGAGGGAAATCCCATACTCCCGGCATCGGTCAAAGCATTGTTCCAAATGTCCCCAGTGTTCACTGATCAAACTATATACACAGAAGTCATCCAAATATACCTCAATAAAGTCGTGCAGATGATTTTGAAATGCAGCCATCATGACTCGTTGGAAAGTAGCAGGGGCATTGCAGAGCCCAAATGGCATCACTCGGTAAGCATAGGTCCCCCATTCTGTGGTGAAGGTTGTTTTGGACTGGTCTTCTTCCGCAATCTACACTTGGTTGTATCCGCTGAATCCATCCAGAAGAGAATAAAGTTCATGTCCTGCCACTGTGTCCAACAGTTGGTCTGTGAAAGGGATAGGAAAGTGATCCTTCTTTGTTTTGGAATTAAGTTTTCGGAAATCCACACATATTCGCAATTTGCCATTCTTCTTGGGTACAACCACGATGGGTGAAACCCATTCACTATTTGCCACTGGATAGATGAACTCGGCTTCCAAAAGCTTCAGCAGCTCCGCTTTCACCAATGTGGAATAATTTGGGTTCATTCGCCTCTATCGTTGCCGTACTGGCTTGGCATCAGGCTCCAAGTCAATATGATGTTGACATATTGTGGGATCAATCCCCTTTAGGTCTTTGTAAGACCATGCAAACACGTCCAAATTTTCTTTCAACAAGTTGTACAAGGTTGACAACTTTTCTTCTGGGAGGCTGCTACCCACCTTCAAGTGGCGTTCAGTGCCTTCTGAATCCACAAAGGTTAACTGCCTTTCACCTTCTACTTCACGGATGAAGGTCCCACGGACTGCTTCTGGATACAGATCCGACTCCTTCAAGGGAGTGATGTCCTCTTCTGATGTCCCACTAGAACCAACTTCTTCTTTTGGTAGAGACTTAGGTTGCTCCTTAAGACGTTGGAATGGGATTAGAGCTGTTTCGGGTTTGGTTTCAAAATTAATTACCTCTTGGCTTGAAGACTCATCTTCTGATGATACATCCAGGAACGTCACATAACAGGGACCCTCTGATGCTTGTTGGGTTGGTGGGTTCGGTGCTTGTTGGCACGGTGCATCATCATCTTCTTTCTTTGGCAAAAATGGGTTAGGACGGCATGAGCCACTGCTGAAAGATGGCTTGTTCTTCTTAATCCATTTCTTATAAAGGTTTTGCATATGAGAAGATCCATTTACCAAACCAAATGGTACCATTGCCATTCTGTCCCGTAGCATGAGCTCGTCTGCTTCTGATGCTTCTGGAACTTCTTCCTCGAATGTATCCTCTTCAGGTGGGATAGACTCTTCCGTTTCTCCTTCATAACCTTCTTCGTCCATTTCATATCCGACCTCTTCTGTCTCTGTCTCTACATCTGCTTCTGCTTCTGCTTCTGCCTCTGTAGGAGCTCTGTAACAGAAGAATAGATTCTCTGTTTCCTCTCCTGTCTCTGTCTCTGTTTCTACTATGGCCATGTAACAGGGAGAGCAGTACATCCATGCTTCTATCTCACTGTCAGAAGTGATTTCAGAAGGCATTCCTGATTCAGGCAGGAAGTATTCACCCATTGATAATGGCTTTGCATCTTTTGGAAGTCGGCTTACAGTATCCACTGTTAAGGAATGTGCCACTGTTTTCTTGGGAAGGATCTGTTTGACAGCATCTTCGTCTGCTAATGTTCCATCTGTAGCCTCATTAGGGGAGTCAGAAGATAATTCCAAGGAGGTGGATCCATGTCCTTTTTGAGAACCATACAGTTTCAGCACCACTTTATTGGGTCCTCTGCCCAAGGTCAAGGTTCCTTTAAACCAATCCGTCCTTGCTCTGGCTTCAAAAAGCCATGGTCTACCCAGTAACAGAGGATAGGATGTACCATAAGAGTTTGGCTTCACCACCAAATAGGTTAGCCAATAATCTTTTCCAGCCACTCTAGTCTTCACATATGGAAGAATGCCCAAAGGCTTGATTCTACTCTGATCCGCCAGTCTGATGAGCCATTGGGTGGGTTGCACACCTTGTAGGCCTAGATCCTTCATCGTCACATCCGTCATAATGTTCACTGATGAGCCTCCATCAATCAGTGCATTTGCAATGAAGCAGCCTTCTATCCATACGCCAGTCTCTGGAGTACCTGGATCTAGGAAAGCGTTAGCCACATCCACTTCTTTTACAGGCTCTGGAGCCTTGTTGGACTTTGTCATTGTTGAGGGAGCAATCCTTAAACCACGTCTTTTTGTCAGTATACTTTTGAATCTTTTCCGGCAACTGGGAGACAACATCAATAATTGTCAAAATGTGAGGTTTGGTTTAAAGGTATCTAGATCTCTAACCAGGTCGTATTCCTTAATAGGATCCACTGGCTTTTCTAATCGGTTAGGGAATGGGGCAACACCCATTTTCATTTTTCCTCTTTCTTCCATCAGAGGAATTACAGGAACTTCTTCTGCCACTTGTGGCACTTCCTCCTCTTCTGTATTCTAGACCTCTGGTCCTGTCTCTGTAACTCTCTGTGGCACTGTGGGGCTCTGTACGGCACTGTTAGGCTCTGTTCTGTTCTGTTCTTCTGGTGGAAGATTGAACTTCACTGTTTTGGAAGGAGGGTTATTTTCTTTTTGGATAGGTGGTTCCTTCTGCTTTGCACGCGTGATGGCAGCAACTTCCAATTCCACTAAATTGGAGGTAGGCTCTTGGGCCTTGGACGGACTATCAATAGCATTGTTTTTCACTGGGGCTGGGCTTGGACAGTCTTTTGCAGTGTGGCCTTCTCCTTTGCATCGACTGCATAAGGGCTTGTAATCCACTGACTGACCTTCGAGGATTTTGACAATTTGGTGAGATGTGTCCCTTTTCTCCGCATCTGTAACACTCCACTTCTGATCTCTGACCACCGCCAGACTGTCTTCCTCTGTAACTTTGAGAGGGAAATCTTCTGGGTCCGAAATTAGGACTAAACTCTCTAGGCTTGGGTCCAATATCTTGTGTTGTCATTTTGGATTCTAGCAAGTTGAATCTTGTGTCTTCTTCCTTCCTTCTCCTATCATGCATCTCTTTCAGAGAGCAAATGTCCTCTGTATGATTCTTCCGCAAACAGTAGGAACAGAAGGCTCCAGGGATGGTTGGTTTTCATGTACATTCAGTGGCTAAATGGCCTGCTTGATGACACTTACCACACCAAGTATTTGACCGCATCACATCTCTTCCTGCTCCTGCAACATTGGATATGCTAGCGGTATTCACTTTCAACATCTGTAGTTGCTCTGTAATCACATCCATCAACTCCTTTTTAATGTTTGCAACTGAGTTGGATAAATAATCCTTCAAGCTTTCTCCTCCGGACATACTGGCAAGAGGGTTTTGAGGAGTCTCTGTAATTACTGCATAAACGGGTTGGGCTGGTACAGAGGGGTCTCTGTTCTGGTTCTGATTCAGAGCTCCTGTTTGAACTGTTGGCTGTTGACTCCAGTTGGTAGGGTTCCACTGTTGCTGCTGATTTGGCATTGAGGAAATTGGTTGGGACCATTGTTGTTGTGGTGGAACCACCATTTGAGGCATGGATTGTGGCCACTGTGGATTTGGTGCACTATACTGTGATACCGGGGGCATCTGTTGGTAGGGATAGGGAACAGTCCCTGGAACTGCATTTGGTGGATACATCATTCTTGACATCAGAGGAGGTAGGACTCCTCTTCCTGTATTCATCACTAATCTAGCTTCCACTTCATCGTACAGTCTTGCTCCTTCTGTTGCAGCTTGCAGGGTGGCTGGTCTTTGTAGCTCCACAAACTTACGGACTTCTGGTTGTAATCCTCTGAGAAACACTCCCTTCTGAATGCCATCATCTAGATTATGGTTAGTCCATCTCTTCAGGATGGATTCCATTCGTGAGACATAAGCTTCTACTCTTTCTCCAGAGGACTGACTTAGGTTCATAAATTCCTCTCGCATCCGCTCTTCAAAACCTTCACGCCTGAATTTAGTGAGGAAGGCCAACTTCAGGTCGTCCCATGTGCCAAAAGTTCCTGTTGCTTGTCTCTCATACCACTGAAACGCCGCGCCCTTGAAAGTGGCAGGGAATATTGCCAACCAATGCTCAGGGGTTCTGGCATTGTTAGCCACACACGCTACCATAAACTTTGCTACATGAAGATCGGGATCTTCATTGTACTCTCCCTTAAAAACTGGCAATGGGACTACATTCGCTGGCCTGTCATCAATATTTCCAGGACAGATCTGGCTTGGAAGTGGACCTCCAGTAGGAGGAGGAAGGGCTTGATGTGCCATTGGGACTTCTGTAAAGAGTTCCGCAAGGGCGTCAAAGGCGGCTTCTGCTGCGAGCTCGTTCTCAGCCTTGATTTTTGCTTTCTCTCTTCTCACGTACCTCTGGACTCGTTCTAATGCTTGCCTCTTTATTGCGTCATTCATCAGGAGGTTGACTCCACTATGTTGTTAGTGCTCCACAGAGGGTTAACAGAAGGCTTCAGTCTCTGGAGGACTCTCTTGCCAACATTTCTTCTACTTCTTTCTTTTCAACGTCCCTGAATTCGGCTTTCATGCCACTGCACAAAGGAAGGTATTCGGTTCTGAAGGTGTCAAAATGCATACGTCTGAGCAAGGTGGTGGTGCCATCATCATAGTAATGCCAACTTCTGATGGTTTCAATAGTGTATGTTGTGAAAAACACTCTGTCTACCAACTTCCAGTGGGTTGCTAATTGAACAAACAGAAGATTATCAGTACACCAAGCATCCCATGTATCTTGCTGTTGAGCATCCACGAACAAATTCCAACTCTTTTCCTTCTTATCTTTGTGAACCTCTACAGACCAAGACTCCTGAAGCTTCTTCACAATCTCCCACTTGATGTTGTCTGGAAACTTTTCAATGAATGCCAAATCTTCCATGGATGGTCATCCTCTCTGTTTCTGCTCTTCAGTTTGTTCCCAAACAGTTTGCCACCAAGATGCAAGTTTCTGCTGCTTCAACAGGAAGAGGAAACTGTCCACCACATAGAGCATGCATCATGATGGTGATGTGTTTCCGCCATTGTGGGATGAACTTCTTGTGGAAAGTGGCTTTGATTATGAGGAATTCCAACTCTTCAGTGGAAGAAGGAACTTTACAAACATCCATTGAATTCTTCTCTTCTTGGCATGCCAATTCCTTCATTTTCAGCCTCTTTTGGTGCTTGTTGATGGCAAGATTCCCCGGCTGCGCACCAAAAACATGGAGCCCCGAGAGGAACACCAAGGAAAAGGGAATTCTCTTGCAAGAAAATCTATCTTGTAACATCAACAAGCTTGTTTATCATGTTTCATATGATCACAATGAAGAAAAGAACACCAGGCACTACAAATCTTCATGCAGCATCATGTAAATCTCCCACGGTTTTTAATAGAATCAACCATATTCTTCAACATCTTCACAAAATCCATCAATAGAACAAAGAAAGCAAAGAAGTACACCATCTTTGAATGGAAAAATACATCACATAGTATTCATCTTCAATATCTTCATAGTCTTCTCTCTCAATCTCTCATATACAATCACTCTATTTGAGTAGAATTGGCTATCTCTGACTCTCTCTCTCTCACTCCATCAATAATACATCATATCCTCACTACAATCTCTCAAAATCACCCTCAATAATCACTCTTAGGTCGTGGATACCCCTCCCAAGAGATATGTCTGATATGAAGAGTCACCAGAGCCACTACAGTGTCTCTTCACGGCTCACTACTGTCACTTCACTCTAGTCTTCTCTTGAGTCTTCAGCAGCTACTTCTTCCACTTCTTTCAGCTCTTTTGCACTTGTATTCACCTCTTTCCAAGGCTAGAAAACTTTCCCAAAGTCACACATACATTCCATAGAACACTTACAGAAGCATACAGAACAGTCTACAGAACAGTTACAGTACAGAACAGAACAGAAACAGAATAGAAGCAGAAGCTCTACAGAAGACCTACAGAAGGTTACAGAAGGTCATCAAAACCTCATAACTCACTCTCAAACCATTTCAAACTCTCACAAACCATTCAATAAACTTTCACAATATCTCATTCTTCATCAATCAATACTTCATCCCTCCTTACAGAAGAAAATCAGAACAAAACAGACCAAAACAGAACAAAACAGAAGGTATACAGAACCATTCAGAACATCACAGAACCATCAACAAACATCATGAACTTCCAAAACACAATCAATATCATCCAAAACACTCTCAATCCACTTCTAAATCAACCAATCATCCCATAAAATCAACCATTCAGCTCTCCAAAACAACAAAAATCAGCCAAAAAACAAGTCATTTCAACACTCAACAGCTTGTGTTTGATGGTAAATGCATGGCAGGGATTTGTAATGACAAGTTACCATGGGAATAAAAGAATGTTTTTCATGGAAGATGATATTAGGGCTCATTTCCTTGATTATGCTTGATTCTTAATTGGATTAATAAAGGAAATATATTTTGCACGTGTGGATCATCTCCAAGATCACACCGTGGATTACCCCGCAACCAATCAATCAATGATTCACACAAAAATAATGAATGTACTTGAAAAATTTGTGCCTAGCTTATCTACACGTGATCATGCATCATGTAAAATGCAAACAAAGTTTTCTTGATTATTTTAATCCTTAGCCTCACCATCTCAACTCTCAGCAAGAAAATATCAATCTCCACTCCACCCATCCAAAATCTCACAATCTCCCTAGAAATGATGGTCCTCTAGATGTTGACCAAATAAGAACAACCTATCTCACGATTGGCGACGTCCTTCACGACCCTCTAACTCACCCAGCCACCTTACACACTCATCCAAAGGTTCCTAACTTTGTGATGAACATCCCAAATATCGTGCACACAAGAAATGTGCATGCTCAATGACAGTGCTCTCTCATGTGCACATGCATCTAAAATTTTCTGCATATAGCTGCAGTGGGCCCCATGCCGTGCTAGTGCTCAATGATGGTGCAAAATGTGCATAATTCCAACCCATGGCATGGAAGTATTTGGTAAGAACAAGAGACGACCCCCGAGTGCAGTGCATCAACAAGTGCAACATGAAGTGCTTGTGAACCTGATGCCAGGAGGCATATTCCACGGTGGATTCCGTGAGGTTTTACAGTGGATTCCATAAAATTTTATTACCGGGGCTCATACACAAGGTGGATTCTTTGTGCGAAAAGTCGATGGGGACGCCTATCCTTTTCGGGCGTTTTGTTAATTTAATGTGTAAGTGGGTGATTCCATAGCAGGTGATTCCATAAAATACATATTTAAATTAATAAACGTTTATGAGTTTAGAGTGCGTACTCGTAATAAATTAAGGTTAGGATTGAGTTCTAACCAATTTATTTTTGTAGCTAAAGACTGCTAGGTATTCACTTTTGTCAGTTTAATTGTATTATTTCTCTAACAATTGTGAATACTTTAGTTGATGTGTAGAGCAAGCAGCGGTGGCATTAGGAAGCATTGGAGGATAGCATGTATTCAAATTATCATCAATTTTTGATGGGCGCTTATCTTAGGCATGGCATCCATATTTTGACGCGCTTATTTATTAAAGCGCTTGATATTTATTTATTACTTTTGTATGCACATGGATGCACGATTTAAATATTTGTATTGGACATTGTATTTGGGTACCGCCTGACTCCTTGGGTGCCCAATAGCTTTAATTCTTTAGTGGCACAAAAGCTAAAGCGTGTTAATTGTAAATTGGACTATTTTTTTAGCTTGAAGATGAATAATATATAAAATACATGCTTTGTGGAGTGCTCACACAAGGCATGGGGAGAGACTGCACCCAATTAGTCTCTTGCTTCATGTCGTGCAAGCTTTCTTCATTGTTTTTTGTGCAAAAAGTAGAGTTATTTTATTCTTGGGGACCTTCTGACGCTCACTACACGCGCATACGGCATCCGATCTGTGCAGCAGTGGTATCAGAGCGAAGCTGAGATCGAGAGCTTCCAATCGCTTACCATCTCGCGTGAAGGCAGAGCTCTTGGAATGATTGAGCTCTACAGTCAGTCTCGTGGCAAACGATCGATACCAGCGTGTTCCTGGTAGTCAAGAACCCCCTGCTATACACTCAGATTACGAAGGACCGACCTCTACAGGCGGAGGACCACACGGGAAGATCTTTCATGAAGTCATTGAGAACAAATAAGAAATTTCATCCATAGCTTTTAAAGATTTAATAATAAGCTTATTAAGCTTCAAAAGAAGCTTAATAAAATGCTTCATTACTCAAATTCACCTGTCGGTGGCGGCAGCATGTACTGCCCATCGAAGAATCTGGCGAAAACATCCTGAAGTCCTCCAAATTCACGCTTAGTCACAAAAGATTTAAGTCACTAGTCACTAAGGTCCTAACTTCAATCTTAAACAACTATCATAAAGGCAGTTCGTATTCAGCAGCATACGACTCAGTTTACTACCCTCTGGAAGCCCCTGTGAACGGACAGAAGCAGATTACAGCAAACAATCATCAACATGCAGTTTATACGCAAACTATACGCAAAATTATTTTCTTGGAAGACGATTGTGACATCGAATTTCACAATCATAAAGGAGAAATACTACAAAAGCCAAACTTTTAAAAAAAATATACAAGCTTTGTAAACCCGCCTTTGAGCTACGCTCATCCCGCTAACAAGGTTTAAAGTGTGTGAGGTATTGTGGAATTTTACAGGATGACTGATCAAACCATGGAAGATTTTATGGCTGAAGGTGATCTACACGAACCAACAATGGAGCAAAAGTTGGATTTGATTATGATGCAGCTTCAAGAAGAATGAAGAGCACAACAAGCTTTGCAAGCTCAATTGGCCAATCTGCAATGACCTACCACCGACCAAGATAGATCACAACCTAAAGATCTTATACGACGTACCATCGATGCAACACTTGAAGCCCAATCTATTCGGAAAGAAACAAAGATAAGTAAAAGAAACTTTAAATTTCGTACTTTCAATGGATCACGTGATGGAAAGACTGTCCTTACTTTTATCAGTCAATTTGATGATTATTTCCATGAAGAATCATATGCTGAGAAAAACAAAATTAAATGTGTCACTAACCATTTAGTTGACCAAGTATCCTTATGGTGGACTGTGGTCCGCAAAAGCGTTGATTGTCCCACTACTTAGGAGACTTTCCAAAAGAAATTTTTGCAGAATTTCCTTCCACCTCAATTCCATGAAAAAGAAATCAAGCAATGGGAACTTCTACAACAAAGGGATCGCGAACCTATTTCCCAATATACTGAACGTTTCTGGAATGCTCTATTGCAACTACGAATGCTCGAAGATGTACCTGAAGCAACTCATAAACGCAAGTTTATGTCTGGCCTTTGGACATTTTTATGCGGAGGTCAATATGTTCAAGCCAACAACCCTTGAAGATGCAATTTCCTTGGCCCATGACACTGAAGACAAAATTCGCGGAAGAGATAAGTAACCACAATAATTTTCAACTAACGGTAACTTTGGTTCCAAACAATTCAATTCAAATTTTTGAAGATTCAATCAAAGTCGTTTTCTTCCATCTTCATTCCGTAAATCTTGGACATGATCACCTGCTTTGCCATCAAACACAAATCCAAACCCTAAGCCATCTCTACAGTCAAATTCCAACATTCCTAAACTTCCTGCCATTACCAATAATGTATCCAAAGTAAAACCCATAGTTTGTTTTAAATGTCATCAACCTGGACATCTAGCAGCCAATTGTCAATCCAAAAAGCCATCTGTTCATATCAATTATCTGGGAGCAATAGAAGATGAAGAATGTGAAGAGATGCCAGAATTTACGGAAGAAGATGACGACATTGGTACTACTTCTGATACTTTGCCAGGTATGCCAACTCCCCATTCCTTATTAACAATGAAATGTTTTATGCATGGTAAAGAAAAGACTATTTTACATGATGATGGGAGCACACATGACTTTATTTCTGCAAAATTGGTCAAAGAATTGAATTTACATACTGTTTCTACACATTATCGCATCAAGGCTGCATTCCTAGGTACAATATATAATGGAACACAAGAGGTGCATAATTTAGAAATTAAAATTGGTGATTATATTGAACGAATAAATTTCTTAGTTGTACATTTGCAGTCTAGTGACATTATCTTAGGAATGCCTTGGCGTCATCAATACAATCCTGATATAGATTATTCTACACATTCAATTAAAATTTATTTTCAAGGAAAATAAATTACACTGCATGGTATGCACATTTCCAATAATTTTCCATTGCTTAGTCATACTCAGGCTAAATGTGCATTACATAAAAGTAGCAAATCCTATTCAATATGGGTGAATAAAATTCAAGCTAAAGAAAACCAGATGCATCCTAGGCATGCACAATTTCTTTCCCAATTTCAAGATTGTTTTGCCGCTGATTTACCACCTGGATTGCCACCTTCACGTCTTGAAGATCATAAGATAGATTTAATTCCTGGAACACAACCACCATATAAAGCACCATATAGACATAACCAAATTGAATAGAAAGAAATTCAAAACCAAATTGACAAATTGCTTAACAGAGGATTAATTAGACGTAGTAGCTTTCCATTTGGTGCACCTGTCTTATTAGTGAAGAAGAAAAATAATACCTATCACATGTGCATTGATTATCGTGCCGAGGTATGATGCCAAGAGGCATATTCCACGATGGATTCCATGAGGTTTTGTGGTGGATTCCGTAAAATTTTATTACCAGGGCTCATACACAAGGTGGATTCTTTGTGCGAAAAGTTGATGGGGACGCCTATCCTTTTTGGGCATTTTGTTAATTTAATGTGTAAGTGGGTGATTCCATAGCGGGTGATTCCGTAAAATACATATTTAAATTAATAAACGTATGAGTTTAGAGTGCGCACTTGTAATAAATTAAGGTTAGGATTGAGTTCTAACCAATTTATTTTTGTAGTTGAAGACTGCTAGGTATTCACTTTTGTCGGTTTAATTGTATTATTTTTCTAACAATTGTGAATGCTTCAATTGATGTGTAGAGCAAGCAACGGTGGCATTGGGAAGCATTGGAGGATAGTGTGTATTCAAATTATCATCAATTTTTGATAGGCGTGTATCCTAGGCATGGCGTCCATATTTTGACGCGCTTATTTATTAAAGCGCTTGATATTTATTTATTACTTTTGTATGTGCATGGACGTACGATTTAAATATTTGTATTGGACATTGTATTTGGGTACCGCCTGACTCCTTGGACGCCCAACAGCTTTAATTCTTTAGTGGCACAAAAGCAAACACAAAAGCTAAAGCATGCTAATTGTAAATTGGGCTATTTTTTGAGCTTGAAGATGAATAATATATAAAATACATGCTTTGTGGAGCGCTCACACAAGGCATGGGGGGAGATTGCACCCAATTAGTCTCTTGCTTCATGTCGTGCAAGCTTTCTTCATTGTTTTTTGTGCAAAAAGTAGAGTTCTTTTGTTCTTGGGGACCTTTTGACGCTCACTATGCACGCATACGGTGTCCAATCTGTGCACTAGAACCCATAATCCCCGTGATGTGCAAGAATCTCAGCAAGAAAACAAACCTTGCTCCACAATATTCGGCAGCTTCTAGTAATCTCTAGCTTCAACCTATCCAAAACAATACCAAGCGCGACCAAGGCTATCAAGGTTCACACTCAACAAATCAAACAAAATGACATAAACAAATCCTAAGCTAGACAACTACAATAAATCCAATTACGAAACAACAAAACAAATAGTCGCGCAAATAACTAAGCTGACAGAAATCAAACCTAACTACAGTTAGACTAGGGCTTTTCAGTTTTTAGAAAAACACTTGACAGCGTGATGTGTCTTACCCCAGTCGTAAATTGGATATTTTTCTCGGATTGATAAGGACTGAAGCCACCCTTCATGGAAGTTACAACATGAAGGAGAGTTATGAGCCATATTAATCACTAGTGTTCATGCGTATAGTATGGATGATTATTAGATTTTTGGGCAAAACTAGCATATTTTAGATATTTTAGATATTACTTATCGTAAATATCTGAAAAAGATATTGAAATTTCTAGAATAGGATATCATGAAAAAAAGCAAGTGATTTTCTAGCTAGTTTTGGAGATTTCATACAAAAAAAATGGATTTGCAAAATCGCATGCGCCACAACCGTAGTTTGCAGAGGTAGTAAACAGTACTTCAAATAGGGAGAGAAAGAAGGAGTGATCTGAAAGATTTCTAATCAAGTGTCTTGGATTTTACCTCCCTTTTGGAGCCAATGGAACCATCAAATTTATGATTTGAGCATTAGATCACTGATTTTTTAAAGATCCCCTCCAACAAATGCTCTTTTTCTCAACCACAGCCCCTCTTCTCTAATTCACTATAAATATGAGGCATGGAGGCACAAGGGAGCACAAGGAGACCCCGAGAGGTTGAGAGAGGTTGAGAGAGAGAGAGAGAGAGAGAGAGAGAGAGAGAGAGAGAGAGAGAGAGAGAGAGAGAGAGAGAGAGAGAGAGAGAGAGAGAGGGAGGGAGAGAGGGAGGGAGGGAGGGAGGGAGGAGACCCCGAGAGGCTACAAGGGAGAGAGTTATAAGCTCAATTCCCCCTATCCCGATCTTTGCCATCTTCTCTTATGCTCTTCCATCTCAAAATCCATTCCTTCCTTATCTCTCGAATCTACTTGCAGACAATGGCCCCCAAGTGAAGAATGTCGCATGTAAATAGCAATCCTAGAACCAGCAACGAAGCTTCAAGGAAGGCATCACTATCAATCCAACTGCGGTACCTGTCGTAAGTAATGTATTTCCAAATTCATAGATGCTTGTTTTTATTCTCGCATGAGATACGTTAGGCTCCATACTTTGCCATGCTAAAATAGGTCATTGAAAAGGATAAATCGCATCTTAAATGTTCAAAGATGAAGTTTGCAAAGTGCTTGTATCAAGGGAAGTTAATTGCACCTAGTTGCTATGTGACAAATCCATCATAGCATAAGCAGCATATGGCACTCTAAAGTATTAAGCATCAATGAGTCTTCGATTAATCTTTACCTAGGAAAATATTGTTTAAGATTTTCAAATGCACATAGACGGTACATATATGGGAGGGATTATGTGAACTTTACATCAATGACACGCAACTCCTTGCCTTAGGAGAAAGGAAGATAAAGCCAAGATAAAATGTTGCATAGTGGGGAAAGGCTAAAAGATAAATGTCACTTAGAGAAGAGGCATAAATGCTCTTATTAGATTGATTAACTCACATTGAAATGATATGACTTAAGTCGTGTACATAATTTGAACCCTTAGCATATGCCTTAGCCGAAAGAAGAGAATGTTAAGTAAATTTTACTCTTTGGTCCCAAGGGGGAGAGCAAATGTGCAATGGAAATATTATCGTGTCTATTCTTGTAATGCTTGGAAAAGAATACCATTTTTTTGTTGGTTAATCAAACAACATGCTAAATGCTTTTACGATCAACTGATTGTTGGATTGTGGTTTGGATGATTATTCCAAGTGCTTGTGTTTGTTGGTAAATGCATGGCAGGGGTCTGTAATGACAAGTTACCATGGGAATAAATGAATGTTTTTCATGGAAGATAATTGTAGGACTGATTTCCTTGATTATGCTTGATTCTTAATTGGATTAATAAAGGAAAGATATTTTGCACATGTGGATCTTCTCCAAGATTGCACCGCGGATTACCATGAGAGGGCACTCCTCGATTCATGGGCCGAAGGTCAAGTGGCAAAAAGGCCAACCACGGAAGTCGTATCATCACTCCTAGGTCGCTTAGGGTCAGTGGAGCTCTGGACACCCCTTGCCTAGACTAGAACGGAATTGTAGACTACTGTGAGCCCAACGTCTAAGGCGTTGGAAGATCCTATTCTAGATACTGGATGGAAATTATGGTGCCATGTGATATGGACCGGGTACTTTTGTTGGACAGAAGGGATACATAATTTCTCTTGTATGGGCAAGAGACAAAGATTAACTTGAAGATAAGTTAAGGAATTTGTTTGTCAAAAGGTCTACTTGCTCTGTTTTTGTGTCTGTGCTCTAAATTACACGAATGAACTATGTTCCCTAAAAGGCCTAATTAAGGAAGCTGATTTTGAATGTCACACATAAATATTATAGGACCTAATTAGAAAACTAAAGCTATCAAGGGAAGTGGGTGGGTAGAACCCGTGATAGGTCTATCCTACAGTGGGGTGATCCCAAAGAATTGGGAGGCTTCTCACAAGGTTTTACCGTCGTTCGACCTTTAGGTATGGTTAAGTTAGAACCCAAGTCATGTCATTTTAGGGGACCAGGATGAGACTATGCCCTACGGGTAGAGAGGTTGAGTAGTGCATCCCTCTCGTTTCCTATTCTCTTTGAACCAAGTGTGGCAAGGGTCTGCTTCGGATTGAGTATCTCTACGTAAAGTAGGATGTCCAAGACCTGATGCTAGAATGTTGTTAGGAGACCTTGACCACTAGGGACTTAGATTTCAGGTTGATTCTAACGAGATCGACCGCGAATGTTCCGTTACGAGGCGGACTCGAGAGACCCTAGAGGACAAACCTGGAAACATTCCATGGGAGTATCGGGTGGTGTCGCTTAGATTTGTTTCTCGATAGACCGTTGAAACGTGCCTAGAAAGCTGAAAGGCAGGCACGTTACAAAGCTCAACCTCAAGCCTTACACACACTTGTGATGATGATGGGTGAGATCTCACGAACTTGTTGAAGAAGCGAGGAGCATTAAGATCAACTCAAGAGCTTCTCTTCACAGTCTTCTTGGAGATAACGAGTGTTCAAGAAGTATCCCTCCCAATCACTTCATACTCCTTTATATAGATTTTTCGTTGAGGGGATTTTTCTCTTTCATAGGTTGTTTAAAGCAAGCCACATGAAAATGATGGATTTTAGGTTTAAAGCTTTAAAGCTAGCTTTAACTAAGGCTTTTTGCCACCTTTCTTGAATTTTCAACATGTATGATGTATCTTTTGTCAATCAATTTGCCATGTTTATCAAAAAAAAATCGTAAAAGCTACCTACTAAGATCACGAGACCCCATCTGATGTTGAGCTTGCTGATGGTCATGTAATGTAGTTAAGGTGACATAACAGCAACCCCTCTGTTTGGAGCTTGGAGACGAATACTCTTCAGTACACTTGCTCTCTTGTCTCTCTAATTTGGCAATAGCTGGAAGGGCAACTTTTGCATTTCCTCAACTTTAACATATCAACTTTCCTTTGTCGAATAGCCCCGCTATAACACCGTTTGTTGTAACAATATCGTCTCTGGATCAAAACCTTACTAATCATAATGATAAGAGGAATCTCGAAACATACTTTAATTTTCTGAAACAAAGTTGTGTTGCTCCTTCATAGCCAATTCGATAAGAACCCTCTATCGTTCCTCTAGTTTATTAGCAAGATCTCCTTCCGGCTCCCCACAGACTTTTGAAAGGAGAGAAGGATCGAAGCTTGCTTGGAAGTGAGCTATGTCAGAGAGCAAGAGCAAGAAGAGAGAGAGATGCAAATGAGAACTCCAACAGTCACAATGTGTGACCGGGACTTCATTTATTCAAACTATCACTAAAAGAATAAAGAATAAACTGACGGTGACGCGCGTCCACCACCTGCAGTGTGCAATGGTGGGTACTGTCAATGTAGTAATACACGGGTGGCTAGGCAAAGGCACTTTTACCCCCAACAACCTCCCACTTAAAGGCGAATCTCCCCCAGTGATGAGGGAAAAGAAAAAGAAAAGACAGTACAAGGTACACATGTACAATAGGATGAGGAAAAATGTCATCTCATCCAACGCCCATCAATCTCCTGAGGAAGGTAAAGTGCTCAATAGTAAGGCTTTTTGTGAGCAGATCTGTAGGATTTTCATCAGTGGAGATCTTGAAAAGGTCAACAAACTTGTCCTCCATGACCCCACGTATGAAGTGATACCTCATCTCAATGTGTTTCGTCTTTGCATGGAACACCAAATTCTTGGCTAGCTGAATAGCACTCATAGAATCCGAATGCAACATAGGTATAGTACCAATCCCAAGGTCATGAACCAAACAGCCCAACCATATGGCCTCCTTGCAAGCCTTAGTGGCCACAACATACTCGATCTCAATGGTAGAGAGATCCGTACACTTCTGAACCCTGGACATCCAAGAAACAGCACCTCCAGCATAGGTGAAGATATAGCCGGAAGTGGACTTCCTACTATCTGCATGTCCTGCATAATCGGAGTCTATGTAGCCCACAACTCTTGTATCATGGCTGCCATAGAAAATACATACATCTGTTGTGCCCTTTAGATATCTCATGATACCCTTTACGGCATCCCAATTCTTCTTTCCATGTGTAGCCATATAGCGTGCCACAACACCAACTGCAAAGGCAATATCTGGACTAGTGGCTATCATGGCATACATCAAACTGCCCACGGCTAATTCATAAGGGATCTTGGCCATCTCGGCCCTCTACTCATCCATCTGTAGACAATCGGCCTGTGAAACCTTCACATAAGAAGGTAATGGACAGCCAATAGGCTTTACGTCTTGCATGCGGAAACACTCAAGGACTTTATGAATGTACTCCCTCTAGGAGAGGTAGAGTAGTCCCTGATGTCTGTCATGCTTAATGCACATACCAAGAATATGAGAGGCATGTCCCAAATCCTTCATCTCAAAGCTCTTCTTCAGTTGAGTTTTAAGAGCATCCAGCTCATCATGAGCTAGATGCTCATCACGAGCTAAGATTTAAGGGCATCAAGCTCATCATGAGCATCCAACTCATCATAAGCTTACCTTGCTATCAGCATATGATCCACATAAAGTACCAAAATAAGCAAGGAGCCATCACGGGCTTTCTTTTTGTAAAGACTCAAATCCATAGCACTCCTGCTATAGCCCTGTGATTGCATAAAGGCATCAAACTTATGATACCACTCCCTATGTGCCTACTTCAAGCCATAAAGACTTTTCTTCAATTTGCACACTAGGAGCTCCTTGCCAGGTTCTCCAAAGCCATTAGGTTGCTCCATGTATAGAACCCTTAGCGACAAGTCTTGCCTTATAAGCTAGCTTCGGGTGTCTAGGTGTACTTTTCACCTTGAACACCCATTTCCATGGCAAAGGCTTCTTGCCTTGAGGCAGTGCAACCAGATCCCAAGTCATATTCTTGTGTAGGGAGTCTATCTCAAGCTGCATAGCCCTCTCCCAGGAGTGACCGTCACCCCTGCGCACAACTTCATCATAGGTGAGAGGATCTCCTACATCTGTAACCAAGACATAATGCATCAAGGGCTCAAGTCTATCAGGTGGACATCTATCTCTAATAGACCATCTCACGGCAAGCTTTGCGGTCAGTGGTCCAAACACCCTGGCCATGTGTACCAGCTGTTGTTGTAGGCAACTAGCTATGCAACAGCACGTGGCTCCTCGTAGAATATAACCATGCATATCTCTACCTCCTTCTCAGGCTGCCTATGCATCTTGTCTTCATGGAAGACTACATCATGGCTGCGGATGACTTTCCACGCTTGCAGATCCTAGAGGCAGTAACCCATCTAGCGTGCATCGCCATAGCCAAGGAAAATTCATTTGACACTCTTAGGATCCAACTTAGTACGTTTTTCTTTGGGCACATGGTAGAATGCCTCACATCCAAAGACACTTAGATGCACATAAGACGGAGGTTTCCCAGTCCATACCTCCTTTGCAACCTAGAAATCCAAACTACTACAAGGTGATCTATTTATGACATGCACAGCTGTACTAACTACCTCAGCCCAAAAGCTCGGTGGTAAGCCTGCATGGCTAAGCATACTCCATACACGCTCCTAGATGGTTCTACTCATCTGCTTAGCCAAACCATTCTAGGGTGGGGTATAGGGGGTGATCAACTGACGCTTAATACCCCCCTTGTCACATAGTTGCTCAAAAGCACGTGACACATATTCTCCCCCATTGTCAGTCCTAACGCATTTCAGCCAATGCCCAGTTTGGTTCTCGACCGATGCAAACACAGCCAAGACTTCTAACTTAATCTTAATGGGGTAAGCCCAAACTTTATGCAAAAAATCGTCAATGAACGTCACAAAATACTTTGCACCACCCAGATACTAATAGGGCATGGGTCCACAGACATTCGAATGTACCAATGCCAGGGGCTCACTCATGCATATCCTACCAAACTTCTTATGCGTATTCCTAGTCTGTCAGCCATAAAGGCAATGCTCACATGAATCAAAACATGTGTAGTCAAGGGGCGATAAGTACTGCAAACTAGAAAGCATTTTCATTCCCTTCAAGGACATATGGCCCAAATGGGCATGCCAAAGATATACATGTGGGATGGAACCCACTGACAAAACATGGTCAAAAGAGGACCCATCAACTACAAGAGGATAGAGGTTGCCAGCTTTGTCACCTCTAGCAAGCACAAGTCTGTGCCATGGGTGATCTTCCAGGCAGAATCCCCAAATGAAACATGAAACCCAACATCATCAAGCTTCCCTATAGACATAAGACTATGTGTAAGCGCAGGTACATGACGTACATCCTATAACAGAAAAGTACTACCAGTAGAGAACTATAGTCATACATCCCCAATGCCAGCAGTAGCAAGTGACCTATCATCACCCAAGAAAACTGAACTAGAGACAGTGTGGTAGGAGTGCAACCACTCATGGCATGGTGTAACATGAAATGAAGCACAAAAATCCAAAATCCAGCACTGCGCATACATAGAGTGAACATTGGTCAACAACGTAGAATCACAAGAACTAGTTGCAAGTATGTACTCCCCATCGGAGTCATCAGTCTGCATGACATTTATCTCCTTGATTTTCACAATGGATTTTGCAGACATAATGATGTCAGCGACGATCAAGGTACTTTTCTTGTACTTTGTCTTTTCCCTTCTCTTTGCGCTTCTCATTGCGTAACTCGCGAAACTGTGGGCGTATATGACCCTTCTTGCCGCAATGATGACATGTCACATTAGCATTTTACCCACGAGACTTGATGCACGACTTACCACATGACTTAGACCTAGATTTATGTGAGTCTCTGCCATGGCCATTCCCGCAGTCATTCTTATCATTACCATCTCTACCTCTAACAGTCAAAGCATTCGACACAGGAGAGGTATCCAAGTTCTTACGATTGATCTCTTCCTGCAGAAGAGCACTCTCTACATTAGGCAAGTTCAAAATAGTAGCAGGAGCACATAAGGCAATGCGGAATACATCCCATGACTCACTTAGAGTCCCAAGCAAAAATAATGGAGTAACCTCATCATTAAAGGTAATACCCTGCGAAGTCAAGTTCTTGAGAATAGCATGGAACTGGCTCAAATGAGCAGACATTATCATATTCTCCTTCATATGCAAGTCCATAAGCTGCTTCAGCCAATATATCTGACTTGCTGGACTTTTCTTGTCATAGAGGTTCTTAATTTTATCCCAAAGCTGCCAAGCACTCTGTGTGCTTCCTCCACCACATTGTAATGTATCTGTTCAATGAAAGACAAGATGAGGGTGGACTTGCATAACTCATCAAGCTCATCCCATTCGTCATCAATCATAGTTTTAGGCTGCTTGGCATACATCCTTAGTGGCTTTATCTGCAATTTCTAAACCACAAACTTGGCTCTTCCAATAGGCATAATTTGTACCATCAAGCTTAGTGATGTTGAAGATAGCATTGTCAGTGGAAGAAGAACCCATAATGCAGTCCAAAACAATGCAAATAGTTCAAAACTACTTGTTTTCTGCTGTAAACAGCTAAAATACCACCAAAACCAAGGCAAAATGACCACGAACTGATAGATAATGATGGTGCCCAGCATGTACCATCAAAACTACATGAAATCATGATGATTTAGCATGAAAATTCCACATTAGTTCATACATAATTGCTTGCTGTAATAAATTACAGTGAGGTACAATGAGAACAAACTGTAGGCAAAATCAATGCACCAAGTCAACCACTGACTGTCAAAGCATAACCAGCATCAAGCGGGCATAAATCAGCATATGATAGTCATACGAAACACCCAAGCATGTTAAATGAATCCGTCAGTAAGGCGGCACACCCCCTATGTAATAGGGCAAAGTGTACACAACACTAGCAAGACCTGACACAAAGAGGTGTATGCTCAAGGAGTGCGAAGCCCAAATCAGCCTAAGTGTTTGTGGACCACACCATATCAACCATGCAACCTCTAAGTGAAAAGGATCCCAGTCTCAAAAGACTCAAAGCTCAATAGCATAAACCACCTGTTGTCAAGTATCCAAAGATGCTCCCACTGGCACAAAAGCCGTATGGATCAAGCCAAGAAGCTCAAGAAAGGCATATGAGAGCACTAGTGATGAAAGCTCCAAGACCAGACATCAATAAGACATCATGAGCATATAACCTCTGTAGCCTTTAAGTAGAGCATCCATAGACATCAATTGTATCCCAAATAAAACTCTGGCAAGCCAAGAAACATCCAAGTAAGTTTTCAGAAGCCAAATGCAAGCCAAGACAAGGAACTAGTAGCAATCGGCTCCAAACAATGTAACTCACATGTAGTAGTGGCATAGGCCAAGCATGTCAAGACCGGTCAGACATAGGTAACATACATGCCATATGTACATCCAAGACAGAGCATCAAATTCATTCCAAAGCCAAGCTCAAGCTCAAATGAAGATCTAGAATCAAGGACAAGCTCGATGTCATACCCCGAAGGTCAATACTTCATTGCACATTCCAAAGACATAGCCCGAAACCAATAGGCATAACCAAACATGAAGTAATAGGCTTCAGCCCACTGTTGTATAGCAATGATTTACTGTTCAAAATTGAGTATTTTTAGCAAAAAAATCAGTCCAAAATGATGGCATAGCATTAGCACAACATCCACCAAGAATAGGCATCAATGGTATAGCATTCGGGTAGAGATAGTGTATGTAGATGAGCTCCAGGACTTGTACACTTATGCTACAGACCTAGACAGACCTGCTGCTATATATTACAGCAAATGTATGCTCAAACCACATTGTCAATCATTCCCTTAGTGCCCAATGTAGAGAGTAATAACCAGGGAGCCAAAACCTTGTAGTGAAGATGCAACCCAAGACTGCAAGAAAACAGGCACAAACTAGCATGGCTGGACAGCAGCACTTCTGTGCTCCAATGTGGCTAATGGGGGGCTTGGGATGGTGGTAAAGCTGGCATACAATAGGCCCAAGCTAGCCCCAAAGAGCTCCAAGGAAGGCAAGAGGCATAGGAGCTTCAATGAGCATGAGATATGGCTGCCCCCTTCCTATGAATACCATGTGTGACCTATAAATCAATAAAAACCTGAAATAAAATGGAGAAAAACATTTGATGTAATGCCCTAAGGGTGCCTCTATAGGCCGAGAAGGTGCTCTCGGGAAGCCGAGGAGTGACGGGAGCTCGGGAAGGAGACCCAATGCTATAGGTATTTGAATGGAAGCTAAGAATGCCACGAACCAAGCTCACGAATTCGGGAAGCCTCACTCTGATACCAGTTGAAAGGAGAAAAGGATCGAAGCTTGCTTGGAAGTGAGCTATGGTGGAGAGAAAGAGCAAGAAGAGAGAGAGACACAAATGGGAACTCCAATAGTCACAATGTGTGACCGGGCCTTCCTTTATTCAAACTGTCACTAAAAGAATAAAGAATAAAGTGACGATGACTAACGCTTGCCACCTGTAGTGTGTAATGGCGGGTATTGTCAGTGTAGTAATACATGGGTGGCTAGGCAGAGGCGCCTTTACCCCCAACAACTTTCTCTCCTCATCTCCTCCTCCAAAATATGACCCATTACATAGGTGTAAACCCTGAAATAATGAAGCCAAATTCAGAACCTGTCACACGTGTAGTAGTTTGCTTGTGATCCTTTGAGCTCCAATCAACCAGATGTCATCAATAATATTTTTCCTCCCACCCAATCACGATGGTGACTCCACTCTTTCTTTACATGGTTATGCATGTATTCACCTCGATTGGTTGAGCTCTTCTCACACTTCCACACGCTCATGTATTGCCGGCTCCACCCAAGCCTTTTCTTATTTGTTTTTCTCTTATCCTTAACTTTATCACCTCTTCTTGGTCAAAATCTCCTTCTTTTCCTCCCACATATGACAACACTCCATATCCATACACATGCAGTTGCAGATACCATGCATAAAGTTGAATTGCAATTAGAGCAACGATTGATCCACCCAAAGAATGGCCAACAAATCGCAATGCATAGCCTTCACATTCCCCACTAGGTCCAATAAGTGAGTGCTTATGCTTGTTTTGACCATTGAATGTAGTCACTTCTATTCTTCTTATTTCAGCATGGTCATTCACTCATTCTGAGCCAAATAATTGTCTCGCTAATCTTGTAATAGTTGCAGAACTTGATCCAACAGTCTCTGATGCTAATGCTTTAATGGCAACAACATGAAGATGCTTAATGGAAGAAACTAACAACCTTGATGAGAATTCATCATTATAGATAATTCTTGTGATAAAACTCGAGTATGCATCGACAATTGTAGTGTCCACACACAACCCCTTAGCACCTCCATTAAACCACATGTATTTGTGTTTCCATACCCTATGATGGTTATTCCAAGTTTGTAAGCAAGCCTTTGAGCACCAAAGTTATTGGTCAATGAGATTAGCCTCTCCAAAGCGTTGTCACATGGGGAAAGTCCAAAACCAAGCTGATCTTTTCCTTGGATCCTTGAGCCTTCAAAATAGTTACCTTCATATGAACTTGTTTTTCAATGCAATGTGCCCTATCAAGAATATGCTTTTAAAAGAGAATTTTATGCTCAATCATTCATGAAATTTGCAACGAGAAAACATGTAATGAAATCATTCAAACGATGCTTCCACACAAAAAATTTATGAATGCACTGAAAAAATTGTGCATAGCCTAACTATAGATGCTCGTGCGTCATGCAATATGCAAACAAAAGTTACACACAACGAAAAATAAATTCCTAATGACGTTAACTAATGTGTTCAAATTCTTGGCGAAAAACTCCACCCTCAAATTTGCAATGGTGGACATGCAGCATCACAACACCAGGCAGAAGTGTGGAATCCTTATTTTGTTGATATAGACGACAACTCATAACATAGTCCTTAACATCTCTCCAAATCCCTTTCCAATAAAAGCTCTTTTGAATATTATCAAATATTTTGAACAAACCATGATGTCTCGCGAAAGGTGTGTCAAGATTGTGGGAGAGAAGGAAGGAGTCTCACTTGTAGCTTTCTTGCTTGCACAATGGGGGAATACACACAAGGGTGGAGGCTGAAAACAGTTTTTCCTCTTCTTAGTTGTGTAAGCCAAAAAAAAGAACTCAAGTACAAAGAAATAGAAGAACCCTATATATGGGTCTCAAATCAAACTCAACTAACTAAGGTGGCATACTAACTGAGCCACGAACTAGAGTAGATAAGGATAGCTATCATGTAGCTATTATTCATGGGCGGTGTACCAACCGCATCTGCAACTGACACGTCGGTGACATAAATGCACAACGATCACCCTGGCGTATCACGAGTGGAGCTCGATATCTCAACACTCCCCCTTGAGCTCAATCCCAATTCCTGCACACCAAGCAGGTCTCTGAACTTGTGCAGCTTCTCTGCGCCCAATGCCTTCGTGAATATGTCAGCTACCTGATCCTCTGTGCTGACATAAACTAGATCAATAAGACCTAGTAAAACCCTCTCTCGCACATAGTGATAATGCACCTCAATGTGCTTTGTTCTAGCATGATAGACTGGGTTATTTGCCAAGTGTATACTACTCATGTTGTCACAATAAATGACAACTGGCCCATCTGTAGACTGATGCATATCATAAAGTAGCTTATGCAACCAAGCTACCTCACATGCAGCCATTGCTACACCCCTGTACTCAGCCTCTGTGCTCGACAAGGCAACTGTAGGCTATTTCTTGCTGCTCCAAGTGACTGCAGCACTCCCAAAAGAGAACACATATCCACTGGTAGATCGTCTATCAGAAATACTACCAGCCCAATCAGCATCAGTGTATCCATGCAACTGTATCTGAACCCCGGTCTCATAAAATAGTCCATACTGCAATGTGGACTTCACATACCTGAGTATGCGTCTAGCCACATCCAAATGTGGTTTCCTTGGAGCCTGCATAAACTGACTTACCAATCCAACAGCATAGCTCAAATCTGGCCTGGTAATAGTCATATAAATCAAACTTCCTACTATGCGTCTGTACATAGTAGGGTCTTCCAGAAGCTCACCTACATCTGTGCTCAGCTTCACATTCTGCTCCAAAGGAACTGAAATAGGCTTACAGCCTGTCATCCCATATTTGGACAGCATGTCCAATCCATACTGCCTCTGCAAGAGCTGTATCCCACTTGGTGATCTAATCACCTCAATGCCCAAGAAATAACGCAGCTCTCCCAAATCCTTCATCTCAAACTTCTGCTTTAATAGCATTTTCACATGAAGGATATCTTCATCACTGTCACCTGTCATAATCAAATCATCAACATAAATGACAAGTAGCATAATACATTTCTCTATTTTTCTCACATAAAGTGAGAAATCTGCCTTGGAAATATGAAAGCCAATAGTGACAAGATACTGTCCTATCTTGTCAGACCATGCTCTAGGTGCTTGCTTCAAGCCATACAAGGCTTTCTTCAACCTGCAAACAAACTCAGGATGAACAGCATGCACATAACCTGGTGGCTGCTCCATATAGACCTCTTCTTGCAAATCACCATGCAAGAAGGCATTCTTTACATCCATCTGATGTAAAGACCATCCCTTTGATGCAGCCATAGCAATGACTGCTCTTACGGTTGCCATCCTTGCAACCGGACTGAATGTTTCTTCATAGTCAATGCCATATGTTTGTGCATACCCCTTGACTACTAATCTTTCCTTGTATCTGTTCACAGAACCATCTGCATTGTGCTTCACCTTATAAACCCACTTACAGCCAATTGCATTCTTACCTTTAGGCAAAGGTACCAATTCCCATGTAGCATTTGCTTCCAAGGCATCCATTTCTTCATCCATAGCTTTCTCCCATTTTTCTTTTCCCATGGCTTGCTCAAAAGAAGTGGGTTCTGGTTCCTGTATCACCTTGACCATATATGCATAGTGAATGGCTGTAAATCCATCATATTTCAGCCTATCCACAGGATACCTAACTTTGGTAGACCTGCGCAAAGTGGGTTCACTCCCAGGTGCTCTCAAAACATCCCTGGTCTTCCTTACTCTAGGTGTAACAATAGAAGGAATACCCAACTCATCATCAATGCTCTGTTCTGAGCCACTGGATTCACCATCCACATAAGAGTGACCTGCATTCACATCAAACATGGGCTGATCAACCTTCTCTTTTCCTTTTCGTGATACCTGCATACCACTATCTACATTACTTTGAGAAGATTCTCATGATCTCAATCTGCCTGTCCATGGCGAAGAATGTGAACCACTGCTAGAGGACGCTCCAGGTCCACTAATATTTTGTGACTGTTGCTGTGAATTCTGTGCAGCATTACCATTTTGTGCATCTACATCATCAATCACATTTACTGGTTTATACCAGCTACTCATCTCATCAAAAACAATATCTCTGCTCACTGTAAACTTATGAGTATAAGGGTTATAGCATCTATACCCTTTTTGCTGCAGAGAGTAACCAATAAAGATGCACTTCTCAGCTTTTGGATCCAACTTGGATCTCAACTCATCTGGCACATGTACATAGGCAATGCAACCAAAAATTTTCAAATGAGAAATATCTGGTTTCCTACCAGTATACCTCTCCTCTGGAGTCATTCCATGTATTGCTGCAGTGGGAGTCCTGTTCATTATGTAGACTGCTGTAGCAACTGCTTCAGCCCAATAAAAATCTGGCAGGTCTTTTTCATTGAGCATGGCACGAGACACCTCTCCAATATGTCTGTTTTTTCTTTCTCTGACCTTAGGCATTTTATTTGCAAACCTGTTTCTTTTTCAACCATAGCTTTAAGAGTTTTGAAATGCCCAAAAACTTCACTTTTCTTTTTCATAAAATACACCCAAACTTTTCTGCTATAGTCATCAATAAAAGTGACAAAATAATGACAGCCTCCAAGAGATGCAGCTTTAGTAGTCCACACATCAGAGTGGATTAATTCCAATGGCTTCTCACTCTCTTGAACATGTCTAGGAAATGGTTTCCTTGCCTGTTTTCCAAACTGACAGGCTTCACATACCTTATGCATTTCTGCAACCTTGAATTTAGGCAATCCTGCAACAATATTTTGGGCCTGCATTGATTTAAGTCGCTGTACATTAACATGACCAATGCATTTATGCCAGATATCAATATCTGCAACTACACCGGTCCCATGTGCAAACATTGCTGCACTCAATTCAGACATGTCTGCATCTAATGTAAACATTCTGCCCTTCTTCTTTCCTTTTGCTATCAAGCGACCTTTATTTTTCATATCCTCAACAAAGCATCCATGAGGATTAAATCTGACCTGCAAGCCCTGCTCAACCATTTGACCAACAGAAACCAGATTCTTGGTGATATTCAGGACATGAAATACATCGGACAGGTATTTCTTTTTCCCATCCTGCATAGACAAAGGAATTTTTCCAATCTGCACAATAGGATGTGCAATATCATCACCAGTCTCCACAAATCCTGGTTTTTCCATTTTTCTTGCATCCTCCATCCATTCTGCACGACCTGTCATGTGGTTTGATGCACCTGAGTCAACATACCATACATCATTGCTTTCTTCTGCACTTGTCACAGAATTGTTCATGTGCTGCACCATAAAAAGATGCTCATTTCTGTCATCACCCTGTCTACTAGAAGATGCATAATTCCCTTGTTGCAATTTCCCATTCATGATGTCATTCTGCTTTTTATAGCAGTCTTTAGCCATATGACCCATTTTACCACAGTAATAGCATTCAACATTACTGTTTGCATTTTGGCCTCTTTGCCATCCACCACGACCTCTTTGGCTCCCCCTGCCTCTAGAGTTACCACGTCCTCCTCCATAGGACTGGTTTTCTTGAGTTTGCTGCATATTCTGATTTCTACCACGGCCTCCAAATCGGCCTCCTCTACCTCTGCCTCTACCTCTTCCAGTATTTGAGTAGAAGACAGCTTCTTTTGAAGTTCCTCCTGAAGAAGATGCACCACCATTTCTTTGATCCTCAGAAATTAGAAGAGCAATCAACTCCTCAAAATCAGGAAATCTTTCACGAACTGAAATGGATGTCCGAAACTGTGCATAATCCTTTCCTAGACCATTCAAGGTCACCAAAACTAAATCATCATCTTCCACTGGCGATCCAATGGAAGCAAGTGCATCTGCAATCTTCTTCACCTTCATGTGGTAGTCATTGATGCTCATATTTTCTCTTTGCACATTATGCAACTCTTGCTTGAGCTGCATTTTCCTGGCTTGCGTATTTGTGCTATACATTTTTGACAAACTATCCCATGCCTCCTTTAGCGTACTTGCATCCTGAATATGCACAATCATAGAGTCTGAAATACTGATAGACAGCCAGTACATAACTTTCCTGGCTCTCTCATGCCATGCTTTGAATGCCTGCATTTGCTGTTGATTGGGAACATCAGGAAGAACTGGTTCTTCTTCATTTCCTGCAACAAATTTCCAATATCCTTTTCCCATAAGGAAATTCGTCATTCTAAACTTCCATGCTTGGAAGTTGTTCTTGTCAAGCATTTCAGTTACAATCTATGAAACAGAATCAGACGCCATTACAAAATACTGCAAAAAATTATGTCACTGCAAAAAACACAGCTTCACCCTCACAAGGACAAATCTGCAAAACTGGCGAAAGTGGTATTTGACCACACAGTCACTTCCTAGTGACGATTTTGCATAAACAGAAACCAAGGATGATTCTGTAACTCCCAATGTCTCTATAGATAAGCATACGATGCAATTTTTGTGGTAACTTTTCACCGACCTGTAGAATAGTGGTTGTATAGCATAAAACTGGGCCTTTTCCTGAGTGCGTGCAGAAAACTTCCGCCTCCAAAACAGGCCCCGAAATGGCCTCAAATCAAAAAAACAAGGTCGCCAAGGGCTAAAGCCCTATCCCGCAGTATATACTGCCCTCTTGCTTCACCGCGAAGGGCGTCTCAACCTGAGACAATGCACTCTTGCAATTTTCGGCTGTGCTACCTGCAGAGATCTGCTCCCAAAACAGAAAATGAAAGCAACACTACTCCTCTTACCAGAACACCGCGAGCTTGGCTTGCTTCCTTGAGCTCCTTACCACGAACAAGGCTCTGATACCATGTCAAGATTGTCGGAGAGAAGGAAGGAGTCTCACTTGTAGCTTTCTTGCTTGCACAATGGGGGAATACACACAAGGGTGGAGGCTGAAAACAGTTTTTCATCTTCTTAGTTGTGTAAGCCAAAAAAAAGAACTCAAGTACAAAGAAATAGAAGAACCCTATATATGGGTCTCAAATCAAACTCAACTAACTAAGGTGGCATACTAACTGAGCCACGAACTAGAGTAGATAAGGATAGCTATCATGTAGCTATTATTCATGGGCGGTGTACCAACCGCATCTGCAACTGACACGTCGGTGACATAAATGCACAACGGTCACCCTGGCGTATCACGAGTGGAGCTCGATATCTCAACAAGGTGAAGAGTGTATCTCTTGCAAAATGAGATCTTTGAAAGATGATTGAGGAGTCAAGAAAACCCGCCCTTTATGCCATAAAAGACCATTATGCCATTTATAATTTGGATACTCTTCTCCTTTGTCTTACTAAAACTCCTTCATTATTTTGGATGCTTGCTCATCAAGCAAATACTCTTCTTGAATGTCATGGATCCAATCCTTATGCACAGTTGAAATGGTAGAGATAGAACACGCCCACATTATTGATAAGGCATCCGCTACCACATTATCTTTTCCAACCATATAAGATATCTCAAAGTCATATCCTTGAAGAGTAGCTAACCATCTTTGTTTCTTAGGAGACAAATTTGGTTGTGAAAGGAAGTATTTTAGCACACGATGATTGCTTTTGACCTTGAGATGGCTACCATAGATGTAATGATGCCACTTTTTAATAGCATGCAATATTGCCAACATCTCTTGCTCATAAACATATAATTGATGCTCCTTGTCATCAAGCTTTTGGCTTTCATAAGGTATGACTCCGTGGTCTTGACATAAAATAGCCCCAATTCCTATTCCACTAGCATCCGCACATATGATAAACTCATTTGATAAATCCGGGCATACAAGGGTAGGTGCTAAAATTAAGAGAGATTTTAGCTCATTGAAACTTTGATCAGTGATGGAGTCCCAAATGAAAGCCTCCTTTTTTAGTCTATCCATCAATGGAGCCGCCACATGAGCATAATTACTAATGAACCTCCTATAGAAGAATGATAACCCAAGCAATCCTCTCAAAGAAGTTGCATTTGTAGGAGTAGGCCATTTTTTTTATACATTTTGCCTTGTTGGGATCCATTCTAATGCATTGCTCTCCCATAACATGACCTAAGTATTCAACTTCATCTTCCATGAAAGAACACTTTGTCATCTTGGCAAAGAGTGTGTGTCTTCATAATGTGTCAAAGACCTCTCGTATATGCTTCAAATGCTCATACTTGGATTTGTTATAGATAAGGATATCATCAAAGATAACAAGGAATGTTTTGAACAAAAAGAGCTACAATATTTTATTCATGAGGGCAGTAACTACTTACCTCTCACGAATATGTAAAATATTACACGGCGCAGCGAACAGAATCTGAGAAAGAGATAGAGAGTACACAATAGATAAGAGGAGAATCAGTAAAATTCTTTAACTCCAAACAACTGATACAAAGATGGCTCTGTCCACCCGTGCGCTTCCACTGTGTGAAGCTTAGATGGCGATCTAGACAGAAGATAGGTGAAGAGCTTAAGGCTAGCTGGAACAACAACTCTGACTGGGTGAAAGATGAGTGTCAGATGGCTGCGAAGGGGTTTAGCTTTTATAGCCCGCGAAGGTCGTTAGGTCGGCCTGCTGACCGACCTACCATATGAGCCTCCACTAGTCGGCCAGGGAATATTCCAGGGAATATTCCCTTTACCATCGGGCCGGGGGCGCTGCCCCCGGACCCCCGCCAGGGGGGCCGCTGGCCCCCCTGGGACCCCCCAGCCAGGGGCCGCTTCCGCGGCCCCCGGACCCCACAATAGGGGCCCCTTTTAACTCCCTTACCACGCAACTCAATGCAATGTGCCTCGAGTTGCTATCAGCTTAACCACTCCGTCTAACCCAAAGATTAGACCCACAACAGTCACCTTTTTGCCATCCGGTCACATAGACCTCATCTGATATACAAGTCAGGACTCAACCAATGTCCGGGCTCACATTTGGCTTCTCCTCATAATGGGGGCCTTACAACTTTGAGCACCATGGATCATTGGTAGCACCTAATGAGGGTGGGGCATTGATCATATCTAACACCCCCCCTCAATGTCCACCCATAGGTGAACTATCTCCTCGGCCCAATGCCGAGTCTCTGAAGATGAACTTGAAGCAGATCCTTCGTAAGTGCTTTGGTGAAGATATCTGCTCCATTCTCCTCTGTTGGACAGTAGACCAATTCCACTATCCCATCCTCCATCAAATCACGCACATAGTGATACTGGATCTCTATATGTTTGGTGCGTGCATGAAACACTGGATTTTTGGCAATGGCGATGCAACTCTGATTGTCACATCTCAGCACAGTTGGTTCTTCATCCTGCACTCCCATATACCATAGAATCCTTCTCAACCATACGGCCTCACATGCAGCAAAACAAGCTGCCTTGTACTCTGCTTCGGTAGAAGACAATGCCACTGTTGGTTGCTTCTTACTAATCCAAGAGAAAATTCCTGAACCCAAAGAGAAACAATAACCAGAAACTGACTTCCTGGAATCAATGTATCCTGCCCAATCTGAGTCACAGTTCCCCACAAGAGAAGTTCCGAAACTGTATGTGATACCATAGTCAAGAGTTTTCTTCAAGTATCTGAGCACCCGCATCCCAGCCTTCCAATGACTCTCATGAGGTTTGTTTGAGAACCTGCTCAAAACACCAACAGCAAAACTGATATCTGGTCTGGTGTTACACAAGTAGATTAGACTGCCGACCAACCTCCTATACCTCCCAATGTCTGCTAGTGCTGATGTATCCTCAACGGATAACTTTACATTCACCTCCATAGGTGTAGCTATCTCCTTGCACTCGGTCATGCCAAATGCCTTCAAGATCTCCCATGCATACTTCTTCTGAGAGATGAAGATCTTTCCTGGCTCTTGCCAGACTTCAATCCCCAAACAATAGTGCAGCAAGCCCAAGTCTGTCATTTCAAACTCAAAACTCAAAGCCTTTCGAGTTTGGTTGATCATATCTTCATAGTCACCTGTAATAAGAAGGTCGTCCACATATAGGACAATCACTACAGACTTTTTACCATCCCTGTAAACATACAAGTTAGCATCTGAGGCACATCTTTTGAAGTTTAGGTTTAAAAAGAACCTATCTATCCGCTGGTACCATGCTCTGGGGGCTTGTTTCAGCCCATACAATGCCTTCTTCAGTTTACACACTTTGTTCTCAGAATGGGGGGCCTCAAACCCTGGTGGCTGAGCCACGTACACCTCCTCCTTGAGGTCACCATTTAAGAACGCTGACTTAACATCCATTTGGTACACTGGCCACTTCTTGTGGGCAGCCACTGCAAGTACCGTGCGAATAGTGGTCATTCTGGCAGTTGGGGCAAATGACTCTTGAAAATCAAACCCTTCAACTTGTGAAAATCCTTGGGCAACCAGTCTAGCTTTGTACTTTTCTAAGGTACCATCAGCCTTGTACTTTACCTTCCAGATCCACTTGGTGCCAATAATCTTCCGCTTTGCTGGCCGATCCACTAGCTCCCAAGTGTCATTCTTCATTATGCTGTCATACTCCGCCTGCATAGCAGCCTTCCATGATGGATCTGCAAGTGCTTCTTCTAAGTCAGTTGGCTCCTTTACTTCTCTCATAATCTCAACCATCAAGGCCATGTTGACTATGTGAGCAGAAGCCCTCCTTTGCTCCTCTATTCTCTGAGACCTCCTTGGTCCGTCTGCCTTCTCCTCAACAGATGCAGGCCTAGGATTATTGTGGTCATAGAGCTGCTTCACCCAGCGCGGCAATGGCTTTTCCGGTGGGGTGATGTCAGGTTGGTGAACTTTTTCCTCATCATCTGAAGATGATGCTTCCTCCTCCTTAAGGATAGGGATAGCTCTCGGGACAGGTTCATAGTGGACTACTTCTTCGCTTGATGATAAAGTGGAAGACCTTGCCTTCTCCTCCTCCACTGTATGCGGCTCCTCCTTGAACACCACATCACGGCTCGCGATGATCTTCTTTGCCTCTTGGTCATATAACTTGTAAGCCTTTTGCTCATCACTATAACCCAAGAAGATACATTTTCTGCTTTTTGGTTGTAACTTGTTTCTCTTCTCATCTGGAACATGTGCATAACATTCACATCCAAAAATTCTGAAATGTGAAACAGATGGTTTCTTACCAGTGTAAGCCTCATGAGGTGTTTTTCCCTTGAGAGCCTTTGTGTAGCTCCGATTTAGAATGTAGACTGCAGTATTAACAGCTTCAGCCCAAAAATGGTTAGGCAATCCCTTGCCCTTTAGCATGCATCTTGCCATCTCCACAATGGTACGATTCCTGCGTTCCACAACACCATTCTGCTGAGGTGTGTGAGGCGTCGTCAATTGACGCTTGATCCCTTTGCTCTTGCAAAAGCCTTCAAACTCCTTTGAGTTGAACTCACCACCACCATCTGTTCTAAATTTCTTCACACTTTTCCCTGTTTCATTCTCAACAAGTATTAGCCATTCTTTAAACTTACCAAAAGCTTGAGCCTTATCACGAAGGAAGTACACCCACATCTTCCTACTGTAGTCGTCGACAATCAACATAAAATAAGAAGATCCCCCCAAGGCCTGTGTAGGCATCTTACCACACAAGTCAGCATGCACCAACTCTAGAGGAGCATGTGCTCTATTCTTGCTTTCTTGTGGAAATGCCTTTCTCTGTTGCTTGCCCATCATACAAGCTTCACATGGTTCCTTCAATTCAGTTATTGTAGGTAGGTGAGCAACCATACCTTGCTTTTGCATCTCCTTCAATACTGCAAATCCGATGTGTCCAAACCTTTCATGCCAAAGCTTACTTGTGCCCACTCCAGCGGTGGCTGTAAGAGCACTTAGCTCATACAGGTTGTTCCTCCTTTCTCCTTTGCCAACAATTGTGCCAGCACTATCAATAATTTCTGCACCTGTCTTCTTGAACCTTACTTCATGACCAAGATCAGTTATGGCAGCAACTGATAAGAGATTTCTTCTGATTTCGGGAACATACAACACATTTGAAAGCTTTTTGACTTCACCATTTGCAGCAACAAAAGAAATAGTACCTGTGCCCGCAGCAGGGCATTTAGCATCATTTCCAACCGTCACAGTGATGGATTCTTGTAGAGGCTGCATAGAACTGTATAGACCTTTCTTGTTGGTCATGTGACGGGAGGCCCCACTATCCAACACCCAAGAGTCAGTGGTAGATTCTTCTTGCGCCGAGGAGCACACTTCCTCAATGGTCGCCATGAATAATTCCAACTCTGCTTCAGCCGTATTGGCTGTCTCTTTCCCTTTACTTTTAAGGGTACCATTCTTTTCATCTGCCTTCTTGACACGACAATCTGCAATTGCATGTCCTTTCTTCTTACAGTAGAAGCACTCTCCTTGAAACTTCTTCTTGCCGCCCTTTTTCTTTTTGTCACCATCATTTTTGGTGGAGGAAACACCTTTGCCTTTTGCATTGGCAGAGAATGCAGCATCTCCATTGTTGCTTCCTTCTCGGGCTTTCAGCCTCAACTCCTCCTCCATTAATAATGCACAAAACTCCTCAAAAGTCAAAGCTTGAGGTCTCACCTGAGTATTAAGGGCAGTTACTAGTCCATCAAACTTTTGTGGACAAATCCGAAGACACCTCCGAGCTAGCTCTTCGCTAGTCTTTTGTATCCCAGCGCCAGCCATCTGGTCGCGCAGATTCTTAATCCGAGTGATGAATGCTTCAACCGTCTCTCCTTCAGCAAACTTCTCCGCTGCTAGTTGATTCTCCAAGTTTTGAATCCTTGTTTGGTTTCGTGTTTCATACTGACTCCTTAGTACATTCCAAGCCTCTGACGCTTTGGTTGTATGCTGAATCAGAGTCAAAACACTGTCAGAACAGCTTGTAACTAAGGCACACAATGCATCTGCATTCCTTCGTTTCCAAGCTCGTAGGAGATCTGCATTCGGAGGAATCATCACACTAGGATTTGATGGGTCGGGGGTAGGCTGTGGTTCTGCGTCAGTCCCCAGCACAGTCTCCAGAAGCTCATAAGAATCAAGGATAGTAGTAATTTTGAACTTCCACAAGGTGTAGTTTGTACCATCTAACTTGCCTTCGCTGAAGGTTGGTGGACGAATCCTCAGTGTTTGAATAGCCGGTACAGCAGCACCACCTCCTGCACCGCTTCCTGATGCGCCAGAACTGCTTCCCGGAGTCGACATCGTTTCTCTTTGCTGTTGAAGCCTTTGCCTCTTGCACTCTCTCCGATCTCTAGAGCCCCCTGGGCTCTGATACCATGTAAAATATTACACGGCGCAGCGAACAGAATCTGAGAAAGAGATAGAGAGTACACAATAGATAAGAGGAGAATCAGTAAAATTCTTTAACTCCAAACAACTGATACAAAGATGGCTCTGTCCACCCGTGCGCTTCCACTGTGTGAAGCTTAGATGGCGATCTAGACAGAAGATAGGTGAAGAGCTTAAGGCTAGCTGGAACAACAACTCTGACTGGGTGAAAGATGAGTGTCAGATGGCTGCGAAGGGGTTTAGCTTTTATAGCCCGCGAAGGTCGTTAGGTCGGCCTGCTGACCGACCTACCATATGAGCCTCCACTAGTCGGCCAGGGAATATTCCAGGGAATATTCCCTTTACCATCGGGCCGGGGGCGCTGCCCCCGGACCCCCGCCAGGGGGGCCGCTGGCCCCCCTGGGACCCCCCAGCCAGGGGCCGCTTCCGCGGCCCCCGGACCCCACAATAGGGGCCCCTTTTAACTCCCTTACCACGCAACTCAATGCAATGTGCCTCGAGTTGCTATCAGCTTAACCACTCCGTCTAACCCAAAGATTAGACCCACAACAGTCACCTTTTTGCCATCCGGTCACATAGACCTCATCTGATATACAAGTCAGGACTCAACCAATGTCCGGGCTCACATTTGGCTTCTCCTCATAATGGGGGCCTTACAACTTTGAGCACCATGGATCATTGGTAGCACCTAATGAGGGTGGGGCATTGATCATATCTAACAGAATATTGCCTACCACCCCTATTTTTTGATTTGAATGCCGTCATACATAGCTGCTCTATGGCTAGGCTAATGACGAGAGCCACCCTCCTCCCATCCTTTTGCATGGCCTTATTAGAGGACATGATGACAGACGGTTCACTAATCGCTTAAGCCCCTAGCCTCCTCCTCTCGCGACCCAGAATCCAAGGATTATTTCCTTGTGCACATTTCCTAGCCTCCTCCTCTTGCGACCCAAAATCCAAGGATTATTTCCTTGTGCACATTCAACAAAAAAAGAAGAAAATCAAAAAAGAGAAAAAGATTTTTTTTAAGAACAAGGAAACACAAAAAAGAAAAAGAGAATGAAAATTTAAAAAAAAAAGACAAGAGCAAGAAGGGAAAAGAAGATCAAATGGAAAACGGGAAAACACACCTCACTTAATAAGTGCCACAATCACTATATCTAGGGTCCTTCAAGTTAGGCACGTCTAGTGGCCTTAGTTGGCCGGCTCCGTTCCTAACCCCCTAGCCCTTTTGCCCCCACTCCATGCTTGGGACACATCAAGGGTAGGACACACCTAGGGAGGTCGCACTCGCCTATGGTTAGACCTATCTCTCTAAGCTACACTCACTGCAGTTTTCCCATACATGAACTGGGTCCTCAAGTACGGGACAGCATCCCAAGCTTGGCCCAGCTCCCAGTTACACTAGCACAAACACGATGCACAACAGCACAGTAAGGTAGGCACAGCCGACATGGAGAGAGGACAGAGAAAGATTGAAATCACTGACCTACACTCTTTATTAAATTGAAATGGTATCATGGAATTTCAATCATTTTGTAGACAAAGAATGTGCAATCAAATAGCACAAATGATGTAGTACATGATGGAAAGGAGAGCATGAATTTGGCGCTTTTCGCAAACCTGTATTCTTCTTCCTTTTCTTCTCCAGTTCTTTTTCCCACGATTCCTTTTTTTGTGCCTTTTGGCACCATGGTTTTTCAAAAATAAAAATGCAATTTCATTTCATTTGTGAAAAGGTGTATTTCATTGCCTTTTGGCTTTCCTCATATCCTATGGCTATTTTGATATTTATTTTTCATGCAAATGTGCTATTTTGACACACACTTGATATTGAAACACAAAAACATGTCATCGCCATGAATTTTTCTTGCATTTGAACCTCAAACAGGTTGTGAATCTGCATACAAGCCTTTAAATCGCTAGAAAAAAGCTTCTGGTTTGCTCCTAAAAATCTGCTCTCAATCATTAATGACGGCCTCAAGTGCCTAAGATAGCAAGCATCCACATCTACAATCATCAACTCTAGAAATTGATAGCGCCCGACAAAGGGTGGCAGCTTGGGATAGATTTACATATGGATCTCCCGCCCCCATCCAATTTAATGAGAACCCCCATGTGCCAACCCAAGCATCTCAGCGCTTTTCTCTCCCTATCCCCCTCATTGTTCTTTGCTTCAAGAATATTGCCATGGCTACCACAAAGCTCCCACAAATGCCACAGGGATTCCCTCAAAAACCTCTCAGGCAGCCTCCATGCCCTCACCCACCTTCACCTCTCCTTCAACGTCTTCTCGAGCGCCATCCCCACCTCTCTCTCTCTCTCTCTCTCTCTCTCTCTCTCTCTCTCTCTCTCTCTCTCTCTCTCTCTCTCTCTCTCTCTCTCTCTCTCTCTCTCTCTCTCTCTCTCTCTCTCTCTCTCTCTCTCTCTCTCTCTCTCTCTCTCTCTCTCTCTCTCTCTCTCTCTCTCTCACTCAGCCACTACCATCGAAGATGGCACATTATTATACACAGTTCTTGAGGATATCAGAGCAGGGATTCATAGAGATTCCGAGATATATGCAGATCTATATGCCACATCGATTGAGAGTTCTTATTGGACAGCTCAGGGTATCATCACATCAGCTTATGATTGAGAGTGGCAGAGCCAGTGGCATCTCGCGGGAGGAGAGGATATGCCCCCTTTGCAGATCAGAGGTGGAGAGTGAGGAGCATTTTGTTCTCAGATGCCCGACATACTCAGAGTTGAGATCTAGATACACATTGAGCAGCTCACTTCAGGGATGTATGACTGATATGGATCAGAGATCATTTGGCCGTTTTCTGGGAGAGACATGGCACATCAGAGAGCAGAGCACACAGCAGATCCTAGTCAGAGAGGGGCCCACCCAGACGACTATTACACAGTTCTTTCAGACAGACAGAGTGAGAGCTACTGTACCAGCTTCCAGCCAGACCTCCGGGCTCACACTACAACAGGCTGAGGACCAGCGTACCCGACGCCGCACGAGGATCCGTGGGTTTCGGACCCCACAGCCACACCGACAGGAGATCCGGAGGATTCTTGATCTACATCGACAGCAGACTGAGATCCGACAACACTCGACACATTGGATCTCAGATCTCCAGTTTGCTCTTTCTCCACCGCCGATGTACCACATCTTGCATCCAGGAGGGATCACCTGCTATTAGCGACTTCAACGCGACTGCTACTATATCCCAGGATAGTATATCTCCCTGCATCTGTTACATATATACATCGCACCACTTTATCACAGCCGACAGTTGTTCCCCTATCACAGCCAACATTTGTTCCCCTTTTGTAGCCATTATCTGGAGTACCAGAGCTACATACTCACATACACATACACGACACTTATCACACTCACAGCACCGTATTTTCAGTTTCCAATTTTTAGCTTTTCATTCAGCACTTTTATTTTGGATAGCTGGACCTCATCAGTTGTATCACAGTTTGTCTCATAGGCCAGTTTTGGTCTTTAGAAGACGTTAATATTTCTCTCTCTCTCTCTCTCTCTCTCTCTCTCTCTCTCTCTCTCTCTCTCTCTCTCTCTCTCTCTCTCTCTCTCTCTCTCTCTCTCTCTCTCTCGGCATTATTTCAGACAGTCTGCTTCCTACACAGATTTCAGGATATGGACAGAGATCGCATTGCATATAGAGCATATATGGCATCTCAGGAGATGGCTCGAGCGGGGGATACCACATCATGGTATGCACAGACTAGAGCTTGGTTTGACAGACATGGGCTGGACATTGATAGACTCCCACCTCTTCTATATGATACTCAGGCTCCCACTTACACCCTCTCTCTCTCTCAGAGGAACAGAGTCATCAAACACGAGATATGGCATATTTATATACAGAGGACATGGATCAGCCCTGCACAGCCACTGCCATCGAAGATGGCACATTATTATACACAGTTCTTGAGCATATCAGAGCAGGGATTCATAGAGATTCCGAGATATATGCAGATCTATATGCCACATCGATTGAGAGTTCTTATTGGACAGCTCAGGGTATCATCACATCAGCTTATGATTGAGAGTGGCAGAGCCAGTGGCATCCCACGGGAGGAGAGGATATGCCCCCTTTGCAGATCAGAGGTGGAGAGTGAGGAGCATTTTGTTCTCAGATGCCCGACATACTCAGAGTTGAGATCTAGATACACATTGAGCAGCTCACTTTAGGGATGTATGACTGATATGGATCAGAGATCATTTGGCCGTTTTCTGGGAGAGGCATGGCACATCAGAGAGCAAAGCACACAGTGGGTCCCAGTCAGAGAGGGGCCCACCCAGACGACTATTACACAGTTCTTTCAGACAGACAGAGTGAGAGCTACTGTACCAACCTCCAGCCAGACCTCCGGGCTCACACTACAGCAGGCTGAGGACCAGCGTACCCGACGCCGTACGAGGATCCGTGGGTTTCGGACCCCACAGCCACACCGACAGGAGATCTTGAGGATTCTTGATCTACATCGATAGCAAACTGACATCCGATGACACTCGACACATTGGATCTCAGACCTCTAGTTTGCTCTTTCTCCACCGCCGATGGACCACATCCTGCATCTAGGAGGGATCACCTGCTATTAGCGACTTCGACGACTGCTACTACATCCCAAGATAGTATATCTCCCTGCATCTGTTACATATACACATCGCACCACTTTATCACAGCCGACATTTGTTCCCCTTTTGTAGCCATTATTTGGAGTACCAGAGCTACATACGCACATACACATACATGACACTTATCACACTCACAGCACCGTATTTTCAGTTTCCAGTTTTTAGCTTTTCATTCAGCACTTTTATTTTGGATAGTTGGACCTCATCAGTTGTATCACAGATTGTCTCATAGGCCAGTTTTGGTCTTTAGAAGACATTAATATAACTTTCTTTCTCTCTCTCTCTCTCTCTCTCTCTCTCTCTCTCTCTCTCTCTCTCTCTCTCTCTCTCTCTCTCTCTCTCTCTCTCTCTCTCTCTCTCTCTCTCTCTCTCTCTCTCTCTCTCTCTCTCTCTCTCTCTCTCTCTCTCTCTCTCTCCACACACACACATATATACATGTGTGTGTGTGTGTGTGTGTGCGTTTATATATTTTTTTTTAAAAAAATTCTGAGCTCAAATTAGTGTGTCTCTTTCTCATATCAAGGTGCCTCGTAGGACCATTGAGGTGATCGGACTGCTTTGTGTGAGTTTTTCTATTCTCATACTAATAGATATCTTTTAACATTTTTTACACTAATATATGTCTTTAAATTTTTCTAACTAATTAATCACATTTTTTGTCACTAACATATATCTTTTATTTACTTGTTTTCACAAGCACTATCAAAATGAAATAAGAAAGTTGCCCATTCAATGTTCAATGGCCATTCTCTGGTCCCTTTGATGCATCATCTCATTAGCATGGGCATTGAAGCCTAATCCCTCTTCACAGTTTTCTGTTCAAACTATTGCCTACATTCATTGGGATCTTGTTCGAAATTTTGTCCTTGGTGAGGAGGTATTCAATAAGAGCACTCCAAAAAAATTTAGGACCCACTCTAATCGCAAAGAACTTGAAGGGAGTTTTACTATTCCATCAATCCTTGCATCTCAACTATTGATGTGCATTGTGGTCCTAGCATCATTTTTTCAAGTTGCCCAAGCTTCAACGCACATGATGAGATAGTCTATGGCTATAATTATGTGCCTCGCATGTGAGTATTATGCTACAAAGCTGATTGGACCAATGAAATCAATCCCCCATATTTCAAATGGCTGGTGTGCTATCACTAGGGTCAACTCATTTGGGCCATGTGATAATCGAAACAATGTCATGCAACCAAGACATCTAAAATGGCCCAACGTCAAAGGTGGGAGTCAACATGTGGGATGTAGATGTCACTTCTATGTATACAAGTTATTTCTTTGGCCCACTATTGCCAGGATAAACTATATAGAGCAATCCCATATAGATATCAATGGAGATAGATGTCGCGGGTGTGATCATGGTGGTCCCAACATGAAGCTATGTGTGGCTCCGTGGTTGTTAGAAAATATGTGACAATGGATTGCACGACTACTCCATAATGGTTTCATACCACATCAAGTATTTCAACAATACATTATCGTGGTTGAAAGAAACTCCACTACAAAGTTCCACTAAGCGTCTTGACAATGAAAGACATCTTAAATATCGCATCAAATTTAGAAGGTATCAATTTTCAAACAAATCAAATTGATGCTGCTAGTGTGCACATTTGGATCTTGGATAATAAAGCTAGGACTTTTTTCTACTAACCAATGGATGATGCTTGCAATCAACCAGATTAGGCCTTCAAATCGAGTGGCACTTGCAAATGGTGAAAAAATATGGATGCTCAAGATCATGTCCTTGACTTCAATGCCTCATGGGAAGCAAATTCTTGGATAGTTGACGATGGTCGAAACAAAGATTAATGCCCTTCAGTAAGATATAGACATTTTTGTCTTGCTGCTTAATTGTTTATAATTTTCTACTATGAGTAATACATTCACAACCTTGCATTTGCAGACATGTACTTGTTTTGCCAATATACTTGTGTGTGTGGCATGTAAGGAGAGCATGGCTCAAGAATTTAATAAAAAAGGTTCAAGATGTCCAAACTCGTGTAGATATATTTCATGATTTGGGGAGCATTATGAACATGAGATGTAGAGGACTCTCAAATGAGGCTAAAAGAATGGAGGATGCTTCAATACTAGTTCATACATTCGTGGAGAAATATAAGTTTGAAGCATGTTTTATGTCTTATTTCAACAAATATTGGGTTCCTAAAATCGGTAAGAGTGTGTTCCTAGTATGTCTTAAATCGATGTGAGTTTCAATCTTTTTCAAGAGCAAAGCTCTATATAGAAGCTAAATTTTCAAGGAGGAAGAGATCAAGTGTTGGTGAATTGCATGTAGCAACAAAAAAGAAACCTTGCACAATGCGAGGTCCATTAAATAGTCTAGTACTTGCACATAACAGTCTTCAAGATCCTCAAGAAGTGAATCAATGTTAAGGAAGGAAAAGAGGGCACTTTTGTCAACACTATTATAATCATTATCATGGTTGTTATGCTTTCACACAATTAATGTGCCCTTTGAACTCTTTAGTGCCTTATCATGTAGAGTTGATGATTGCAAATTGGAATATATTTCACACAAGCAATCCAATTTTGATACTTACAAATTTTTATTTTTAGATTAAGGTTTTTTGTACCTTAATTATGTAAAGTTAAAACAATTGTGATAAATATTATGCTTATGTTACTACAAATCATATTTTAAATTTTGTGTTACCTTGCAATTAATCATCTTTTAAACCATGGGCTACTTCCCCTTGCACCCTTGCTAATCTCTCATAAAAGGATTTAAGATTGTACTAACTGATGGCCGCCACCTCAAATTCCAAGCACCCTTGAGTGTCAAAGTATGAGTCATCAATTATCTAGAACACACCCTCCATCAATATTACTAAGAGGAGAGATTTGGGCATGCGATTGAGTGAGATTGGACCTTAATAGTAGTGGGCCATCCTCAACATCCATCGATTAGGGTGATTATTCCCACTTCTATTGTCTACATTGGGTTTCTATCCCCGGGCTTGCAAGATCCCATCAATGCACGGAGGGTCCATGCTCTAGATGATATACCCCACTAGCCTCATTTTCTCCTCATGGAAAATAACATCATGGATTTTGGGGGGGGGGGGGGGGGGGGGGGGGGGGGGGGGGGGGGGCGCGGGCGGGGCATGGGGCATGGACTGAGATAGAGCGGTAGAGGAGATGAACCACTAAAGGCTTGGGATAGATTTACATATAGGATCCCCCCTTATGTTAAAATTTGATGGACGTCCACCCATCCAAGGGTCTCCAACCCACCCTACGAATGGTAAAATAATATGAAACTTTTCATTGGACTGACAACTTAGAAGATTGCCTATCCATAGAGAAGTGTAAAGATTTTGGGTAAATATCTATGGATGGGTAGTAACGAGGGATGCCTATCTAAAACTAAAAAGCAATCGAGAGCATATAATCTCATATAGCAAGAAAATAGTACATTATTTGTAATTGTATTAGATATTTTTGACATGTTATATGCTTCATATCATGTTGTAAAGTGGTACAAACATCAAAATAAAACATATATGCTTAGTGTTGTGGTTTACATCTTTTGGTTATTTATTTATATCTATAATCATAATAGCAGGAAAAGCATAAATTTACAACGAGTTGGCAAGGTTCGAATTTGCCATGCCAATGGGAATGGCAAGGTCGAAAAAAAAGTGTCCCATGAAAACTAGGGCCTAACGCTCGTCGCCCCACCATACAAAAAAGGTGAGAAACAGCACGGGCTCCCTACCATCCGATTTAACGCCGCCATGTGCCGGCCCAAGCATCTCGGCGCCCTCTCTCTCTCTCCCGTGCACTCTCTCTCTTTCCTTCTGTAACAATTGCTTCTGGTTCTGATGCTTCGCCTTCTTCTCTGGCAGCTCCTGATCCATCTTCAATGGAGGAGCCTATGATTGCTGGCACGCGAGCAAAGGATACCCTGCCGTCCATCCTTGATATGGCTCAGCACCTGTCTCTCATTGTCTCTGTCTTTATCTCCCCCTTTGTTTAGTGGTGGCAACCTTCAACCACCAACATCATCTAGCTTCTGCTCCAATCTCTAGCCAATCATCTCAAACAATCATCTAGCCTCTCCCAATAGTGGGACCTTCATCAAGTCATCGCGATAATCACGAGACTGCCACTACTAGATCAACAACGAGTACACTCAGCACACTGCTATCAGCTTCAGCCTTCACGCAGCGTCAGTAAGTGTAAATTACCTATAGCACATGGGGAATAGTTAATATAGCAAAATCTCAGCATCAGGCTCACTCCCATGTCACCTGGATTTCTCAAATTGATACAAGGGTGGCAACCAAAGTCAATACTGAACCTCTAAAGGCTATGACATACAACAGTAAGCACAAAAAGCGCATCAAGAGATGACTGCAATACAAATAATGGCATAACTCACCTAGATGGGTACCCAAAGCACTACTCGAGGCATAGAGCTACTACCAAGGGAATCATAGATTGCGGTTTTCTAAGTCCATCCAAATGCCCCCAACAAATTGTACGATAGGATGCAAAGACCAAACATGTTTGCTAAGAACAATGCAAAAGACCAATGGCAAACCCCAAGGAATTACAAAAAGCTCCACTTTTAGAGAAGGTTGAACCCAAGAAACCAACTAGAAAGCGATAGCTACCTACCAATGTAAAGACTTTCCAACCAAGAACCATAACAACAACAACCCCCGTCTTCTTGCGCTATCCCAACAAGCACAACTGAAACTTCCAAAGTCAAAGAGGTCACAGCATCTTCAATAGTGGATTGAGAGCAACAACAGCCCCAACTATTGCAAAGGTTGACAAACTGCCTCTTGTTTTACTTTGTTGTTTTTATTTTGGTGTGTGGTACAATATTATTACATTAATCTTCCATGCATATTTACAGTACAAGGCTAATGGAAATTACATATTTGGCTCTTCAATGGAATGGCATACACAAGAGTACATACGAGATAGCATGCCAAGCTATTAACAACATGTAATAAGAAATTTGGTAATGATATTGTTCTTGAATAATATCTAAGCTCTATAAAGGTGTTACTGATGGGAAGATCATTGAGCCATTTGGAGAAGCATTGAGCAACTATTTTCAAAGAAGATGGATGTCGCAAAGAGTAAGTTGTCAAGGCACATTTTGCTTGAAGACAGGTTGGATTGAGTAGATGGGTGTTGATGGCTTCCTCTTTATTTAGCATGATGACAAAGTGTTGTAGTAGTGGATGACTTGTCCACACCTAGCTTTGATCAACATTGAAGCAATCAATATATCTTTTCTCCATTCTTGTTTGGGAGTCTTCAAGTTTTGCTTCCTACAAATTTTTGTCATCCTTGGTATCTATGATTATTAGAACAAAAAACAAGCATAGCACGAGGTTATGAATTAAAAGTTCACACACACAAGTTTGTGTTTCCTCTTTGTTTGCTGCAATCCTAGTGTTTATTATTTTTCAAGATCTTATTTAGGTATAATAAAAAGAATAGTCATTTATTCAAGCACAAAATTGGCTAAACTTAGCCTTAGAAATCCATCAATAGTAGAAGTTACGATTATACTAGAAACCTGCAAAGGGTCTAAGTCAATCAATTGGCATGCTAAAATATCACATACATGATGACACCTGAGAGAAGATTAGTGTTGCAAAATAACTCACTAAGTAAAGCTCTTTGTCTAGCAATACTTTATCCACAATAGAGGATGGTGCAACAATTTTGATGAGGATTCTCACATGACAATGATACCCTAAATAGATGTGGGGATACAATATGCTCAGTCATATTAACATATTTGTACCACCCTCCATTGCTTGGAATTATTCATAAGGCATCTCATAATGCACGTGATTTCTACCCTATGCTTATACCATTCCCTCAAGAAGTGATTATTGGGTTATGATTTTTATTTTAGCTCCTTGATTTCTCCCTCATTTGAGATCTTTGTAATAGCAACATATGCGAAAATGAGGTAAAGGGCTCTACGTTCCCTTTCAGCCAAAATCTTTAAAACCTCGTTCTTAATTAGCACAATTTTGAGATAGATGTGCTCATGATCCTCTCTACTTGTAGACCATTGGAATATAGCCTCAACAATGCTATGTACTAAGATACCCACATCTATCATCTCATAGACTCTGACTAGGGTACTAGGGTCATGTTGAGCTAAGTGAAATATTATGTTACAATTGCATCTAACTCTACTACTAAGTAAAATATTATAGATAGTTCTTTGAGCATAACTAGGCTTCCAACTAGCAAGAGGATTGGGCTTGGAGGAACTTGGTGCACCGTGTGTCTAGTCCTTTACCTACAAGTAGTTGTCAAGTTCTTGCCATAGTAGTACCCCTCTACCCTTCTTCAAAGATACATGTGCTCACATTCACTACACTACATCTACCGGGTTTCTCAAGTTAGAGATATCTAGTAGCCTTTGGTCAGCCAACTCCATCCAGAATCCCCTATTCCAATTCTCTACCCCCACATGTGCTTAGGGTGTATCAAGGGCAAGGCATTCCTAGGAAGCCCTTGCTTACGTACCACCTAGTACCAAAAAAGGAACTTGTTGATAGTAAGGTAGAAAATGCCCTTCAATTAAAAAAGGTTACCCCTACACCAAGTGTCATTCTACCTAGACATCGTGAATACATTGAGGACCTACATATCTTCTTAATGATCCTTCTACAAGGACGATACCATCTCATATCCCTCCACCATGAAGATCAACCCTTACTATGATAACAACCCTCAACAAGAAGAAATCAAAGAAGATGCCTACTACTTCTATATAAGCTTATGTAAACATGTGCACTCACATATTACTTGCACTATAGCATTGGCTTTTCAAATGTGGAAACAAGCCATTCAACACCTGGTTTTATATCCTTCTACACCTCCCCACCACTTCAAGTCATGATCACCATGGAAGGACCTATCAATTAATACCACTATCAACAATGGTATAGTCCATGAAACATTGTCACACCCATCACAACTTCAATCATCATCCACATAAGGAGGCCAAATGCATTCCTCCATACCTTTACTATCATGGGCTACATGCGCACACCACCTTTGATAGCAAGTACCAAGGGATTGAGACTCATCTAGCAAAGGGAAAAGTATTAAGCAAACTGAAAATAGCAATTGTTCTATATGATAATTACCAAAAATATTTGCTAAAAATAAGTGTGAAAAATAATAAGTGATGGCCGACAACTAGATATAACAAGAAGAAACCAAGACCTAGCCTAGCAAAATAGATGAGTCTTTTTTTTAGGTATTTAAGACCTTGAAATCTCTTTGATTTGTATTTCTATTCATTTTTCACGTCTGATGCTAATCTACATTGTAGAGCTAGTTGTAAAATACCTACAACATGCACAAAATACTTATTGCAAAATCCAAGCACCAAAATTACCTTTATGCAAACTACATAAAACTATGGGTAAAATTAAAATATCCAACACATTTACACCAAAAATCCCACAAGATAAATAGAAAATTCTATGTTTGCATTATAATATCCTACAGGCAAGCCACAAAGGCCTAGTCTAAAGATCAAGCATTGTAAGTGGGCAAGAGATTGACCAAAGGGTTGAGAATGCCCATCCAAAAAAAAGCACTACACATAGTGTATAAAATAAATAGAGAGTTCATTCTTGTATGTACAAACTTCTTTAGCATTACCAATAACCAATAGTGAGTCTCTTTCAACTAATTTTCATACCTTAGTAATAGTTCATTCTACTCTCCCCCCTAAATATGTCAATCTACCAATATAACAACTACCACACAGTTGGAGCTTACCACACACTTGGAGTTTGCATAGCTAACAAGAAGCCACCAAAGCCATTATTAATTGGTCGCCCATGTTTATCTCTTGGGCCTTTTCCATTGCTTGGTTGGGATATGCTTCTTTTGTTACTAAAAAGATGGAGAAACATTTAGTTCTACTTTGCAAATGATGGTTTGCCATCCTACTTACAATCCCTGCCTTCACTAGATAATACTAAAGCAATTACAAACCATAGCAATGCTTAACGGTATGGATACCCAAGCTATTGCACTATTCTTATAATGATTTTACCCTAATGTGGTTGCTATGTTGGCAAGCTATTCCAATATCTTAGCATTTGACTAAATGATAAAACATCCAATGCGGCCCAATGGCTCATAATAGCTTACTCTCCACAATCCTAGGTGATGGCCTTTGTGTGGTCTCACTGGAGCAATGATTCTTGTGAGTTTTCACCATTCCATGTTGATAACATACTTGACATGAGGTAAAATATATGACCACCTCATTTGATTGTCTATGACTAAGTTGCATGGTGGTTTTATATCATGTTATTCAAATTAGGATGCTTTTCATGGTAGCATTGCCTACCATGGATCCACAATGAAACATTGTTGGATGTGCTATTGATTAGTCTCAAGTAAACATCAGAGATACATAGAGACAGCATGTGAGAGTGAGCTACAAGCCATATTGGCCAATGGTAATCACTTTCTCAAGATCTAGTCCACATGATGGTGGCTCTTTGGAGCAAAACTTATACATGGACTTTGTAGCTCAAGCTTAACTAATTCATGGGTTTTTAATATATCCTTTCTATGCTCAAGGCGTATATCCTGGCTACTAAACACACTAGTGTCATCATACCCAAGATATAATCCCTTAAATTGGTCACTCTATCTCAAAATTTACCAAAAAGGGGACACTGATAACTGTTCTAACCTTTGCTTCGACACTTCTTGGGTGGAAAAATGTTAAAAACCTAATGGAGATAGCAGACTAGCTTAAAATTTGATGCGCTATCAAAAATAAATAAAAACAGATTCGATACCAAACAGTGTCATACTTTCATTGTGAATAGAGGTAGCAGAGGGCCAAAATTTAGCCACTTGACCAGCTATAAGCAGATCCCAATTTAACAGCATTTGCTGACATGCTGACCGAAGACCACAGCATAATGTTGCAAGAAAGTGGCTTCTCAACTGTAATGTCAATACAGCTGATTACCTGACATGCTGAAAATAAGCTTTCTCCACTTAAGGTACACAGCTTCTGACTTAGAAACCTCACAGTCACACTACCGATGACAGTAGTAATACTTCTAAGCCACAAATTACTAAACGGACTGCATATACTACTTCTATGTCACAATTTAGTAAAAGGACTGCATATACTACTACTCATAACTCAGCTCTAAAGTAAGCTATCTTCATCTCAATTCTACAGTTAAATTAATCTGTTCATATCTCAACCAACACATACTCTTCTAGCCAGGTTGTACATGTACCATCGTACACTGAGTGAGACCAACAGTAGAAACAAGATGTCCAATGGGATCGTCGCTCAGTTTGTTTGTGTCAGTTGAAGGTGTGTGAGTTGAAACCCTGGGCTGTGCATCTCCAGTCGCATAAAAATCTATGCACATCTAGTAGTAGAAACAAGATGACAAAATGTCCTTGCAACTCAGGACAGCAAAGCCCCCACAAGTATAGAACAAGATAAAGAAATGCACTTGTGATACAGGGTAGCGAAGCACCCACAATAACAGAAAAGGTGAGCTGTATCAATCTTGAAATGACAAGCAGAATAATTAATTGTCAGCCAGATAGATTAAGGAAACTCTGTTAATTTGCAAAAACCTATATCCTAGGTAACCCGTGCATCCATTACTTCCGTTTGCCATGACTTTGTAAATAATTCAACAGCATATTCTCACTGTTGTGGGCTAGCACCACCCAATTGCATTATAACCTTGGGTAGCCTCAAAGAATTTTGCTACAGAAAATAAAACTGTCCAAGACAAACATACACTCTGTTCTGATTACAATCATCCAGAACTAAGGGAAGAAAAAAATTTGAATGTAAACCATATATATGGTGAACTTGCAGACATGCAGTAGGTTCCAGTACCCCAAAGGCCTTGGTTGGAAAAAAATTACCACCTCTTCACTGATATCCATGTGTTACATCCATAGCAAAACTGAACACCAAAAATAAATAAATAAATGAGAAAGTCCTGATAAGCTACATTCACATTGACAGAATCACTGCAAACATGTCACAAACATCCCTTAGTTCTAATCAGCTCTGACAGTTTTACAAACTTGCTGATCTAGAGATGTTTCCAATTCTACCATGCTCTCGTTTGATTTTCCAAACATCACATACCTTTTAGTGATGCTGCAAAGAGATGGAACCGTATTTCATTTTATTCATACAATGACCATCCTATGTCAGATATGCTTGAGAAAAGGCCTTCTGAAAAACATTTTCTTGTAGCCTAATGCATGAGACCTCTTCTTGAACTTTTTCAGCCGAATATTCACTCTCTTTGATTTTGTTGCAACCACGTCTTGAAATAGGTTGCTACCCTGAGAATGCTTTTGGTCATGTGAGGCCAAGGCTGCTTGGTTACTTATCATTTGCTTCATTTTCCTCCTCTTATTGGGATACATGGGACCCTCAAAATCATGGGTAACTTCATCTCCCCCCATCTTTTTCCGAACCTTTTTGCGTTTACCTCGATCATACTCTTCATCCCTGACAGGAAACCTTTCTTATCAGGAAAGTACATAGAATTCCTCCTTTGACTTTCAACAAACAACACTTCAACTCACCAATCATCCAAAACATAGCCACAGGAAGCCTCTACTTCATCAGGCAGGTTATTAACCTTGTCTTCACCCCCTTTAAATCCCTCTTCTTCACTCCAGCGGGGCACTGCAAAATCTTGATGATTGACATACATACAAGGGCATGCTAAAGTGGAGACCAAAAACAAGACCAGAAACAAAAGTCTGCACACATGGAAAGGATGTTCAAAGCATGCTGACCGGCTACTTCTAAGAAAGCACTCCTCAAAGCAGGACCGCTAGCATCAAAAGTCTGTTGATCCCTCTTTGTACCCTCTGCTTGTTGTGAATTCTCACACACTGAACTCTGACCATTTCGACAATTCCCACTTAAAGGCTGATTGTTACAATCATCTTGATCCAAGACTTGTTGCAAAGGCCTCTCATAATTATTTCTGACACGAGAAGATTCCACATTCTTGTTGGTCACACCAACAATACAATCCACATTCTTCTTGACCCCACTGCCATCTCCATCCAAAGATGAACTGACACTCATCTTACTGTGATTGATAGCATACCCCCCTGAGCTGTCTAAAATCCCGGGATTACTTTGAACTTGCCCATTCATAAGTAGATCATTATGTAAAATGTTATTCTTTTTTGCATTGGGAGATAGACTGGGAACTGCATCTGCCAGGGTACCACTATGAACACCTGTCTTCATTATGTCACTATCTGCAGCTCTATTATTTGCACTGGGAGATGGACCAGCAACTTCATTTGATTTGGTCATGTTGGAAGTCTCTCTAACATAGAAGAGTATGTAGGCCTTCTGTTCAAAAACCGTCTTTTCACTAACTTGCGATACCTGAGAGTCAATTGATATATAAAGTTGAACTGGTTAGCCTTCACAAAAGTGGTCTGGTGCAACTGCATGCTCTCAGATAAGGACTCCAAACCAAAAGCAAGAAAACTTAAAGCCTGTGAGAAGCAGAAAAGTACCCGACTGTCATCAAGAATGTGCCACATGTCCATTGCAGTACGGACAAAGCAGAAGTAATGGCCAGAATGAGTTGACCAGCCAGAGTGAACTAAGACTCCATAAAGAGAGTATTTCAGCTCTTCATCCTGCGCACAGAAGGATTAGAATTAGCAGTCTTCCAAGGCCTACAGTAAGCATTAAAATGTACGACATCTTGAACATAAGTTTTTTTTTTTTTAATTAACAGGGTTTTAAAATCATTACCTTCTCAACATTAGCAAATGGTTTCAAATCTAAGGTTCGATCAAAATGAACCTTTTTGTCAATCTTGCCTCCAAATCCTCCAGAGCTACTAAATCGCTTGAATTGAATTGTTAAAACATGAGGAGCTTTGTCAATTGTAAACTGCTTCAGAGCTTTAACTTTAATCTTACACCTGCTACACTGGTACTTGTTGTCCCCGTCTAGCACTTCAACTGCTGTAAATCGTGACAGGGCCTTCAACAACGACTCCGCTCTCACTATCTCAAGGCTGAGATCCAGAAATGGGTCATATGTATTAGAGCAATGCGAGCATTGTGTACACTTCACCTGAATAAGTCACCACAGACTGATCAATATGGTAAACATTATCTGCACCTGCTAACAATCAATAGATCCTCAACAGCTTATGATATGCCACACCATATCTTACCTGGCTTCTGAGTCGTCCACCGAAAATATTTTGAATCAGACTCTTCTGACACACCAAAGAAATGCCACTTGAAATTTCATTGGAGGAGCACTTCTGCAAAGCCTCAATTAAATACCTCATGTACTCATGAGCATCTTCTTGCCGATACATTTGAAATGACCGAGAGATGCCTAGCAAATAAAGATTCAAGAGAACAACCTATATCCCGGACACAAATGTTAACAACAAATAAGTGTATGTAAGAGTTTGCAACTTTTATATACAGTAAAGACTAGGATACACCGCAGATTCTTAACAAGATGAGTCGGTGAAACAGTTCTTCCAGTAGATGATAAAGCCTGCTTCACATGACTTTCCAAGGCGCACATGGCACAAAATCCTGCCAAGCGACCTATGTACACAACAAAACATCTCTATCAGTTCTAATGAAACACGTTAATTTCAAGTCTAATGTGCACAATTGACTCAAAAATATCATCACAAGTTTTTTTTAAAGTTGAGATAACTTTGAGGCCCAAAGAGAAGTCAATAAATTTTAGATTGTGACCACCTCTGAAATGTGTATTCAAAAAACAAATGGAACAACTATGACCCTAAACATTAAATAGATCACTTTAACATGGTATGTTCCAAGTTCTCCAATAACCAAACAAAATTATCTTTTCTCCACCCAAATTGCTTGTCTTATCTGCTCAGCATTGGCATTCTTGTCCCTGCCAACCAATAGGCCAGGAGGAGCCATCTCTTTCTCATCTCTAGATTCTTCATCCCTCCTCCAACATCCTCCCAATGATCTTCTACCATGCATGTCTTCCCTTTCTATCTGCCAATGCCTTGTTTCCAGCTCTGCCACCGCCAGTGCAGCCACCTACAATACTACTACATTGCCACCACATTACCATCACTCTTCATGAAGGCTCTTCCATTGCCTTCACTTCTTCCTCATTTGTGCTCCTTGGGGTTCAAGTACACCCAAGATCTAAGTGGGGGAGTTAGCGGTCATGATCATGAACCCATAGAGACATTGGGGGCTTTGTCTAGTGTTAGTCACTTAGGTCAATTTGGTCTTCATCGGTTCATCTTTGGTCATGTCCTATTTTTGGCCCAAAGATGCCTTCTAGATATTTTTTAGGTCCCCTTGCCTATATGTAAGCTGCTGTGTCAGTTGGTTCATACACTCACTCAGTCAATGGACTTTTTCTCCCACCTTCATCTCTAGTGATGACTACTTCAACAAGGGAAGTTAGTAAATGCAAAACCCCAAGGAAGCCATCTACATTTAGAAAGGAGAATCAAGCCCTTCAAGTCCTCAAAGAGAAAAATCCTCCCCCCCCCCCCCCCCAAAAAAAAAAAAAGAGGAGAGCGATCAGGATGCAGCAATTGTGTGAGGCAAAGGCTCAAACCTTAAAAAGAAAAAGAAATTCAACCCAAAAAAAGTGGGGGGGAAATTATCAGGATGCAGCGATTGTGCAAAGCAAAGACTCAAGCAAAGGCTCAAACTGAACCTTGAGGCTAGCTTCCTTCAGCACAAGCTAGAGAGGTGGCAAGCAAATGAAAATTCAAAAGAAATCCAAGGAACAAGAGTACCTCCACCTTAAATAGAAGCACATCCACCATGAGTATGAACAGGCCTATCCAATGGATAAGAAAACTACTCTAGGGACATAACCATGAAGCATACAAATAGATCCTTATATAAAAGGAAAGCAAGTCAAGCAAGTCAATCAACTATCCAATCAAAGATCTACTTACCTTGATATGACATCATGAAGTTGGAATCATCCTTTCTAAAGTCTTTCCTTTGTCAAAACAATACTTGGTTCCTTGCATATTAAAAAAAAAGGGTCCCAACTTGTATGTCATATGTGTCAAAAGATGGCGTACCAACGAGACAGTAGGGTTGGCAGGGAGGAACACGGAGTGAACTCGGCAAACATGGAGAAGAGAAGAGAAGAGAGAAAAAATGAATGGAATGATGAAGTTCTGAATCATGGAGTGAATGTGATACAAGGGAACAAGGGTGCCGTAGCACAAGGAAGATGATGAAGACAGCCACGAACCACAAACCGCAATGTCCTCCTAAAGGGGTGTAAGGATAGTGGAGAGGCTGGAGAGAAGAGGTGACGGACTGAATGAATCAGCCGTAAGGAATGAATGAGAGAGTGGCCTATAAATAGGCACAGTCAGTCAAGGATGGCGGCCCTTTTTGGGGCTGCAAACCCTAAACGCAAAAACGCAAACTGTGGGTGAAAGGTGAAGGGTTTCTCAACAATATGGAAAAAACACAACCTTTGTGGATCTAGCATTTAGGCTAGATAGAGTCATTTAGTTGGTAGAAACTCGAGGTATACCACATCGAGTTGCAAGTGCCAAAAGATGACGTACCAGCAAGACAGTAGGGTTGGCAGGGAGAAACACGGAGTGAACTCGGCAAACATGGAGAAGAGAAGAGAAGAGAGAAGAAACTCAGATGAATGGAATGATGAAGATCTGAATCATGGAGTGAATGTGATAGAAGGGAACAAGGGTGCCGTAGCACAAGGAAGATGATGAAGATAGCCACGAACCACCTGCGGGTGAAGGGTAAAGGATTTCTCAACAATAAGGTGTGGAAGTTCCAAGGACCCCTATTTCAAGACCATCACCCCTAGCTAGGGGGTTCTTCGAGGAACCAATGGTCCTCCCTAGCGAGGGTTTCAAGGAAATGCTCCTAAACCAACAATAAAAGAAATATTCTATATCTGATTGGCAAAGGTTAATAGGTACGTGGTTTAGGCCAACTTGACCATCTTCGCACGCTATAAAAGGGAGACCCTGTAACGTGCCCGCCTATCGCCTGTACAAGCACGTTTTTAGCGATCCATCAAGAGATGAATCTAAGTGCCACCGCCCGGCTCTCCCATGGAATGTTACGGAGTTTGTCGCCTAGGGTTTCTCGAGTCCACCTTGCAATGGAACGTTCGCGGCCGAACCAACTAGGATCGACCTAAAACTTGGGTCCCTAGTAGTCAAGGTCTCCTGACAGCATTCTAACGTCAAGTCCTGGACATCCTACTTTACGCAAAGATACCCAAGCCGAAGCAGACCCATGCCGCACTTGGTTCAAAGAGAATGGGAAACAAGAGGGATGCGTCGCTCAACCTCTCTGCCCATAGGTCATAGTTCCATTCCGGTCCCCTAAAATGGCATGAATCGGGTTCTAACCTAACAATTCCTAAGGGTCGGGACGTCAATAAAACCTTATGAGAAGTCTCCTAGTTTTCTAGGACCACCTTGCCGTAGGATGGACCCGTTGGGGGTTCCGCCCACCCGCTTCCCTCAATAGACGTTCTTTAGTTATCTAATTAAGTCCTGTCACATTTATGTGTGATTTAAAATCAGCTTTCTTAATTAAGCCTTTTAAGAAACAGGGTTCGTTTGTGTAATTTATATCACGGATACAAATACAGAGCAAGCAGTCCTTTTGACAAACAAGTTCAAACAAGTTCCTTAACTTATCTTCAAGTTAATCTTTGTCTCCTGACAATACAGAAGAAATTATATTTTCATTCTGCCCTACAAAAGTAACTAGTCCAAATCACATGGCACCATAATTTCCATCCTTTATCTAGAATAGGATCTTCCAACGCCACAGACGTTGGGCGCATGGTAGTCTTCAATTCCATTCCGAACTAGGCAAGGGATGTCCAGACCCCAAGCGGCCTAGGAGTGAGACACAATTTCCATAGTTGGCCTTTTCACCACTTAACCTTCAGCCCGTGAATCGAGCAGTGCCCTTCTCGGGTTGAAGCGCAGTATAACCTTGGAGATGATCCATCCGCGCAAAATATTTCCAAAGTCAAGGGACAAGATTGGTTGCAAGAGCTATGCCACTGATTTCCTTATCTTCTATTCTCAAACGATGTAGAACAATGCACGAATCACCTCGTAGTTACATATGTACGTTTTCTACAACAAGTTTGATATCTACCTCTACAGATCCCATTCTTGTCAAGAAGGGGCCTCTTTTTGTGTGTCTGTAACCCTCAATACAATGACTATCAAGTTCTTATGACCAACGTCAATAGCACTCACAAGTGCATTGCTATCAAGGTCAAGATTTCAAGGCAGATATTGTCAGAGTGAAGCAATGCAAAAGCGAATGACCGTGACAAAGAGTGAACAAAGAGAGAAGAGAGAGAGAGAAAGAGACGGTGAAACGCAGAAAATCTGCAGTGAAGAATGCTGTATAAGGATGCAGAATTATACACGGGTGCAGAGACAATATCTGCATATGTCTCCACCTCGAGGATCTCGATCTCTGTTAGCCCCGAGAGCAATCTCCATCATCAGCAGGCTGAAATCTGTCAAAGACAATGTGCCAAGGCTGCCGAAAACTCCTTTTAAAGGCTGAAAATAATGCCTGAAAATACCTCAAATAATCAATCAGTGGGACAGTCCGACTGCTGCCATGTGGCAGTCTACCACGTGGCACTACTGACATGGCACAAGAAATGACTCGCAACACCCCCTCTCAAATCTTGGACAAGGTAACAAACGGAGGGATTTGGAATGTCCGTGAAGTAAAGCCTAGGGAAGTGCCTTCATAAACAAATCTGCAAGATTGTCTTCAATCTTACAGTATTCCACATCAATGGTTGCATCCCGAAGCTTCTCCCTAATGAAGTGATACTGGATCTCTATGTGCTTCGTTCAGGCATGGAATACATGATTCTGTGCCAAGGCAATGCAACTCTCATTGTCACACCACAAAATAGTAGAACGAGTCTGGGGGCAGCCAAGCTCCTCCAACAACCGTCGAAGCCACATAGTCTCACATGTGGTAGATGGCGTAGCTCGATACTCTACCTCAGTCAAAGATAGAGCTATCGCGGGCTACTTCTTGCTACTCCAAGAGATAGCACCAACACCCAAGGTAAAACAATAACCTGTAGTAGACCGCCTTTGATCCACATCGCCAACACAATCTGAATCACTCCAACCTGCAAGAATAAGATCAAAAGCACTTGTACCTGCTAGATAGAAAATCCCGCGGTCGGAGGTCCCCCTCAAAAACCGAAGTATCCTCTGAGCAACCTCCCAATGCACCTGCTAAGGTGCACTCATGAACCTAGTCAAGAGACCTACAACAAAACATAGATCAACCCATGTGTTGAGGAGCCAAATCAATGATCCAATTAGCTGATGGTAGCGGGTAGCATCCACCAAAGGAGAATCTGCATGTGAAGTGGCCTTCCAATTCGGATCCATAGGAGTAGAAATGGATCGGCAATCCTCCATCTCAAAAGTCACCAAGAGCTCCTGTACATATCTTTGCTGAGAGATGAAAATCCCCCTCTAAGACTGATAAATCTCGTGGCCCAAAAAGAAATGGAGAAGTCCTAAATCCGTCACCTCAAACTTTTAATGTAGGACTACCTTCGTCTCATCAACCTTCTGGGCAGCTGCAGATCAACTATAATGTGCCCGCCTATCGATTGTCCGGGCACGTTTTTAGCGATCCATCGAGAAACGAATCTAAGTGACGCCGCTCGGGACTCCCATGGAATGTTATGGGATTTTTCACCTAGGGTTTCTCGAGTCCGCCTTGCAACGGAATGTTCGCGGCTGAATCCACTAGGATCGACCTAAAACTTGAGTCCCTAGTGGTCAAGGTCTCCTGACAACGTTCTAGCATCACGTCCTAGACATCCTACTTTACGCAAAGATACCCAAGGCGAAGCAGATCCATGCCGCACTTGATTCAAAGAGAATGGGAAACGAGAGGGGTGCACTGCTCAACCTCTCTGCCCATAGGATATAGCCCCATTCCAGTTCTCTAAAACGGTATGAATCGGGATTCTAACCTAACAATTACTAAGGGTCTATTGTCGATAAAACCTTGTGAGAAGCCTCCCAATTCTCTCGGACCACCCTGTCGTAGGACAGACCCGTCAAGGATTCTGCCCACCCACTTCCCTCAATAGGTGTTCTTTAGTTATCTAATTAGGTCCTATCACATTTATGTGTGACATTTAAAATCAGCTTCCTTAATTAAGCCTTTTTAAGAAACAAGGTTCGTTCGCATAATTTACAGCACACACACGAAAACAGAGCAAGCAATCATTTTGACAAACAAGTTCCTTAACTTATCTTCGAGTTAATCTTTGTCTCCTATCCATACAGGAGAAATTATATATCCCTTCTACCCAGCAGAAGTACCGGGTCCAAATCACATGGCACCATAATTTCCATCCATTATCTAGAATAGGATCTTCCAGCGCCATAGACGTTGGACTCACGGCAGTCTTCAACTCCATTCCGGACTAAGCAAGGGGTGTCCAGAGCTCCACCTGACCCACAAGCGACCTAGGAGTGAGACACAATTTCCGTGGTTGGCCTTTACACCACTCGACCTTCAACCCATGAATCGAGCAATGCCCTTCTCAAGTTGAAGCGCGGTGTAACCTTGGAGATTATCCACCCGCGCAAAATATCCTTTCCTTAATTAATCCAGTTAAGAATCAAGCACAATCAAGGCAATCAGCCCTAATATCATTTTCCAAGACAACATTCATTTACGCTCATGGCAATTTGTCATCATAGACCCTTGCCATGAATTTACTATCAATCACAAGTACTTGGAATAATCATCCAAACGATAAACCAACAAACAATTGAATATAGAAGCATTTAGGACGTTGCTTGATCAACCAACAAAACCAATTGTATTTCCAAGCAATGCAAGAATAGACGCGATAACATTTCCATTGCATATTCACTCTCCCCCTTGGAGCCAAAGAGCAATTCTATGTAAAATTTACTTAACACTCCCTTCCTTTGGCTAAGGCATATGCTAAGGTTTCAAACACTGTACAAGACGTAAGTTCTATAGATCACTTACGATGATCAATAACCCAACCCTGAATTGGAGTGATGAAACATAGTAGCTATCGGACGGATCTCAAGGCATCTTAGTTTTTAACCCTTATGATCGTTGTTTGTACTAGCTACGCATATCTTCAAGATCCCAATCTATTAAATATGAGTTATCAGTTTATACTATTAGCAAGAGCCATGTCCATCGTCGTCATCCTCCTTCCCCCCCTCCCGCCACCTGTTCAACGCGACGACAGAGAGGGGGGGGAGGGGGGAGGGGGGGGAAGGTTAAAAAATTTTCTATTAACTTTAATAAAAAGGAGGGATTCCTATGGCTTGCAGTCGAGGAGGGATATTACATCAACCCTAGAGCGCCAATATCCCAACTTGGCTTGGAGAAACAAATCAATGTTCTTGTTCCAAGCACGCAGAGCCTGCTTCAGGCCATATAGGGCCTTCAACCCGTAAACCTTCCCATCTGAGAAACCAAAGGCAAGAGGCTACTCTACATAGATATTCTCCTTCAAATTACCATTCAAGAAGGCCAACTTCACATTCAACTGAAAAACAAGCCATCTATGACGACCAGCCAAGGCAAGAACAGCACAAATAGTCACCATACGAGCAGTGGGGAAAAAAGTATCATGGAAATCAACACCTAGGCGCTGTGCAAAACCTTTAGCAACAAGGAAAGCCTTGTGCTCGTTCAAAGAGCCATCACTATGGTACTTGGTCTTGAAGACCCATTTGGCACCAATCACCTTCTTATGAGAGGGACGAGGCACAAGGAACCAAGTTGCCATTCTGCTCAATAGCCTCCAGCTCGGCTTCCATCGCTTTCCGCCAATGATCAAACTGTGAAGCCTCCTTCACTGATGTAGGCTCTCTATCCTACATAACACGAAACATCAAATAGTAGTTAGAGCAAACAAGCTCCATAGTATGTACCTGGTGCCTGTCAGAGTGCAGCGGTGCGGAAGCGTAGGACTGAGAGAGAGAGAACGCAGAGAGAGAAGGGAGAGAGAGACAGTGTACACTGAAGATCTGCTGTATAAAGAATGCTGAATACAAAGATATACACGGGCGCAGTGCGCTGGACTGCGTGTCTCCACCTCGACGATGCGACCTGCTGTCCACCTCGAAGTCTGCTGCAGTCTGCACTGTCTGCTGTCTGAAATCTGCGAACAGAGACAGAGATCTGCACGGCACCGGTCTGTAATCTGCGACAGAGAATGATCGCCAGACTGCTGAAAACGTCAGCAATAAATAGGCAAAAAACTGCCTGGAATGGGGCGCCAAAATAGGGCGCAGCCAGAATAAATCGGCTGCAGGCAGTCGGACTGCCACGTGGCAGTCCGACTGCACAGTCCGACTGTGCAGCAGCTGGTCCGACTGCTGCTGCTGACTGTGCAGCTGCCTAAACAGGCTATGATCTCTGACACCCCCTCTCAGAGCCTGGACAGGGCAGAAGCCTGAGGGATCTGGAATGTTGCCGAAGTAGAGCCTGAGGAAGCGCCTTCGTAAACAAATCCGCAAGATTAACCTCCGTCTTACAATACTCCACAGTGATGGTCTCATCCAGAAGCTTTTCTCGGATGAAGTGGTACTGGATCTCAATGTGCTTCGTCCGGGCATGAAAAACAGGGTTCCTTGCCAAGGCAATGCAACTCTCATTGTCACATCGCAGCAATGTAGGACGAGTCTGGGGGCACCCAAGCTCCTCCAACAGTCTCCGAAGCCACACAACCTCGCATGTGGTGGAAGATGCGGCCCGATATTCCGCCTCAGTAGACGAAAGGGCTACCGTGGGCTGCTTCTTGCTACTCCAAGAAATAACACCTGCACCCAAAGTAAAACAGTAACCTGTTGGAGACCGCCTGTGGTCCACGTCACCGGCCCAATCCGAGTCGCTCCAACCTGCAAGTACAAGATCTGACCCATCTGTCCCTGCGGGGTAATGAATCCCCAAATCAGACGTCCCCCTCAGATACCGAAGTATCCTCTGAGCAGCCTGCCAATGCACCGTCTTAGGTTCACTCATGAACCCTGCCAAGAGCCCAACAGCAAAACATAGATCAACCCTGGTGTTGAGAAGCCAAATCAAAGACCCTATCAACTGTCGGTAGCGGGAACCATCCGCCAAAGGAGAAGCTGAGTGGGAAGTGGCCTTCCAGTTCGGATCCATAGGAGTAGAGAGGGCCCGACAATCTTCCATCTCAAAAGACACCAAGAGCTCCTGTACATATCTCTGTTGGGAGAGAAAGATCCCCCTCTGAGACTGAAAAATCTCATGTCCTAAAAAGAAATGGACTAGCCCCAAATCCGTCATCTCGAACGTCCGATGTAAAGCTGACTTTGTCTCCTGGACCTGGTGTGCATCATCACCTGTGACAATCAAATCATCAACATATAATACAAACAGCACACAACCATCCTCGGAAGTGTGAACATACAGCTGCGGATCGGCCTTGGACCGCCGATATCCCAACTGAGATTGGAGGAATGAATCAATCTTTTCGTTCCATGCTCGCGGGGCCTGCTTGAGACCATACAGGGCCTTCTTCAACCTGTAGACTTTCCCATCTGAAGAACCAAAGCCAGGAGGCTGCTCAACGTAGATCTCCTCCTTCAAATCACCATTCAGGAAGGCCGACTTCACATCCAGCTGATAAACAGGCCATCTCCTATGGCCAGCCAAAGCAAGAACAGCTCTAATGGTTGCCATACGAGTTGTAGGGGCAAAGGTGTCATGACAGTCAATCCCTGGGCGCTGGGCAAAACCCTTAGCAACAAGGCGAGCCTTGTGCTTATCCAAAGTACCATCACTGAGATATTTGGTCTTGAAGACCCACTTGACTCCAATCACCTTCTTCTTCGGGGGGCGTGGCACAAGTGACCAAGTGCCATTCCTCTCAATAGCCTCCAACTCAGCTTCCATAGCTTTCTTCCATGGGGCGGACTGTAAAGCCTCCTTCACGGAGGTGGGCTCTCGATCCTGCATAACTCGGGACATCAAACAATAATTGGAGCACACAAGCTCCGAAGAATGCGCCTGGTGCCTCCGTGACCGCCGCAGACCATCCTGCGGTCCCCACTCCTCAGGAACCCCCTCGATCCCTGAATCACGGAGTGTGTCACGGGCCCAGCGAGGAGGAGGCCGAACCTCCCCTCTTCGTTCTCCATCAGTAGAAGACTCTGGAATGTCCACCAGTGGTAACTCCTCAGAAGGATCCGGTGGAACAGTAGACTCTGTGTCAGAAACAGAATCATAATCAAACGGCACAGGCTCCAGTGGAACTGTAGAAGGAGCCAAACTCTCCCCTGGATCTCCAAGAACGGGATGCTCCTCACCCGTTGAAGAAGCCGGAACCTCCACAAACCGCACATCACGGCTAGTATATACATCCCGCTTGACGAGATCATAGAGTCGGTAGCCTTGGGACTGGGAGCTGTAGCCAACAAATACCTGTTTGCGGGAAGCCGCTTCGAATTTGTCACGGTGAGCTTTGGGAATGTGAACATAGGCATCACACCCAAAGACCCGAAAGTAAGAAACATCTGGCTTCGACCCAAAATACGCCTCAAATGGAGTCATCCCTTCCACGGCCGAAGTAGGAGATCGGTTAAGAATGTGGACTGCAGTAGCCACAGCCTCGGCCCACAGAACCTGGGGGGTCTGTCGGTGCTCCATCATGGTGCGCGCCATCTCGATCACACTGCGGTTCTTCCGTTCGAGAATACCATTTTCTTGTGGAGTATTCGTATTGGCAAACTCCTGGTGAATTCCTCTATCTGCACAAAACCGAGCAAATTCATTAGAGACAAATTCACCTCCCTTGTCGGATCGCAAGGTCTTCAACTTCCGGCCTGATCGCTTCTCCTCAAAGAGAAGCCAATCCTTGAAGTGCGAGAAAGCTTCTGACTTTAGTGCCAAAAAATAGGCCCATGTCAACCTGCTATAGTCATCCACGATTAGCATGAAGTACGAGCTCCCACGCAGGGACTCATTCCTCATAGGGCCACATAGATCCGTAGATACTAACTCCATCGGTGAAGTAGACCGCCGCGAAGCGGTGTGGGGAATGGCATCCCTATGCTGCTTCCCCCTTATGTAGGAGACACATGGCTGCTGGCTCACCACTATATCCGGCAACCCTCGAACAAGCTGTCCCCGTGACGCCTTCCGAAGATAGTCATAGTTCAGATGACCAAACCTAGCATGCCATAATTCAGACTGTGACTGTGAGGTAAGAAGAAGAGTGGAGAGGGCAGTGGAAGACTTCAGTTTGTAAATGCCGTTCTCCTCATATCCAGATGATAGAACCTTCCTCGATTCACGATCAAGGACTCGCACTGTAGAACTGTCAAACTCCACCAGAAGACCAAGGGAACAAATCTTATGGACTGAAAGGAGATGGTACCCCAATCCTGGTACATGCAAAACCTCTGAAGTATGGGTGCCACCTCGTCCATCCGGAATAAGCTGCATCTTACCCCGACCTGCAATAGAAACTGAAGAGCTGTCTCCAATGAGAACCTGCCCACGCGAAGGTCGCAGCTGGACAACACCATCTGATGAAGGAGTCATGTGCCGTGAGGCACCACTATCAATAATCCACTCTCGAGATTGGAAAGCCGCCATCGCAGCATCAGAAGCATTCGGTGAAGCGTCCTCAATGCCAACTAAGTGTAGAAATGCAGCTGATGAGGGTGCAGCCACCGCTCCAGAATCCTTGGTTTCCTTCTTCTTGGTGTCCTTCGAGTCTTTGTCAGGGCAATCCTTCTTCCAATGGCCAGTCTTTCCACAAATATGGCATGTGGAGTCTTTGTCCTTGTCCTTCTCCTTGTCCTTCTTGGACTTGTTATCCCCCTTCTTCTTCTTTTGGTCCTTCCCCTTCTTCTGAGAGGCTTGACCTGTCAACGCCTCCGACTTGGAAGCATTCTGTCCCTTTAACTGTTCCTCTTGGTCCAAGACCATAGGAACCAACTCCTCCCACCGAAGAGTAGACTCTCGCCCCGAAGCAATAAGAGCAGAGTAAAATGTACCGAATCGTGGCGGCAACTGGGACAAGAGTGTAATCGCCATGTCTTCGGAGGAGATCGGCTTCCCCGCATTCTGAACCTGCATCTGTAGCTGCCTTAGCTTGTTAATGTGTTCCCTTAGCGAAGAAGACTTATTGACGGACAAGGTCCGCATCTGAACCTCCAAAGAAACCCTCTTCATCAGGGTCATCCGATTGTACATTTGATCAAGCTCCAGCCATATCTCACGAGCCACCGTCAAGTGCTCGATGTGAGCGATCACGGCTGTAGTGCATGATAGAAAGAGAAAGGATCGAATCCTGGCTTTCAGTTTGTCCCAATGAGACTGGGCCCTGGCCAACTCCGCACGAGCATCGGAAGAGAGTTTGGACTCATCTCTTACCGAAGGCCGGTCAATATCTTCCTGTACCAACTCCGCCAAATCATAGGACTCCAGAATGGCCAACATCATAACGCGCCAAATGCGGTAGTTGTCGCCGTCGAGCTTCTGATCTGTAGGAAGAGCCGGTAGGACAGGCACCTTCCGGTCCATAATCGCCTGGAACTCCAGGTCCATCTCTGTAGACATCTTCACCTGCAATGCCTTCTCAAACGCAAAAGCAGCCCCCTCTGACTGAGTAGACTCAGCCTGCTAAGGCTCTTCAGCGTCCCGAAGCTTCTTCACCCGCCGGAGGCGATGAAAAAGCAAAACCTGCACTTTTAGGTTGAAAACTCAAACTTTCTCCGCGTCAAACAGCAGTAAACAGCAGCAAATCCACCACCTGTACTCCTTTCCTGTGCGCCCACACTCGTTTCAGCCTTTTTCCAAGGCGCAGCCCTCCTGTCTGCCCTTAAACGCAAAAAACGCAAATTTGTGTCGCGATGGAATCTCCTCTTCAGGTTGATTCTGCGCTCAGTCAACCCTCAAACACTGCTCTGATACCATGTCAGAGTGCAGCGGTGCGGAAGCGTAGGACTGAGAGAGAGAGAACGCAGAGAGAGAAGGGAGAGAAAGAGACAATGTACACTGAAGATCTGCTGTATAAAGAATGCTGAATACAAAGATATACACGGGCGCAGTGCGCTGGACTGCGTGTCTCCACCTCGACGATGCGACCTGCTGTCCACCTCGAAGTCTGCTGCAGTCTGCACTGTCTGCTGTCTGAAATCTGCGAACAGAGACAGAGATCTGCACGGCACCGGTCTGTAATCTGCGACAGAGAATGATCGCCAGACTGCTGAAAACGTCAGCAATAAATAGGCGAAAAACTGCCTGGAATGGGGCGCCAAAATAGGGCGCAGCCAGAATAAATCGGCTGCAGGCAGTCGGACTGCCACGTGGCAGTCCGACTGCACAGTCCGACTGTGCAGCAGCTGGTCCGACTGCTGCTGCTGACTGTGCAGCTGCCTAAACAGGCTATGATCTCTGACAGTGCCGCGGTGACCCCCGCGGACCATCCTGCGGTGTCCACTCCTCAAGGATCCCCTCGATCCCTAATCTCGAAGCGTATCATGGGCCCAATGAGAAGGAGGTCGAATCTCGCCTCGGCACTCTCCGTCTACTGAAGTTTCTGGAAGGTCCACCGTCAACGGACTAGACAGTGAATCCGATGGCTGGATAGTAGGCTTCTCATCCGAAAAAGAGTCCTCAAGAGACACATGCTTGAGAGTAACAGTCAATGGGGCCCAGCTATCACTGAGATCTCCAAGTACAAGGTGAATCCGGTGGTTGGGTAGTAGGCTCCTTATCCGAAAAAGAGTCCTTAAGAGACACATGATCGAGAGGAACAGTCTCGCTGGGGCCCAACTATCACTGGGATCTCCAAGTACAAGGTGATCCTCACCCCCCTCTGGGACTGAAACCTCCACGAACCAAACATCATGGCTCGTGGAGGCATCCCACTTAACAAGATCATACAATCAATAGCCTTGAGATTGCGAGCTACAGTCCACAAACACCTGTCTTCTGGAAACCGCTTCAAATTTATCATGCTGTGTCTTCGAGATGTAAACATAAGCATCACACCCAAACACCCAGAAATAAGAAACATTGAGCTTGGATTCAAAGTACGCCTCAAAAGGTGTTATACCAACAACAGCCGAAGTAGGGAAACAATTAAGGATGTTAATTGAAGTAGCCACAATCTCAGCCCATAAACACTGAGGTGTTTGACGATGCTCCATCATAGTACGAACCATCTCGATCACACTGCGATTCTTCCGCTCCAAAATGCCATTCTCCTAAGGGATGTTTGTGTTGGCAAACTCCTAGTGTATACCACAATTTGCACAAAACCAAGCAAACTCATTAGAAACAAATTCTCCGCCCTTATCCGATCGTAAGGTCTTCAGCTTCCGCCTCGAGATCGGTTCTCCTCAAAGAGCAACCAATCCTTGAAGTTGGAGAAAGCCTCCGGCTTCAGCTTCAAAAAATAGACCCATGTCAACTTGCTGTAATCATCTATAATGAGCATGAAATACAAACTTCCTTGAAGGGATTCCGTGCTCATCGGTCCATAAGGGTCGGTGGAAACAAGCTCCAAGGGTTCTAAAGACCACCTCAAAGCCTTGTTGGAAACAACATCACAAGTCTGCTTCCCACGGATGCAGGATACACAAGGTTGCTGACTCACCACAATATCTGGCAAACCTCGAACAAACTGATCCTTAGACACTTTCCGAAGGTATTCATAATTAAGGTGACCAAACGGAGCATCCCAAAGCTCAGACTGTGTCTAATAGGTAAGAAGAAGAGAAGTTAAGGTAGAAGAAGACCACAACTTGTAGACTCCATTCTCCTCTTATAACTTGAAGAAAGAACCACTCTCAATCCTCGATCAAAAATCCAAAAAGAATCCACATCAAACTCGACCAAAAGACTGAGGGCACAAATCTTCTGCACTGAGAAATGATGATACCCTAAAGCCACCACATGAAGTATCTCAAATGCATGAGCACCACTGCACCCATCTGGAATAAGATACATGTTGACCCTCCCTTGAATAGGAATAGACGAACTATCTCCAATAAGAATCTGACTATGAGAAGGCCGCAAATGAGTAACACTTGCTGAAGAAGAAGTCATGTGCCTAGAGGCACCACTGTCAACAATCCACTCCCGAGTAAATGGGGCAGTCAACGCAACATCAGAAGCCGGCCTAGTCGAATCCTCAACCACCTCTAAATAGAGAAAAGCAGTTGATGAGGGAGAAACCACCCCTTCGGAATCCTTTGAAAATTTCTCCTTCTTGTCCTTCTCTTCTCCTTGTCGAGGCAATCCTTCTTCCAGTGATATATTTTGCCACAAATGTGATAGGTAGACTCCTTGTCTTCTTTCTTAGATTTGTCTTCCTTCTTCTTTTGGTCCTTCCCCTTCTTCTGAGAGGATTGACCAACTAGAGCTTCAGATTTCGAAGCATTGGTTCCCTTTAATTGCTCCTCTTGGTCCAAGACCATAAAAACCAACTCTTCCCACCGAAGAGTCTCAGACCGCCCTAAACCAATTAGGCCGGAATAAAAACCATTGAAATAAGGTGATAACTGTGAAATGAGAGTTATCACCATGTCTTTAAAAGTAATCACCTTCTCTGCATTTTGAACCTCCATCTAAAGCTACCTTAGCTTGTTGATATGCTCCCACATGGATGAAGACTTATTGACACTCATAGTCCTCATTTGCATTTCCAAAGACATACGCTTCATGACGGTCATCCAATTATACATTTGATCCAACTCCAACCGTATCTCCCCAGCCACTGTCAAATGCTCTATATGAGTAATAACAACTATAATACATGAGAGAAATAAAAACGAGTGAATGTGTACATTGAGTTTATCCCAGTGTGCCTGAGCCTTTGCTGAAAGAGAGTCTAGACTCGTCTCGCAAAGGACAGTTGATAGCCTTCGTAATAAGTTCCGCCAAATCATAGGATTCCAATATGGCAAGCATCATGATCCACCAGATGCGATAGTTCTCACCATTGAGCTTTTGATTGGAAGGAAGAGCCAGTAGGACAGGCATCTTCCGGTCCATGATCGCCTGAAACTCTATCTCGGCCTTAGAAGACACCTTCACCTACAATGCCTGCACAAAACACAAAAAGCAACCCCCTTTGACAGTGGAAATACAACCTTCTAGGGCTAAGGTTCGCTCGTCCCCTTCCTTCTTTACCCGCCGGAGGCGATGAAAATGTAAAATCTGCAATTGAAGACCAAAAACGCAGCCTTCTTCCTTCTCTAACAGCAAAAAAAACAGCAGCAACAGCTTCAGCAAATCTTCTCTTTTCTCGCACACCCGCTCGTCTCAGCCTTGTTCTGATGCACAGCCCACCTGCTCGCACTTCGAAAACGCAGCCTTGTGTCGCGCTGAAAACTCCTCTCGAGATAGGTCCACCCTAGGTCAGTCCTTCAATGCTCTAATACCATGTTAGAGTGAAGCAATGCGGAAGCGAATGACCATGACAAAGAGTGAACAAAGAGAGAAGAGACAGAGAGAAAGAGACGGTGAAACATAGAAAATCTACAGTAAAGAATGTTGTATAAGGATGCAGAATTATATACAGGTGCAGAGAAAATATCTGCGTATGTCTCCACCTCGAGGATCTCGATCTCCGTCAGCCCCGAGAGCAATCTCCATCATCAGCAGGCCGAAATCTGTCAGAGCCAATGTGCCAAGACTGCTGGAAACTCAGCCTTTTAAAGGCTGAAAATAATGCCTGAAAATACCTGAAATAATCAGGTCAGCCGCCGACTGCAGTCGTGGCAGTCTGCCATGTGGCACAGGAAATGACTCTCAACAGGTATCCCCAAGATTGAGCAAGTCCACTACTACCTTCAATAATTGGTGACAAGGTTATTTAAATATTGATAACTCGATGATCAACTCTCATAGAAGGCATTGTAGTGAAGTGTTCATTTATCTTTCTAATGCTTCCTTGCACATATTCGCAGATGAATCTTCCTTTTACACAAGGCCACATTCTGGTCCTAAACTCTGTAAACTTTAAGACCCACCTATTATCAATGGTTCATTTTCGGCCTTGACTATGCAAACTGAAAACAGACCTCGTTTCCACATCAAAGTAGACATGAACCTTTCTCTTCAACTGTATTACCCTGACAGATCATACATATATGATACACTAGCATTCACATCATCCAAAAGTGTGAAAGTATAATATAAGCGTACACATCACAAAAAGCAATATTGTAAATGTGAAGAGGCATAAACGAGATTTACGATAAGAAGAACCTATAGAGCTCAGGGCCAACAATACGTGATTCCTAGAACAAACTCCTCCTCAGCTATCCAAAACACTGGAATGTCAATTAAAATGATTTGCATGCAAGCCTGCAAAAACATCATGTTGAATTTGAGACCTATTACTACTAATCAATGCACTTCTGAGAGAGTCTGTCCTTACATGTGGCCTTATGCGTCCCGCTTCCGAGATAGGCTCCTAGAGGTGGGGTATATGTGAGGCATTGCAGTACTGAGTTCAAAAAGCATGTGTTCCCTAGATTGGACAAACCAGCACCCTGCATTGAACAAGGAGATCATCAAAAACCACAGTGAGAAATGAATAGACAAGAAGACGAAGGAGCACATAGATGAACAAAACATGAGATTATGCTGTGCAACGGAGAAGAAGGATGATGCAGCTGGCTCACAATTCTCTGCAGAGGCGTGCTTTCCAAATAGATGGGGCAGAGCTCCTCTGTGGGCCGGGAGTCAAGGGCAGCCGATGAGGACTGGACGGAGCGGGTATGGGCATCAGCAAGGGGATCAACGGAAAGGGAGGGGTCATTGAGGGGGGTGAGGGAGGAGGATGGGGCAGAGGAGGAGGATTTGAAGGGAGGGTGGAAAAGGATGCGGCGGGGAAGGAGCGAGGAGGCGGCCATGGGAAGGATCTGCTGGGCGGCGGCGGCGGCTGTGTGGCCGGCAGCAACCTCATGCTTGGCAGCCACCATGGCTGCGATCTCCCTCCTTCCTCCTCCTCCTCCCCCTTTCTTCCACTGCAGCTCGGCGCTCGCTCTCTCTCTCTCTCTCTCTCTCTCTCTCTCTCAGAGACGCAATGATCTGGAATCTGGAGTCTAGTGGCGATCGCGTAGAGCCAAACACCGACCAAAAAGAGAGAGAACAGCGTCGTATGTGCCCCCGGCCTCTCCCCTTGTTTTTAGTTCCTTTTTTTTCCTCTTGTTAGGGAAGGGGCATGTTTCCATGTGACGTGTGCGACTCCGACTCGCTTTCCTCCCTCCGAGTTCCATACGCTGTCTCCAACCCATAGGGTGCAACTAATTGGATGGATGGATGGATGTCTGGGTGTCACATCATCTTATTATTATTATGGATGGATGGATGGATGGATGTCACATCATCTGACTGAGTTTACATGTGCTCGTTTTATTCTTTGAGTCTAATTTGGGTCAAGAGACGTCCGTGTGAGACTCCCCTAACATTGCACGTGTGTAAAAAACCATGGCTCATGCAAAATTTTGAGAATTCATAGGCTAGTCATGTCAATGCCCAAGCACCTGTGGACAATTGAATGCTAAAATATAAGGATTGTTGCATTGATGTGCCTGTTATGCTTCGCTCTACGTATGTGCATGATGGACAAGTTTGGGCAAAGGAGATCCTGTATCTAAGGAGCAAGCCCCCACCCAAAGAGGGGGATAAGGACAAGCACTTCCATTCAAAAGAGTATGTGGTGCATGTCAGACTTTGAACCTTTGTCCAATCACAGTTTGAAGCTCCAACCATTAAGACACCTGCACTCTATATTTAAACAACACAGCAAATAGTTTTAAGGCCAATTTGGGCCTAATGTGTAACCTGCCTTAGGTCTAGGGGTCATTTGTCCTAATTGAGAAACCATTTAACTTGGACAAAGTGGGATATGGGTCCAAGGTCAAATGGTTTTCCCTTTGAATTTTATGTTGAGTTTCAAGCTGTATGTGGTGCTAATCTATGCAACATGCTCATTTTAGTTGAGTTGTGGGATGTATATGGTGTTAATTTATGCAAGATGCTTTCTTTTTGGTTGATTGAGAAGTGTATGTGGTGCATATTTATGCAAGATGCTTAACCACTTTAGGTCTTCGAGTATGATGTCTAAGTTGATTAACCAATGCATTATCAAATTGCTTCCTAAAGGTCGAGAGAAGCAAGCCAAATCAATAGAGGCATCTAACCATACTTCATATGTCTTATAAGGTTATGGCTCCTTTCTTGAAGAAGAAAGTTCATTTTGCCTAAACTTGTTTGTCTTAGGCAATATAGGTTTGTCCATTTCTCGAACATACATAATGTTATCTTGAATATTATGCTGAGGATTAATTGTGACCTGAAAAAAGGGTGGTAAGTATTCATTTCATCAATATGGATCTTCAGAAGGGTTATGGCGAGTTGTTTTTCTTAAATGTTTTGTATCAATTCAATTTTGGAAAGATGTTTTGCAACATGGTGAAGGCTTTATTTTTTTAAATGACAGCAACTATATGCAGTATTGGTTATCGTAACAAAGGATTTGAGCTTAACAAGTCAATCAAGAAAGGTTTTTAATAATGTGTTTTGTTATATTAAGTGAATATTTACATCGCCAAACAACAACAAAATGAGCTCAAAGCAAAAGCCACGATGAAATTTGCTACGAACGTTCATTAAGGTTTTCTATATCCCTAAGCAACATTTGCCTCCGATAAACCACTGAATGCAAGTTGATTCTTTCCATTCCCCCCATTGTCCTCCTCCACAATGCTTGAGACCCAACATAGTTCCAAGACAAGTGTTTAACATTTTCAAATTCTTTGCTACAAAGAGCACATAATGGTGAAACACTTCTAAAATTGGACACTTGTCTGTTGTAGGTAGTTTGTTGGCAGCAATCCTCCATTGCATGATTCTTAGTCTAAATGACAAGATGGCCCATATAGACTTCTTAAGGCATTTTTTCAAGTGATTATCATCACATGCGGGTCCTTCTTCTTCCAAGCTTCCTTTACCTCAAGTAATCATAATGCATGAGTTTCCTTGGAATCTTGTATTTTCTTCATAAAGGGAAGGGGCTTACCCTTGTCATGGACCCAAAATTTTAATTTTAGATGAGGGTCATAAATTGAGGAGGTTGATGAAGCATCCTTGCACCTGGATCATATAAGGCACAACCATTCACTTCCTTCATTAGTTAAACTTGGATGTTGCATTCCTGATAAAAACAGTCATTTGTTGCATCCCACATACTAAACCAACAATTTCGACCTTTGAAGCTTATGCTACAGCTTAAAGTAGTATTCTCTTTAACCAACATAAAATCCCCATCACAAGCAACCATATGCTATGAAAAAGTGAGCAATCGGTTTTACCTCTATTAGCTCCTTTCCAACTCATTTTGGGAGTTATTTCCTTCCAAACATTAGCTAGTTGCTATATAGCTTTGGACCCCTTGATTTTGAACTTGTCTTCTCCTCCAAATATAATATCCTCCCATTTACAATTGTGCCAAACTCTACCAAAAACCTTGGTAGAGGTAATCCAATGTAATAGTATAATTAACCATGGCTACCCTTCATCCATTTTCATTAACATAGCAAGAGAGACTCTAGCAACTTTCTCCCTAATTGATTCAAGCCCAAGCCACCCTTCCAAGATTGGGGAAGTAACTTGTTCCCATGACACGACATGCCATCCTTCACCAAAAATCCGACATTCTTTGAGCAAAGTTTCTACTTTCCTCCATTGATACAAAGAAAAGGGGAAAGTCATTACTGCAAAGACCATTGTCGAAGGGGTTTTTGTCGAAAGGTCATATCCACCGGAGATTAGAGATAGAAGGAAGTAGAGATAGGAGATGGAAGAGAAGATAAAGAAATAATGAGAAAGCACAATGAATCAAATCAATATGTATGTGAAATCCTTTGTCTAGCACTACTCAGAAGCACTCTCCAGGCATTAGATCTCCTGGAGATTCTTCGTAGACCAAAAACATGCATCAAAATAACAGCTCCTTCTCTATTGCGCGGAACCCAAATCTAATGGCTCCATTGGCTTTGGAAGGGGGGTAAAACTGCAAGACATCTTATCAGGGATCTCCCAGATCACTTCTTCTTCTTCTTCCAGTTCAAAGTGCAGTTTTCAACCTGTCAACAGCGATCGTGATACGCGCGATTTCATCAATCTGTCTTTTTTATGAAAAATCCAATAAATAGCTGAAAAAGCAACTTGCTTTTTGCATGCCATCCTAATCTAGAAGCTTTTCTAACTTTTTCGGATTTTTACAATAAATAATATCAAAATTAGGCTAGACTTATTCAAAAATCTAGTATTTTTGGACCATTCATGCCAATCACACTAGTACTAATGACTCAAATCAGATTGACTTTCTACATTAATAAGAAAGTTAGATGATGATGCACTCCATAATTTTTCACACCGTGTTCACGCAGTGGCATGACATCCACCCCCTCTGAATTTGCACATCTTCCAGTATGTGTCAAAATCCTAGTTGTCACTAGATTCTAAGTCCTCATCCTCTGCAACCATATCATTTGCTTCTTCATCTTCCATATCTTCATGGCTATCCCCTATATCATGGCCACTATTTTCTTCCAATTCTAGCAACTCATAGGCATTAGATTCCCACCTCTTTAATAGTTTGATTCTTTTTCTTGCTACCGGAAGTTTTATGACACTCCCATCCAATTCATTTAATACATAAGTAGCATTATCAAACACATGTCTTACCACATAGGGTCCAAACCATATTTTGGAAACTTTGCGCATGGCACTATGCTGGTTGTCTAAATTGCTATCATAAACCAATACCCAATCCCCATCTTATATGATTCTTGGCCTCAATCTATGTCTTTTGTCAAACTGTTTCTTGTTCTGTATCCTTGTTGCCCTTAACTTTGCAACTGCTACCTCTATGTCTTTTGACTTTCTTTCCAACTGTCTAATACGTAAGGCTAACAACTCCTCTTGATTCAACTCCTCCTCCCAAGGTAGCACACTCCATGTGACTGTCATCTCTTCTATCGACATGATAGCTTTTTGACCATACATCAATTCTGCGGGCATATATCCAGTAATAGCACTATGAGTTGTTCTGTCAACCCACAAGACATAAGGGAGCAATCGTGGCCACTCTTTTACCTTCTCTCCACATGCTTTTGCCAATGCCTTCACAATAGATGGATGACCTCTTTCACTTTTGCCATTTCCTTCAAGATTATAGGTTGAAGTTTAAGCAAGCTTTATCCCCAACCTTGCAAAGAAATCATGAGCTTCATCTACATCTAGCTCACCCCTATTTGCTGTAATTTTTCCCACACAACCATGCTGACAAAAGATCTCTTCTAAGAGAAAAGTACACACGGTATTTGTTGTCTTAGTATGTAGAGCTCTCCCTTCCACTTGTTTAGTTAAGTCTTCATGGGCAAGCACAAGATATCTCATTTGCCAAAGACCTATAGGCATCGTGACTAAATCCACCACCACCCACTTAAAATGAAGAGACAATGGATATGTGGGCTACAATCCATTTCGATGTCTCACATATGAATACATTTGACATGTCGTACATATTTTCACAAAGTGAGCAACATCCTTATACATACCCTGCCACCAATATCTTTCTTTGATATTCGCAAAAGTACCCTAAACACCTCTTCATTCTCATAGCGTGCTCGAGATAACATGTCTGCCCATTGGGTTATCTCTTCCAGCAATATGCTGAAATTCAAGGTTCAAAGATTTGATATATGCAATCCATCATAGCATAGCAATGTCCGGAGTAGCACAACTAGTAATCATACCCAATACTGGCAAACAATCAGTCTCAATGACTACATGAGCACCCATAAAATACTCCTTATCACATTTAAGGGTTGTCACAATTCCCCATAATTCTCTTTTAACCTATGGATACCTTCTCTGTCATTCAGTCAATACTTTAGCACCAAAGCGTATTGCATATCTTTGCCCTTCCTCATCATCTTGCCCAATTGCCTATCCAATCCCGATTGGGCTTGTATCAACAGTAATAATGATAGGCTTTCCATGTAAATAGTTAGTCTTTCTCAATGTAGGAGCAAATTTTAAGAGTTTCTTCAATTTCTTCATTGCTTTTTGATGCTTCCTTTCCCAATGAAATCTCTTACCTTTCCTTAGAAGCTAATATAGAGCATCAGCTACATGTGCAAAGCGAGGAATCCATATCAAATAGAACACACATGCTCCCAAGAATCTACACACCTTTGATACGTTCGTGCACACATCTTGCATTCTATCAATCCCATCTATTTTTGCTGGTGATGGTCTTCGCCCATAGGGCCCACATATATGCCCAACAATCAAAACCTCTTCAACTCCAAAGATAGACTTTTGTCTAGAAAGAGTTAAATGCACCTCTTTTAGACGTGTCAAAATCCTCTCACAATCCACAATATGGTCTGCAACAAACTGTCTGCATCCATGAGCATCCATATCTTCATTCTTTTCATCCACTGCACACCCTTTGATTGGAACATAATCCAAGAAGGGCATTGTCAATTGTGGTATAAAATCCCTGAGTACGCTATTCATAGCATTTGTCATGTGTGCCACTGAGTTTGTTGCACCCTGTGGGAGAGTACACATCAATACTAACAACCCAAGGGAGTCTTCATGGTTGTGATATCCCTACTTTCAATTGCAAGCTGAAACTGGTCATACCCCGAGTAAAGATCACCCAAAGAATAGATCGCTCTGCCTGCAAAAGCCTCTGCAAATTCATCAACCACAAGACTTGCACCCACATTTCTTATGGTCACTTTATTGACCGGTTGCATGTCTTGAATAAATCTTAAAGCCCCATTCTTTTTTGGCACAGTAAACCAACGATTTGAGTACGGGAGTGAAGAAGGCTCCAAGATCTTCATGAGAATCTTTTCATTTAGCAAATCCATCAGCTTTGGCAAGTAAGCTTTAGGTGTACTGGAATAGGCCTCAAGTTCCATGGTACATGTGGCACATTAAATATTACCATAGGAGAGACAACATTTGGATCCACACAACCTATTTCACTTGGTTGAAATGTGAATGCCTTTCCATGCCTAGCCAACATCCGCATAAAACAGTTTCTTTCAGCATGCAAAAGAAACCCTTCCGCACCAACTTTCAATTCATGTACCGTCTCAGATGTAAATTGATGTGGAAAAGAAATTGGTTTCACCTTTTTCTCAACTGTGTTATACTTTATCTCCACAACTGCTTCAGCCCATAATCCTTCCTGCTAGGCAAACAATGCTATAACATCATACATGTCCAAAGAACATACCGACAATACTTTGTTTTTAGCCTCATTTTTTGCATGTATACTTGCTGAAATTTCAGCCATAGTATCATTAATATTCAGCCCATAAAATATGCTTGAAATGCCTTCCTTTTCAGCTCTAACAGTCCCAATGCTTTCAGTTCCTTAGTAGCCCGTTTCATAGATATGCGTTCACCCTTGCAAATAGCTTCCATAGGCATAAACCAACACGAGCTGTTTGTTGTAAACTGAGAATAACCAATAGTAAATACATGCTTCATTCCATCAAGGCGTGAGTACATCCTTTGAATAGGACTATTGTAGCTCCGCATTATAGTAGTGCTTAATGAAAATCTAGGTCTTTGAATTCCCTTGCATTTGGAGCCAAAGGAGACTCTCGAAGTGTATCCCGATTTCTAAGATGATTAACACAAATAGTAAGAAATTGGATTGCTTTCCTCCCATCCTTACTTCTGACTCTTGCATAAGTAGAACCATCATCAAGCACCTTTGTTTCCATATGCACTCCTGTAATATAGGGTTGTCCCAAAATCACAGCATATGAGGAATTATCTTGCACAAAGAAGTATTGCTCTTCTCATACATCACCAATTGTCACTTTTACATAAAGACATGTAGCATAGAGCTCTCTTGAAGAATTATTTGCAGCCCTCATACACCAACCATGACCAGTGTCTACAGGCCATGCACCATTTTCATACAACCCACACTCAATGACATTTATCTCACACTCATGGTCAAGTAAAGCAACATAATGAGTTTCATGTTCCCCTATTTTCACTACAGTTTCAATGGTAGCCCTAGCCCAATGATTTCTTGTGTAATGACTTTGAGGAATAAATCCTAGAGTCTCTTCCCCATATTGTTGCATCTACCTTACTCCACAATGTATATTGCTACAAGACAATGCATTTTCTGCCACTTTCTTATCTTTTCCACATGTTGTTTACTAATTAGTAGCATCCTACATAGATAATCCAGTACTTACTTCATGCTCATATTTAGCCTAGATACCCGACAAACCAGTTTCCTCTTCAAATTGCAGCAATGCACTAGTGGTATCACCAAGAAACTGAAGGTTCTTCTTGATTATGCCAATGATCTCATCATGAAATTCTTGCTTGGTGATGCCAAGCACCTCTCCCAAGGTGAATTCCACCTAACTATTTAAGATCCATTCTTCAAGAACCTTCTTCAGATCTATGGCTGTCTCAATGTCAAACTGCAACTTATACCTTGGCTGCTTGGCCTTCTTTTTGCCCTCTTGTTTGCTATCTTGTTTTTGCTCCTGACTGACCTCTTTCATAACATGCTTGGGAGGTGGCTGATTTGTAGCTTTAGGATGATCCACACTTCTTCTCGTCATTCTTTTAGATGTCCCTGCATTATCTTCATCTCTCTTTCATTTCTCTTCCACAAGTACATCTATGTTTTGTACCTTTGCTAAATATGCATACACTGAATATACATCTATTGGTGATTCCCAACTAGTTATGTCACAAATGTCTTGCCCTGCACGAGACATTTCACAATTAGAAACCTTTCTCTTTTCAGTTGCATGTAAAGCATGTGTCCATATTTTAGCCTTTGGACCAACCATCACTTGGCCATGCATTCTATTCAATTGTGGACCAAAAGTAGAAGCATGTATCGTCACATAAACATTTCGAACAGCCAAATCTTCCAACAACTTCTGCATATCTCCCTTTCTAAAATTCAAAGAAAAAGGCAATCCCATTTCTTATGCATGAATCTTGCCATCTTTCCAAAAGATGAGCTGTCGTGCCAAGGCCTCCTAATAGGCAACACAATCCTTTCTCTCATGCTGCAAACTATCACACCACATACATCTTTTTCTTGGCTCAGGGGCTGCTGCCCGTCCACTTTCCTCTTGTCCTTTTTCATTCAATTTTGCAACCTTCAATTGAAGATCATGCATTCCTTTGACCAATTCATCTAAGACATCTTCCCTAACAGAGGGAACAATAGGAGGTATAGCCATAGGGTTACCCATAGAAGTGGGTGGTTTATTGGATACATCAACTATCTTGCCCGTAACAGTGGGCAGACTAGAGACATGCAATCTTTCTCTTCTTCTATGCTTCTTCACAAGTGCAGTAACAGCTTCCTTGACATGTCTCCACTCTATTTTAAGACCTATCTCTGTAGTCTGATCCTCCAGCAAATCATCAAGCTTCTCTTGAAGCTTAGGATTAGCTGCTTGTAGAAACAATTCAATTTTCTGACTTGCAAGAGCTTGATGTTTTGCAAGATCCAACTGCTCAAATCGACTTTCAAATTCTCTTAACAATTCTGTAGCCACAAGACCCCATCTTGCACATAATCAAACTGGTATCTTCAATGTAAAATTCTTCCTTAAGTGTCTTCTTGAAAGCTACCCAGTCAGCATCCTACATGTATAATTCAGTAATCCATGCTTTTAGTTCATGTACAATAACACGTAGAAAATATCAGCTCCATGCGAGTTGAGTGACTCCAAAGAATTCCATCTTTTGAGCACAGGTATGTACATATGTAGATACATTCGTGCCATTGAATAACTTCACCTCACACTCAACTGCTTGCAAAGCATTCATCACAATACTTTTTGTTTAAGTAGAAGCTTGCATCACCTGTTGTTGTTGTACGTGCATAAGCATATTCATATTTTTCCCCAACTGTTGCAAAACATCACTAGAGATTATGTTCGAAGGTTCTCCCATCTTGTCTTTCCTTCTTTTGATGACCTTTCACGTCGAGTTCACCAATGTCGGAGGGGTTTTTGTCGAAAGGTTGTATCCACCGAGGATCAGAGGTAGAAGGAAGTAGAGATAGGAGATGGAAGAGAAGATAAAGAATACATAAGAGGTAAACACAATAATGATAAAGCAAAATGAATCAAATCAATATGTATTGTTGACAGAACCTGAAATCCTTTGTCTGGCACTACTTAGAAGCACTCTCCAGGCATTAGATCTTCTAGAGCTCCTTCATAGACCAAAAACGTGCATGAAAATAATAGCTCCTTCTCTGTTGCTCGAAACCCAAAACTGATGGCTCTGTTGTCTTCGGAACAGGGGTAAAACTTTAGGGCACCTGATCAGGGATCTCCCAGATCACTTCTTCTTCTTCTTATTCCAGTTTAAAGTGCAGTTTTCAGCCTTTCAATAGTAATCGCGATGCGAGGGATTTCGTCAATCTGTCTTTTTTATGGAAAATCCAATAGCTGGTTGAAAAAACAACTTGTTTTTTGCATACCATCCTAATCTAGAAGCTTTTTTAAAATTTCTGGATTTTTACAATAAATAATATCAAAATTAGGCTAAAATCGTCCAAAAATCTAGTATTTTTGGATCATTCATGCCACTCACATTAGTACTAATGACTCAGATCACATTGACTTTCTACATTAATAAGAAAGTTAGATGATGATGCACTCCAGAATTTTTCACACCATGTCCACGTAGTGGCGCGATACTTGTGGGAGCTTTTGCTCAACCACCAAGACCCACAGACCACTTATTGTTTCAAGCGTTCCAAGCGAGCTCTAATGGCTATCTCTCACCTAGCCGATGCACCGTCGATCCTACGAGTGTAGTGAGCTTACCTTGATGCCGACGCGAGTAGCCTCCTCCCTCGCAGACCTCGGTAGCTCCACGATTCTTGATGCTAGCTCAAGCATCCTCAAGCCTCCTCCATCTCCAAGCTCCATCCTCCATAGCTGCGCGTGCGAGAGAAGAGAAGAGAAGAGAAGCAGAGAAGAGGAGATGGTGAAGAGCTTCACCCACTTGATCCCTCACTCCCACACACTCACTCCCTCACACTCTCACACTCCCTCTCTCAAGAGCACACACAAGCAAGAAGGAAGAGAAGAAGAGAAGAAGATAAGAGCTCTTGTTAGCCACACACCAAAGAATGAGCTTCCATTCACTTTTTGAACTTTATATATACAAACCCTAAAATCCCATGGGCACCTATCCCCTTTTTTACATGATCGGCCATTGTGGCAAGGTCTCTTTTCCATTTCCCTCTTCTAGCATTATGCCTTTAGCCTACACCCGTCTAATATTTTACAATTGGCACAAGAGGGAGCCTGGCACTCTTTTACAAGAGTTTTCCAAGTTCTTGAGGTGCCTTTCATTTAAAATTGCACTTTTTGTCCTGGCTTAGCTTTAGCGGTCGCCTGCGTGTCTTTGCTCTTTTTCCGTGCTTTTTCTGCTTTTTCCTTCATTTTCCGCCGTCTTGACTCGGGGTTAACATTACCCCCCTCCTAGACGGGTGCCAGTCCCATGGCACTTCTGTGTTGTTGCAGAGGGGTAGGCAGTTGGACAAATGATGATGTAAAGGGGAGGGCCACGTGGAGATTCAGGTGCTCGTGGAAGCTGAGGAAGGATGGTTGTCGGAGAAATTAAATGGATAGCGAGTGGTTGACGAGGCCTCCGAAGTTGGTGGTTTATTGCTTTCTGTGATGCCTGACAGGAGAAGGTGTTGTGCTCTACCTAAGGGGAGTGTCTACCGTACCATGTTAGTGTATTGTGCTCGTGCTAGTGGAATGGGGAGGTGGGTCTAACCGCAGGCAAGCCTGGGTGATGTCCCACACTTGAGGACCCCATTTGTGCCGAGGGAGGTGCGGTGCAAGTGGCTTAGGGCGACATGTCTAACCATAGGCGAGTGTTACCTCCCTAGGTATGTCCTGCCCTTGATGTGCCCTAAGGGTGAAGTGGGGGAGCAAAAGGGGCTAGGGGGTTAGGAGCGGAGCCGGCCGACCGAAGCCACTGGGCACGCCTAACTTGAGAACCCCTAGCTGCAGTGATAGTGCTTATGTGGTGATTGAGTGCTTCTACAAGTGAGTGCTTGTGTTGTCATGCTTTCTGCTTTGCCTTTCTTTCTTAGCTTTTCTCTTTTTGTACGTTCTTTGCTTTTCTTTTCTTTTCTTCTCTTTTTTTTAAAAAAAAGTTGTTAATAAGGGAAGAAGTTACAGAGGAGGATATGGCTATTGTTGCTCACTCTGATCATGTTGGGAAGGAGGTTGGGGTTTGCGGGATCTATTAAGGAAGGGTCGGCTTTGCAGATACCTATGTAGATTGAGGCGGGTTTGGAGTGTGGTGGTGGAGAGAAAGGGATGATTACAAGTCGAAAATCGGTTATCGCTCATATCCTCTAAAAGGGCTAGGCAAAACGAGGGTAGGAGCGTGGCTCGCATCATGAGACGGGCCATGGCACAGCTATCAATCATGTTAGGATCAAAGAAGAGAGGGGGTAAGTTGCGCTCTTGCGAAGTGGGATCTATCCTAAGGAGAATTCTAAGTAGGTGAAGGTAATTACAAGTGGTGATAAATGCTAGGTCAGGGCAAGAGGAAAATGTGTCTAGGAAGTGTACAATGGCATTACATAGATCGCTAGGGGTGAAGGTAAGAGCATCCTCGTAATTTGTACAATTAGGGTTGTAGACGATTGGGAAATCATACCTTCCATGGGCACTTGGGTCAAAATTGACTCCAATCCTCCGAGGGTACGGCATGTGAGTGGGATCATTACGCTCGGAGGGGAGTGTGTTGCAAAAGGTCATCCAAGTGTCCATATTCATCAAACATAGCCTTCTCCTCCACAGAGGCTGGCTTTCGAATCCTGGCACAAATCTTGGCGGTCTGAATACCTTGTTCTGTTAATATTCGCTGTCTACATTGCTCCATGCAATCAGATGTTGCTCCATTTCTAGCAACCACCTGTCTCTTAGCCTTCCAGCAACACCTATGACTTCGTCCACCACTTTAATGGGTAAAACTCTTCTTAAGTTCGTGGGGAAGCAAAAAGCAAAGTCATAGGGTTGTTTATTCAGCTCATGCTGCTCCCATGCGGTGATGTCTGCTTGGAAGCGCGCAGGGCGCTCTTCTAGGGTGGGCGGAATTGGCACTGCGGCCGCTATCACTGGCCGAGCCCTCTGTCTAGCCCTGACCTCTTCAATAAGCTTCCTCTGCCTTTCTTCTTGAGCGGCTGCTCTCTTTGCGGATGGGTCAGTGGTGGGCGGCTGGTCTTCTGGTGGTGGCGAAGGGGGTGGATGGACCAACTTCTCCTCTTGAGGCCCCATTTCGAAATTGAAGTCGGTCTCATCCCCCTCTTGCTGTTGCTATTGCTGCACTGCCTCTGCTATGAAGCCCAATGAGTCTATCTCCTAGGGAGATAGCCTTGCCTCTGGTAATGAATTACATTGTTCTTCCAGGCTTGGGCTGGCTCTTGTCATTCGTGCCGATAGCTGTAGTCCCGCTTTTAGTGCTCTACGTGCCATGCCTAGTTTCTTGCAGGCTGTTTCCACAGTCTCGTTGTCTTCTGGCACTGTTACGTCTAGCAGGGTGGTCATGAAAGCACGTTGTTGAGCGTTGAAGCTCATGAAGACAGTACCTGCCGTGTTTTCCGCCATCAGTTTATCTTTCTCTAGCTGTCCTAGGCGTTGGGCAAGAGTCTTCACCCGCCTTTCATTGTGAGCGGCCCACTCCTCGGCCCTCTTTCCCATATCCTCCAGACTCTCGCCTTGCCTTTGAGCCAACACTGTCAGTCGCTGCTCTTGGTCTTGCATGTCCTTCTTCAGCTGTACATGTTTCTCTTGCTCCGCACTCAGCTCCTGTTTTAACTTTTCTATCTCTTGCTCATACCTACGAGCTCTCTCTTTTCGTACCACTTCCAGGTCATTCGCAGCCTTCTGGATCTTCTCCCCCTGGGCCTGCATATCCTCACAAAATCCTACAAGTTCATCATTTCGCTGTCTTAAAGATGCCATGACCTCGGCGTCTTCACTGACCTTGGTCTCATACTCGGCTTCCGTATCCTCCTTTTCCTGGAGCTACCCTTTCAGGTCATGTAGTTCTCTCTGAGCTACGGCTAGCTGCCTCATTGTTTCTAGCTGGAAGGCAGCTCTAGCCTCTTTCTCAGCTTCCAGCTCAGCAGTCACTGCTTTCTTCTTTTCCTTCGCCTTTTCCAGCTGAGCTAGTAGCTGCTTCACGTATTCATCATATTCTTGTGCTGGTATGCCTGTTGTGGGGACGGAGGTGGTGGAAGTTTTTGTTTTTTGTCTCTTTGGGTCCCTTTGCGACTCTGCATCAGTAGCTATAGGTCTCTTAGTTCCAGGTGCAGAGGGTGTGACCTCTCCTCCTCCTTGGCCCATCTACTTGTCAACCAAAAACTGCACCCACTCCAAGACATTGCTAAGATCGACCTTGGGAGTGAAGCCTTGGGTGGCGGTGGTAGTGGGCGTTGTCATGTTGAGAGTGGCTGGTGTGGTAGGTACAAAGAGAGGGGGAATCGGCGCCATTGGTTCTTTGCCTTTTCCTTCTGTTGGGGGCGGGGGTGTAATTTCCGGCACACTGGTACTGGAACCAGGTGCTTCTGTTCTACATGGGCTCTTTGCGCCCTCCTTATCTCTTTTGTGCTGCTCCTCAATGGAGCGACGGGTGGCCAGCGCTATTTCTTCCTCTTCCTTTCTTCTCATCTCCTCTTCAGTCTTCTTCCTCTCCTCCTCTGCCTTCTTTAATTCCATCTCAGATAATCTTGCCTCCTCTTGCTCTTCTTTTTTCTCTCCTCCTCATCCCTGAGCGACTCCCTCCGAGCCCTCTCCAGATCTTCTTTTTCTTTTTTCTTGAGCTCTTCTTCCCTCTTTCCATGCAGGGCTTTCGTTCTTTGTTCTGTGTGCCTCTGTGGGTTGCCCTGGGACTCTCCCTCTTCGTCTTTGTCTGTCTCTATTTCATCTGAAGACTTGTGCTGTTCTTTTGTGTGAGGTGGGGGTTGTGACGGTGACTCATCACTTCCTTCTTCATTTTCCTTCTTATCTTCTTCTTCCCGTCCTTGCCCTAGTGGTTCTCGGATTATGGCAGTAAGGACGCCTCCAAACCCTATGGTTGAGGCCTTGGAGGACGATGCCTTGCGTTTTGATCTGGACAATGGGGATTCTCCTCCAGCGGCTCTTCCTCCCATTGCTAGAGCCTTAGCTGAAGCCTCTATGGTTCTCCTCACAAACCCATTCAGGTTTACCTCGTCCAGTGATTGTGGTGCAATGATGTCGAGCAGATGCACGTTGATCCGGCTTATTATGGTGTTGTACCTCTGGCTCGAGAACAAAGTGTGCACCATTTTTGCTTGCAGCTGGTTATCTGGGTTTGGGATGTTTGCCAAGCTAATCCCGTCGTTGGTATGGACCTTCACCTTGTCCATTTCCAACATGGCATAGACGTCCCTCTTCGGCTTTCTTTCCACTTTATTTGGTAGCCCTAGTGCCCTCTCCACCAATTCAGGGGTCAGCTCAATCTGTACTTGTCGGGCGGCTTCATTCTCACGCACCGTGATGGTGCCTCTATTTCTGTTAAAGGTGCGCAAAAAGTCGGCGCACTGGGTGTAGTCCACCCTTTGGCCCACTATTTCTAGGTATTTCTGCAAATGGCACTGGTTTATAATCTGGCGCACTGCCGGCTCTTCGATGGCCACATCTTCAAGGTTGAAGATGTGACGGAACTTCAACTGGCTAAAGGCTCTAGTCTCCACTGTGAGCTCGTACTTCGCTTGCTCCTCCTCCGAGAAGGGAAGCTTGCCAGCCTTGTCCTAGCTTGCCATGATAGATGCCTGCAAGTTCAACCATTTCCACTATTAGTGCTTTTTGACAAGTAACTTGCCGAAAGAAGAAAAGCGTAGCAGATTTTATTGATCTGAATTATTTTGAGTATAGCCTTAACTTTTCTTTTCAGACTTTTACCATTACATTTCAACTTTTATTGACATTTCATACTTGGTTCACTTTTTAAATTCCACCTTACCCCCTCCCCCTTTGGAACGAGAAGAATCCGTTCCAGGATTGGAGGTTGAGAGGACAAGGGCATTCAGCATCATACAGAGCATCGGTCTATTTGTGCAGGAGCCAAGCATAGAAGTTGGGGTTGTACTCTAGCTGAGCTTCACGGTCTAAATCAAATGGACGGATACCCACGTGTGTGATGTATGTTAGAGCATCGGTTAGGAGATCGCCTGAATCGACACGACTAGCAATGTGGAGTTCTTCCTCTGTTAAGAGGCAGTCAAGGTAGGGATGCCCCTTGATGTGCTCTTTCATGGGTCGGTCACGAAGAGTGGTTAATACTCGATACGAGGTTGGTGCGACGTAAGTGGGATCATACTCTGCTGTTTTGATTATGCGGCGCTGCTCAGCGTTGGTCATTATGCGGCACTCCTCAACTTTCCATTGTAGCCTAAGAGTGTACCAATGCTTCAAAAACGTGGAGTCAGTATCAACGAGCTTGGATAACTCTGTGATTTCCTGATCAGTGATAGCAGAAGTGGTTCGTTGATCATAGGATGTGATGAGACGTTGTTTAATGGCTTGCTCTTTGGAGATCTCGCTATTGAGTAACTCAGCAGCAGAGCGAGAAGCTTTTGCAAATGCAAATTCAAAGGTCTCCCAAGAGCAAGGCATATTGCACACTTCCATTGCAAAGGGTTCTTCTAATAGACCTAAATCCAAGCGGTCGTAGCTGAGGGCTGGCGACACGAAGGTGGCATCGAGTCGTTTAATGCATTCCACCACGTCATCCCCGGTGTCCTCAATGAGGTTAGCGGCTAGCGCTAAAAAGGATTTTCGTTCATAGGAGGGCGTAAGGCCGACAGGTGGTTGAGGTTTGATAGAACAATAACTTTTGACAACAAAGATGGGCGGTTGGAAGGGTTCATGAGTTCGTGGTTGGGCCATTTGGATGTTGAGTGGATTGGGAGCAGCCATGATGGATGGGTTGCTGCATTCAGGTTGGAGTTGGGGAGGTGGATTGACTTCGGCGGGTGATGACTCTTGTGATGGAGCCTGCGGTTGGTGCCAGTAGACTTGTGGGACTCCCTTGGGTCTAGGCATGGATGAGGCGGATGGCCGTGGCTTAGGAGAGCACTGCAGCTTGCAGTTTTGAGGGTTTATGGAACGCAGTTTGATCAAGCTTGAGGGCGGTGTATGAATGGTACCTTTGGGCATGTGGGCCTTAGGGATCCACAGCCAAGTACATCCCTTGTAGTAGCCTTGCGCACGTAAGAGGGCTTTAGGGACCCATCTTTGCTTGATCATGCGGCACTTTCTGTTACTGCGCCTTGGCCCCCTAGGGCTAGAGTTTTTGGTCCTACGAGGATAGGAGTGTCGACTCCTAGGCGGTGGTTGTGGATGTTTGGGATTCCATTGAAATCTAGGCTGTTGAGCTAGATGTTTTGCTACTGTGGGCTGTGATTCCTAAATTCTGGAAGGTGGCGGCTGCGCACTACCCCCCCTCCGTAGATTTGGTCATGGAGAATTCTATCGATGGCTTTGTGGACGGTGATGAAGTCGCGCAGCCCTTGCTGAAAGCTGTGACAATGCGAACATTGCCTATTGCGAGGTGGATGCGCTGCGGCTCATAATCAACATTGCAGCGAGTCTGCTTTTTGAAAGTGCGTCCTAGCAACGACTACGTGCCTGTGTCTTTAGCATTTGGCAACACGTAAAAAATCATTGCGATAGTCTCAGACTCGATAGAAATGGCTACTTTGCACTTGCCGAGGAGTGCATAGGAATGGGCCCCATATGGGCTTAATTTAGCATTCGTGGGTTGAAGTGGTGGGCTGCCAAGTTTGGTCCAATGATCATGAGTTAGGACATTGCACTCTGCTCCCTCATCGATCAGAGCGTTGAAAGCGCAGGTTTGTTTTGCAGTGACCGTTATATGAGGTATGCGGGCTCTATGGCTTCCTCATCCTCATCATCAATCTCAGTGATTGTGGCCACTCGTACCTTGACAGGCGGTTCTAACATCGGTGGCTCGTGCAAAGAATGGGTGGGAGGGTAGTACTTCTTGACATGACTGCCATTGAAGAAGCCTATTCCCTCACCATCTAAGGTTTCGAGTTCGACATTGCCTGTGCGACTGATCACACGAACTTTGAAGGGTCCAAGGCCTCGAAATTTCATTTTCTGTTTATGTCCCTTAACGGAGTAGAGGAGTACTAAGTCGCCCTGTTCAAAGTCGTGCTGCTTGACATGCTTGTCAAACCAACTCTTGCAACGGGCCTTCTCACATATAAGTGCATGGATGGCTAGAAGACGTGTCTCTGATAGGCGTTCAAGCTCGACCAGGCGTTGCATCCATGCCTCCTTCCCTTCCCGTCATTCTTGAAGGGCTATTCTCAGGCTAGGAACAAAGAATTCTAAGGGTAGGATTGCTTCTGTTCCATAGGTCAGCCTGAACGGGGTTTGACCGACAACCGTTTTATAAGCTGTACGGTAAGCCCACAAAGCCGCCATAAGTTTGTTGTCCCAGTCGCTACGTGAGGTTGAGACTACTTTGGTCAAGACATTGACGAGAATCTTATTCGTGGATTTTGCCTAAACGTTCGCCTGAGGGTAGTATGGAGATGATTTGGGATGGATAATGAGAAAGGTAGACAGGAGATGCGCTATCACTTCGTTGATGAAGTGCGTGCCCTGGTCACTGACCAATTCAATGGGGCAGCCGAATCGCGAGATCACTTGCTCCCATAAGAACTTGGCAGTCGTCCTAGCGTCGTTTTTACGTGTGGCTCTTGCCTCTGCCCATTTTGTGAGGTAATCCGTGGCTACAAGGATGTACTTGGCTTGTGAGTACTGCACCGCAAGACTGATGGGTCCTATGAAGTCGATTCCCCATTTTCCGAAGGGTTGTCGAGTAATAATTGGGGTCAACTCCATCTAATCCTTGTGAATCGGGACTTTTGTCCGCTGTCACTCATCATAATGCTTGACGAATTGCATGGCATCGCGGAAAAGTGTGGGCCACCACATTGAGACTATAGCACCTTTCGTGCTGTCGTGTCTCCGCTAAAGTGTCCTCCCACAATGCTGCTGTGTGCCTCCGAGAGCACATCATGCATCTCATGCTCACATACGCATCTACATAGCAATCCATCTTGCCCCAGCCTATAGAGTTGGCCTGCAATCAGTTGATAGGGCTAGATCTTAAGGATTAATAGCCTAAGTCGGGCTTTTTCTATTGGTTGCTCAGGCAGTCCATGCTCAAGTACTTGGACTATGTCATCCACCCAATATGGCATTAGATCAGCCTTGAATAACTCTCTCTCGCTAGACATGTTAAATAGATGGGCATCGGGTCATTGTCTTGAGGGTCTGCCGTGACGTGCTCTCGTGACCCTTCAACCCACTGCTTAAGATCTTGCCATAGGTTAGGATGCTGCCTAAGCATATCTCCTAGGCTAAGTGTTACAGGGGTAGTCACTAGCATGGTCACGAGATCTTTGGATACTCGTCTTTCCCCTAACCTAGATTGTCCTGGCCAATGGTCGCGACTGATCTGCGGTTCTGTAGCATCAAGGCTTGGTCTTAGCGACACTGCTTGTGGCACGATTGCTTTTGTCGACTTAGGTTGGGGCGGCACTATTGGGGTGCTTACGTTGGAGAGATCATCGATCTCGTCCTCTATGATGGGCTCAGTGTCCTTGAGATGCTCTTGAGCCTCCTTCATCCATTCCTTCACTTTTTCTATGGCCTCTAACTGTCGCTTTGGATGCGGGTATTCCCCTACCTTAGCGCTTCCCTTTTTGGCCGTCTTAGGGGCTGAAGTCTCTGCCTCTGCATCTGAAACCTTCTTTCCAGCAAGCAGAGTCGTAGCACTCTCGGTTTTTAGTGCGACTTTAGCTTTTGATCTCTTCTTCTTTCGCCTGTGGCTTTTCTTCCCTATCGAGGCTGCGTCAAGGTTGCTGGGTCCTGGCAGAGAGATGCTGGCCTGCTTCGTTTGGGCTCGGATCATGACCCACAATGAGATAGGTGTGGCCTCCCCATCGAGGTTTTCGACACCAAACAACCCCAATGGGACAGATGGTACATTGGCTGAGCTAGAAGATGGCTTTCGCTTTGGGCAGTCTACGAAGAGATGGGCGATTCCGCACTCTGCGCACCTTTGGTTAGCCTTGTCTCTGTTTTGCTGCTCTCTTTCGGGACAGCATGATGAGACATGATCGGGGTGAGCACAAGTCCAACAAGTGACTGGATCCTACGGCTGCCCTCCTAGGCCTCTACCTTGTCCTTGTCCTAACACCATCACCGGCACGGGCCGATAGTCCATGAGGACAGCGTTGCCCTCGCCGTCATGCGAGACGTAAGGGTATATATAGGTTTCTTCCTCACTTGGCTCTTCCACGTAGTGGATTGGAGCATCGCTCGGTGGATGGGTCACGTAGGGACCAGGCGGTCTAGGGATGCCTGTAGGATTTATTTCCATCCTAGGAACGACTGGCTTCATGTCGTTAGGCGCAGGAAGGGCCAATGGGGCTTCCCTTCCAAGGAATGGTTGCGGCCTGTTCGCTAGGTAAGGCTGGCCGTAGGGTTGCGAGTACGGAAGTCTTCTTGGTAATCTGCATTGCGCGACGTCATGGCCAAACCTACCGCAGTTAGCACAAGGTCTTGACCTAGGGTCTTGACACTCGGCTGGTAAGTGGTTTCTGCCATAGTACACGCATTGGACGTGCGGGCGCATTGGTCATCTCAACATGTCTTGCAACTTGGCTAATTCCATCTTGACATCAGCCAATCCTTGGTCTGTCTCAGTGGCTTTCCCCTTATCTTGGGATGATGGGATTGATCATTCACTAGAGGCTGACGCTCTCTCTAAGCTTCGCGAGTCGGTCTCCTCTAGATTCGAGCTCTTGGAGTTCCGCTCCTTCAACTGATCATCGACTCTAATGGCTTCCTCAAACACTCTAGCTATCGCGTCTCGCTACAAGCTCGAATTGCCTGCCAAAGCCTTATATAACTCCTCATCCTGAATGCCACTGATGAACACAGTTAAAACTGCTCTTTCAGTCGGTCGCTCGCCCATAGAGATTCTCTTGAAGAGGCTCCTCACATGGGTTATGTAGTCACGGATGTCCTCCTTCTCTTTCTGCTTGACGTTCATCAAGCATACTAGTAGATTATCGGAGTATCCAGGCTCGGCAAATCTCTTAATGAAGAGATCCTTGAGGCTATTGAAATTGGCACGCTCTGCAGCATCTAAGCTCGTATACCACTTCCTACCCTTGTCGCCTAGGCAAAGCCCGAACGCTTGCAAGCATTGAGTTTGGTCGTTGAGGCCGTTGGCTTTGCAGACTTGCTCAAACTGCTCAACAAAGCTGTATGGGTCGTCATGAGGTTGGTACTTATCGAGTTGCTTGGCAACAATCGGTATTTTGGCCTGGCTCTTTGAGCCTTGGCTTGCCCCTAATCCTGTGAGTAGCGACGTCGCTAGTGTGGTGGCACTCTGCTCTACTGCTATATTATCGAGCAACCGCTTCATGAGAAGCTCGCTCAACGTCAAGTCTCCCTCTAGTGCTCTCTCTTGGTCCGTTCGGTTTTGGCCAACTAAGTTCAGCACTCGCTGCACCTCATGTAGCTCCATGCTTTGCCTTTGGCTCCTAGCCTGCTGATCCCTATTGTACTCGGCTATGCTCTACAAAGCTTTGTGGGCTAGCCTTCTCTCCTCTTCTAGATCTGCGATGATTGCATCTGATGTCCTACTACGGTGCTTGTATCGGGTGTGCGCATCGTAACTGCTCACTAGCTGCTGCTGAATAGCATCTGGGAATACGTTCAAATCGAGCTCCTCATTAGACCAATGGTCCGAGCTCTCTTCCGCCATGGTCGAGTTCTCGTGCTCCACTAAGCTGTCGATCAGGTTGAATAGACTTGACAGATCCACGTCATTGGCGCTCCTTGCTTGGTCCTACTGTGCGCTTTGATGGTTTGTCTATGTCTTGGTTCTCTCCTGCTGGTGGGTTCCTTGAGTGGTTTTATCTGAGTGAGTTCTTTGACTTATTGAATACAATCCTCAATTTATGATCACTCAGTGTGTGTCGTTTCTTGTGTACTTGTGGTCAATCAGGCTTTCAGCTTTCTTATGTGTACTTCAAGTGCGGAATTCAATGTGAGTGCGGCAAACAATCTCTATATGCCTTACGCCCTCTTGTCTCGTCTTGGGCCTGATAAGCTTCGTCCCTCAAGTCCTGGCCATTCTAGCAGATTCTAGGGTCTGTGCTGCTTCTTGCTGTTCACTCGAGGGTCGATCACAGGTCCTACGATTGGATTTCCGTTCTCAACACGTCAGGTCACTGGGGAGTGCTCCAATACTATCCCCCTGTCCCTTGGTCGTGACTCCTACGTCGGGAACTGCCTACAAGGCGTTCGCTATGTTGTCCTGGAGCGGGTTGCGCTTCCAGTCAGTCGCCGCGGGGGTCAATTTTTGATGTTTTATTTTTTCTGCCTAAGGGTGTGTCCGATTCTGAGAATCGGACACCCAATTTACCAGTGGTTCGATTCTCAGAATCGGACTAGGTGGGTCCGATTTTGAGCTGTCTGATTCTCAGAATCGGACAGGGGTCAAGTGTCCAATTTTCGAAAATTGGACAAGTGGTCTGATCGGACCAGGTGGGTGGTCCAATTGCTGACGTTTCCTAATCCATGGGTCTGATTACCTCGATCAGACGAGGCGTCCGATCGGACAGGTGTTCCGATTTCCAAAATTGGACTTGTTGGTCCGACTGGTTTGATCGGACAGGATGGTCCGATTGGACGGTTGTCTGAGCGTCTGATTCTAAGAATCGGACACCGGATCGGATGTCCAATCTCGCTAACCTGAACGCACTTTTGAGCATGAAATCATAAAAAATCTTAATGTATTGATTATTACAAGCTACAAGATTCAACATGAATGATGCTGGAGTGATGGGGAAGAGATTTATATACCTAGGGATCGCCGATAGCAACGTAACTCCTTGCACTGATCGATCGAAATGGGTCACCCAAGCTCTCTCTCTCTCTCTCTCTCTCTCTCTCTCTCTCAACTAGTTGCAAATGAGGATTTCCTTGCCCTCCAAGAACTTATACCCCTGCTGGATATTACTTGAATGTTACTGATCACTCTCCTTGCGATCCCACACATTCAAATGAGCATTTTCTCCATTTTCCACTTGTTTTCCCCGATTTTCTCCCTGTTTTATAGCAGCAAACCCTATGCCTCTCGGGTGCGATTTCCTAATGTTAGCTTACTCTAAACGCAACAAGAATCTAAAGCAAAAAATTGAAATAGTTTCTCCATGTTTTACAATTATCAAACAACCAAAATATCCCGAAATACTTACTTGTTTTGAAGATCAAAAACACCCAAACTTCCTACCTATCTCAAGCTCCGTTTCGGGGATGAATCCCCTACTTCGATGCTTGATATGAGGGGCGCAAGTGCTCAAGCTTGAATTTGTTTGTCCCGGCAATGGAACCAAAATGTGGGAGCTTTCGCTCAACTACCAAGACCCACGGACCACTTATTGTTTCAAGCGTTCCAAGTGAGCTCTAATGGCTATCTCTCACCTAGCCGACGCACCGTCGATCCTACGAGTGTAGTGAGCTTACCTTGATGCCGATGCGAGTAGCCTCCTCCCTCGCACACCTCGGTAGCTCCACGATTCTTGATGCTAGCTCAAGCATCCTCAAGCCTCCTCCATCTCCAAGATCCATCCTCCATAGCCGTGCGCGCGAGAGAAGAGAAGAGAAGAGAAGAAGAGAAGAGGAGATGGTGAAGAGCTTCACCCACTTGATCCCTCACTCCCACACACTCACTCCCTCACACTCTCACACTCCCTCTCTCAAGAGCACACACAAGGAAGAAGGAAGAGAAGAAGAGAAGAAGATAAGAGCTCTTGTTAGCCACACACCAAAGAATGAGCTTCCATTCACTTTTTGAACTTTATATATACAAACCCTAAAATCCCATGGGCACCTATCCCCTTTTTTACATGACCGACCATTGTGGCAAGGTCTCTTTTCCATTTCCCTCTTCTAGCATTATGCCTTTAGCCTACACCCGTCTAATATTTTACAATTGGCACAGGAGGGAGCCTGGTGCTCTTTTACAAGAGTTTTCCAAGTTCTTGAGGTGCCTTTCATTTAAAATTGCGCTTTTTGTCCTGGCTTAGCTTTAGCGATCGCCTGCGTGTCTTTGCTCTTTTTCCGTGCTTTTTCTGTTTTTTCCTTCACTTTCTGCCATCTTGACTCCGGGTTAACAACACTGTAACAAGGGAGAATTTTAAGTGAGACGATTCCACCTAGCAACCCTAGATGATGACCTAACCTGCTCTTAATCCTATTGCTCATCCTTTTAGAAAACCATTCAAAACTTTACTTGAGGATAATACCTACCCCAATAGGGTAGCCAAGATAACGTATTGTTTTGCCTTTAAGTACTATGATGTTGAATCCCAAAATGGCAATCCAATCTCATATTCATTCAACGAAAGAGGCAACAACTTAGATTTTGCCATGCTAATCTTAGACCCAGATATAAAGGAAAACTCTTCATAGAAGTATGTGATCTCTGATCTACCATGATGGCATTTGAATTGTCATTAGCAAACATTTATGTACACAAACATCGACCATCTGGCAAGGTAAGAGGTTTAGTACAATCGCATCTTACTGCATAATCTATGTAGCAAAGTAGTGGATGTGTCACTAGTGTGAATGATAAAGGAGCCAAAGGGCAACCCTACCTTGTGCTCCTCCTAAGCTCAAATTTTCCAAAATTGTAGCCATTTATGCAATTTATAGTTGAGACATAGTATATAATGATTGCAACCATCTTGCAAAACACGAAGCCTAATCCAAACCTCTAATATAGGCATCGCAAACTTAAGTATAGCATCCTGAATGTTCCTACCATAAACAAAACCATAGTGCCTTCTATGGACTAGCATGAAAGTTGCTTGCTTAATTTTGACTGCCATAGCTTTAACCATAACTTTGTGTGGTGGATTAAGCATTGTCAACTATCTCCAATGTGACTAATTGTCTCTTGGCTACATCCTTAATAAAATTCATGACATCTTCATTAGCTAACTATGATAGAGCCCCAATTTATCAAAAATGGTTAAGAAGCTTGTCAAGATCTAAAGAACAAGCCTCCCACATAGCCAAATAAAAATCGATAGGGAATCTGTTTGACCCTAGAGCTCTCCCCTTTTTCATGACTTTCTCTACTTCATATGGTGAAAGGGTGACCTAGAGCTAGAGCAAAAATCTCCATCCGCCCTCTCTTGAATATGTGATATGAAATCCTCAACCTAGTATAATAGTTGCCATCTCCATCAAAAGGCATACCAACCAAGGTAGCCATATGTTTTTGGAAAACTTTTGAAATGCCATCTTCATTAGTAAGGAGCTTCCCTCTAGGTAGTGAATGCCAAAGTGAGCACTTCACCTAAAAGCAAAGCCTTGGCCCTTAAGCATGACTACACATGCAATCAGATAGTGCTCCCTCTCCTGAATAAAATGTTAGGGTGATAGTGAATGAAGTGGAAACTTCATGTAAAAGCAAAACCCTCAACCCTTAAGCATATCTTGACACTTGCAATTTAGCACTTCCTCTCCCAAATAAAACATTCAATGCTTTGCGAGAGATGAAGGAGTATAAGACCAGTAAGCATGCTAAAAGAGTAGCAAGTATACAACTTGTAAATTGTTGAGCATCATGGAGTTTCTTTCTCCTTAATTCATATTTTGCATGTGAAGATCCCAATTAATTGTCAAGTCTTCTTATGCCTTTGGAGTGATCCAAGCATTCTTAGCACCCTCAATGAACTTGATGCTTTTGAGGAAACTCATATTGAGCTTAAAAGGAGGCAATCCCTTAGAACCTGTAAGTCATCATAATAGGGAGCGAAAACATTATAGTAGTGATACATGAGATCTGGGGCAATTCAGGTTGCTTCATGCCACAGATAAAATTTATCTAGACATGCACCTCTCCATGTTATATAATCATGTTTAGTATGCCAAGTTATTTCCTTATAGGGCCTCTCTCCTATAAAAGCAACATCAATCAACTTAAAATGGAAATTTGAGGCCTCCCACACTTCTCTTTCCACCTTGTTAGTACCACACGATCTATCACTAGAGTTTTTCGTCATGCTCTAGTCATCAAAGAGTACATGAGCATCTAAGATTAGATTTTCTTTGATCCAATTCCCTTTCTCACCAAGGTGAAGCATTTGGAGCATATATGGAAATGTGATCCACAATCTCTCCACTAACTTTACTCTCTTGACACCCAAAATTGTCCCATCTAAATCACTAATTAGCAAGGTTGGGTTGAGCTTTTCTTTCATTGCAATCATTAATCCTCCTTTTTCTCTTGATGCATAGTTGAAGAAGATTTTGTACCAAGGAAATTCAACCTCCAACTTATCATTTGGGCCCAGTTTTGTTTCTTGCACCCTAAATACATCTAGCTTACTTCTTCTAATCAAGGAACAAAGTTCAACTTGCTTTTCTCTAGTGAAAATCCATTTATATTCTAGGTAAGGAAATATAGTTTGCATGATGTATTATCCATTACAAGTAGTATTTTAAGATATGCCAACATTAGCCAAAGGATCATATATGTTAGTAAACTAAAAGCTTCTAGCCAATTTCATGATAGAAATGTTGTTATGCTTATGCTTCTCTATCTTTCCTTTAACATCATTTAGGACCACATTTCCCTATCAAGCTAAACTCGGTCCTACCACCCTTAGCTTGGTCAGGATCAATGGACTGAAGGGTTTTGTTATGTCCACCCAATAACTTCTTGCATTTTTCTTCACCAATCTTCACAAGTGATGCTAAAGTACTGGCAAATGATGCTATAGCTTGATTTTGAGAATCTTGGTTTTGGCTTGTTCACCTTCTCCAAATTTAGTCTCAGGAGCTGATTTAGTAAGTGTTCACATTCTTTTGAGTATCCTATGCATTATTAGGATTCTCCCCTTTGGCCTTTTGAGGGAAAACTTAAAAAAAAAATCCCCAATTGTTTGCAAAGGTATCAAACATCAAGCAAGCTAGAAAATTTAACCTAACATATGTAAGTGAGGCATCTCTATCGTGCATTTCTAAAACCAAAGGTTGAACTCTTTTGTCCCACAAAATGCATACCAACCTCACCATTAGGATTCAATGTGAGAGGATGCACATATGGCACCTTGATCAAAGTGGAAGCAATAGCACATAGGTTTGCCTCAAACACAATATGCAAGCTAGGGAATGCCACCTATGCTAGACACTCAAATAGTTGAACTTCATTAGATGAAAACGTTGCCAACTACAACATATTATGGACCAAATTCCCCTTGAACCCAATAGTGCAAAGACAAATTCCAATTCCTTTATCCTTAAGAACTAAGTAGAGCTTAATAAAACTCTTTCTCGACAAAGGGAAATAAACAAGACTGCAATGGGCTTGATAGAGCTAAGGAACCACTTGGAAAACTCCTCATTAGAGGGGATCTAAGCTCTCTTGTCTCCCTTAGTCTCAATGTTGTTTATCATCAATCAAGGAAGGTTGCCCACTTGTTCCCATTCTCTTTGCTATTGGCACTCAACCTACATTGAAGAGAATTGACTTAAGGGTTCAACAAGGTTGCATCAAGGATATTTAGTTACTTAATCATAAGGCCTTTACTCTCATATTTTTGCTAATGATAGCTCCAATATTGTTGCTACTAAGGAATCATTAAGAGTGTATAATATGTTTGTGGTTGTCTCAAGTATTGCGATTAGCATTCATAAAATTGAATTAAATGATGATTCATTTAGAAGATGCTCCTAAATGGGTACCTTACCTTGACTTTGAAGAAATTTATAAAAGTGTGATATTTCACTATTTAGGGTGCCCATTGAGTCTTGATGTAATAGTGAAACAAAGGCTCCAATGGTTTTTTGAGAAGTTCAAGACTAAGATGATGAGATGTTCTAGTTTTCTTTGCAGCTTGTCCAATAAACTAGTGAAAATAAAACATTCTCCCACCTCATGATAGTATTTGTAGGAGCAATTTTTTCATTCTCTAAGAATCGTTAGCTCTTCAATTGAAAGTTTAGGAGTTTCATTTGGTCATTTGGTGGGAGAAGAATAATTGGCACATTCTACCATGAGTTTAGCTTACAACTCCTAAAGTTGAGAGAAATGCTCAAGGGTTTCACTATATGTAAACCCCTAACTATCATTTACATTCAAGGCTAAATTTAGAAGCCCTTTATTTGAATATTTATCATGTATATAAAACACACCATTTTTCTATTCAACCTATGAGCATCCCCATTAAATGATATCCTTCTTATGAAAATACAAATCTTAAAAAGGGATTTTGAACCCACAAAATAAACTTTCATATCATGAATGACCCCTCCATGGGGATGTGCTAAAATTGAGTTTATGATTCTATCAAAAGGCTAAGCAATTTTGTTTGGATCTTTTCAAGAAAGTTGATTTTGATCAACCTTGGGTAGTGATTTTGTGCTCTTGGATAACTAGTGTTATGCTATTAGGTGGTATTTGATCAGCCATACGTAAAACTATACGAGTAGTTCTAGATTATTCAACCCTAATTCTTGCATCGTTTGGTTTGTCATTAACTTGACTACTGAACCACCATCCAATTGTACTTCACTTAGCAAATGTCCATTGATGGTAGTGTCTATAACTGGTGCTCTTGGATCCACAAATAAATCTACAATTTTTACTTAGTTGTTCTCCTTTTGGAGGCATTTGCAATTACTTTAGAAGCGTTAGTCTCAATCCTTTTCCTCCTATGTCAAACTAGCTTAAGATAAAGCTACCTTCGACATATAGGCGCTATTTCAAGTAGCTACCTTAGGTTAATTGTTAAGCTTATTTCATGCAATGCTACCCAAAGATCAGAAGTCTTATTTACTATTTCCGCTTGCTCTTTACTCCCTTCTTTTGGAGGTACGAGTCTTTCAGGAAAAGGAGCTACCCCCAATATGAATCTTAGGATTTGCTAGAGGCACAGGCAATAACGAATGGTCTGGAGACTACTGAGGAGAATCCAATTCAGATAGCTCTATGTTAGGGTCTATGTCCTTAGATTTATCCTTCACGGCCTCTTTTGATTGGGGACTTTCTTCCTCTAGACCATGCTCCTTTTGTTGTTGCTTTTGCGCTCTAGTAACAACATCAATCATGGGGTCAGCCTTAAAGGTTACCCTATGTGGTATGAATTTAGACCTAACTCCAATCTCTTGCTTTGTTTTTTCTACTTCAACTAAATTTGTGGATGAGGTTGAGGGTTCATTAGAAACTTGTTTACCCCTGTCATTAGTTTTGTTATCCTCTTGCTTAGGGAAATTCTCTTCATGATGTCCTTCACCACTACACCTCCTACAAAGAGGAGTATAGTCTTGATTTTTACATGCATTTGGACAGTATGTAGCTATATGACCTTCCTGTTGGCATCGATAACAAATTACTGGTCCTCTAGGCCTTTGTTGTCCAATTTGCCCCATTGGATTACGAAAGTTACCATTGTTTCTCCTAAAAGGAGAATTTCTTCCTCTCTTTCCATCACTATTGTAATTGTTTCGTGGCACTGGAGGTCTGCCTTGGGTAGGCAATCCACGGGGCCTAAAAGATTGATTGGGTGGCCCAATCTCATCAAAAAGATATAAGCATCTAAACCAAAGGGGATAGCGTATTTGTTGAAACCTAGCTGAGATTCACTAAATGAAACTAACTCAAAGGCAAGTGGCCCACACTTCAATAAAGTAGATGATTTCTTCAAACATGCTTAAAAAATACAAACCATGATAATAGTTCACACATACATACATAAGCATACCAATAGAGATCAACCCCTTGAAAGTGACTACATCCAAATCTATAATATTGAAAGGTGAGAAGGATCGAAGCTTGCTTGGAAGAGCTATGGTGGAAGAGCAAGAACAAGAAAGAGAGAGAGAGAAAATGGGAATTCCAATAGTCACAATGTATGACTGGACCTTCCTTTATTCAAATTGTCACTAAAATAATAAAGAATAAAGTGACAGTGATGGGCGCCCGCCACCTGCAGTATGCAGTGGTGGGTACTATCAGTGTAGTAATACACTGGTGACTAGGCAGAGGCGCCTTTACCCCCAACAACCTCCCAATTTAAGGCAAATCTGCCCAGTGAGGAGTGAAAAAGAAAAAGAAAATGCATTACAAAATGTACACATGTACAACAGGATGAGAAAAAATGTCATCTCATCCAACACCCATCAATCTCTTAAGGAAGGCAAAGCGCTCAATAGTGAGGCTTTTCGTGAGCAGATTGGCAGGATTTTCGTCAGTGGAGATCTTGACAATGTCAACAGACTTGTCCTCCACGACCCCACGTATAAAATGATACCTCACCTCAATATGTTTCGACTTCACATGGAAGACTGGATTCTTGGCTAGTTGAATAGCACTCATAGAATCTGAATGCAGTGTAGGTATAGAATCAATCCCAAGTTCATGAACCAAACGGCCGAACCATATGGCCTCCTTACAAGCCTCAGTGGGTAGAGAGAGCTATACACTTTTAAACCTTGGACATCCAAGAGACAACAACTCCAGCATAGGTGAATACATAGCCAAAAATGGACTTCCTACTATCTACATGTCCTACATAATCGGAGTCTATGTACTCCACAACTCCTATATCCTGGTTGCCATAGCAAATACACATATCTGTTGTGCCTTTTAGGTATCTCATGATACCCTTCACGGCAACCCAATGTTTCTTGCCAGGTGTATCCATAGTCGAGTGGCTATCATGCCATACATCAAACTGCCCACAATTGATGCATAAGGGATCTTGGCCATCTTGGCCCCCTGCTCATATGTCTGCAAATAATTTGCCCGTGAAACCTTCACATAACAAGGTAATGGACAGCCAATAGGCTTCACATCCTGCATGTAGAAACGCTCAAGGACTTTATGAATGTACTCCCTCTGTGAGAGGTAGAGTAGTCCCCGAGGCCTATCACGCTTTAATGCGTATACCAAGAATGTGAGAGGTGTGTCTCAAATCCTTTATCTCAAAGCTCTTCTTTGGCTGAGATTTAAGAGCATCCAGCTCATCATGAGCTTTCCTTGCTATCAACATATCATCCACATAAAGTACCAAAATAAGCAATGAGCCATCACGGGCTTTCTTCATATAAAGACACGGATCCATAACACTCCTGCTATAGCCCTGTGACTGTATAAAGGCATCAAACTTATGATACCACTTCCTAGGTGCTTGCTGCTTCAAGCCATAAAGACTTTTCTTCAACTTGCACACTAGGTGTTCCCTGCCAGGTTATGCAAAGCCCTTAGGTTGCTCCATGTAAATCTCATCATGCAAATCCCCATGCAAGAATGCAGTCTTGACATCCATCTAATACACGTCCAAGTCAAGCTATGCAACTAAGACCAAAACCAAGCATAGGATGGTCATCTTGACCATATGAGAAAAAACTTCATCAAAGTCAACTCCATGCTCCTGCTTAAAACTCTTAGCAACAAGTCTTGCCTTATAAGCTGGCTTGGGGTGCCCAAGGGTACTTTTCACCTTGTACACCCATTTGCATGGCAAAGCCTTCTTACCATTAGACAATGCAACCAAATCCCAAGTCATATTCTTATGTAGGGAGTCCATCTTAGACTACATAGCCCTCTCCCAGGAGTGACTATCACCCTTGCGCATAGCCTCATCATAGGTGAGAAGCTCTCCTACATCTATAACCAAGACATAATGCATCAAGGGCTCAACTAGGTCAAGTGGATGTCTAGCTCTAGTAGACCGTCTCATTGTAGGCTTTGCTACATGTCGCATCTATCCAACACCCTGGCCATGTGTACCAACTGCTACTGCAGGCTGTCCAACTAGCTATGCAAGAGTACATGGCTCCTCCTGGAATATAACCTTGCATATCTCTACCACTTTCTCATGCTGCCTATGCATCTTGTCTTCATGGAAGGCTACATCATGGCTGTGGATGACTTTTCACACTTGTGGATCCTAGAGGCGGTAACCCATTTCGCATGCATCTCAATAGCCAAGGAAAATGCATTTGACACTCTTAGAATCCATCTTTGTATGCTTGTCTCTGGGTACATGGTAGAATGCCTCACATCCAAAGACATGTAGATACACATAAAACGAAGGTTTCCCAGTCCATACCTCCTCTGCAACCTCAAAATCCAAATCACTGGAAGGTGATCTATTTATGACATGCATAGCTGTACTAATTGCCTCAACCCAAAAGCTCTATGGTAGACCTGCATGCCTAAGCATACTGCGTACACACTCCTGGATGGTTCTATTCATCCACTCAGCCAAACCATTCTGGGATGGGGTATAGGGGGTGGTCAACTGATGCTTAATACCCCTCTCATCACATAGCTGCTCAAAGGAATGTGACATATGTTGAGTTAGCAAGCTCAACACGTGTAGACATTGATGATGGACCGTTTGGCTAGATGATTCCGCACGTCTACACTTAGCATGTTGGTGGTCATTATGATACTCACATGGCCACTGACTTATCACTTATTATATTCAGTTTGTTACACCTACCTACAGCTGGCAAAGATATAACGCCACTCGGTTAGTGTAGTCGGTTATGCACTATTTGACTTAGAATGCCACTTTCCTTTACGTTGTGTCTTATCTATATTTGTGTACATTGTATAGTGTGTGGAAGAAGAAGAAGAAGAAACCGGTAAGAAAACGTTTTGGCCTCCATCTCTCTTCTTGTGCTCTTGAGTGAGCTTCCTCTTGTGTATACAGTGTGTGTTTGGCACAACAGCTCAAGCAAAGTCTCCCACCACGCGATTCTTGATATGGTATCAGAGCCTTGCCACTGAGAGAGATATATTTTGAAGGTAGAAGTGAAGGAGAAGAAGCAAGGTTCGAGCAAGCAAGCAACGGGTAAGAAGCTCTCCCATTCTTCCACTCTCTCTCTTGGATAGTGCTTGTGGAGGCATCGAAAGCAGAGTCGAGCAAAAATCTCAAATTATTGTGAGATTTGGTGTGCGAGTAAAGCACTGTATAATTTGCAAATAGGTCCTCTAAGACTTTTTCGCAGTTATTTTGGGCATTTGAGGCCATTTCAGGCCCCATTTTAGAGCTGCAAGGTTGCGAATAGCAGTTTCAGGGTACACTGTGATTTCGGTTGTATTGACCGAAAGTGGGTGCACATGTTACAGATTGCGAATCTGTAACTTTTGAGGTGTTTGCAAGAAGAAAAACATAAGGTTTATCTGCAAACAGGTTGCAGATTACATGTACTATTGAGCAATCAGTGAAAAAGGTTGCTTGCTGTGCACGTGTTGTGAAAGATTGCAGAAGACCAGCTTGTTGTGTTGTATCCTTGTTTGTGATAACGGCAGAGAACAGTGGAAATCCCATTATTGAGAAGCTCAACAAGAACAACTACCCTTCATGGAAGTTCCATGTGACAAACTTCCTCATTGGAAAGGGCCTTTATGAATTTGTTTCAGGTGAAGAAAAGGAGCCAGAGCTGGGTATCCCTCCAACTACAGATGGGTTAAAAGCATGGAGAGAGTGGAATGCGAAAGACAAAAAGGTGATGTATTGGCTATCTATAGTCATTGATAATACTATGTTGGGACATATCAGGAATGCAAAAACTTCACATGCAGCTTGGACAATTTTTTAGAGCATGTTTTCAGTAAATACAAAGGCACGAAAGATTCAACTCAAGCAAGAGTTGAATGCATTGAAGAAAGGGAAAATGTCTGTCAATGAGTATGTGTTGAAGGTGAGGAGCATTGTAGATGCTTTAGTAGGGATTGATGCAATGCCAGATGATGATGATTTGGTTTCATCCACTCTGAGTGGCCTTAACAATGAGAAGGCATGGAAATCATTTGTTACTTCAGTATATGTACAGAAGCCATTTCTAGATTTTGATGAGCTGATCTCTCTCATGATTACTGAAGAGATCACTATGCAGGGTGATTTGTCTGAAAGAAATGGTGAACATGTCCAAGCATTTTACTCGAGTTCAAGAAGGGGACATGGTAGATCCTCTTTGAGAGGCTGTGGTATGGGACGTGCTGGCGATAACCAACAAAACATGTTCAATCAATAGTTTTGTGAAATGCAGGTTTCTGAAGGCAGAGGAAACTTTAGAGGCAAGGGGAGCTCTAGAGGAAGAGGTGGATGGCAGAACAGGGGCTCTGGAAAATTTGCTATTGTTTGCCATTATTGTGACAAAACAGGCCATATTGCAGGCCATTGCTATGCAAAGAAGGATGATATTCGCAATGGTAAATTGCAGCAAGGAAACTATGCATCATCTTCATGATAAAATGAAGACAAAAATGAGCTTTTGTTTGTTATGCAGCATATGATGAATGCAGTTACAAGAAAGGGGACACATGATGATATATGATATGTTGATTCAGGTGCATCTAATCATATGACCAGTCATGTTGAATGGTTTGGAGAGATGCAGGACTTACAAAATCGAGGTTATGTGCAGACGGGTGATGATTCATGCCACCCAATTTCACACATTGGAAAGGTTCCCTTGTCCTTGTATGATGGCCAGACAGATGTATTGTATGTGCCATCAATTACAAAGAATCTGGTGTCTGTTGGCCAAATGGCAGAGCAAGGGTTGTAGGTCTGATTCAATGTAAAATGTTGTTTTGTAGAAGACTTTAATGATAAGTGTAGGTTGGTTGCAAAAGGAAGTAGAGTTGGCAGAATGTTCACTTTAGATGTTGGAATTCTTGCAATGGATGATGCTATGTATGCTAAAGGAAAAGGAGTAGTTGCAGATATTGAAATATGGCATAAACGTATTGGATATGCAAATGTGCAAAGGCTGAAATTAATGCAGTCCGAAGGATTGGTTACAGGGTTGCCTTCATTTAGAGTTGTAGAATTGCATAAAGCCTATGAAGCATGCCAGTTTGGTAAGCAAGCAAGACAACCCTTCACGCATGACAGAGAAGTGAGTAGAAAAATACTTGATGTAGTGCATACAGATGTTTGGGGGCCTACACAGAATATATCTCTTGGTGGCGGCAAATACTTTGTCACATTTATTGATGACTGTTCAAGGAAGCTATGGGTATACTGCATGAAGGAAAAGAGTGATGTGTTTGAGCACTTCAAATCTTTTAAGGCAGTTGTTGAAATAGAAACAGGTTTAAAAGTGAAGTGGTTGAGATCAGATGGAGGGGGAGAGTACCTCTCTAATGAGTTCAGTGGTTTCTTGAGGACTCATGGGATAAAGAGGCAATTTACTTGCAGGTATACCCCACAACAAAATGGTGTTGTAGAAAGAAAAAACAGGCATATTGCAGAAGTTGCAACCGGCATCAATGGTTGAAAAGAATATGCCCAAACATTTTTGGTTTAAGGCTATCCATACTGCTGTCTACATTATGAACAGAACTCCCATAGTTGTAGTTCATGGGATGACTCCTGAAGAGTGTTTTACTAGCAAGAAGCTCGATATATCGCACTTGAAGGTATTTGGATGTATTGCATATGTTCATGTGCCAGATGAGCTATAGAAGAAGCTTGATCCAAAGGCTGAAAAATGTATTTTTATTGGGTACTCTTTAGAGCAGAAAGGGTATCACTATTATAACCTTATCACAGGTGAGTTCAGAGTGAGAATGGATGTTATATTTGATGAGATGGGCAGTTGGTATGCACCTACTGGTGATGTATTAGATGATGATAATGATCAGGACAGCTATGTGCAAAAAGAAAAACAAGAATCACAGAGTCTTAATGGACCAAAAACATCATCTGGTACTATACCTACAGTGAGCCCTTGGTCTAGGAGACTAAGGAGTAGCCCCACATATTTAGGTGGATCTATAAGTGTTGTAGGGAAGGAAAAAGGAATGAAGAAAGTGCTGGATGGTAATGATGCATCTACCAGTCATTTGGGATTTGATGGAGATTCTAGTGGTTCGGAGAGCTTGGATGATGAGCTTGGCATTCCTTCAGTTAGGACACCAAGTGTACAGAGAGCTCATAGTAATGTAAAGGCTCCATTGAGTGATCCGGTGGTACGCAGATCTAGCAAGGTCAAATACCCTATTAAACGATTTGGTTTTGAAGGTTATGCAGCTCATCATTATGCTTATATGGTGAAACTAGTTGAGGATGTTGAGCCCACTTGTTTTGAGGATGTTGTTGGTCATGCTCATTGGGTTGCAGCAATGGATGAGGAGATGGCTGCATAAGAAGCTAATAAGACTTGGGATTTGGTACCCTTACCTAAGGGTAAGAAAGCTATTGGCTGTAAGTGGGTTTACAAAGTCAAGCATAATGCAAATGGTTTAGTTAGTAGGTATAAAGCTAGGTTGGTTGCAAAAGGCTATGCTCAAACATATGGCATAGATTATGAAGAGACATCCAGTCTAGTTGCTAGGATGGCAACTGTTAGATGTGTGATTGCCTTGGCAATAGCCAAAGGTTGGAGTTTGCAGAAAATGGATGTTAAGAATATCTTCTTGCATGGTGAATTGCAAGAAGAAGTGTATATAGAGCAGCCAGCAGGTTATGAGGATTTAGAGCATTCCACATATGTGTGCAGGTTAAAGAAGGTGCTCTATGGGATGAAGCAAGCACCTAGAGCATGGTCTGACAAGATTGGAGAGTACCTTGTCAATATTGGATTTCATATTTCTGATGCTGATCACTCACTTTATGTGAGAAAGAGAGATGCAGGGTTGGTCATCATAGTCATCTATGTGGATGACTTGATTATTACAAGTGACAGTGACAATGGGATTGTTGAAGTTAAGGGCTTCTTGAAGAAGAAGCTTGAGATAAAAGATTTGGGTGAGCCGAGATACTTTCTTGGTATTGAGGTGATCAGATATGATGATGGTATATAGCTATCCCAAAGGTAGTATGGCTTGGATATGTTATCCAAGTATGGTATGACAGCATGTAAGCCTCTTTCAGTACCATTGGAGCAAAATGTGAAGCTGAGTGCTGATGTTGGAGATGAGATAGAAGACCCTACTATGTCTAGGAGGATAGTAGGGAGTTTGATTTACATGACTATCACAAGGCCAGACTTGAGCTATGCTATTGGTCTTGTCACTCAGTTTATGCATATGCCTCGAAAACCTCATTTGGATGCAATTAGACGTATATTGAGGTATGTAAAGTCCACTTTACATTATGGACTTTTTTATGAGGCATGTAAGGACGTACAAGTCTTTGGATACATAGATGCAGATTGGGCTAGTAGCATGTCAGATAGAAGATCTACAAGTGGATTCATGTTTTCCCTTGGTAGTGTAGCAGCTACATGGAGTAGCAAAAAGCAACCTACAGTTGCTTTATTGAGTATAGATGCTGAGTACAGAGGTGTTGCTATGGCAGCATGTGAGGTGGTATGGTTGCAAAAGTTATTAGATGATTTGGATGTGCATGGAGATGGTCCAGTAGTCATTCATTGTGACAACATGAGCAGCATATAGCTAGCTAGGAATTCAATGTTCCATGCTAGGACAAAACACATTGAGGTGCACTACCACTTTGTGAGAGAGAAGGTACTTGCAGGAGAGATTGACTTGGTATATGTCAGCATACAGGATCAGATAGCTGACATTTTCACAAAGGCATTGGGTGAAGAGAAGCTTTGAAAGTTCCGAAGCTTACTTGGAGTTGCAGAGATAGAGTTAAGCTTGAGGGGGAGTGTTGAGTTGGCACGTGGGGACATTGATGATGGACCGCCTGGCTAGATGAGTCTGCACATCTACACTTAGCACGTTGGCAGTCATTATGATACTCACATGGCCACTGACTTATCACTTATTATATTTAGTTTGTTACACCTACCTATACCTGGCAAAGATATAACACTAGTCGATTAGTATAGTCGGTTATGCACTATTTGACTTAGAAGGCCACATTCCTTTACGTTGTATCTTATCTATATTTGTATACATTGTATAGTGTATGGAAGAAGAAGAAGAAGAAACCATCAAGAAAACGTTTTGGCCTCCATCTCTCTTCTTGTGTTCTTGAGTAAGCTTCCTCTTGTGTATACAATGTGTGTTTGGCGCAGCAGCTCAAGCGAAGTCCCCCACCATGCAATTCTTGACAACACATATTCTCCCCCATTGTCAGTCCTAAGGCATTTCATCCTATGTCTAGTTTGGTTCTCAACCAATACAAGCCATCTCTGAAACACAGCTAAGACATCTAACTTAAGCTTAATGGGGTAAGCCGAGATTTTATGCGAAAATAGTGAGAGCTGGTACTAACATTGCATAATATCTATATGCAACATGCCCAAATATCAAGGTATCTATAGGTTATTTATAGGAAGATTTCCATTTCTTTGTGCATGACCCTTGTTCTTATGATATTATTCAAGGTCAAACATTTATCACAAAAGCATGGATGGAGAAAAAGGTAATGGATGATGAGTCCACATATGACGAGTATGTAGTAGAGATGAAAAAAGAGTAGTACAATTTATGATCCTATGTGAGAATCATCCTAGGAACAAAGATACTTTTCCCCTCTTCCGCACAAAAGACCTAAATTTTCTTTAGGTACCATTGTCATCTGGGATGATGGCAGTATAGAGAGGAAAAGGTTCTTCATCTAGGCAATAGTGCTTTTTCTTTAAGCTTTGTTGGCTTTTTAGGAGATAGTTATGTTTCTTTTCAAAAAATTACAAAGTTGCCTAGAGTTGTCAGGCAGTACATATGTAGGAAGGAGGAAGATTTCAGGATTACATGTGTTTTGCAAGATGATGACCATATAGATGGGATGCATGATGGCTTGACTTGTGTAGACATAGTGTTGAAAATAGAGGATATGCTAAAAATTGATATGTAGAGTAGTCCTAATATTGTACCAATGCATTCCCTAGACATGTTTCATAAAATTATAGATTTTGTATAGAGATCATATTCAAAGGCTGGGGTAGCTCAACAAACAGAGGTTAGGGCTAATTACTTTTATCCTGCAGAGTTTACTACTGAAGTATTTCAGCGTCATCCAATGTGCAGGGCTGCTCCAATGTAGTCCATAGTGCAAAGAGCTAATCATTTAAGTCGAGAGAGTTACGTGCCCCTCAAGATTTGAGTTTTTTAGCAAATTAGAGAGAAGACATGGTTGACAAAAGTTACAAATGGTGGATAATAGGATGAAGCTAGTTGCAAGACCGCTTCCACTTGATAGTGATGAGAAAATACAAAGGGTTGCAAAGCAGCCAACTTTGAGGGATCCAAAGTTTGAGCAAAGACTCTTGCAGAACTAAATATTGGGAATGATGAGTTCTTGTTGCCAATAGAGAAACGGTGTTTCCAAGATATGCTTGAGCATGATGGTAGAGTGTTCATATTATTTTCACATGAGATTGGTTGTGTAAGCCTAGATATTGTTGCCCTTATGGTGATCTTTACCATTCCTCGTATTCCATTGAACCTTCGCCCTATTCCTGCCTAATATGAACCTCCCAAAATTGATTGATTTGTTGAATGAGAACATTCGAATGAGAATCTTAGAGCCTTCATTCACACCATACTCAAATAGATGGTTTACAATTCCAAAGAAGAATGGATCACTCAAATTCATATAGGATATGCAACCAATGAATAGAGAAATGATCATAAGTGTTGGAACATGTCCAATTGTGGATGAGTTCCCTAAGGCATTTGCAAGTCATGCCATCTATTCTCTAGGTGATTCTATAGGTGATTTGTACTCTAGCTATGATCAGTTCTAGCTTGCTTTGGAAAGTAGAGATCCTATCACTAAGCGGACTCTAATAGGCCTTGTTGTTAGGATGTGTACCTTGCCTCAAGGTGCTACTAATTTTGTTGTGCACATAATGAATGCTATGCATAAGGTCTTATTTGAGTATATTCCTAATCTTACCATGCCTTTTCTCAATGATGTACCCATACAAGGATGCATAGAAGAAGAGAAGAATGACAGTCTGAATGAGCAGGAATGTAGAGCTTTGTTACAGAGCACATTGCAAATTGTGAGGATATTTTGACCAGGCTTAAGTGAATTTCACACTCTCAGGATAGAAATCCATATTTGGTCTGAATGACGCCATCATTGCTAGGCACATGTGTGGCTACTACAACATGAGACCCTCAACTTCTATGAAGGTGGATACTATTGGAAAGATTACCGCAACTATATCAAAGGTGAGGAGATTCATTGGTACTTGTGTGTTTTACATGATTTGGATACCCTATTTTGCACATATTGTAGATGTTTTATATTAGCTTCTTCTAAAAGAATAGAAATTGTCCTAGGATGAGAGAAATACTAGAGCCATGCAAAAGTTGAAGAAATTGCTACAGTCTACTCCTAGTCTTAGGAAAGCAAACTACACTTGTAGAATACCTATTGTATTGATTGTTGACACACTACTCCTATTGGTATAGGTTGGGCTATTGGTCAAGAAGATGAGGAGGACCACATGTATGCCATTTGGTTTGGGGGAAAAGTCCTAAATGAGAGATAAAGGAGATACCCACATATCAAGAGGGAGCTATGGGGAGTTGTTATAGCTCTCAAGTGTGACAAAGAGTATTTTATTGGAGCCCCAGTTGTGGTTGAGATAGATTGCTTACCTTTTCTAGGCATGATTGTCAGTTGCTCTACTTGAGACATAACTATGTTAAGATGGATTGCTTACATGACCAGAATTCAAGCATATAACACGAAAAGAGAACCTAGTTTTGTAGATACACTTTCAAGAGCCAAATATGAGGATGAGATGGGAGGATGCCATGTATTATAGGAAAGTTGAGATTTGTGGTAAATCCTTATAGGTTTCTGAGTATCTTATTGGAAGGAGTCTATTGATGGATGTACATGGAATAGGACTGTTGATATTAGAGGTGATGCTGCTTTGTTGGAAATGATCTAGCTACAAAGCAAAGCTTTCATTAATACTTTTATTCAAGTTAGTGTACTTTTGAGATTTCCTTAGCTTTATTCAAGAAGGAGATTTCTATGGTAAATTTTGGAATCTTGTTAATTTGCATGTTTAGAATATGTAAATTATTATGGAAAGGTCTCAACTTCAAGCTATTGAGAAGCAATGGATGCAAGTGGTATTAGACAAAAAGAGAGAGGATTTCCTAATGATTATTATCCTTTTTATGCAAGGGTTTCTAAAATGATAGAATTCTACAAGAAGCCAATTGGCATGTTGAAGTCAAGAAGAGACTTTGAGGAGTATGGTGGGAAGTGGATCTTGATCTTTCTTTCTTTGCATGAATGCCTTGGCTTTGTCCTTATATTTTCTAACTCATATTCTAAAAAACCCATTCTAAAGTTTACAAAGTAATAATCAAGCCTTCTAGGCCTTCTAAGTAAATAAAATATGTGTGTGCACATACAATATTATTGAGCTAGGAAGCATCCCCAAAATACAATAATTCCATGCCACAAAGAGTTCAACCATAAACAATTTTTGTGAATTAAAATGCAATTTTCTAAAATAGTTCTTTCGCGTAACTTGGTTCAATAATATGTTCACCGTAACAAAAAACGCATTAATATCCTTCCATCTATCTACCATGCATAATGCAGCCAATGTCACACATGTGCACACATGTAATATGTCACAAATCATGTGGCGAATAGACAAAGAAAATCCACAAAAATAGATAAAAATGATCTTATTTTCATAGCAAATTTTCCATAACAAGTACATCTTAGACTCCATCATAGCTCTCTAGGAGAGAATGGAACATGCAAAAGATATTGAACAAGAATTTTTTGTCTTTAAGGTTGACTTTGATAAAGTATATCATAGATTAGAATGGGACTTTTTCATTCAATACTTGTATGACATAGAGTTTGAAAAAAGGTTCATTAAATATGTTATGACTATTTGGTAATGCTTCCTCAAGGGTTTTTGTTAATGGCAGTCTTCCCTCTCTAACCTCCCCTCTTTGTTTCCCTTAAAAATGCTAGATTGCTCAATGTCCCACCCTCATAAGGTGCCACTAAAGATCCATGGTGCTCAAAGTTGTAATGTAATGAAAGAGATTGAAGAGGAGAGAGGAAAATGAGTAGAAGAGAGAGAAGGTGAAGAGTCAATTCTTGATTATGTCTGGATGCCCTAAACTGGGTCTCTTCCACCTTCTATACCCTAGTTAGTGTGATTGGGTATCTAACCCCTAGTTCTCGTGTATCCCGCTTGTTACATTCCATCCCGAACTTGAAAGTTTTTTGCTCTAAAAAACAAAAGACAACTAGAGGGAGTTGACAGAGTGGCTAAGGAGTGGGGGTGCAAAGTACTACTCTGATGCACATTACAATGAGAAGAGTGGGTGAAGACTATGGATAGCATATTGTCTACTACATTCCTGCTAAGGTAAAATTTTCAACTTTTGATGGGCTACTCCAAATGGGATGTGCCTCATGTCAAAACAGAGCTTCTGACAAGCACTTTCAGCCTATTTAGGAAGCACATGGTTGTAATTTAGGAAGATACAAAATTGTTCTAAAATAGTGTGCAATCTACAGGTAGTGTGGGGTCAAAAGGGGACATAACTTGCTAGTCTTTAGCTTTTGTTGGGCCTCTTGGAGATGAGGAAACTCGTCCACAATGGTAGTTGGGTGCCAGGAGGCTCCTTCTAAGGGTAGGCCTTGTCATTTGATAAGGTATTCCTTGGTGGATCGAGATCTCAATTGTTTATCTCATTGCCCAATGATTGTCTCAGGGATATATTGAATGATACCTTTTTCATCTATGGGAGGTAGCTCTTCCACATAGTCCACTGAGGTGCCAATGAGAGGCTTCATTTGGCTGACATGAAACACATTGTGAATCTTGGTGGTGGGAAAAGCTCTAATTGGTAAGCCAACTCACTAGCTCTCTTGAGGATTCAGTAGGGGCCATAGAAATAGTGGGCCAACTTGTTACTACTGCCCTCCTTAAGAGTGGAGTAACGGGACTTAGGCACTTTCAAGAGGACTAGCTCTCCCTCTAGGAATTCCAAATGTATTCTTTTCTCATCAACATAAAGCTTCATGTGGTCTTGTGCCTTCTGAAGATTCACTTTGCATTGCTGAAGCAAGATGCCTACATTCTCTCCAACTCCGCTTTACTTGGGGATTGATGTTATCATTGAACAAGGATGTAGGGAGGGGAACCTTAGACTCGTATAATAATACCTCAAAAGGAGAAACCCCAATGCTAGAGTGGGTGGAGTTATTATATGCAAAATCAGCCAAATGGAGCCACATATATACTATTCTAGCCTTTCTTGGTAATGGGGAGGCTAGTAATGAAAACCATAGTGATATGTATCCATTTCCCTCTAGGAATAGGTAGGGGATGCAAGAGACTAGCGAGTCTAAGCATCTTGTTCTTGTTTTGTTGGCATGGAACACAAATGGCCACAAAATCCTTGACATCCCTTCATAGGCCCTTCTGGTGAAAGCCCTTGGCAATCCTATCATATGTTTTGAAAACACTAAAATAACTAGCAATGGGACAAGAATGCATCTCTTCCATGATCTTCTATGTGAAGGGAGAAGTGTGAGGGATGGCAATTTTTGCCATGGGACCAAGTAAGGCCATGTTTGAGCTGATATTGGGAGTTTTCATTCATTACCCCATACTTTAATTTTTGAAATATGTGGCTAAAGTCTTCATCCAACAAATAGGCTTCCTAAAATTTTCTATATTCAAGTGTGAGACAAAGATATACTAGCATTTCTTAAACTCTCTTTTGAGTTGCTTTACTGTAATTAGCCAAAAATCATCATAATCATGAACTCTCTCAAAGCGGATGAGTTATCCATGCATCATAAACTCCATGTAGAGCTAAGAGAAGTCCATAGTAATTTTACCCAAATGTTTTAGCTAGCCACAATCTAAGACAACATCAATGGGAGCCTAGTTTAATGTGATTAGATCAACTGATGCCACATAATTTTTAGCCAAGCATAGGGAAACTTTGGAGCATGCATGTGTGTTGATTTCTTCTTTACCATTTGATGCTAGGAGGCATATTCCACGGTGGATTCCGTGATTATATTTATTTGCTGGGGCTCGTACACAAGGTGGATTCCTTGTGTGAGAAGTTGATGGGGACGCCTGTTCTTTTTGGGTGTCAGATTACTTTAATGTGCACATGGGTTATTCCACAATGGGTGATTTTGCAAAATACATATCAAATTAATGGATGTTTATGAGTTTAGAGTGCACACTCGAATTAAATTAAGATTAGGACATAGTTTCAACCTATTTAATTATTTTGTAGTTGAAGACTACTAGGGTATTCACTTTTGTTGGGTTTTATTTTATTATTTTCTAATAATTGTGAATGCTTCAGTTGATGTGTAGAGCAGGCGATGGTGGTGTTGGGTAGCACCGGGCGATGACATGAATCCAAATACTTAGAAGAATTACCATTTTTGATGGGTGCACGTCTTATCACTAAAGGCATGGCGCCAATATTTATTTAAGTGCACTTATTTATTAAAGTGCTTGCCAAAATATTTATTATTTTGTATGCGCATAGGCGCTCGATTAAATATTTCATTATTTGATATTTGTATTTGGACACAACTCGACTTTTGGACGCCCAAACGCCTTACTCTATATTTGGGTAAAAGCAAATATAAAAGCCAAAAGCACGTTATTTGTAAAGTGGGCTATTTTTGAGCTAAAAGATAAATAAATCTATAAATACATGCCTTGTGAAGCACTCACAAAAGGCATGGGGAAAGATCGCACCCAATTTGTCTTTTTGGTCTCATATCGTGCAAATTCCCTTTTGCTTTTATGAAGGTTTATAGAGTTCTTTGTTCTTGGGGACCTTTCGACATTCGCTGTGCATGCATACAACATCCGATATGTGAACCAATGGTATCAAAGCGAAGATAAGATTAAGAGCTTCCAATCGCTTACCATCTCATGCGAAGGCGAAGCTCCTGGAACGAAGGGCTCTACAGGTTGTCTTGCGATGAATTGACAATATAGGCATGTTCATGGTAGTGAAGAACCGCTGCTGTACCCTCTAATTGCAAAGGACCTCTCCCAGGAGGTGGAGGACCACTCAAGAAGTCTCCTCTTCAAGTCATTTGTTCTCAGAGATAAAGGAATTCATGATTAGTACCAAGTTAAGCTTAATGCTTAAGCTTAGAGAGCTTAAGCTCTAAGCTCTCTAAAATTCATGATTCGTGGAAGAAGGATGTACTCTCATAGGTGTCAAATTCGTCAACAACGTGCCATTGTCCTGCTCCGAATTCCTAAAATTCATTAAGCTTTTTAAAAAGCTTAAAGTTATTAAGCTTTACTAAAGCCTAAAGTTTAATTCTCAATCTCTAACCTAGCAAGAATTCACACTATGGTATTCTCGAATCGATCTTCAAGCCTCAGCAAGCCCCTGTTCCCACCTACAACTTGGTTGAGCGGATTTACAACAAGAATGTTGTCATGCTACAGTTTATGCAGAAGACTATCCTGCTTGGGAGAAGACCATTTTCAACTGCCGTACCTGAGAAAAGCAAGATCGTAAAAGCAAAGGCATCCTAATAAACAAAGCAAGCTCGTGGTGATCTTCTTCACACGTGACTAGAAGACGAGTGACCAATCTTCAATAAATCCAAGATGTCGGATCATAATATGGACTATTCTATGGGCGAAGGCGATTTTTCAGAGTCGACTATGGAGCAGAAATTGGATCTAATCATGATGCAACTTCAAGAAGAGTGAAGAGCATGTCAAAAATTACAAGCACAATTGGCTACACTTCAACAATCCACTATCGATCAAGACAGAGCGGAACCTAAAGATGTTATTCGATGTACTATTGATGTGACACTCGATGGACATGCTCTTGGGAAAGAGGCCAAGTAAAAGAGATTTTAAATTCCAAACTTTTAACGGGCAATGTGATGGCAAAATTGTTCTTGCTTTCATTAGTTAATTTGACGACTATTTTCGTGAAGAGCAATATACTGAAAAAAATAAACTCAAATGTATCACTAACCATCTAATAGACAGAGCATCATTATGGTGGACTATTGTCCGCAAGAGTGTTGATTATCCCTCTACTTGGAAAGCCTTTCAAAAGAAATTTTTGCAGAATTTCCTTCCACCTCAATTCCACGAGAAAGCCATCAAACAATGGGATCTCCTACAACAAAGAGATTGTGAATCCATTCCGCAATACATTGAGCGTTTCTAGAGTACCTTACTTTAACTTTGAATGCTTGAAGATGTTCTTGAGGTGACCCACTAGCACAAGTATATGTTTGGTTTGCTTGGTCACTTCTATGCAGAAGTGAATATGTTCAAGCCAAAGACTTTGGAGGATGTGATTTCTTTAGTGCATGATGATGTAGAGGATAAAATTCATGGACGAGAAAAGTGGCCGCAACAATTTTCGGGTAATGGTAACCTTGCCAAATCCCAATATACCCAAACTTCCAGCCCTTACCAACAATGCCTCCAAAGCAAAGCTTATGGTTTGCTACAAGTGTTAGCCTGGATACTTAGCAGTGAACTATCAGTCCAAGAAGCAAGCTATTCAAATCAATCATTGGGAGCAACTGATGATGAGGACCATGAAGATATACTAGACTTCACTAAAGACGATGATGATATCGACGATGCTTCAGATACTTTACCACGTATACCAAATCCTTATTCATTATTAACGATGAAATGTTTTGTGCATGGCCAATAAAAAGATTGTTTTGCATGATGATAGAAGCATGCATGATTTTATTTCTGCAAAGTTGGTAAAAGAATTGAATTTATCTACTATTCCAACTCATTATCACATAAAGGTTGCATTCTTAGGCACTAGATACAATGGTACAAAAGAAGTGTATGATTTAGAGATTAAAATTAGTGATTATGTTGAGTGAATAAATTTCTTGGTTGTGCCTTTGCAAGCTAGTGATTTTGTATTAGGAATGCCTTGGCATCACAAATATAACCCTAACATAGACTATTCCACACATTCTATGAAAATTTCTTTTAATAGAAACCAAATCACATTACATGGATTGCACATCTTTGATAATTTTCCACTGCTTAGTCACATAGAGGCTAAATGTGCATTGAGAAAAGGTAGTAAATCATATTTAGTATGGGTGAATGAAATTGAAGCTAAGACATGCACAATTTCTTTCACAATTTAAAGATTGTTTTGCTGCTGATTTACCACTTGGTTTACTACCTACACATCCTGAAGATCATAAAATAGATTTAATCCCAGGTTCTCGACCACCATGTAAAAAACCTTATAGACACAATTAGATTGAATGAAAAGAAATCCAAACACAAGTTGAGGAACTGTTGAACCGAGGACTCATTAGGCTCAGTAGTTCTCCTTTTAGTGCACCTATCCTACTGGTTAAGAAGAAAAATAATATTTATAAGATGTGCATTGACTATCATGCCCTAAACAAAATCACTGTTAAGAATAGATATCCGATCCCTAGGATAGACAACCTCATGGATAAACTACAAGGGGCCACTGTTTTTAGCAAGCTGATAGATCTCAAATCTGGATATCATCAAGTACGCTTGGATATACCTGACATTTTCAAGACTCCATTTAGAACTCAGTTTGGTCATTATGAATTTCTTGTTATGCCTTTTGATTTGATCAATGCACTAGCTACATTCAGTCGTATGATGAATCGTATATTTTTGAAGTATCAGAATTGTGTGATTGTTTTCTTTGATGACATACTGATTTTCAGTAAGGATGAGAATGAGCATTGTGAACATTTATCATTAGTTTTCAAATTGTTGAAAGAGAATCAATTATATGCTAACCCTAACAAGAGTGAATTTTTCCAAACCCAAATTGAATACTTAGGTCACATTATTTCTTCTGATGGTATTTGTGTCGATCCTAAAAAGATAGAGGCAATTTTGAATTGGCCAATCCCTAAAAATGTGCATGATTTACGTTCTTTCTTAAGCCTTGCCAACTTTTATGAAAATTTATGAGAAATTTTTCATTGCTTGCATTGCCTTTGACAAAATTGTTAAAGAAAGGTGTTGTGTATTGTTGGTCTGACAACTAATAAAAGTCTTTTGATTTGTTGAAACATGCTTTAACACATGCACCTGTTTTGCAATTATGTGATTTTAGTCGACCATTCTTCGTAATAGTCACTGATGCTAACGGATCAGGAATAGGAGAGTTGTCCTCATGCAAGATTCACATCCATAGCCTATTCTAGTTGCAAACTTAAACCTTTTAAGTTGAAGTATTCCGCCTATGATAAAGAACTACTAGCTATAGTACAAGACATACATTAATGGAAACACTATTTGATGGGATCTGAATTTATGATTAAAACTAACTAGCAAAGTATCAAACATCTCCTTAGCCAACCACAAATTTCTGATTGTCATATTAAATTGACTGCTTTCCTTCAAAGTTTTCATCCACTTATCCAATATCAGGCAGGAAGAGAAAATGTTATTGCCAATACATTGAGCAAAAGTCCAAGTATCCATAATATTTCCATTCTATCCTTTGATTCCCTTACTCCTATGAAGGATACCTATGACCATGACCCCAATTTTAAAGCTGATTGGAACAATTTAGTTGCTAATAACTGGATTCCAATTGATTCTTTGCCATATTTTGATGGATTTATGTTTTATGAGAAAAGATTGTGTGTCACTATTCAATTTAGATCACTTGTGTTTGCACAAAATTCATTGTCCTCCATATCAAGGTCATAGAGGTATTATTTCTACTTTAAGAACATTTGTTGAAGATTTTTACTAGCCGCAAATGGAATCTGATGTTTCTAACTTTGTTTCTAAGTGTTTAATTTGCCAAAGAGTCAAGCGACACCATAGTAAGCAATATGGTTTGTTAATGTCTTTACCAATTCCTGATCGTCCATGGGAACATATTTCAATGGATTTTATAATTGGTTTGCCTAATACACAAGCTAACCATGATATGATTTGGACTATAGTAGATCGATTTAGTAAACAAGCATATTTTCTACCATGCAAGTAAACATTAACTGCATCTCAACCTGGACAATTGTTTTTGAAGACTGTTTTCACTAATCATGGTTTGCCAAAAGTTATTACTTTTGATCATGATTCTAGATTTTGTAATAATTTTTGGACTACTTTATTTGCTAATTTCGGTACTAAGATTAATTTCTCATCTGTATTCTATCCTGAAACCAATGGGCAAACAGAAGCTACTAATAGTACAATTCTAGATCTTTTGCATGCATGCACAATTTCAAAACCACAAACATAAAATACACATCTGTATCTACTTCAATTTGCATACAATAATACACCATACACAACTACGCATAAAGCACATTTTGAAATCATTTATGGACATAGATTGCCTACACTTGTCACATCATTGTCGAACAAAGTTAAAGATGCTGATGATATTGCCAATATGTATGCAACTATTTTTGCTCAAGTTAAAGTCATGATTGCGAAAGTCCAGCAATCATACACTAAACAAGCCAATAAGAAAAGAAAAGCCATGAGTTTCAATATTAGTGATTATGTATGCTTACACATTGAAAAGAGAAGATTGCAAAGTGTTGAGAAACACCATGTTGTTAAATTAGCACCTAGGTCTTATGGACCTTAAAATAATTCACAAGATCAATGACAATGCATTTAAATTAGAACTACCCAAACATTGGAAGATCCATAATACTTTTCATATCAATTTGCTACAACCTTTTAGAGGCCAATTACTTGTCCACCCTATCTATGAAAATCCTCCTTTGTTAGAAGAAGAACGGAAATCCTTAAACCTGAAACTATTCTAGACACTGAATTTATGACCATTGGAATTGGCCATAGATATTCTAGATATTTGGTTAAGTTTAAAAATCATCCTGTTGAAGAGGCCCAATGGATGCGCGCCTGCGACCTAAGTGCTTACCCCTCACTGCTCGCTCCACATTGAGCTAATAGTAATTGAGGACAATTGCTATCCCATCCTGGGGGTATGATGCCGGGAGGCATATTCCACGGTGGATTCTATGATTATATTTATTTGCTGGGGCTCGTACACAAGGTAGATTCCTTGTCTGAGAAGTTGACGGGGACATCTATCCATTTCGGGCATCAGATTAATTTAATGTGCATGTGGGTGATTCCACAAAATACATATCAAATTAATGGACTTTTATTGTGCACTCGAATTAAATTAAGGTTAGGACATAGTTCCAACCTATTTAATTATTTTGTAGCTGAAGACGGCTAGGTATTCACTTTAGTTGGGTTTTATTTTAGTATTTTATAACAATTGTGAATGCTTCAATTGATGTGTAGAGCAGGCGATAGTGGCCTTGGGTAGCATTGGACGATGACATGAATCCAAATGCCTAGAAGAATTACCATTTTTTATAGGCACGCATCTTATTACTAAAGGTGTGGTGCCAACATTTATTTAAGCGCACTTATTTATTAAAGCTATTGATAAAACATTTATTATCTTGTATGTACATAGGCATTTTTGGATGCCTAAACGCCTTACTCTATATTTGGGCAAAAGCAAACACAAAAGCCAAAAGCATGCTATTTGTAAAGTGGGCTATTTTTGAGCTAAAAGATAAATAAATCTATAAATACATGCCTTGTGAAGTACTCACACAAGGCATGGGGGGAGATTGCACCCAATTTGTCTTTTTGGTCTCATGTTGTGCAAATTCCTTTTTGCTTTTATGAAGGTTTGTAGAGTTGTTTGTTCTTGGGGACCTTTCGGTATTTGCTACACATACATACAACATCCGATCTGCATGCCACCATTTGCTACCTAAACTTTTAGGGGGGTATTGTAATTTCATAGCAATGTATTTCAACCGATCAATGGTTAATTTATTGATAAAACTATGTGTACTATCATTATCCACAAGGATAAATACATACTTTCCATTAATAGTGCCTTGAATGCGTAGAGTGTTGGGGTTCCTAGAGCCAACCAAGCATCCACGGGAGCAAAAGGAAGTGGTAGTCGGGTGGGGTGGGGTGTAGTAGGGGTAGTCAAATCAAGAGCATAGAATGGGCAACCACCTAGGTCAAAGGGAAACCCATCCTCCAAATCAAAGAACAGCTCTTGGTCCAAATTCTCGGCATACTCCTCATTTTCAACATGTAATTCCTCCTCATCATTGCTCCAGTCTTCCATCACATACATGCTATGAACTTTAACATTGGTTGTCTTGTATAAGGGCATTTTGGTCGGCCGTGTGTACTTGTCACCACATTTAAAACATAGGCCTTTTTCTTTCCACTCCTTCATAACATCTGGGGGGACCACTTGGACCATTTGAGGTGGATGCAGTTTGGGGTCTATTTTTAGCATATTTACTCTCATCATTAGAGCCAAGTACTATTCCAAAGGTACTATGTTTACTTTTAGTATGGAAGGGGAAATAATTAGGTGTTTTGGGGGCTGCTACTAGGCATGGGTTTGCCTCTAAAAACACCCCCATACGGGGCTAACCTCAATGGGATGCGGGATTGTCTATAACCTTGCTGAAATTTCTCATTTTTATGGTACTTTCTTATATATCTTTTAGCCAACTCAATTGCATCGAATAAAGTGGAAGGATTTTGAGCCATTATATTAGCTAAAAAGCTAGGTTCTAACCCATAGATGTACTTGTGCAATTTTGCATTATCATCACTAACAGTCTCAACATACATATTCAAGTTCATGAACAGATTAGTATACTCCCTTAGTGTGAGATTACATTGGTCAAGCTGATACCATCATCTTGCCAATTGTTTTTTTTTCACTAGGGATACAAAGACCTAAACCATATGCATCTTAAAGTCTTCCCAATCAATGAATTGATGATTCTCATGGCTGATGTAGCGCCACCATGTGTGGACAAATCCCTCTAGATGGAAAGTAGCCCATTGTACTCGGTAAGAATGATCTTGTCACGGAGCTCATTAGGGCCTTGTTGCCTATAATGGCCTTGCTACCTGTGCATACGATGATGCCCATACATACCATGTTGTCCATACATGCCATGTTGTGCATTGAACCCATGTTGCCCATTGGTGCCATGATGTCCATATATGCCATGTTGTGCATTGAATCCATGTTGCCCATTGTTGCCATATTGGCCATTAAAACCATGTTGTCCATGATGGGCCTATGCTAGATAAGACCCGTTAGGGCTTCTAGGGAGAGTAGGTGAGGTTTGCAGCCAATGTGGGGTGGGGGTCTTATGGGGGGGGATTGGTTGCATGGATGATGGGAGAGCTCAAGAGTGGCTCATCCTGACTATGAGAAGGCTCACCAATCTCGAATGTTAAAGGAGGAGGGATACCCTTAGTTCCAAGAATACCCTATGGGCCATGGAGCAAGTCCAATGGTGGAAGTCATTGTGATTCACACTTGGACTTGTTTGCCTTGTCTTGTGCCGAGATGGTGGTCAACTGGGCTACAAGGGCGATGAGGTGTTTCAATGTTGCTGAGCCCAAGAGTTGAAAAGGGCCATTTGTTCAATTGCAAGATCTATTTTTGAGAGCATATAACGATGATTGACAACCATATCATTGTGCCTTTCCATATATGGCGAATCTCATGCTAACAAGGGTGCAATTGAGCATGGTATAAGGGTCCATATCGAGCACTTCTTCATGCCTCTCACCATTAAAATATTGTGCTAAGCTGGGTTCATAATTCATTGAGGCTTTGGAGTCCCTAATTTCCCTCTGGATCTCCTCATGGGCCTTGCTTTTGCCTTTTTGTCTTGCCATCTAAGTGCAATCCACAAGATCCACTGTTAATAAAAGGGGCATAACTTCTAGTAGGAAACTTTGATCGAGGAGATTTTTTATTCAAATCAAAGGGGAGGAAGCCCTCTTTGAGATGAGTTATAAAGCTTTGCACCTTATCTAGATTGATGTCAATGCACAAAAATGGCCATATCTTTTAGACCGTAGCTCCTATTGGGGAGATTTTTTATTCAAATCGAAGGCGATAAAGCTCTCTTTGAGATGAGCTATAGGATTTTCTCCCATGTGTAATATATAATTTACTACAATAAGATTTCTATGAATGTACTTAAGTGCCTATGACTAAAACATTGTCTGTCCCGATTCCAACATGCATTGTATGAGGGGCTCATGGACTGAGGAGCCTAAGCATCATAATAAGCAAAATCCTAAGCATATTGATCACAATCCTAAGTACATTGAATTATCCATTTGCTCTGCCATCACCGCAAAAGGAAGCCTTAGTATCATACATCTTACATTGACTGCATACATTTCAAGTGCCATACATGGGTGTCTTGATCATTGAGAGTGTGTCCAATCAGGGGGTATCTAATAAAAATTGGGGTGACCATGGAGTGTACATGCATCCACATACAAGTATTGAGATCTAGATCATTGGGAGCTTGGCAACGGGCCGGGTTTTGTACCCCTTTAAGGCCTTAAGTGGTAAGAGAGGGTCACCTCTCTTTTGACTTACCACCTTGCCTGGCATCAACCTTTTTCCTTAGCCAAAGTATACATGGTAGACATTTTTAATTATGCAACCAACATGAGATACATTGGAAAATAGGCATTGGGCCTCTTCATGAGATGCAAAGATTGAACAAGAACTTGGGTGGGGCTTACCTTGGCAGTCTAATGACTCGCTATCTACCACTTACCCTTTTACAATGGCTTATTATCTACTTGGGATCAATTCAATACACACATGATCACGTAAGTATTAGAGTGAGCAATAATCAATAAAGAAGAGTTAACATGATGCATTAGAAAGCAAATGTGAAGCAATTAGGCTACTGATTCCATGTGGTTAGCATGCATTCAACGAATGACTCTTCAATGTGGACAATATGCATCCTTAATCTCTTTGACATAAGGTCTAAGTTGAGCAAGTGGATTAAAATGAGAGATTAAGATTGAATTAACATACCTCTTCAGTGCTTGAAGTAGATGGGTGAAGCAAGATCCCACAATGATTCAAATTCTCCATTAAGTTATCTTGGGTAAGCCAAGCATTATAATGGGTACAGTCTTAAAGAGCTTGATGCTTCCTCTGATAGTGGGGGTTTCCATGATGGATTCTGAGCTTGCTCTTCAAGAATTGAAAGCTTCAAGTGGAGCATTCATGGTTGCGCATAAGGATTCTTTGTATGTTGAGCTCCATGTCTTCAATTCGGGTGAATGAGGCCAAGAGTAGCTGAAGGGCTCCTAGGGGCTAAGATTGAAGAGGGTGTGGATTGATTTGAGAGCTCAAGTTGAGCTTCAATAGCTACCCAAAACAATTCATTGATGTGCATTAGGGTTTTCGACTTATGGGATGTCAGATGCTGGAGAAGAAAGGCCAAGATCTTGATCAAGTGAAGGGGGGGTTAGTTGCTTGATGCCCTTTTGGGGAGCTCCTAGAGTGGTGGTGGAGGTTGAGGGCTGAGTAGGAGAAGACCGGCCTGCTCAACACATTTTGGGTCACAAATTGCAGGTTAGTTCCTAGAGATCTCCTAGGACAAAACTCCTCAGCTATGGTGCTCTTTGGGGATTACTAGTGATGCAAGGGATCAAGTTCTAGTGTTAGTTGATGTCCTGGAGAAGTGGGAGTGAAGATCTTGGGAGTTCTTGGGCTTGGCAACTTGCAACAAGAGAAGAAAGAGGAAGGGGCTAAAGCAAAAAGTAACTAAGATTTTTCCCCTCCTCTACTTCTCTTGAGCCTCCAACTTTGTCATTGAACCCCTAAAAGTTGCACGAAAGAGATTGATGACCTACTAAGTTAACCGTTTTACCTCAAAATATGTTAGAGGCTCTGGCCATGGCTCTTGCTTGCTTCAAGAAAGCTATCACTAACTATAGTCATGATTGATGTACCTATACTTGTGGCCTAAGTAACTAGGGTTTTCAAATTTGAAAAGGGAACTAGATAGAGAAAGAGGAGAGGGGAAAAGGACCAAAACTTGAAGCTCTGATACCACTTGTAATGAATGAGGCTGAGAGGAGAGAGAAGAAGAGAGAGAAAGAATAAGAAAGGGAAGGACTAAAAGAGGAGTTAGAAAGACAGGAAAAGGGGGAGAAAGAGGAAGGAAGCCATGGAAGCTGAAGGAGAAGGTGAAGCGTCAATTCTTGAGTATGTCTAGATGCTCTAAACCAGGTCTCTTACACCTTATATACCTCGGTTAGTGTGGATGGGTATCTAACCATTAGTTCCTGCACATCCCTCTTGTTACATGTAAGGCCCCCATTATGAGGAGAAGCCATGTGTGAGTTGAGATGTTGGTTGGATTGTGATTTGTATGTTAGATAAGGTCTATGTGATTGGTGACTTTGTGGGTCTAGCCTTTGGGTTAGATAGAGTAGTTAAGGTGGTAGCAATTACATCTAGTTTTAGGGTGTGGGGGTTATCAAAGACCCCTATTTTGGGGTTTAGGGGCCATGAAAGTGGCCCTTGGCTAGGAGATCTCAAGAGGATCAGTGGCTTCCCTAATGAGGATTCAAGGGCAACACTCCCAACCTAATAATAAAGAAAATATTCTTTGGAAAATCCCCTAGTTGACTAGAGAAGTTTCATCATATAGTGGGTCAGACAAGCCAACAAAATAGCTTTGTGGGCTATAAAAGGGAGACCTCTCCAAAACGAGCATCCATCTATATTTTGCATGGCCACAGTTTTTCGATCTAGTCTTAAGCTCTTCATAATATACTACCTCTTTTGAAGTACATAATTTGCACTTTCTTTTTTATAAATATTTTTCTACGTACACATAGGAACACAACTTGAAATATATAAGTGGTCGATGTGAATCCTTGAACCTAGAATCAATATTAGAAAGTTGAAAGCCACATCGTACATGACCATGGGCTTGAGCGTGAATAAAATTATTGTTTTGAAAAAAAATGCCCCCCAACTCATTGAAAGGGGGCCTTAGGATCAACATGGCCACACACACACACACACACACACACACACACACACACACACACACACACACACACACACACACATACATATATAGAGAATTTGAATTTGATCTCTCCAAAAATTTGGCATGTAAACCCTGTCCATCATAATCTAAAAGATATCCCTCTCCCTCATGCTACCCAGTGACAACTCAAATACCAGGATGCAAGCAGATATCTCTCCTTCCTCTTCTCCATATCTATAAATAAAGACCAAGGAAAGAAGGAGAGCAAGAAGTGAAGAGCAAAGTGATGCCAAAATAAGTCTACACAAGTGAAATAAGACTTGAGATGTGAGTGAAAAATAAGAAAGAGAGAGGGTGAAGAAAAGACAAAAGCAAACCAAGGCAAAGTAAAGGAAAGGTGGATTATGACAAAACTCCTCAAATTTACTTTTGAAACCCAATTAACTAAGTTGAGTGTTAGATTCTACAAAAAATTAAGGTAAGTTCTCCATAGTGTATTGTTGCCCTAGCTATAAAACTTGAAAAATAAAGATGAAATAAAGAGATTACCTTGGTTATTGCTTCCCCTTCACACACTTCTTTTTCCCCTCCCTTCTTTAAGTACATACATAAGATTCAAAAGTATGCTCGAGGAGTAGTTTAGTCATGTCTAGTAGTTGTGGCAATTAGTTTAGGTTACCATGTGTAATAATAAAATGAATATCTTAGATTTTACAATCATGATTGTTGAGAATAGTAAATGATGCTGGCCCATAGAGGCTAGATGTATGCCCTGAAGAGGCTAGAAGATAGACAAATGATGTATGCTCTAGGAAGAGATGTTCAAAATCCCATATGCATAGTGAGGTACAATGGTACTATGCAAAAAGCTATAAAGGCATGTACTTGACACTCATTTCAATGTAATGGTACTTTGAGTTTGAGTCACTTAAGATTGTGTTTATGAGTCCAAGCTAATCTATATTGGAACTTAATTCACTTGAGTTACAATTCCTCATTATGATAATGTATAATGTGTTTGACTTGCATCCACCATAGCCGATCTAGGCGCTCGAGCTCCACAATGGTCTACTTACCACAAAATCCAAGAGTCCTGACATTGCTCAGGGTGTCCACCACAGGCATTTTACCAAGAAGCCTGAGGAGATTGGCACTGGTGACCAAGGTCACATGTTTGGGTATGCAACAGATGAAACAGAATAATTGATGCCTCTAAGTCATGTCCTCGCTACCAAGCTTGGGGCAAAGCTAACTAAGGTAAGAAAGAATGGTACTTATGTGCATGGCTTTGTCTTGATGGGAAAACTCAAGTCACTGTTGAGTCATGTCATGGCTACCAAGCTTGGGGCAAAGCTAGCTAAGGTCAGAAAGAATGGTACTTATGTGCATGGCTTTGTCCTGATGGGAAAACTCAAGTCACTGTTGAGTACAAGAATGATAATGGTGCAATGGTTCCTCTTCGTATGCACACTGTGTTAATATCAACCGAGCATGATGAAACCATTACCAATGATGAAATTGTTGCTTATCTGAAAGAATATGTTATCAAGCCAAATAAAATCCAAAAATTCATGTATCCCAAAATTCATATGCATAGTGAGGTACAATGGTACTATCCAAAAAGCTATAAAGGCATGTACTTGACACTCATTTCAATGTAATGGTACTTTTAGTTTGAATAACTCAAGATTGTGTTTATGAGTCCAAGCTAATCTATCTTGGAATCTAATTCACTTGAGTTACAATTCCTCATTCTGATAATGTATCCTGTGTTTGACTTGCGTCCACCATAGCCATTCTAAGTCCATGTTTTCTAACAACGATAAGTTTGTAGCAAGGAAGAATGACAACATCTCAAATCCTACAGCACCTAATTCTTGCATACTTACCTACAAAGAACCATTCCAAGGATTATATGAGACTTACACTTCAAGTCTTAGCATAGGAGGATGAGGCAACCTATCAAGTAGAAGAATAAGGCAATGACAGGAACTCAAGGAACTTCTTTAATCTCTTATCTCTTGTACATCAAGCACGATGAGGAAGAGTAGAACATCTTGTATATAAAGAATTGTAAGACAACATAGAAGATTGGGGTTCTAATTCCTAGAGTATAGGTCATACTTCATAAGTTTATGAAAGCAATAAAGTAGATAGGACAGATTGTGGTTTACATCCATAATTAAACTAAGATTAGTGCATGCCCAAGTGGGGGCCAAAATTGATCAGCATTGTGCCTTCCAAAGGGCAACAACTAGGGTTCTTACACTCGAGCTAGAACTTTAACCTTTTTACAAGTGCTTGGCCTATGTTGAGGCAAGAGTTCACATATGAAAGGTTCCCTCTTATGGTGGCATGGAAACTAGGGGGCTCTAGTCAAATTTTGGTAATGCTTGTAGAAGGATCTATCATAGAGAAGAAATTTGTACAAAATGATGCAATGCGCATCAAAAATCTAGGACTTTAGATAGGTTGAAATCCCTTTAGGAGGGTAGACCTTTTGTATCTATGGCTTTTAAGGGGTGGAACTAGCAATGTAAATATCTATTTTATTAAAACAAATGGTTGTAAGGGAATGTATTCATGATTTCATGTACATGTCTTTAAGAAAACATGAAAGGAACTCGATGCTAAGGGATTATCAATGAAGCTATCTTTATATGTCAAAAAATGTGTATGTTGTGCTAAGAAAATTAATGAATATTTATTTATGAATGGGAAGTAGGCAAGAAAATTTTCCAATAAATATGCTTGATGGTTGGGTGGACCCAATTGGTTGGGTGCTTTTTGATTATGGAAAATAGGTTAGGCTATGACTTTCCTAGGGTTTGTTGGTCTTCAAAATTTAACCAGGCATCATTTAAGGGAGCGAAAGCTAAGATTTTTCCTTATGGGAAGAGGGCTTGAGTCCAACTCCCCCTCATTTCTGAACTCTCTTTGAACCAAGTGCAATGACTAGTCTACTCTCAGCCACACGATTGATTACAAAGTGATCATCTTGGCTAGGTGCTAGAATGTTGTTAGTAATTGTTAGTTCTACACGATCCCTTAGTTGCGAGGTAGACCCAATGCTGCCCAATCATATTAAAGTTTGATTACTCTTGTGGAGTGTGAATGCCTGCAACTAGGATGAGGCCTTGAGTGACTACCAAATGTTACCTTTCATTGTAAACAGTGGGGATATTACACTCGTTATCTATCATTTGTTTAGATCACCATCTAATCTTCATAATGGAAGTGCACATGTGGATAGACCCATCTTTGTATCAGCTTGTTTGGAATTGAAGAAGTTTATGTTTTTATCTTATATGATGTGTACAGCCTATTCCTTGCTCAGATTATGTACAATGTGTGTTGTATAGTTTTTACATGAAAATCCATTGACAAGAATTTTCCTTTGACCCCCTTGTTATTTGCCATTGTTGTCGATACTCTGGGATGGCTTGTACAAGTAGAAGTTGCTGGTAGAGACCTACAAGGTATTACCCTTCTTGACTATAATAAAGAGGTGATGCTAAATAAGCTTGCAAATGATACAATGGATTTGTGCAAAATGATGAAAAATCTGCCTTAATCGTTTTGCAAACTTTTGTCTAGCCTTAGATAATATCTCTAATCATTTAAAACTAGGCATTTAAAGCTTTATCAATCCCCCTCTTGCACTATTCTTAGCTAAAGGATGCTTTGAGATCCAATATAGCAAAATTTTTAGACTCTTAGGTATATCTATGGGCTTTATGGTTACACTAAATCGGAACTGTTAATAAGTTATGTCCATGAGGAAAATTGTGGAGTTTTGGAAGGGATTTCAAAGTTATGTAACATGGAGGGCCGTTGTTCTAAAATATATCATGATGTCCTTATCCAAGAACTCCTTATGGGGTGGGGGGGATGAGAATAATAAAAAGATCCTAAAAGTAGCATGGAGTGTTTCCACACTTCTTAAAGGGGACTTTAAAGGTAAAAGCCATTTTTCTATCCAATAATTTAAGTGGAACTTTTTGTGGTAAGTAGAAAGTGTAGAAAAGGGATCGATGAATCAAACCATGAAACAAAGAAGTAAGTAGAAAGGCAAACCTAAGAGTGAGGCTAATCAACAACTCAATGAAACATTTGGGGAATCAAAGAAAGAGACCGCAAATAGTTTCTCAACCATACAAAACACTACTATAAGATATTGAAGAATGTAATGATTATATAACTCAAGCATTAAGGGGATTTGCCTTTGATATTTTTTGAACTATTGATTCTTATGCCATGAGGTGCAACTCACGTACATTTATGAACTCAAAAACTACAGTAAATATGTAGAATGGGTTTAAGCCATCCACACACTTGTTAATAGCACATCCACCTTTATGTTTTTGGATCAAAGTTGAATGAGCTTCGGTACTTGTTGTATATAAAGAGTGGACTCTTGTTTTGGTAGGACTCAGTTCACTTTAGAGCATTGCAACTATTCATTTCTTATCTTAATTTATTGGCTTTTAAAAAATAAAAACAAGCATAAGCCAACAAACACGTTTGCAAGACTATTGTAAGTTAAGAGAGTACCTTAATAGGATGGGGGTACTCCCTTAACTCTTTCCAAAAGAGAGTTTAGGAAAAGACAGGTTTGTTTCATCCTAGAGATGGTTCAGGTTTTGTAAAAGCTTTTCTAAAATGATATGAGAAGGAAATTTTCTTTCATGAAATACATAAAATTGAGATATACTTTTCCAAGAGCATGAATAAAAAACATTTTCAAATTAGCAAAAGCCTCCTCAATATATGATGAGAAGGATTCATGCATGGTTAAATAAAGATTTTTCTTGACAAAGATTGCTTCCCAATCTTGCCAATGAGTTTTTTAAAAAATAATGTGCTCCTTAGAAATATATTTCTTCAAAAAAAGTACTTATTAACATCACCACTAGGATGCAATGTGGCTTTATGCCATAGAACTTAGCTTCTTCCAAAAAGTTTTGAAGATCCAATGCCTACTTATGATAGCTCTCAACAAAGCTATTGCCTCTTGCTTGAGTTGGCTCAGATAGCAATTAGGCAACTCCTTAGAGTTCCTCCTAAAGATCATACAATTTCTTTTACATCAAAGAAACTTAAGCATGATATGTGACAATAGGCAGCCAACGTCCATGAATTGTCATCAAGATTGGTATGATCTTCAAAAAAAGAATTGACCATGCTAAAGTCACACACACAATTGGCCTATTCCTCCATTTTCCCACACAGTGGTGGGCATAGTGGGGAGACTCTAATCCTTTTGGTAAGACACGTATGAAGTGGGAGCTTCTTAATCATTAGTCTCCAATACAAAACATTGATGATATAAGAGGGTGAAGCTCTCCAGGCATTGCAAATCCCTCTCTTCCATGTTGCAAACTTTGCTTGAATTCATGACTATAGCAAGAACGGGAGTCCTAGAGTCTCACATGGACTTGTAGTGACATAGACTTTCACTAGCTGGCGCTTTGCAAATCTTGACGCATAGAATCATCTTTCCTTACAACTAAAGTAGGCCAAGTTAGTAGTAACCCTTACTAACTCCATTTCTCCATTCTTTAACTATTTTACCTTGAGAATGGCATATTTATTGTCCATGACAAGCCATGTCATCTCCTTGTCAGATAAGACAAATTCATTTGCACTTTCATTTGAGTGTCTCCACGAAGTTATTTCTACATCCCGTAAGTTGCCCCATACCACAATACCTTTGTCATGCAACACTTTGGAAAAACTACCATTCTTATGGACTAGAGCAGAGGAAGGGTTGTAGGTCAAAGGAAAAAACCATATGCTTCTATTGAGGGAGGAGTCACCTTTCATAGGTCCTCTAGAGACCCAATCAACATTGGATACCACCTTCTACCATTGAGAATCTAGCCCTTGGGCTATATCAGATAAGGGAATCTTAATGGCAAGTGGGCACATGACAACACAAGACTCTCCAATCTAGCACCACCTTATTTTCTACCTTCAGTCATCAGTATGTCCCATCCTATTTGTGGGCCATGGCGTACCCTCTCTACCTTAGTTGCTCCAAAGAAATTGTCTCAAATTCCTCTCAAGACTTGCCCAAATTGTTTGAGAAATGGGGAGCACTGAATCAACATAAACCGTTGTTGTAGACAACACATTTTTTATCACAATTAGTTTGCTAGCAAATGAGAATGGAGCACCCATTCTACCCTTGATTTTCTCATGGAACATATTTTTGAACCATTCAAACCTTTGCTTGAGGGTTATTGCCACCCAAATGGGTACTCCAATATATCTTACCAACTCACTCAACTTAACTATCTTGAATCCTATTTGGGTGATCCAAGTTTCAATCTCTTTCTATGATAGAAAAGATAGCTCAATCTTCTTCTTATTAACCTTTGATGTCGTGAGCTGAGAGAACTAAGAGTATATCTCTAGTAGATTAGTAATTCCTTCTTAGCCCCTACTATTGATGCATTATCAACAGCATAAAATTGCTGCTTGAGAACCATCAGGCAATGACAAGCCCTTTACAACACTTGCTTGTAAAGTTTTATCAATTCTTCTCAATAATGGATCAATGATTAAGGCAAAGGGGGGGGGGGGGGTGCGAGAGGGCACTCTTACCTAATGGATCTATGAAGATCAAAAGAGGAGGTCACAACAACATTGATGTTGATTGTAGAGCTAAAGCTTCTTTAAACAAATTCGACACTAGATTTATGAAGGTCGAGCCAAATTTAATGGCTAGAAATTAGTTTTATAAGTCCCTGATTCATAAAAAATGGTATCAATCCAATGCATCTTGTAGTTAAGTAGGGCTACCAAATGAGCTCCACAAACATCCCATACTTTTTGATAAACCTCAATAGGTAAACCATCTATCTACTCTTGGTGATTTACCCTTTTCATGGAGAATACCACCTCCTTGATTTCTTCAATAGTAAATGGTCTATCAAGTGTTAAAGCCAAGTTTGAGCTAATGTGCACCATAGAATCACTAAGAAAGGCATCAACCCTCTTATTGTAATTTTGAATGGGGGCAAGCTTAGTACCCACAAGGGGTGCTAAGTGCTACTTGAAAGCTTGCACTATGGAGGCCTAATCATGGACCAATACCCCCACTTGATTCACAATCCTAGTAATGGTTTCTTTCTTCTTCTTGACCTTCAACATAGGAAAATAAAATCCATTCGAGTAGTCACCTTGCAACTCCCATTGTCCTTTAATATACCACTTTTGCTGCCTGAATTGCCAAATCTTCCTATTGTTTCAAATACTCTTCTACATTTTAAGGACCCATTGCATGGTGAGACCATCAGGGATTGATTGGAGTGCATTTAGCATTGCAATTTTGACATTGGAAGTACCTTCATTGTACTTACTTCTAAGGGCAGCTCTATTCTTGCCATAATCCTTTGCAACTGTAGAGGCGACCAACCACCAAGATCCACGGATTGCTTAATGTTTCAAGCAAACATCTATGGCTATCTCTCGCCTAGCCAATGCACCTTTGATCCTACAAGGGTGTAGTGAGCTTACTTGATGCCCGAATGAGTTGCCTCCTCCCTCAAGCACACTGGTAGCTCCACGATTCGAGATGCGAGCTCAAGCATCCTCAAGCCTCCACCTCCAAGCTGCATCCTCCATAGCTGCGCGTGAGACAAGAGAAGAGAACAGAAGAAGAAAGGAGATGATGGAGAGCTTCACCTCCAAGATCCCTCACCCTCGCACACTCACTACCTCATATTCTCACACTCCCTCTCTCATGCACACATAAGTAAGCAAGAAGGAGAAGAGAAGAAGACGAGTCCACTTTGCCACACACCAAAGAATGAGCTTCTCACTCACTTTTTGAGTTTATATACAAAACCCTAATCCCTTTTGGGCGGTCATCCCCTTTTTTACATGGCCGGCCTAGGCCCTCTTTCCCATTGTCCTTCCATCTTCTTAGCTTCTTTCCTACTACCCATCTACCCTTACAATTTGCATAGGAGGGAGCTCGGCGCTCTTTTGTAAAAGTTTTAGGGGCGAATTTCAAAGGCGCCTTGTGTTTAAAAATGCACTTTTGCCTTTGACTTAGCTTTCGAGGTTGCTCTTGTGCTTTCGGCCGTTTCCCTTCCTACTTCTCCCATTGTGTCCGATTTCCTTCTGGGCAATCTCTTTTTAGCTCTCCCGACTTGTGCTTTTCCACTTTTTTTTTAAAATTTTATTGTCTTGAGGTTAACATTACCCCCTCCTAGTTGAGTGCAAGTCCCATGGCACTAATGAGTAGTAGTTGGAAGGTGGGATGGGTGTAGCCAAATGGCTTTTGAGTTTATATACAAGCCCTTGCTAACGATGGTGTTGGATGGATCTGCCCTTGAAATTGAAGATGAAGTTGGGGCAAGTCCTCCCTAATGCTGATGGTGGTTGGATTTGTCTTTTGAAAATTTAGATGGTGTTGGACGGATGCCCTTGAGAGAATGGCAGGTGGGCGGACTTGTCCTTGAAATAGAATATGGTGTTGGACAGATCCCCCTTAGAGAATGACGGGTTTCTAACTTGGCTTTTCCCTATTCCCTTCAAGTTGCCTTATCCCTTCACCTATGTTCATTTGGACTATACAACTTGCACAAGAGGGAGCCGAACACTCTTATAAAATGAATTACATTGTGCCTCACAGCAAGATTCCTCAGAGGTTCTTCCTCATCCTTGAGAGAGCCTTGCTAGAACATTCGGTGCTTCCCCACATTCTTTTTGAGCACCTTGCTAGAATCTTCGGTGCTTTCCTTTGCCCTTGAGAGTACCTTGTTTTCTCTTCACTTTTGCTGCATGGGTAAAATAAGCTTCTTCATTCACTTTATGACTGGGGCTTCCATGGTTGTTCTCTGCTTCGTTTCAGCTACCTATGACAAGTCATGTAACATTACCCCCCTCCTAGATGAGTGCCAGTTCTATGGCACTTGCAATTTTGAGCTAATGAAGATTCGATGTTTTAAAAGGCATCCATGTGAGTTGATGATGATGGGGTCCCATGGGGATTGGTCCCATAGGGATTGGTCCTGGGAAGCACTGAGCAACCGATTGAGGTGGTGGAGGTCGAGAGTGAATTGAGTGGATGATGGGGCCTTCGAAGTTGGTGGGTTGCAGCATTTGTACTTTCTTGAAAGAGAAAAGAAGATGCACTACATGGGTGTGTGTCTACCTTACTGTGTGGTGCATTGTGCTCATGCTAGTGGAACTGAGAGTTGGGTCGAAGCATGGGTCTTGTCCCATACTTGAGGACCCAATTCGTGCATAAGGGTGGTGCGGTGAGTGTGGCTTAGAGAGATAGGTCTAACCGTATCTGTAGATGACCTCCCTAGGTATGTCCTGCTCTTGATGTGCCTTAGGTATGATGTGGGGAATCAAACTGGGCTAGGGGGTTAGGGATGGAGCCGACAGATCGAAGCCACTGGACATTTCCAACTTGAGGACCCTTAGGTGCAGTGACTGTGACCTACGTGGCCTTTTTTTTTCCATCATTGATCTAGCTATTGCATAGATATCTTTGCCAACATTGAGGTCAAAAAAGAGTGGTGGAAGAGGCAATATTCTTACAAAGTAGGGTATTGTCTTAAAAACCTCCCACTAAGGAGCCGCATCTTGCTGCCCCCTCTCAAAACTTGGCCCTGTGTCTTTAGTCAGCCTTTGCCTCTCTTCTCCCCTATGCTTTGGTGGCTCTGCTTCTTTGGGCATGTAGTTTGTGGTTGGACACGCAGTCCATATCTTAAAGCCCTATGGGTGATCTCCAGCTTTGTCCTTAATGACTCAACGGCCTCCTCTTCCTCAGATTGCATGGTGTCCAAGAGAGTGTGGAGGAAGGCGTGTTGTTAGGCTTCCAAAGTCACTTGTGTGGCCTCTATCTTGGTCTCTACTAACACCCTGTCACCTTCTTCAAGGGCTAGCTACGGCACGCTAAGTCTCTCACATTTTCTTCGCTCCTATCCACCCATTCATATGCTTTTTTCTACATTTCTTCTAGGCTTTTGTAGTCATAACACCATTATGTAAAATTGGCATGACTCATTACTATAAAGTCATGACACATGCTATGTAAGAAGTTGAAAAGGACAAAGATCAGGTGTTCTTACTTTTGGAAAGAGAGTTCCTGCATGTAGTCATCGTAGTTTGTAGATCACAATAGTGTAGTGGGACCAGTGGTTATAAATGCTTCTATTTTCAGCCTTTTGGGGTCCCATGCATCTAGATTCTGCATCCATAGCTGCCTATCTTTTTGCTCATGGCACAAGGGTTCCTACACTTGCACCTTGAGTTGCCTCTTTATTGACCATGAACTACATCCAGGCCATAAGATTGCTAGCGTCCACTGTGGTAGAAGAGCCTTGAGTGGGTATAGTGAGACTGGGGTTGCAAACTATAGGACGGGTGGGATAGGGTTGATTAAGCCCTTCCCTTACCCTCAATTACTGGGGGTGGTAGGTTTTTGGGTGCTTGGGAGCTGGTGCTTGGACCTTCGCATCTAGGTGGACTCATGGGCAGCCAGCTCTTTCTCCCTTGAAAGTTGCTCCATTAAGAGCCGGATCATGAGGGCTATGTCTTCTTCTTTCTTCTTCCTTAGCTCCTTAGCCTCCTGGTCTGCTTTCCTCCTCCTTTCCTCTTCAACCTTCCTGGATTCCTCTTTTACTTTTTTCTTCTCCTCTGTCTCTCTCCTTTTTCTTTTTTCTTTGGCACTTTTAGGCCCCCTTTGGGCTTTTGTCAGATATGTTTTTTCTTTCTTCTTGCTCTCTTCTTTGGCCTTCTTTTGTGGAGCCTTTTTCTTTGATTTCTTGGCCCCTCCTCGGCTAGATTGTGCTTGTTGCTCTCCTTCTTCCTCACTCATTGTTCTTTCGCTAGAGTGTCCATGTTCTTGGCATAGGGGTGACCTATCAGGCGTTTCATCAATTATCTTGTCTTCTTGTGCTTTCCCCAATACCTATCTTATGATGGCCCCTCCAAAGCTAATGGTAAAGACCTTTGATGATGATGACTTCCTAGCTTTGGATGTTGGAGACTCTCCCCCCATGGGTCTTCCACCGGTGGTGGCCAATGCTTTTGCTAATGTTTCTATCGTCTTTCTCACGAAGTTGTTTAGGTTCACCTCTACTTACAGTAGCACAGAGGAGCGGGAAATGGAAAAAGAGAAAAAGAAAAGGCGCCTTAAATGGCAACTAGACCCGTGAAAAAATTAAATGCACGGGCACGATCCTCAAGAAGTCTTGGAGTCGCCCAAGGAGAGTAAAAGAATAAAAAGCGCACTATTAAGTGCGAAAACACTTCCAAAACCTTGTAAAAGAGCGCGAGGCTCACTCCTGTGCAAATTGTATGAATTAGTTGGGGATAGGATAGACTAGAACGGTGGGAAATGAGGAAATGGACCTAGGCTAATGGCCGGCCATGTAAAAAAGGGGGATGACTGCCCATGGAAAATAGGGCATGTATATAAAGTTGAAAAGTGAATGGGAAGCTCATTCTTGTGTGTGGCCAAAGCTCTTCTTCTTTTTCTCTTGTTTCTTGCCTTCTTGCTTGTGTTTGAGAGAGGGATTGAGAGAGTGTAAGCTCTCCATCTTCTCTCTTCATCTTCTCCTCCTCTCTTCTCTTCTCTTGTCTCACACGTGGCTATGGAGGATGAAGCTCATGGGAGAGGGATTGAGGTTGCTTGAGCTTGCCTCAAGGATCGTGGAGCTACCGGTGTGCAAGAAAGAGGAGGGTACTCAATCAAGCATCAAGGTAAGCTCACTACACTCGTAAGGTAGGCATTGCGTGTCGGCTATGTGAGAGGTAGCCATGGCTACTCGGTTCGAAACACTTGAGCAATTAGTGGTCCGTAGGTCTCGGGATAGAGCTTGAAGCTCCCCTCCATTTTGGTTCTGTTGCCGAGATAGACGGAATTGAGCCTTGAGCACCGCGCACATCAAATCGAGCATGGAAGTAGGGTTTGCAGCCTGAACCAGTGCTCGAGATAAATAGGAGATTTAGGAGGGTTTAATCCATGGAACAAGTAAGTATTTGGGTTTGTTGGAAGCATTAGATTAGGACTATTGTTCTACATTTCTATTTTTCATATTGGTCGCACTAGATTAAGGTTAGATTAGGGTAAGAAAAAAGAAAACAGTGGTTCTGGCTGCTGCTGGAAACATGAAAATAGGGGACCAGATTCAAGTTTCTGGGTGAAACAGGGTTAGGGAACTGGCTGTGAGGTTTTGCAATGCTGGGAAAGGACCTTAAGAGGCTTGGGAGGCCAGGACAGACCTCATTTCTTTAGTTGGCCTTGAGAGAGAGAGAGAGAGAGAGAGCTTCTGGTTCACAGGACGAGGAAACGCGACCCCGACTCTAGGCGCATTTGATTTGTGCTGCTTCAGGTGAGTCCGGTGTGTTCCAATAATGCTCTAATCAGATATGGGAAGTCTGTGGTGATTGAGTGCAGTAGGCATTAGGAAGGATTCAAACGCGCCGGAATCGCGCCCGCCGTCGACGCAGTCGGACCAACTCACAGTGGTCCGATCCCCAGAATCGGACCACCCGAGTCCTGGGGTCGGACTCTCCGATTCCCAGAATTGGACCGTCCAACTGAGAGAGTCAGACCAGACTAGTCCGATCGTAAGAATCAGACCAACCTGATCGGACGTGCCACATGGCACTTGGACTGCCCATTAGAATCGGACCATCGTAGTCGAACCATTGGAGCCGGACTCGGACCAGTCCATAGTCGGACCACTTCAAAAGTAGGACCACCCTCTTGGTCCGATTTCTAGAATCAAACCACCAGAGTCGGACGAGTTTCAGAATCGGGCCAACCCCGTCTGACTGTTAAAGTCGGACCAGACCGGTCTGATTGCCAGAATCGGACCATCTTGCTAGAAGAAAAATATAAGGATCTTTTGCTGGCCTTGCCACAGACCTGACCCCAGGACGCAACCCTGAACGCCCCCAAGACCCAGTTTGACCATTAGAACCACAGAGACTAATCGAACTTAGGGTGCAGAAAGACCGTAGGATAGCCGGAAACCGAGTTGGGAACTCAAATTAGGCTGGGAAAGTGGGTAGAAACAAGGTGGAGTTTGTATTAAACGCTTTCTGCATCGGCACTTCACTCTTGTGCTCCACTAAACCTGCACATCAAGAAAAGAGAAAAGCATGTTTTCGCACCAAGCACCACGAAAGCACTAAGCACAACGTGTGGGTAAGGATCGCCGCTGCTTTCGAATAACAAGGAACACATCTGGATATCTAATAACATTAAGAAACCCACTAGTAGGAGAAGACCCCAAGACTTAGACAGGTGCCTGAGCGCCCTACTAGTAGTATCTGGAGAGAACACGAAGACAAGGGAAGCAACAAGATAGGGGAGTGGAAGCTGCCGGAGCTGATTGGATTCATTGACAACCTCGTGGAGTTGGAAGCAGAAACAATGTCAGGATTAGGAGGTGAACAAGGGGAAGACCAATTAGACTTAGGAGAATTTCCAACCTCAGTCCAGGAACTGGTCCACGACTACGATCTACTCAGCAGGACTGTGATCCAAGGTAGATATGTAGAGGAAGTGGTAGCTAACCTGGAAGAAGAGAGAAGAGCTATCAAGAGAGCGCTGGAAGGCATAATTGCCTACAACCATGAGCAAAGGGCTAGAAGGCTGCAACAAGACGTGGATATGTACGAGGCTAGACAAGTACTAGACCTAGCTGGGGTAGCCAAGTCCGGACCAAACGTAGAGAGGGAACGGGCAACAGAGGCTGGCGTGACGTTGAGTGAACTAGTGGCAAAGCGACTCATGGACAATACATCCGTGGAACAGAGTGCTACTGCCCTAGCCGCCGCGCTACTGTCAGGATTGGGAGTCACGCAAGGGGCTAAAGGGCAGGCTAGAATCCCCGTAGTAGCAAAACAACTAGCTCGATATGAACCTAGCAGTGACCCGTATAGCTTCATGGAGCAGTTCTAGCAAGTATGTGAGGCGAACGGTCTTACTGACCCTGCCCAGCGAGCTCAAGCCTTTGGCCTGTGTGAATGAATGAGTCATGAGCGAGCCAGACAATGAGCCAACAACGTCAGTCACTGACTAGTCCAGCCTCAACCAGTAAAAAAAAAAAAAAAAAAAAAAAAAAAAAAAAAAAAAAAAAAAAAAAAAAAAAAAAAAAAAAAAAAAAAAAAAAAAAAAAAGAAAGAAAGAAAGAAACAAACGACTCAGGTGCGTAGCCTCTACAAGAGAATCCCTGCCAATGAGCGACCTAAGTTTCGAGGAGGAAATATGTGTAGGTGATCAACTCAGGGAACGTAGCATGAGGATTACCAATCGAGATAGTGCAAGCCAGAGGGACCCTGAGAGATCAACCACCTTGGGGGAAAAAGCAACTGCTAGCGTGCAGGATAAGGGAAAGAGTGTAGACCACGACTAAGGGATGGCAGAGATGAGAATGGAGATTGCACGGTTGCAAGAGCTCGTTAGAAAGCATGTGAGATCGCACGTACAATGTGTGTACTGCGGCGGCAATCACCTCCCAGTTGAGTGCCAAGATCCTAGATCTCAGCCGTGTTCAAATTGCAGTAGATTCGGGCATGATGCAGTGCATTGCAGAATGCCGAGGAGATTCCCATACATGCAGCAGTACAACCCTCCATACTTAGGTAATAGGCCACCTAATTTCTTCGGCAGGGGAACCCGGTTAGCTCTTCCAGCACCAACTGACTCAAGACCTGCCGTGCCTAGGCTGGAGATGAACCCAACTGGTATACCCAGACCACCAGGGCCTTTTGTGACTCACCCACCTCGATGCTCATGTTCACTTTGTGGAGGAGCCGAATGAGGAAGAGACATATGTCAATCCATACATATACTACGATGAGGAGGGCAACCCAGTCCTGATGGACTATCAGCTAGTGCCGGTGATGGCTTTAGGAAGAGGACGAGGCAGAGGCTTTGGAGGGCCTAGCCACGATCCAGTCACATGTTGGACTTGCGGCCACCCAAGCCACCTTTCATCATGCTACCTAGAGCGAGAACAAGCTAACAAAGACAAAGCGGATCTCCGATGCATAAAGTGTGGAATCACACATCTGTTTCCTGACTGTCCTAGGCGGAGGCCATCAACGAGCATTGCCAACATGCCATCGGTGCCTTTGGGGCTCTTTGGAGTTGAAACTTTTGGTAGTGAGGATATGCCCATCCCACTACATGCTATGACACGAGCTCAAACAAAACAAGCAGGCATCTCCTTGCCATGGCCAAGTAACCTTGATGCAACCTCAATAGGGAAGAAAAGCCGGAGGAGACGGAAAAAGAGAACCAATGCGAAGATAACCCTTAAAACCGAGGAAACGACTACGCTGGTAATGGGAAAGAAGGTCATAGACGTAGAGGCAGAGACCTCGGCTCCTAAGACAGTAGAGCTAGGGAGTGCCAAGGTGGGGGAATATTCCCACCCCAAACGGCAACTTGAGGCTATAGCCAAGGTCAAGGGGTGGGTCAAGGATGCCCAAAAGCACCTCGAGGATGCTGAATCCATATTGGAAGACAAAATGGATGACTTTTACAGTGTTAGCACACCAATCTCACCCTCAAAACCACAGGCTAGGAGCATACCTGCACCACTAGGAGCGACTCAGCAGCAAGGCCGGGGGCAAGCTTACCAGGGTAGACAAAATGCATGGCCTAGAACTGCTAGCCTCGGAGGAAGACAAGGGTCCAATAGCCTCCTCACAACCTTGTTGTCCACTCCAATAACTCTAAGCTTGGAGGATTTGCTTAGGCAAAATCATTCCTTGTGGTGGCAGGAGTTAAAAGACTCGATCGAGGGACACACAGGACTTGCGGGTGCTGATCTGCAAGATCATGATGCAGTTACATGGATCCCAAGTCTAACTCTACACTTAGATCCTAAGTCTTTGCACATCAATGCTTTTTGGGAAGGCACTGAAATGCATGCAGTTTTGCCCGTCCTAGCCTTAGGAGACATGACTCGAAAAGGAATTGTAGACACAGGCGCTGGTGTTAGTGTGCTAAACCATGCGGTCCTAGAGGCATGGGGAAACCCTCCTGTAGAGACTGCTAGATTCAATGTCATGCTAGCAAACGGAATGAGGGTAAGACCATTTGGGGTCTTAAAGAATTGGCCGATAAAGATTGCCGGTGTGCAATTTTCGGTAAACTTCATTGTCATGAAGGGAGTGGATTACGACATACTATTAGGCCGACCTTGGATGAGGAATGCACGAGTCATAGAGGACTGGGGCAATGGATTGATTTTCCTAGGGAATAGAACTAGTGTAGTGAGGGTATAGATGGACACTTGGACGACGACACCTGTTGACCTTGCTACCATCTCGGCTATGCTAAAAGGCGATACTCAAACGACCAAGCCCTATGGATCACTCGCTAGATATATTCCTTACCCTGAGGATGAGAGGGATTGGATGCATGTTTTGGCATCCATTGACCTACCATTATCGGATGAGGAAGGACCACATCAGCAGGCTACTAAAGTCGCAACCATGCCAACTGAGGAGCCAGTTGTGCCGCTTTGCATGATGGCAGGAAGCTCACTCAACCCAGGCAAACCGGCGTCGTCCCGCATCCCCAACAACAAATTAGAGCTTCAGGGAATCGTAGAGCATCTGACCGATAAATTGGACGGCAATTTGGCTGCTAACTTAAAACCTCTATGCGACCTTTTAGCTAAACCAGAATGGAAATGGACTAAGGTCCACGACCTGAACTTGTTATATAACTGGGCTTTAGTTACTGACGACAAGGAGATTGAAGAGGGAAGCTTAGGGGATGATGAGTAGTCAGAAGGATAGGACCCAGATGATGAGGAGTATGAGGACTGTCACTCTACGGGAGAAGAGAGTGAAGAAGAGGTAGACACAATAGAGTACGACACGGAGGGAAAAGCAATAGAACAAATCAGGGCAGACTTGAGGCCTAGGAAAGAAGGGATCAATCGAAACGAAAAAGGAGTCATGCTAATGGAGTGTGACAGATCCTAGCTAGAATGAATAGGAGCGATGGATTACGAGCAAGCTGGAGTAGCACAACCATGGGTAATCCCAGTGCTCAAGACAGATTCACCTACGGAACTACGACCCCCTGGGGAAACACCTTCCTCAAGTGAGGGATGCGAGTTCAACTCAGAGTCGGAAGTTAGCACTGAGAGTGATCCCGAGATATCGCAACCCTCTAAGGTCAAACGCACCAAGGGAGACTTGCCGTCCACCTGAGGCGTAGGAGGCTAAAAGAGGAGGCCAGGAAGCAAGCAAGGGACTCAAAAGCGGAAAGGTAGAGGAAACCACAGGATCTACCCAAACGATTTACAAAATTTAAAAAGGGTGATAGAGTGGTGATTCTGTTAGGTGCAAAAAGACAAGGTCAGACTAGTGAACCGATCGAGGGACCCGCCAAAGTCAAAGAGGTTAACTTGGCTGGGAAAGGCGAAAAACCAAGACCGATGTTCGTTGCAGATGACTTGGGGGAGGAGGAAGAGACCAAACTCGTTGCACTCCTGCAAGAGTACATTGACGTATTTTCCTAGACATTGGACGAACTTAAGGGAGTCGACCCTAGGGTCGTGACTCATAACATCCCAATGGTTCCAGATGCAGTGCCAATGAAACAACGACCTTACCCCATGAATCCCAAGCACGCTCATGTAGTGAAGGAGGAGATTGATAAACTCATGAGGGCAAGTTTCATATATGAGATCGAGCACACGGATTGGGTATCACCTATTGTGATTGTCATGAAGAAAAATGGAAAAATCCGAGTGTGCGTGAACTACAAAAAAGTGAATGCCGCTACGAAAAGGGATAACTATCCTTTACCTTATACCGAGCGCATGCTTGAGAGGGTAGCAGGGAAGGAAGGCTACAGTTTTCTGGATGGTTTCTCAGGTTACAATCAAGTGCAAGTGCACCCCGACGACAGGCACAAGACTGCCTTTGCCACGGAATGGGGCATGTTCGCCTACATTGTCATGCCTTTTGGGCTAATGAACGCACCTGTAACTTTCCAATGCCTAATATGCACTATCTTCAAGGACATGCTTAGGCACGAACTGGAAGTATTTGTAGACGACCTATGTTTACACTCTAGTTGGGCCGAACACTTGGAGAAATTGAGAGATGTCTTTGAAAGGTGTAGGCTGTACCACCTCTCGTTGAATCCCTTGAAGTGCCAGTTCTGGGTAAAACACGGATGCATCTTAGGGCATGTAGTGTCAAGGAACGGCATTGCTATTGACTTTTCCAAAGTCAGAGTCATTGTTGACCTACCACCACCCGACAACTACAAGGGAGTTCAGTGCTTCTTGGGACACACTGGATATTATCGACGATTTGTGCTAAATTATGCATTAATAGCCAGACCATTGTACAAGCTATTGATAGTGTTTGAGTGGGCAGAGGAATGCCAGCGCGCATATGAGGAGTTGAAAAAAGCTCTTACAACTGCACCAATCTTGCGAGCCCTAGACTGGAATGTAACGTTCCATGTGCACATAGACGCCTCTAAGTTCGTTATTGGAGCTGTGCTATGCCAGCTTGGTGAACATAACTTGGATTTCCTGGTGAGTTTTGCCAGCAGGCAGCTCACAGAGACCGAGATGAACTATTCCATGACAGAAAGGGAGGGGTTGGCCATGGTATTTGCGGTAAAGAAATTTAGGCATTACCTGTTGGCCACTCCCTTTGTCTTCTTTGTTGACCATCAAGCCTTATTGTATCTTGTGAGCAAGCCTTGCGCTATGGGTCGCATAGCTAGATGGTTACTCCTTTTACTGGAGTTTGACTTCTCTGTGGTTGTACGCAAAGGAAAGCAGCACTACATGACTGACCACATGTCCCGCATACCCACAGGAGAAGCCACTGGGCAAGGCATGCCTGACGAATTGCCAGATGCCCATCTTTTTAACTTGTTTAGTGAACGAGAATTATTTAAAGCGGATCTGATGCCTTATTGGGCCGATCACATAGTGCAAGTGCTAGAAAATGGACTACCAGAGCGACCCATTGAGAAGGCCAGGTTGAAACGACTTATCTTGAAAATTCAGCCATACCAACTGATAGCTGGCCAACTCTATAGGTTGGGACAAGACGGTTTATTGTGCAGATGCGTATGTGAGCACGAGATGCACGACGCATTGAACGAAGCACATGGCAGAATCGCTGGAGGACACTTTAGCGGGGACACAATAGCCCGAAAGGTGCTACAATCCCAGCTATAGTGGCCCACCCTATCCCGCGATGCAGCTAGATTTGTAAAGCACTGCGATGAGTGCCAAAGGACCAAAGTGCCTGTGCGAAAGGACAAGATGGAGTTGACCCCTGTCATAGCCCGACAACCCTTCGAAAAATGGGGCATCGATTTTATTGGAACTATTAGTCTTGCAGCACAATATTCCCAAGCTCGATACATCATAGTGGCTAACAAAATGGGCAAAAACTACGGCCTCGTGCCGAGCTCCGACCCCAGGCCCAAACCCACCAAGAGCGCTCACAAGGCCAAAGAGTCCAAGTATCTATGGGTGCCAAAACGGCAAAAACCACATCCGGGTAGACCACCCAAGTATGATCCTAAACGTCAAAATTATCAACCGTCCCGACCTAAAAGGCAGTCTAGCAGCGCTATCGTCGTAGACACACAACCATGCCGCGCTGGATTCCCAAAGATCTCTTGCGGGCACAAGGATACTATGTGGGCAATCCCTGGATTTGGGTGCTTAAAAATGGCCAGCTAAGAAGCTCATCTACAAGCAATCTCACCCTAATGAGAGAGGCTTGCACAAGTGGCGCCCAGAACATAGTTAGCAGGCCATGGCCAGTTGTGGCTAGCAAGCCTCAGCTCATCTATCGACCAAAGCAAATGCCACAGGCCTTGAACCTAACTAATCTAGAGAACTTAAAAACCACTATGACTGCCCACTCAGAACCTAGCACAACCCCCATGCCTACGGAACTTCCTACAGCACCTCAACGTGCTTCAGAGTGCAAGGCCCAACCCGTGACACCGATGAGGAAGTCACAACTATCCAGTCCAGTTGCACCACCCCCGCCAGCGGGTCTTAAACCTTCATACACCATATGACCTTTCCTCTCTTTGGCTAAGGACCTTGCCGCAACTTCTGGGGATGACTTAATAACCTGCATTAAAATGTTAGATGAAACTTTCACTACATTTACTAGAAGCTACGAGAGGCTAGGCCTAGGCCTTCTTGACGAAACACTTGCTTCAGATGTTCGTGCATTACCATGCACTTGGGAGGAATACGAACTTATGACCACTAAAGTTCTCAAAATTGCTGCCGAACTGATAGCAACCGACAAAATCTCGAAGGATCAAGCTGCTCTCAGAAGACTTATCACTTCATATCGTAAGCCTCCTCGTTCTACTCCTGAACAGGAGTTGCACGAGCTCACGCAGATTGCAAGCTCACCTTCCACATTCTTGCAGCAGTGGTTTATGCTAAGGATCCAATGGGAGAAAAAAGGTTGTCGAATAATGACCAATGCTGAGCAACACAGGGCAGTTAAAACTATCGAATATGACCCCACTTATGTGGCACCTATCTCGTTTAGGGTCTTGGCCATCACCCGTAATTAGCATTTGGACGACCATGTGCTCGCCCACCCCTACATTGACCAATTCCTCATCGAAGAGGAATTACATGTTGCCAGTCGCCTCAATACTGGAGATCTCTTCCATGACATTTTGACCTACATTTCCCAAGTCTCCATCCAACCATCTACTCTTGATTGTCATGTCCAACTCGAATACAATCCAAGCTTCTATGATTGGCTATTGGCTAGGTAAGTCAACCCACGCGAAACGGTGCTTATCCCGTCCTTCTTGTGCTAATCCTAGGAAGGATTCCTTGAAAAATCCCCGACGGAGGGGGGAGCAACGTGAGCGAGAGCCAAGCAAAAATGAAAAGTTATGCCATCTAGCTAGCAGATTGTTATAATTAAGTAAGTTTCTATGGAAGAATACTGCAAAGTAAAACAATAGCAATGTCAAGCCTCTAAGCAAGTGTACCCATTTTGGGCACATATATTTTTCTCTCAAACTGAGTTTTGATTAGAAATAAGCTAATCGTTAGGCATTAATGTTGGCATGGTGTGTTGACAGGTCACCACCATGGCAGGACAAGACAAAGGGGGCAAACTCCCATTCTCTGAAGAAGAGATGACCAAATTCGACATCAGCATCGAGACGCGAGGATTCAGTCAGTTCACTTTCAAGCACGCACTGAATTTGGACGAGGCCATCCTGGAGGAACCCGCGATCAAAGACTTGGTGGACAGATGCCACCTCCACAAGTACATGGAAAAGGTGGGGCAGGCTGTGGATTACAGCATGTGTGGGGATTTCCTGAGGAGCTTCGACAAGAGCAGGAACTGTGGCACTGTCACAGTAAGGACAGGGGAGCACGAAAGAAGAATCGAAGTGCCCCTCAATGCAACAATCATAGAAAAGGCCTTGGGGCTTGTGCCCAAGAAAGAGAGACGGCCGAGACGAGATGTTTACACCATGCTGGGGGTCAAGAAAGAAGCGGTGCACAACGTGGATGGAATCAGCTTGGTTGACATCCTAGACCCAGCAGTGAAATTACAAGCGAAGATGATCCATACCCTCTTCTCGGGCCAACGGTACAATGCGTTGATGAACAGGATCGGGATTCCACTGTTAGAAAGCATAGCAGCAGGAGTCCCTGAAGAGATAGATTGGAATGGATTCATACAGAAAACCATTCAAAGTTCAGTTGCCCTCCTTACTCCGGCGGAAGCACCAGCAGGAGGAGAATCCCTTGCCTCAACCGCGCGCTCCGCAAGGAAGAAACCTGTGTCAAAAGCAGCTACGATCACATACGGGGGTATCCTGACAGCCATCATAGACGAAGCAATAAAGGATGAGGGGGTCATGGATGAGGAAGCCGTGCATCAAAGCCCACCTCACCACGAAGGAGGGGAATCAAGCGAAAGAACATTAAGTGACAAGGGAGAGCAATAGGTGTCACCTCCACGAGCGAGCAAACCCGAAGAACAAAGCAAAAGTGATAGGAGACTGAAGGAGAAGAAAGAAAGATTAAGTAAGGAAGAATGGGCTGACATCAAAAGGGCTCAAAGAGAGTCTCGAAGGGCGGAGGAAGAAAGGAGGAGGAAAGAGGAGGAGGATCTTGCAAGGATAAGAGTGGGGTCGAAGAAGGCAAAAGACGATATGAAAAGAAGGGCGGGAGAAGAAGCCGAAGAGTAGCGACTAAAGGAACTGGCCGAACTGGCAGAAGCTGTTGGGGGTAAAGGCGCCTCCATTGTGCTGCCCCGTATATTACTACACTGACAGTACCCGCCACTGCACACTGCAGGTGGCGGGCGCCCGTCACGTCACTTTATTCTTTATTCTTTTAGTGACAGTTTGAATAAAGGAAGGCCCGGTCACACATTGTGACTATTGGAGTTCCCATTTCTTGTCTCTCTCTTTTCTTGCTCTTGCTCTCCCGCCATAGCTCGCATGCAAGCTTCAATCCTTCTCACCTTTCAACTGGTATCAGGTCTTGGCATTCTCTTGCTCGAGCTCGACTCGGTGCTTCTCTACCTTCGCATCAACTCCCTTCACGCATTGGATCTCCATCCCGACAGCCATATCCGATCTCCCCGAGCTCCCGTCACTCCTCGGCTTCCCGAGCACCTTCCCAGCCTATTGAGGCACCTTCAAGGCATTGATACTGAGGTATTTGATCATTCTTTCAGGGTTTTATTTCAGTCTACAGGTTGCAAACAGCAAGGGCAGCCATGGCTTCAAACCCTTGAAGCTTATTCCCCTCATATTGTGCCTTACACCTATCAAGGCTCAAAGAGGCTTGTCATAGGCCTTCGATAGGCCCTTCTTGAGCCCCCCATTACCCCCTTTTCAGCCCATGTGGAGCAGCAGCAAGTTCAGCACCAACAGGGCAGATTGCATCATTTTTTTCCAGGCTATGAGCACTCATCTACTTCAACTCCACACTTGGCCATTGCTTCTTGCTCTCTACCTTGATCAAGAGGGCTATAGACTTCATGTTTATTGTCATTCAAGCTTTGGGCATTGGTCTTGATCATTCGGGGCTGATCTCTTCAGATTTAGGACTGTCATAAACTGTCATAACAGGCTGAAAACAGGGCAACACCATTGGCATTAGCATTTGTTGCTTATACTCCATTCCGGTTGTGCTATTTGATGCCCATATGCGGTCTATATGATGCCTAGTGCCTTGGGAATGTATGCACATGATTATGCCATGATTTTGGCTTGAAATATTGGCTGATTTGGGACTGTTATTTACTGTTATACAGTGCTGGAAACAGGGCAGCCACACTTGGCATTGGCATTTGATGCTTATACTCTACTCCGGTTACCTTATTTGATGCCCGTATGCGGTCTACTTCCTACCCGGATGTATTGGGGATGTATGCATTTGGTTTGACCATGATTTTGGCTTGAATTCGGGGCTGAAATCTACTGTTTAGAACAATAAATACATGCTGGAATAACAGTGGGCTGGATGCATTGACAGGGTCACTTATCACTGGTGCTTTCTCTTGGGTTGTTTGAGCTTCTGAGCTCGCTTTGTACGCCTTTTGTGCCAGTGGGAGCATTTTACATGCTTGCTTGACCTTTGACAGTTGCATGCTATTGGAGCACTTACATGTATTTGGAGCAGTTTATGTCTTGAGCAGCTACATACGCATTGAGACTTTGGGATCATACTTCGATCTTTATGGATATGCATTGATGTACTCTTGGTTCACAGGATGCTTATGAGCCGAGTCTCATATTTGGATCTTTCTCTTTGAGCAGACACCTATTTGTGTCAGGTTTTGGCAGTTACAGGAACACTTTGCCTAGAGTGTCTGGGGGTGTGCCTTTCACTGGCAGATGTTATTTTGACATGCTTCGGTGTTGAGCTCATGTTCTTTTCACTGTCATTGGCCTTGCTTATGTCCGTTTCATGCCGGCTTTGGACCTAGCATTGTTTGCTTGACATTGGATCCTATTTTGGGACAATTTGCTCTCTAGACTGCATACCTGCAATTTATTACAGCAAGCAGTTATTGGTGGACTGAGGTGTACTTTTCATGCTGAAATATCCTGATTTGGTGTACCACACCTAATACTAAGTGGGCAGCCACTTTTGGCACACTTTGCTCGCCCTTTGGACCCCGTTTTGGTCATTTTTGGGCAGTTTCTGCAGTAAAAACAGCAAGCAGTTTTGGACTGTTTGGGCATTTCCAGCCTGCATAATGGCGTCATCTTCGCATGATAGTGCAATCTTTAACATTACAAAGTTGGATGGTACCAACTACTCTTACTGGAAGAGTCAAATATGGCAGGTTTTGGTGCAAAAATCTCAGATTAAGCCACTTCGGTTGAGTGGGGAGCAGCTTGAAACTATGGACATTGACGACTGGCTTGAACTTGATGAGCTGTGCAAGTCCACGATTGTATTGTCTCTCACTGGACAGGTACATTATAATGTATTTGAGGAAGCACAGAGTGCATGGGATCTATGGAATAAGATCAAGAATCTTTATGATAAGAAAAGTCCGGCGAGTCAGATGTACTGGTTGAAGCAGCTTATGGATCTGCGCATGAAGGATAATGCGACTATGTCTGCTCACTTGAGCCAGTTCCATGCTATACTGAAGAACCTGACTTCGCAGGATATCACCTTTGGAGAGGAAGTAACTCCTCTTTTCTTGCTTGGGACTCTGAATGAGTCATGGGATGTTTTCCATACTGCTCTTTGTGCCTCTAGTGCTACTCTAAAATTGGCAGATGTTGAGAGTGCTCTTCTTCAGGAAGAGGTGAATCGCAAAAACTTGGATGCCTCTCGTGGTAGTCATGCTTTGACAGTTAGAGGCAGGAATGACAGGTATGATCGTGGTAATAACCGTGGCCGTGACTCGCAGAAGGGTCGGTCTAAATCTCGTGGCAAGTCGCATAGTAAGTCGCGTGGACGCAATGCAAATGTCACTTGTCATCATTGTGGGAAAAAGGGCCATATTAGACCACAGTGTCATGAGTTGCGCAATGAGAAGCGCAAGGATAAGGGGAAAGATAAAGTGTAGGAGAAGTCCTCTGATCGCAGCATAGTACCTGCGAAGTCCAGCATCAAGATTGAGGAAATTAATGTCACACAGACTGAGGAGTCCGATGGTGGTGATGAGTTTATACTTGCAGCTAGTTCTTCTGATGCTTCACACTTGACTGAGACATCTAGTATGTATGCACAGTGCTGGTTATTGGATTCCGGAGCATCCTTCCATGTGACGCCTTACCGTGAGTGGTTCCACTCTTACTGCACTATATCTGGTTCAGTCAGACTTCGAGACGACAGGTCTCTTGACATTGTGGGCATGGGTGATATTCAGTTGCAGTTTTCCACTGGCAGTTCATTTTTGCTTAGGGATGTACGTCATGTACCTGCGCTTACGCGCAGTTTTATGTCTGCAGGACAGCTGGATGATGCAGGATTTCATGTATGTTTTGGGGATTCTGCATGGAAGATTACTTGTGGCAGACTTGTGCTTGCTAGAGGCGCCAAGTATGGCAGCCTCTATCCTCTTGTTGTATTTGGGTCTTCTGTAGACCATGTTTTGGCAGTGGGTTCTATCCCACATGTATCACTTTGGCATGCTCGTTTAGGGCACATGTCTTTGAAGGGAATGAAAATGTTATCTGGTTTGCAGTATCTTCCGCCTTTGGATTATGCATGTTTTGACTCGTGTGATCATTGTCTTTATGGTAAGCAGAATAGGTCTACGCATAAGAAATTGGGTAGGCCACGCATGAGTGAGCCCTTGGCATTGGTGCATTCCGATGTTTGTGGGCCTATGCCTTGCATGTCTATGGGTGGCGCGAAGTACTTCGTTACCTTCATTGATGATTTTTCTAGGAAAGTGTGGGCTTATCCCATAAAGCAGAAGTCCAATGTCTTGGCAGTTTTTCAGAGATGGCTTGCTCTTGTTGAGAACCAGACTGGGTATAGGCTGAAATGCCTTAGGACAGATAATGGGGGAGAATATGTCTCACATGCTTTTGAGCAGTTTTGTGATGACAGGGGTATTAAGCGTCAGTTGACCGCCCCTTACACCCCACCCCAGAATGGTTTGGCTGAGCGCATGAACAGGACTATTCAGGAGCGTGTGCGCTCTATGCTTAGCCATGCAGGCCTACCCCAGAGTTTTTGGGCTAAGGCAGTTAGTACGGTAGTGCATGTCATAAACCGATCGCCTTCCAGTGGATTGGATTTCCAGGTTGCAGAGGAAGTTTGGGCTAGTAAGCCACCCTCTTATGCGCATCTCCGTGTCTTTAGATGTGAGGCATTCTGCCATGTGCCCAAGGACAAGAGGAGCAAATTGGATCCAAAGAGCATTAAATGCATATTTCTTGGCTATGGTGAGTCAGGAGAGATGGGCTATCACCTATGGGATCCGCAGGCGCGGAAAATAGTACGCAGCCATGATGTCGTCTTCCATGAAGACAAGATGCACAGGCAGCCTGAGAAGGTGGTTGAGATCCGCAGAGTGATCTTTCAGGAGGAGCCTAGAGCTCTAGCACAGCCAGTAGTACAGCCTGTAGCAGTTCCTCCACAGGGCCAGGGTGTTGGACATGCAGTTAGATAGGCAGCAGAGCCTGCGGTGAGACAGTCTGCTAGAGACAGACGTCCACCTGACAGATTTCAGCCCTCTATGCATTATGTTTTGGTTACAGATGCAGGAGAGCCTTTCACTTATGATGAGGCTATGCGCAGGGGTGACAGTCACTCCTGGGAGAGGGCTATGTAGTCTGAGATAGACTCCCTGCATAAGAATGAGACTTGGGATTTGGTTGCCTTGCCTAAGGGCAAGAAGGCTTTGCCATGCAAGTGGGTGTACAAGCTAAAAAGTACCCCTGGACACCCCAAGCCAGCATACAAGGCTAGATTGGTAGCAAAGGGTTTTAAGCAGGAACATGGTGTGGACTTTGATGAGGCCTTCTCTCCTGTGGTTAAGATGACCACCCTGCGCTTAGTCTTGGCTTTAGTTGCACAGCTTGACTTAGATCTATATCAGATGGATGTCAAGACAGCTTTTCTACATGGGGACTTGCATGATGAGATCTATATGGATCAGCCTAAGGGCTTTGCAGAACCTGGCAGGGAGCACCTAGTGTGCAAGTTGAAGAAGAGCTTGTATGGCTTGAAGCAGGCACCTAAGGAATGGTATCATAAGTTTGATGCCTTTATGCAGTCACAAGGCTATAGCAAGAGTGCTATGGATCCGTGTCTTTACACGAAGAAAGCCCGTGATGGCAGTTTGCTTATCTTGGTACTCTATGTTGATGATATGCTGATAGCAGGGAAAGCTCATGATGAGCTAGATGCTCTTAAATCTCAGCTGAAGAAGAGCTTTGAGATGAAGGATTTGGGACAGGCCTCACATATACTTGGGATGCGCATTAAGCGCGATAGGCATCAGGGGCTTTTGTATCTCTCACAGCGGGAGTACATTCATAAAGTCCTTGAGCGCTTTCGCATGCAGGACGTAAAGCCTATTGGCTGTCCATTACCTTCTTATGTGAAGGTATCACAGGCCGATTGTCCGCAGACAGATGATTAGAGGGCCGAGATGGCCAAGATCCCTTATGCTTTAGCCGTGGGTAGTTTGATGTATGCCATGATAGCCACTCGTCCAGATATTGCGCATGCACTTGGTGTTGTGGCACGCTATATGGCTACACTTGGCAGCAGACATTGGGATGCCGTGAAGGGTATCATGAGGTACCTGAAGGGCACAGCAGATATGTGTATTTGCTATGGCAGCCAGGATACAGGGGTCGTGGGGTACACTGACTCCGATTATGCAGGACATGCAGATAGTAGGAAGTCCACTTCTGGCTATGTATTCACCTATGCTGGAGGGGCTGTCTCTTGGATGTCCAGGGTTCAGAAGTGTACGGCTTTGTCTACCATTGAGGCCGAGTATGTTGCAGCCCCCACTGAGGCTTGCAAGGAGGCCATATGGTTAGGCCATCTAGTTGCTGACCTTGGGATTGATGCTACACCTACACTGCATTCGGATTCTATGAGTGCCATTCAGTTGGCTAAGAATCCGGTCTTCCATGCAAAGATGAAACACATTGAGGTGAGGTATCACTTCATACGTGGTGTCGTGGAGGACAGGTCTGTTAACCTTGTCAAGATCTCCACTGACGAGAATCCTGCAGATCTGCTCACGAAGAGCCTCACTACTGAGCGCTTTGCCTTCCTCAGGAGGTTGATGGGCGTTGGATGAGATGTCGCCTTTCCTCATCCCTTGTACCTATGTACATTTGTACTGTCTTTTCTTTTTTCTTTTCTCTCTCACTAGGGAAGATTCGCCTTTAAGTGGGAGGTTGTTGGGGGTAAAGGCGCCTCTGCTGTGCCGCCCCGTGTATTACTACACTGACAGTACCCGCCACTGCACACTGCAGGTGGCGGGCGCCCGTCACGTCAGTTTATTCTTTATTCTTTTAGTGACAGTTTCAATAAAGGAAGGCCCGGTCACACATTGTGACTGTTGGAGTTCCCATTTCTTGTCTCTCTCTTTTCTTGCTCTTACTCTCCCGCCATAGCTCGCGTGCAAGCTTCGATCCTTCTCACCTTTCAGAAGCTACACGAAGATCGGTGGAAGAGACCCATGGGGGCGGAGAACTCAAACCCGTAAGCCCTAGCCATAAAACCGAAGCCAATGCAAGTGTGGAAGCAGCTCTAGTGGTCGTAGGCAAGGGCAAGTCCCTCCTACATCCACTTCCTCCCTCCTTTGTGCCGACAACGGCTGAAACTACGACTGCAACCACTGCATAACCCACGCCTCCCCTAGAACGGCACAGCTCATGACCATGTTGCAGATGCTAGTGAGCAAGGTGGCCGAAATCGTGCCTGAAACTAGATTGAAAAGGCCCGCCACCGCAGATGCAGAGTCACGTCAAGACCCCAAACGACAAAGACTGGAGGCATCGACCACCACGCCCAATACTCCCATGCCTGTTGACACTGACTATGACGCATATGTGGCCGAGTTACTGACACAACTGGACAAGGCAAAAGAAGAGAAGAAGGTGGCCCTACTGGAACTAGAGAAAGAAAAAGAGACGTCAGCGGCCCTCAGGCTAGAGGTCTCAAGGTAGGAAGATGAAAGACGGAGATAAATAAAGGCCATGCAGGACCAGCTATAGCAGAAAAAACGAAGGAAGCCCAAAACAATGAAAGCCGCCTTAGGCAAAGGCTGGAGGACGAGGAGTAGAGCCTGGTGGTGGAACAAAGGAACCTAAAGCTACTGATGCAGCAGTACAGTGATCTACAGCAAAGGGTTGCCTAAGTAGAAATGCTCTACCGGGAGCTTCAGGAAGGCGAAGCCACTGTTCCACAAAAGCATGCCATGGAGCCCCAGTCATGGCAGGAGCTAGAAGAACAGAACACGTTAATAAGGGAAATTGAATTCCTGAAAAATAAAGGGCAAGGAGTCTTAGCAGCTAAAGCAAAACGGCTACAGGATGAAGTGCAAAGATTGCAAGATGTGCTAGAGACCTCCGAGGAAGATGTAGAAGCCCTCATGGCCATGACCTTTAATAAAAAAAGGCTATTCCTCGCTGAAATCCAAAGCCAAGAGCAGTTGGTGCATGAGAAATCAAAAATCCTGGCCGAGGCGCACCACAGGCTCAGCATTGTCGATCAAGCAAGAGGGATTGCTGAAGAACAGCTCGCTCAGAAATTAAGAGAAAGAAACCAGTTATGGTTTTTATCAAATGAGCAGCAACAGCTAGTAACCACCTTGGCGAGTCAGCTGGAGGAACAAAGGAAAAGGATGGAGGAGAGAGCCATGGAGTGGGAAAGGAAAAACTTTGACAGGGTACGGGACTTAACTGAGTGCCTGGCGGTGGCAGAATGCGAAAGAATGCTTGCCGAAGCTAGGGTTGAGGCTATAGAGATAACCACTAAGACCCAGCAACAGGCCTTCCTCAACACGGTGCTCCACGTGACGCAAGCTGAGGGCGATGATACAGTGGAAAAGGTAAAAAGAAAGTTGGAGCTAACCACCAGGGCTCTAAGATACGGTCTTCAAGAGCGGGATCTTCCAACAAGTACATGAATAACTAAAGAGCAACAATTCTACTACCTGCGCTGTGCGGGCCTTTCCACTGCTGAGCTCAAGGAGTTAGGTTTTCAAGAGCAGGAGCAGCCACCGCCACCACCACCAGTCATTCCTCCTGTGGTTGAGCGAAATGTCAAAGAGGGTCCGGATTTCGAGCAAGATGATGACGAAGAGCCACAAAGGATGCTGAGTCCGCCTCAACCCGAGATCCCATAGGAGGAACCTGCAGATGCCGATCTACCTGAACACACAGTTGCAGCTAGGAGAAGGAGACAAGAGTTAGCTGAGGAGGCCCAACGCTGAGCACGCACACTTCCACGACAACTCCTTGAGGAGCCCATGCCACTGAGGAATGATACACATCCTATAGACTTGCCCCAGGAGTTGGTCATCTTGCGCCAACGAGAGCTACATAAGACGCCGTTCGAGCTTTCATTCGCTTTCCCACGCTCTCTGGACCAGGCCCTGTCTTTAGGAGTTGTAGCCAAGATCAAAGATCTAGCTAACGAACTTGCGAATAGATGGATGGAAGAAAGAATCATGATAATGACTAGGTGGAGACAAGAGCCACGAGAGTACTGGGAAGACAAGGTCAATCTGGTTCCCAAATCCGTCCAAGGCTACGAGGCACAGCCGAAATGGCGAAGGAGGATTTGGGACACCAATTTTGATGCCTAGACCGCATTTTGTAGCTCCCTCCCCGAAGAGCGTAACGATTCCATCTACATGCCCTACCCCCGTAGGCATGGAGTGGACTATGATAGAGATTTACATGGGGATTATGACTTCCCGAAAATCTATAATGTAAATGCTAGAAGCCCGGAGGAGTGCTTAGTATTTAGGGTAGAAGATATACTTCCCTCCATAAATCGTTTTCTTGTAGACTTCTCTTCCTCCCCCGATCCAGCATTCTTGACCACTTGTAATTACCTCCGACTTCTCAAATTCCTGCTACTCCAGAAACCTGCAGCAGAGGAAGTCCATCTCCCCCCACTCTTTTTTTATATTAACTTAGGAATAGATAGTAGAGCCATGACTAGGTTGATGATGCGGGCTACTCTCCTCCCTGCCTTCTGCCTAGAGCTCTTAGAAAATATAAGTGACACCGTTTTGCAAGGTGTAATCACCCCTTCTTGTCCACCACTCCTCTGAGAGCTAAAGCCGGTATTAAAGAATACCTACAAAGTCGCGCATTTTTATCACAATGCCTGCGAGCGACCGACCCGTGACTAAATAGGTGCCACATACCTTGCCCAATGTACTCTCTCCCATTCAAAAAAAAAAAAAAACATGTGCTTGCAGTCTTCCTTCACTATTATGGTGCACCACACTGACCGCATCTAGAGTCCTCTCTAGCCCCTCCCCCACTTCACACTTAGGGCACATCAAGGGCAAGACTTTCAGACCTGTCACCCTAAGTTTTGCACCGCACCTCCAATGCTGCACGAACTGGGTCCTCAAGTGTGGGACATTACCAAGGGCTTGCCCAAGGTTAGGCCCATCTCCTAGTTCCACTGGCACAGGCACCATGCACTACACAGTGAGACAGACACATCCCCTAGGAAGTGCACCACTTTTCTTGCAGGTTATGTTCATGTTTCAAGAATGGGCTGCTTGGTTGAAGGAGATCATCTACTACATCCTCCAATGACAAGGAATATTACCAGGAGTCGGACATGACCCCATTACTGCAACTTCAGGAGCTTTGCTACTAAGGTTTAAATGGCTCAACAGATTTCATGTTGCCAATCATCCACCTACTGATGTGGCTGCCATGACTGAACCAAATCAAGCAGAAGGAAAACCCAGTGATGGAGCTGCCATTGACATAGATCTTGGAACCTCATCGTCCGATGATCTATGCCCACCGCCTCAAGATCTACGGATCGCTTATTGATACCACAAGCCTGAAGACTTTCAACTCAAAACTGAAGATCCTCTACTCACAGATAAGGGTTTTCAGCCCAAGCCATGGCTTTTCAAGGCAAACAGCGTTCGGGGGGTTTCTCTAGAATAAATCCCTCCAATACCATCCTCCTAAGGGATTGCTTATTGCTTCAAGCGTTTCGGATACTCAAAAGACGCCCGGCTCCATAGGGGCGCCAAAACAGTGTGAAGGATGCCGAGAATCTTCATGAAGCCTAAAGCACACCGGAATCTCTCCTGGTCATCGTCATCAAACTCCATCACCTCTCATTCACAAGCATCAGTGTCATCTACCCACCAATTCCACCTAGCAATAGCATCATCTATCCCACTACTTCCCACCACAGTGCCATGGGACTGGCACTTGGCTAGGAGGGGGGTAATGTTTACCGCAGCACAGAGGAGCGGGAAATGGAAAAAGAGAAAAAGAAAAGGCGTCTTAGATGGCAACTAGACCCGGGAAAAAATTAAATGCACGGGCACGATCCTCAAGAAGTCTTGGAGTCGCCCAAGGAGAGTAAAAGAATAAAAAGCGCACCATTAAGTGCGAAAACACTTCCAAAACCTTGTAAAAGAGCGCCAGGCTCACTCCTGTGCAAATTGTATGCATTAGTTGGGGATAGGATAGACTAGAACGGTGGGAAATGAGGAAATGGGCCTAGGCTAATGGCCGGCCATGTAAAAAAGGGGGATGACCGCCCATGGAAAATAGGGCATGTATATAAAGTTGAAAAGTGAATGGGAAGCTCATTCTTGTGTGTGGCCAAAGCTCTTCTTCTTCTTCTCTTATTTCTTGCCTTCTTGCTTATGTTTGAGAGAGGGATTGAGAGAGTGTGAGGGAGTGAGGGAGTGATTGTGTGAGAGTGAGGGATCTTGGAGAAGAAGCTCTCCATCTTCTCTCTTCATATTCTCCTCCTCTCTTCTCTTCTCTTGTCTCACACGTGGCTATGGAGGATGAAGCTCATGGGAGAGGGATTGAGGTTGCTTGAGCTTGCCTCAAGGATCGTGGAGCTACCGATGTGCAAGAAAGAGGAGGGTACTCGATCAAGCATCAAGGTAAGCTCACTACACTCGTAAGGTAGGCATTGCGCGTCGGCTATGTGAGAGGTAGCCATGGCTGCTCAGTTCGAAACACTTGAGAAATAAGTGGTCCGTAGGTCTCGGGGTAGAGCTTGAAGCTCCCCTCCAACCTCATTGAAGGACTTGGCAACCATGCTCTCTAGCATTGGCACATTGATTGTGCTCATCAATGTGTTGTATCTTTGGCTAGAGAATAGGGTGTCACCATTTTGGCATGGATTCAGACTTTGGGGTCAGGGATGTCAGCTAGGCTGATGCCATCATTGGTGTGGACTATCACTTTGTCCATTTCTAACATGTCGTTCACGTCCCTTTTTGGCTGTCTTTCCATTTTCTTGGGTAGGCTCAGTGCTCTTTGTACCAACTCAGGGCTCAGCTCGATTTCTACTTGGTGAGCTTCATTCTCTAGATGCACCGTGATGGTGTTGCGGTTCATGTTGAAAGTTTGAAGGAATTTTCGCGTATTTCTTGTAGTCAACGTCTTGGCCCACCTTCTTCACGTACTTCTACAGCTTGTACTGCTTGCTTTTTAAAATGTACATCCTTCATATTTGGAAACATATAAAAGATCATGGTCATGCTTTCAAACTCAATAGAGATAGCAATCTTACACTTTTCCAGAAGTGCGTATGATCAACCCCCATATGGGTTGAGTTTGGCATTAGTGGGCTGCAATTGTAGCCTACCAATTTGGATTCAATGATCATGAGTCAAGATATTAAAATCAACACCCTCATTGATCAATGCATCAAATATATATGTGTTTTCTGGGTTGTGACAATTACTTGTAGGTAGGCCGGACTTCCTCATTTTCATCTTCAATTTCTGTGATAGTGACCACTCGTACCTTGACAGGGTTGGGTTGTCTATGCAAGCTCCTTGCCATCATCATGGAGACTGGTACTGGGGGTGTGTTACTAGGCTTACCAATTGCCTTAGTGGCTTACTCGTACTCCTCATTATCCAAGAATAGCAGATCGATTGTGGCTAGCACGTGCATCCAATCTTGCTCGCTCATCTTTGGGACAGGGGATATATTTGGTCAATGGCCCATAAGATTTCCTAATTTTTGCATCACCCTTCATCATGGTGAAGATGGCATCTAGGTCAATTGGTGTGGTCTTCCATGTATCCATCTCTACTCTTACTACTCCGTTCGATTGCCTAAGAAGATTAGATCGTTACCCTAGTCTTCTATGATCCGTGCATTGCACATCTAGGGCCGGCCTAACAGGATGTCTAAGTCCACTCCCTTCATGAATATAAAGTCAATCAAGAATTGGATTCCACCAATCTTCAATGGCCAGTTCTTTAATACTCCAAATGGCTTGACTTTCATTCCATTGGCCAGTGTAACATTGAACCTAGCATTCTCAACAAGTGGATTATCTCCCAAGCCTCGAATACTGCATGACTAAGCACACTGACTCCTGCCCCTATGTCCACGATCCCTTTTCGTGTGGCATCTCCTAATGCTATGATCGGTAGGACAACATGCATCTCTATGCCCTCCCAAAAAGCATTAACATGCAAGAACTTGGGCCCTGAGTGCAACGTCAAACTAGGTATTTGAGTTACCACACCACATGTTGATTAACTACCCCTTGCTCCCTTGGTCCTTCAACCCACTGCTTCAATTCTTATCATAACATCGGATGCTACCTAAGCAGATCTCCTAAGCTTAGAGGCACTCGGGTGGTTTCTAGCATTGTAAGAAGATTTCTAGCTGCTTGCTCTTCTTTTAGTTTCTTGCCCAATGGCCTCGAGACTAGTATGCTGGCTTGTAGCGTTTAAACTCCATCTAAGCGGCATCACTACCTATGGTGGAAATGCATCTTTGACTTTGGTTGTGTAGGCAAAGCCGGTGTGCTTATACTTGAAAGATCATCGATCTCATCCTCCAAGATGGGCTCAAAGTCCTTAAGGTGCTTTTGGGCCTCTTTCACCCACTCCTTGATATTCTCTATGGCTTCAAGCTAGCATTTTGGGTTGGGGTACTCCTACACCCTAGCACTCCTCTTCTTAGTAATCCTTGGAGAAGATGTATCTGCCTCTATGTCAGTGACTTTCTTTCCTATGGGAAATGTCGTAGCACTCTCCATTTTAAGCGTGACCTTGGCTTTCGTCCTCTTCTTCCTTTGCCTATGGCTATTTTTCCCTATCCAGGCTATGTTTAGATTGCTAGGTCCAGGTAGTAGTGATACGTTGACTTGCTTCGTCTGTGTCAGAGTCATGACATGTAATGGGATAGGTGTATCCTCTCCATCAAATGTCTCAACTCCAAACAATCCCAATGGTACTGAGGGCTTGTTTGCTGCACTACAAAATGGATTTTCTCTAGGGCATTTGGCAAACATATGAGTGATTCCACACTTTGGTATCTAAGATCAGTCTTTTCTCGATTAGCCTGCTCTCGTTCGGGGTAGCGTGAGGATATGTGTCCTGGGTGACTGCAATTCCAACAAGAAATCGGTTCTTGGGTTTGCCCCCCTAAGCCTCTACCTCTACCTAGCACCATCACTGACACTAGTTAATAATCCATGAGGATTGGATTGCCATCTTCGTCATACGAGATGTAAGGGTTTACATAGGGCTCGTTGTTATTCGGCTCCTTCACATAGTGGACAGGAGTGTGACTCACTAGATGGGTTACGAAAGGTCCAGGTGATCGGGGTGTGCCTATGGGATTTATTTCCATCCTAGGAATGGCCGGTTTAGCATCATTAGGTGCCAGAGAGCCAATGGGACTCCCCTCCCAAAGAATTTTTGCAGCCTATTTGCTAGGTAAGGTTGTTCATATGGTTGCGAGTACAGGATTCTCCTCAGTAGCTTGCAAATGCAAGAAAATGCAAGGTATCGTGGCCAAATCTATGGCAATTTGCACAAGGTTGGGACCTCGGGTTCCTGACACTCAGCTAGTAGGTGGTTTTCACCACAATACACACACTGGACTTGTGGGCGCGTTGGTCTTCTCATCATCTCTTGTAATTTGGCTAGCTCCATCTTTATCTTCTCTAGCTCCTAACTTGGGTCAATGCCCTTTCCTTTATCCTGAGTACTTGGGCTTGATCTTTCGCTTGATGATGTAGCTCTCTTAGAGTTTTTAGTGTTAGTCTCCTCTCTGGTCAAGCTCTTGGAGCTTCTCTCTTTAAGCTGATCATCCACTCTAATAGCCTTGTTAAAGACCCTAGCTAGCACATCTCGCTGCAAGCTTGAATTCCCTGCCAAGGCATTGTAGAGTTCCTCACTTTGTATCCCATTGATGAAGACTGTGGAGGCCACTCTTTTGATGGGTCGCTTACCAGTTGAGATTCTCTTAAAGAGACTCCACATGTGGGTGACATAGTCTCTGATGTCCTCCTTATCTTTCTACTTGATGTTCATCAGCCACACTACAAGGTTATTGGAGTACCCGGGCTTAGAGAATCTCTTAATGAAGAGTCTCTTGAGTTTGTTGAAGTTAATTCGCTCAGCAATGTCTAAACTCGTATACCAAGCCCTACCCTTATCGCCTAAGCATAGACCAAAAGCTTTCAACACCGAGTAAGAAGGATGAGGCCGTTGGCATCGCAGACTTGCTCAAATTGCTCTATGAAGCTATATGGGTTCTTGTTTAGTTGGTATTTGTCTAACTACTTATCCACAATATGGATTCTCGATTGGCTCTTAGAGCCTTGGTTAACTCCTAATCCTGCAAGCAACGAGGTTGCCAATGCAGCAGGACTCTGCTCTGCTGACGAGTTGTCTAGTATCGCTTCGTAAGAAGCTCACTCAATGTGAGATCACCTTCGAGCCCTTTTCCTCTCTACATCAAGTCCTGTCATATTTTTGCTTGCTAGGATCATCACCGAATCTCATGCATTTCTATATTATGATGTAAGCTCCTAGCTTGCTGCTCCTGATTATAGGTCAATATGCTTTGCAAGGCCTTTTGCACTAGCTTCCTCTCCTCTTCGAGGTCAATTATGATTTCCTCGGATGCCCTACCATGGTGGTCCGTCCAGGTTTGCACAGATCGTATTTGGTGACTAGCTGTTGGATTTCCATCGGGAAATCACCTAGATCAAGCTCTTGGCTATGTCTATGGTTAGTGCCTTGACTTTGCATATCCATAGTCTCATGTTCCACCAAGTTGTCGATGAGATTCATCAAGTTGAGTAGATCCACTCCTCCAATTGTCTCAGTCCTTGCTGCGTCTAACTCTTATGTCATGTCCTTGCTTGGTCCTATACTTGGGGTTCTCGATCACCCGACTGTGTTTCAGGGTTCATTATAATTGTTAAGTCTAAGTGAGTTCCTTATTATTTACAAACAATCCTCAACTTACACTCACTCGGTGTGTGTGCGTGCTCTCTTCCGTGCACCGTGTGAAATCAGACTTTCAGCTTTTCTTAAGTGCACTTCAAGTGTTGGAAAACAATGTGGGTGCGAATACAAAGTGACAATTGCAGCTCTTTCACTCTTGTCTACGTACTCGGCCTAATGGGGCTCTAAGCTCGATTCTTGGCCATTCTTGCTAGTGATTAGGGTTTGTGCTACGTCGTTTAGCTCATTCAAGGTCAAATTGGGGTCTGCTAGTTAGCCTATGGTTCTAAGCATGTTGAATATATTGATATGAGTGTCAGCACTATTCCTGGCCGTTCGGCTGCGCTTTCTAGGGCTAGGTTTGCATGTAAGGATTTTGGTGAATTCTCCTATTGTGGGTTGTACTCTCCATCATCTTGGACGTGCTAAATTTATCAATTTTGATGTGTCAAAATCTGATCCGATTTTGCAGAGTCCGATTCCAAGAATCAAACGTCCGATTTGATAGGTGTTCGATTTTAGCTGTCCAATTTACTTTGTCTTATTTGGAGTGTCCGATTTTGAATGGTTTGATTTTCGTGTCAGATTATGGGATGCCCAATTTTTGAAATCAAACAGGGTGTGTTTGATCAGATAGGATGGGTTGGTCCGATTTGAGTGTGTTCGATTGCCAAAATCGAATAGGGTGGGCCGAGTGTTTAATTTCCAAAATCGGACGATGTCATAGGTTTGAGAGTCCAATCCTCAAGATCAAATGCATGACACTGGTTTGATTGTTGCCTATTTGATTCTTGGAATCGAATGGGTGTAGGATGTTCGAGTGCCCAATTCTTGAAATCAGACACTTGTAAGGTGGTCCGATTATGTTGTCCTCCAAGGGGTCGAAATGGTAAAAAATCGAATCAATGACACGATTATGAGAAAGCTAACAGTTGAGGACTTCCAGAATGCAACTATGAACACAAGTCAAGGTTTGTATATATACTTGGAATGCACTGACAACGCCGGTGGGAGTCGATCAATTTGTAGGAAACCCTAGTTGTCCAAGCTAGACTCTCTCTCTCTCTCTCTCTCTCTCTCTCTCTCTCTCTCTCTCTCTCTCTCTCTCTCTCTCTCTAAATGAGATCTCCCTTTGCTTCTTGGGGTCTTAAACCCTTGCTAGACTCAACCTTAATCTTCCCGTCACTCCCCATGCAACTCTAACACCTCTAAGTACTCTTTTTCTCCATTTTTTCCCTGTTTGTGCCTTGTTTGGGCCTGTTTCACAATAGTAACCCTAAAGCTTCCCACTTCAATTTCTTAATCCTATCCTACTCTAAATGCAACAAAAATCGAAAGAAAAATACTGAAATGATTTCTCCTACTTGCCTAATCATCATAAAACCAAAATACTTACTGCAAAGATTAAAGAGCCAAAACCTCCTATCTATCTCAAGCTCCAGTTCGAGGATGAAACCCTTACTTCGTTGCTCGATTTGAGGCATGCAAGCACTCAAGCTTGAATCCATTGGTCATGACAATGGAACCAAAATGTAGAGGTGAGCTCACACTCAACCGCCAAGATCCACGGACTGCTTATTATTTCAAGTGTTTTAAGAAAACACCTATGGTTGTCTCTCACCTAACCGACACACCTTTGATCCTACCGAGATGTAGTGAGCTTACCTCGATGCCCGAATGAGTTGCCTCCTCCCTCAAGCACACTGTAGCTCCACGATTCAAGATGCGAGTTCAAGCATCCTCAAGCCTCCAACTCCAAGCTCCATCCTCTGTAGCCGCATGGCATGAGACAATAGAAGAGAAGAGAAGAGAAAAAGAGAGGAGATGATAGAGAGCTTCACCTCCAAGATCCCTCACCCTCACACACTTACTCCCTCACAATCTCACACTCTTAAGCATACACAAGCAAGCAAGAAGAAGAAGAGAAGAATATGAGTTCACTTTGCCACACACTAAAGAATGAGCTTCTCATTCACTTTTTAAATTTATATACAAAACCTAAATCCCTTTTGGGTGGTCATCCCCCTTTTAACATGGTCGACCGTGGCCTAGGTCCTCTTTCCCATTGTCCTTCCATCTTCTTAGCTTCCTTTCTACTGCCCATCTACCCTTACAATTTGCATAGGAGGGAGCTTGGTGCTCTTTTACAAAAGTTTCAAGGGCGAGTTTCAAGGGTGCCTTGTGTTTAAAAATACGATTTTACATTCAACTTAGCTTTTGAGGCCGCCCTTACGCTTTCGACCGTTTCCTTTTTGGCTTCTCTCGTTGTGTCCTATTTCCTTCTGGGCCACCTCTTTTCGGCTTTTGACTTGTGCTTTTCCACTTTTTTCACTTTTCTTGTATTGAGGTTAACAACAACCTTAGTGATCGTGGCAATTGAGCAATCTGAACTTAGCAGTGATGGCAACCATCCCTTGCTTTTTCCCACTCCTTACCCATCTTATCAACAAAGGCCCTTTCTTGCAAGAATGAAACATTCAAGCAAAATGGTAACAAACCCTAATTTGCGTATGCTAATAGAATTAACCTGCACACCACCAAGATGAGAAGATGGTTAGAAGATACAATGTCTTCCATAATAACATAGTTAATACCTTCGTTGAGCCACCATCATCATTAGTTGCCAAGAACCTATCAAGCCAACTTCCTATTGAGGATAAAGGCACTTGTGCCTTTGCCGCCATGTATTTACTTCACACGTTGTGACCACACACTTGTACACGATAGATAGCAAGCACCCATCACTGTCACTTTATTCTTTATTCTTTCAATGACTATTGAACCAGCATACATTGTGATTGTTGGAGTTCCCACATATAGTGTCTCTCTCTCTCTTGCTCTCTTGCTCCATCCGACATAGCTCTTGCTTTGCTCTTGCTTCCACTTGTATGCTTCCACTCGGGCTCTACCTTTCAACTAGTATCAGAGCCAACCATTTGAGGAGCTTATTCATCCTTTGCTTTAGCTCATATTCAAAGCTTTTCCTCAAGGTTTCATGGCAAGCCTTGTTTCTTCCTCTTGAGGTATACATTGAGTCTTCCCTTCTTTGGGCTTGTACCAACTTGCTCCCAGCTTGTCAAGGAGCTTCACAGGGCTTAGCTAAGCCTTGTTGAGTGCTTATTGAGCTGAGAAGCAACCATTATATCCATTTTGAGTGGATACAGAGCATGTTGTAGAAGTCATGGGCATCTATGGTAGCTTGATAGCGCTATCATTTTTTGGCTATAACTTCTGCATGCATCATTAGATTTAGGCATTCTCTAGCTAGAAACAAAGAGTGTGATGAGAGCTACAAAGTTGAGCACTCATAGAGTTAATTTTGTATAGCTTTCTATTATTTGTTTCACGTAGAACATAATAGTTTTGGTTTGGACAGCAAACAATAAATTTCATAATGCATGTTTTATGCTTTGAGGATTCTGTTTTGGTGCATGGATGGTATGGTTAGGCTTTTGGCATGCTATTTGGATTTTTTAGAGCTTGATTAGCTCAATTTTGTAGAGGTTTATTACTATCATAACAATTTGGACATCAAGCATACAATAGTGAGCTTCATACTTTAAATGCCTATTGTGCTTACATGGTATTTCGGGTATACTACATGTCTAGGGTGATGTCTAGCATTGATGTATGAGGCTGGGTATGGTTATGACATGCTTTGAAACTTGGAGTTGAGCTACGTTTGATGTGCTTGGAATTTGGTTAATTGATTTGAGCTTTCATGCTTACTCACTTACAGATATTGAAGCTTCATTTGACATTTATGCTCTCGGATGTATTTGTGATGCGCTTGGTGCTGGGGGTAAAGGTGCCTCTGCCTAGCCACCCATGTATTACTACACTGACAGTCACTGCCACTACACATTGCAGGTGGCAGGCGCCCGTCAGCGTCACTTTACTCTTTATTCTTTTAGTGACAGTTTGAATAAAGGAAGGCCCGGTCACACATTGTGACTGTTGGAGTTCCCATTTCTAGTCTCTCCCTTTCTTGCTCTTGCTCTCCCGCCATAGCTCTCGAGTCCAACCTTCGATCCGTCGCTCCCTTTCAACTGGTATCAGAGCTTTGCTTTCTGACTCTTGAGCTTGGTTCGTGGCATTCTCAGCATCCATTCGGAACCTGATTCAAGCAAGATAAGAGTCTAAGTTGGTGTTTTGGCATGCTCCGGACGCGATGGTGATGTCGAATTTGCCAAATTTTGATGATAGAATCTTCTGCAACAGATTTCAGGTCTGAGATAGCATGTATTTGTATGCCTATGCTTGTTTGGCCATGACTACATAACCGGTTTGATGCCTATTGCATCCAGATTGATTGGGAGATTGAAGCTACATGTAATGCTATGATTTTGGCCTGATTTTGGGGCTGGAAATACACAGTTTATAACAGTAAATACACAGTTTATAACAGTAACGGCTTGATGCTCATGTCACGGTTGATTACCCTATGCATACGTTGAGCTTGAGTGCTCATTGAAGCTCCACCTTGGATGCATTTTGGATTATCTGGAGTAGTCTTGGATGTTACTTGGCTTGTTAGAGTTTGGATTGGGATGTATTTGATGTCTTACATGCTTATGGATGCTACATACGGATGTTTCTACTGCCTACATGTTCGAGATGTACTATTGATGTATTGTCTTGGACTTATGTCATTGGCACTGTGTCTTGCCTTGGCTTGAGCTCTTGAGCTCGTACATACGACTTTTGTGCCAGTGGGAGCATTCTTGAATGCTTATCAGACATTGAGCAGGCGGTACTTTTATGCATCGAGCCGTTACATGCCAATGAGCAGTTATAGACACTTGAGACTTTGGGACTTCTTACCTTTTGGGATGATACATCATATGTCTTGGTTCACTGTATGCTTATGAGCTAAGTCTCAGTTTTGGATCCGTATCTTTGTGAACTAACACCTACTTGTGTCAAGTTTTGGTAGTGGTAGGAACACTCTGTCCCGTTGTCTGGGGGGTATGCCTACTCACTGGCAGATGTTTGTATGACATACTTGGGTATTGGATTCATGCTTATCGGCCATCATATGCTTATGCTATGCCCGCATGATGCCGGCTTTGATCTTGGCAATATCTGATTGCCTTGGGATCTGATTTTGGCACTGTTAGCTCTCTTTTACTGAAATCTGAAATTTATTAGATCAAGCATATGTGTATGGCCTGACATGGATTTTTCATGCTAAAACATTTTGAAATGATGTACTTTCACTAGTACTTGGTGGGCAGCAGCTTTGGCTCCACTTTCCTTGGCATTTTCCCTCGATTTTTGTGATTTTTTGGTCATTTTTTGCAATAAATAGCAAGAAGTTTTGAACTATCTACAGTCTTCTAGCCTGCATTATGGCGAGTTCGTCCACTGATCATGTTATTTTCAACATCACTAAGCTTGATGCTACGAATTACTCTTATTGGAAGTTAGATTTGGCAGGTGTTGGTGTAGAAATCGCAGATCAAACCTTTGAGGTTAAGCGGGCATCCGCCTGCAACTATGCCAGATGAGGAATGGCTTGAGCTTGATGAGTTATGCAAGTTCACCATTGTATTGTCTCTCACAGAACAGGTTCACTACAATGTATTTGAGGAAGAACATAGTGCATGGCAGTTGTGGGATAAAATCAAGAATCTCTATGACAAGAAAAGTTCAGCGAGTCAAATGTATTGGGGCTGAAGCAACTTATGGATCTGCGCATGAAGGAGAATGTGACTATGTCTGCTCACTTGAGCCAGTTCCATGCTATAATCAAGAACTTGACTTCGCAGGACATCACTTTTGCAAAGGATGTCACTCCTCTTTTCTTGCTTGGTACTCTTAATGAGTCATGTATTCCGCACTGCATTATGTGCCTCTACTGCTACTTGAAATTATCTGATGTTGAGAGTGCTCTTCTTCAAGAAGAGGTTAATCGTAAGAATTTGGATGCCTCTCGTGTGTCACATGCTATGATAGTTAGAGGCAGGAATGATGGATATGGAAAGCATGGCAGTGGTAGTGGCCGTGGACGGGATTCTCAAAAATCTCGGTCCAAGTCTCGTGGGAAGTCACGTAGCAAATCCCGTGGCAGGAATGTAGATGTTACTTGTCACCATTGTGGGGAAAAGGGCCATATTAGGCCACAATGCCATGAATTGCGCAATGAAAGGCGCAAAGATAAGGGGAAAGACAAAGTACAAGATAAGTCTTCTGATCGCAGCATAGTGCCTGCAAAGTCCAGTGTTAAAATTGAAGAGATCAATGTTATGCAACTTGAGGATGTTGATGATGATGATTATATCCTTGCAGCTTTTTCTAGTGCTTCGCAAATGAAAGAGATACACTCTATGTATGCACACTGGTGGCTCTTGGACTCAGGTGCATCCTTTCATGTGACACCTTGCCGAGAGTGGTTTCACTCATACCATACTGTTTCGAGTACTGTGCGCTTGGGTGATGACAGCTCTCTTGATATTGTGGGCATTGGTGATGTTAGGTTGCAGTTTCCTTCTAGCAGCAATTTTGTTATGTAGGATGTACGTCATGTACCTGCTTTGACACAGTCTCGTGTTAGATGGACAGCTTGATGATGCAGGTTATCATGTATCTTTTGGAAACTCTGCATGGAAGATCACTCGTGGCAGACTTGTAATTGCGAGAGGTGCCAAGGTTGGCAATCTCTACCCCTTGATTGTATCAGCTTCTTCCCTTGATCATGTTTTGTCTGTGGGTTCTTTCCCACATGTATCTCTTTGGCATGCCTGTTTGGGCCATATGTCTTTGAAGGAAATGAAAATGCTTTCTAGTTTGCAGTACTTACTGCCCCTTGATTATGCATGTTTTGATTCATGTGAGCATTGTCTTTATGGCATGCAGACTAGGTCTACACATAAGAAGTCTGGTAGGCCACGCATGAGTGAGCCCTTGGCATTGGTACATTTGGATGTCTGTGGGCCCATGCCTTGTCAGTCTATGGGTGGTGCAAAGTATTTTGTTATGTTCATAGATGATTTTTCACGGAAAGTTTGGGCTTATCCCATTAAGTTGAAATCTGATGTCTTGGTTATGTTTCAGAGATGGCTTGCATTGGTTGAGAACCAGTCTGGGTATAGACTAAAATGCCTAAGAACAGATAATGGGGGTGAGTATGTCTCACATGCTTTTGAGTAGTTATGTGATGAGAGGGATATTAAGCATCAATTGACCGCCCCCTACACCCCCCCCCAGAATGGTTTGGCTGAGTGGATGAATTGAACCATCCAGGAGCATGTACACAATATGCTTAGTCATGTAGGCCTACCATAGAGCTTTTGGGCTGAGGCAGTTAGTATAGCTGTGCATGTCATAAACAGATCACCTTCTATGGTTTGGATTTCCATGTTGTAGAGGAGGTATGGACTGGAAAACCCCCTCTTATGCTCATCTTCGTGTCTTTGGATGTGAGGCATTTTGCCATGTGCCCAGGAACAAGAGAAGTAAGCTGGATCCCAAGAGTGTTAAATGCATTTTCCTTGGTTATGGGGATGCAAGCGAGATGGGTTACCATCTCTCGGATCCGCAGGCATGGAAAGTCATCCGCAGTGATGATGTAGTCTTCCATGAAGACAAGATGCATAGGCAACCTGAGAAAGTTGTTGAGATCCATAGGGTCATATTTTAGGAGGAGCCGAGAGCTCCCGCATAGCCAGTTGGATAGCCTACAGCTGCAGTAGATGCTCATGGTCAGGGCATTGGACAGGCAGCAGAGCCTGCCGTGAGACGGTCTACTAGAGACAGACGTCCACTGGATAGATTTCAACCCTCGATGCATTATGTCTTGGTTACAGATGCAGGAGAGCCTTTCACTTATGATGAGGCTATGCACAGGGGGGATAGTCACTCCTGGGAGAGGGCTATGCAGTCTGAGATAGACTCCCTGCATAAGAATGACACTTGGGATTTGGTTTCCTTGCCTATGGGCAAGAAGGCTCTGCCATGCAAGTGGGTGTACAAGCTAAAAAGTACCCCTGGACACCCCAAGCCGGCATACAAGGCTGGATTGGTAGCAAAGGGTTTTAAGCAGGAGCATGGTGTGGACTTTGATGAGGTCTTTTCTTCTGTGGTTAAGATGACCACCCTGCGCTTAGTCTCGGCTTTGGTTTCTCAGCTTGACTTGGATTTATACCAGATGGATGTCAAGACGACTTTCTTACATGGGGACTTGCATGATGAGATTTATATGGAGCAGCCTAAGGGCTTCGCAGAACCTGCTAGGGAGCACCTAGTGTGCAAATTGAAGAAAAGTCTTTATGGCTTGAAATAGACACCTAGGGAGTGGTATCATAAGTTTGATGCCTTTACGCAGTCACAGGGCTATAGCCGGAGTGCTATGGATCCGTGTCTTTACACGAAGAAAGCCCGTGATGGTTCTTTATTGATTTTGATACTCTATGTGGATGATATGCTGATAGTAGGGAATGCTCATGATGAGCTAGATGCTCTTAAGGCTTAGCTCAAGAAGAGCTTTGAGATGAAAGATTTGGGACAGGCCGCTCACATACTTGGTATGTGCATTAGACGCGATAGGCATCAGGGACTCCTCTACTTGTCACAGAGGGAATACATTCATAAAGTCCTTGAGCGCTTCCGCATGCAGGACGTAAAGCCTATTGGCTGTCCATTGCCTTCTTATGTGAAGGTATCACAGGTTGATTGTCCGCAGACAGATGAGCAGAGGGCCGAGATGGCCAAGATTCCCTATGCATCCGCAGTGGGCAGTCTTATGTATGCCATGATAGCCACTCGTCTAGATATTGCCTTTGTAGTTGGTGTTGTGGTACGCTATATGGCTACACTTGGCAAGAAGCATTGGGATGCCATGAAGGGTATCATGAGGTACCTGAAGGGCACTACAGATATGTGCATATGCTATGGCAGCCAAGATACAGGAGTCATGGGGTACACTAACTCTGATTATGCAGGACATGCAGATAGTAGGAAGTCCACTTCCGGCTATGTATTCACATATGCTAGAGGTGCTGTTTCTTGGATGTCCAAGGTGTAGAAATGCACGGCCCTTTCTACTACAGAGGCCGAGTATGTTGCAGTCACTGAGGCTTGCAAGGAGGCCATTTGGTTGGGTCGTTTAGTTGCTGACCTTGGTATTGATGCTATCCCTACACTGCATTCGGATTCTATGAGTGCTATTCAGTTAGCCAAGAATCCGGTCTTCCATGCGAAGACAAAACACATTGAGGTGAGGTATCACTTCATACGTGGGGTCATTGAGGACAAGTCTGTTGATCTTGTCAAGATCTCAACTAACCATAATCTTGCAAATCTTCTCACGAAAAGCCTCTCTACAGAGCGCTTTGCCTTCCTCAAGAGGTTGATGGGCGTGGGATGAGATGACGTCTTTCCTCATCCTGTCGTACATGTGTACATGTTATACTGCCTTTTTTTTCTTTTTCTTTTCACTCCTCACTAGGACAGATTCGCCTTTAAGTGGGAGGTTGTTGGGGGTAAAGGCGCCTCTGCCTAGCCGCCCGTGTATTACTACACTAACAGTCACCACCACTGCACACTGCACACTGCAGGTGGCGGGTCCCCATCACCGTCACTTTATTCTTTATTCTTTTAGTGACAGTTTGAATAAAGGAAGGCTTGGCCACACATTGTGACTGTTGGAGTTCCCATTTCTAGTCTCTCCCTTTCTTGATCTTGCTCTCCCGCCATAGCTCTCGAGTCCAACCTTCGATCCATCACTCCCTTTCACTTGGGCTTCTCAAATGCTTTGATGTTTATGTCTTGAGCTTTGCTTGCTCATCTTGCATTCTAGACTCACTTCCAATGGGAGATGCTTGTACTTACTTGGCAAAGCTTGGTTCTTTGAGTCAGTGGGACTCTTTCTTCATGTAAATGCTCTCTTGTATTCTATTGGACGTAGTAAGCTCTACTTGTGGGTTGATTTGATTTCGTATGCTTTGGATACCAACACCACTTACCTCTGTCAAGAAATTTGTCAATGATGTATATGCTTATGGGATATATGACTTATTGACAATTTGAGTTTGTGATAGTCTTTAGTACCAATGGTCTATGCTTAGTCATTGCTAGTTGCATTCTTTGTATCCCGATTGCTATTCGACTATCCTTGGCAATGGGAGCTTACTTTTTTGGCTATTTTCCCATAGTTGGATTGGCATATATTGCTGTCTTTATTTTAACATTGTTGTAATTACATTGTCTTTGGGAGTAAACATTGTACTTTGGCAATCCATTGCTTGTAGTTGGTGGACATCTCTATGCTTTGGTATTCCCTCTTGTTTTGCCTTTGTTTTGGTTGAGGTTTGGAGGTTGATTTGCAATCATTTATTTACAATAGCCCATTCTCTTAGATTTTACATTAGTATACTATCATTATGGCCAGTTCTTCGAATGATAGTGCTATTTTTAATATTGAAAAGCTCGATGGCACAAACTTCACCTATTGGAAGGTGCATATATGGTAGGTATCGATTCAAAAGAAGCAAGTTAGGCCCTTGAAAACCAAGAGTGTCAAGGCCAAAGGCATTGATCAGGATACGTGGGATGAGTTGGATGAGCTATTTAAATCCACTATTATATTATCATTATCAAAATAGGTCTATTTCCATGTTGTGGCACTTAAGGATAATGCTTGGCAATTATGGGAGAAATATGTAATATTTATGGTAAGCAAAGTCATGGTTCATAGAAGTATTAGCTAAAACAACACATGGACCTTCACATGAAGGAAGGGACTAGTGTGTTTGCACGTTTGAATGAGTTTCATTTTATTTTTAGCTAGTTGACTTTGCATGGAATTGAGTTTAAGGACAATCTTCCTCTCTTGTTCTTGCTTGTGACACTTTCCATACTGCCATATATACTAATATGCCTAAGGATGGTTTGAAACTCCAAGATATTGAGGGTGTCTTTTTCACAAAGGAGATAAATAGAAAGAAAGTGAATGCAGCCTATACACCTCATACATTGATGGTTAGGGGCAAACATGATGGTAAGAGCGGTAATGACCGTTGTGTTAGAGACTCACAAAGGTCTTAGTCTTGCAAGTAGTGTTGTAGTAAGTCCTACGGTTGTAAGGCCTCTCTTACATGTCATTATTATGGGAAGCGTTATATTAAGCCATAATACCATAAGATGCATGATGATAAGCGCAAGGAGAAAGGCAAAGGCAGAGTTCAATATAAGTCTAATGATCATAATATTGTTCCAAGTAAGTCTAGCATGAAAATTGAGGAGATAAGTACCTTGGAGCCTAAGTACGATGATGATTACATCTTATTAGCTTCTTCTCTTGATGCTAGTTAGTTGATTGATGTCTCATCCACTTTTTCTCAATGTGGACTACTTGATTTGGAGGCATCTTTTCATGTTACTCTTGCATAAGGATTGGTTTCATTTCTATCACATCATGACAAATTCTATGAGACTAGGAAATGACTTGGAATTGGATATTATTGGCATTGGTGATGTTACGCTATAGTTTTCTTTAGGTAATACATTTGTTTTGCAGGATGTATGCCATGTTCTAGCTTTGACCAAAAGCATACTCTCTGTTGGACAATTGGATGATACAGGGTATCATATATCTTTTGGTGATTCCATATGGAAGATTACCGTGGGAACCTTGTCTTTGTTTGAGGTGCCAAGGCTAGCAGCCTCTATCCCTTGCTTGTATCTAGATCTATTAACTGTGTTTTGGCTATGGTTGACATACTACATGTATCGTTATGGCATTGTCACCTTGGGCACATGTCATTAAAGGGAATGAAAATGCTTATCCTTTTTTTGTAATATCTTTTGCAACTTGACTCTACAAATGTTTTGATTCATGTGATCATTGTCATTATGGTAGGTGGACATGTAGTTCTTATAAAAAGTTTGGTATTATGCACATGGGCGAGTCTCTAGCTCTCATTTGTTATTATGTATGTGGTCCCACACCCTATCAATCACTAAGTGGCGTGAAGTACTTTGTGGCTTTCATTGATGATTATTCTCATAGGGTCTGGGTATATCCCATAAAGCAAAAATAAGATGTATTGGCTACCTTTTAGCATTGACTTGCTACTATTGAGAGCTAGTTTGGGTACATGCTGAAGTGCCTAAGGTCAGATAATGGGGGTAGATATGTCTCTAAAGCATTCGAGTTGTTTTGTGATGAGCAAGGTATTAAGCATTAGTTGACCACTCCTTACACCCCCACCCTAGAATGGTGTTACAGAGCGCATGAATAGGACGATTCAAGAGAGAGTCTGTAATATACTTTATTAGACAAGCTTACCCCAATATCTTTGGACTGAGGTAGTTACTACTACCGTACACTTGATAAATATATCCCCATGCATCGCTATTGGGTTGTCAGGTTGCAAAGGAGGTATGGTCTGGAAAACCTCCATCATATGCACATTTACATGTCTTTGGATGTGAGGTTTTTTGCCATGTTCTCCAGGACAAATGCAATAAGTGGGATCATAAATAAGTGAAATGTATATTTCTTAGTTATGGGGATGTAGGTGAGATGGGCTATTTCCTATAGAACATGTACGCTAGGAAGGTCATCCGTAGCCATGATATTGTTTTCCATGAGAAGAAGATGCATAAGCAGCTTGAGTAGGTAGTTGAGGTACATAGAGTGATATTTTAGGAGGAGCCTCCTATTATCACACAACCAGCTAGATAGCCTACGCTTGATGTTCTAGTGGCCCATGATCATGATGTTGGATCGGAGGTACAAGCCCCATAGCCTATTTTGTGATGGTCTACTAGAGATAGACGTTAGCCTGTTTGATTTGCGCCCTCCATGGACTATGTTACGATGATATATGATGCTAGTGAGTCTCTTATCTATGATGAGACCATGCATAGAGGTGATAGTCACTCTTGGGATACTAAGACTTGCAAAGAGGCCCTATGGTTAGGCCGTTTGGTGACAACCTTGGTATTACTATCACTCTTATACTGCATTTGGACTCTATGAGTGCAATTCAGTTGACCAAGTATCCCATCTTTCATGTGAAGACGAAGCACATTGAGGTGCACTATCACTTTATTAAGGAGGTGGTAGAGGATAAGTCTGCGAGCTTATTAAGATCTCAACTAATGAGAATTCTACAGATCTGCTTACTAAAAGTCTCTAAGCTGAACGTTTTGCCTTCCTTAGAAAGATGATGGGTGAAGGATGAGATGTCTATTCCTTATCCTATTGTACTTTATGTACATTTGTATTTTGTCACTTTTTCTTGACCTCTCCTCAATAAAGGCACATTCACCTTTAAGTGGAAGGTTGTTGGTAGTAAAGGCACTTGTGCTTACACTATAATGCATTTACTTTACACACCATGACCGCACACATGTATACTTTAGGTGGCAAGTGTCCATCATTGTCACTTTATTCTTTATTCTTTCAGTGACTATTGAATAAAGAAAGGCAAATCACACATTGTGACTATTAGAGTTTCCACATATGGTCTCTCTCTCTATCTTGCTCTCTTACTCCATTTGCCATAGTTATTGCTTTGCTTTAGCTTTCGCTTTTGTGCTTCCACTTGGACTCTACCTTTCACTCCCTCTCTAAGTCGTACCAAAGTGCTTATTATGCCAAGTAATTCTACGATCCCCATTGCTTGTAGTAGCTAATATTGCCAAATCCTCCAATTCAAAGGAGGTCACTAGCATTTGCCAAGAATCATCTTCATCAATTGCCATGTTCCCCACCCGTGTCCTACCTTCAAGCCGCTTAGTCATGTTGCAATCACTCCTAAAGGGGGCATTCTTACCTTGCAGCTACTATTTCAGATAATGCCACTGGGTGGGCAGGCTTGAGCGAATGTAAGAGACAATGCACTGTGATTACAAGCAAGCTCTATGCAATAGAATGAACATGACATGGCCAAGGTAGAAAAAGGCTTAAGAATAGATTAGAGCAAACACAATGAAGCTTGCAAATCGAAGGCCAACAAAAAACCGAGGATCTACAAACTAGTTGTGGTGCTCTCGCATGAGAGAGTTAGGCAAAGGTATGTGACTCCTTCTTACTTACTAGGGAAAATTGACTTTGGTTCTATTTTGCCATTTTAGGCTCGAAGGCAGACTTGCCTCTATTGTAGGTATAGAGGGAATTTGGTTTATGTCTTCTTCTTTTTTGCTTGATGGTGGTCACTAATATTCACCCTTGGTGGCTGGTCAAAGAAGTGTCGGCCATTACTATAACTCTCGAGAAGGTTCTGTATGCATCTTGGGGCCTCATCAAAGCTTCCAATTGCGCATGCGAGCCACCTAAGTTCCTGTATGGAAGTCATGCTCAGAGTTAAATTTTTGGCTTTTCTAGACTCTTATTACCTTTGTGAGGAACTAGAATGAGAAAGAGAAGGAGAAAGCTAAAAACATTGAAGTAACATTGAGGCAAGAGAAGATGCCAGAAGGTGAGGTGTATGCCAAGGTTAGTCCAAGTGCTGATGCAACAACAAATGCTCCCCTTGCGAAAGAATGAAGGCAGTTGTTCTTCCACGAAAAATTAGGCCTTAGCTATGAATGAGACTTGCCAATGTTGCAAAATCTTATACAGTTGCATTAAAGCCTCATCATGCTCCCTTCTTCATGGTCGAAGTCAACTCACATAGGTCATTTCATGTGTCGTGGCTATTATAGTCCTTAATGCATTTGTAATGATGCCACTTGCAAGTACCTAGAATTTTTTTGAGTGTTGCATTGTGAGAGGTAGTAGAGATTTTAAACTCCACAACACTCGTCTAACACTCACAAAAAAGGGCATTGCAACAGAATTTTAGCAGTGTGAGCTACATATTAGTCGTCAAATAATGACATGCTCTACATGTGGATGGTTTTCAATAGCTCTTCCTCAAAGATGTTCACTGATCTTTGTAGGAAAATGCTTATTATCATCAGTAGCAAGGAGTTGTGAAAAGCGGGTCTTGTCACCACCACTGGCCCTCACATGCGACCATGTGTTACTAGCATTATAGTGTGGTATTCAGGCTTGCCTTGGAGCCCTTGGTGCGACTCGACTCTTACAAACTCCTAGCTTGTGTGGGGAGTCAGAACACGTCCTTAGAGTTGTGTTGCACTAGTTCCAAGAGGTGCAACATAGCTTGAAGATAGTGTTGGGCTTCATTGGGGTCACACGGAGTACAAGACGCTAATTGAAATGCCGCCTTTATGGCATGTCATAAGGGAATTCTATGGGACCTACATTTCATTGGTTGCCAAATAGGTTGGTGTTACATCATAGCTTTTGGGATTGGACAACACTCCTAAAATGCTTCTAAAACGGCCATTTTTTGCCAGTGGTAGCGGGGGCTCGTGTGGACTTCACAAACCCTACTCCTCCCACCCACCATAAGTGGGAGCATGTGTGAGTGGGGGATCGGGGTATTCCATACCACTACCCCTGTTGCACACCTCCGTGCGACATAGCTCTTACGTGAACCTCAGGGTGGTTACACACCAAGAGGCGACTACCCAAGTGTGCAAGAACCGGCCAATAAAAAGATTGAAATTTCAAAAACGTGCACCCCCTCTTACACATTGGGGGCGCTTGGCAACTCCACTAAAAGGGGGTCTTCAATGCTCCCCCCGCCCCCTTTCGGCATTCCGCAGAGCGGGGGAGCTCCCCCGTTTGGTGTCGTCTGCAGGCACAAGGCGAGTGGACTCAAAGCAGGATGCTTCCCTCTGTTGCCCGTTGCTACACAGGGAGCCGTTGTGAAGAAGTAGGTTCTCCACAAATATAAATGTCATGTTAGGGATCGCCATGCATGTGTGTTCATCTCTCTGTGTTCGTCTGGATTCATCCCTCTCTTCGCACAAATCTATACACATCCTGAAGGTGGGAGGCATCTTTGGATGATCATGCATCCAGCCATGTCTCTCTCTGTTCCAGAAACTAGTTGTATGTTAATCATGGCCAATTGGTTGCAGGTGATTTGCAAGCTTCATAGGTGATTCGCAGGCTTCAATGGTGGTCTTTATCATAGCTGAATCATAGGCTTCACAATTGGTCTTATCACATGTATGCTCTCTCTCTCTCTCTCTCGTGTAGGAAATAGAAGATACACAATAGAAATGCACTACTATTATTTAAAACTGCTTTGTTCATTCTATTGATAGAGGCTCTTTCTGTGATGAGCTTTGGAATTAAAATTGTCCATATGTAGGACAGAAATGTCTAGGGAGGAAATGTGATAAAAAAGGATGAAACTGTCTGAAACTGTCCATTGTCCATAAAATGGAAATGTTACATAATATCGATTTTGTATGCAAAATTTCTCATCATATCGATTTTACATAATATCGATTTTGTTATGTTGAAAGTGTTGGAAAAGATTGTCCATAGTGCTGCCTATATTTTTGAAACTATCCATTGTCCATAACATGTCTGAAACTATCCATTGTCCATAAAATGAAACTGTCCTTTGTCCATAGTGCTATATATTGTAGGAAAATTTTCTCATCACATCAATTTTACATAATATCGATTTTGTTATGTTGAAAGTGTTGGAAAAGACTGTCCATATTGCTGCCTATCTTTTTGAAACTGTCCATTGTTTGAAACTGTCTGAAACTCTCCATGGTCCATAAAATGGAACTGTCCTTTGTCCATACTGCTGCATATTTGTAGGAAAATTTTCTCATCATATCGATTTTACATAATATCAATTTTGTTATGCTGAAAGTGTTGGAAAAGACTGTCCATAGTGCTGCCTATCTTTTTGAAACTGTCCATTGTTTGAAACATGTCTGAAACTGTCTATTGTCTATAAAATAGAACTATCCTTTGTCCACACTGATGCATATTTGTAGGCAAAATTTCTCATCATATCGATTTTACATAATATCGATTTTGTTATGTTGAAAGTGTTGGAAAAGACTGTCCATACTGTTGGCTATATTTTTGAAACTGTCCATTGTTTGAAACATGTTTGAAACTATCCATTGTCCATAAAATGAAACTATCCTTTGTCCATAGTGCTGCATATTTGCAGGAAAAATTTCTCATCACATCGATTTTACATAATATTGATTTTGTTATGTTGAAAGTGTTGGAAAATACTGTACATACTACTACCTATCTTTTTGTAACTGTCCATTGGTTGAAACTGTCTGAAACTCTCCATTGTCCATAAAATGGAACTGTCCTTTGTCCATACTACTGCATATTTGTAGGAAAAATTTCTCATCATGACATTCACACATGGTTTGTGCATGGCTTCAAATTTTAGCATGTTTGAGCTCTCTTGATTATCGTAATACCAATGCAAATGTGCCATCAAATGTTGCTATAAATCATGGCAGGCATATGCTCAAAATAGTATCCATTGTGGTGCCTATTTGTAGGGACTTGTTTGTTTGAGTTGTCATAATTATTGTTACGTAAATAATAATAATGGATCAATTATGTAAAGAACAATAAACCTGTTTGTCCATTCACGTATTGTAAATGATGGATCAATTTTCATGCGTAAGGTGGGGCTCGACGGATTCACAAGAGAGCACTCCCATGGAGGAGTTTCATTAATTCGTGTCTCAAATGAGCCAAGATGCAATATGCAATAATGACTTCATATACTTTTCGAGCCAAAGTGTGTGTGTTCCAAACCACATTCCAAGCCATAGTGCCGTTGGCAATATCCCTATAAATGTGTTTCCAAACCACCCTCCTTTGACAACAAGAACCACAAGCAATAAGTTCCTGTGATGCCAACCAGGACACATGTGAAGAGGTTGACTTGGTTCAAGCTCAAGAACCAATGGTGCCATCTTCCGAGAATGCCAACAAACAATGTCCACGACAAACATCATCGGAGTGTGATGCTCCTAAACCTTCTAAATCAAAGAGGGGGTGGAAAGGAAAGAATCAGAATGACGGTCCATAGACACAAGATCATTCAATAGCCACAAAAAAATAGTTTGCGCAATGGAAGGATGCATGGACAATACAACTCATTCACATCCAAGGATCCATGAGTGTGGAGTTCTCAAAGCCACTGAAGCAAGGAGTGGATATATGGTCCAGGGTGGCCACCCAGCTAACATCGCTATTTCCAGAGTTCGACAAAGATGGTGAGGCATGCAGAAAACGTTGGGGACGCGTTTATGAGTCATATAGAAAGGATAAGGCCCACAATGCCATATCAGGCAATGATTGTAGGATCATTTGTCAATGGTATGATCTTGTGGATGAATATATGTGGAATTGTGCCAATGTTATTAGCGATGCACATGCCTTGTTTGTTGGTGGGTTGTCTTCATCAGAAGACAACAATACATCAGTCTCCAATGATCTAGATGACCACACCCAAGAAGACATTGGCTCCAATGAGCCTTCAAAGATTGTGCATGATCAAATGACCAACCAAGGAGCACGCAATAAGAAGGGTAGAACGATAGAGGAGTCTCTTAGTGACATGGCTAGCACTTCCCGATCAATGTTAGCCAACCAAAAATCAAACCTAGAGGAAAAAAAACATTTGAAGAGCGCAAGCTCGTTATCATGGATACACTTGCCCCCTTGGTATTTGGTCTGTTAGATGTAATCAAAAGTCTTAAAAAGAAATGATGATTTCAACTGTAGATGAATTTGGAACTTAAAAAAAAAAAGTTTTTAATTCTACCTTTACATCTCTCTTCAATTGTCTCATAAAGTTTCATCAAATGTTTTGGCAGGTGAATGGACGATGAAAGTCTTTTGATAATGTGTGTCATCGGTGTTGTAGTCGTTGTCATAGCAATGTATCAACTATTGTTTAAGTTATTTGGATGACGGGGACGATGACAACATGCAGTTGCATACTTTGATGGAGTGCATGGCTCGAGGTTACGTTGCACGTTGAGCTAGGATAGGTCAGCGAAGGCACGATCGACGGTCATGTTGGGCCTATCCAAGACCACAAGCTTTTATGGAGTAGGGGCTTCTGGGGAGTTATACAAATCGAATGTTTAAAAGCAGGTTACAAGTTAGCAGGAGTACATTTGAATATCTCGTCACAAAGTTAGCACCACAAATGCGATGCAAGAACACGAACTATAGAAGGACAATAACTGTGGAGAAGCGGGGTCTGTGTGGCTCTGCATCACTTGGCGAGCGGCTCAAGTTTGGGACTAATAGTTGATTTGTATGAAGTCTCAACTTCGTTTACACAGTTGGCTGTTCTGGACTTTTGCGATGCACTGGGTGCTTCTAGTTTGCATGGTATGTACGTAAAGTGGCCAATGCCACAACAAATGCAAAAATATGCAGGTGCATTTCAAGCCCTTCGTCGAGGCATACTGTATGTTATTGGTGCAGTTGATGGTAGTCATATATCCATCATTTCCCTAAGGGAGAACCACGAAGTTTATTTTAATAGGAAGGGCTTCCACTCTATTATTCTACAGATAAGCGTAGCAGCCAATTGTGTTGTTTGGGACTATCACGTTGGCTGGGCAGGTTCTATGCATGATTGGAATGTTTTTCAACATTCAAACCTAGGAAAACGATGCATAAACAAAGGTCTGGGACAATACTGTTTACTAGGCAATTGTGCTTATCGTGCACGCTTTTGTCCTCCTTTCAAGGGTAGTAAGGATGGGTTATCTTCGGAACGTTATTATTGGAATTACATACAACCAAGTACTCGTATGCTAGTTGAAAGGGAATTTTGGCATCCTTAAAGCGTGATTCCGTATATTGTTAAAGAGATGTGACATGCTTTTACAAAATGTCCCAAAGATGGTGGTAGCATGCCTTGTTCTACATAATATATGCATTGTGAATGGAGATAGTTTTAATGATGCATGGATACATGAAGCGACATCAGAACTTGATAGAGAAAATAATGCGGCTCATCAAGACATGGACCAGCAAAATAGTTTGAGGAATGGATTAGCAGAGGTTGCTACGCTAACTAACACAAATACCACGGAAGCAATACAAAGAGCTCAAGCAGCGGAGCCAACACAGGAGGCAAGCCATCTTGGGGGGGCATCTCGAAGAGACAACATTGCTCGAGCTATGTTTCGGGAGAGGGAGAACACAAATGTGAGAATAGTCTTTGGTGATTTTGACTATGTGGATGAGATGGACGATGAAGACAATGGTGAGTAAACTTCTGTAGCATCCGCAATGTAGGTGGCAAGGCCTAGTCTGCTATTATCAGGCCTTCCAATGCAGCAACCTCCACGAATGCAAGGATAGCCTATAAATGCAAGCCTTGCTCAACCTCAAGCACGGTAGCGTGTTTCTCAATCTGCTCAAAGTTTTATGTTCATTGTAGGGGCCATGCACACTTATGTTGTAGTGCCTTGAAGCCTCCCTAGTGCAAGCACTGCAGGTGGTTTGCCCCAGCAAGCTCCAACTCTGAGTTCAGGACAGTCATTTGCCATATTGGCATTGGAAAGTGTCATGCCATATGGCTGCTAAGCAGCAACAGAAGGGAAAGTTGAATTCACCGCAAGGTGTTGTTGGAACATGTCTTCTAACATTAAATATTCATGTCTTCTAAGATATACACCCTAGAAATACCTTGAACACATTAGCAGAGTGGCCACAACCACAACAACAACCACACATGTGACAACTTCAACGACAATTGTAGACATAGTTTCAACCACATCAACTTCAACAGTAGCAACAACAGCCCTTGCAGCTCCAACAAATAGCTCTAATGCAACACTATGTTGTAGCATTTGGCTATTTTCAAACAGAAATTGCAGCAGCAGCAACATCAGCCCTTGCAGCTCCAATGAACACCTCTAATGCAACACTATGTTGCAGCATTTGGCTATTTTCAAGTAGAAATTGCAGTAGCAGCAAACAGCTCTAATGCAACACTATGTCGTAGCATTTGGCTATTTTGAAACAGAAATTGCACTTGGGTATTTTCAAACAGAATTTGTAGCAGCAGCAACTCTCTTTGCAACAACAGCAACTTTGTTTGCAACAACAGACTCCATCACTGCTTCAGCATTAAGCAGTCCTTCAACAATAGCCACTGTCAGGCCTTCAAGAGCAGGTGATTTTACCACAGCAATAAAAAATTGTCTTGCAATCTCTTGCATGCGAAGTTGGCACAACAGCAGCAACCTCAATCACAGCTGCAACAGTAGCACTAGACATCAGCTTCATTGGCAGCTTTGATGCCTCAAACTCAGGCCCCTCCTCTAACACAAGCAGCCCATACTGTTAAGTGCAATCACAACCAAGTAAGTAATTTTCAGTCATCCTTGCATGATTTTTCTAAGTTTTCAGTCATCCTTGCATCTGCAGCACAGGTGGAAAGGTGGAAAGAGGGGTGGTGTGCTAAAAATTTATCCCTCTTTTCACCTTTCCGTAGAGAGCTCGATAGAGCCATGCCTCAACAACATGGTGAAGAGGTTTAACTCCCCTGCTATCTTGGAAGTGAATGAGCTTCCAAAAACATGCATAGCAGTCACCATAGAAACAAATATATTGATGCAGAAATCAATGAGGCAATAAGGTCATATTCTTGGAGTTCTTTGGTAGGAAAAACCTCAAATTCATGCTTTTAGTTTTATTGGTGACTTTTTTTAAAGGTTTATTAGTCGGTTTAAAGTGTTTAATCAAGTATTCTAAAAATAATTATTATGAGAATGATGATCAACATCCGTAATGTCCCTTCGTTCACATGCGATTTCGGAAGTATCCGATGCATAGGTAGTGACTGGTGTGTAAATGATTGCAGATGAAAAATGGACGAACACTTATTGATAACGAAAAGTGTCCACTGCCAAGTATGTAAGTAGGTGGCGGACAAGTGACCGTCCAAGTCAACTTTTCCTGTGTCTACAAACTCGGCACAAATTGGGCGGGCAATGCCGGTGTGTAACCACCCTCAATTATTATTGCTCTCCACGTGCGCCGCGCTGTCGCCTCGTGCACAGCCAAAGAGCATGGCGTCTTTCTCTCTTTTTTTTTTCCGTAATGGATGGCGTCTTTCGCTCTCTCTCTCTCTCTCATTCATTCATTCATGTTTCGTTTCTCGTCTTTCTGCTGCTTCTTCCAAGTCGGCCTTGATAGCGGACATCCCTACTGTGATGTTTTCATTTGACGCCTTCTATTTAGGTATTGTGTCTCTGACAGTCGCTCTCGGGTACGCGATGACGATACAGTTGAAGGTGCAACCCTTGCAAGCGAGGGTCACCTCTTGGGCCAGAGCCAACGCAACAGAGATGGCCGAGATCGAGGGATTGTCTCTGCACCTGCAATACACAAGCTTGCGAGACTTGATCTCTGATCAGGGGGCCGCTTCCAAGGGGGCCATAGCAAAGGACAATATGGACCTGTCGCTATACAAGTTCAAGGATCAGTTGCTCAAGCAGGCTGCCAGAGCTTACCTCCTGCCTGCTGCCATCCCGAGGGCGCCTGAGATGCACTTCTTCGCCCAGTGGTGGAAGAACTTCGCAAACCACGGCTTTGTCGTAGCCCTCAAGCATCGCGTGCAAACACAGATACAGGCCTGTGTTGGCTTCTTCAGAACCCGTTCTTCCTCCTCGAGCTTCTTCCTTGCGGTCGGGAAGTTTACCCGCTCTTTGCAGCTCGAATTGCCAGGAATTCTCAGCGTGCGCTGCAATAAATGAAGGAGAGGGGGGTTAAAAAACCCCAGATTCATTATTAGTACGAAGAAGCTTCCTTGGATATCTACGAACTGAACAGGCTATCTGCAGAAAGTCATGTGCAGAGATCATGTTGCCTGCACACACAAAGTGACCAGAACTATTGGCCACTGCGGCATGGTGCTATCTGATTGCTAGAGCTCAACCATGGACATGTCTCCTAATTAACACCAACACGAGGCACAATTGTATTGTGGATGGGATGTTATTTCAGCTGGCCTCGGGTTCTTCTACACGGCTATGGTGGGTACAGGTGTTTCTTCAAGGCATGGCTTTGTGTTATGTGCAGTTACGTTCTTGTCGTTTGTTCTGAATCTGCAATTCTGTGTTTATATACAGCACCTTCTTGTCGTTTGTTCTGAATCTTCAATTCTCTGTTCATATACAGCCGCAAACTCTATGCTTTTGTAATCAAGAGGTAGCAGGGCATGTGTACATGACTAGACACGCTTCCACAAGCCCCATTTGCGTCATCATGAATTAGATGAGCTTCATCATCCATTGCAGATAATAGGGTTATTGAAAGGATTTAGAGGCTTATATTCTTCTCAATATGAGGCCAAGTTCTAGGTTGTTGGGCTAGATTAGGCCAAGTCCTGCATCATCGGCTAGATTATCAAGCAGTCTTAATCAATGCAAGGTGTGGTAGAGCGTCGGGAGGGAAAAACAGGGGATTGGTTGTGAGGCACTTTCATCAGGTCCAGGAAAATGTTCGAGGTATCCCCTGTTTTCATCTGAAACATAGTTAGGTATGGTTATGCAGGGCTTGCTGTTGGAGGAACGCAATGAGCTGTGTCACTGGAACACCCTGATGACTTTGTTAGGTGTAACCCTGATTTTTATCTGAAACGTAGTCAGAGATGAAAATGCGGGACTTGCTGTCGGAGAAAGTGCTATGAGCCTTGCAGTGGAACTGATGCAGCCTTAAGTGTGAGCCGAATATTTTAATTTTGGATCTGCTAGGCATCTGGTCGGGGGACACTCCCACCTTTCTGTGATAAAGTCAATCAGGTAACTTCAAGAACCCTACCACATTGACTCAGTGTCCCTGATACAGTTGCCTCTTATGACTTCTGACAAAGTGTGTTTTCTGTTTGTTATGTTGATAAGGGTGTGCTCCTAACTCAAACAACCAGTAATTCCACCATGACAGTGAGGGATTCCCTGATCCAGTGGCTTCTCCCTTTCATCACATCATTCATGTCTCCTATGTTTGACTTGAGCTTCAAATTGGGTAGTTTACCCAGGAGAGCTGCACATATGAGGAATGATCTTGATGCTTTGGCCTTTCTCCTGGAACGAAGGGTAGACATGCAAAACGTGGTGTTTTTTGTGGCTAAGTTCTGGGCTCAGAAAAATCAAATAGAAGATCAAGGTAAACACTCAGAAGGATGCTCAAACGATATACAATGCTTAATATGATGTTTGCCCAAACACATTCAACCCAGGAATTACCTATTGTGCATCGAAGGTGGTTTCTGGTTAGTCAAGAGTTGTTACCTTGGGGATAGTGGGAGTAATGCAAGTTTTCACAATCTCATGGTTGCAACATTAGGTTTTGTGAAGATTGTGGTGCAAAAGTTTTTGACAAAATATCAAAGGTTGATGACAGTAGCTTAGAGTGGGCAAGTGATTGGTCGAGGATCCATTTTTCATTTCTGTAGACCAATGAAAGTTGATAGTGTTGTTAGAACTGCGTTAAACCTCTCTTTTTCAGGAGGGTTGAGGGAGACCTCTCAAGGTGAAGAAGACACGGTTGACATTGTAATCATTGGGTGTGACTGTGTTCTAGTGTGCTAGTTGGCACAAAAGCTGATTTGGGGAGGAGAATGCACATCTAATTAACACAACGTGATCTTACCATAGTCAAGCGGTATTATATATTCTCTCCATAGGTATTGGAATATCATAGTCTATTGCACGAACTCAAAATGGCTTATTATATTTATCTAAGAGATTTGACCAAATGGTTTGTTTTATGGGATAGTAACCATTTGTGTTGGAAGTGTTAGAAGATCAAAACATGCAGTGGAATAATGAAGGAAGATCGATGAAAGAGACAATGTATAAGATGTATTGGGAATGGGAATCCACTATGACAAGAGTACAAGGATGAGCGCTAGCTCACACTCCATAAGTAGAATCTCCACACTAAGGATTTGCAAGTACATGAATGGATAATGGACTGTGGCCACACTCCCTTATTTTACAGACAAAAATAAAGTAGTCCAACGATAAAATAAGTTGGCCATTTACTAAATAGTGAATAAAGAGTGCCCACAAACAAGGTTGTGGGCGCTTGTGAACTTGTGATACGACCACTTTTAATACCCTTTCTCAGAGCATAGGTGAACAAGTAATAAACAAGAACACATAGGATGCACCACGAATACCCTAATAGTGTGCACTTCGTTGGATGTGCCTCCATAAAAAAGCACCTTGAAGAAGAAGTTCGAATACCATAATCCCTCTTTGGAAGCAAAGCAGTTGAGCTAGCCACCTTGTACCTCATGTAGTCATACAAGCTATATGGATAGCTTGTCGTGACACCAAGATTCCTACACTAGAGAATAAGCATGCCCTTTGGGTCCCCTCATGTGAGACCACATAAACACATCATGTCATTCATCCTAGCATCTTGGTGTTGGACATACCAATTTGGAGTTTGGATCGTTGGAAGATGAAGTTGTTAGCACATTAGATCCACCAATATTGAAAGAACACTAGTATAACTTCTCTCCATGAATTTGTCCCTTTTGGCTAGGAGCTTGTTAGGGGTTGCATCATCACTAGAGTTGAGAGGAACCATCCACTTGAGTCACGGGTAGACCTTGAGTGATCCAAGATGATGTAAACATGTATGTGATCTCATGCTTTGCCAAGCACGACCATGATATCAACCACATTGTCGTATTTGCCTTCTTTGCAAATGTGACACTCCATCTTTTCACCTTCATATTCGTGATTGCCACTCCACCATATTGTGATGAAAGGAGAGACTCCTCCATAGTTTGTAGTAATCTAACATGCTCTTGGAAAAGCACTTGTGAGCACCATACTCAATGAAAGCACCATGAAATGTGTTACAAGAATGAATCTTTAAATCACAAGGGTATCGAGAAGATCATAATGAAGTGAAATGAGAATGAAAAATTATTCGCGCATTTCCTGGACAGGGAGAGAGTAGCTAAAGGAGTGTGAATGCCTACAAAGGTTGTAAGCTTAAACAAATCAAGCAAAACATAATCAACAAATAAGTCTCATACCAATTGACTCGGAAGGGAATGCGACAAGGGAATCAATGCATGAACAGAAAAACGGAGCCTCTACACCAAAGCCTTGTCATGCAAATACCCAATATTATCAGTTGAAGGCAATGAAGTAACGATGTGTAGGTAAGGCAACATAACATCGTCACAGGGTGGCACATGACACAACAATAGCTTTGGAGTGGTGCACGTTGATTGGCACCACCGAATGTAAGGACATAGCAGGAACAGGCTGCAATGTCAACCAAGAAGATGTCAAACTGTGTTTAACGTCGTGTACACGGGCAGGTCAGAAGAAAATCAAAGTTGCCCAGGCCATTCACGCATGCAAGAAATCAACACAGGCTACGCGATCATCAATGCGAGCCATAGATGATGTCCAGCAAAGCGACAACGAGAGACCATGCGCGGTTTGTAGCAGTCGATCGTCCAGACGCAGAGACCCATCACTCTGTAGGTCAGAATGGCGTGATGTGAATGGGGACGCCATCAGAGTGATATGCATCACATCAGAAATGATGAAAGATGTACACCAACAAATTTGATGTCAGCACAGGTCCCCGCACATGTGTTGCACGTCCACAGGCATGCTCAAAAACAAGCGAGAAGGTTAAACTAGTGGTGTCACAAGTCATCGATAGCATACGCAAGGTTAACGGGACATGTTGGATGTCTCCACAAAAGGCAACATAGACGTCAAATTTAGCTGACATTGTAGGTATGCTTAGCATGAAAACATGGGCATAATGCACATGAGACAAACACAAAGACAATTCACACGCTAGCATAAACAATGCAAAGGAGGCCACCAACCCCCCACCCCAAACGATCTATTCACAAACCCACACCAAGAATCAATCACATCAATGAAGATTAATAAGAAGTAGTCATGCAACCATGGATATAGTTGCTTCAACAAGTGTGATGGTCTATCCACGCTGGGCCCTCTCTTGACTCCGTCTAGGCTCCAAAGAAGCACTAGATCCATTCCCCAACCTAGCCATCTCACCAACACAACATGTCACGGGACACCCCAACACGACACAGCACACAATGTATGCTCACAGTTTGCAAAATGGCCCATCTTGAGGGTAGCACATCATATTCACATCAAGAAAGTATGTACATGGTAGTTGGAGGCACATCAAGGGACCTTTGTCACGGGTGGAGGGTGGAGCTACAATGCGCATCAACACGACTCAACATCGTGGGGTGAGGGGGCTACAAGACAACCTTGATGTTTGATACAATTTTAGCAAAGCAAAAACATGCAACTAAATAATGAAAGACACAAGGTCGGTGAAAGGGAGAATGCACACAATGTAGCGAGCAATAGGAATCCATTATGACAAGAGTGCAATCATTGAGTGCTAGGTCACACACTCCACAAGCTCCCTCTCTCCACACCAAGAACTTTTAAGTACATCAATGGATAATGGACTATGGCCATAAAAATAAAGGAGTTTTCCTACCACAAAATAGGTTGGCCAATTACCAAACAAAGAATCAAGAGAGTGCACATAAATTAGGTTGTGGGCGCTAGCAAACTTGTGATATGACCACTTCTAACAAGAAGCCTATTCCTGAAGTGGTTGAACCATTCCCACTTGCAAACTATGAGATCAGCTGGTTAGAATTGATCCTTTGTGACTTCAAAGAGGATTAGCTAACTTGTCTTAAGAGCAATATAGTCATATATCAAAATACGGTAGGTGCCCTAGGGAACTACAATATAGTCATATATCAAAATACGGTAGCAAATTCTCCCTAGGAGTAATGTGGTGAACAATAGTTAGCACTCATGTATAGGGAAGTGCTAAACTAGATAGACTACATCAATCCACAAAGGGGAATAAGCTCAAAGCTTTGTGAAAAGCTTCAAACTTCTCGTGATGCAAAGCCTTTGTGAAAAGATTTGCAAGGTTGTCTTGTGTTGGCACATAGTCCTGGCACATAGTCCAACCTGATCTCTCTAATGGAGTCTCTCTCATTGACAAAATACTAATGCATCTCAATGTACTTAATACATGCATGAAACACTAGATTTTGTGCAATTGCCAATGTGCTTTGTTTGTTAGTGATGATGGTAGTGGCAAATGACTATCCAACACCCAATTTAGTTGAAAGGTATCTTAGCTAAACACACTCAAGTGTAGATATGAAAGCTTTCATATACTCAACTTCATAACTAGAAGTGGCCACAATGGGTTACTTTTTACTCAATCACGATATACGTGAGCTACCAAGTATGAAACAAAAACCACTTGTGGATACATGAGTACGTGTAGAGGCGAGCACAAGCTCTACCACCAAGACCCACGAACCGCTTATTGTTCAAGCGTTTCAAGCTAGCACTAATGGCTATCTCCCACATAGCCGATGCGCTATCCCTCTCTACGAGTGTAGTGAGCTTACCTTGATGCTCAATTGAGTTGCTTCCTCTCTCAAACACTCTGATAGCTCCACGATTCATGATGCAAGCTCAAGCATCCTCAAGCATCTTCCTCCAAGCTCCATCCTCCATAGCCATGCATGAGACAAGAGGAGAAGAGAAGAGAAGAAGAAGAGAGGAGAAGGTGGAGAGCTTCACCTCCAAGATCCCTCACTCTCACAAGCTCATTCTCTCACTCCCTCATACTCCCTCCGCACTCCCAAGCAAGAGAAGAGAAGGAGAGAAGAAGAAGAGTCCACTTTGCCACACACCAAAGAATGAGCTTTCATTCACTTTTTGAACTTTATATACAAAGCCCTAAATCCCTTTTTTTAGATGGCCATTGGTCGTGGCCTAGGCCTTTTTTCCATTGTCCTCCTATCTTCTTAACTTCCTTCTTACCGCCCATCTACCTTTACAGTTTGCCCAGTCCCATGACACTTGCTGAGTTGTACAATGTTGCTGGGGAGGTCAAGTGGCTTTTTGAGTTTGTATACAAGCCGTGTTGGAGGGTGTGTTGGAGGGATTTATGGAATTGGAAGGCCCTTAAGTTGCGAATGAGCCCTGGTGTTGGAGGGATTTATGGACCTTTGGAGGGATTTATGGAAGTTGAAAGGCCCTTGCGTTGGATAGGATCCTTGGTGTTTGAAGGATTTTTGGACCTTTGGAGGGATTTATGGAAGTTGAAAGGCCCTTGAACTAGTCTTGGTGGAAGGTGTGTTGGAGGGATTTATGCCTTTGAAATTGAAGATAAAGTTGGACGGATCCTTTGGTTGCCCCTCCGTGGCTGCCTTTTCCAACGCTAGTCGAAATGAGCTTCTTCATTCACTTTTTGACTGGCTTGTTGCGTTTGCCTCTTACTTTGTTGTGCCTGTGTGGTGACAGGTCGCATAATATGGGGAATACATTGCATGAATGATGGGGTCTTTGGAGTTGGTGGTGGGAGTCATTGTTTGTACCTAGAAAGAGAAGAAGGTGCACTACTTGGGGGTGTGTTTGCCTTGCCGTGGAGTGCGGTGCCGGTGCTTGTGGGATCGGGAAATGGGTACACCCTTGGGTAAGCCTTTGGTGTGTCCCACGCTTGAGGACCCAGTTAGTGCATAGGGGAGGGTAGTGCGTATAGCTTAGGGTGACAGGTCTTAACCATAGGCGAGTGTTACGTCCCTAGGTGTTTCCTGCCCTTGATATGCCCTAAGCGTGAAGTGGGGGATCAAAATGAGGCTAGGGGGTTAGGGATGGAGCCGGCCGTGACCGGGGCCACCGGGCGCACCTAACTTGAGAACCCCTATGTGTAGTGACGGTGATCAATGTACATGCATTTTTTGTTTGTTTGTTTGTTTTTTTTTTTGAATAAACAGTTTCTTGAATTTGGAGTAGTACAAGATGACAAATTCATTTCTATACCCTTTTTGGCCTATTCTAAGGTGGAGAGGTGTAGTGGACAAGAATGGATGGCTACATTTGGTAAATTAGCTGCTGTTCATGTCCTCAAGAAGAGCCATGCAGAAGGATGGGAGTAAAGCAGCACGTATCATTAACTGAGTCATGGCACACCCATCTATTCCCGCATTAATGTCAAAAAAGAGCAGCAGAACATGGTCCTTTGTCGGTGCGGGGAGTTGCTTGAGGAGAGTCCTAAGTAATCTAATATAATTACATGTTGTTACAAAGGCATGGTTTGGTCAAGAGGAGAATTCCATTAGGAAATGGGCCATGGAGTCCCATAGATCTTGTTCTGAGAAGGTGAGTGCCTCCTTTGGTTTTGTGGCGTTGACACTGTAGATCCTCGGGAAGTCGTATCAGCCATGGATGTCTCGGTCAAAATCTACTCATACCCTTCGAGGATATGGTAGATAGGTCAAGTCGTTCCTTTCGAAGGGTAGGGAGCCACAAAACAACATCCACGCGTCCATGTTGCCGTTCCAGACTCTTCTTCTCCACTTAGGTTGGGATTCATAGCCTTTCACTGTGTGGGGTACCTTCTTAACCTTGTTTTCCTAGTAATCTGGGGACTTTGTCCCCTAATATGTTGGATTTTTCTCTCTTTCAGTGAGCCATCTTTCACCCAGCCTTTTTCCCGTGGTGATTACCTCCGTTACTGCTTTGGCGGATAGTACTTTGCTCAAACTCGGAAGGTGAAGGTTGGCGTCGATTTTTCCATTGCTCCCACACCTACAGCTGGTATTCTAGTTCATGGGTAAGCAATCCCTTTCTAGTGGGATGGGCGATTGTGGAACAACAAGTGGTTGTGCTTGAGCTCTTTTGCGTGCTTGATCTAATATTTTGGCCCTCTTCTTTTTTGCTTCTGCCTTCCTTTCCGCTATGGCATCTTGCTCTTGAGGGGGCTCTGGTTGTGGTGAGGGGGGTGGTGGGATCCACTCCTCATCTTGTTGCTTTCCTTCACGGCTTCACCCTACCCCTATCTCCCGAGATTGTCGTTTTTGAAGTTCCAAGGCGTCAATCTCCTCTGGTGTCAAGCCTGCTCCTAACCGTTTCTCTTGCTGATCTTGATTGATCAGGTCGAGGCTTGCATCTTGGACCTGAAAGCATAGCCCTTGTTTTATCGCCTTTCGAGCTATTTCTAGTTTCCTTTTAAGCACATCAATTGCCTCCTCCTCCTCAGAGAGTGTGATATCTAAGATTGTGCCGAGGAAGGCATGTTGTTGGAGTTCGAGGCTAGCTTGAGCAGTGCCTGCCCTACCTTGTGCTAATATTTGACCTCATTCTGTGAGGACCAAGCGGATTGCTAGATCCTTCACTTACTTCTCACTCTTGGCTTCCCATTCCCTTGCCTTCTTTTTTATTTCTTTTAGGCCCTCACTTTGCTTTGTGATAGCGCCACTATCGCTGGCTTTTCCATTTTCCATTTTTGTACAAGGTCCTCTTTTTCTTCTATTAGGTGCTCGATCTTCTCCTCTAGTGTTGCTCATTCTTCCCTTTTTCATTGTGTTCCACATTTTACTTCTTCTCTCTCCTTTTTCCATTCTTCCTGCTCTCGTGCTCTCTCTGCTTCTAGCGCGGCGAGCTCTTTCATGCCCTCCTGAAGTTTTCTCACTTGTGCTTCGATCTTCAACTGCTGTAGAACTAATAGAAGCAAGCTCGTTGCAATGTCGACTACGAGTCGCAACGCATCCACCTCGCCATGAGTAACGTCCGCATAGTTACAGCTTTCAGCAAGGGCGGTGTGACTCTTTCCAAGTCCACAAAGCCACCAGTACAGAAACCCACCGCCAAGGCTAAGGAGGGGGGTCGTGACTCGTCACAACCCACCCAACCTTGAGGCTAGCAATCCACTAAAACCCACACTGAAGCCCATGAACCCTGGTTCAAATGGGTACCTAAATAGGGAGGGTCACCTAGGAATAGAAATCCACGGCCTCGCAAGGCTCATCATACGCACCCAAAACCTAGGAAGCCAAGGCTTTTCCATAAACATCGATGCACGGTTAAGCCGCGATGGGTCCCCAAGACCTTATTGCAAGTGCAAGGCTACTATGCAGGTAACACATGGATTTGGCTACTTAAAGCCAAAACAACCAAAGGCCCTACTCAAATGCCACCCTCAAACTGGACGACACAAAACATCATGCCAAAGACACTCACAGCACAAGAGAATCAGTTCGCTAAGTCTATAGAACCTCCAAAGTCTAGCTTAGCAGGGCCTAAACCAATCTATTACCCAAAGTCGCAGCCCGCTGCTAGCAAAATACCCAGCTCTAGTGCTAATGATACCTCTCACATCTCGAATGCATCTAGTGGCACGACAGCCACAACTCCCACTAAACCCATCGAATGTGAGCCCAAACTCCAACCTAAAGAACAACCCAAACTGCGACTATTGGCTGCTAAACTCTCTAGTCTTGTTAAGCCTCAACCCCCCATTGGGTTTCGACCCTCTTATGAGTGACGATTAATCTTAACCTTGGTGGCGGACTTAGCTGAAAATACAGGGGACAACTTGGTTGCTTGCCTCCAATGCTTGGACACTACTTTCATGACCTTGGCTAAAAGCTACGAATAACTAGGCTTACGCTTCTTGGATGAACCTATAGCAACGGAAGTACAAACACTCCCTTGCTCTTGGGAAGAGTCAAAATTTGTATTCGTCAAGGCTTCCAAAGCTGCTGAGGAATTAATTGCAAGTGAGATATCTCATGAACAAGCCATCAAGCAACGTCTCATTATGTCATATAACAAGACTACAACCTCGGCCACAATCAAGAAATCGCGGAGTTGGAACAGCTTATCGACCATGACTCCTTCTTACGGAAATGGTATGCTCTACAATTGCAATGGGAGCAAGTGGGATACCAAATAATGATCTATAATGGATAGCGACGTGCAATCAAGGCATATGAATATGACTCAATCTATATCGCTCCAACTTCCTATAGGGTGTTGACTTCTATTCGTAACCAACCCCTAGAAGAACACATTGAGAGACATCCATTTTTTAGATCGCATCATCACAGAGGAGGAGTTGCATGTTGCTAGTCGAACGAACTCCAGTGACTTCTTGCTCGACGTCCTCACTTATATTATGCACGTAGGCATTCGCCCTTTCGACATGGATAGCGATGCCAATCTCGAGTATAATCCGAATTTCTATGCTTGGCTCATGCGAAGGTAAAGCTCTCACATTATGTACCGAACGGCCATCATCCTCTAAACCTTTAATCCTAGGAAGGATTCTTCTCAATTTAGAAAGGGGGAAGCGTGGTGAAACAAACCAAACACATAACAAGAACCATAAAGGAAAATAACACATGCGGAACATGAGGAACCTTAATAGTAGGACAAAGCAACTTGTGACTGAGGAATTGACAATAAAACTTAGAAGCAATGTACTTAGACTGTTTGGAGGAAAAAGTTTAATTATGCACTAAAAATGAGTTTATCTACCAAGCATGAAGTCTTTTCTTTCAATGAATAGCTAGGTGGAAAAGCACTAATGGCAAACCATGGCTTATAATAGGAGCTGAAGATGTCGCAGCAAGACCAAGCCTATCGCCTACCCTTCACGGAAGAGGAAAGAGCAAAGTACGGCCTAACCCTTGAAAATCGGGCATACAACCAGCTTAGGTTTAGGAGCATCCACAACGTCAAAGAGGTGGTGACTAGCGAGGAAGCCGTTAGAAAGATTGTGGATCAGTGCAACCTCTCCATGTATATCCAAAAGTTCATGACCACCAAGTGTGGAATTCCTAAGGACATATGACCCTGATAAGGAGAGTCGGACAGTGTCCTTAACAAGCAGGGAAGGAACCAAGCATGTGCAAGTCCCACTCAACAAGACCTTGGTGGAAAAGACACTGGGATTGAAACCAAAGGTGGAGAAAACGCACAAAAGAGACGTCTATGCCATGCTGGGGATGAAGAAGGAAAGCGTCTTAACAAATGATGCCATAAGTATCTAGGACATTCCTGACGCGGAAATCAGATTGCAAGCAAAGGTGATCCACACCCTTTTCTCCAGCCTAAGGTACAATTCGCTCATACATAGGATCATCATGCCCGTGTTGGAGAGTGTGGTGCCTCATTCGTTGCATGAAGTGGATTGGAACGGCTATGTTAGGAAAACCATAGACCAATTAGCCAAGACACTCGACCTTGGAAGTAGACCGGCGGGTGGAGAATCCCTAGCATCAAAGGGAACTGACAGGAAGAAGCCTCGGCCAAGGCCGCATTCATAGGGTATGGAGAAGTCTTGACTGTCCTTATCCGAGAGGATATAAAAGAGGCACAAGACAGAGAAGAGGGATCAGATGAAACGCCTGAGAAGTCACCTCCTCGTCACGACAAAGAACCATCAAGTGCGAGGATGATTAGTGAAGAAGAGGGAGAGCAAGAAGCTCAATCCAACAAACGGAAGGCGAAGACGCCTAAAAAGAAGGCAACGAAGAAGAAGCAAGAGGAAGAGAGGAAGAAAAAAGAGGAAGCGGACCTACTTAAAGCTAAGGCTGAGTCAAAAAGAGCTGTAAAACGAGAAGAGGAGTTGAGAAGGAAAGAAGAGGAGAACCTGGCACAAGCTGTGCACATGTCCATTGAACATCAATGCAGGGAGGAGGAACTAGCAGCAATGAGCCCGCCTAGGCAAGACGGCCAGAAACGAGTGCCCAAGCGGTAGAAGACTTGCCTCCACCCATCCCTAAAGGAAAGGGTAAAGCCACACTCCACTCAACCCCACCTACCCTCTTGCCCACTATCCCAACCATCATAGAAACTGTAACCTTGCACTTTCCCAGAAGTTTGTAGGGTTGGCCTCCATAAGGGGTGAGACTAGCATTAGTGGGCTTGCAACTGTGGTTTGCCAATTTGGGTCCAATGGTCATAAGTCAAGATATGAAAATAAGCTTCCTCATCGATCAATGCGCTGATGGTGCATGTGTGTTAGGCAGTGACTGTCACACGTAGGTAAGCTGGTGGTACTGCTTCCTCATCCTCACTGTCCATCTTAGTGATAGTGGCTACTCGTACATTGACAGGTAGCATTGACATTGGGAGGCTCATGCAATGGGTGTGTGGGGGGAAAATACTTCTCTATGCGGCTGCCATTGAAGAAGCCTATGTCCTCGCCCTCTAGGATTTCAAGTTCTATGTTGCCAGTTTAGCTAATGGTTTGAACCTTGAAAGGTCATAGCCCTCGGAATTTCGGTTTTTGCTTATATCCTTTGACCGAGTACAATAGTACTAAGTCACCCTATTCAAAGTTACGCTGCTTGACATGCTTGTCGAACCAACTTTTACGTCTTGCCTTCTCGCATATGAGCGCATGGGTTGCTAGAAGCCGAGTTTTTGTTAAGCATTCAAGTTCAATCAAGCATTTTGTCCATGCTCCCTTTCCATCCCATCTTTCTTGAAAGGCGATCTTGAGGCTTGGTATGAAGAATTCCAAGGGAAGGATTGCTTGTGTACCATATGTCAACCTAAAGGGGGTCTGTTTCCTACCGCCGTCTTGTAAGCCATGCGATAGGCCCACAAGGCCGCCATCAATTTGTTATCCCAATCACTGCATGACACGGAGACGACCTTGGTCAGGACGTTCATTAGGATTTTATTTGTAGATTCAGCTTGACCATTTGCTTGTGGGTAATATGGTGAAGATTTTCAATGGATGATTAGGAAGGAGGATAGGAGGTGAGCTATCACTTTGTTGATGAAGTGGGTGCCTTGGTCGCTAACTAGTTTGATGGGGCAGCCGAATCATGAGATCACATGCTCCCATAGGAACTTAGCGGTGGTCCGAGCGTCATTCTTTCTTGTAGCTCATGCTTCTGCCCATTTGGTTAGATAGTCAATGGCCACAATGATGTACTTAGCTTGTGAATATTGTGCCCCGGGACTTATGGGACCGATGAAGTCAATCTCCCATTTCTCAGAAGGTTGTCGTGCGATAATTGAGTTTAACTCCATGCGATCTTTACGGATAGGTACTTTAGTTCGTTGGCCCTCATCACAATGCTTTACGAATCGCGTCGCATCTCGGAAGAGGGTAGGCCACCATAGTTGGGACTGCAACACTTTGTGAGCTGTCGTGTCTCCGTTGAAATGTCCTCTTACGACTCTACCGTGTGCCTCTGTCAGTACATCATGCATCTCATGCTCACACACACATGTGTATAGTAACCCGTCTTGTCCCAGCATGTAAGGTTGGCTAGCTATCAACTAATAGGGTTGGATTTTCAAGATAAGCCACCTAAGTTGGCCTTTTCTATCGATCGTTTCGACAGTCCGTGTTCAAGCACTTGAACTATGTCATCTTCCCAATACAGTGTCATGTCATCTCCAAACAAATCTTTTTTGGTGGACAAGCGGAATAGATGCGTGTATGGCAGTTCATCCACAATGCCTTGTCCAGCCGGTTCTCCTGTGGGGATGCGAGATAGATGGTTAGCCATGTAATGTTGTTTCCCCTTTCGGAGAAATAAAACTCCAAAAGCAAAAGAAGCCATCTAGCAATGTGTCTTGTAGCACACGGTTTGTTAACCAGGTACAACAAGGCTTGATGGTCAACGAAGAAAGTAAAAGGCGTAGCAGAAGGTAATACCGAAATTTCTTTACGGCAAACACCATGGCCAAGCCCTCTCACTCCATTGTTGAGTAATTCATTTTGGTCTCAGTGAGTTACCTGCTAGCAAAGCTCATCGAGTAATCGAGGTTGTGTTCACCAGGTTGGCACAACACCGCTCCTCGACGAAGCGTCAATGTGCACATAAAACGTGAGTGTTCAATCTGAGGCTTGTAGAATTGGTGCTGTGGTCAGAGCCTTTTTTAGTTTCTCATATGCGCATTGGCATTCCTCGGTCCATTAAAATATGATCAATAGCTTGTATAGAGGTCTAGCAATTAATACATAGTTCAATACGAACCACTGATAATACCCTGTATGTCCTAAGAAGCATTGAACACCCTTGAAATCAGTTGGGGGTGGAAGATCGACAATGGCCCTGATCTTTGAAAAATCTGTGGCAATGCCATTCTTCGACATCATGTGTCCTAGGATACATCCATGTTTCACCCAAAACTGGCACTTCAAGGGGTTTAATGAGAGACAGTATAGTCGACACCTTTCAAAAACCACTCGGAGTCTATCCAAGTGTTCTCGCCAAGTGGACTGAACACATAAGTCGTCCACGAAGTCTTCTAACTCCTTGCTCAGCATGTTTTTGAATACTGTACACATCAATCATTGGAAAGTGGCTAGTGCGTTATTCAATCCAAAAGGCATGACTATGTAGGCAAAGACTCCCCATTTAGTGGTGAATGTAGTCTTATGCCTATCGTTAGGATGCACTTGCGCCTAATTATATCTAGAGAAACCGTCCAAAAAACTAGAGGCCTCCTAGCCAACTACTCTCTCAAGCATGTGCTCGGTGTACGGCAGTGGGTAGTTATCTCTCTTGGTAGCTGTGTTTACCTTCTTGTAATTGATACACACTCTAATCTTCCCATTCTTCTTTAGTACGATGACTATGGGCGAGACCCAGCACGTGTGTTCAATTTCGTAGATGAATCCTGCTCTCATTAGTTTTTCAATTTCCTCCTTAATAGCGTGAGCATGCTTTGGATTCGTGGGATACGGTTGCTGCTTGTTGGTAGGCATTGCATCGGGTGTCATGGGTATGTTGTGAGTCACTACGCTCGGGTCTACTCCTTTTGAGCTCTTCTAGGGACCAAGCAAAGACTTCTATATACTCTCGCAGGAGAGTAACAAGACTTGCTTCATCTTGCTTAGCCAAGTCATCTGCTATAAAGACAGGTCGTGGGGTCTCCCCTTCCCAGGCTAAATTGACCTCCTTGACCTTGGCGGGACCCTGATTGGTTCGCTTGCCTGCCCCTGTCGTTTGGCTCCTAGCAAGATCACCACCCTATCTTCCTTTTTGAACTTTGTGAATCATTTTGGTAGGTTGTACAGTTTTCATTGTTTGTCTATCCGCGTTTCTTTGTTCTGCGCATGTCGTTCCTCCTTTAATTGCCGGCGTCGTAGGTGGACGGGTAGGTTCCCCCTTAGTGTGTCTAGTCTCAGGAGGTCGAGGTATTTCAGGGTCACTATCTGGGCTGACTTTCGATTTGGAATCAAACTCTCCATTTTTGCTAGAAGAGGGGCTCTCTCCTGGTGATCATAGCTTGGAGGGTGACTCCATTCGTAGCAAGGGCGCATCACTTGGTTGGGCTAGTCCTGCGTGCTCGTAGTCGATTGCTCCCATGTGCTCCAACCAAGTTTGATCGCAATCCTTGTGTCTGACTCCTTTCTCTACTCTAAGGCCACTCTGTTTGCGTGGCTTGGAGTCTACTCGTATTTGTTTGATTACACGTCCCCCAGTGTCGTATTCTATGGTATTGATTTCCCTTTTGCTCTCATGTCTTTGTCTGGTTGCTCATGATTTTCATGGTTCTGAAAATTCTTTTCTTGTTGGTCAAGGATTATGGCCCAATTGTACTTCAATTTTAAATCGTGTACCTTGGACCATCTCCATTCAGGCTCATCCAAGAGGTCTTGGAGTGGCTTAAGATTAGTTGCTGGATTGCTAGCCAACTTTTTGGTCAAGTACCCTAGGATCTTTAGGAGCTCTCGTTTATTGTTTGGGACTTGGGATGCAACAGGGTTGGGTCTTCCACGTAGGCTTCTAGTCATCATGTAGACCGGCATTGAAGGTGCATCCTTGAGTTTGTGAGTTGCCTTGATGGCTTGTTCGTACTCCTCAATGTCTGAGAACAATAGGTTGATGGTAGCAAGAACATGCATCCAATCTCGCTCGTTCTTAGGGCACGAGATATACTTGGTAAGAGCTCCATAGGATCCCCTAGTATGTCCATTGCCCTTCAGCATGGTGGAGATGCCGTCTAGGTTGACTGGTGTGGTCTTTCAAGTGTCCATCTCCACTCTCATAGCTTCTGTTCAATTGCCTAAGAAGATAATACCGTTGCCCCAGTCTTCTATGACTCTTGCGTTACGTATCTAGGGTCAGCCTAGCAGGATGTCGTAGTCCACTCCCTTCATGATTATGAAGTCAACAGAGAATTGGATCCCTGCGATCTTTACTGGACAATTCTTCAACACTCTGAATGGCTTCACATTCATTTCATTTACCAATGTGACATTAAACCTAGAAGTCTCGACTGGTGGGTTACCCCAAGTTTGGAGCACTACATGGCTTAGTACACTCACTCCTGCCCCTGTGTCCACAATTCCCTTTCTTGTGATGATTGGCAAGATTGCATGCATTTTTGTGCCTTCCCGAAAAGGCATTGACGTGCAGGGATTTAGGCATAGAGTGTAGTGTCAAACTCGGTATTTGAGTTTCTGTGTCATGCTCAAGAAAGTCCGTGGTAATTGGCTCATTTGGTTCTTCAACCCACTGCTTCAGCTCCAGTCATAGCGTTGGGTGTTGCCTAAACAGGTCGCCTAAGCTTAGAGTTACAGGGGTGGTTACCAGTGTATTAAGGAGGTTGCTAGCTGCTTGCCCCTCTTCTAACTCCGTGGTTCTTGGCCAATGGCCTTGACTGGCTTGGTGGCCCGAAGTATTTAGAATTTGTTTGGGTAGCCTAGCTTGTGGTGCCATCACCTCCCTCGATCTTGGTCATGGGGGAGAGATTGGCATGCTTATGCTTGAGAGATCATCGATCTTGTCCTCTAGTATAGGTTTAGCGTCCTTTAGGTGTTCCTAGGCCTCCTTCACCCACTCCTTCACCTTCTTGATGGCTTCGAGTTGGCACTTTGGATTGGGGTACTCCCTAATCTTAACACTTCCCTTTTCAGCTATCCATGGAGCTGATGTTTCTTCCTCTGCGTCAATGACATTCCTTCCAACTAGCAGTGTTGTGGCACCTTTGGTTTTGAGAGTGACCTTGGCATCCGATCTTTTTTTCCTTTGTCTCCAGCTCTTCTTTCCAACTGAGGTTGCATTAACATGAGAGATTTAGTCTTTCTCTCATGTACTCTATGTTATTACATTGGTGTTTTATCCAGTGTTCAACCTAATATACGTTGAATCTCTTAGATATATAATCCACCCTTGATTAGGCCTCAATTAACATTGATAGTGCCAACTTTATACCTTGACAAATTTTTAGCCATACTTGTACAAACTACTTGAAGCATAAATATAATTTAACTTTTCTTTCAAACCACATACCCATCCTTGCTGAGAATAATCATGAATGAAAGCTGTAAATTATATGCACTTGCCAAAAGATGGTATTTGTATTGGGCCACAAAAATCACTTCTATATAATCTATAGTTTGCAAATAACTTTCATTAAACCATCTTTTAAAAAGGAATCACACTACATTTTATCCAATATGTAGCCCTCACAATTGTGCTTTGTATGTGCTTCAAGAGTAGGCAATGAAGACACCATATTAGATTTCTGTAGGCATAGTAAATTAGCAAATTTTAGATGACCAAAATATGCATGCCAAAGTTTTACATCTGAAATGGTTTGTGAATTTGCAACTACATGTGTCATGTCATTCACACATTCTCTGTAGTTATTGAAGCTTGTACAAAAATTTAAAATTTTGAAAAAAAGAAAACACAAGAGATCTCTTAGCACTCGTAATTTTGATAAAAAATTATGTTGTAATTTATTTTGAGAGAGCTGGGTTCACTCCCATGCAAATTGTAATATTATTTGAGCAAGGTGTCATGAGAAATTTTTTTTAGGCTTGATAAAAATGAAAAAGGCTTCTAAATATGGAAGAATATACATAGGAAGTCCGGTTCAAGACCATGCATGAAAACTAAGAATTGAATGGATAAGCTCATTCTTATGGTGTGCAATCTTATGAAGCTCTCATTTTGCTTCTTGCTTCTCCATCTTGCTACACACACACACACACACACACACACACACACACAGAGTATGTGTAAGGGAGAGTGAGGAACCAGTGTAAGTGAAGCTCTTTGCTTCTTCTTCTTCTTCTTTTGCTTCTTCTTCTCTTTCTATGTAGAGCAAGCACGATGATCAAAGCTATACAAATGGAACTCACTTGATGCACATTATTCCCATTGTGGAGCCATCAAGGAGCCTTTGCATATAGACTACAACAAAGAAGTAAATCAGTGAGTACCTATATCAGTTGAAGAGTTTGAATCAATAAGCGTTCTGTTAATTCCATCATTCTCCAAGCTTAGAAAAGCTTGGAAAAGGTTTAAGGGTTATGAATCAATCAAAAAATAAAGAACTTTTTAGTTTCTATTCCATAGGGAGGAAAATTAGAAGTAGGGGGCTTGATAAGCAAGGGGCTTGAGAAAGCAAGGGTTATAATACTGTATAGGTTCTTATGTTGTGGAGTTTTTCACTTTTGCTTTTGGCTTATTCTTTTATGCTTTTGGAAAAGGGTACTTGGATCTTTTGGAGTTAAAGGAATATGATAGAAGAGGGAGAAGAAGAGGAGGCTTGCCATTTGCAAAGGAGGCGAAAGAGTAGGGATGTAGCACACTGAGGAGAGAGAAGGGGGCAAAACATCGAATTGATTGCAATGAGGACATTCTTTGCTTCCAACTAGAATGAATGGATGGGTATGACTTTTGCACATTTTCCTTGTTTGATCTCTATGATTGGTTGAACTCTTGGATGCTCTACCTTCTCCTCCATCCTTGATCTCACCTTGCTAGATGTCTTCACCCTTGCCAATCAGACCATGAAAGGTGCTCTTGTTTATGTTTCTGTTTAATTAGCCTATCGAGTCCATCAATCTTGACGTTTGGCCCAATATAGCTTGCTTGAGAGGAAAATGACTTTACGTCTTAATACCTTGTGTTCGATCCATTGCTTGAGAGGAAAATGACTTTAGGTCTTAATACCTTGTGTTCGATCCATTGCTCAAAAGAGGCTAAAAAGCATTAGGACAAAAGGCCGCCTTGCTAATCACTTGACTGCTCAGGCCGAAGGCCATATACCACCAACTTGACTACTTGGGCTAAAGGCCATGAGGCCTTGATTTTTTGTTTATTCAAGTCTTTTTTCTTTTTGGTTTTTGTTTTGCTATCCTAGTTCAAATGACATAAGCCTTAAAACACCTTGCTCAGCCGTTTGAGGCGAAGGTCATCATTGGGCACTGATCTTGAGCTTCTTAACCTTTTGGATATTTAGAGCAACATGTAGTCATAAAACAAAGATAGCCAATACATCCATTGTTTGAGCTCCTACCCATGGTTATTGATGCTAATATCAATGGTAGATGCTTGGTCCATGTCTTGAGATGCTTTGGGCATTGATTTGAGTCCCCAAACCTTTGTTATTTTTTGTAATATACAGTAGACATGCTATAATACATACATGAGAGTGCTTACTTTAGTACTTGGAGCTCCCATTTGTGTTTAGTGATGCCCATTTGGTACTTGATGCTTGGTCTCAAAGAGTAACCAATCCTTGAAGTGGGAGGAATCCTCCAACTTCAACAGCAAAGAATAAGTCCATGTCATCTTGCTAAAAGCATCCACAATCAGTATGAAATACAAGCTCCCCTTTAGGGACTCCATTCTCATAGGTCCATACAAATATCTAGAAACAAGCACCAAGGGTATCCATGTAGAAGAATGACTTGAAGCCTTGCCTCTATTGGTATATTCAATCAAAGGCTAACCTATTGATAGGCTATAGGCATTAAAAGACATTGTTCAACTGTTTGAGCTGAAGGCCATAGAGTGTGTGCAAGAAGCAAGCTTTTTTTGGCAACCTCCAATTCTATTCCACATAGTTCACTTGGTCCTCTCTTTCTTGTGGGCATATATCAAACACCAATGCTGCTCCTCCACTACTACCACACCATCCTCACCATCACCACCACCACCACCACATCTTACTCATTCCTTCCTCACATAAGTATCACAACAAACACTTAGTCTCTACCTCCGTCTCTTTTAACTACCTCAAGTACCAATTCTCTCTCTCTCTCTCTCTCTCCTCATATGTTGAGGAGCAGCCATTGACATCCTCCTCAATAACATCTCTTTCCTTCTCTGTCTTTGTCTCTCTCTTCCCCCCATATATGCTAGGAACCAACCACCAACATCTCCCTCCACTCAATAATATCACACACACACACGCACGCACGCACGCATGCACACACATAGGATGCATGACATGCATCTCCCTCTTCTCCTCCCCCTCAATAACACCCTCCTCTCTCTCTCTATAATAACACATATCTAGTCTCTCTCTCCTTAACATCCTCACATCACTAAATTAAGCTTATGTGCTTTTAAAAAAAGTATTATTGCAACTAGTGGTTCAATTGTGCATTCAAAAGTGATATTGTACTCATATATAGATTCACAACCCTCCCTCAATTCTTTTCACAGATTTTATAATTACATCCTAATTTATTAGAATTTTCATTGTGTACACATGAGCAAAACTACATACACTTATACATTCCTCTCTCTCTCTCTCTCTCTCTTTCTCTCTCATCTAATTAGGCTTACATATGGATTGAAGTTATGCATACATTTACAATAGAACCAATCTCTCTCTCTCTCTCTCTCTCTCTCTCTCTCTCTCTCTCTCTCTCTCTGTTTTATCATTTGCCTTTTATCTTCCTCTCTATGTAATAATCAATTTGTAGTTCTCTCTTCTTAAATCATTTACATCACTAAATTAAGCTCATGTGCTTATTTTTGATAATATTATCACAATTTTAGTGGTTCAATTGCACATGCACAAGTGATATCACATTCACATCCCCTCCCTCTCTCAACTCATTGCACATATTTTATACTTACACCTTGATGTATTAGTACTTTAATTGTGCACACATGAGAAAAACCACATACACATACACATTTTTCTCTCTCTTTCTCTTGCTCTCTCTCATCCTCATTTGATTAGTCTTAAATATGGATTGAAGTTATGTATTTGTTTACAATAACCCTTGCAATTGCTTTACAGTCTTTGTAAAATGTAGCTTCGTATTGCCTCTACATGTATCATTTATTCCTTCCAAGACTAAAGTATTTAACACTTCAAACTTCAATGAGAAAATATCTTGATACACTAATATATTTCACATTATATGGCATGACTTACTACAAAAAAAAATACTAAATCCACAACCACATTTGTAAGTTAATGAACTATTACACTAAAAATAAGTGACTATATTTATTGTACACATCAAATATCAATCTAGCTCCATTGTTAGAGGGTGACTTTGCTTACCATAAAGATTAAATATTTTCTCTCATAACTACCAAGCATTATCCTCAGGTGCCACAACATGGAAATAGACCTATTTTGATAATGATAATATAATAGTGGATTTAAATAGCTCATCCAACTCATCCCAAGTATCCTGATCAATGCCTTTGGGCTTGACACTCTTGGTTTTCAAAGGCCTAACTTGCTTCTTTTGAACCAATACCTACCATGTATGTGCCTTCCAATAGGTGAAGTTTGTGCCATCAAGCTTTTCAATATTAAAAATAGCACTATAATTCGAAGAACTGGCCATAATGATAGTATACTAATGTAAAATCCAAGATAATGGGCTATTGTAAACAAATGATTGCAAATCAGCCTCCAAAACTCAACCAAAACAAAGGCAAAACAAGAGGGAATACCGAAGTATAGAGATGTCCACCAACTACAAGCAATAGACTACCAAAGTACAATGCTTGCTTCCTAAGACAATGCTAAAAATTGTAATTACAACAATGCTAAAATAAAGATAGTAACATATGCCAATCCAACTATGGGCAAATAGCCAAAAAAGCAAGCTCCCATTGCCAAGGATAGCCGTTGGGATACAAAGAATGCAACTAGCAATGACTAAGCATAGACCATTGGTACTAAAGACTATCAAAAAATCAAATTGATAGTAAGCCATATATCCCATAAACATATACATCATTGACAAATTTCTTGATAGAGGTAAGTGGTGTTGGTGTCCAAAGCATATGAAATCAAATCAACCCACAAGTAGAGCTTACTACGTACAATAGAATACAAGAGAGCATGTACATGAAGAAAGAGTCCCATTGAATCAAAGAACCAAGCTTTGCCAAGTAAGTACAAGCATCTCCCATTGGAAGTGAGTCTGGAATGCAAGGTGAGCAAGCAAAGCTCAAGACATAAACATCAAAGCATTTGGAAAGCCCAAGCGCATCACAAATACATCTGGGAGCATAAAATGTCAAATGAAGCTTCAATATCTGTAAGTGAGTAAGCATAAAAGCTCAAAGCAATTAACCAAATTCCAAGTATATCAAATGTAGCTCAAATCCAAGTTTCAAAGCATGTCATAACCATATTTGGCCTCATACATTAATGCTAGACATTGTCACGAATCGCGTGGTGGGGGGACTTGCTCAAGATGTTGCGCCGAACACACACAGAATGCACAAGGAGAAGCTCACTCAAGAGACAAGAAGAGAGATGGAGGCCAAAACGTTTTCTTGCTGGTTTTTTCTTCTTCTTCCACACACTTTACAATGTACACAAAGTATAGATAAGATACAATATAAAGGAAAGTGGCCTATTAAGTGAAATAATGCATAACCGACTACACTAGTTGATTGGCGCTATAAATATGCCAGCTCTGTAAATAGGTGTAACAACCTGAATATAATAAGTAATGAGTCAGTGGCCATGTGAGAGTCATAATGACCACCGACACGCTAAGTGTAGATGTGTTGACCCATCTAACCAGGCGGTCCATCATTAATGTCCGCATGTGTTAAGCTTGTCATCTCAACACTCCCCCTCAAGCTCAACTGCATCTCTGCAACTCCAAGTAAGCTTCGAAACTTTTGAAGCTTCTCTGTACCCAATGCCTTCGTGAAGATGTCAGCTATCTGATCCTGTGTGTTGACATACACCAAGTCAATCTCACCTGCTACTACCTTCTCTTTCACAAAGTGGTAGTGTACCTCAATATGTTTTGTCTTGGCATGGAACACAGGGTTCCTAGCCAACTGTATACTGCTCATGTTGTCACAATAAATGACAATTGGACCTTCCACCTGCACATCTAAATCAACCAATAATTTTTGTATAGCCATACTACTTCACATGTTGCAATAGCAACACCTCTATACTCAGCCTCTGTACTTGACAAAGCAACTGTAGATTGCTTTTTGCTACTCCAAGTAACTGCTGCACTACCAAGAGAGAACATGTATCTGCTGGTAGATCTTCTATCAGACATACTACTAGCCCAATCTGCATTTGTGTATCCAAACACCTGTACATCTGTACCTGCCTCATAGAAAAGTCCATAATGTAATATGGACTTCACATATCTCAATATGCATATGACTGCATCCAAATGTGGCTTTCTAGGTACTTGCATAAACTGACTCACAAGACCAACAATGTATCTCAAGTCTGGCCTTGTAATGGTAATGTAGATCAAACTCCCCACTATCCTCCTAAACATAGTAGGGTCTTCTATCTCATCCCCAACATCAGCACTCAACTTTACATTCTGCTCCAACGGGATTGAAAGTGGTTTGCATGCTGTCATACCATACTTGGACAACATATCCAAGCCATACTGTCTTTGGGACAGCCATATACCATCATCACATCTGATCACCTCAATGCCAAGGAAGTACCTTAGCTCACCTAAATCTTTCATCTCAAACTTTTTCTTCAAAAAGTCCTTGACTTCAGCAATCCCACTATCACTATCACCTGTAATAATCAAGTCATCCACATAGATGACTATGATGACCAAACCTGCATCTCCCTTTCTCACGTAAAGTATCAGTATCAGAAACATAAAAGCCAATATTGACAAGATACTCTCTGATCTTGTTAGACCATGCTCTAGGTGCTTGCTTGAGCCCATAGAGCGCCTTCTTCAACCTACACACATACGTGGGATGCTCTAATCATTACCTGCTGGTTGATCCGTATACACTTCTTCCTATAAATCACCATGCAAGAAGGCATTCTTCACATCCATTTGCTGCAACCTCCAACCTATGGCTGCTGCCAAAGCAATCACACATCTGACAGTTGCCATCCTAGCAACTGGACTGAAGGTTTCTTCATAATCTATGCCATATGTCTGGGCATAGCCTTTTGCAACCAGCCTAGCTTTGTACCTACTAATAGAACCATCTGCATTGTGTTTAATCTTATAAACCCACTTACATCCAATAGCTTTCTTGCCCTTCGGCAATGATACTAGATCCCAAGTCTTATTGGCCTCTAATGCAGCCATCTCCTCATCCATTGCTGCATCCCAATGAGCATGACCAACAACCTCCTCAAAACATGTGGGCTCAACATCCTCAATCACTTTCACCATATAAGCATAATGGTGAGCTGCATAACCTTCAAAACCAAATCTGTTAACAGGGTATCTCACCCTGCTAGACCTGCGTACCACTGGATCACTCAATGGAGTCTTTGCATTGACACGTGCTCTCTACACACCTGGATTCCTCACTGAAAGAATGCCAAGCTCATCATCCAAGCTCTCTGAGCCACTGGAGTCTCCATCAAGAACTGCATCAATGCCATCTGACACTTTATTCTTTCCTTTGTCTTTACCTGTAGTGCTACTAGATGCACCTGAAGATGTAGAGCTACCACTTAGTCTCCCAGACCAAGGACTTCTAGATGATGCCTCTGGTCCACTAAGAGTTCGTGATTCTTGCTTTTCAGCTTGCACATGAATGTCATGATCATGATCATCATCTAATGCATCACCACTAGATGCATACCAACTACTGATTTCATCAAAGATGACATCCCTACTTACTCTGAACTTACAAGTGATAGGGTTATAACAACGATACCCTTTTTGCTCTAAAGAGTACCCAACAAATATACACTTTTCAGCCTTTGGATCCAGTTTCTTCCGCAACTCATCTGGCACATGAACATATGCAATACAACCAAACACTTTCAAGTGTGAGACATCAGGCTTCTTACTTGTAAAACATTCTTCGGGGGTCATACCATGAATTGCAGCTGTGGGAGTTCTGTTCATAATATAAACATCAGTATGAACAGCCTCAAATAAAAAATACTTAGGCATATTCTTTTTAGCCATCAAGGCGCGTGCAACTTCTGCAATATGCCTGTTTTTCCTTTCTGCAACCCAATTTTGTTGAGGGTTATACATGCATGTGAACTGTCTCTTTATCCCATGAGACCTCAGAAAATCACTAAACTCATTCGAGAGGTACTCTCCCCCTCCATCCGACCTCAAGCACTTTACTTTCAAGCTTGCTTCTCTTTCAACTGCAGCCTTGAAAGTTCTAAAGTGCTCAAATGCTTCACTCTTTTCCTTCATAAAATATACCCACAACTTTCTAGAACAATCATCAATGAATGTGACAAAGTATGAACTGCCTCCAAGAGATACATTTTGTGTGGGCCCCCAAATATCTGTATGCACAACATCAAGGATATTTCTGCTTACATCTCTATCATTTGAAAAGGGTTGTCTTTCTTGCTTACCAAACTGACATGCTTTGCATACCTTATGAAATTCTGCAATTCTAAATGTAGGCAAACCTATAACCAACCCTTTGGACTGCATTAATTTCAGCCTTTGTACATTTGCGTGTCCAATGCATTTGTGCCAAATTTCAATATCTGCAATAACACCTTTTCCTTTAGCATACATAGCAGCATTCATAGTAGGAATTCTAGCATCCAGAGTAAACATACGTCCCAACTCTACTTCCCTTTGCAACCAACCTGCACTTGTCATTGAAGTCTTCTACAAAGTAGCCCTTTGCATTAAATTTGCTTGCAGCCCTTGCTCCACCATCTGACCGACTGACACCAAGCTCTTTGTAATAGATGGCACACATAATACATCTGAAATACTCTTTGTCTTACCATCATGCAAGGACAAGGGAACTTTTCCAATGTGTGAAATTGTGGCATGAATCATCACCCATCTGCACATAACCTGTATTTTGCAAATCCTGTATCTCTCCAAACCATTCTGTATGGCTGGTCATATGATTAGATGCACTTAATCAACATACCAAACATCATCATGTGTTCCCTTTCTTGTAACAGCATTTAGCATATGCTGCATAATGAACAGACGTTCATTTTTGTCTTCATTCTGCCGTGAAGACAATGCATAGTTTCCTTGCTGCAACTTACCATTGCAAATATCATCTTTCTTAGCATAACATTGGGCTGCAATATGACCTATTTTGCCACAGTAGTGATACAAAATACCAGAGTTGTTAGAACCTCTATTCTACCATCCACCTCTTCCTCTAAATCTCCCCATGCCTCTAAAGTTACCACGACCTCCTGAAACCTGCATATCGCCAAATCGCTGATTCAATTTGTTTTGTTAGTTGTCACTACTACGTCCTGTAACACGGCCTCTTGAAGAGGACCTACCACGTCCCCTTCCTGAACTGGAGTAGAAAGCTTGGACCTCTTCACCACTTTTTTCAAATGTCTCACTCTGCACATTGATCTTTTCAGTGATCATAAGGGAGACCAACTCATCGAAATCTGGAAATGGCTTTCTGACATATACAGAAGTTACAAAAGACTTCCAAGCCTTTTCATTGTTAAGTCCACCCAAGGTAGACGACACCAAATCATCATCATCGGGCATTGCATCAATTGCTGCCAAGGCATTTGCAATGCTCCTTACCTTCAGTGCATACTCATTGATAGACATATTCCCTTTCTTCAATGTATTCAACTCTTACTTGAGTTGAATCTTTCATGCCGTTGTATTTAAGGAAAACATACTTTCAAGAATGGTCCAAGCTGCATATGAATTCTTTGCATTTCTAATACGTCCCAGCATATTATTGTTAACTACTATAGACAGCCAATACATGACCTTTTTGTCTTTTGCATTCCATTCCTTCTGTGCCTTTGTCTCTTCTGCAGTTGGAGGATCACTCACCTCCAGCTCCTTTTCTTCACCTGAAACAAACTTGTAGAGGCCTTTTCCAATAAGAAAGTTCGTGACACAGAACTTCCATGAAGGGTAGTTGTTCTTGTCGAGCTTCTCAATGATGGGGTTTCCACTATTCTCTGTCATTATCACAAAACTAATACCAAATAACAAGCAAATCTTTTGCAAACCTCGACCTATAGTAGACAACAATACACCAGACAACCTTTTTCACTGTCTACTCAACAATACATCCAATCTACAACCAGTTTGCATATAAACCTTGTGTTTATTCACTGGTAAACACCTTTGAACTTACAGATCTGAAATATGTAACATGTGCACCTGTATACGACAGACATAGCTGAAATTGCAGGATACCTCAAATTGCAGTCCACAACCTTGCGAGTCTAAAATGGGGCCTGAAATGACCTCGAATGGCCAAAATAGCAGCCTCCACAGGCACTATCCAAGAGAAGAAGTAGAGAATGGAAGAGCTTCTTACCCGTTGCTTGCTTGCTTGAATCCTTGGCTCCTCTCCTTCACTTTAGCCTTCAAAACCAGGCTCAATCAATGGTGCAGCTCTGATACCATGTTACGAATCGCGTGGTGGGGGGACTTGCTCAAGATGCTGCGCCGAACACACGCATAATGCACAAGGAGAAGATCACTCAAGAGACAAGAAGAGAGATGGAGGCCAAAACGTTTTCTTGCTGGTTTTTTCTTCTTCTTCCACACATTTTACAATGTACACAAAGTATAGATAAGATACAACATAAAGGAAAGTGGCCTACTAAGTCAGACAATACATAACCGACTACACTAATCAACTGGCACTATAACTATGCCAGCTGTAAATAGGTGTAACAACTTGAATATAATAAGTAATGAGTTAGTGGCCATGTGAGAGTCATAATGACCACCGACGTGCTAAGTGTAGACGTGTGGACCTATCTAACCAGGCGGTCCATCATTAATGTCCGCATGTGTTGAGCTTGTCATCTCAACAGACATCACCCCAGACATGTAGCATACTCGAAATACCATGTAGGCACAATATGCGTTTAAAGTATGAAGCTCACTGTTGTATGCTTGATGTCCAAATTGTTATGATAGTAATAAACCTCTACAAAATTGAGCTAATCAAGCTCTAAAAAATCCAAATAGCATGCCAAAAGCATAACCATACCATCCATGCACCAAAATAGAATCCTCAAAGCATCAAACATGCATTATGAAATTTACTGTTTGCTGTCCAAACCAAAACTATTATGTTCTATGTGAAACAATAAATATAAAGCTACACAAAATTAACTCTATGAGTGCTCAAATTTGTAGCTCTCATCACACTCTTTGTTTCTAGTTATAAAATGCCTAAATTTAATAATGTATGCAAAAGTTATAACCAAAATATGATAGCACTATCAAGCTACCATAGATGCCCATGACTTTTACAACATGCTCTGTATCCACTCAAAATGGATAGAATGGTTGCTTCTCAGCTCAATAAGCACTCAACAAGGCTTACTAAGCCTTGGGAAGCTCCTTGACAAGTTGGAAGCAAGTTGGAACAAGCCAAAAGAAGGGAAGACTCAATGTATACCTCAAGAGGAAGAAACAAGGCTTGCCATGAAACCTTGATGTAAAGCTTTGAATAAGAGCTAAAGCAAAGGATGAAGAAGCTCCTCCAATGGTTGGCTCTGATACTAGTTGAAAGGTAGAGCCCAAGTGGAACCATACAAGTGGAAGCAAGAGCAAATCAAGAGGTATATCGGATGGAGCAAGAGAGCAAGAGAGAGAGAGACACTATATGTGGGAACTCCAACAATCACAATGTATGACTGGCCTTCCCTTATTCAATAGTCATTGAAAGAATAAAGAATAAAGTGATAGTGATGGGTGCCTGCCACCTATCGTGTACAAGTGTGTGGTCACAATGTGTGAAGTAAATACATGGCGGCAAAGGCAGAAGTGCATTTACCCTCAATAGGAAGTCGGCTTGATAGGTTCTTGGCAAGTAATGGTGCATGGTGGCTCAATGAAGATATAAAGTATGCTATTATGAGACATTGTATCTTCTAACCATTTTCTCATCTTGGTGGTGTGCATGCTAATTCTATTAACATGCACAAATCAGGGTTTTCTACCATTTTGCTTGAATGTTTCATTCTTGTAAGAAAGGGCCTTTGTTGATAAGATGTGTAAGGAGTGGAAAAAAGCAAGGGATCCAACCATCACTACTGAGTTCAGATGGCTCAATTTCCATGGTCACCAAGGTTTTTGTTAACCTCAACACAAGAAAAGTGAAAAATGTGGAAAAGAACAAGTCGGAGCTGAAAAGAGGTGGCCCAGAAGGAAATCGGACACAACGGGAGAAGCTAGAAGGAAAACGGTTGAAAGTGCAAGGGTGGCCTCAAAAGCTAAGTTGAAGGCAAAAGCATATTTTTAAACACAAAGTGCCCTTGAAACTTTTGTAAAAGAGCACCAAGCTCCCTCCTGTGCAAATTGTAAGGGTAGATGGGCAGTAGAAAGGAAGCTAAGAAGATGGAAGGACAATGGGAAAGAGGGCCTAGGCCCTGGTCGGCCATGTAAAAAAGGGGATGGCCACCCAAAAAGGATTAGGGTTTTGTATATAAACTTAAAAAGTGAATGAGAAGCTCATTCTTTGGTGTGTGGCAAAGTGAACTAATCTTCTTCTCTTCTTCTCTTCTCCTTCTTCCTTGCTTGTCTGTGCTTGAGAGTGTGAGATTGTGAGGAAGTAAGTGTGTGAGGGTGAGGGATCTTGGAGGTGAGCTCTCCATCATCTCCTCTCTTGTTGTCTTCTATTCTCTTCTCTTGTCTCATACCATGTTGCTACGGGGGATGGAGCTTGGAGTTGGAGGCTTGAGGATGCTTGAGCTCACATCTCGAATTGTGGAGCTACTGATGTGTGCTTGAGAGAGGAGAAAACTCATTCAGGCATCGAGCTAAGCTCACTACACCCCGGTAGGATCGAAGGTACATCGGCTAGGTGAGAGATAGCCATAGGTGTTTGCTTAAAACACTTGAAACAAGAAGCGATCCGTGGATCTTGGCGGTTGAGCATGAGCTCACCTCTACATTTTGGTTCCGTTGTCGTGACCAACGGATTTAAGCTTGAGCACTTGCATGCCTCAAATCGAGCGACGAAGTAAGGGTTTCATCCCCAAACTAGAGCTTGAGATAGGTAGGAGGTTTTGGGTCTTTGATCTTTGCAGTAAGTATTTATGTTTTATGATGATTAGGCAAGTAGGAGAAATCATTTCAGTATTTTGCTTTCGATTTTTGTTGCATTTAGAGTAGGATAGGATTAAGAAATTGAAGCGGGAAGCTTTAGGGTTACTGTTGTGAAACAAGCCCAAACAAGGCACAAATAGTGAAAAAAATGGAGAAAAAGAGTACTTAGAGGTGTTAGAGTTGCACGAGGAGTGAGGGGAAGATTAAGGTTGAGTCCAACAAGGTTTAAGACCCCAGGAAGCAAAGGGAGATCTCATTTTCACTTGTGGCATTGAGAGAGAGAGAGAGAGAGAGAGAGAGAGAGAGAGAGAGAGAGAGAGAGAGAGAGAGAGAGAGAGAGAGAGAGAGAGAGAGAGAGAGAGAGAGAGAGAGAGAGAGAGAGAGAGAGAGAGAGAGAGAGAGAGAGAGAGAGAGAGAGAGAGAGAGAGAGAGAGAGAGAGAGAGAGAGAGAGAGAGAGAGAGAGAGAAAGTTATATTAACGTCTTCTAAAGACCAAAACTGGCCTATGAGACAAACTGTGATACAATTGATGAGGTCCAGCTATCCAAAATAAAAGTGCTGAATGAAAAGCTAAAAACTGGAAACTGAAAATACGGTGCTGTGAGTGTGATAAGTGTCGTATATGTGTATGTGCGTATGTAGCTCTGGTACTCCAGATAATGGCTACAAAAGGGGAACAAATGTCGGTTGTGATAGGGGAACAACTGTCGGCTGTGATAAAGTGGTGCGATGTGTATATGTAACAGATGCAGGGAGATATACTATCCTGGGATGTAGTAGCAGTCGTCGAAGTCGCTAATGGCAGGTGATCCCTCCTGGATGCAGGATGTGGTACATCGGCGGTGGAGAAAGAGCAAATTGGAGATCTGAGATCCAATGTGTCGAGTGTCGTCGGATCTTAGTCTGCTGTCGATGTAGATCAAGAATCCTCCGGATCTTCTGTCGGTGTGGCTGTGGGGTTCGAAACCCCTGGATCCTCGTGCGGCGTCGGGTACGCTGGTCCTCAGCCTACTGTAGTGTGAGCCCGGAGGTCTGGCTGGAGGCTGGTATAGTAGCTCTCACTCTGTCTGTCTGAAAGAACTGTGTAATAGTTGTCTGGCTGGGCCCCTCTCTGACTGGGACCCACTGTGTGCTCTGCTCTCTAATGTGCCATGCCTCTCCCAGAAAATGGGCAAATGATCTCTGATCCATATCAGTCATACATCCCTGAAGTGAGTTGCTCAATGTGTATCTAGATCTCAACTCTGAGTATGCCGGGCATCTGAGAACAAAATGCTCCTCACTCTCCACCTCTGATCTGCAAAGGGGGCATATCCTCTCCTCCCGTGGGATGCCACTGGCTCTGCCACTCTCAATCATAAGCTGATGTGATGATACCCTGAGCTGTCCAATAAGAACTCTCAATCGATGTGGCATATAGATTTGCATATATCTCGGAATCTCTATGAATCCCTGCTCTGATATGCTCAAGAACTGTGTATAATAATGTGCCATCTTCGATGGCAGTGGCTGTGCAGGGCTGACCCATGTCCTCTGTATATAAATATGCCATATCTCCTGTCTGATGACTCTGTTCCTCTCAGAGAGAGAGAGGGTATAAGTGGGAGCC